>NC_138065.1:29372239-30572239 GCF_964194185.1 Rhinolophus hipposideros
CGGAGTTAGGAGCATGGAGCTCTAACCACCTGCGCCACTGGGCCAGCCCCAATTCACGCTATCTTTAAATTCAGCAAATCTAACTCGAGTTTCCTCTGTGCACAACATGATACTCTATTAGGTTTGGGGCAGGGAAATTTCTTAAAAGAAATAGTTATCCCATGCATTTTCTAGCTCTCTGTAGTTTAAAAATCACTTTCATATTCTTTGATCTCAACACCGTTATGGGGCGGCATTAGTATTATCCTCCTTAAACAGAAGACCTCAAGTTATGTTTCTGCCACTTGCCACTTGTCCCCTTTATGCAAATTCCTTCAACTATGAGCTTCAGTTTCCTCATATATAAAATGGGTATTCCAATTAGACGAAATTTCTGCGAAGCCAAGAGCCCATGACATAACCTAACAAATTCCAGCTTCTCCCCTTTCAACTGTGTTACCCAGGAAATGATCTGTTAAAACACTCCGGCCTTAATGTGTACACACACATACTGTATAGTACTATTTTACTGAAACTTCAGGCCAATGGGGAAGGAATGTTTTTATTTCCATTTTGGTGACAACTAAGCCGAGATGTAGCAAGGCTTACAAACTTATCCTTGGTCATACACTACAAGCGAGCTGGATTTGAGCCCAGCAATCAGATTTCAGGGCTTTCACACTAAATAGCTATGCTCTGTCGCCACCTTACAGTAACTTCCACAAAGAGAGAGTTGAATTGCTAACGGAGCAAACCACAGAGGCTGGCTTTTGAATTCAGATAGGTTGTGGGTGACAGTACCCAGTGTGAGAGTCCTGCGTTTGGTCTTCTTGCCGCCCTACTCTCCACCACAACGCTGCCATCAAGCCTCAATTCCAGGAAAGCAGGAGTTACAAAAGCATTCAACATTTCACAGAGGTACGCAACGGGACGACTTGGCTCTTAAACCCAGCTCAGGAAATGGAGACGCAAAGGTGCCGGCATCTCCGCCGCCTCCCTCCAGGTGGCGATGTGGGACCGACCCCCATTCCAAAGCGCAGTCCCCTCAATTTGGCCTCCCACGGAGGCTATAGAGCACCAAGAAAAATTGTAGCCCCGTGGCTAGAGAGGCATTTACCAGGAGCCTCCCAGGTCGCCACGCGAGCACTGCACACTTCCGCTTCCGTTTCTTTTTCCGGAAGTAGCTTCCTGAGGTAGCGTGCGGGTTATTGTGGTCTTTGTCAGCTTCCACCATGGCGTACCGTGGCCAGGGCCAGAAAGTGCAGAAGGTGATGGTGCAGCCCATCGTATCCTACGCGTGGAGTTAGGACCCGGAGGTTCGGGCTAGAAAAGCGGGGCTAAGGAGCGAACAGAGAGTAGGCCTGAGGGAGCAAAGTGCAGACCCACATCCCGTGAGCCCCCGGGGCATCCGAGGCTGGAACAGAACGCGGACGGCTGAGGCGGGGATGGGTGGGAGGCGGGCTGAGGCCTCCTGCCTGGGGAATGGGCGAGGGCGGCGAGGGGGTGGGGAGCGGAGGGGCACTACCTAATTAGATACTGAGTGCAATCGAGAGGTATCGGTCTCGGGGAGGAGGAAGGTGGCGGCGCCAGGGAAATTCCGAGAAAATAAGAGTGAGAGAATTCCTCCAGAGTATTTAGAGGTCCCTTGCTGAGTCCCTAGTTAGGCCATTTTCGTTGTGTAGGCTCCAGACTTGGCGTTCCGAAATCAAAGTGCGATGGGGGTAGGACTGACCAGGAAGCAGAGTCTATGCGTGTTTTTTTCCCTTAACCATTGGTGCAGAACCTCATCTTCAGATACTTGCAAAATGTACGTAAGTTGTTTGTTGTTTCGTACTTTTTAAGTAAAACGTTAATTTACTTGGTTGTTTTGTCGTCCTGTTTGATCACTGTGTTCTAGAGTTAAGAGGAGATGAAATTGTGGAGGTGGAGGAGTATTTGAGGGGAAGGGGTGCAAGGAAAGCTCTAACGTAATAAAATGGTATGTAACCATGCCATCTGCAAGCATGTAAAGAATTGTGTCGTTACTTTGCCAGACCAAAATTAGTAATTTCAAAAAGTAATTATTGGTAGACAGAACTGGTGTTTGGATATTGGTACTTTTGTTGGTAGTGATTATGACCAGAACATTGGCACCCTTCAGTCTTCTCCCTACGATAAAACATTGGAAGAAAAATCCAGTTAGCTTTCAAACACGTAATAAGGTGGTGGGTTTAGTACTTAGGAGAAAACTTAAATATAGAAAAGACACTAAAGGGGGAAGGATAGGTTCAGAGGATTTAGTGGCAGCCTGCTTTCCTAGCGGGGGATTTTTGGCAGCTGAAATTCTGAGTTGGCAGGGCAGAGTGTTTATCTCTGAAAAAAAGACGTAGTTCTTGTTCTGACAAATTTGAATGTGTGACAACACAATTGAAAAACAGATTAATCTCAAGCATTGCAATTTTTAATCACCAGAATTGAGGGTCTCTCCCTAGTTGTTAGATGTGAGATACGGAAAACTGAGAAACTAGAGAAAGTTGTTTTAGAGCTGGATTTTGCTATGGCAGATAAGAAAGAAGCCCTTGGTCTTCAGAAATTACTACTTTGTGCTATGTCATCAATTTTCACTCTAAGTGATTGAAACTAGAAGCAATAAGAAATATGATTAAGGCCCAAGATCACAGGAAGATCAAATTAGATAGTCCCAATGTAGCATTTATTAATGAGAATGTTTCTTGGCAAGTAACTAGTTTTGGTTACAGATTCTAAGATATGAGTCAAATGGTTAAAACTCTTGGCTTTTATTTTTTAAAGTTTTTTTTTAGGAGTCATATTTTTCTGTTGTTTGACCAAAGTGATTGGATTTTGTGTACTTATTTTTTAACATTTCTATTTTTATGATTATTTCAGAGATCTCGGATTCAGGTGTGGCTATATGAGCAAGTGAATATGCGGATAGAGGGCTGTATCATTGTGAGTACCCAGGATATTTTATCTCAAAGCAGTTTCTTATGGACCAAGATCTCACAAAAAAGGGCCAGCCAGAGCAGTATATAAAAAAGTCAAAGACCAGAAACCAAGGAAAGTTTTTCAGGACCCACTGTCCTTGTCTCATTGTTCTACTTGATAGAGACTGGGTAATTCTTAAAATAGATGGGAAATTAATTTTAAAAAATTATTTAAACAACGTCAATATTAAAAGGAGGTGAAAAACAAATAAAATTAGAATGCGATGAAGATTAATGGATTGTTAGTTCTGGGGTGATACCTGATAGAGCTGGGAGGGGTTAGTGAAATAAGACTTCCAGGATGACAGAATACCCTAAATAATGTTTTAAAGAAAGATGAAATGTGGCCGAAAGTATTGTTAGGATATTTTGGTATGCCTTTAGATATCATAGATTTCCTCAGTAATGTCACTGTCCCTGTTTACTAGTTGGAAAACAAGAGTGATGGGTAGTGGTGATAGTATTTTGTGAGGAACATGGGACAAGTGGTAGCAGAAGTTAATTCATATATCTACACACATACTCTATATTGGCAGGTTATAAAAGATGGGGAGAGTGGCTCTTTGGCATAGCTAATAAAATCTTGGGGAGAATGGCTTTTTGGCATAGCTAATAAAATCTTAAGTCCAGAAGGTTCTAGAAGTAATTTGGAGTAAATTTTGTCTTGCTTTATTATTTAAAAAGATGCGTAAAGTGGGAGGTGGTGGTGTACCAGGAAGAGCAGTGAAGGGGTAAATCTCTGAAGTTAGCTGGCATTTCTCTATCTAGATAGGTATATTTATTTAGAATGGTTTGGATGTGGTCTTACTTGAAGATGACAGTCAATGGCTTGTTTTTCTAGGGTTTTGATGAGTATATGAACCTCGTATTAGATGATGCAGAAGAGATTCATTCTAAAACAAAGTCAAGAAAACAGCTGGGTAAGGATATAGATGGTCTTAACAGAATTTTAGAAATTTATTCACTTTATGTTAAATTTAGTTTCCCCTTGAGAAGTTATTTTTTTGGGGGGTTACACTCGTGAAATCATCCTCTGCCGCTTACTACTTACCCCACTCCATTTCTACTTCTGTCTCTCCACTCAGCTCTCACCAAGGTCACCAAAGACTAATGGTATTAAAAGTAATGGTCAATATTAGTCCTCACTTTACTGAACTCTCAACAACATTTGGGACTGTTGGCCACTCCTGCCTTAAAACAATTTGTTCCTTGGCTCTGTGATACTAAGTTTTTCATTTTTAATTTCCAGTTACTCCTTTTAAGACTTTTTTCTTCATATATTCGTTCTTTGGGACACAACCATTAAATGTTTGAATTGCTCAAGGCTCGGTTGTAGGCCCCGCTGTCACTTAGTATTGTTAGGCACTCAAGACTACACCTTCAGTTACCATCTATGTATAGTCATGTGCCTCATAATGACATTTCAGTTAACAACAGACTGCATATACCATAATGGCATACCATATAGCTTAGGTGTGTGGTAGGCTGCATACTGTCAAGGTTTGTGGACGTGTTCTTTATGTTTGCACAACTATGAAATCACCTAATTGACACATATCTCAGAATGTATCTCCATTATTAAGCTGTGCATGACTGTATTGACACCCAAATTTGCGTCTAGCTCTATATCTCTCTGAGCCTATTCACTTGAATACTTGAATGTCTCAGTGGCTTCTCAACAGTTAGCATATCTGAAATCAAACTCCATCTCCACACCTCACACTTTTAGAGCTATTTTAGTGTTTCCTGCCTTACTGAATGGCACAAATATTCAGTTGACTAATTTATTTGTCTGCAACTACCTCATTCCCCTCCAATTTGATCTGCAGGCTGCAGTCATCTTTTAGAAACACCAATCTGACCTTGTCATCCCTTTGCTTTACATCCTTCAATGGCTTCCTGCTGCTTGCAGGATAAAATCTTTAATGCATTCTGCAAGGTTCTTCATGATCTGGTCTTACCTCCATCTGTTTTGTATCACTCTCTGCTTCATTTTCTAAACTTCATCCACATTTGTCTTCTTTTCAGTTCTTTGAATCTGCACATTTGCCCCACTATAAATCTTTGTATATCCAGTTCCCCGGATCTTTAGGACTCAGATCACCTCCTCCCGGGGTTTGATTTAGTTTTGCTTGGGGTGGCAATGGAAAGAAGCAGAGTATATTGTGCTCTCTGAGTTTTTAGTGGAATTTTCATTAATGGGATTATTATATTTATATCTCTCCATAAGTGCATGAGTCCCATCTGTTTTGCTCCATAATATGCTCAGTGCCTACCATGTAGTCGAAACTCCAAAACATTTGATCAATAAACACAGTTTCTTAACCCAGTGAATAGAGGGTTTTCAGGATTCATGACTTCATCAAGACAAACTGAAACATTTTTGTTAAACTCCCATTAACTTAGGTTTATTCAGGCATTTTGTCTTTAATTATTTAATGTCCTGGTTCACAGCTCACTAGCACTTTTATCAGTGGTGGGCTTTAGGGTCTCTTTTCCAGGTCTTGATGATTCTCCTGAGCCTGTACTAGATGTGTCTACCTTCATTAGGTTATTGTTTAAAAAGTATGTATGCTCTAATGTTCACAGCCTTTCAACAAATGGATATTTGAAAATGTTCACATACAAGAGAAAGTATTTTAATAATTGCTCAAGAACAATTCAGAATTCTGAGGCTAAAAAAGGTTGTCTGAATGGCTATTAATAGCTTTTTTTAAAATTTTGTATTGCAGGTCGGATCATGCTAAAAGGAGATAATATTACTCTGCTTCAAAGTGTCTCCAACTAGAAATGACTAACGAAGTGAGAAATTGTTGAGAAGGCCATACAGTTTGTGTTTTTTAGGTCTCCTTTGTTAGGAGCATAGTTCTTAAACGTTTATTCATATTGCTCCGATTACTCTTATGTTATTACCAGATGACAATAAATGCTGAGGAATTGTTTTTATTAAAAAAATTTACATTGTTTCTTTCTACTCAGTGGCACCATTAGCTGTTGATATTTTAAAAGTGTTCTGGAGGGTGGCAGTTGGCCTTCGGCATTTGCTTTTCTCAGAGCCTAACCTATAGATTCTTAAGGCAAAGAATAGGAATTTTACCTGACAGGTAAGCTTCTGAAAATTGAGTTGTAGATAAGGGGGCGGTTCACAAAATAAAGGCTATTACACTAATATATGTCATCTTCATCAGTTCTATTTCTGGATACTGGAACACTAGAGTTTGTAACTACAATAGGTTGGGGACATTATAACAGCTTCAGTATTTGTTTAGCACTTTCATAGAGTCACTGTGTGATGTCTTTGTGAACTCTTTTATCACTAAGATCAGAATGTGAAAAGTATTTAGGTACAGGCAAAGAATGAAATGCCTTAAAAGAACATTAAAAAGAGCTTAAAAAATGCCTTAAAAATACATTAAAAACAGGAGGGGCACTGTGAGATTGGCAACTTGAAAAAAGACTATAAGCAGCACTGGTAAGTTAGGCAGAATAATAGTGTTAGTTGGAGAAACACCTGTCTCATCTCTAAGAATTTTCGTTCCTCCCCCAGTAATTGCTCACTTCCTACCATGTTTCCCCGAAAATAAGACCTAGCTGGACCATCAGCTGTAATGTGTCTTTTGGAGGAAAAATTAATATAACACCCGGTCTTATATAAGATATTATATAATATATTATAATAATAAAATAAGACCGGGTCTTATATTAATTTTTCCTCCAAAAGACGCATTAGAGCTGATTGTCCGGCTAGGTCTTATTTTCGGGAAATACGGTAATAGTATGGACAAATCTCCTCCCCCAGTATCTCAGGGTGGGTCTAGTTAAAAGTCTGTTAAATGGTTATTGAGCATCAGTGTTAGGCACAAACTTGAAGAAATAACAGTGAAACAGACTGGCAAACAAATAGCAGTACCATGTGCTGAGTGCTATTTAAATTGGATGTTGAAAGATGATAAAGGCCTATCTTAAATTCTGGTAATGGGCGGTATTATTAAGTGCAAGTGAGGAAGGACCGAGAAGTTTATTTCCTGCTTTTCTAGGTGCCTATGAGGGAGATACAGAACTTTTATTTAAACTGAGTAAAAAACTCTTTGTGAAAAAGACTTGTAGGTGAGTGTAGCAATCAGTCCAGCTTAGAACTTGGCGTTCGAGCTGTTCAGCTCCTATTTGAACTTGTGCTTTTTTGGTAATATTTTGAAATAAAGGGCTGCTTTAGCTTTTTTAACATTTGAGTTTGAAACTCATTGAAGCTGCTGCAACATGCAAAGAAAACATTGGGCAGCAGAGGGGGTCTGAGACTGAGACTGCTTTAGCCTTTCTGCTGAAAAGCTTTTTCAGAGCAAAGACTGCAGCTTTCTTGGCACCAGAATAGCTGGGAAGGATAAAAGCTGGAGCAATATAATCCCTAAGAAAACCTGCTGGCTGCTACCTCCATTTCCCTATGCGGCCCTTCTGACCTGGCTGCTTTATTTAAGCAAAACTGCCTGCTGTGGCTTATTCTAAATGGATCAAGACATGGAAAGTTCTATTTTTAACAGAGCAAATGATGATAGTGAGAAATAAGGTATAGTTGAACTCTTACAATTGAGCTCTGTATTTAGAAATCTGCTTGCTTTTGTGCTTTACCAAAGCTTGCGGTGTTTGCTTTTTAAGTAGTACTTTTCCACAATGTTTTTTACTTCCAATCAGAATTTGGTACAGGAGGTGTTGTGCTCTGCTTTATTAAGGTTATTAAAACATGCTGCAGGTGCTCTTGTTGGCCGTCATTGGCATGTGAGCAATTTTCTGGAATGGCTATTGGTTTCTGAGAGGGTCTTGCTAACCACCCACTAACTAACTCTCTTGTAACATTCTTGAAATGGGGAGGGGAGGAAAATCTGACTGAAAAAGTGCTGATGTGGGCTTGGTGTTCTGTTAGTAGTAGGCCGGGAGAAAGAAGAATTAAGAATAATTTGAAAACCCTAGGGTTTTGCGTTTGTAGGCACTAGCTCTTGTCATTGTATCCTATTTATCAGTTTGAGGATTAGAGAGAGGATCTCTAATTTGTATATGGCATTACTGGCTAGGAAGTGTCATGGGCAGTTCCTGGGATAAGCCTAACAGGCAGCATCTCGTGTTCACTGACTGACACAGGAGCTTTTCCTTAATTACTCCTTTTAGAACTAATAACCACCTACTCTTGGCATGTTTTTGGGAAGAGATGAGATGCTAGGTAAAACTTAAGATGGCATAAGGACTTAAGTCTGTTAGTACTTAGAGTTTAATTTTAACTTAAAAGTTATATCCAATGGATTTTTAAAAAATAGAATTTAAAGGTATCAGCTTGGTACATGTTTATGATCAAAATTCAAACAGTACAGAAGGATACAGACTAGAAAACAAAAGTGTTCCTTTTCCTATCAGTGTTCTCCATGGGTAACCACTATAAAGAGTTAGATGCTTACCCTTTTAAACTCTTTACAAATATGTATAGTTTCATTTGTTTACCATTTTGGTATTTTGACTTAAATTTTTTTTTTAATTTTGGTAAAATACACATGCTATTTACTGTCTTAACCATATTTAACTGTAAGTATATTCACATTGTTGTGCAGCCAGTCTCTAGAACTTTTTAATCTTGCAAAACAAACTCTGTACCCGTTAAAAAACAACTTCCCATCCATCCCTCCCTCAGCTCCTGGCAACCAACATTCTACTTTCTGTTTCTGAGTTTGAGTACTCTAGATATCTCATAAAAGTGGAATCATACAATGTTTGTCTTTGTGACTGGCTTATTTCACTTAGCATAATGTCTTCAAGGTTCATTCATGTTGTAGAATGTCAGAATTTCCTTCCTTTTTAAGTCTAAATAATATTCTATTGTATGTGTATATATCATGTTTTGTTTATGCATTTCAACTGTCTGATAGAAACATTACTTCCACTTTTTGGCTATTGTGAATAATAGTCTTATGAACATGGGTGTGCAGATATCTCTTTGAGACCCTGCTTTCAATTCCTTCGAGTATATGCCCAGAAGTTTTGTTTTGTTTATTGGTTTTTGTTTTTTTGAGGAACCATCATACTGATTTCTGCAGCAGCTTCAACATTTTACATTCTTACCAGCAGTGCACAAGGGTTCTAGTTTCTCTCCATATCCTCAGTAAAACTTACTTTGCTTTTGATAGCAGCCATCCTAGTGGTTGTGAGGTGATAACTCATTGTGGTTTTGATTTGCTTTCCCATAACAATTAGTGATGTTGAGCGTCTTTTCATATGTTTATTCATCATTTGTATGTCTTTGGAGATGTGTCTATTCAAGTTCTTGGCCCATTTTTGTAAATGACTTTAAAATTAGTTTCAGGTATACAAAACAACATAATGATTAGACATTTACACCCCTCACAGTGATAATCCCCTAAGTCTTCAACCCCTCTGACATCGTGCATGGCTATTACACTATCATTGACTGTATTGACTATACTGTACTTTACATCCTGTGACTATATATATAATTGTAGTTGATATTCAATATTCTACTTCAGCTTCAGGTGTACAGCTCAGTGGTGGTCAGGCATCTACACAATCTATGAAGTGATCCCCCCGATAAGTCCAGTACCCATCTGTCACCCTACATAATCTCTACAACATTATTGATTATATTCCCCATACTGTATTTCACATCTCCATGACTATTTTGTGACTACCAATTTGTACTTTCTAATGCCTTTGCCTTCTCCCCCATTCCCCAAACCCCTCCCATCTAATTGTTTGCCCATTTTAAACATATTTTTGTTCTTGAGGTAGTTCTTCACATATTCTGGATATTAACTTTATTAGATATATGATTTGCAAATACATTCTCCCGTTTCGTGGGTTACCTTTTCACTGTGTTGTCTTTTGATGCACAGGAGTTTTTAATTTTGATGTAATTCACTATCTGTTTATACTTTTGTTGCCTATGCTTTTGGTATTATAGCTATTTTTATTTACGCAGATATACTCTGCAGTTTGACTCTTTATCAACAAAACTTGGACGTATGTCAAACAGCTGAGATGTATTCCATTGTATGAGTCTTAATTTAAGTAGTCATCCCTATTGATATAAATTTTAGGCTATTTCCAGTTGTTAGGCTCTTAAAAGTTTTGTAATAACATTATACCTGTTTTTGTCCACTTAAATTTTCTGTGAGATGAATTCTTAGAAGTGGAATTGCTAGATCAAAGGATATGCACATTAAAAATTGTATAGGTACGTTTAAATTGCCTTTCAAAGTACACGTGAGAAAATTGTTTTTCTCATACAAGCCAGCCATCAGGTATCAGTTTTAATGAAACTCACAGATTTATTGTGAGGCTACTATATGAAATAACTGCCAACATTCTAAGGATGCCAGAGTAGAAAAATGTAAAAAAGTTAATCTTTGATGACTTTTGAACCATTGTATTAACCAACTCTGGAACTTCTCTACCACCAAACAATTATATGAGAAAATTGATTTCCTGGTTGGGATTTTTGTTACAACTAAAGCATTGTAACAGAACAATGTCAGAATAGGGGTGCCTGTCTTCAATACCTCTTAAGCTTTGGTAGGGGATTAGTTGTTCAGTGAAGAATTATTAAATGCCGTGATTGAGAAAGTTGACAGTTGAATTGATAACCTTGGAATATATGGGGGAATACAAATGATGTGACTGATTTTATTCAATAAAACAGTATACTTACTTAATTAAGAAAATAATTCCTGAGAGAGATGATCTTGGATTGTCATTCCATGTCCATAGAAACTTGTCTCAGGAGTATTAACAGATTAACTTGGTCCCCAGGGCCATCATGAGTTAAGAGATGTTTTGCTAGACTAAGAAGTTGCAGAGGGGTACTGGGGAGAAGAAATGAATGCCTTTTCCTGGATGGTGGAAGTAGAGTGGGGAAGGGAGTATTTTCTCCAAAAAAGCAGGCTTCAGATCCTATACTGTACTCAGTTTGGGAAGGTGTTTCTTATTTTTCACCAGTGGCAGCTCTCATTGGATGATATATGCTAGACATAATGAAGAATATAAAATTTAGTCCTTGTCTTTAGAGATTGGGGGAAGCAGTGAGGAATAGAGGGAAAGATGACCGTGGAAGTTCATATACCTGGGTTTAAATCCCAACTATAGAATTACCCAAACCTCTCAGCCTCACTTTCATAAAGTTGGAATAATTCAATGAGACAATACATATAAAGTACCTTATTAGGCCTCAGGACTGCCCAAGAAGTATTTGTCTAGTTAAAAATGGTAAATTGTAGTCGAAAGAACCTGTCTTGGAATATGTGTTGGGAAAAGTAAACTCATTCGACCATAAAGCAAGACATAATTTTGGGAATCTGCTTTGTTTTGTTTTTTCTAGTCAATTTATTGTGGCATAAATTACAGATACTAAAATTCACACTTTACACCTGTATATTTTGATGGACATTTGACAAATGTTTGCAGTCATATAACCACTACCACAGTCAAAACATTTCTATGACCCAAAATGTTTCCTCAGGACCCTTCACATTCAGTCCGTCCACTCACCCTAGATCCTGGCAAGCATTGGTCCGGTTTCTGACCTTTTGGTTTTGTCTTTATCAAAATGTCATATAAACGGATTCTTACAGTATATAGCTTGTTGTGTCTGGCTTCCTTCATATAATATGCTTTTGAGATTGATTCATGTTCCATGTATCAGTGGTTTGTCTCTTTTTATTGCTGAGTAGTATTCTGTTGTATGGATATGCCACATTTTGTTTATCCATTAATTAGTTAATGAACATTTGGGCTTTCAGTTTGGGGCAGTTATGCATCAACTGCTGTAAAATTCATCAACTGCTGTAAAATTCATGTATAGTCCTTTGTGCAGACATGATTTAACTTTCTTGGTAAATATCTAGAAGTGGGATGGCTAGGTCAAATGATAAGTGTACGTTTAGCTTTATAAGAGACCGTCAGACTTCTCTGACAGTCTGTGCCTGCCGTTTTCTATTCCTGTTAGTATAGGAGAGCTCCAGTTGTTTGCATCCTCACCAGCAACTGGTGTTGTCAGATTTTTTTTCTCCATTCTAATAGATGTGTGATGGTATCTCATTGTTTTTGCATTTTCCTAATACTGAACAATTTTGATGCCATTTTATGTGCTTGTTTGGCATCTGTATCTCTTCTTTAGTGAAGTGTCTCCATCTTTTGCCATTTTGAAAATTTAGTCTGTTTTCCTCTTTTTTAGTGTTGGGAGAGTTCTTTATATAGTCTGCATAAAAAAATTCCTTGTGAGGTAGGGATTTTGTGAATAGTTTTACGCAGTCTGTGGCTTGTCTTTTCATTCCTCTTTAAAGAACACAAGTTTTTCATTTTTTCAATTTCCAAGTTTTTCCATTTATCAAAAATTTTTCTTTTATGGTTCAGGCTTCTTGTGTCCTAAGAATTCTATGCCATATACCAGGGGTCACAAAGATTTTTTCTGATGCTTTCTTCTAGAATTCCTAGGTGTTACATTTAGATCTATGATACATTTTGAGTTAATTTTATAATATGTGAGGTATAGATTTAGTTTCATATATATATTTGTGGATGGATGACCATTATTTCTTCAAACGACTCATTTTCCATTGATTTACCTTAGTTCCTTTGTTTAAAATCAATTGACCATATGTGTGGCTCATTTTTACTGTACTGTTTTGTTCCATTTCTCTGTAGAACTATCTTTTCACCAATACCACACTGTTTTCATTATAACTTGACGAGTTTATAGTACATTTCAAAATCAATGTGAATCCTCCAGCTTTGTTGTTTCTTTCAAAGAAGTTTGTCTTTTCTAGGGCCTTTTCTTTTCCATGTGGATTTTAGAATCAGCCTGTCAATTTCTACCAAAAAGCTTACTGGATTTGGTTGAGATTGCTTGACACTATAGATTGATCATTTTGGAAAGAATTGACATCTTAATATTGTCTTTCATTGAGGAACACAGTTTGTCTCTGCATTTATTTAGGTTTTCTTTTATTTCTTTCATGAGTGTTTTGCAGTTTTCAGCATATATTTCTTACACATATTTTGTTAGATTTATCCCTTCCTAAGTATATCATGTTTTTTGATGCTATTATAAATTGTACTGTTTTTCTAAGTTGATTTCCAGTTGTTTGTATTTAGTATATAGAAATACAACTGAATTTTATAAATTGACCTTGTATCCCGTTATCTTGCTAAAGTCAATTATTTTTTGTGGGTTACTTGGGATTTTCTATAGAGATTGATCATTTTGTCTGTGAATGAAGATGCAAGAAATTTTAAAAATTTCAAATAAAAGATTATTTTTCTTCCTTTCCAGACTAAGCCTTTTCTTTAATTTCAGTGGCTAGGACCACTCTAGTATGAGTGTAGGAATAGACATCCTTGTCGTGTTCCTGATCTTAGGTAGAAATTATACTATTAGGGACATGTGCTATTAAGTATCATATAGTCGTAGGTTTTTGTACATGTCCCTTTATCAGGTTGTTTCCTTCAAGTCTAATTTGCTTAGAATTTTCATCATGAATGTATGTTGAATTTTGGCCACCTTTTTTCTGCACCTGTTGAGATAATCATACTGTTTCATAATCTGATAAGGTAAATTGCTTTAACTGATTTTCAATGTAACTTTGCATTTCTCAGATAAATATCACGCACTGACGGTGTATTATGCATTTTCTATATTGCTGAACTCATGCTTACTTAAGGATTTTTGTCTGCTCATGAGGGATGTTGGTCTGTAGTTTTCTTGTAATGTTTTTGTCTGGTTTTTTAGGTTAATAGTTTCATAGAAGTTGGGAAATGTTCCCACATTTTTTATTTTGTGGAAGAGTTTTATAAGATTGATAATATTCCTTCTTTAAATGTTTGGTATATTTCACCTACAAAGCCATCTGACCCAGAAGGTTTCCATAATTTTCCCCCTAATTTGAAAATCTTCATTATTTGACCTATCCTATGGAATTTGCGACTTGGTTAGGGCACTGTATTACCTATATATCCAACAGAGAAAATAGTATAAGGTAATATATAAATACTAAAGAGTAAGTAGCATAAAAACTGCAGAGGATGGAGCACACTGAAAAAGACATTATCTATACTATAGAAGTTGAAGTCCTTAGCTTGACTCAGTGCTGTCTACAGTTTACCTTATCTCCCAGGACTTCAGCTTTATGTCCTAGGACTCCCCTATATTTGTATCCCCTATATTTGTATACTTGTCTGTATTCAAAACAAATAACTCACTCTCCCCTAAGTTCACCTATCTCTACAGCTTGTTTTTGTGGTGGAAGGTTTTTACTGCTGATTCAATTGTTTTAATAGACTAGGACATTTAATAGACAATGTCACTACGAGTGACCTTTGGGGTTTCTATTTCTTTTTTTTTTACCATATTTTCTTTTTAAAAGATTTTTATTAAAAAATAGACTTAACATACATTATGTTAGTTTCAACCCAGGTTTTAACCTGGGTTAGTTAAAACCCAGGTATACACCATAGTTGTTCAACATTTATGTACCTAAAGAAGTGATCACCATAAGTCCAGCAACCATCTGACACAGTACAATGCTATCACAACATTATTATCTATATTCCCCATTCTGTAAGTTGCATCCCCATGACATACTTGTTTTATAGGTAGAAATTTGAAACTCTTACTCCACTTCCCCTCACTTTCAAAATTTTTCTATTGTAGTTAACTTTAAATATTATTGTTATTTCAGGTGTACAGCATAGTGGTTAGACATTTGTATAATTCTGATTCCTCCTGACTACTACCCACCTGGCATTGTACATAATTATTACCATATTATTGACTATATTTACATCCCCATGATTATTTTGTAACTACCAATTTGTACTTATTAATCTCTTCACCTTTTTAATCTTGTCCCCCAACATCCCTCCCATCACCCCGAAAATCTAAAACCCATCTGACATCATACATAGTTATTACAATATTATTGACTATATTCCTGTGCTATACCCTCCATCCCCATGACTACTTTGTAACAATTTGTGCTTGGTAATACCTTCCCGTTTTTCACCCACCTCCTCTACCCCACTCCCATCTGCAACCATCAAAATGTTCTCTGTTTTTATGAGTGTGTTTCTACTTTGTTTATTTTGTTTTTTCAGTTCCACATATAAGTGAAATCACGTTGCGTCTGTCTTTTACTGTCTGATATACTCCACTCAGGACTGAGTATACCCTCCAGGTCCATCCATGCTGCCACAGATGGCAAGAACCCATTCCCTTACATGGCCGAGCAATATTCCATTGTATTATACCTCTATCCATTCATCCATCTATGGACACCCAGGTTGCCTCCACATCTTGGCTATTGTAAATAGTGCTACAATGAACATATGGATGCACACGTCCCCTTGAAATACCATTTTTGGTTTCTTCAGATAGATACCCAGAAATGGGATTACTAGGTCTTTTTTTGTCTCGTTATAGTTTTTGTTTTAAAGTATATTTTGTCTGGTATAAGTATTGCTACCCCAGCTTCTTTTTTTTTTCCATTTCCATTTTCATGAAATGACTTTTTCCATCTTTTTACTTTGAGTCTCTGTGTGTCTTTCAATCTGAAATGAGTCTCTTGTAGGCTGCATATATAGGATTTTGTTTTTTTATCCATTCAGCCACTCTGTTTTTGATTGGAGCATTTAATCCATTTACAGTGAAAAGAATTCTTGATAGATATGTAGTTATTGCCATTTTTTAATTCCTAGTTCTGATTATTTTTCCCCCCATCTTTAAGATGTCCCTCTAAGATTCCTTGTAATACTGGTTTGGTGGTGATAAACTCTTTTAGATTTTTCTTGTCTGGGAAGCTCTTTGTCCTTCAATGTTAAACAGTAGCCTTGCTGGGTAGAGTAATCTTGGTTGTAGATCCTGGCTTTTCATCACTTTGAATATTTCCTGCCAATCCTTTCCGGACTGCAAAATTTCTGTTGAGAAGTCAGCTGACAATCGTATGTCAGCTCCCTTATAAGTTACTAGTTGCCTTTCTCTTGCTGCTTTTAGGATTCTCTTCGTCTTTAACCTTTGCCATTTAATTATAATAAGTCTTGGTGTGGGCCTGTTTGGGTTCATCTTGTTTGGGACTCTCTGTGCTACCTGGGCTTGTATATATATCTATTTCCTTTGTCAGGTTAGGAAAGTTTTCAGTCATTATTTCTTCAAATATGTTCTCGATCCCTTGCTTCCTCTCTTCTCCTTCTGGTAGTCCTATGATGTGAATGTTGTTACTGTGTTTCCCTGAAAATAAGACCTAGCCAGACCATCAGCTCTAATGTGTCTTTTGGAGCAAAAATTAATGTAAGATCCGGTCTTATTTTACTATAAGACTGGGCCTTATAATAATATAATATAATACCGGGTCTTATATTTTTGCTCCAAAAAATGCATTAGAGCTGATGTTTCGGCTGGGTCTTATTTTCGGGAAACACGGTATACTTGGTGTTGTCCCACATCATTGAAGTGGGGACAATTGAAATTCTAAGTTTCTTGAACATCCTGATAACCAGTGTTTTGAACTCTGGTAGGTTGCTTGCCTCCATTTCATTTAGTTCTTTTCTGGAGTTTCCTTCTGTTCTTTCACTTGGGATGTATTTCTTTGTTTTCTCATTTTGGCTGCCTCTCTGTATTTGTTTCTATGTATTAGGTAGATCTGCTACATCTTTCGGTCTTGCCAGGTGGCCTTGTATAGTAGGTGCCCCGTGGGGCCCAGGTGCATAGTCTTCCTGATCACCTGCACTGGTGCTACAGAAGTGTGTGAGGGTTGTATGTGCCCTCCTGTTATATTTGAGCCTTGATTGCTATTAGCACGTCAGTGGGTGGGATTGATCCTCAGGCTGACTGGCTATGGGGTTTGGTCATGTCTATAACTTACGGACTGCTGTGCCCGGGGCTTACCCCATGGAGCAGGATCCCCTCCCATCAGGCTCTGGTGCCTGTTGAGACTGCCCTTTGAGTGTGCTGCTTGAGCTAATTGGTGTTCTGCTGTGGTCTGAAGCTAACCTCCAAGTGTGTTGATTCTGGGGCCTCTTGAGAGGGGTTCTGGTGCAGGCCCAGGTCAGCCACTGCCTATGATTGGCTGGGGATTGCCTGGTAGGAGCAACAAAGTGATCTATGGTTCGTCACTGCCTATGCTGGATCTGGAGGCAAATGGGAGAGGCCATGCTGCAAACTGCGGACAGCTGCCACCAGTACTGGATATAGGGTAGCTCTGCAAAAAGGCAGGACACACTGAGGCCTGCTGCGGGTTCACTGCTGATAGCCTTGTGCCGTTTGGAGTTGGGTGTGGCAGGGTCTCAGTGAGTCACCAGGGTGGAGCAAGGAGAGCTCTCCAGACCAATTCAGATTCAGATTTGACAGTGGGCATGGAGGAGGGCTCAACACTAAAAAGATGTTGCCCACCTGCCAGTTGTACTGGAGAAGGACCCCACACGGAAATTGGCAACTATCTTCTAGTCCACACTCTAAAGCCACACACCTCAGTCTGCACCCCGTATGTCTCTGACACCTCCTGAGTCACTGTCCCTGCACTGGAGCCCACAGTGAGTTCCTGTGCATGAGTCTGTGCAGGTCCTTTAAGAGGATGTCTGAGTTTCCCTCAGCCTTCCTTCCTACCTGGATGATTGGAATCCCCACTGTTTTTCACAGCCAGGCGTTGTGGGGGACTCCTTTTCCCAGCATCAGTACTCTGGGCTAGGGAGGCTGGTGTGGGGCTGTGGTCCCTCCCTCCTGGTGGGAAACCTTTGTTGCTGAGATATACCTCCCAATTTGCCTCTGCCACATTAAAGGGTTGGGGCCGGCCCATTTCGTGTTTCCACACCTCCTACCAGTCTTGACGTGGCTTTTTCTTTATATCCTTAGTTATAAAACTCATGTTCAGCTAGACTTCAGATGGTTCTCCAGGTTAATTGTTCTTTAATTTAGTTGTAATTTTTATGTGTTCATCGAATGAGGCGAGCACAGCATACTCTGCCATCTTGGATCTCTGGGATTTCTATTTTTGAGGGAATTTGTCCATTTCATCTAAGCTATCAAATTTATTAGCATAAAGTTCATAATATTCCCTTATTCTTTTAATGGCGTAGAATCTGTAGAGATGCCATCTCTTAATTTCTAACACTGGTGTCTATTTTTTTCTTGATCAATCTGGTCAAAAATTGTCATCTTTATTGAACTTCTCAAAGAACCAGCTTTCATTTCATTAATTTTTTTCTAATGTTTTGCTGTTTTCAATTTCATCAGTATCTGCTCTTTATTATTCTGTCTGCTTGCTCTGGAGTTAATGTGATATTTTTCTAGTTTTTAAATGGAGAAGCTTGGATTATTTATAGAAACATTTCTTATATTTTAATGTAAGCATTTTATCATGTCTCACAAAGTTTGATATGTTCCATTGTTATTTTTATTAAAGTAAAATATTCTCACTTGCCTTAATTCCTCTTTGCTATATGAGTTATTTAGAAGTGTGTTTAGAACTGGTACAAAAATGCTGATACTCTGGTTAGTTCCATTGATGTGATTAATAATCTGCCCTCTGTGACCCAAATGTCTCATGTCTTATACCAAATAGCCATGAAACTGTGGAAGGCCAACTTCTTAGCTTGCAGTTAGGGTAAGATTTCAGATAACTTCACAGTTCTTGAATTCATCTTATTTTTTTGTCCCATCTCTTCTATCTTCTTTTTATCTATTTTTCTGTCTTGGATTATTTTTATTATGATTCCATTTTATTTCTACTTTTGTATTTTTTATTTCTACTTTTTTATTTCTACTTTTTATTTCTACTATTGGCTTATTAGCTGTAGTCCATTAAAATTTTTTTTTACATGATTCCCTAGGGAATACAACATCTAATTTAATACAGTTACCTTCCATATTATTTTACTGTTTCTGTATGATATAAGAAACTTACGCCTCCTTTGTGCTCTTTTTGTCATATTTTCAGATGTATTATAAACTCCATAATTGTTAATATCTTTGCTTTAGACAGTTATCAAGATTCACATTGTGTACCTGCATGTCTGGTTGGGAAGTCCCATCCTTTCTGTCTCAGGAATTAAAAAAATTTTTAACATCAATTTTCAGATCTTTTTCTAGTTTTTCTTCTTTTTGAAGAGGTGTGGGGTTTTTTTGTTTTGTTTTGTTTTGTTTTGTTTTACGAAATGGATCTGTTTTTGGCTTCTTCTTGAGATCTTTCCATACATAACCTCCCCACCTCTTGTTTGAGGAAACCTGAGTGCTGCTTCCATTTCTGTATAGGCTGCCCTTTAAAGTGTTGACTAGGATTCAGTGCTAGGGAATTAGCAGCAGGAAAGGCTGGTGGAAAGGTCAATAAAGGCATTTTCTTTTCTCTTATTCTTAATTTCCATCAGACAGCTAAAGAAAAAGTATTTTCTGTTGCAGTCTTTTATGCCTTGTTTCAAATCTAGTGTGTTCCTTTTTCCAGATTTCATTGCTAAAATCAGATTATGACATTCAGGGATTTTAAAAATAACACCCATAATCATGCTTTCTATTTCCTATCCATTAGGCTACGTGCATGTTATTCCATTGAGCTGACAAATCATAACTATGGGACATTTTCTTACTTAGTTTTCAGCTTTTCATTATTTTAAATTATACTGCAGTGAACATCTTTCTGCATCTTTTTTTGTGCCTCATAAGGTGTATTTTCATGAATGGGCTTCTGTATTTTAAAACTATCAGCATTTTTGTAGTTCCTATTATATGGGTATATTATAGAAGTAACAAAGAGGAGGAAATTTGGAACATATATACCTGTGGGTGGTTGAGAAGGAATCTTACAACTTTGCCTAGAGAAAAGAAGGTGAATCAAATTAATTGGAGACAGGCTATCGCAAGGAATTTTTCAAAAATTTGGTTATGGATCTTTTCTGTTCTCCTTGCAGAGATTAGTATCTGAAATTCCAATACTTCTTGATTGTTTTTTAAAATTATTTTTATTGTGCTAAAATACACCTAACAAGATTTAACATATTAACCATTTTTTAAAGTTTATAGTTTAGTGATATTAAATACATTTGTAATATTGTACAGCCATCCTCACCATCAGTCTCTGTAACTCTTTCCATCTTGTTAAACTAAAACTCCATACCCATTAAACAATAAACATCACCCCCCCAATTCCCTGCCACCCCTGGCAATCACACTTTTACTTTTTGTCACTGATTTTTGAATACTTTAAGTACCTCATATAAGTAGAATCGTATATTATTTGGTTTTTTGTGATTTGTTTATTTCATTTAGCAGCATATTCTCAAGCTTCATTCATAATGTAGCATATATTAACATATATTTTGCTTATCCATTCATTCATCAATGGACATTTAGGTTACTTTCATATTTTAGCTATTGTCAATAGTGTTCTGAACATGGGTATATAAATACCTCTTTGAGACCCTGCTTTGAATTCTTTTGAGTGTATATCCAGAAGTAGAATTGCTGGGTTATATGGTAAATCTATTTTTAATTTTTTGAGGAACCACCATACTGTTTTCCACAGTGACTGTACTCTTTTACATTCTCACCAAAAGTACACAAGAATTCCAGTTTCTCCACATCTTCTTCAACATTTGTTACGTTTGTCTTTTTTTAAAAAAGATTTTATTGGGGAAGGGGAACAGGACTTTATTGGGGAACAGTGTGTACTTCCGGGACTTTTTTCCAAGTCAAGCTGTTGTCCTTTCAGTCTTAGTTGCGCAGCTCAGCTCCAGGTCCAGGTGCCCTTGCTAGTTGCAGGGGGCGGAGACCACCATCCCTTGTGGGACTCAAGGAGTTGAACCGGCAACCTTGTGGTTGAGAGCCCACTGGCCCATGTGGGAATCAAACCAGCAGCCTTCAGTGTTAGGAGCACAGAGCTCCAACCTCCTGAGCCACTGGGCCAGCCCTATTTTTGTCTTTTTGATAGGAGCCATCCTAATGGATGTGAGTTAGTATAATATTATAGTTTTGATTTGCATTTCCCTGACGATTAGTTTCAGGTCTTACACATTTAAGTCTTCAATCCATTGTGAGGTAATTTTTGTGTATCGTGTTAGATAAGGGTCCAGCTTCATTCTTTTGCATGTGGATATCCAGTTTTTCCAGTACTATTTGTTGAAAAGACTGTCCTTTCTCCATTGAGTGGTCTTGGCACTCTTGTCAAAAATCATTTGACCAAGTGGACGGGTGGCTCAGTTGGTTAGAGCGCGAGCTCTGGGCAACGGGGCTGCCGGTTCGATTCCCACATGGGCCAGAGCTGTGCTCTACGCAACTAGAATGAAGTCAAGGAGCTGCTGCTCAGCTCCCGAGTGGCCAGATGGCTCAATTGGTGGAGCGCGGACTCTCAACCACAAGGTTGCCAGTTGGATTCCTCGAGTCCCGCAAGGGATGGTGGGCTGCGCCCCCTGCAACAACGGCAACTGGACCTGGAACTGAGCTGCGCCTTCCACAACTAAGATTGAAAGGACAACAGCTTGACTTGGAAAAAATCCTGGTACACACTGTTCCCCAATAAAGTCCTGTTCCCCTTCCCCAATAAAATCTTTAAAAATAAATACCCTCCCTTGCTTTGAACACACTCATCCCACCATTCTTACCACCTTCTGAAGCAGTTTTGGAAGTCCTCTTTCGTGAGCGTCTCTAGCTGCACTGTTGTGGCTGCCTTGATGTCCTGAATCAATTCAAAACATTCAACTTTCATAGTCATTTTGACTTGGGTGAAGAGCCAGGTGTCTCATGGTGCCAGATCTTGTGAATAAGGTGGGTGAGAACACACCGTAATGTTTTTATTTTACAGAAATTGCCATACCAAAAGCAATGTGTGACTTGGAGCCTTTTGTTGTGATCACAAAATGTGAACACTGCTGCTGAGTGCCCTCCAACTGAAAAGCAAGGATCTTCAATATGGAAAGCATCGTGTCGAGTCTTAGTAACAATGTGTGACAAGTTTCAGCTTGTTTGGTGCAGTCAGTCAGCTGTGAGCTATTGTTGAGAGAAGGTGTGTTTTTTGTTTTGTTTTTTTGGGGGTAGAATATTGGGGAACAGTGTGTTTTTCTGGGACCCATTAGCTCCGTGTCAAGTCATTGCTTTCAGTCTAGTTGTGGGTGTTGCAGCTAAGCTCCAAGTCAAGCCTTTTTCTTTTCCAATCCAGTTGTGGAGGGCACAGCTCAGCTCCAGGTCAAGTTGTGGTGTTTTTTGTTCAATCTAGTGGAGGGCGCAGCTCACTGCCGGCGACCTTAGTGTTATGAGCACTGCGCTCCAACCGCAGAGCCAACAAGCCACCCAACAAGCTGTGTTTTAAAGTGTGTTGTAAATCATCCATCATGACAACGCTCCATGTCACACATTGCTTCTGGTATATGGCAATTTCTGTCAAATAAAAAAAACATTACAGTGTGTCCTCATTCACCTTATTCACCAGATCTGGCACCATGCAACTTCTGGCTCTTCCCCAAAGTCAAAATGATTCAGGACATTGAGGCTGCCATGACAACACAACTAAAGACACTCATAAAAGAGAACTTCCAGAACTTCTTCAGAAAGTGGCAAGAATGGTGGGATAAGTGTGTTTGAAGCGAGGGGGAATATTTTGAAGGGCATTTATGGCAAGATTTTTTTTTTATTTAAACAGTCACTGTATTGTTTGATCACACCTTGTACTTTTTGATGCTATTGTAAATGGAATTGCTTTTATAATTTCCTTTTCAGATTGTTCATTATTAGTGTTTAGAATACAAATGATTTTTGTGTTGACTTTGTATGCTGCCACTTTGCTGAATTAACATATTGTTTGTAACAGGTATTTATGTAGAATCTTTAGGATTTTCTATATGAAAGATCGTATCTGTGAACAGAGATAATTTTACTTCTTCCTTTCCAGTTTGGATGGCTTTTATTTCTCTTGTCTAATTGCTCTACTTAGAACTACTGTGATTCCCCGAAAATAAGACCTAGCTGGACAATCAGCTCTAATGCGTCTTTTTGAGCAAAAATTAATATAAGACCCTGTATTATATTATTATATTACATTACATTACATTACACTATATTATATTATATTATATTAGACTCAGTCTTATATTATAGTAAAATAAGACCAGGTCTTATATTAATTTTAGCTCCAAAAGACGCATTGGAGCCGATTGTCCAGCTAGGTCTTATTCTCGGGGAAACAGTACTAGCACTACGTTGAATAAAAGTAATGAAGGTAGACATCCTTGCCTTGTACCTGATCTAGAGGAAAAGTTTTCAGTCTTTCACCATTGAGTATGATGTTTGCTGTGGGTTTTTCATAGACAGCTTTTATTTTGTTGAGGTGGTTTCTTGCTATTATTAGTTTGTTGAGTGTTTTTTATAACGAAAGTGTGTTGAATTTTGTCAAATGCTTTTTCTGTATCAATTGTGATGATCATGTGGTGTTTTTTCCCCCTTCATTTTGTTAATGAGGCATATTATATTGATCAATTTTTATATATTGAACTATCCTTGCGTTCTAGGAATAACCATACTCACTCACTTGGTCATTATGTATAATCCTTTTGATATGCTTTTGAATTCAGTTTGCTAGTATTTTGTTGGGGATTTTTGCATCAGTGTTCATAAGGGATGTTGGTCTAGTTTTCTTCTAGTGTCTTTGTCTGAGTTTGGTGTCAGGGTAATGCTGGCCTCAGAATGAGTTAGGAAATATTCCCTGCTTTTTTGTTTTTGGGGAAAATCTGAGAAGGATGGTATTAGTTCTTTACATATTTGGAAGATTTTACCAATGAAGCCATGAGGTCCAGAGGTTTTCTTTGTTGGGAGATTTTTCATTACTGATTCAATATCTTTATATCTATTCAGGATTATCTATTTCTTCATAATTTAATCTTGGTAGATTTTATGTTTCCAGGAATTTGTCTAGTTCATATAGTTTATCCAATTTGTTGGCATATAGTTGTTCATAGTACTCTCTTACAATCTTTATTTCTGTGGAATCAGTAGTAATGTCCCCACTTTCATTTCTGGTTTTAGTGATTTGAGTATTCTCTTTCTTGCTTAGTCCATCCAGCTAAAGGTTTGTCAATTTTGTCGATCTTTACTAAGAACCAACTTTCAATTTCATTGATTCTTTTCTGTTGTTTTTCTGTTTTCTATTTCATTGATCTTTGCTCCAATGTTTATTATTTCATTCCTTCTACTAGCTTTGGGTTTAGTTTGAGATTTTTTTTTAATGTAAATATTTGTAGCTATAAATTTCCCTGTGAACACTGCTTTAATCGCATCCAACAAATTTTGGAATATTGCATTTTTGTTTTCATTTGTCTCTAAGTATTGTCTAACTTTCTTTGTGATTTCTTCTTTGATCCATTGGTCTACCTTGTGATTTCCCACAAACATACTCTTAAACAACTGATGGATTTGTGAATATCCCAATTTTTGTTGTTGACGTCTAATTTCATCCTATCGTGGTCAAAGATACTTTGTATATTTCAATCTATTGATACTTAATTTATAACCTAACATATGGTCTATCTTGTGAACTGTCCTATGTGCTCTTGAGAATATGTATGCCGCTGTTGTTGGGTAGAGTGTTCTGTATGCCTGTTACATCTAATTGTTCTTTGTGGTAAGTCCTCAGTTCCTTACCTATTTTCTCTCTTGGTTGTTCTGTTCATTATTGAGAGTGGGATATTAAGTCCCCAGTTATTGTAGAGGTATCTAGTTTTCTGTTCAGTTCTGTCTGTTTTCGCTTAATATATTTTGCTAGTATGTTATTATACCTAAGTGTTTATAATTGTTATATCTTCTTACTGTCTTATACCTTTTATTAATATATAATATCCTTCCTTATATCTTGTAATCTTTTTCGATTTAAAGTCTGTTTTTCTGTGTTAGTATAGCCATCCCTACTCTCTCTTCATTACTATCTGCGTGGAATATCTTTTTTTCATTCTTTTACTTTCAATCTATTTGTGTGTGTTTTTTTATCTCAGTTGAGTCTTGTAGAAAGCATACCATGTTTCCCCGAAAATAAGACCGGGTCATATATTCATATTTTCTCCAAAAGACACATTAGAGCTGATTGTCCGGCTAGGTCTTATTTTTGGGGAAACATGGTAGTATATCTGCAGTCAGGTCTTTTTTCAGGGACAGTTTCTGTTGATTTACTTTTTTTCCTTTGAATGGCCCATACTTTCCTGTTTCTTTGTGTGCCTTGTGATTTTTTTTGTTGAAAACTGGACATTTGAATCTAATAATGTTATCTCTGCAAATCAGATTTTCCCCCTTCCCCAGGGTTTGCTCTTTGTTATTGTTGTTATTGTTATGGGCTGTTTCTGTACCAAAGATCAGCCTGAGGTGTAAACTTAGGTCTTCTCAGGTCTTTTTTTGGGGGGGCCCTGTGCCTTCCCCTGAGCATACATGGTCACTTTCTAATTTTTCCCACATATTGGCTTTTAAATATGGTCTTTTAATGTCTCCTTCCTAAGAGGGGATAATAGAGAAAAATGAAAGAAAGGGAGAAAAGGGTACTGGCACTTTAAATTCCCTGTAAGTCACTTCAGTTGGAGGGGAATGACCATGCAACAATGGGTGGAGGCCCAACAACAATGGCCACTTTCCTCTTTGCACCTCTGTGATGAGAGGCAGCAATCACTGATCAGAGCACAACTCTCCAATATTTGCCCAACTTGAATGTGTGCAAGCTACTCCAGGAACATGTGCACAGCTGCCTGCCATGGGGATGGAGATGGGGGTGGTACTGTGCTAAGAAATAAAATTGACCAAAATTAACTACAATTTACCTTCCAAACTTTCTTCTGGAAGTTTCAAGCCTTCAATAGACTGCAGGGTTCCAAAATAGTTTCATTAGAGGGACTTTGCCAGTGTGGTTTTTGTCTAGGTGGGTAGACATTCCTCGTGCTTCCTACTCTGCTATTTTCCCAGAATCCTCTCACTTTTTAAAGGCAATTTGATTATTTTTTAAAGGCAAAAGAGACAGTATGTTGTGAGTCTATTCTTAGTTGAAATTTTGACATACACCTTACCATTCTGAACTCTGTTTACAAAGATTCAGCCAATGTGTTTGTGTGTGTGTGTGTGTGTGTGTGTGTAATGAGAGAAAACACAAATACCATGGAAATTATATATGTAGCTCTTCGTAAAGAGCCTAGACCTGTGCTATCCATTGCAGTAGCCACTAACCACATATGGCTATTTAGCATTTAAAATATGGCTATTGCAAAACAATTTTTTAATTTTGAAAACTTTTATGTATATTTGGAACAACTTTACTATGGGAATACACTTTTTCAGCTATGAATTTAATGAAACAAATACAGGTGAAGTGTTTCTGATGTAAAGAAGTATCCCAATTGAATGTACTATGGGAGCAAACTACTCACCAGATTTTGAAGACTAAGTACCACAAAAAAAGAATAAAATATCTCATTAGTAAATTTTTACTTTTATTATGTGTTGAAATATTAATATTTTTGATATAATGTGTTAAATAATTTATTTATCATAAGAAAACCAATATTGTAAGTGTGGTGATGGATGTTAACTAGATTTATTGTGATCATTTTGCAATATATTCAAATAATGAAACATGTTGTACACCTGAAATGAATATAATGTTAAGTCAGTTATACCTCAATTTTTCAAAAATGTTAATAGTATGTCCACATTAATTTTACTGTTTTGACTACAAGGAATTTTTAAATTACATATATGGCTTGCATTCTCTTTCTATTGGACAGCACTGGCCCAGGTTTTGTCTGATATGAGTTAAAAAAACACTGTACCCACAGCTTTACAATGTTACAGACACAGATAGAAGTAGTAGCTCTAGGGGCCGGCCTGGTGGCGCAGGCGGTTGGAGCTCCATGCTCCTAACTCTGAAGGCTGCCGGTTCGATTCCCACATGGGCCAGTGGGCTCTCAACAACCAAAAAAATAAATAAATAAATAAATAAATAAATAAATAAAGGTGAGGTTCATGCTAGAATCTTAAAAAAAAAAAAAAAAAAAAAAGAAGTAGTAGCTCTATGGAGTTATTAAGATTAGAGAATTCAGTATTGGGAATGTAGGAAAGGGAGCCGGGAGGGCCAATGCAGGACCAACTGATTAGAGGCAAAAGGTGGGCATTGGCAGGGTTTATTGCTTAAAAGCAACTACTGTCTGATTTGAAGTATGGATTGACTACACAATTATCACCACATAGCCATGCTTTCAATGTATAATCCAAGAAGTTAGTGTGTTTTTTTTAAAGAGTAAATATGGAAGTTGAAATAACAAAAGGATAAAATTAGAGAAACGTGTGGCCAGTTGCCTCAGTGGTTAGAGTGCAGTGCTCATAACACCAGGGTCAACAGTTTGATTCCCACATGGGCCAGTGAACTGCACCCTCCACAACTAGATTGAAAACAACTTGGAGTTGAGCTGCGCCCCCCACAGCTAGGTTGAAAACAGCGACTTGACATGGAACTGATGGGTCCTGGAGAAAACACACTGTTCCCCAATATATATTTTTTAAAAATTAGTGAAACAAAAATGATTAAATAATTAAGATGAGAAGCAGCAGGAGAATGAATTAAAGAAGAACAACTCAGAATTCAAAAGGAAAACAGTTACTTCTCTAAACGAAGAGTTTTAAATACCTTATACATGAACTCCTCCACCCCATTCCCGATACTAGATACAGGAACCAGTAAACCTACCTAAATTATATTTAAAATTTGGAGGGAACACTTTTTTTTAGGAGAATACAGTCAATAACTTCCATCAGATTTACAGAGCGATTTGTGTCCTACTCCCCCAATAGGTTTGTAATCATAACTATAAACATAAAACACTAAGCTCCTGATTAAGATGGAATAAAAGATACCACATTTGCCCTTTCATTAGAAACAACTAAATATCTGGACACAATATATTAAACAGTAGGTTTCAGATACTGGACATCAAGCATTCCAGGATAGTGATCTATGAGAGACAGCAACCAAATGAATTGAGCCATACAATTGTCCCAACTTATTGTCTGGAGGAAAAAAAATTTTTTTCAGGCCACAGTGCTGTAGGCAGGTACGCAGGTGGAGCCCAGGAGTCTCGAGTTGAGGAATTGAAGTCAAGAATCTGGATAGGCCAAGATATATAGTTTTCAAGGCAGAATACCAAAGAGAGAGCCGAAGATATACAGACTTTGCTCAAGTCTTCTGCAGAGTATTAATCAGTATATGCCTATAAGGTAACAACCCAAGGGAGGGGAAATAAATGCCAAAAAGGAGCAGAGTGAATACTCCATATATCTCATACAGGACGGGAATACTTTGTATTTCCACTAACCACGGAGGAAAGGCCTCATACTTCACAGGGCATCAGATGGAGTACTTAAAAGGACATTGTGTTAGTGGGACAAAATTAGCCTTAAATTAAGGTTCTGGTCTCAACTAACAAAGGTTCAGCACAAGCTTTGAAAGGAACAAACTATTTCCAAGTAACTTACCTTGATCCCAGGACAAAGTTCAAGAATATTTTAAGAATACAAAAAGATCTGGCTCCCAACAAGGTGAAATTCACAATGTCTGGCATCCAGTTGGAAATTATCAAGCATGCAGAGAAGCTGGAAAATGCAATCCATAATGAGAAAATCAATATAAATATACATGGAAATAACAAATAATAGAATTTAGTTCATAAGGACATTAAAATAGTTACACCTATATTCTATGGGTTTAAAGAAGTAGAGAAATTCTTGAACATTGAAAGATTTAAAAAAGACCCAAATCAAACTTTTAGAGACACAAGCTAGTGTTCGAGATGAAAGACACACTAGATAGGATTAACAGCAGATTCAACATTGCAGACTGGAAGATTAATGAACTTGAAGATATAGCATAGAAACTATCCAAAATGAAAAGTACTGAAAAAATGTGAACGGCTCTTCAGTGAATTGTGGAACTGTTGGACAACTTTAGGTAATGCAATATATTTGTAATTGGAGTCCTCAAAGGAGAGCAGAGAACAGGAAAAGTACTTGAAGAAACTGACTGAAAATTGTACAAATTTGATGACAACTATAAGCCCACAGATCCAAGAATCTCAATGGATGAAAAGCACAAGAAACATGAAGGAAACTACACCAAAGTACATAATAATTTATTAAAGGCAGACAAGGAAAAAAACATTATATATAAAGAAGATGACATCATATTTCTCATTAGATACAATGCAAGTGTGAAGACAGTGTGTAACACCTTTAAAGTACTGAAAGAAAAATCAACCTTGAATTTTTTTCCCAGCAAATATCTTTCAAATAACAATGGTGAAATAAGGACAATTTCAGACATAACAAAAGTTCAAAGAATTTATCACCAGTAGATTCATACTACGGGGCCGGCCGGGTGGCGCAGGCGGTTAGAGCTCCATGCTCCTAACTCCGAAGGCTGCTGGTTCGATTCCCACATGGGCCAGTGGGCTCTCAGTAGATTCATACTGCAAGAAGTGTTAAAGGAAGTCCTTCAAGGATAAGGAAAAAGATACTAGATGGAAATCTGGATCTACACAAAGGAATGGAGAATTAAAGTTTTCTTCAAGAGATAATTACTGCTTAAAAGAAAAACAAAATTAATCATGGGTTTTGTAATACATATAGAAGTGAAAACATGACAACAGTAGAACAAAGGCCAGGAAGGGGAAAATAAAAGTAAGTAAAATATAAAGTAAAAAGTGTGGAAGTAAAAGTGTATGACAACAATAGAACAAAAGCCAGGAGAGGGTAAAGGGAGTCTTACTGGTGTAAGATTTTCACCCTGTACATAAAGTGGTATATTTCTTTAATGTAGAATGTAATAATTTAAAGATTCGTGTATATGATAAATCATAAAGCAGTTGCAAAAATTTTTTTAATTGGTAAGCTAACAGGAGATATAATGGAATCATAAAAATTCTCAACTTAAAAGAAGACAAGAAAAGGAGAACAAAGAATAGTTGGGACAAACTGAAGACAAATAGCAAGATGGTACATTTTAAACCAATCACATCAATAATTACACTCCATGAAAATTGTCCAAACACTGCAATTAACATTAAAGTGGATAAGAGCATCTGAGATGTTGCTCCCTGGTATATATTGTCAGTTTGACTCAAATAAGCTCTTATAAAATTTTTTTAAAAAACACATTAAGGTGGATTTAAAAAATCCCAGGTCCCAACCATATGCTGCTTATAAGAAAACTAGTTTAATAAAAGACTCAAATAGGTAATGCAAAAACTTTTTTAAAAAGATGGCCTCTTACCTCTGATGTAAAGAAAACTGGAGAAGCTATATAAATAGCAGACAGAGTAGATTTCAGAACAAAGCATAATACCAGGGAAAAGATAATGATCAAAGGGTCAATTCATTAAGAAGCCATGACAATCTTATGTTTCTGTGACTAACAATAGGTCTTTGAAATACACGAAGGAAAAACTGACAAAAATGTAAAGAGAAACACAATTGTTGCAATTATAATCAAAGATTTCAACACCTCTCAATAACTGAAAAAGTGTAGAATATGAATACACCTAAAACTAAGAATGTTATATGTCTAGTGTACCTTAATAAAAAAGAAAAGGTTATAAGAAACTTAAACTACAGTATGAACCAATTTAATATAATTGGCTTTTATATAGTACTCAGCAGCAGCAGAAAACATTTTTTTCAAGTGTAAAAGGGAGCTTTATCACCATTTGATAAGATACAACATCCATTTATGATTAAAACACTTACTAAAATTGGTATAGAAGGAAAATACCTCAACATAATAAAGGCCATATACGACAAGCCCTCAGCTAATCTCATAATTAATGGTGAAAAGCTGAAGCCCTTTGCTCTACGTTCAGGAACACGACAAGGTTGTCCCCTATCACCTCTGCTTTTCAACATAGTGTTGGAAGTCCTTGCCAGAGCAATCAGGCAAGAGAAAGAAATAAAAGGCATCCAAATTGGGAATGAAGAAGTTAAATTGTCACTCTTTGCAAATGACATGATGCTATATATAGAAAACCCTAAAGACTCCACCAAAAAGCTATTAGAAACAATCAATGAATACAGTAAAGTTGCTGGCTACAAAATCAACGTACAAAAGTCCATTGCTTTCCTATATACCAACAATGAAATCTCAGAAAAAGAAATAGAAAAAACAATTCCTTTTGCAATTGCAGCACAAAGAATAAAATACCTAGGGATAAACTTAACCAAGGATGTGAAGGATTTATATGCTGAAAACTATAAGACATTTTTGAAAGAAATTGAAGAAGACACAAAGAAATGGAAAGACATTTCGTGCTCATGGATTGGAAGAATCAACATAGTTAAAATGGCCATATTACCCAAAGCCATATACAGATTTAATGCAATCCCCATCAAAATCCCAATGGCATTTTTTAAAGAAATAGAACAAAAAATCATCAGATTTGTTTGGAACCACAAAAGACCCCGAATAGCCAAAGCAATATTTAAAAAAAAGAACAATACTGGAGGTATCACACTCCCTGATTTTTGCTTGTACTACAGGGCTACAATAATCAAAACAGCTTCGTATTGGCGGAAAAACAGACACATAGACCAATGGAATAGAATTGAGAACCCAGAAATAAAACCACATAAATATGGACAGATAATTTTTGACAAAGAAGCTAAAAACATACAATGGAGGAAAGACAGCCTCTTCAATAAATGGTGCTGGCAGAATTGGATAGCTACGTGCAAAAGAATGAAACTGGACTGCTATCTGTCACCATGTACCAAAATTAATTCAAAATGGATCAAAGACTTAAGCATAAGACCTGACACAATAAACTGCATTGAAGAAAATATAGGTACTAAACTTATGGACCTTGCGTTCAAGCAGCATTTTATGAATTTGACTCCAAAGGCAATGGAAGTAAAAACTAAAATAAACAAATGGGATTATATGAAACTGAAAAGCTTCTGCACAGCAAAAGAAACTATTGACAAAATAATGAGGCAACCAACTGAATGGGAGAAGATTTTCGCAAACAGTGCCTCTGATAAGGGGCTAATATCCAAAATATACAAGGAACTCATGAAACTCAACAACAAAAAAACAAACAACCCAATTGAAAAATGGACAGAGGACCTGAAGAGACATTTCTCCAAAGAGGATATACAAATGGCAAATAGACATATGAAAAAATGCTCAACATCGCTAATCATCAGAGAAATGCAAATGAAAACCACAATGAGATATCACCTCACCCCAGTCAGAATGGCTTTCATCAACAAGACAAATAGTAACAAGTGTTGGAGAGGCTGTGGAGAAAAAGGAACTCTCATACACTGTTGGTGGGAATGCAGACTGGTGCAGCCTCTATGGAAGGCAGTGTGGAGGTTCCTCAAGAAATTATGAATAGAATTACCATACGACCCAGCAATTGCTCTCCTGGGTATCTACCCAAAAAATCTGAAAGCATCTCTCTATAGAGACACGTGTACTCCAATGTTCATTGCAGCTTTGTTTACAGTGGCCAAGACATGGAAACAACCAAAATGTCCTTCGATAGATGAATGGATAAAGAAGTTGTGGTATATATACACAATGGAATACTATTCGGCGTTAAGGAAAGATGATATAGGAGCATGGATGGATCTTGAGAGTATAATGCTAAGTGAAATAAGTCAGACAGAAAAAGCAGAGAACCCTATGATTTCACTGATATGTGGTATATAAACCAAAAACAACAAAAGAACAAGACAAACAAATGAGAAACAAAAACTCATAGACACAGACAAGTAATTTAGTGGTTACCAGAGGGTAAGGGGGTAGGGGGTGGGTGATGAGGGTAAGGGAGATCAAATATATGGTGATGGAAGGAGAACTGACTCTGGGTGGTGAACACACAATGGGATTTATAGATGATGTAATACAGAATTGTACACCTGAAATCTATGTAACTTTACTAACAATTGTCACCCCAATAAATTTAATTTAAAAAAAAAAGGGAGCTTTATCAAGATAGTTCATATTCTGGGCAACAAAACAAAATCAATACATTTAAAAGTACTAAAATCACACCAACTATGTTCTTTGACAACAAAATTAAATTAGAAATTGATAATAAAATAGTCTCTGGGAAATCTCCCAATATTTGGGAACTAAATAACATACTCCTGCATAGCCCATGAAACAACAAAGAAGCAAAGGGGGAAATTAGGACTTTGAACGGAATGAAAAGTGAAAACATAGCATACCAGAATTTGAAGGCTACAGCTAAAGTAGAACTTAGATGAAATTTTATAATGTAAATGCTTATATTTGAAAAGGAAGATCTCAAATCAATGACATGAGCTTCCACCTTAAACTAGAAAATAAAGAGTAAATGAAACTCAAATTAAGCAGAAGAAAGGAAATAATAAAGATGAGAGTAAAAATCAATGAAATTGATAAACCTCTAGCTAGACTGATTAGGAAAAAAGATGACAAAAATTACCAGTATCAGGAATGAGAGAGGTGACATAACTACAGATATTAAATATGTTAAAAAGACAGAATATTATGAATAATAAATTCAACAATTTAGATGAAATAGACAAATACCTTAAAAGACAAATCTGCTAAAATCTCACTCAAGAAGAAATAGGATGGATGTTAATTACATTTAATGTAGTGATCATTTTGCAATATATACAAATACTTAATCGTGTTGTTCACCTGAAACTAATATAATGTTACATGTCAATTATATCTCAATTTTTAAAAAGTGGAAAATATATGTTACTTTATTAGCTAGGTAACATATTAAAGAATTTGGATTTGTTGTTTGAAACCCCACAAAGAAAATACCAAGCTCAGATAACTAGTAGTGAATTCTACCGTACATTTAAGGAAGGAAAAAGCCCAGTTCCTCACAGTCTTCCACAAAACTGAATAGGACAGAATACCCCCTTACTCGAGGAAGCCAATTAGTGTATTTCTTCACACTAATGGAGTACAAAAGAAAAAGTGTGATCTTCTTGCTCAAAGAATATTGACAAAATATAACATCCATTCCTGATAAACTCTCAGCAAATTAAGAATAGTAATTTATGAAGAACTACATCAAAATTATCTAATGTTGAAACATTTAGTGCTTTCCCTGTACAGTCAGGAAGAAGGCAATGGTGTTCAACATTGTACTGAATGTTCTAACCAGTGCAGTGAGTCAAGAAAAAGAAATAGTAAAGATGCACAGGATCACACCAAAATTAAAAATAAATTATAGAACAATCAACCTCAAGAATCATCTGATGACTAGTTGAACAGAAACCCTATAACTAAGGATATCAAGAAGAGGCCACATCAAGACTGATAGGAGGGGCAGAGATGAGAAACTTGCTAACCCCAAACCCATAGACAGTGGTTGAATGCTGCGAGGAACACGTTAGTGGCAGAGGTTCTGCCTGAAGAGGGAAGGGTCCCAGGCCCATTCCAGTCTCCCCAGCCCAGGGGTACTATGCTGGAAAGAAGAGTTCTCATGGCATCTGGCAGTGAAAATGAGCGAGGACTCTGTCTGCCCTTCCTGGTGGGGCAGAAGGTGGCTGGTAACCCAGTCTCCCTCTTTTAGACCCCCCCACATGGACTCGCTCACTGACAGACACTCACCTGTTCTCTGGTAGAGAGGTGGCAGCTTGAGAGGCCCAGGGACATGCAGGGAAGGACTGAGTTGTGTGGCTTCACTGCGAGAGCTAGAGGGACAGGAGCCTTTGTTGTCCCTGTGTGGAGCCTGACACACGTGTGGAGTATAGGAGGTCACCATCTTTTCAGTGTTAAGCCCTCCCCCAAAGGGCCAGGTCTGGGACTGCATTGGTCTAGTGGGAAATGTGTGCACACACTGCTTTGGTGGCATCCTGGCTCACTGTTCCTGCATAGCTGGTGCTACATCATCTGGGAAGCTCTTGACTCCTGGGCTGCTCACCCTGCCCCATAGGCTGCAGAAGCTTTTTGCCCACGCTGTGGGCTGAGGACCCAGGAAACATTTGCTGGTGGATGGTAATAACCCAAGGCCTGTGCTGCATTGTCTCTTGGGCAGCTCTCAGGAATTTGCAAGCCTGAGATGGTGGCTGGATGCTGTGTTCTAATGGCATTGTGCAAAGTTGTCACAGGCTGGGCACTGGTGTAAGAACTGAATCTGCATTAACTTTGTAAAAACTACGAGCCACATCTCGTGACTCCCTGGGTCTCCAACCTACCCAGCTAGTGCTTCATTGCCAAGGGCACTCTCAACACTGGGTCAACCAGCCTGCCTGGCCTTTGCACCTGAGGAGGCTCTTTTAACGGCTGGGCCTTATGGGCAGTGGCAGGTAGCAATAGGCCTAGGGGGTCCTGGACCTTTTGCTAAGCTGCCTCGGGCCCACTATTGGTAGCAGCCAGCTTCAGTTCACAGTGAGGCCATCCCCACATGACTCCAGGTCCAGCATAGGCAGCAGCCAACACATATAGCTTTGTGGCTTCTACCAGGTAGTCACAGGAAAGGTTGAAATTGGCCTGCATGGGAACCCCTTCCAAGAGGCACCAGAAATAACACACCCAGAGGCCAGTTTCAGATGACACTGGAGCATTACCTGGTTAGCCCCACAAGTGGCACACCAAAAGGGAGGGTCTCAACAGGCACAAGAGCCATGGGGGCAAAGCCTCCTCTGAGGGATCAGCTCCCACACAGCCAATCCTCACAGTCAGCCTGGGAATCAGTCCAACACACTGATGTGCGCTTAAAGCAATCAAGGCTCAACTACAACAGGAGAACACACACAACACATTCAAGGGACACTCCTGGAATACACACACAGGATCAGGGAGACTGTGCCATTGGACCACAAAGGAAACATGCTACATAAAGCCAACCAGCAAAGATTGAGAGACATAGGAGATCTACCTAATACATAGAAGCAAACAGAGAGGCAGCCAGAATGAGGAAACAAAGAATATGTCCCAAATAAAAGAACAGGAGAAACCTCCAGAAAGTTAACTAAATGGAAGGGAGGAAACCAAGTTACCAGAGACAGGGTTTAAAACACTAATTATAAGGATGCTTAAGGAACTTAGTAAGACTTTCAACAAAGAGACAGCAAGCATAAAGAAGGACACAGAAACCATAAAAAAGAACCAATCAGAAATAAAAAATACAATAACTGAAATAAAGACCACACTAAAAGGAATCAACAGCAGATTAGAAGCAGAGGATCAAATCAGTGATTTAGAAGACATGGTAGCAGAATACACCCAATCAGAGCAACAAAAAGAAAAAGGAATGAAAAACAATGAAGACAGTTTAAGGGACCTGTGGGACAGCATTAAGAGTAACAATATTTGCATCATAGGAGTATCAAAAGGAGAAGAGAGGAAACAAGGGCTCAAGAACCTATTTGGAGAAATAATGACTGAAAACTTCCCTACCCTGGTGAAGGAAATAAATATACAAGCCCAGGAAGTGCAGAGAGTCCCAAACAAGATGAACCCAAACAGGCCCATACCAAGACACATCATAATTAAAATGGCAAAGGTTAAAGACAAAGAGAGGATCCTATAAGCAATAAGAGAAAGACAACCAGTTACTCACAAGGGAGATTCTTCCATAAGACTATCAGCTGATTTTTCAAGAGAAACTTTGCAGGCCAGAAGGAAGTAGCAGGAAATATTCAAAGTGATGAAAAACAAGGGCCTACAACCAAGACTATGCTACCTAGCAAGGCTATCATTTAAAATTGAAGGAGAGTTAGAGAGCTTCCCAGACAAGAAAAAGCTAAAGGAATTCATTACCACCAAGCCAGTATTACAAGAAATGTTAAAAGGATTTCTTTAAGCAGAGGAAAGGAGAGAACAAACTATCAAAGATAAAAAATATGAATAATAAAATGGTAATAACTATGCACCTATCAATAATCACTTTAAATGTAAATTGATTAAATGCTCCAATCAAAAGACATAGAGTAGCTGAGTGGATAAGAAAACAAGACCCATGCATATGCTGTCTACAAGAGACCCACCTCAGATCAAAAAACACACAGACTGAAAGTAAAGGGATGGAAAAAGATATTTCATGCAAATGGAAACAAGAAAAAGGCTGGAGTAGCAATACTTATATTGTACAAAATAGATTTTATTTTATTTTATTTTATTTTATTTATTTATTTATTTATTTATTTTTTTTTTTTTTTTTTTACAGTGAAAAACGTTTGTATTTAGAATTAGCCAGCTGGACTCAGTTTAGATGATCCCAATTTTGTTGGCAACATCCAAAGCATCGTAGTCAGGAGCCAGCCGAACATATGCCTTCTTCTCTCCATCAGGCCTGATCAGGGTGTTGACCTTGGCCACGTCAATGTCATAGAGCTTCTTCACAGCCTGTTTGATCTGGTGCTTGTTGGCCTTGACATCCACAATGAACACAAGTGTATTGTTGTCTTCTATCTTCTTCATGGCCGACTCGGTAGTTAGGGGGAATTTGATGATAGCATAGTGGTCAAGCTTGTTTCTCCTGGGAGCTCTCTTCCGGGGGTATTTAGGCTGCCTCCGGAGCCGCAGTGTCTTGGGCCTTCGGAAGGTGGGTGACGTCCGGATCTTCTTTTTTTTGTGGCTGTGGACGCCTTTTAGGACGGCTTTCTTTGCCTTCAAAGCCTTCGCTTTGGCTTCGGCTTTGGGAGGGGCAGGGGCTTCCTTCTTCGCTTTCGGCGCCATCTTCGTGAAAAGGTACAAAATAGATTTTAAAATGAAGACTGTAATAAGAGACAAAGAAGGACATTACATAGTAATAAAGGGATCAATACAACAAGAAGGCATAACCCTGGTAAACATCTATGCACCCAGCATAGGAGCACCTAAATATATAAAATAAATATTGACTGACATAAAGGCAGAGATAAAAAGTAACACAATCATAGTAGGGGACTTTAACTCCCCACTGGCACGAATGGACAGATCTTCCAGACAGAAAACTAACACGGAAGTAGAGGCCTTAAATGATGTAGTGGACCAGATGGATTTAATTGATATTTTTAGAGCATTTCACCTTAAAGCAGCAGAGTTCATTTCAAGTGCACATGGAACATTTTCCAAGATAGACCACATGTTAGGTCACAAAACAAGTCTCAATAAACTTAAGAAGATTGAAATCATATGAAGCGTCTTCTCTGACTACAGTGGTATGAAACTAGAAATCGACTACAAGAAAAAAAAACTGAAAACACACAAATGAATGGAGACTAAATAACATATTATTAAATAATGAATGTGTCAGCAATGAGATCAAGGAAGAAATCAAAAGATACCGTGAAACAAATCAAAATAAAAACACAATGACCCAAAATCTATGGAACACAGAGAAAGCAGTCCTAAGAGGGAAATTCAGAGCAATGCAGGCCTACCTAAAGAAACAAGAAAAATCTCAAATCAGCAGTCTATCTTTATACCTAAGGGAACCGGAAAAAGAATTGAGTACAAGGAAGGAAGTAACAAAGATCAGAGTGGAAAGAAACAAAATAGAGACTAAAGAACAATGCAAAAGATCAATGAAACAAAGAGCTGGTTTTTGAAAAGGTAAAATTGACAAAGCTTTAACCAGACTCATCAAGAAAAAAAGAGAGGGTACCCAAATAAATAAAATCAGAAGTGAAAGAGGAGAAGTGACAACTGACACCACAGAAATACAAAAAAAAAAAAAAAAAAAAAAAGATTAAGAAAATATTACAAGCAACTATATACCAACAAATTAGACAATCTGGAAGAAATGGATAAATTCCTAGAAGGATACAATCTTCCAAGGCATAAAATCAAGAAGAAACAGAAAATCTGAACAGTCCAATTACTACGAATGAAATTGAATCAGTAATAAACAAGCTCCCTACAAACAAAAGTCCTGGACCAGATCACCTTACAGGTGAATTTTACCAAACATTACAAAAAGAGTTAACACCTATTCTCCTCAAACTATTCCAAAAAATCCAGGAGGAGGGAAGGCTCCCAAGCTCATTTTATGAGGCCAAAATCACCCTGATTCCAAAACCAGACAAAACCATTATAAAAAAGAAAACTATTGGCCAATATCCCTCATGAACATAGGGGGAAAAATCTTCAACAATATGTTAGCAAACCGAATTCAGCAGTACGTTGAAAGATCATACACCATGATCAAGTGCAACTCTTTCCTGGTATGCAAGTTTGGTTCAATATTTGTAAATCAATTAAAGTGATAAACCACATAAAAAACGAATAATAAAAATCAGATAGTCATATTGACAGATGTAGAACAAGCATTTAACAAAACCCAGCATCCATTTATGATAAAAACTCTCAGTAAAGTGGGAATAGAGGTAACATATCTCAACGTATTAAAGGTCATATATGACAAATCCACAGCTAACATTATACCCAATGGGGAAAAGCTAAAAGCATTTCCCTTAAGATCAGGAACAAGAAAAGGTGCTCACTTTCACCACTTTTATTCAACATAGTACTGGAAGTTCTAGCCACAGCAATCAGACAAGTAAAAGAAATAAAAGGCATCCAAATTGGAAAGGAGGAAGTAAAATGGCAATTATTTGCAGATGACATGATACTACATATAAAGAACCCCAAAGATTCCACCAAAAAACTATTAGAACTGATAAGTGAATTTAGTAAAGTAGCAGGATACAAAATTAATATTCAGAAATTGATTGGTTTTTTTATACACCAATAACGAGCTATCAGAAAGATAAATTAAGAAAACAATCCCATTTATAATTGCATTTAAAAAATACTTAGGAATAAGTTTAACCAGAGAAATAAAAGACCTATACTCAAAAAATTATAAGACATTGAAGAGAGAAAATAAAGAAGATACAAATAAATGGAAACATATACCATGCTCATGGATAGGAAGAATCGACATAATTATAATGTCCATACTTGCCAAAGCAATATATAGATTCAATGCAATCCCTATTAAAATACCAATGGCATTTTTCACAGAACTAGAACAAATAATCCTAAAATTTATATGGAAATATAAAAGACTCCAAATAACCATAGCAATTCTGAGAAATAAGAACAAGCTGGAGGTATCACACTACCTGATATCAAATTATACTACAAGGCTATAGTAATCAAAACAGCATGGTACTGGCATAAAAACAGACACATAGATCAATGGAACACAATAGAGAGCCCAGAAATAAATGGTCATTTATGACAAAGGAAGCGAGAATATACAATGGGGTAAAGACAGTCTATTTAATAGATGGTGCTGAGAAAACTGGCCAGGTACATGTAAAAAGAAAACTGGATCATCTTCTTACACTGTATACAAGAATAAACTCAAAATGGATTTAAGACTTAAATGTAAGACCAAAAACCACAAAACTCCTAAACGAAAATACAGGAAGTAAACTCAGATATTACCTTTAGTAATATTTTTACTGATATATCTCCTCAGGTAAGGGAAACAAAAGAAAAAATAAACAAATGGGACTACATAAAACTAAAAGATTTTTCACAGCAAATGGAAACCATCAACAAAACAAAAAGATGTCCTACTAAATGGGAGAATATATTTGCCAGTGATATATCTGATAAGGGGTTAATATCCAAAATTTATATATATATATATAAAACTCATACAACTCAACAACACCAAAAAACCAAACAATCCAATTGGAAAAAATTGGCAGAGAACATGAACAGACAGTTCTCCAGAAATGACATACAGATGGCCAGTAGACATATGAAAAGATGCTCAACATCACTAATCATCAGAGAAATGCAAATAAAAACCACAATGAAATATCACCTCATACCTGTCAGAATGGTTATCATCAACAAACAAGTGCTTGAGAGGATGTGGAGAAAAAGGAACCCTTGTACACTGTTGGTGGGATTGCAAATTGATGCAACCACTATAGAAAACAGTATGGAGGTTCCTCAAAAAATGAAAAGTAAAACTATTTTGTGACTCAGAAATTCCACTCCTGGGTATTTATCCAAAGAAATCCAAAAGACTAATTTGAAAAAAATACATGTACCCCAATGCTTACTGCAGCACTATTCACAGTAGCCAAGATATGGAAACAACTAAAATGCCCATCAATAGATGATTGGATAAAGACATTGTGGTACATTTATAAAATGGAGTATTACTCTGCCATAAAAAAGAATGAAATCTTAACCATTTGCAACAACATGGTTGGACCTAGAGAATATTATGCTAAGTGAAATAAGTCATATTGAGAAAGACCATATGATCTTACTTATATGTGGAATCTAATGAGCAGAATAAACAAGCAAACAACAGAAATAGACTCATAGACACAGAAAAAAAACCTGATGGTTGCTAGATGGAAATGGGGTTGGGGATGGATGAAAAGGTGAAAGAATTAGAAAGTACAATTTGATAATAACAAGATAGTCACAGGGATGTGAAATACAGTACAGGGAATATAATCAATAATGTTGTAAAGACTATGTAAGGTGTCAGATGGTACTGGACTTATCAGGGGGATCACTTCTTAGATTATATAAACGCCTAACCACTGCACTGTATACCTGAAACTAATGTAAAATAATATTGAATGCAACTATAAATATATATATATGTGTATATATATATATATATATACATTATATATACATATATATATATATATATATATATATATATATATATATATATATATATATATATATACTGGAGGTGCCTATATATATATATACTGGAGGTGCCAAAAGAGTGCATACAAGTGGACACTTTGATCAACGTTGCTCAAGCTGTAATTTGCTGTAATCAGAAGTGTCTGGACACTGATGGTAACCATTTTGAGCACCTCTTGTAATTGCAGAAGTCAAACATGACTTGTATTCATCTTTTGTTACCAGTATGTATTATTACAATTTTAATACAGTTTTCCTTTCTTGAAATGTGTATACTTTTTTTGAGATATATATGTAATTTCCTTTAATACTCTTGGAACCAGCTTTATCATCTTTCTCGTTCCATCATTAATGAGTTAATACATTTTTGACATGATTTCATTCTATTTGTATGAAAGCCATATTTTAAATATTTTTAATATTTTATTTTGATATGATTCCATTGAGATGCCCAAGTGGGCACTTCTTAACGAGTGCTAGAAGTGCACTTCATGGAATATTTAAGCCCATGAATACCTGATTTTGTTTTTTGTCCTCCCTCCCCCCAATGAATCCCAAGAAGAAATATAACTATTTGTTCTTTATCTCTCTTTATTTGTGAACCAGTGCTTTTATTTTTGTTTCTGGTTCTTGGCCAGACTTGGTTCTAGTTCTGATTTGCACATAGTTGATTAGGTATTATCACTTAATGATAGCAACAACTGGGAATCTGATTTTATTGCCTGAACATTTGGTTATCAATATCAGCATGATAGGGATTTTATAGTCTGTTAACTAATAGACAAAATATGGTTTGTTGCTTTCTTCTTTTTGAATGCTTTAGGTCAAAGCAATTAAGATGTTTTGTGTACACTGGAAAGTAAAATAGCCCTTAGAGCTCCGGACTAGTGATATTTTATTTTGTGTTTACTTTGACCCATAGGTGCAGTTGTAGAGCTAAAGCTCTGTGGGTCTTTGTATCTGTATGAGAAAATTCTTTGCCTCTCAGATGAAGTTGTTACATTTTCTTATTTCTGAGTATATTAATAAATTACACTCTGTTGACACAATACAAAGCCACCATACTTAGTAATTCCTTTTTATCTTGTCACCTCTTTGATGACGTTAAGAAGGCTATATATATGTGGCTGTATCTGAAGATGTTTATGTATCTCCAGCATTTTGAATTGTTTTTAGTGGGGAAGGGAATGGGGTTGCCAAATAAAATACAGGACACCAGCTTAATTTAGATTTCAAATAAACAGTGAATATTTTGTTAGTATAAATATGTTTGAAATTCAAATTTTACTTGGCGCATTTTGTTTTTATTTGCTAAATCTAGCAACCATGATGGGAGTGGGAGTCAATCCAAATAACCTAGACTACCATTACTAGAAATAAATATAATTTATTTTTTCAAATCTTTAATCTTTGGCTAGAAATTTCAGATATTCAAATTAATAAGTTTTAAAATGTTCATTCTTATTTGTTTTTCTGGTTTTGAAGGAAGTATCTCTAGCTTTTATTCATTAAGTAGAATATTGGCTTTTAATTTGAAATACACTCTTTTATATTAAGGAAGAATTAACCTAACCCAAAAAGATGTTTGACTTTTGCTTTTTGATACTGAGAAGGTGATTTCTAGACCCTGACTGACAGGAATGTCCTGCCAGCAGGAGTGTCTTTGTTTGCTGGGAGCTTTGACCACCAAGTAGTTAGTGTGATTTATGGTATGGGCTTTGGGCCACATTGTATTAGCTTCAATCTCCAGAGGAACTGATGACTAAAGGGAGGGACTGAAAACTTAGGATCAGCCATGCAGGCAGTATGGGACTGAGCCTTTATGAAAATTCTGGACACCAAAGGTTCAGGTGAGTTTTCCTGGTTGGCAATAAAATGTGCAGTGTCACAGATTGTGACCAGAAGGAGATAATACTCTATATGACTCTACAAGGGTAGGATGACTGGAAGCTCTGCGTTTAGACTCCTTCTTGAGCTCTGCCCTATACTTCTCTTCCTGTGATTGGTATGCTTTGTCTTTAATAAACTGTAACTATGAGTATAAAAGCTGTCAGTGAGTTCTGTCCTTTTTTCTAGAGAATTATCAAACCAGAGGATGGTTTTTGGAACCTCTCAAACTTGCACTTGGTGTGACTTAGTGAGGCTGGTCTTGTAGGCACTATTCTCTCAAACTTTACAGTTTGATTAAATTGGGATAAGATATATCTATGCTGTTAATGAGAATGTTGTTGAATTTTACTATGTCTTTTTTCAGACTTCTACTGAAATGATCAGTAAATTAACCTTATCTGATGGATGTCATTTTTTAAAATATTCTCAATCTGTCCTTAGGGTTGGATCCAGACTTTGTGGAACGTGAAACTTACATAATCTGGTGACTCTTTAAGAAAAGCTATATAAAATAATAAATACAAAATTATACATAGAAGTGAGTTTTCATTTAGAATGAGAAAAGAAATCACTGATGTGTTACAGTGGCTGACTCTATCAGTGCCCAGCCCTTACTTCCTTGGCCCACCCAAGGGCACCTGCAGTCCATTTGCTGTACACAATACTCATGTCTTGCATCTCTGCCTGAGGACATTCTCTGGCCATTGAAGCTTGGATCATTCTACATGCTTCCTGAGATTTAATGCTTTTGGAGCAAACCTCACCTAATAAGGAACTAGAGCTGAGGAAAAATATCCTTGGTACAATTCCGAGGCATACTCTATACAGTCTCTCAGAGGGTCCCCAGCAGATTGAGCCTGTTACCCACAGTGGTTAACCAGCTTATCAAAGCAAATTTTATTAGCTTTCCTGTCATTCCTGTTTACTTCCCCACTTTCATATTTGCTTCCTGGCATCATCTCGCAAATAAACTACTTGTACCCAAATCTTGACCTCAGTGTCGGCTTTTGAAGGAACACAAACTAAAATAATAAAGGAGAAAGGGAAAATGTATACTGGTGGGCAACTAGGAGTGTCCATTACATTGAGAAAAAGTGTTTTGTGATAATATCCTTATATGTAATGCTAAATTTTATTTCAGACTGGCTATAGTCTAATAGATGTGTGCTAGATTCTGTTCTACCACATCTTATTTTGGTAATCTTAGGAAATGTATTTAAGCTTATATCTCAATTTTCTTATCTATAAAATGATAATAGTAAGATTAACTCCGTCACCAGGTGTTGTAAGAATGAAATGAGTTAACTCACATAAAGTACTTAGAACAGAGCCTGGCATATAGTAAATATTCAATACATTTCATTGGCCATTATTATCTTCTTCCATTTGAATGTCTATGTTATCGTTATCAGGACTGTATATGCCTAATAAATCAAATTTATAGTTTGCCATCTTTTTTTAGGAAGAAAGGATATAATATGGACATTTTAAATTTCTTGATGATTTTAATAAATGTAAAAATTTTGGAACAATTTTAGATTTGTACAAAAATTGCAAATCTAGTGCAGTTTCTATTAGGTTCATGCAAAAGTAATTGCGGTTCTTGCAATTGTTTTTAACCTTATAGACCACAATTACTTTTGCACCAACCAAATATATGCCTTCAATTAGTCTTCCCTAATGTTAATATTTTTGATAGCTATGGTACATTTTTCAAAATTAAAAGATTAACATTGGTATATTACTATTAACTAAATTCCAAACTTTATTCATATTTCACAATTTTTCTTCACAATAATGTCTTTTATTCTGCTACAGGATACAATCCAGGATGTCACATTGAATTTTGTCATTATGTCTCCTATTCTTCTCTTTTCTGTGACAGTTTCTCAATCTTCCTTGTTTTTTGTGACCTTGACAATTTTGAGAATATTGGTCAAGTATTTGTAGAATGTCCTACAAATTTGTTTTACTGATGATTGGACTAGGCTATGGATTTTGGGAAAGAATATCACAGACGTGAAGCACCCTTCTCATTGCATCATGTCAGGGGCACGCGTTAAGACTTAATGCTGGTGTTAACCTTCACCACTTGGTTAGGGTAGTGTCTGCCAGGTCTCTCCTCTGCTAAGTTACTATTTTTCCCTTTTCATACTCTGTTCTTTGGAAGCAAGTGACTAAGTGCAGCCTACACCCAAAGTAAGGGTATTAGCCTCCATCTCTTGGAGGGGGAAAATATCTTCATATATTATTTGGAATTCTTCTGTAAGGAAGATTTGTGCCTTCTCCTTTATTTATTCAATCATTTATATATATATATATATATATATATATATATATATATATATATATATATATATATATATATATATATATATAGATTGATGAATATTTATATTATGCTTTGGGTATATATTTTACTTTTTTGCTCAAATTGTTCCAGCTTTGGTCATTGGGAGCTTTTCCAGTTGGCTCCTGTGTCACTTTGATATGTCCCCATTGTTTTGTCTTTTGAGTGCTTTCTTACTTTCAGTACTAAAAGATGCTCTAGGACCATCTTGTATTGTCCTTGTCCCAGCCCTGGAATCAACCATTTCTTCAAAGAACCCTGGTTCTTTTTATTGGAGAATGGTATTTAGAAACCAAGATCTGGACTCATGTGTGCTCATTGCTACTGGGGTGTCACTGCTTCTAGACTCTCAATAAATGGAGCTAGAGCTAGGACATTTAAATATGTCACACACACACACACAAACACACACACATTTATTTATTTTATTTTATTTTATTTTATTTTTAAATTAACTTTTTTTTGGAATAATTTTAGATTTAAAGAAAAGTTACAAAAACAGCAGAGGGTTCTTGTATACTCTTCACCCAGCCTTACCTAGTGTTAACATCTTATATACCAGGTATATTTGTCAAAACTAAGAAATTAACATATGTACATTATTATTAACTAAACTTCTAATTTTATTTGAATTTCACCAGTTTCCCTTTTGAAAAAGGAAAAAAAACATTGTATTCTGAAAAAAACAATGTCCTTTTTCAGTTCTGAGACCTAATGCAGGATTCCACATTGCATTTAGTTGTCATGTCTCCTTAGTCTCCTCTTTAAAAATCCTCATTTAAAAAAAATCCTCAAATAGTTACTCCATTTTAGTGATAAGGAAACAGAGGCTCAAAAACATTAAATGAATTTCCTTGGTTCATATAGCTAGTAAGTTGCTCAGCAGAGATTTATTTGTTCTAATTGCAAAACCCATGCAACTCTACTATGCTGCCTCATAAGCTGTGTATGAGAACCCTAAACAAGCACAAAATGAAGGAACATGAAGAGTACCCTGAGTTTAAATTAGTTTAGAGCAGTTGCCATCTAGGGGCCAATGACTCCTAAGTCCACATCTCTAGCCCAGAATTGCTCTCTATGCCCCAGACCATAGATGGAGATGGGAGAGCTTCACATTGGCCCAGTCGGCTAAATTTACCAATTTGGCCATCTCTTGGATGACCTATTAGGACCTCAAACTCAACATGTCTGAAACAAGATTCATGATATTGCTTCCCAAACCTGCTCCTTATGATGTAATGTGTAATGGTGGCCATGAAAAGTCATGAGAACCTAAAGTCATGGGAAAACATTCACCATGAGTAGGAGTTCTAGGCCAGAGAAAGGACATGGAGAGTGGAAGGAAAGAATCAAGGACCTCTTAGCAAGAGGGAAATGGATGAGACATGTGATGAGTGGCTGAAGCATGCTCAAAGTGGCAAGGTCCCAGAGGGGCAATTCCCGAAATCCTTGACTGCCCCAGGTGTGTTCTTGCCTTTGATTTTTGTTTCTGAGAGGCCACCTGATTCTACTCAGTTCCTGCTATTACTGAGCACAAGTGCTTGAGTTTTTTTTCATGGCTCGCTTACCATAAATCCCCATAATTTAGGGATTAACTGAATAGACTGAGACTCTCAATTCTTACTTCCTAAATAGCCCAACCAGAACCTTCCTTCCCCCACACAGCTGCAAAAGTGTAGCATGTCATCAGCCTCTCGAGATCCATACACAAAGGGTCTTAATGCAGGATTTTATTGGATCTGTCCAATTTCTCCTACCTCCCCTGTTCCTTTTCTGTGTAGTGAAGTGGTAAGAGGTACACCTGAGTTTGAATTCTAGCACTGACTCTACTTGCTTAAATCAGAGTATTTTGATGATATGAGGGAGGAATTAAATTATTTCTTCTTCGAGAAAATAAGAGATAGCTTTTGAGAGGAAGTGGTGTTTTCTTCCCCCCCTTTTCTTCTGCCTCCCCCTCTTCTCCAGTTCAAGCTGTTATTTCTCAGTCTAGTTGTATAGAACACAACTCCCTGGTCCATGCTGTTACTATGAGCCTTGTGTTCCCCCCCAGCTGAGGCAGTTGGTTGCCAGTCGTCGGTAGGCCGCTCACAGCAGCTCACGGCAGCTCTCACTGTCTGCCGGCCGCTCACGCTGGCTGCTGGCCACTCACAGCAGCACTCAGTAGCCTACGGCAGCACCCAGCAGCTCACTGCCAGCCACTCAAGCTGGCTGCCGGCCACTCATGCTGGCCACCGACCACTCATGGCAGCACACGGTAGCTGAGAACAGCATACAGCAACTCACTGCCGCCCACTCACACTGGCCACCAGCCACTCATTGTGGCACACGGTAGCCTATGGCAGCACACAGCAGCTGGCTGCTGGCCACTCATGCTGGCCACCTGCCACTCATGGTGGCACACAGTAGCCCGCAGCAGCACACAGCCGCTCACACCAACCTCTGGCTGCTCACAGCAGCCCAGCTCCAGGGAGAGCCATTGTTCACAATCTTAGCTGTAGTGGGTGCAGCTCACTGGCCCATGTGGGAATCCAACCGGAGGCCTTCGTTAGGAGCATGGCGCTCCAACCACCTGAGCCACCAGGCTGGCCCAAAGTGGTGTTTTCTACACATAGTTGTGTGATTAAGAACAGACTCTGAACTCAAATCCAGTCCTAGCTTATCATTTGTGCATGTTAGTTAAGTACCCTGTGTCCTAGTTTCCTCATCAATATGAGGTAAAAGTAAAGCACTTAGGAGACACGTAGTAAGTATTGAAAGTGATAGCTATTATTATCGAAGAACAAGTACAATTTCATTAGGCATAAAAGAAACCATGGAAAGGGGTAAACACCCTATAGGAAAAAGTATGGAATGAGAAAAAGGGAAGGTTAAAAGGCAGGCAGAAAAGCCAGCAACAGAAACTGAAAGAGAGATAGAGGAATGAGTATGGTTTTATTCATATTAAATAAACAAAGAATAGTTGTGGTGGCATAAATAATGTAGTGTGTTAACATATTTGTACATCCATCATTTGTACAGTTGATCTTTCAACAACATGAGGGTTAAGCGTGCCCACTCCTGCCCCACAGCTGAAAATCCATATATAATTTAAGTTGGCCTACTGCATAAGCAATTCCCAACTGCAGATGGGAAATACTGTTCTTCATCTGGTTGGTTGAATCAATGGATCTGGGGATATAGAGGGCCAACTGTATATTTATTGAAAAAAATCTGCATTTAAGTGGACCCATGCAGTTCAAATCCCCAAGGATCAACTGTATTATGCTTTGCAGTCTACCAAGAATTGTCAGTATAGTATACTGTTTTATACCTTTGTTGTATATATATATTTCTTCTGTGAATTGCCTGTTTGTATTATTTTTATTGATTTTATTTTTCTCAATGATTCGTAGAAACTTTTTTATTGCAGATATTTTCTCCTAGTTGGATAGTCTTTTAATTTTATTTATGATATCTTTTACTATACAGAATTTTTTTAATTTGCATAGTTAAGTCTAATATTCTTTTCCTATTATAGTCTAGATTCTGTGCCATGTTTAAGGATAAAAATGTTTTCATATTTTTTCTTCTAGCATTCTTATGGTTTTATATTGTATAGTTAGAATCTTTAATCCACTTGAAATATATTTTAGTGTAAGGTGAGCATGTATTGCTTTTATTTAGGATATTTTACCTATATTCACAAGTGAAATTAGTTTATGAATTTCCTTTCTTATACTTCTCCTGTCATGTTTTGGTATTATAGTTATACTAGATTTATAAAATGAGGTAGAGAGTTTACATTTTTTGTACTTTAAAATAGTTTAACTTTGGGACTGTCCCTTGAATGTTGGTAGAACTTTCTAGTAAAGCCATCATAGCCTTGAGTTTTTTTTGTTATAAGATTTGAAACTACTGTAGTATTTCTTTAATGATTATAAGATAACATAAGTGTTCTATTTCTTCTTGAGTCAGTTTTTATAAGTCTCACTTTCTGGACTTTGTTTCATCTCACTTTTTTAACTTCTTGGCATTTAATTGTTTGCTGTATTTTAATGTCTGCAGCCTTTATAGTTATATACCATTTCATTCATAATATCGTTTGCTCTTTTTTGATCAATTTCATCAGCAATTTGTCAGTTTCATTAGCCATTTTGATTTTTTTCATTCTCCCTATTATATGTTTATATTATATTTCCATTCTTATCTTTATTCTTTTCTTCCTTCTATTCTCTTTGGGTTTATTTTGCTCTTTTGTTTCCAACTTCTTAAGATGAAAGTTTAACTTAATAATTATTAGTCTGTTTTCTTTCTTTTGATAAGCATTTAAGGCTATAAATTTTCCTCAAAGTATATCTTTAGCTGTATACCACAAGTTTTGGTATACAATGTTTATGCTATTGTTCTTTTATTTTTTTAATTATGATTTCTTTACTCATGAGTTATTTAAAAATGTATTTGTTAATTTCCATCTTTTTAATTGTAACTTAAACATCTTGTTTTAGGTATGTCTATAGTACATCACATATAGATATCTTAAAAAAAAAAATCCAGTCCGGTAGTTTCTGATTTTTAGCTGTATCTTTAGTCCAGTTACATTTTTTTATAGTTACTATAGTTATTATTATAATTGGGATTTTGCTTTTGTCATTTAGTGTTTTCTTTTTGTCCTGTCTTCTATTTTTTTGTCCCTTGCCTTTGTTGTCTTTTACTGGGCTTTGTTTTTTCACTCTACTTTTCACCTCTAGTCTTTGAGGTTTATATAAAATTAGCTCTTGCTGTACAACAATTTCTCCTCTCTAAAAACAAACAACAGCAACAACAGCAAAACTCAGTGGCTTAAAACAATAACCATTTGTTTGGCTCACAATTACTGAGCCACCTGGACCATGCTTCCAGTCTAGGTCAGTTCAATGGATCTCTGCATCTGTGGCCATTCGGCAGATTGGTTGGTAGTTAGATGGTCTAGGATGATCTCACTCATTTCTGGTGGTTGGTAGGCTGTTGAACAGAGCAATAGGGGTGACTATTGACTGGGCCACATCTCTCTTGTGTAGCTTAAACTTTTTTCTGTGGCAGCTTGAAGTTCTAAGAGCTCCTAGTGAGTGAGTGCCAATACACAAACACTTCATGACTTTGCTTTCTTCTCATTTGCTAAAGTCAGAAGCAAATTACATAACTAACCCAGATTTAAGGAGCAGAGAAATAGACTTCATCTCTTTGGGGGAGAATTTGTGGTCATTTTGCAATCTACCACAAGTATGTACTATGTATTCTTTTGTTTTTAGAAAGTTTAACATGCATTCCTAAGTTCTCACAGTCTACAGTGAATCATGATCTGGCCATGACAGAATAACTAGTACTAGAACAGCCCCTTCCCTATATATACCACAAATGACTAGAAATGTGAACAAAACATACGAAATAAGCTATTTTCCACATTGATCAACAGGCAGCAAAGGATTATGGTCTCTTAAAGATCAGAAACAAACAAATCTTGTGATCATCCTGGCTTTCAGTTTAGAGGTACTTCTGGATCATGACCTAGGAAGGGAGTACCCAATGAGAGTACAGTTGATTTGTTGAGTTGAGGAGACAGATGTTAGAATTTGGAGAAGCTGAGGCAGTTGAAATTCATGTAGCAGAGTACCAGAGAAGAGACAGCTACATAGAAAAAGATTTCTAGAAATCTGCACTGGGTTTGTTTTTGTTTGTTTGTTTGTTTGTTTGTTTGGACTGAATACCAATCTGTACATTCATAGGATAAAACTCTTTGAAGCTGGACAAAGAACTACTGAGGGGCAATAAGGTGAAAATTCCAGAGCACACATAGATTTGGGAGGCATTTGAATTCCAATGAGCCAGAAAAGAGAGAATTTTTAAACACCTGGGACATTCAGTAGAGATTCCAGAGTGGTCAAGCCTTACTTAGTAGGACTAAATTAGTCCTAGAACAATGGCTACTCTAAACCCACTCTAATAATACTTTAAAACAAATCTTGAAACAGTCAAGGTAATCCTCAAGTAATTTAACTGCCAGCTAAAATAAAATTAAACCTTAAAAAATTAGCCTTCTTTAAAAGAAGGCTACAAAATCTATCACTCGACACTGAACCATTCACTATGTCCAACATTCAATTACAAATTAGTAGTATGCAAAGTAGCAGGAAAATATGACCTATGACTAGGAGAAAAATTAGTCAATGGAAACAGATCCAGAAATGACACAGACGATGGGATTAGTAGCAGAAAAATTAAAAGTTATTTTAAATATACTCAAGAATTTAAAGGAAAATAATATGAAAAGATAAATGAAAAATTTACAGTTAATTAGAATCTTTAACCTCCTCTCCAACAATACAAAAGAACTTAGAACATTTCAACTCCAATCACTCCCTTCCAATTTTATATGTTAATGCTGTCTTATATTTTAACTTTATCTTGTCTTTCTTAATTTCATAAGGAATTGTTATCATTATAGTTTTATGTGGCTAGTGTTTGTTTGAATTTACTATGTGTATATCATTTTATTCTTAGTTATTTTTTCATCTTAGACAATCCATCTGTTCTGATCACTTTGTTTCTGTCTGAAGTACACATTCTAGAATTTCCTTTCATGAAGATCTATGGTGGTAAACTCTGTGTTTAAAATTTTTCTTTATTTAGGCTTCATTTTTAAAAGACATTTTCACTGGTCACAGAATTTCACTTACTGATTTCAGCACATTATAAACACTTTAAAAATATTACTTCACTAACTTCTGTCTTCAGTTGTTGTTGTTGATAAAGTCATCTGTCATTCTAATTATGACACATGTGAGGTAATCTCTCTTTTCTTAATGGTTGCCTCAAATGTTTTTTTTTTGCTTTTGTTTTGGACTTTCCCTGTTGTAGGTCTCTGGGTATAACTTTCTTTTTACTTATTTTGCTTGCAGTTCATTGGATTCTTTTATCTGTGATTGAATTCTTTCTTTAGTTCTAAAACATTGTTGTCCATTATTTCTTCAATTATTGCCTTTGCCCCATTTTCTTTCCTTATTCTGGAACTTTGAATAGTGATTTGTTAGATTCTTGCACTATATCCTCCATTGTCTTTTTCACGTTTGTCATCTTTCTGTTTGTTCTGTATAATTATTTTCAGATCTATCTTCTAGTGCACTATGTTTGGCTGGAGGCTTGTCTGTTTCATAATGTTTGCATAATCAAATTTTTTTCATTTTCTAATTAACTTTGTTTTAGTCTTAATTATTCCCAGTCTTCTATTTACTTTCAAGGATTTTGTTGTTGCTTTTTACATAATTTTTTTTCTCGCTCAAGAAATATAATGTTTCAAACTGTACATTTTCCTCCAATCATTGCTTTGACTTTATCACAAAAATTTATGTAGGTCGGCATTTTCTTTATTATTTTTAAAATATGTAACTAATAATAATTACTAATATTTTCTGTACAGTTTTATAGCCTACAAATCAATTTCTTTTCACATTTTCTCTTTCTTTTTGTCCAAGTTCTAAGTTGTGGACACTTGTTTATTTTATAGGTGATTGGGGACTATTTATAAGAATACAATTTATGCCATTAGCATTTAATTGTGAACAGAAAATATGGCCCATAAAATGTTTTCCTTTATTGTCTTTAATGAGGTTTTTCTCCATAACCTAGGATGCCCAATTTCTATACATGAACATGTGTAACCATTTTTTTGTAGAATATAAAATCTGGAATAATGTTCTACATTATGAATTATGTTGTTTATTTCCTCTATGCCTTTATATAGCATCTGCTTAATCTGTCATTGATATTAGAGAATTAAAATCTCCCACTGTAATTGTAGTTTTATCATTTTAGAAGCCTGTCATTAGAAGCCTATCAACCTACATTATATATTTAGCTGCCATGTTAGTCCATAGCTATTCCTTATTGTATTTTCATTATTACCTTTATTATATACAATAACTCCACCTGCCTTAAGTGTTTTTTTGCCATAAGTTTTACTTTATCTAACATTAATATTGCTATCACTGCTTTCCTTTTTTATTCTTCCAGCTCACTCTGGCTGCCGGCCGCTCATAGCGGCACAGGTAGCCCATGGCAGCACTCAGCATCTGGCGGCAGCACTCAGCAGCTCATGGCAGCTCATGGCAGCTTTCACCAACTTCCGGCTGCTCACGGCAGCCCAGCTCCAAGGAGAGCCGTTGTTCACAATCTTAGCTGTAGAGGGCACAGCTCACTGGCCCATGTGGGAATTGAACCGGCAACATCGGTGTTAGGAGCATGGTGCTCCAACCACCTGAGCTACCAGGCAGGTCCCTGTTTTTGTTTTTGATTTTTCAATAGTATGACAGAGTGGTTAGCAGACCAAGAATCAAAAGAATTCTATGTCAGTCCCAGCTCTTTCCTGTGAATACCCTGTGTAACTTTGGCTAGATCGTTCATTTTTATGTGCTTTAATTTCCCCATCTACAGAATGTGGAAAAAATAAAATCTGTCCTTTCCTTTTAGGAGCGTCAGGAAAAATGTAAAGGTTTATGAGAAAACCAAGACAATTCATGCCTTTTAACATAACACAGGCTGAGGATAGGGGACAAGAAGAGCTGGAAGTTGAAAACTAGTGAAGGAACTCTCCCATTCATTCTGCATTTATCACGAGTCCACAAACAGGCACTCTGTTACTTATTTTATATAAACTGTTTCAGGTAATCTTCACAACCACTTTGTGAGCGAGGTTTACTTTTTTCCTCTTTACAGTAAGGAAACCAATTCAGTACTAATTCAAATAATCCTAGCTCTGTACCTTTTGAATTGTGTGACTTGAGTAAGGTCATGCAAGTCAGAAGGAACGAAGTTAGGATCAGAACTCAAATCTTTGAAAAATAGGACATTTTCCTCTCTACCTTATTACACTACTGTGAAGAAAAGAGCAGCAAAATTGTGGCATTAAGTAGGAAATGGGGTGCAGATATTGGAATTGTTTTCTCTCCCTCCTTTTTGTCCCTCTCCCTCCCTTCCTTTCTCTTAAATTACAAACTATTTCAAGAAAACAGGAAAGTATAGTGACAATTTAAAATAATGTATCCATCAACCAGCTTGTCAAATCTCAACATTTGGCCATGTTTGCTTCAGATTTTCTTTATTTAAAGAAATTAAACATTACCATAATACATAGTTGAACTCACTTTATACGCTCTTTTTCCCCAGTTGTGCATCATTTTCATGTATGTGTTTATGAGGTCTGAGAGTTAAGTTCACGAACTTGCCACCATGCGCTCATATTGGCAGCACTGTACAAACAGCTCAAGAAAGGTTTCATAACCTTGGTATATCAGTGTCTCACAGCTGTGTTTGTGTCGACATGTGGCGGTGTCTTGCTGAGTGGCATTCATTACTGTTGAGTGGTTTTTTTGTTTGTTTTTTTTGGGGGGGGTTAAAAGATTTTATTGGGGAAGGGGAACAGGACTTTATTGGGGAGCGGTATGTATTTCCAGGCCTTTTTTCCAAGTCAAGTTGTTGTCCTTTCAATCTTAGTTGTGGAGGGTGCCGTTCAGCTTCAAGTTGTTGTCCTTCCAGTCTTAGTTGTGGAAGGCACAGCTCAGCTCCAGGTCCAGTTGCCGTTTCTAGTTGCAGGGAGCACAGACCACCATCCCTTACGGGAGTTGAATGCAACCTTGTGGTTGAGAGCCCACTGGCCCATGTGGGAATTGAACCGGCAGCCTTCAGAGTTAGGAACATGGAGTTCTAACTGCCTGAGCCCCTGGGCCGGCCCCTGTTGAGTGTTTCTGTGTGCCGTCGTGAGAACATCTGAGCTTGAATTAGAGCAATGAACAAACATTAAATTTCTTGTCAAACTTGGCAAGAGTGGAAGTGAAATCAGGGACATGTTAGTCCAAGTTTATAGGGATAATATCGTGAAGAAAATGGCAGTGTACGAATGGATTCAATATTTTCCTGAGGGGAGAAAATGCGCCACTGATGAAGAGAGGTCTGCATAGCCAGTAACGAGCATAACTCATGAAAGCATTGCAAAAATTCATTGAATTGTGCGTCAAAAATCGGCAGCTGACTGTGAAAAGCATAGTAGACCAAGTAAACATTGATAAAGAAACAGTTAGGAAAATCTTAAATGAAAATCTTGGCATGAGAAAGGTGTGTGCAAAAATGGTCCTGAAGAAGCTCACTGATGAACAAAAGCAAAGGAGAGTCAAAGTTTGCCAAGACCTTTTGGAGAGGCAAGACGATGTTTTGGGCTGTGTTATCACTGGTGATAAAACATGGGTGTACCAATATGACCCTGAAACAAAGCGTCAAAGAGCACAATGAAAGTCTGCCAATTCTCCACGACCAAAAAAGTTCCGTCGGTCCAAATCAAGAGTCAAAACGTTGTTGCTAACCTTTTTTTTGATATCAGAGGGATTATTCATTATGAATTTGTACCAAATGGACAAATTTTAGTTAATAGTTAACCAAGTTTACTGTTTAGCAGTGCTGAAAAGCCTGCATGAAAAAGTTAGATGAAAATGAGCTGAACTTTTCACCAACAATTCATGGCTCTTGCATCATGGCAATGCACCAGCTCACACGGCACTGTCTGTGAGGGAGTTTTAGCCAGTAAACAAATAACTGTATTGGAACACCCTCCCTACTCACCTGATCTGGCCCCCAATGACTTCTTTCTTTACCAGAAGATAAAGGAAATATTGAAAATATTTTAATGACATTCAGGACATCAAGGGTAATATGACAACAGCTCTGATGGCCATTCCAGAAAGAGTTCTAAAATTGCTTTGAAGGGTGGACTAGGTGCTGGCATCCGTGCATAGCTTCCCAAGGGGAGTCCTTTGAAGATGACGGTAGTGATATTCAGCAATGAGGTATGTAGCACTTTTTCTAGGATGAGTTCGTGAACTCTAGTACATTCATTTTAACTATTGAATATTTTTTGCTGGATGAATATACCTCAGTTTATATTTGTTTAGTTACCTATTGATGAATATTCAGATTGTTACCAATTTCAGTGTTACATCAGTGCTGCAATAAATATTCTTATACATTTCTCATTGCACATACATACAAGAGCTCTCTAGGAGTAGAGTTGTTGGGTCATATGTTATGTGCATCTTTAACTTTATTAGTTAATATTGCCAAATCAGTCCCCAAAGTTGTTGTACCAGTTTACCTTCTCCTAGCAGTGTATAAGTTTCTAGTTCTTCACATCCTCACCAATACTTGCTTTTGTAGACTTTTAAATGTTTTTTTTGGTATGATAAATATGAATGAAATCTGTTGTTTTAATTTGCATTTCTCAGATTAGGAGAGAAGTTCAGTTTCTTTTCTTGTGTTTGTTGGCTATTTGAGCTCTTTTATGAATTGCTTGTTCATATCTTTTGCCCATTTTTTTGCTAAGATATTTTTCATTTTCTTGTGTTGTAGAGATTCTTTGTATATCCTAAATATTAACACCTTGTCAGTTATAGTTATTGGAGTTATATTCTCTTAGTCTGTAACTTATTTCTCACTTTATTGATGGTGGTCTTGTTTTATAGAAGTTTTAAGCTATAATACTATCAAAATAACTGTTCATTTTTCTAAGATTTTTTCTAATGTCATAGAAAAAATTCTCCAACATTCTTTTCTAAAAATGTTAAAATTTTGGTCTATCTGGGTTTTTCTTTTTGTACATGATATAAAATAGAAATCTATTATAATTTTTCAATTATGAATTATTGATTATTCTAATATTTTTCAACATTATTATTTTTTTGCTGCAAAATTTATAATGCACCTTGATCATATTTGTATGTGTCTCTCCCTAGCTCTCTATTCTGGTTTACTGGCAACCTTTACAATCCTGTACTATTAGCATGATGTTTAATATTATATCTTTATTATAACCTTTTTATCCCCATGGTTTACTTATTTTATAACTGGAAGTTTGTACCTTTTGATCTCCTTAACCCATTTCACCCACCCCCACTCCCCACCTCTGGCAACCACCTACAGGTCTTGATATCTGGGAGAATAAGTCCCTCTACTTTGTTATTTGTAATTGTCCTGACTATTCTTGGCCCTTTAATCTTTCATGGAAGTATAGGTTCTACATAACAAATCTATTGGAATTTTGTTTGGAATTTCATTGAATTTTCAGATTAATTTGGGCATGACTTACTTTCTTTTTAAATTTTAATATTGAGACTTCTCATCCATGAATATAGTATATTTTTATTTGGTTTTATTTTATCTCTTAAAAAAAGTTTTAGAATTTTCTCTGTAAAGATATTTGACATTTTGTTCATAGGGTTTTATTTTGTTTTTGTTTTTTTTGGCTCCGAAGCTGATAATAGAACTAAGTACAATGGCATGAAACTTGGAAATGAATACTCAAAAGGCTTTGAAGAATAAGGGAGGAAAAGTTGGTCAGAGCCATCAGTTTTGTATTAATTCGTATGAAGGCTTTGCACTGTGTCCACAGTAGCTAAGCTGGAACTACATTTCCCATAATTTCTGTCCCTGTGTGCTTCTTGGTTGGAATTGTGCACAAGGGAAATTTGCATGAGATTTTGAAGGTAAAAGCGAAGTAGTAGCCAATTTTGTGCTCTGAAGGTCAGCATAGGGCAGATGTAGTTCTCATATTTTTAGTTGGTTTGGAGCAGAAGCCATCTCCCACTGGATCTCTTCCTTTATGTTCTCCAAATTCTGGACCATGCACATGTACGGCTCTATACTGAGGAACACCAGCTTATTCTGCAGATCGCCTGCAGCTTTTAGAGTATTAGGAGTGATAAAGAGACATACACAGTTCCAGTTTGTCCTCAGGGGTGCCACTTTGTCCTTTATCTCTTCATCTCTCCTTTCTAACTGCTGGCCTGGCTGACTTCTGGCGCTGCATCACATGCAGAAGCAACAGATTTACATAGACTGCTTAAATAGCTCCCATGATTATAAAAGACCTAATCCCTATAATAAATCCTTATTCTGTATCACTCATAGTAGTCTGCTTCCCTGACCAAATCCTAACTGATATAATTCCTATTTCCCTAAAGATCCCAGAGGAAACACTGGAAAAATAGAATGAGTACATGATTAATTGCATATGGCTTCACAGGGAATGAGAGACTATCTCAGAGAATTCAGGGACAAAACATAGTTTTTTAATAAAATGCATAAATATTGATGCTATGGAAACTACAATGGCTAGTGTCAATGGAAAGTAGTCAGATTTACTTTCGCAGTGCTGCACAGATACAAAATCAATGAGCAGGAGGCAAATTTGGGAATGCAGAGTTTACTTGATAATTAACTTTGTTTTTTATTGTTGATTTGTTTTAGAAGCCCCTTAGTATAATGCTTGACACAGTATGAACGCAACAAATGTTTGTGGAATGAATCATCAAAATTGGACTGTCTATTCTTGAGAATATTGTGAGACTCACCTTTGCTGAAATACCATTAATTGGACCAAACAGAAATATTATTGTCCTGTCTTTGAGAGAAAAAAATGGATACTTAAAGAAATAGTGCAATATTGTCCATTTTTATGGGGAGATATGGACTGAATGATAGAATCCTTGAACTTTGGAACAGGAAATAAGTTTAGTATAGCCCTCTCATTTTCTAAATGAGTTCAAGAGAAGTTAATTGACTTGACAAGGTCAGGGCAAACTCTTTCAGAAGCATGTTCATAGGAATCTCAGTACATTGCTCTATTTATTAAACCACAATTTCTTCAGTTGGATGAATTTATTTATGGGTCACTGAAAAGTTAAACCCAAGTACTGATAAGATCAATTTCAACTTGGAAAGAGATTTCCAAAGGGCCAGATCTTACCTCATTCAATATATTCTTCAACAACATGGATAAAAACCGATGAGAAATACCTATGAAATTATCAGGTGACACAAACTGTAGTAGCTATAACCTGCTATATTGACCTACAGAGTTAGGATTCCAAATTCTAATTAATAGGCTAAATGTTAGGCTAAAAAACAAAAATTTATCAGAGTAATTGAGAGTCCAGCATATATATTAAAACATATAATAAGTATAGGAAGGGGAAAACTTTGTTTGGTTCATGAGAAAAAGTCCTAGAATTTTATATGAGCCAATGAGTGATGCAAAGGAACTTAAAAAAAAAAAGTCTATATAGTCTTTGGATGCAAGAAGATGAAGGAAGCAAGATACATTGAGGGTATAGATATGGGTACAATTTGGACAAAAGCTTAAAAGACAGATTTAAGCTGTGGGATCTAAATCTTTTCCTAGAAATCAAGAGAAGCTAGTACATAGCCTGGTTATCCCTGATCAACTGGACCTTGCTTACTTCCGGTTATTCCACCTCCTTATCATATACCTATAGCATTCTGCTCTCATGTGTATAAAGTGTCTGTACTTTACCTTACCTCTCTGCTCACCTTAATTCTATTAACATCTCCCACTGAACCCTAGCTCCAGTCTCACCTATTTCACAACTCAGTTCCCCTGTGAAATTCTTTAGCATTTATTTAGTCTGAATCCTATACTATCTTTTAGTTTGTTACTTTTATTTAATGATGATTATGTTGGTGACACTGGTGGCAATGGTAACAAATGACATTGGCAATATATAAGAATTGTCTGAGACTAATAAACTATGTGCAGAGGTGACTCATTTCTAAGAACATATAAATGCTAACTGTAAAAGCTAAAGAATGAAGTTATTTGGAAAAACCACTATTCTATTGTTTCTTGGAAATTTTTTTGTTAAACTGTGAAATTATGTTAGAGCAAAAGGGGCAACATATAAAGAAACTGAGTCCCAGGGTATTAAGTGACTTTGGCCAAGGTCACTAAATGAGAGTACAATTTGATTCCCAGTGTGCTGGGTCCTATACTGAGTCTACCAGACAAGGTTCTTAGGAGTTTAAGTTGTAAGAAACAGAAATCAACTATGGCTGATGTAAGCAGAAATGGAATTTTATTTGGTCAACACACCTACCTCATGTATATTTATTGAGTGCTCATTACTTGCTAGGCACTCTTCTAGGCCAGGAATATAGCAGAAAACAAAATCCCTAATCTCAAGGAGCTTACATTGTAGTAGGGGAGACAATAAATAAATGCATGAAGATATTATGTTTCAGGTGCTAAAGAAAAATAAAGAGGAAAGATTCTGATGTTAGAGAAGAATAAAGAAGGGAAATGGCAGAGGAGAGTAGTGCTATTTTAGATATGGTGGTCAAGGCAGCCTATCTGATAAAGTAACATTTAAGTAGAGACCTGATTGGAGTGAGGAAGCAAGTAATGTGGCGACCTTGGAGAAGAGCATTCCTGGCAGAGGGACCAACAAAGCTAAAGGTCCAGCAACAAGATTGTGCTCCACATTTTGAAGAAGACTAGTGGAGGCCAGTGTTGCCAGAGTAGAGCAGCAAGTGAAGAAGTGATAAAAGACAAGATTAGAAAGGTAGTAAGCAGAGGCCAATCATAGAGACCTGGAGAGGTAGTTTGGAATTTATTTTGAGCGAGATGAGGAGCTATGGTATGGTTTTGAGCAGAGGAGTGACTGAATCTGACTTATGATTTTTTTTAAAAATCACTGATTACTGTATGGAGAGAGGACTGTATGGGAATAAAGGTGAAAGGAGGGAGACCTGTTAAGAGGCTATTGCAGTAATCCAGTGAGGGATGATGGCAGCTTGGGCCAAGGAGAGCCAGTGAGGAGATAGACCATTTCCAGAATTTCCAAATGGATTGGGTACAGTGTTACAAAGAAGACTCAAATTATGTCCAAGTTTGGGCCTGAACAACCAGAAGTAGGAGCTGGATAGTTCATAAAATTTCCTGGAGACTCAAGCTCTGAAAATGGGCATAAATAAAGAGGAGCGAGGGAGCCAGAAGCACTGCCAAAATCTTACCACCAAGGCAGTCTGATAAAGCCTCTGTCTCTGTCAGAAATGGACACTGCACACCACCCCTGGTGTGGTAACTGAATAGTGCTGTTGCTAGAATAAATTCTCTGTTTTCCTGCTTCTTTCTTTGCTTTGATATTTCCTGAGTCAAAATGCCGTGTGGGCACATCCAGCTGACCAAGCTCAGATCACACGCCTCCACTCTAGCTGCCAGTGGTGCTGAGGAAGTATGTGGTCCTTTCACTTCCATAGCAGACCCTGACTCTGCTTTTCACTGAAGTTCAAATGGTAAGGAATTCCTCAAATATAGGAAGAGAGTTCAGATGGTGGGCAGCAACAGAAACAAGGACTGTATACCACATTCTGTCAGAGCAATCGCTCTAGAAATGTGTTAGACTGCTGATGCAGGAAGCTACTGGAACTCATTTAAGAACGAGATGTTTTAAAAGAACTTTAAAAACCAATCTGAGAGAATTTCATTCATAACTGTGAGAGCACTTCAAACTCCAACAGGAAGATGAACGGTTGCATTATCACTCCATGGCAAGAAGTATCAGTAACAGACTTCCTTTTGCTTTGCCCACTTCTCTCACCACAGCCCTGTGAGGCTGGAATTCTAGCAGAAGTGAGGCTTATTTTCAAGGCACCTGGGGCCCCATCTATGCATTATTTATCCTTCTGAATCACTGTAGCATCAGGGGAAGGTGAGGCCTAACAACTCTCTGAGGATTGCTGAGGAAACCAAAGGTACTTGAAATCAAAGGGCTGTACCAAAGTCAGGCATCCTTGAAAAGTGTTGTAAAAAGTTTTTGACCTGCTGGAAGAATCCCCACAAAACCCCACAAGTACCTCCATGAAATTGTTGAATGCCTTGTAAACCAAAGTTTGAAAACTACTGGGTAATGTAAAGAACGTCAGATGGGGTGTCTAAAGACCTGCTTTCTAAGTGTGTCTCTGGGGTTAAGTTGCTACATCTCTATAAGCTTTAATTTCTGTAAGCCTTAGCTTTGTCTTTTGTGAAATGGAAAGATAGCCATCTCACACTCACACAGTTAGAAGGATTAAATAGAGAATACATGTGAAACCTAGCTAAATGGGAAAGTGTCCTGTGAAGTTAGAATAACTTCTCACAAGCACATGGGACCAAGAATTGTAAACCTAGACCACTTAGGTGCCACACCTGTATCGCCTGGGAAGTTTCTGCTGTCCTGGAAGATATGGAGGCTCAGAGGTACACTGTGCCCTGCATCAAGCATATTACAACAGCATGGATGATAAACCCAAGCTCTATAGCCTTTCCTGCCTCATCACTTTAAGTACATTGTCATCTGAGCTCTGGCCTGCCTTACTGCCTTGATTTGTTAGCTTAGTGTCAACTGACTGCCTCCAAAGTTCAGGTGCTAATTTATGCATCCCATAGTTGTGGGGCCAGCCTCCCAGCTCAGGGATGGCTTGCTTGTTCTTTCTGCATCTAGCTAACCCAGGTGCTGTTTTCCATTTCTCCCTATTTGGTCCCAAAGCCTCCTTCTCAGAGACTTTTCCCCACAGTCCTGGGGAGAAGCTGATTGGCTAGAATATTCCCATTTCTTAGCAGCCTTTGTCTTCCCTAGCATAGGAGCCATTTCACGGTTTGTGATTGAATTCCCCAGGGAGCTACTCCTCTGGGTGGCTGGCTGCCTTTGTTTAGGATGCACGATCTTAAAGCCCACAAGTTGCTCTGTAGGCTTTTCAAACATCTCTTCTGTGGGTTAGGGAGGGAAATTTCCCCAGACTTCCATATTGCTTCCTACCTTCAGGAAATAATCTCCCAGGTCTGGCCACAGCTAGTAGGATGAGACTGACAAGTTGCCTGAGCTTTACTGGGAGAATTGGGGCAAAGTAAGAGTTAACGGTAGATAGGGGCCCATCATGAGAAGAGAAGGAGAGTGTGCTAGGAGTAAATGGGACAATAGATAAGGTCGCAGGGTGCAGTGTCTGTATTTTGGCACTGAATGTGAAAATGTTTCTAAATTAAAATATATAGTAAATATAAATATATGTGAAATGGCTTCTTATCTATGAATCATTTATTTGGAACCCTTGTATTTCTTAGCATGTGAAGTAGGGAAAAGAGATGAAGGCTGTTCTTTTCATTACTGTATTTTGAAATTATATACCCAGAAAACCTGTGGAAGGGAACAGGTGACTGTCAGTCCCTAAACTTCTTGGTGACTCATGGAATCCCCTTCCAGTTCCTTATATACAAGAAGAGACTTTGCTGGAGAGAGAGAATAGGAGCTATAAATATTTTTCATTAGACTCTTGTTTTCCCATCAATGTGATAGTTTATTATTGAAAAACATCTTGTGTTACTATATTACACTATACAAAAATCAAAGCCAGTGCCTGCCTTCTATCGCATTAAAATTGGATATAGGTGTACTTATGAAGATCTAACCTGCAATAACAGAAAACCAAAACTAAAACAACAATAGTAAGGTAAGAGTAAGACGTTTTCATGAAAAGTTAGTAGATTTAGAGTTAAGAATGAAGGGAAATGACAAAAAAGTTGAGAGTTCAGTGTCAAGGAAAATTGTTCAGCTAGTTGTCCTAAAGGAAAAGGAATTACAGGACTTATTTGAATAAAATTAATTCTTTACTCTCTGGTCTGCAGCTTGTTGCGGAGGGGACCCTTTTGATGGGGAGAAATCAAGGGCTTTTATGGTCTTGGCAGGGTTGGTAAAAACAGTTAATTAGACAGTTTTCTTCCTCTGGCAAATCATGGCAGCAGCGGATGTGTGGGGTACTAGTGGGCTTGCAAGATGCTGACTTTCCGGAGGTGGTTGGGGCTCTGTACCCTATAGCGACTATCAGGCCACTTTGAAGGTTAATTGTCACATCACCAATCTGAAGCTGAGAAGGCCCTTGCAGATCTGGAGAACAAGATACCATCAGGGCTGGTTTCTACAGAACACTGAGCCTGGCAGTCAAACAGGAGAGGAAGACAAGCACAGGGGCCTGCCACAGGAAGTATGCCCACCTGGGCAGGTGGGAACTTGTGTTCCTATACCCATCAAAACCTACATATTTGTATAGAACAGGGAGCACAAGATTAATTAATACCAGTTCCTTAAACTGCAGACTATGCCATTGCTAAAAGCAGGACCTCACTCATACTAGATCAAAACCTACAAGGTGCCACCCCTAAACTTTGCCTGTAACAAGGGATAAGTCCTTGGGGTCTGAGCCAGCAGCTCTGGAATTGATAGAAACTTCTGTGAACATGCCCCTTTGACTTGAATGCCTTTCCACTCTTTTGAACAATTTCTTTTATTTATGAATCCTATGTACTAACAATAGTATTAAAAAACAATTTACCAAACACCAGCAATATGCACAATATTATGCTTGGCCTTATAGGGGATGAAAAGAAAATTATGCAATCTGTGCTTTTATAAATCTTTATACCTTTCCAAAGTGCTTTCAGATCCTTACATAATTTTATTTTTATAACCTCTGTTCATCCTTTCCAGGAAGCTTTCTCCCACTAAATTTACCTTGTTATATGTATTCTAATACCTGTATGTATCAGTTTTTGAAGTTGCATGCATTTGTACTTGTCTCCCTATCTTTGATGTATGTTTAGGTATGTGGTCCTTATATTATACTGTTTCTTAGAGCAGGCACCTTCATTGTACCAGCTGTACTAAAAGTTCTCTAAGGACTGAAACTCTGTTTCATCCATCCAATAGATTGAGAGCCATTGTAGATACAGAACTAAACAAAACAAAACAAAACAAAAAACTATTCACTTAAAAAATGTTTACATAGAGTAAACTTTACTCTTTTGTTTGTACAGTTCTATGAGTTTTGACAAATGTATGCAATTATGTAAACATCACTACAATCAAGATACAAAACAGTTTCACCCCCCCCAAATTCCTTCATGCGGCTCATTTGCTGTCAATCTCCCCCAACCCCATAGCCACTGGCAATCTCTGATCTATCTTCCGTCCCTATAATTTGTCTTTTCCAGAATGTCATATAAGTGGAATTATACATATGTAGCCTTCTGCATGTAACCTCTTTCACTTACCAAAATGCATCTGCGATTCATCCTTGTTGTTGCATCTTCCCTTTTATCACTGAGTGGTGTTCCATTCTGTGATGTACCATAGTCTATTTAGCCTTCCACCAGCTGAAGGACATTTGGGTTGTTTCCAGCACTTTGTAATTATGAATAAAGCCACCATAAACGTTTATGTACAAGTTTTTGTGGGAACAAAATTTTTCATTTCTCTTAGATAAGTACCAAGGATTAGGATTGCTGGATCATATGGTAACTATGTTTAACTTTAAAAGAAACCATGTATGAACCTAAAACTGCTCTAAAAATATAAAATCTTTAATAAGGGGGGGGAAAAGGGAAACTGTCAAACTGTTTCCAAACAGTGGCTGTTCATTTTGCATTCCCACCAACATTATGTGAGTTTCCGTTGCTATGCATCTTTATCAGCACTTGGTAGTGTCAGATTTTTAATTTTAGCCATTCTAATAGATATGTAGTAGTTTCTCATTGTGGTCTTAATTGGCTCCTAATAACTAATGATGTTGATCACCTTTGCTTGTACTTATTTTCCATCTGTATATCTTCTCTGGTGAAGTATAAATACAGTATTGAAAATATATTTAACAGGACTATTATGGATCAAATCAAGGGTTGGTCAGAGCTCAATACAATTTTTGGAATCCTCTTTAAAGAAAATAACATGAAGTTTCCAGTATAAAATTAGAGACAAAAGTAAATATTTGTTAAGTATGAGAAAATAAATAACAAATTACTGCAGCTTTGGAATTTCAGGTTCCTTTTTTCTGAGATCTCTTTAGCCAATTTGCCAGACATGCTTCCTAATTGCTATCTGTTTCCTTCTCCATCTAGAATTCTCCACAAGTCCCAGCAACTGCCAGAACTCACAGGGTTCAGGCAAGTGAAGCTCCAAGCTTCAGCTTATTAGCTTCATGATATGCCTGCCTCTGTGCTGAAGCAGAAATTCTATTCCCATGTAAGAAAGAAAAAAGAATAGACTTCTCCCATTAGCTCATTATGCATGAGCCCAAAGGGTATTAAGATTTAAGGGTATTAGTATTTATGGGTCAGGAAGAAATATGTCAGCTTAATACTGAGAGAAACTTTTTAATGCATTGAAATGTGTGGAATTCTTTGTCCCTGGAGAGGATTGGGCTGATAACCCTTCATGGTGGTGTCTCAATGAAGATTTAAGCACCAGCTTGGGCAGGGCTTATTAAGATTAGATGAACTTTAAGGTAGTATAATGAAATGCAAAGGGCCTGGGCTTCAAAATGCAAAAGATCTGGGTTTGAGTCTTCATTCTACCACTAGCTAGTATGATCACAATGGGTAAGTTGTTTAACCTCTCTGAACTTTGATTTCCTTGTCTATAAAATGGAGACAATAAACCTGTTCTTCTGGTTTTCTGTAAGGATTAAATGTGAATGAATTTTAAACACCCAGACAGGTACATAATAATAGATCTCAATATAAATTATTTCCCTGTCTCCTGCCTCTTTCCAGTATGAGATTCTATGATTCTATGTCAGACCTGAGCTTTGTCTTGAAATACAAATAGGATTTAGATGCACACAGAGGGAAATGGACATTCTAAATAGAGGGACTTTGACAAGGTGATATGTTGATTCCTAGTTTTTGTCTGTCCAACATCTTTTCCCTTTTTGAGGAATTGCTCCTTTTCCAAACTTAACACAAGTAATTTGGAGGCAATTTATTAATCACAATTCACAAAACAATGCTTTTGTCACTCAATTTCTCCATTCTTGTAGTCATTGTTAACCTAAGAATGGAGGCCAAGTGAGAGGTAAGAAGCATTTATTTGAGATCCAAAAGAATAGTTATTTGGAAAGCATGATTCAGGCAGAAACCCAAATAGTGTTCTGGTTAGGAGGTGAAGGCAAGGGGTATTTCTGAAAAAGAGAAGGGGAACAATTACATGACTAGAAGGAAGGAATTTCTGTAGGTGCAGATGAGCTAACATAGTGATGCTAACTAATTCTAAAGAATGTCTCTAATTTTCAGTTTGGTAGTCATATGTCAGCTTTCTTGTTATCTTTGCAAATAGTTGTTTGCAATATAATGCTGCTTTAGGCCCAGTTCAACAATTCTTTTTCCCAGCTTTAACATTCCAAAAGTTTGAGGAATAAGACATTCAAGGCAGTTCCTCTGGGATGGTAGCTCCAACTTCATTTTGAAGTGGCTCCATTTATATTGTTTTTCACATTTCCCCCTTTTGATCAAGATCTTTCCTTGAAAGCATCACTGATCAGTTATTAAAAGCATCATTGGTCCTTTGTCACCAGAAAGGCTCATTCCTAGTATGTCATGTTCCACAAAGGAGGGAAAGTGGTTTTCATTTTCTTAGGAGCCTTATGCTACATTTGGGCAACAAGAGCACCAGAACACAGGAAGGCTTTGACATCACATTCCTCTAAGAGCAAATATCTTCTCTATTTTCTTGAGGTTTTGAACCTGGAGGGCAACTGAGTCCAGGGCTCATGCTGCTTTGCCCGTTCAGTCAATAGACTTACACAGGAGTTGGGCTGTAGGATAGGCGTTTATTGTCAGAGCACCTGTGATCTGAGAAGGCTGCAGGTTAACACCTTCAAAAACTGCCTTAACATTCTCAGACCAACTTGGAATATTTAAGGGAAAATCTGGGCGTTCCTCCAGAGGCTATGTTGTGGTCCCAGGGGTCTGCATAGAGCTTTCCTTCTGGCATCATGGTTCTCCAGTGACATCAGCAACCCTGGAACAATAATGAGAGTAGCCTGGAGAGAATGCTAAACCATAGAGATTGTGATCAATAAGCATTAGGGTATTAATCATAAATTTCAGGGTAATTGTCTAAAACAAGGAACTGGGACAGGGACATTCCTGAGCTCAAGCCACAGGAGGATGATCTATTGTTAAACTATAGGTCAAGGAAAGGTGAGGCTGGGGATGTTGCGAGGCCTCTACCATGAGAGTCCCAACGTAGCCCTGCTTCAGTTTCTCACAAGAAGTCTCTTAAGCCTTAGTGATCATCTCAAAATGTCTAGCAACCATTATTCGACGGATATCTTTAAAATATTAAGTTATACAAAACAAAGTTTTATAGCAACAAAAATTCTTATAACCAATACAATGTTAAGTCCAATTTGGAGAATAAATCTGAACGAGGAGGCAATATCTGAGGGAAGCCAGCTGAGGATATCAAAGAACCATGAGGTGTCAGTGGGTACTGTAGTTAACCATTGGGCTTATGCTGGATTTTATCTAGTTCCATGTCTATTTCACCAGAGGTATTTTATCCAAATACAAGCGATATTAAATTTCTTATTTGACAATGCTTTCCATATAATTTTAGCATCTCAAATAAGTCGGATTAGTTTAATTTCCCCCTTTTATAAAGAAAGAGATCTTTCTTGAAATGTTTCTGGGATCCTTTCGACAAAATCTCAAAGTTTTCATTTAAAAAAAGATTTTAATTTTTTAATTTTGGAAAGTTTGTCAAACATATCAAAAGTTATAGACATTTGACTAAAAATGCATATCACAGATCATTATGAAACAAATCATTTAGCCAATTATCCATTTAACCAAAGTAACAAAAAAAATATATAGAACATTATGATTACTAGCAAAACTTTGCTCTTACTATTGAGAAGATTCAGTTTTTTTAAGTAATCAAGAACCTAAGACAACATCAGATACAGAAAATTATTTTGATAAAACACAGAATCTTTGCTTTCTAGGCAGAAAACTTTTTTTTATAATATCTTATCAGGAACTAAGAAATCTTTGTCCTTTTGACAGAGAGAAAGAGAACCAAACTCTAATTTTGTGTCAGCTTACTTTTGATATTTAAAATCACTTAATTGAGGGCTGGCCCAGTGGCTCAGGCCGTTTGAGCTTCGAGCTCCTAACGCTAAAGGCTGCTGGCTCAATTCCCTTGTGGGCCAGTGGTATCTCAACCACAAAGTTGCCGGTTGGACTCCTGCAAGCGATGGTGGGCTGCGCCCTTGCAAGTGGCATTAGTGACTGGACCTGGAGCTGAGCTGCGCCCTCCACAACTAAGATTGAACAACTAAGATTGGGGGGACAACAGTTTGACTTGGGAAAGGTCCTGGGGATGCGCGCTGTTCCCCAATGGAGTCCTGTTACCCTTCCCCAATAAAATCTTTAAAATAAATAAATAAATAAAATAAAATAAAATAAAATCACTTAATTGAATTAATTTCAATCTTATTCAGATTGCCCACATGTAAAATTTGTTTTCTCAAGATTCCTTTTCATAAACCTTCTACATCTTTTCTTGTTCCTTACAGTTTGTCTTTTGTTCTCTTACCCATTCAGAAGTAACCAACTTTTTTTTTAATTCTCTCAAAAATCTATATATCTTATACATTCTGTTACTGAAAACCTATATTATCTTTCTTTCATCTTATTAGAATTCTTAACCCTTAGAAAACTTAATTTCTAGTGAAAAATAAAAATAAGCAATTATAAATTATCACATCAGCTTCCCATAGACTGGCAAACCCACAAATACATTTCATAACCTCTAGAAACATAGGCTCTTTTACTAGCAAATATATTTCATGATTTTTGAAACATATGCTTGCTGAACAAAACACAAACTTTTTTTCCTGGTTATTTCTTTTTTAAAATTTTATTATTTTTTGACATTCATATTATTTTACATTAATGTCAGGTGTACAGCATAGTGGTTAGACATTTATGATTTCGCTTATATGTGGAATCTAAAGAACAAAATAAACAAATTCATAAACACAGAGAATATTTTAATGGTTGCCAGATAGGAGCAGGGTCGGGGGACGGGTGAAAAAAGGGAAGGGATTAAGAAGAACAAATTGTTGTCACAAAGTGGTCATAGGCATGTAGGGTATAGCATAAGGAATTTAGTCAATAATATTGTAATAATTATGTGATGTCAGGTGAGTACCAAATTTATTGGGGTGATAGATGGGAAGAGGCTGGAGAGCAGGGTGAAAAGATGAAGGGATTAAGAAGTGCAAATTAGTCATGAGGATGTAAAGTAAAGCATAGGGAATATAGTCAACGATATGGTAATGATTATGTATAGTGCCAGGTGGGTACTAGACTAATTGGAGGAATCACTTAAATTATATAAATGTCTAACCATTATGCTGTACACAGACATTTTTATTAACAGATCCAAACTTATCTTTTATTTTCTCTGTAATAAGAAACCAAAAAGTAGGTAAACTTAGACTTATTTAGCAATTAATGTTTCAGTATTTTATCTTATTTGGAAATTATCTAAATATTCAGTACATTTCCATCATTTAAATTAGCTAGCAAAACTTTCAAGTTTCTAGTTGCCAAAAGATTTTAAAGAACTATTTTTAAGTACATATACCATAACACACATAATTATTGCTAAAAAGTTTTGCCTAAAAAACTTTTTTTATCCCACTTACATCTATTTATTTCACTTGTTCTTAATAATTATGTTTAGGTTTCCACAAAAACATCATGAGATATTAGACCAAGTCAGCCATCACTCCAAGTTATTACTTTTGCTGACAAATTGAGAAGCCTAGTTAGAATAAAAGTATTATACTTAATATTGATAACTCTAAAGACATGTCCCTTTAAATTAAACCAACAAACTTAAACTAGTTTTTATTTACTAAAGATTAACTTTAGATCACATGAACTTGAAAAGTGTTTGGGTTAGCTTCTATATTTTTGAGAATTTTAGATAACCAATTCTTAATTTATACGTATAAGCACTTATTTGCTTTTAAGCCAATTAAGTAGAGCTCTTTCAGCAAATTAACAGTACCATTTGGAGGTAGAAAAATACCACATATATATTGACACACATGAACATACAAACAGATGCAAACAGAAACTTCATGGATTCCATAAAGGAAGTGGGATATATGCAAATGAGCTTTCCCTCCCTTCTCCCTTTTTGGCTAAGAATTACCTTCCTTAAATTTGCATTTTTTAAAAAGATAGTCTAGATAAGAGTTTCTAGGAGAAGACCAGGTATTTACATCTCAAATATTCAGGGAATGAAATGCAAACCCCTCCTAGGAGGACTTTGGTTTCCTACCCCTGGTTCTGTAAAGACTGGATTTGTAAAACAAGGACAGCTGCTTTCAATTCCCAAAGAACTGAATTGTCACCTAAATGACATAATAGGTTGACCCACTTTTCTAACTACATTATCTGACTTTAGTAAAACCTTTTACATAGTTTTAGTTACTTGAAGAAGGCTAGCCATTATATTTCTTTGTACCCATTTTAAAATTTGATTTTTCCGTAGGTTCCAATAAAATAGCTGTTATAATGAGATCTCCCATATATGTGCAACCCAAACCAATAAGTCTTGTATGGCTTAACCAAAAACAGAACAAGATTTAGAAAACTGATTCCTAGAGTAATCTAAGGCAGTAAAAGCCCTTCTTTGCTACAGGCAGTAAAGCAATGAAGGTTAAGATGAAGGTTGAAACAACAAAGGCCTTTATGGAGGGAGACGTCTCATGACAAATTCTCCTGAGAGCTGGCACAGACAAAAAGGCAAAAAGATGCCAGTTGACTGGCTACAGCTAGCCAGTTGTAAATTCCTGTGCTTCTATTCTACTGGACACAGCTGCTCAAACAGTCTATTCAACTAACCAGATGCACCCCAGTACGTGCACCTTCCAGATGGTGGAGACCAGAGAAAAATTGTTGTTGGTCACAAAGCCAAGCTCTCAGGACACAGAACAAGACAGAAGGAAAAACCTCATCTGGTTTTTACATAAGGACCCACAGCAAAGTTTGTCTAAACAGAAGCTGATCTGGAGAAATCTGCAAGTTTGTCAGTTTGAAGGGGCCAACGTGGACAGGTTTATAGGATTCATGCCTGTGTCTTCCCCTACAAAATCTATTTCTGATGGCAATAATATGACAAAGACAAGAAATGGAAACAAAAGAGCATATAAAAAATGAGTACTCTTTCACCAGGGAAAAGAGCTGAGAGCTTCTCACCTCCCAGGGCATTTCCAATGAGACTAAAAAGGCCATCTTGAGAAAAAAAGATTCTTTCTCATGCAGTAGCAAGCTCTGAGTTGCTCACCTCTAGGAAAGCTTCCACAGATAAAGAAGGTCTCCTCCTGAGAGAAAAAGTGCCTCTTGTAGCAAAGTCCTAGTGCTCAGCTCCCAGGAAACCTTACACAGGTGGAGGAGGTTTCCTCCTGAGGGAAAAACTCCTCATGCAGTAGCAACTCCTGTGGCAACATCCCCATGCTGGCACTGGGACAATCGTCCCCAGGGCAATTGTCCCTCACCCAGGGAAAATCCCTCCTGATCTAAAACAAAGGCACCAACCTCAACCAAACTTATCTTTTATTTTCTCTGTAATAAGAAGCCCAAAGTAGGTACACTTAGATTTATTTAGCAAAAGGAGGAAGGTCCAAACCCAAGAGGGTTTCAAGATCAGGGAGGCAGTGGTCCATGGAAATGGTGAGCACAAAAGAGTTTCTGTGGGTACCATACCCAGTTCCAGTGAATGCCAGTGCACAAACATGAGGTCACTTTAGATCCCACTTCTGACACCAGCTATGGTAATCTGAAAATGAAAGGCCAAGTGAGAGGAAACAAGCATTTATTTGAGATCTAAAAAATACAGGTATTTTTGAAGTACTGATTCAGGAAGAAACCTAAGTAGAATTCTGATTAGGAGGAGAAGGTAAGGAGTATTTGTGAGAAAGAAAAGGGGAATAATTACATGAATAGAAGGAGGGAATTTCTATAGGTGTGGATAAGCTAACATGGTGATAGTAATTCTAAAGAATGTCTTTAATTTTCTGTTCAGTAGTCATAATGTCTGCTGTCCTGTTATTTTTGCACATAGGTGTTTGGAAAGATAATGCTGCTTGAGGTCCAGTCCAAAGGTTTTAACATTCCAAAGATTTGAGGAGTAGCATGTTCAAAACAGTTCCTCTGGGATGGCATCTCTGACTCCATTTTGAAGTGGCTCCACTTATATTATTTTTTTACATCATAATTATTCATATCTTGAATGGCAGAAGTAAATCTTTAAGTATTTGCTTTTAAAAGGACAACAAGCTGTTCTATTTACGGAGCCCTTACATATTTGAGAATACTTTTCTGTTATCTTTCCCCAGGAACATTCATTTGGTTGGATACAAAATACTGCTTTGCTAATCTCTTTAATATCTGGCTTAATAGAAGATAGCCCATACATTTCAGCCTTCAATGTGTTGTAATATGCTGCCTTGGTTGGAACATATGAAGAAATTCTGGCCTCGCATCAATATATAATTGGAAAAGGGGGAAGTATTTTAATAATCTTTTCAGATAATTCTGTATATTTTTCTTTGACACTGTACAAAAACTCAATAAATAGTCATTTCCTAAATGTTAGTTGCAATGTGGAATCTAAAGCCCTGTCAATGAAATGTTCTTACTCTATTAAATTAGACTCTATTGATCTATCTTTCACTTTGGTTAGAATTCTTGTACATGCATAATTTTGTATCAGCATGCATTTGGTCATTTGGAAATTATTGGTTCACTGAGATATGCATATCTTCCAAATATGAACATAAAAAATCACATTCATTTGCATTACTGCTTATCTCATTAGAAAACTTTTTAGGTATAGCAATCTGAGCTCAGGGTAGCAAATGCAATTTTACTAATATTTTAATTTTCCCTTAAAAATTCAAATTTTTTCATTGGCAACAAATGTCAATTGTTTTCTCTGAAGTGATAGTCTCACTTGGCTCATTTTCAAGAAATGTTTGCCAGTACCCAAGTCTCAATAACAATGGTTTGTCTGTCAGTAGTTCTTTCAAGTAAAAATAATGATACATGAAAAAAGAAGCTAGTTCAGCTTGTGATTCAATCACACAAATGCTTTTTCTTGAGACAACCATCATACATCACTAGACAGCAGAAATGCATTATGTATATTTCCTGTTTGCCACATAGAGTATTTTTAAAATCTGCACTAAAGATTCAAGATTTAGTAAAAGTAATATTTTTATTGTTTCTTCAAGGACACTCTTTTCTCCCCTGCCAGTGTATGGTGGTGAAGAATGTAACTACTAGTACAGGTGGCACTATGGCATTAATTTGTGCTAAGCTGCCAGCAGTTTTACCCACTATTGCTTTTGTATCAACAGTGCAAATATTAACAGAGTAAAGAAAGCAAAGAATATCTTAGTACTATTATAAAAACAGCTTTGACCTTGTGAACCCCCTGAAAAATATTTTAAAGACCTCAAGAGGTCCATAGACTACACTTTGAGAATGTCTGTTTTAGTACATGTCTTTTGCTGATTTATGGTTATGTAACATAATTGTCCCTTTAAAATGTATCCATTGTTTCATTGACTCTTTATATTTAGTATTCCAGAAAAGATTAAAGTCAAACTTTTTTTTCTCCTTATAGCTAACCTGTTTATTCTATTTAGGTTATAACACTTTATTTTTGTAATTAAGAAAATTTGCCAGAGTATGTCTATGTGGGTCTGTTGGTTAATTTTTAATCAATATGGTGATTCCTTTAGTCTTACTACTTAGGGTGTTTGTTTTTTTTCCAGCTCCAAAACCTTTTACTTTTATCTGCATTTTTCTTCCTTAGACACAGCAGTAATTATTGAGTTAAGTCTGTTTTCTGTCCTCTATTGCTGTCATATTTTCTTTTATTATTTCATCCTTTTCCTTGTCCTCCACATTTTGGGGGATTTTTTCATATTTACCCTCTACATCATTTATTAAATTGTTTATAATGTCCATTCTATGCATCTTTTTATTGTATATTGCTGTTTTGATTTCTCCCATATTTTACCTAATTTCCTTTGTATTTCATCTTGCTGTCTTTTCACCTTCTTTGTTCCCTGTTTATGACTTTTTACTCCCTTTTTGTAGAGCACATGTTAAGGAGTTATTTAAAGGATTATTTAACATTTAAAGGTTAAAGGTCTTTATTATCTTAATAAAGACTTACTTTTTATCAGACAAAGTAGGAAGTGTATATTTTCTTTGGTTCCATTTATGTTCACTTTTAGACTGTCTGAGCACCTTGTCAGAGCTTTAGCTGTTTGACAAGCTGTGTGCATAGATTCTGACCCTATTCCCTGGGTCTGATACATATTTTCATGGAGAAGTTATGGCATACTAAGATGAACTCTTAACTTCCAATGCATTGTTTTCTGATGCTTTGAGACAATGGGTTGGGGGAGAGCACATCTTTCGGTCATTTGGTGTTTCATTCAGTCTAAGGAGAGATTCATTAGGTTAACTTTCCTGGGTTTCCTTCATTCCTTCACTCTTGGCTTCCCAGGAGGAGGAGTGGGGATTGCCCGAATAATGAGTTTGAGAAAATGTGTATGAGTAGTTTAATTTCTTCATTTTGGAAACTGGCTTGCCTATAAAGAGTAGAATTTTTTGATTGTTCTCTTCCAGGCTGTAAGATGTATAAGAACAGGCCTTGCCACTATAGTAAAGCGGCCTACATTTTATAGGTATAACCTCAAAGACCCCAACATCTGAAAAGTTGGGTTGTGAATATCAGTAAATAAATAAGGAGTTAAATTCTGGATGACAAAATATATACACAAAGAGGCTTTTGGTGAGGTAGAGTGTATAGCTTTGAGCGTGGGACTTTAGAGCATACTTAGCATGTTTTGACTTTAGCAGTGTCAGAGGTTGTATTAAGCAGGTAGGTTTTTGCAGTTGTGCAGGATCACTTTCAACTTCCGCAAAAGGCTTTAGTCTTAAGCCACCTCATATTTTGACCCTGGCAAAATAACCTAGCTTATGCTTCACCCTAGCTTATGTCAGAATATTTGTACTCTACGAAGCAAAGCTGCACATATTGGGCTTTCAACAAAGATGTGGTCCCTAGCAAGACAATACACCTTTCAGCTAAGCCACTGCATAGGCCTCAGGTGGCTTCCAGGTGCGCACGACTGCAGCATCCTGAATCTTTAACAATGGCACTGGTCTCAGTCTACATGTGTACGTATCTTGGAAACCTCAGCAGAACTGGTAGATCTAGTGAGCACACACAGCTGAGGCAAGACTTTAAACTCTAGAGGAAAACAGTTATTTCAAAATGTAGTTCTTGAAAGAACTGCTGAGTACAAAAATGGTTGTTCTTTTAAAATACAAGCCAGCTGAATCCATATGAGCTACAAGCACTGGTGAGGATTAAGCTTTAAATTATTACTGCCACAGGGAGGTTTCTGTTCTATGGCAATGTTCTGTATCTTGATCTGTGTGCTGCTTACTTGAATGTGTTCCCTTTGTGAAAATATATTGAGCCATGCACTTGATTTGAGCACTTTTGTGTATGAATGTTTTACCTCAAAAAAGCTTGTATGAAAAACGATTATTGACAAGCTTATGTAGAAAGCATTCTTGTCTGCCCAAAATCCATTCTATATTTTAATTAAGTGTCTTATTGCTCAAACAATTGTTAATCAAGTATTTTGTTACATGAAGCCAAATATATCCAAATGCATTGTCCATTTAATCTAAGTTTACTAATTTATTGACATAAAGTTCTTCAGAAGTCTCTTATAATATGTAAATAATTTTAGTAAAATAAAGTGTGATCCCCGTTTTTATTCCTGTTATTATTCATGTGTAAACTTACTTATTAAGCATTTATTTATCACTCTTATTATAAGTTTGTCTATTTTAATACCAGCTTTGTTTTTGTTTTTGTTCTGTTTTATTTTAACTTTTTATTTATTTTAAGTGTGTTTTTCCAAGACCCATCAAGTAGTTGTTTCAATCTAGTTATGGATGGTGCAGCTCACAATGGCCCATGAGGGAATCGAACTGGCAACCTTGGTGTTATGAGCACTGCACTCTAACCAACTGAGCTAACCGACCGTCCCTACACCAGCTTTGTTTTCATAGATTCCTCTATGGTGTCATTTATTTTCTATTTTATTAATTTCTGTTTTTAATTTTATTATTACCATCTCTGAAATTCTCTGCTTTTTAACATTGTCTTTAGTTCTTATTTGTAATTAAATTGTGATATGTTTCTGTTTAATTTCTTTTTATTTAATCTTCCAGAATTTTGTTGGGCTTTCTAGAGCTAAGGATAGATATCTCACAACAACACTGTAAAATTCCTAGTTATTTTTATCTTCAAATATTTCTACATCCCCTTCTCTCTATTATGTCCTTCTGGAACTCCACTGAGATATATGTTACACTTTCTCATCCTCCATGTCTCTTCAACTTTCATTCATATTTTCCATCTTTGAATCCATGGACACCATTCTGGATAAATTTTTTTTTATCTGTTTTTCAGTTCACTGGTTCTCTTTTCAGTAGTATGTAATCTGCTATGTAGTCAGTCTCTCAACTATTTAATTTAGCATCATATTTTTTTATTTATAGAAGTTCCACTTTTCTTTAATCTGTTTGGTTGTTTATTATAGTTTCTTATTTCCTGCTCATACTTTCTTCTTCCTGCTTTTATGTCTTGAAGCATATTGAATATAATCACTTTAGATTCTATGACTGATAAAAATTCAATATATGGAATCTTTGCATTTCTGTTTCTGTTGTCTATTTGTTCTCCGGCTGTCACTCATGGTGTCTTATGCCAGTAGGTGTTTTGTGATTTTTTTTTTTTTTAAGATTTTATTGGGGAAGGGGAACAGGACTTTATTGGGGAACAGTGTGTACTTCCAGGACTTTTTTTTTTTTTTTCCAAGTCAAGTTGCTGTCCTTTCAATCTTACTTGTGGAGGGTGCCGTTCAGCTTCAAGTTGTTGTCTTTTCAGTCTTAGTTGTGGAGGGCGCAGCTCAGCACCAGGTCCAGTTGCCATTGCTAGTTGCAGGGGGCACAGACCACCATCCCTTGCGGGAGTTAAACCGGCAACCTTGTGGTTGAGAACCCACTGGCCCATGTGGGAATTGAACCGGCAGCCTTCGGAGTTAGGAGCCCGGAGATCCAACCGCCTGAGCCACCGGGCCAGCCCATGTTTTGTGATTTTTAATGTGAACTATTATATTCCTTGAAATTTATACTCAGTAACTCTTTGAGGCCTGTGTTGAAAATGAGCTCTTCCTAAGAAGATTTGTATTTATTTCTGCCAGTTGTCACATTTTTACTTGAAAATTTTCTAACCACACAGGCAACAGAAATTCAGACCAAAAACCTGCGTGAGGACTGGTGTGTTAGTTATCTGTTGCATAACAAATCACATAACTTAGCAACTTAAAACAATAACCATTTATTATCTTTACCTGGTCTTTGTAGTATTGGGAGTAACTTAGCTGGGTGGTTCTAGCTCAGAGTCTCACCTGAGGTTGCATTTAAGATGTCAGCAGGGACCATACTCACCTAAGGAGTAACTTCCCTGGGGCTGGAGGACACACTTTCAGGATAGCTCACTCACAGGCCTGGCAAGTCAGTGCTGGTTGCTAGGATGACGTCTCAGTTTCTTGCCTCTCCGTAGTACTGCTTTAGAGTCTTCATGACATGGCAGCTGACTTCTCCCAGCATGAGTGTTCTGAGAGAGAAAAATAGAAGCCTCAGTATCTTATGTGACCTAGCTTCAGAAATCACACATAGTCATTTCTACACTATCCTGTTAGCTATATAAATACGCCCTATTCAGTGTAGAAGGTGACTACATAAAAGAGTGTGAATGCCAAAAGGCAGAGATCACTGGCACCAATTTATATGCTGGCTCCACTGATAGCTTATTATTGTAAATTATCCAGGGAGATTTTCTCCTCATTCTCTCCAATACAAGGTCAATCAGGCATGTTTCCTTGTCACATAATTTTTTTACAATACGATTTATGTTTACTTTTACACTGGGAGTGCTGTCCTTTGTGTCCTAACTATAAGTAGCCATCTCCTATTAAATTCTCTATTTAAGAAGAACTGTGACCCATGTAGCCATCAAAATGGAAGTGAATGCCTCAGGGATGGTTAAAAAACCTCAGAATACATATTAAAACATTGAACTTCCAGAACTCCTCTTGTAATTCATAGTGAGAATTTGGAGATTTGTTTTATGCCAGCCCAGCAACACATTTAAAAGATTTTTAAAATAATATTTTATTCAGAATTTTAATTAAAATACTAGATTTGTTCAAATTAACTCTTCATTACATAGCCAGGAATAGAATACAACTAAAATGTTTCCTTGAATTCACATTATTATATTTCTAATTTTCATTTTTTTATTTTTATATTTATATATTTATTTGTTTATTTTTATTATTGGGGAAGGGGAACAGGACTTTATTGGGGAACAGTGTGTACTTCCAGCACTTTTTCCAAGTCAAGTTGTTGTCCTTTCAGTCTTAGTTGTGGAGGGTACAGCTCAGCTCCAGGTCCAGTTACTGTCATTAGTTGCAGGGGGTGCAGCCCACTAGATCTTGCGGGAGTTGAGGAGTCCAACCGGCAACCTTGTGGTTGAGAGCCCACTGGCCCATGTGGGAATTGAACTGGCAGCCTTCGACGTTAGGAGCACGGAGCTCCAACCACCTGAGCCACCAGGCTGGCCCCTATATTTCTAATTTTTAGAAGGAGATTCTTGCCACTTTAACCTCAGTCTATCTTCTACTCTATATATGCATTTAAAGTTAATGCTCCTCTTGGTACTATTTCAGGCACTTTTTATAAATTTTGAAATATATGCCACTGAGTTCTAAATATATCCTAATTCTTCATTATATTTTATTCTTAGGTTCATGAATTGTTAAAGTATGTTTTATAAATAATTTTAAGCAATTAATTTTTAATTAGTTACTATAGTCATAAAAATGAAAAATGTGAAAGGGTTTTTCAGTGAAAAGTTTTCATCCTACTACTGATCCATCCATATGGTGTTATACACTCCCCCAGTACAAATGTTCACTGTTAAATTTTTTGTGTATATTTAAAAATAATTTTATATGTACATGTAAATATATATATACGAGAATGTGTATACACATGCATACACACACTCACACACACACATATCCCCCTTTTATATAAATGGTATTATATATTAAACCATACTCAGTATCTTGAATTATTTACTTCAACTGCATATTTTGTTTTTTCCATATAAGTCCATAGAGAGGAGTGTTTTAAGTTTTCCAAATGTGTGAATTTAAAAATTATCTTTTTATTATTGATTTTTAATTTCATCTCATTATGATGAGAAATTGTGGCCCACAAAACAGTAATTTTCTGTTAATCTTTACTTTCTAACTCGGTATGTTCAGGGATGTTGATATATAAAATATCCCCATTCAACTCACCTGCTTAGCTGGTGATATTGGACAAAAATTGTGGGTCATAAAATTTAGCAGATAGTGATTCCAATTACATCTGTTTTTCCAGGCATGGTAGATTGCTTGGAGCAAATCAAAATAGCTGTTATGCATCTATTTATTTGCAAAGGATTTTTTGAAAATCTGTATCAGTTTGCAAGGATCACCAGATGCTGTTTGCTTTGACCTAGAAGAGTCTACAGTATACCTTCACAGATTTGCTCAAGTCAACTTTCTTTCTCTCTGACATAATATAATGTAAAGAAGTTTTGGTGGTGCTCGCATCTCAAGATCATCACACTAGTCACGTTTTAATAATATTATGCTACTTGTACCTGTTCAGCTGGAAGGACCAAGAACCTAAATGCTTTTAAGGGAGACTTCCACTTTTGAACATGGAAGTATAACAGAGACTAGATTGCCCTCCCATCTCAAGTGACTAAAAGCACAGACAAAAAATAAAAATTATTTTCCCAAAGTGTACAATAGGCAATGTAGAAGAGTGGTCTCTGGGAGACAAGAGGGAAAAAAAAAAATTACCTAGCCTTATAGCTGGAGATGGTTTCTAGACCTCAACACACTGAGAAGAAACAGAGCTCAGGGTCTCCTTGAATTAGGGAGCTATAGTTGAGAATTTGGAAAGGTCAAGGCATTTGTAATACTGTGGGGACAGAGCCCCAGAAAGCAGTTTCCAGGCTCTCAGCCTCACATAGAAAGGTGCTGGCTCAGGTAGTAAATGGCCATCAACTGTGATTGGATGGCCATCAGCTGTGGCTAGTTGGCCATCAGCTGTAACCAGTGAGCCATTGGCCACTAATATAACTGCTGTGGCTTCGCTAGCAGAAAAATGGGGGCTGGCAAGAAGATGGTGGCTGGCAAGTGTGTAGTGTGGCAGAGTGAGGGTTGCGGATCGTGTAGCTCCTGCCTCCTGTGTCTCCAACCCAGCTGCCAGTGAGAATATAGTGGTATGACTCCCCTACCTATGGCTCCATGGGTGTTCCTTTTTGGCCTAGCCACATCCTGCATTCTTGTGTGGGGAGCAGGAGCAGAGACCCCGCAGGCCGTCCCACATTACAAATGGTGCAGCGAGCAGGGTACGATGCCGGCCAAAGCTCCCCGAAGGGTGGTGGAGCAGTTTGTGTGTATGAACACTGTCGTGCTGGGTCTCAGCTCCCATTCCCCGCCAAAGAACGCAGGACACGGTAAGGCCAAAAAGGAACACCCACGGAGCCATAGATAAGGGAGTCAAACCAATATATTCTCGCTGGCTGCTGGGCTGGAGACACAGGAAGCAGGATCTACATAATCTGCCTAACAGCAGTCCGTGCTTGCCAGCCACCATCTTCTTGCTAGCCCCCATTCCTTTCCTGCTAGCATAGCCACAGCAGTTATATTAGTGGCCAATGGCCTACGGGTTACAGCTGACGGCCAACTAGCCACAGCTGCTGGCATCTGATCACAGTTGATGGCCATTTACTACCCGAGCCAGCACCTTTCTATGTGAGGCCGAGAGCCTGGAAACTGTTTTTTGGGGTTTTGTCCCCACACTCCACCCCTACAGGGTCTCGCCTCACAATCTACGCGACAAGCGTCTTCTGCGAGGGGCCCTGTGCAAGGAGCCTGGAGGTGAATGCACTATCCTGAACACAGCCAGGCTCTCTGGGCACAGCCAGGGTTTCTCAGGGCACCACCAGTACTTCTGGGCACAGCCAGACTTCCTGGGCTTCTTAAGGTACCACCAGTCTCCCCGGGCACAGCCAGGGTTTCTCAGGGCACCACCCCAGTACTTCTGGGCACAGCCAGACATCCTGGGCTTCTTAGGGTACCACCTGTTTCCCCGGGCACAGCCAGCTTTTCTCAGGGCACCACCACAGTACTTCTGGTCACAGCCAGACTTCCTGGGCTTCTTAGGGTACCACCTGTCTCCCCAGGCACAGCCAGAGTTTCTCAGGGCACTGCCACTCTCTCTGGACACAGCCAGACTTCCTGGACACAGCCAGGGCCTATCAGGGCACTGCCACTCTCTCTGGACACAGCCAGACTTCCTGGACACAGCCAGGGCTCTCAGGGCACTGCCACTCTCTCTGGACACAGCCAGACTTCCTGGACACAGCCAGGGCTCTCAGGGCACTGCCACACTCTCTGGACACAGCCAGACTTCCTGGACACAGCCAGGGCTCTCAGGGCACTGCCACTCTCTCTCTGGGCCTCTCGGGGTACTGTGCTGGAACAACAGCGGCTCACATCAAGGTGCTTACATATTATCGATGGCGGCCAGTCAAGACACAAAAGCAAACATTCTCGCCAGTCCCACTACATGGTGGTATGTTCCCAAACAGTCAAGCGTCCATTAAATCAGGCATAGAAGGCAATTCCCCATAGTCCATAGTTATTCGCCAGGGCTGTCCTGGGGGTGAGGGATGACCTTGACCTCACCCTCATCTCCCACGGAGGACTCAGCAAGTGTTTCCTCCTGGGACTAAAAGTCCTGCATCCGGGCTGCCTCAGCAAGCAGTTCCCAGCCCACAGGGCGGCAACAACCTTCGCTTTCTCCGCTTTCTCCGGCCTCTGCTGGTTGGGGAACCATCCACATCTTTCCACCCCTCCACGGGAATCGAGCTCTCCGGCAGCTGCTCCTCTTGGTCTTCCTCAGACTGAGCTTTCATAGGCACAAACTGCTCCACTGCCCTTCGGAAAGCTTTGGCCAGCACCGTATCCTGCCGACTACGCCATGTGTCACGCGGGGTACCCTGCTCACTGCGCCATTTGTCGTGCGGGATGGCCGGTGGGGTCTCTGCTCCCACTCCCTGCCCAAGAATGCAGGACACGGTAAGGCCAAGCCAAAAAGGAACACCCACGGAGCCATAGATAAGGGAGTCAAACCAATATATTCTCGCTGGCTGCTGGGCTGGAGACACAGGAAGCAGGATCTACATAATCTGCCTAACAGCAGTCCGCGCTTGCCAGCCACCATCTTCTTGCTAGCCCCCATTCCTTTCCTGCTAGCATAGCCACAGCAGTTATATTAGTGGCCAATGGCCTACGGGTTACAGCTGACGGCCAACTAGCCACAGCTGCTGGCATCTGATCACAGTTGATGGCCATTTACTACCCGAGCCAGCACCTTTCTATGTGAGGCCGAGAGCCTGGAAACTGTTTTTTGGGGTTTTGTCCCCACAAACACTCAGTCTCAGGAAGACCAGGAGGGGCAGCTGCTGGAGAGCTGGATCCCTTGGAGGGGTGGAAAGACGTGGACAGTTCCCCAACCAGCATAGGCCAGAGAAAGCGAAGGTTGTTGCAGCCCTGTGGGCTGGGAAGTGCTTGCTGAAACAGCCTGGATGCAGGACTTGTAGTCCCAGGAGGAAACACTTGCTGAGTCCTGAGTGGGAGATGAGGGTGAGGTCAAGGTCATCCCTCACCCCCAGGAAAGCTCTGATGAATGACTATGGACTATGGGGAATTGCCTTTCATCCCTGACTTAATGGACCGCTTGACTGTTTGCTTGGGAACATACCACCATGTAGTGGAACTGGCGGATGTTTGCATTTGTGTCTTGACTGGCCGCCATGGAGAATATGTAAGCACCTTGACTGTGAGTCGCTGTTGTTCCAGCACGATATTCTGAGAGGCCCAGGGAGAATGGCAGTGCCGTGAGAGCCCTGGCTGAGTCTAGGAAGTCTGGCTGAGCCCAGAGAGAGTGGCAGTGCCCTGAGAGCCCTGGCTGAGTCCAGGAAGTCTGGCTGTGCCCAGAAGGATTGGTGGTGCCCTGAGAAACCCTGGTTGTGCCCAGAGAGGCTGGCTGTGTCTAGGATATTGCATTCACCTCCAGGCTCCTCGCACAGGCCCCTTCGCAGAAGACGCTTGTCATGTAAATTGTGAGGCGAGACCCCGTAGGAGTGGAGTGTGGGGATAAAGCACCAGAAAGCAGTGTCCAGGCTCTCGGCATCACATAGAAAGTTGCTGGTTCAGGTAGTATATGGCCATCAACAGTGATTGGATGGCCATCAGCTGTGGCTAGTTGGCCGTCAGCTCTAACCGGTGAGCCATTGACCACTAATATAACTGCTGTGGCTTCGCTAGCAGAAAAATGGGGGCTAGCAAGAAGATGGTGGCTGAGTCTGCAAGTGGCGCAGTGAGGGTTGCGAACAGTGTGGCTCCTGCTTCCTGTGTCTCCAACCCAGCTGCCAGCCAGAATATAGTGGTATGACTCCCCTACCTATGGCTCCATAAGTGTTCCTTTTTGGCCTCACCATGTCCTGCGTTCTTATGTGAAGAGCGGGAGTTGAGACCCCGCAGGAGACCCCGCATGACAAATACGTAGGACAAAGTATTGGAAAGGAGAGAACTGTAGAGATCTACAGAGGATTTCCTGTAGTCTTCGGTTAAATACTGATCAACACATGGGTGTGAGAAAACTACCATAGACTAGTGAAATAACCATTGGGCATAAGCAGCAGAATAATTCCCAGAAAACACTTAAAGTTGTGAATATTTCATGTTCCCAAAAATCAGTGTGGAACAACCTTGTAGTACACAGAGCTCGGGTAGAGTACTAAGAAAAGTTGCCTCAGCAGGGGGCCCAATTTAACTCTAGAATAAAGATGGCTCTGATTTTACCTAACAAAGCTTAAAAGCAATCCTTGAAAGGACCAAACTGTTTCCAAGCAACTTAGCATCCCAGAATAAACACAACAATATGTAAAACTACCAAAAAAAAAAAATTTCAACATCCAAGAATGTAAAATTCACAATATCTGTCATTCAATATAAAATTATCAAGCATGCAAATAAACAGGAAAATACAACCATAATGAGGAACAAAATCAATCAATAGAAACAGACCTAGAAATGACACAAATTTTAGGTATATATTCCATAAGTTCAAAAAGGTACAGGAAATTAAGAGCATTTTGAAAGGCATGGAAGTCAGACAGACAGACAGACACACACACACACACACACACACACACACTCACACACAAATTCACATAGAAATTTTAGAAATGAAAAATACACTGGATGGGATTGGTATTAGTTTGCTAGTGCAGCCATAACAGAATGCCACAGACTGAGTGGCTTAAACAACAGATATTTATTTTCACAGAGTTCTGGAGGCTGATGTCCAAGATCAAGGTGCCAGCAGAGTTGGCTTCTGGTGTGGACTCTCCCATTGGTATGCAGATGGCCACCTTGTTTCTGTGTCCTCACATGGCCTTTTTTCTGTATGCATGCACTCCTGGTGTTTCTTCTTCTTATAAGGACACCAGTCCTATTAGATTAGGGATTCACCTTTATGGTTACATTTAACCTGAATTAATTCCTTAAAGGCCCTAACTCCAAATAAGTAACATGGGGTTAAGGCCTCAACATGTGAACTTTGGGGGGACACAATTCAGTCTATAACAGGATTAATAACAGATTAGACATTATAGAAAATGATTAAGGAACTTGAATGTAGCAATGAAAGCTATATAAAATAAAACACGCAGAAGGAAAAAATCACACAGAAGAAAAAAAATCACTGAATGTGTAAACAGAACATTAGTGAGGTAGGGGACAACTTCAAGTGGTCTAGTCCGCATATAATTGGAGTCCCTGGAGGAGTGAAAGGCAGGCAGAAGAACTAATTGAAAAGCTAAAGGATAAAAAAAATTGCAAAATTGGTGAAAGCTATAAATCCACAGATCCAAGAATCTCAACAAACCCCAAGCCCAAGATATAGCAACAAAAGTACATAATAATCAAATTGCTTAGAACTATTGATAAGGAGAAAATCTTAAAATCAGCCAGGTAAAAAAAGAAAACTTATGTACAGAATATAAAGATAATAATGACAGCAGATTCTTGAAAATAATGTAATTTTGAAGAGAATGAAGCAATATCTTTAAAATACTGGAAGAAAAAAAAAGTCAACCTGCATTCCATGCCCCGAGAAAAACTTTCAAAAACAATGGTCAAATAAAGACTTTGTCAGCATGTAAAAGCTGACAAAGTTCATACCAGCACACATGAACTAAAAGAATGGTAAAGGAAGCCTCTTAGAAGAAGGAAAATATCAAATGGAAATATGAATTACACCAAAAAATGAAGAGTACAGGAAATGACAAATACGTGGGTGACTATAAAAGAAGTTTAAAAATATTTTTTAAATATCTTTATAAGATAATTGACTGACAGCAAAACTAACAAATGCAATATGAGATTTACAACATATGTAGAAATAAATTATATGACAGCAATAGAACAAAGATCAGTAGTGGAGAAATGAAAGGATACTGTTGTGAGTTCTTGTATTATTTTGAAGTATGTTACTTTAAAGTTGACAGTAGTAAGTTAAAGGGATATACTAAAGATTATAAAGCAACCACTGAAAACAAACAAACAAAAAAACAGAAAACCCAAAGTACTAGAGCTAATAAAGAGATGAAATGGAATCATAAAAAAATAATCCAAAAGAAGGTGAAAAAAAAAAAGAGAGCAAAAGAGAGAGAACAATGAATAAATGAGACATAGAGAGAAATAACAAGTAAGTAGCTTTAAATCCACAATATCAATAAACAATTTTAAATTAAACCTTAACATCCCAATGAAAAAAGAGACATTGTCAAATTGGATAAAAAAAGCAATATTCAAATACATAGAGCCTTCAAGAAACTCACTTTACGATAAAAACAAAATTAGAATAAAAGTAAAAGGATATAAAATTATATACTATGCTAACACAAAAGAAAAGAAAGCTGGAGAGTTTTCCAACTTCCAGAATGGCATTAAGGACTTCCGAAAATTGGTTCCTCTGTAAAGGCAATGAGAAATCTGGAAAAAAAAACTCTCAAAATCAATTTTTTCAGACCCTTGAAATTAAACAGAGGTTTTCAATAATCTTAGCAGTGTTTTGTCAAGAAAAAAAAGGCTGAATATCAATAAAAACAATTAGCTTTGAGGTTTTTTAACTTTCCCTAACCTAATACCCCTTTTCCTAGATTCAAAGTATCATTAAAAGCCAACAGCCTCATAACTACAATAGACTAGAAACTACTGGAAGGGGAAGAATGGGTTTGGAGCTCCCCCAACAGCCCCAATCCCAGAGAATTGTCACTACAGTGGTACCTCGGTTTTCAAAGGTCTCTGTTGACGAACATTTTGGTTTATGAACACTGTAAATTTTATAGATCTATGGTATCATTAGATAGTAAAATTCACGCTAAATTTGCAGTTTTAGGGGTTGATTTTAAACATCTGGAATGGATTAATCCATTTCGCATTACTTTCTATGGGGAAACTATGCCTTGGTTTTCGAACGTTTCAGAACACGAACGGTCTTCCAGAACAGATTATGTTCGAAAACCGAGGTACCACTGTGTTTGACTTTTCTGGCAGATCACTGAAAAGTTCCATTCTCAGAGATTGTTTTTATCTGACCTAAATCAGAATTCAATCTCTGGGAATAGCGCTATCCACAGGGCATTTACCAAAAATAATCAGTGGCAATTGCTTAATAGTTGGGGCTAACAAGAGGCTGATAAAGAAAAATCTTAAAAGGAAAAATTGCAGAATAATATGTCCATAGGGAAACTTGAAAAGATCTGACATAGTCCTGGCAATATGTAAGGCTACACACATGTTGTTTGTATCCTCAGGAAAGACCTGAGAAGACCCTAATGTTTCGCTGCTGGCTGCTCTTGAGGCTTTGCCCAAGCAGAAGTGAAAGCTAATGAGGGGTGTAAACTGCCTGTCAAATCATTTAAACCATATCTCAGTATGTACATTGAATCATTCAGCAAAAGCTGCAAGACTTATTCGTTCAAGGTATTTGAGGAAATCTCTGTCCAATCATTAGTTGGCTACTAGGCTATTAGAGCAATGATTTCATATGACAAAAAATACAGACTTTACAGAATTTGTCCAGGAAAGTCACTAAACAAATCCCAAGGAGTGAGAATCTGATTTAGAGTTGCCACATTATATTATTAAAATGTCTAGCTATCAATAAAAAGTTATGAGATATGCAAAGAAACTGAAAAATTTGTCCCATATATAGGAAAAAAAGTATTCAATAGAAATATCTGAAGAAGCCTAGATTTTGGGCTCTTATTAATATGCTTAAAGAGCTAAAGGGAATTATATCCAATGAATTAAAGAAAAGTACAAAATGATGTCTTACCAAACAGACAAAATCATAAAGAAAAATTATAAAAAATAAACTAAAATTCTGAAGTTGCAAAGTAAAATTACTGAAATGAAAAATCACTAGTTGGGCTCAACAGCAGATTTCAATAGGAAGAACCAGATAACATGAAGAAAGGTCAATTGAGATTATCCATCCTGAGGAATCAAAATTTAAAAGAATGTAGAAAATGAACCGAATTTCAGAGACCTGTGGAACACCATCAAGTAAACAACAGAAGCACAATTGAAATATCAAAAAGCAAGGAGAAGGAAAATGGGCAGAAAGAATGTTCAAAGAAATAGCCAAAAAATTGATTTAAAAAAAAATTAGTCTGTGCATCCAAGAAGCTCAATGAACTCTCTGGACAAACTCAGTGGGATCCACACCTTGATATGTCATAGAAAAACTGTCAAAAGACAGAATTTTGAAAACAGCAAGAGAAAAGTGACTCATCACATACAAAATTTCCTCAACAAGATTAACAGTGGGTTTCTCCTCAGAGACAATGAAGGTCAGTAAGCAGTGGGAATAACATAATCTAAGTGCTAAAAGAAAATGACTGCAAACCAAGAATTCTATATCCAGCAAACTATCCTTCAAAAATGAAGAAATTAACGCATTTCCAGGTAAATAAAAACTGAGTAATTCATCACTGCATACCTGCTCTATAAGAAATACTAAAGAGAATCTTTTGTGCAAAACAGCAGACATAAATCCTACCACATCAGTTACTAATTAAATGTAAATGGACTAAATACTCTAGTGAAAAGATAGACATTGGAGGAGGGATAAAAATGACATGATCCAACTATAAACTGTCTAAAAAAGATATATTCTAGATTCCAAAACAGAGTCTGAAATTATAAGGATGGAAAGAAATATACCATGCAAATTGTGACTAAAAAATATAACTGGAGTGATTATACTAATACTAATATAGAACAAAATAGATTTTAAGACAAAAAAATTTGTTACTATAGATTAAGAAGGACATTTTATAATGATAAGATAGTCAATCCATCAGGAATACATAATAATTATAAACATATGTACATAACAATCAAGTCACAAAATATGTAAAGCAAAAATTGACAAAATTGGATAAAGATGTTGACAATTCAACAATAATAGTTAAGATTTCAATACCCCACTTTCAACAATTAGGCAGAAGATCAACAAGGAAATAGAAGACTTAAACAACACTATAAAGCAAGCAGGCACGACAGATATCTATAGAACAGTCCACCCAACAACAGACAGCAGCATTCATATTCTTCTCCAGGATAGACCATATGTTAGAGTATAAACTCAGTTTCAATAAATTTAAAAGAATTGAAATCATATAAAGCATAGTCTCCAATCACAATGGAATAAAATTATAAATAAAAAATTGTAAAACAAAAGGAAACTTGGAAACTCAAAAATATGTAAAAAATAAACAATAAACTGATAAATAACCAATAAATCAGGAAAAAAGACAGGGTGTCTTCACTCACCACTACTATTTAACATTATATTGGAGGACCTAGCCAGGGCTATTTGGCAAGAAAAAATATGTAAAAGACATTCATATTAGAAAGTAAAATAAAACTATCTCTATTCATAGATCATAAGATCTTTTATATATAAAAAACTTACACACACACACATACACACACACAAACCCATTTAAACTAATAAGTTTATCAAGGTTGTGTATTGATGCAAGATCAATATACAAAGATCAATTGTATTCATAGACTCTAGCAATGAACAATCCAAAAATTAAATTAAGGAAACACTTCCATTTATAATAGCATCAAAAAGAATAGTCAGGAATAAGTCTAACAAAAGAAAGACAAGACTTGTACATTGAAAACTACAAAACGTCAGTGAAAAAAACTAAAGACTTAAATAAACGGGAAGATATCCCATGTCAACAGATTGAAACGCTTAATGTTGTTAAGATGGCAATACTACCCAAATTGATTTGCAGACTAAATGCAATTTCTATCAAAGTCCCAGCTGTCTTTTGTGCAGATATTCACAAGGTGATTCTAAAATACATACGGAAAGGGATCCAGAATAGCCAAAACCATCTTGAAAAAGAATAACAAAGTTGGAAGACTCACACTTCATAATTTCAAAACTTCCTACAAAGCTAGCATAATTAGGAGAGTGCGGTGATGGAATAAACATAGACATATTGATCAATGGAATAAAATTGAGAATCCAGAAATAAACCCATACATCTATGACCAACTGAGTTTTAATAAAGGTGCCAAGACCATTCAATGAGAAGAGAATAATGTCTTTAACAAAAGGCTTTGAGTCAGTCACAGCCTATTGATAATGATGCTAATTGTCTAGGAATGTCTGCGGCGCTTACCTGGGCTCATGTTACTCATAGAAAGTCCCCACAGACATTTCCCCCATTGGGCCAATGTTGTGGCTGGAATGGCCCTTGTGGTTCTTATTATAATTGCAGGATGCATTTTAGCAAAAATGATCAGAGAAAACCAAGGAGCAAGATTTATTGTTGACAGGTCCTGGAGGGTGCACGGCATGCCTGAGGGGGCACACAGCCAAGTTGCAGGCAGAGAGAGAGAGCATGCAGACCTGGGGCTCTGACTTTATTAGGGTCTAGGGTGGAGTGTCTAGGGTTTTATGGATTCACTCTTTACTGGCTAATTTAAAGCAGAACAGCAGGAATTAGGTCATGGGAAGGGAGAAGCGGGGTACTCAAGTGGTCAGTTATCTGGGTGACCCAGGGCTTTCTGAAAGAGGAAACTTCATGGGCTGAGGCAGCCTAATTCTTATTTGGTTGTGTTGCAAGTAACTGTGTCATATAGCTGGCAATATATTTATTCGAATAAATGTCTTTTGAAATGGATGTCTCAGCAATCAAAAGCTTAATGTCAGGCATTTACACTACAGTGATGCTGGGACAACTGGAGAGCAACATGCCAAAGAACAAATTTGGACCCCTACCTCACACCATGTACAACAATTAAGTTAGAGGGATCACAGATATAAATCCTGTCACCAGAGATTTCAGTTAACTTTATGGCTACTGCCACTACATACAAACAAGGAAGGTAGGGTTTTGTTACTGGGTCAAGTGAGAGGCCAAATAAGCTTTAAATTTGGAACCCCAAAACTGGTCCTGATCTTTCATGTATATATAGAAAGTTTTATTGTAATTGGGGAGTTCAAGGATAGGAAGATGTTTTAAGGGAATCACAATCAATTTGCTTTGGCAGCACATATACTAAAATTGAAGGGAATCTAAGTTACAGAAAGCAGTCTCTAGAGAAGCCACCCAGGGCAAGAGCTTGGGTGAGTCTGCTCTTATCAGAACATACAAAGGGACAGCCATTCCAAAAAGTTAGGAATCCAATGTCTATAATATCCTATGAGACTGAGAAATCCTTGATGTTATCTTTTGGTAATTGGGTGGGGTTAATTGTTTCCAGTACGTGAGGAGAAAGAGACTTTCTACTTTGTGTGATGTTGTGGCCTAGATAATACACTTGAATCAGATAACATTGGAGTTTACTCTTAGAGACATTGTGTCCTTTGTATGTTGATGCTTTCTGCAAATCAATTTTGAGAATCAATTTTGCAAGGTTCTCAATATAGGAAGCATAATAGAAGGTGGTCATATTGTGTAAGAACAGGTTATCTCTAAGGTTATGGTTGAGCATTTGGGGAAAACAAGCCCTTGGGCATATATTGTCAATGTGTATTGTTGGTTTCCCAAATGAATACAAATAAATATGTGCTCAGTGACAAGTATTCTAAAGAATATGAGGCTTAGATCTACCACTGTAGAGTAAGTAGCTATCTCAGAGATTGAGAATAGGAGGAATTGGGATTGGGGGTTACAAGGAAATGAGGAAACGCAATCTTGTTGATGGTTCTTCTATCTTGTACAAATTGGCTGCTGAGCCTATTGGCCTTTTTGATGGGCAGAATGGGGTTAATACAAGGGCTAGTCTTTTAGGTGGTATACAGAATAGAATGGGCTAATACCCTCTTTTTGATAAGAAGGTTTTGTAGTAGGTTTAAGGTCAATTTTGGAAGGGCATAGCTGGGGTAATAGAGATCTTTAAGGTTTAGCCACCTTAACCCTTAAGTCCCACAACTGAACAATTTTTGGCCTAGAGGCTATCAGGGCTTTTTCTCAAGGTCCAAGATATTAGTAAGGAAGATATCAGGCACTGGATAATCAATCTATGCCATTATAAAATTATTGGCCAAATTATGATATTCCAGTTCCAACTGGAGTGAAATTGCTGAGCAGAAAAATGTGTTGACTAGTGAAAAAGCCTAACAAGACAGGAAGTGGCTGAGATAAAGGTGGAATCTAAGGTGTATTTGAGATTCCTAGCACTGAAAACATTTTGTTACTCCAAGGAAGGGAATTATAGAAAGATTGTAGGGTTTATGGTAGAAATGAAGCATTCTGGTTTTGCAATTGCATGGAAATCTCGTTCGTCACTTTATGTTAGGGCGATTTTGGGAAGACCAGAGCAGCTACTTCCACAGAGGGGAGTCCAAAATTTTGGCACCCAAACTTTTTCCTTTGTCTTTTTAGATCCTGTCTTCCAAGCTAAAGCAGAGCAATTGTTCTTCTAATGTCTCTCCTTATAATATCTACAGGTGTCTTTGTCTAGACTGGATAGAGAGGTTTCCTTGTTCTACCTAGTTACTTAATCTAAAATGCTATTAATTTGGTCTACATATATTTTTCTAAATCAAACTATTTTCACAGTGCTCTGAAAAATCTTCTAATTTAGAGAGGGGGACACAGTATCTCTTATATTTTAACTTCGACAAAGAAATTACATAAGAGAGCTGTGATATCTTTACCCTTACACTAGAGTGCTCCTGGACATGGTAGTTAAGTGGTCTCTAAAATGAATGACCTGAAGTTCGTTGACTAACTTGATTACCCATATTTAAATGATGAGAAAAAACAAGAGACAATATGGGTCCAGAGAATCTCAACATTATACACTACCTTATTTATAAAAGCCCTGAATGGTGCAAAATAATTCAAATCAAGAAGCTTATACCAAGGACAATAATGAGAAAGAATAATGGCTTAGGTGATGCTCAAGAGAAGAGAGTCATACATTCATCAGGAGCAGGACTTACTCAGATGTGTAGTCACCGGGACTTACAGGAGGGAGATGGCAAAAGTTTCTACTGTATTTGACCTGGGCTGAGCAGCAGAGGGTCCAAGTCACAGCCCCAGAAGCTGGCGAAAAATGTCAACCAGAATACTGTGAAGCGTAAGCCTCACTCAGAATGCTGGCACATGAGAACCATTCCAAAGAGGTATTGTGCCCTGAGGGAGAAAAGTGAAGATTTTATAGTGCTTTAGCCTAAGAAATCAGCCAGACTTTCAACTAGTTTTGAGAATAATTGGTAAAAATTGATTCTTGGAAGAGGGAGGTATTGTTTTTTCAGTCTTGCAGCCATTGGTTGGGCTACCTGCCAAAAAATACTATCATTCATAGGTAGCAGGCTTCCAAGAATGGTCTGAAGGCAATGGACAGAATTTGTGGCAATTGAATTCTTTGACTAGGAAATTCATACCCTGATCAAGTAAACAAATACTTGACCTAATACCATTAAAATTTGTAGGTGTTACCTTTCGCCTCAGTATCCCTGACCAGCAGGACCTGGTATGTGCTTGACTGATAATCAATGTCTGGAGTTGTCCTGGAAGTTTCCTTTGTTCCCCTTTTCTAAAAGGAAATCTTTATTGGGATAGAGCTATTTTTTTCCATTATTGTAATATAGGACTACTACAAGTGGTTAAACTTGACCATTTAATCTATTTGTAGCAAGGTTTCTAGGGTTGGAATTCTGAATCTACCACTCTCTAGCTGTGTGAGTCTCTCATGGTTGTGCTTGACCATGGTTGAAATTTTAGAATTGAAGCTCTAAGTTTTCTCTTTCAGTGTGTCTGCTATGTTTATATGTCTGGAAGGTGTTTATTTCTCATTGTGTACATGTATAATATTTTCTTAATTCCAGATGTTATTACCAAATTGGATTATAAAGTATATCAGGGAAGTTTATTTTGATTGGCTTAGAGATAAATAAACACATAAATTAAATATTTCCCAAATTCTCAGAAATTAAGGAAATTTAACTTCTAATATTTTTAATGAGAAAAAAAAGAGTCATTCTCATAGAAATGAACCCAGAAACATTTTAAGAACTCAAGTTAGCATTATTTAGATAAATCTATGGCAAAAGAACTAGTTTAGTGATTTTGGTTTAAATAAAAATAGGGGGCCAGCCTCGTGGCTCAGGTGGTTGGAGCACAGTGCTCCTAACGCCGAGGTCACCGGTTCGATTCCCACATGGGCCAGTGAGCTCTCTGTAGCTAAGATTGTGAACAACGGCTCTCCCTGGAGCTGGGCTGCCGTGAACAGCAACAGCCAGAGGTCGGCATGGGCTGTTGTGTGCTGCTGCAAGGCTGCGAGAGCTGCCGTGAGCTGCCATGAGCTGCTGTGAGCGGCAAACCGACCACTAGTGACCCACTGCCTCAGCTGGGCGGAGCACAAGGCTCCTAATATGAGCATGAGCCAGGGAGCTGTGTCCTACACAACTAGACTGAGAAACAATGGCTTGAACTGGAGTTGGGGGAGGAGGGGAGGCAGAAGAAGGGGGATAATAGGTATGTTTTCTCTAAGTTATAGATGCCAGGGAGGGGAAAATCCCCATTTTCACCCCTCTTGAGTTCTTATGGCTTGACTAATAACAAAATTGACATAAGATTAGATTAAAAGGAGAAAAACCAATTTGATGTGTGCACATGGGAGATCATAAATGATGCTCAGAGAAATAATTGAAGCTGGTAGCTATATACACTTTTAGACAAAGAAATGATACATTTGTGAAGAATTGACAGAACAAAGAAAGTTAGGTTTCAGTGCTCATTAGTAAGGAATCTAAGCAAACTTTGTACTTGGGTAGTAAATTAGTAAAGAAGTAATAATGTTTGTTTATACAGGCTTTTTAGCCCTGGATTCCTTAACTCTAACAATAAGGGTGTTTCTCTCAGCAACCCCCAGAAGAAGGAGGGCACCTTTCACAGGGGAGATTTATTTCCTGTATTCAGGGAGACAAGGGAGGATCAATGTGTCCTTGCACCCGCTTCTTGTCAAGTAAATTTAATTCAAAGAAACCAACTTGCCTTTGTGGAATATTTTGAGGTGGACTGCCCTGGACTCCAAAATAGGTATTAAGAAGAATATAAGTGTAAATTTTTATTCTGCTTAGATATGTTTTTTAAATTATATAGGTTTGTGGTGGGGGGTGGAAGATGAGGGTAAGGGGGATCAAATATATGGTGACGGAAGGAGAACTGACTCTGGGTGGTGAATATACAATGGGATTTATAGATGATGTAATACAGAATTGTGCACCTGAAATCTATGTAATTTTACTAACAAATGTCACCCCAATAAATTTAAAAAATTATATAGGTTTGCTGATTGAATAAGCTAGCATTACTTATACCATCATGCACTGCATAACGATGTTTGGTCAATGACATATCTATACAATGGTGGCCCCAGAGATTATAATAGAGCTGGAAAATTTCTATTGCCTAGTGACATAATAGTCATCATAATATAGTACAATGCATTACTCATATATTTGTGGTGATGCTGGTGTAAACAAACCTACTGTGTTGCCAGTTGTATAAAAGTATAGCACATACAATTATGTACAGTATATAATACCAGATAATGATTATAAACAACTGTGTTAATGGTTTATGTACTTACTATACTATGCTTTTTATGGTTATATTAGAGTATACTTTTTCTACTTATAAAAAAAAGTTTGCTGTAAAACAATATGCATATTATGCCAGCAGCACCCTCATACATCAAATGTTTACCATTTCTCTTGATGGCATCATTTTTTTCTTGTACTTGATTTAATCTCCTGTTGTTTGGTACAGTAACATGCTTTCAGGCTTACAGCCTTGGAGCAATAGGGCATATCATATAATAGGCTATACAATCTAGGTTTGTGTAAATTCACTCTATGATATTCACACAATGACAAAATCTCCTAATGATACATTTCTCAGAAAGTATGCCCATCATTAAGTGACACATAGCTGTAGTTAATGTCTAAGATTACAAAAAGTGTAAATTTGTTATAACCACATAGAATAATTATTCTGGTAAACTTTATTTTAATAATAATTAATTTGAAGTTAGTTTTAAAGATCTTAAGGAACTTAAAACCTTGAACTGATAACTATATTGTTAATTAATGAATATTCATTAGACACCTAGATCATTTTTAATACAGAACACTGAAATACTGATTATTAGTTATAATTTTATTTTATGTACTTCCTGTTTTTACATGTCACAGAAAGACTGTACAATGTGTGATCAAACAATACAGTGAATGTTTAAATTTTGAAAAAAATCATTACAGTAAAAGACACATTGCGATTAATTCCCCCCTCAAAATACTCCCCCTCATTTTGAACACACTTATCCCATTATTCTTGCCACTTTCTGAAGCAGTTCTGGAAGTCCTCTTTCATTAGTGTCTTTAAGCACTGTCATGGCTGCTTCGATGTCCTGAATCTTTTGACTTTGGGGAAGAGCTAGAAGTTGCATGGTGCCAGATCCGGTGAATAAGGTAGATGAGGACACACCGTAATCTGTTTTTTTGTTTTTTTGTTTGTTTTTTTACTTTTTTTAATTAAATTTATTGGGGTGACAATTGTTAGTAAATTTACATAGATTTCAGGTGTACAATTCTGTATTACATCATCTATAAATCCCATTGTGTGTTCACCACCCAGAGTCAGTTCTCCTTCCATCACCATATATTTGATCCCCCTTACCCTCATCACCCACCCCCCACCCCCTTACCCTCTGGTAACCACTAAATTACTTGTCTGTGTCTATGAGTTTTTGTTTCTCATTTGTTTGTCTTGTTCTTTTGTTGTTTTCGGTTTATATACCACATATCAGTGAAATCATAGGGTTCTCTGCTTTTTCTGTCTGACTTATTTCACTTAGCATTATATTCTCAAGATCCATCCATGTTGTCACAAATGTTCCTATATTATCTTTCCTTAACGCCGAATAGTATTCCATTGTGTATATATACCACAACTTCTTTATCCATTCATCTATCGAAGGACATTTTGGTTGTTTCCATGTCTTAGCCACCGTAAACAAAGCTGCAATGAACATTGGCGTACACGTGTCTCTATAGAGAGATGCTTTCAGATTTTTTGGGTAGATATCCAGGAGAGCGATTGCTGGGTCATACGGTAATTCTATTCGTAATTTCTTGAGGAACCTCCACACTGCCTTCCATAGCGGCTGCACCAGTCTGCATTCCCACCAACAGCGTAATCTGTTTATTTGACAGAAACTGCTGTACCAGAAGCAATGTGTGACACAGAGCCTTTCCGTTGTGATCACAAAATATGGTGAATGTTGCTGCCGAGTGCCATCCTACGGAAAGGCAGGGATCTTCAATATGGGAAGTGATACATTGAACCTTAGTAACAGTGTGTTTTAAAGAGTGCCATAAATCATCCTCCATCATGACAACACTCTGTGTCACACACACTTCTGGTATAGGGCAATTTTTGTCAAATAAAAACATTACAGTGTGTCTTCATCCACCTTATTCACTGGATGAGGCAGCCACGACAGCACATAAATGCTGGTGGGTGACAGAAAGTACACAGCTATCCACCCGTTACTTTTCTCTGTCCAATAGAAGCTACTTTGGTTAATTGTCCCGTGCATTTTGTCTTCCACACTCCAAAATATTTAATATCTTGAATCTATTCATGTCTTATTATTTCCATCACAATCACTGCCTCACTTGCTCAAGCTGTGATTATCTTTCTCCTGAACTATTGAACTAGTTTCTTAATTGTCCTTACAATTTAGAGTACTATATATGAAACTAAAATCAGAATATGATAGTCACTTCTTTATAACTTTCAGTGTCGGCCCATTGCATGGTGTGACCTCATCCTACCTTTCCAACTTCATCTATTTCTTTTCTACTCGCTCTCACTACTCTTAAACCACATAAGCTTCCTCTGGTCTCCATCAATATCCTTTTCAACCCACAACCTTGGTGCTCGCTGTTCTTTCTACCTGAATTTTCATTGCATGAGTGGATCCTTTTCATCATCTAGGTCTCAGATGAAATATTACCTTCTCAGAGAGGTCTTGCCTGATTATTCTATTAGGTTGGTGCAAAAGTAATTGTGGCCTAAAAGGTTAAGAATAATTGTAGAAACCACAATTACTTTTGCACCAACCTAATAAAACAACCCAGCCCCCATCACATTTTCATTTTTATTTTCTTCTTAGTGCCAACCAAAAACCATGATCTGAAATTATCTTAATCATTTTTCACTCGATTGTCTTCTATTTCGCCAACCAGAACGTAAGCTCCATGAAAAGAGGAACCTTACATTAATTACCACTGTTTGTTCAAGGCCAAGAATGTGTCTGACACATAATAGGAGCTCAATAAATGAAAGATTGTTAGTAATATTGCTGAGTCATGTTATGTGCACCCCCATCCCTACTGAGCTGAAAAATTAAACCTTGGCCAAGACTGTTTGTCTTCCATTTCTTAGCATCACCAATTGTTTTCTGCTTAATGGCCTCAGTTTCCAGGCATAGATCCAGAACAAAGGAGTTGCAATGAACCTATCTAATCTCCCCAGGAATGTTGCCCTTGCCCCCTAACTGCATTCCATTTCTAGCCTTGGAATGGGAGCCCTCTTTCAAGAAAGGCATACATGAAAAGAGGTGGTGTAGGCAACCAGGGTCAGGGTTCCAGCAATCCTTGAAGCTTTCCCCATATTCCAGTGAGATTTTCAGGATCTCATGTTTTCCCAATCTAGTGTATCAACCATTCTCAAACAAAAGACAAGTAAATCAGAGCATTTGGTTGGCTGCATTTGTGCCTGGCAAATAATTGATTTATTGATCTGGATTTCAGAATCTGAGTTGTGGTTCTGCTTTTTTGTTCTGTTTCCAGCTTGTCCAATCTGAACTAAAATTTGTCTTATTGCACCTTGTGAGAATAATCAACCTACTCTGATCAGCTTAATATTCATTCAACAGATATTAATACATATTGCGTGTCTACCATTTTGCCAGACACTGTTGTAAGCACTTGGAATGCATTGGGAAACAAGAGACACAAGTTCTTTGTCCCAGAAGAGCTTCCACTCTAGTGGTATGGATAGTGAGTGGGATAACAATAAACAATAAGTATAATAAATAAGTAAATTGTGTAGGATATTGGAAGGCGTAAGTAAACCTACGTGAGAATAAAGAGTTTGGGATGGTAAAGAGAAGGTAGATTGCAATTTTAAACAGCAGAACCTCCTTTAGAATGTGACAGCTGAACAAAGAGTTGAAGGAGGTGAATTAGATATTCAGGCATGTGAATATTGAAGATTTTCAACCATGTAAATGTCTAAGAGCATTCCAGGCACAGGGAGCAACTAATATGAAGGCCTTAAGGCAGGAGCATGCCTGACATGTTAAAGAACAGCAATGTGACCGGAGTAGGAGGAATGGGAGTGGTAGATGAGGTCGAGAAACAATGGAGGTCAGATCATGTAGGGCCTTTAGCCAGTGTAAGGACTTTAGTTTTTACTTTGAGTGACAAGAGGAATCACGGCAGGATTTTTAACAGAGAAAGGACAGCACTCGTTTAAGTTTTACAAGGATCCCTTAGGCCCTGTGTTGAGAACAGACTGTATAGACAAAAGGGTATAAGCTGGGAGACCTGTTAGTACAGAACAGGGAGACCTGTTACTATCCCAGTAATCCAGGCAAGAAATGATGGTGGTGGCAGGGGAGGTGGTGGCAGGAAAGTGGTTGTAGGGGAAGAAAAAGTTTCCTTGACTCTCTTAGAGTCCCTGGTTGGGTCTGAACATTAAGCTGATAAAGATTAGTAGGAGGAGGGGCCGGCCTGGTGGCTCAGGCGGTTGGAGCTCTGTGCTCCAGCCAAGACTGCCAGAGCTCTCAATCACAAGGTTGCCTGTTCGACTCTTCAACTCCCACAAGGGATGGTGGGGCACTAATAACGGCAACTGGACCTGGAGCTGAGCTGCACCCTCCACAACCAAGAATGTAAAGGCCAACAACTAGACTTGGAAAAAGTCTTGGAAGTACACACTGTTCCCAAATAAAGTCTTTTCCCCTTCCCCAATAAAAAAAAAATCTTTTAAAAAAAAGGGTTAGAAGGAGGAAAATATACATATTTATTTTACATGACACAAGAGCCTTCATAAGGAAATGAAGACCTGAAAATATGGTTAAATCTGAGTGTTTTTAAGGCTAGGTTTAATGAAGAGCAGAAAGTCATGGAAAGGTATGATAGGGCAAAGAGTATGAGCTAAGTGTAGTAAACTGGGGAAAACTTAGCAAGGCCTGTTCATTCAGATTCTTCTCCAAGTGTGTTCCCTTCTCTTGGAGATAAGGATGTTCTTTTCCTCCAGGTATAGGGAGGGCACCTCTAACCTGAGGGTCTTAGGCCTGCTTCAGAGGAAAGGGGGAAAGTCAAAATGACCTTCCTGCTTCTGTTGTTTCTCCAACTCCTTCAGCTTAAAACATTCCACATGTCTAGGTGCCATATTTTGGGATAGTGAGTCCTGAACCCCATCATAGTGAAAAATGATTAGATTCTGGATATAGTCTGAATGTAAACCCACCAGAAGAAATGGCTGTGGCATTTGAGAGAAAGAAAGGAGTCAAAGATGACTCCAAAGCTTTCTTTTGAAAAACTGGACAGAGTTGTCATCCACTGGGGTGGGGAAGGCCAAGGGGAGAGCCTGTACGAGGGGCACATTAGACTTCCAGTTGAGCAAGCCTTTGGATACACATGTCAGAAGCTCAGGAGAGAAGTCTGGGATATATGTTGACACATATAAAGAAAGTATTTAAAGCCATAAAATTGAATGGGAGAGTAAGAGTAGAGAAAGAATAGAGCATCAAAGACTGAGCCTGAAGCACAATAACATTTAGAGCAGTGTTGACAATAAAAATATGTGAGCCACATTAATTATAAGTTGCCTAGTAGCCACATTTAAAAAAAAAAAAGAAAAGAAAAAGAAATGAGTCAAATTAATTTTAAACCATATTTTATTTTACCTAAGATATCCAAAATGTTATCATTTCAGCATGTGATTACTAATGAAATATTTTATATTCCTTTTTTCTCAGTGAGTCTTTGAAGTTTTGCATGTGTTGAGTACTTACAGTAAGTAATCCCATTTAGACTAGCCATATTTCTAGTGTTTTGTAGCCATGTGAAACATACTGGACAACACAGATTTAGAGGCTTAGGAGAAGAGAGACTAGCAAAGGAGACAGAAGGAAGAATCTGTGGGGTAGAAAGGAAACCAAGACATCATGACATCTTGGAAGCTGTGTGAGTGAAAGTGGTGATAATAGTTTCAGTTTTCTTGGTGAAAAAGCAAGCCAGGTTTACTGCCCAGGGTGACAATGTGGAGGTATAAGGAGAGAGAAGAGAGCCACAGAGGGAAGAGATTAGGGAGCAAAAGATGACTGCTGGACAGTCTGAAAATTCACTGAATCATGAATTTAAAGTGAGAACGAGTCAGTGAGGTTGGGTGTTTTTCTCCAGATACAAGGATTCAGGCAGGATAGGCAGAGACTTCAGTTTAACCAGGGGAATGGCTTTATGCCCTCCTTCTTAATTCCATTTGTTTTGATTAAAGTTATTCTGATTGCAGGGGCGGCCTGATGGCTCAGTTGGTTAGAGCTTGAGCTCTGAATGGCAGGGTTGCCGTTTCGATTCCCACATGGGATGGTGGGCTGCACCCCCTGTGCACTTGGAGCTAAGCTGCGCCCTCCGCGACTAGATTGAAGGACAAAGACTTGGAGCTGTTGGGTCCTGGAGAAACACACTGTTCCCCAATAAAAAAAATAAGAAAACTTATTCTGATTGCAAATAACAGAAATCAGGTCTCATCAGGTAAATCAAAAAATAAAATTTATTGGAGTAATTTTGGATAATTTTCATAAATCAAAGTCTGCCAAGAGAGTCAGGATGCAGGAAGCAGACAGCAGTCAGGAAACAAGCTGTAGGCCACTTGCCTCTTCCTCCTCCAGCATGCCTCCTCTCCAGCCATGATCCCACAGAAGATGGGAGACCCATTACTGCCAAGTTGCTTTCACCTCACCCTCAGCTTGAGAATTCATAGTTGTCTTTGAATTTATATTACTAAGAGAGAAAATCTGATGAAACAGGCTTTGGTCAAATGGTATGTGAGTCAAGGAAAAATCATGGGGAAAAGGCAATAGCTAATAATTCAAAATATTGTCTCATATTATATGTTTGCAAAAACATAACATCAGAGGCTGACTCCTAATAAGTGTTCATAATAAATGAAGTTCTGTGGAATATTCAGTGTTAAAGGGTAATTTTTAAAAAAATAAAATGATATCAGATGCCCTTACAAATATAAAATGAACACATGTCAAAGATTTTATTTAACTCGATTAATGAAGAAATAAGTAAGATGGTTCAACCAGTTTAAAGGAGAATTCAAAGACTAGACATATATGTAGTCCATAAAAATGAATCTACAAATAGAGGCAAAACTAGTGTTTTTGGAAGGGATAGGTGGTAGGAGGGAAAAGAAATCAATTGTCCCTTCACTGGCTAGGATTCATTTGCATGTGTATAAAACAGAATTATTTGCACTGCTATGTTATCTACAATTTACAATGTTGTAAAATAGCTCAAAGACAATGAAAAGTCCAAACCGCAGAGAACCAGACAACCTACAAGGGGTGTGCTCTAAAAAATGCATAGTTTTCCGTTGAAGATATCCAGCAGTTCTTTGATCCATTTCAAAATCTTTCACAATTTTTCTTGATAACTGAAAATACCTGAGTTGTTGGTAAACACATTTCTTTATGATTCTCTCACTGCCCAATATTTTGTACTCAATATTATTTGGTGCCTTTTCATTTTTAAATGAAGTTGTACTTTTAATTATTTATAGTTCTATGGTATTCAAAGTAATAATTACACAAAATAAAACATCAGGAAGCCAGATTCATTTGGAAATGTGCATAAGTTTTACGCTCTAAGCCCCAAAATTCTATTATCTCATTTATTTTGTTTTTTCTAAACCATATTACATCTCTGTTTCTTTAAAAAATTAAATGGGGGAGAGGGGTGACCACCACCCCTCTGGTGGTGGTGGTGGTGGTGGTGGTGGTGGTGGTGGTGGTGGCCGGTTAGCTCAGTTGGTTACAGTGTGGTGCTAATAATAAGGTTGCCAGTTCAATCCCTGCATGGGTCACTGTGAGCTGCGCCTCCCCTTAAAATAAAAAAAGTAAATGGGAAGACTATTACTGATACGAACAAATGCTCCTGTAGGAGATCAGAATATACCACCCCAAAATGTGTCACTTTGATACAACGGTTATTTTGACTTGGAAGCAAATGAGAATCAACAGATGCAGAAAAAACCTTTCCTAGAAGCTTTCTCTATCTGACTAAAAGCAGAAACTTCTGAGAAATGAGGACTGCCATAAATTTCCTCTCCTGGGGGAGTTTTATGGCTGTGAAGAAGATGGAAAGTTAGCATTGAGATGGGTCTGCAAACAAGCCTTAATGAAAAAGAACTTTATCTTCCATTAGCTTCCCCATATATGCATACTTACATTCCCACAGTTTGCCACCCCTAAAACCTAAACTCATTTTCCTTTGTCTTGTCACTTCTCTACAAATGTATTGTTCTTTATTAAGATGTTATATAAGCCCTGAGTTCTAACCACTCCTTTGAGTTTCTCATCACTGAGTACCCCACCCCCACCTCCATGTGTATGCACTCTGCATATGTTAATAAACTGTTTTTCTATTGTTAATCTTTTGTTTAATTCCCAGGGCCCCAGCCGGAGAAAGTTTTTTTCCTCCCTACACTCACAAGATTAATATTAAACTTTAAAAAGCAGATACTAGTGGATCTTCTAGAGGACCTAAACTTTTCCTTTGTCTTCTTTTTTTTTTTTTTTTGAAAACTTTGAAAATACAGAATACAATTACCTACATTCTCCTCTCTAGAATTCAGGGCTGTAACACTCATATTTTTCCAGTCTTTTTGCCTATTGTAGTAGATTGTATTACTACTGTTCCCAAATTATTTATGCCCTTTTCTGGTAGAATTATATGTACCTCCTCCCATTCTCACATGATTTTTAAGACATATCCCATACATGGCAGGCTTGGGACCTGGCTTGTTTTATGGTTTAAAGGGTGATGTACTACTTCTTATCTCGTGCTTTAATAACGATGGCACTCTAGTTTTCTTTTCACTCTGCTGTGGAAACATTTTCTCTCCAACAGAAACTTCTGCTTCCACTTAAATCTCAGAATGAAGAAGACATACAGAGCTGAGCCCTAGCCAACCTACAGCTGAGCTGACATGAGCAAGAAATACACCTTTACGATTGTAAGCTTTGGGGATTTGGGGATGTAGTTTGTTGCTGTACTATCACTTACCTATGTACTTTCTTTTCAAAAAATTATACATGCTATATGTAAAATCTTCTGTTGAACTTCTCATCCCACAAAGTCTCCTTCAGGATTCACTTTTCCTCTTGTTGAAACAGCTCTTTCAGTGAGGATCTGTGATTACTAAAATTTCTGAGTCCTTGCATCCCTAAAGATGTCTTTATTTTACCTTTACACTGGAATAGTAGTCTCACTAAGCATAGAATTTTAGCATTATTTTATTTCACCATTTTGAAGATTTTATTCCATTGTCTTTTGGCATTTGCTGTTCTATATGAGAAAGTCTGGTATCAATCTAATTCTTGTTCCTTGGTAAATAACCTGTTCTCAGATCTCGTTGGTAGCTTTTAATTTTTCCCTTTCTTGTTTTCAGAGTGGCTATGAGTTTTAAAATTGATTTTCTCCTTCAGAGAAGGAGGAGGAGGTTTCAGCATCTGCTGCACCTGCTATCTTGACCCAGCATTTGGCTCCTGCATTACTAAATGGAGTGGACATGTTCTGATGACATGCACTCATCATTTCGAATTATTCATTTTGGTATCATGTTGCAAAAGCCTGATGCTCCTCAGACATCTGATGAAGTTTATAGAACTATTTGGATATACTCTAAGTGCCATTAATATTAATAAACTTCTGGTTTTTTGGTTTGTTTGTTTGTTTGTTTGTTTAGTTTTTGTGTCTTCTTCTAGAGAGTTCCCCTGTTCTCTTACTTAAGGCTATCGACTGCCTCTTTATTCTAATGCCCATGCACCCATCCATAGCAATCTTCTGCATGTTGCTTGGCTTCTCACTGCTCCCTAGCCACCTCAAAATGATTCCTCCTGTTTTATTGTACACTCTCTAGCCCCCGCCTCCAAACTTACCTTGCAACATCACTTTGAAAACCCACAGGATTCTCCTTTTCTTTTTTTCTACCAGTTCAGCAGGCAGAAAGAAATAGTATAGAAATTTATTTTCTCATTGGTATACATTATGCTACTATATTAGTGAGACTTGTTCTTGACTTCTAATAATGAAGGCCCAAGTAAAAGGGCTTAATCTTTAAAAGCTTTTTTTTTTAACCCCACTTAAATAAATTTCACAGATAGGCAGTTTGAAGCTAGAATTGTGGCTCCTCAGTCATCAGGGACCCAAGCACTTCTATTTTTCAGTTTGGTATTCTTTAGCAGAAGGCTTGTAAATCCAATGTCCCTTCACAGTCACAAGATGGCTGCTGGATCTCCAGTCATCACAATCATATTCCAGCAGGACAAAGAGAAAGATAAGGTCAAAAAGGTGTGCTTCCTACCTGAGTCAGCCCCCTTTAAGAGAAGTTCCCAGACAAGTGGAAGTTCTCTTCCACTTGTATTTCATTGGCCATCCCTAGTTACAAGGGAAATATTTTGTTGTCTCAAATAAATTGCATATACTGCCTTTATACCATCACTTTTGGTTGCCCTACAGTGTACATTAGCTTACTTTGCTCTCAATTATATTCTAGTTAGATGGGATGTCTCAATTTTTTAAATAAACAGAAGGTTTAATTTTCCTGGCTTTTGGCTCCTTTCAAAGATCAAATCAATCGCTATAAAATGGATAAAACATTAAGTGTCAAAATCATTGACTATTACCAACCTTGCAATACCATGGAGCACTATGACACTGGCAAAATTAACTCACACAATTGCCAGTTAATTCAGTTCCAGGTTTACTGAGTGGCTTCAGTGCTGGCTAGATGCCAGTTACCTGTGGTGGGTACAGGGAACAATCAAGATTGTCCTGTCCTTGAGGAGTTCAAATTTCAAAGACTCACAGGTGCCTGGAGGCAAGGGGAAGCCACCAAATAGTTTTACACAGAGGAGAGATGTGATCACATCTGTATCTCTGAAAGATAGCTCAGACTCTGTAGGGTGAACTGGAAAAGAGACTTGATGTAGGGGATTCCATTCTAGAGGCCAAATATTGTTCTGCATTGCTGTGCCTTTGCTGTCCGAAGTATGTCCACCCACATTCTGCACCATGTGCCTGAACTATCTTCAAATCCTCATTATCCCCACCTTTAGGTTTTTCTCACCTCAAATTTTTGATTCCATGCCTACACTCCTGGAAGTCCTGGAATAGTCAAAGGGACTTTCTCGGATCAAGAGTTTATGCTGTCTTCATTCATTCGTTCATTCATTCTTCACACATATCCTGAGCTTCTATCAGGCTCTGGGCTCAGGGTTCTGTGCTATGAACTAAGACTGCAGGTGGGTCAGATCCACTTCTTGCCCTCAAGGCAGGGGAAAATTATTTTTGCTTCTCTTTAAGCTTAAGAGTATTAAGAATCTAGAGCTAATTTTGGCTGGAGAAGGGGGATGGGGCAGAAGGGCAGGCAAGAATCAGAAAAAAAGAAGCAGTGAAATCAGGAGGCCAGATTTATCCTCAAGGCCCAGTGCTGTTTTCCCTAACCCCAGACTACCCCCTCCCCTTCCTGTTCCCCTTCCTTCTCTTTTTCCTCCTCCTCAGGTCTTTTCTCAGCCAAGCCTGGCTTCCATTCAAACTTTCCGGAAATCCCCTACCCAATTTCCAGCTTTTGAAACAATGACTCTCTAGAGATTATTCCCAATGTCCTTGGAACTGGAACAATGAGAGAGTAAAGCCTCCTCTCTGGTTTCAGGCTACATCCCTGCTCCCAGCCTTCCCCCACCCCAAAGTAAAAGCTTCCTCACTTCTCCAATCACTGTCCCCATCTGTATAGAGGCAGGAAGTTGTGGGAGGTAGAAGAAAAAGCACTTTCTATTAACTGCTCCTGAAACCTCAAGTCAGCCCCCCCCACCCCCTTAAGTGCTACCTGGGGCCTGTCCTCTCTTAGCAAGAACTAGAAGGAATCTCTCCACAGGACTGCAATTGGACACCTGAGTGTGCTGGGGGTTGGCAGGCAAACTCAGGGCTGGATTCCTGTGTTTTGTAAATCTCTTTTGATGACTTAGTTTCCCCCTGCCACTGAGGTAAGAGGACCAGAGGCCATTCTAAAGGCGCTGGAGGTCTCGTTTTTTTCTCAGAGCCCAGCTCCTCTTCCACTCCCAACTCTGACCCCAGGAGACCCCTGTTCCCTTCCTTACCCAGTTCTGCCAAAAGGACTGTTAGATGGGGGAAGGGGTGCAGGCGGGGCTTCTCTTGCACCATTCTGGCGCCTGACTGGATCGGGTTACTGGAGGCAGTCTGGATTTGAATGTGCAAATAAACAGAAGTCGCTTTGATCCAGGAGGCTGAGAGGGAGGGGAGGAAAGCTGAGTGCCCTGGTCAGAGAAGTAAGGGCTGGGTACTTGAGAGAGGGTTTCGGGATGTGAAGTGTGAGCGTGTCCTTATTCCTTTGACAGGACCAAAAACCTATTTAAAAATAAGAGAGAGATCCAGAAAGAGGCAGAGACCCACTCCAGGCATTTCAGACTTCCTCTGGGAACCAACTATTCCACTGGCTTTTCCTGTTACCAGGACAGGAGTGGGTAGCTTGGAGCCCACCCTCCCTTAAGCCTCTCCCACCTTTGGGACATCTTGGGTGCCACTTGGGAGAGAGAGAAGAAATGGAACTATGCATTGTGTGTGGTTCACCGCAGTTCAGGGTGAGGCGGTGGGTTGGGAGGGGGTAGGGCCTATTGTCTCCCTGGGCACCAATCCACAGCCACAGGCAGGCTTAAGAGAGAGAAAGACAAAGGAGGGGATGGGAAAGCACAAAGGGAGCAGGAATGAAATGGTAAGTAAAGGCAAACAAAAGTGAACCGGGGGAGACAAAAGCTGGGAACAATATTCCCCAGGCAATAGGCTCAGGAACAATAGGGACACTGACAGCCCCACAAAGACACCAGTGTCTCCAAGTAGACGTTATCTCAGGCAGTGGTTGGCAGCCCCGCTCTGGCTGCAGCTATTTTCAGTGCTGCTTTTGTGCCATGCTGAACAATATTCCTTGCATGGCTGCTGATAGAAAGATGAGAAGGTTTCTGTTTGATTCTCCTCTTCCTTCCCTCCCCCTCCTCCACTTCCAACCCCCACCAGCTCCAGGCATTCGGCATTCTGAGCTCAAGTCACTGGCCTGGTTAGAGTGTGTGGGGGTGGGGGGGAGGGGAGGTGGGAAGAGAAGAGGGGGAACCAAGGGGCCAAGCAGGGAGGGTCTCTATCATGCCTTTCAGTTGCCCTCAACCTTACAAGGGTCTCCATGGAGAGGAGAGAGTGGAGATTAGGACTGGAGAACTGGGGTGTGTGAGGAAGATTATTCAGGGAAGTGGATTCTGCCATCACCAACAATCACAAGGCTAGACTGAGATATTCACTATAAAAAAGCCTACTCAGCAAGTGTTTTCTGCTCTTGTGGCTGTCCGTTCATTTAATAGCCAAGACCATAATAGGTCTCACCTTGCTCTTCTGCCCATTTCCTCCTTTGTCCCAGCAAGTGCTCCTCATACCAACTCCAGAGCCACTGCTTTCTCCCATCTTTGTTTATAATTTTACCAGCTCCTTGTCTCTCAATCGCTCCCCACAAGTTGAACACTATAAGTTGAACCTAAGAGATCAGGGTGACTAGTCCTAGCTTGGGGAAAGACTGTTTGGTAGCACTGGCCTTTCAGTTGGCCCAATGGCTATTCCCTTTGGAGCACACATGACCCCGGTCCATAGTATTAGCCATTCTCCGCTAAGTATCTTCACCGTTTTCCTTCCTAGAGGAACTCTGTCTCTAAACTATTGGGTCAAAGTTTTTTTCAGGGTTGTAGCCCACTATAGCTGCCCCCATGGAATTAGAAAGAACCCTATATTTTTTCATCTAACTGATCATCTTGTTATTATTCTTATTCTTCTGTTCAGGTTATTTTTCTAGGAACTACATTTCAGATCCCTGGTTTCCTCAAAAATATTGAGACCAAACTTTGCGGAAGGCACTGATATAAAAGTTTCAGGGAGAAATGCTTCCTAAGAGACTAGACACTCAGAGGTTGAGCCATCACTTAATTTGTGGGGTATGTGGCTGTCTTAATATAAGTAGCTCTCTGAACACAGGAAACACATTTTATACCTTTATTGGTTACCTCATGGCATCATTGCCCATAATAAGTTCTCAATGAACACTTGCTGAATTGAACCAAATTTGGAGAATTAGAAGGGACCTTAAAGCTCATCTAGTACTTTGCTACTCAAAGTGTAGTCCCTGAATCAGCAGCATTAATATCACTTGGGAGTTTGTTAGAGACGCAGAATCTCAAGCTTCGTATCACAGCTTTTGTATCAAAATCTGCATTTTAACAAGCACTGTAATTCACAGAATCCTTGAGAAACACTGATATAGTATAGCTTCTCGCTCCCCGCCTTCCCACAACACCTGCCTATTTTATGACAGTATCGGCATCCAGAGCCTAGAATCATAGAAACTGTGAGCCAGACCAGGCCATCCAGCTGGCACCTCCAGAAAGACCTCTGTAGAGCTGAACTCACCATCTGTGGAAACAATCTATTGCACAGTTGGAATCAAATCATACTGAACAGAATTAAATTGACATTCAAAGAGTAGGTCCTTGTACCTAGCATATGCTCAAAGCTTGTTGAAGGATAGGTTTACATCATCTATTATGACCTCCCTGGATGATCCCTGTGATGGGTGATTTTATGGATCAAATCGAATGAGGCACAGGTACCAAGACACTTGGTCAAACATTATTCTGGGTGTGTCTGTGGAGGTGTTTCTGGGTGAAATGAACATTTGAATTGGTAGTCTGAGTAAAACAGAGTGCCCTCGTCCCATCAATTGAAGACCTGAATAGAACAAAAAGTCTGAGTAAGAGGGAACTTTGCCTGCCTGACTACTGAGCTAGGACATTGGTTTTCCCTTGTCTTTTGATTCATAACCTCTTCTGGGGACTCAGGACTGCCAGCTTTTGGACTAAATCTTACATCATCAGCTCTCTCATGGTTCTCAGGCCTTCAAACTTGGACTGAAACTACACCATCGGCTCTCCTGGGTCTTCAGCTCACAGACTGCAGATCTTGGGACTTATAATCATGTGAGCCAATTACTTATGGTAAATCTCTCTATATATAGTGATGTTCCTCTGGAGAACCCTGACTAATACAGATTTTGGAACCAAGAAGTGGGGTGCTGCTGGAGCAAATACCTAAACATGGGGAAATGGCTTTGGAACTGGGAAATGAGTGGAGGCTGGCAGATTTTTGACATACATGCTAGAAATATATATCTTAAGGGCAATTCTGGTAAGATCTCAGATGGAAATGAGGAACATATTATTGGAAAATGGAGGGAAGAAGATCCTTGTTATAAAGTGGCAAAGAATGTGGCTGAACCATGTTCTAGTGTTTTGTGGAAGGTAGAAATTGAGAACAATAAAATTGGATATTTAGCTTAGGAGATTTCCAAGTGAAGTATTGAAGGAGTAAATCAGTTCCTCCTGGCTCTTGTAGTAAAATGTGAAAGGAGAGAGATGGATTGAGGAGGAATTATTAAACCAAAACAAACCAGAGCTGGAAGGTATAGAAAATTATCAGCCTGTTCATAGTGTAAACATGAGAAAGCTTGTTCTGATGAAAACACTAAGGGTGTGGCTAAAGAACCACTTGATGAAGAGATCATGGGTGCAACTCATGGACTTAATTAGCCATCTCAGTAGAAGCCAGGAATATAGATATTGTTATATGAGCAAAGACACTGCAGTGTAAACTAAGGGGACAGAGAAAACAAGTTGAAATGTAGGAAGGATGTTGGACGTTTTAGATCCTACAGAATAGGACCATAGAGCTATTTAGCTGTACATATGTGCTATTCTTCAAGAAAAGGGAAGAATGACCCCTTGAGTAATTCAGAGATCATCATGGCTACCTTCTTGGTTTCAAAGGGTGGGGCCATTGCCTCGGTTTCAACAGTCTGGATGGCCCCTGACTGAAGCGTTGGAGATGGGGTAGCCCAGAACCTTGGGAGCAGGATCTCCCCCAACTTGGCAGAGCTGTAGAGGTGGAACCACTGACTCAGTGAGTCCTGAAGGCGGGGCATTGAGCCAAAGAGACTTATCCTCCAGTCTTAAGATCTAATGGAATTTTTCTCGCTAAATTTTGAACTTACTTGGGACCCATCACCTATTTCTTCCTGATTTAGATGATATTTAGGTGGGACTTTAGAATTTAAGGTTGATACTGGATTGAGTTAAGATTTTTGGGGCTGTTAGGATGGAGTAAATGTGTTTTGTATGTAATAGGGCATGAATTTTGGGGGAGGCAATGCCAGAATGTTAGGGACCAAATTGTGTCCTTTCCTCAAATTCATATGTTGAAGCCCTAAGTAAGGAAGTAATTAAAGTTAAATGCGATCATAAGGATGGAGCCCTTCTAGACTTAGTGTCCTATGAGAGGAAACACCAGAGAGCTCATTGTCTCTCCCCCCACCATGTGAGGACACAGTGAGATGGCAGCCATTTACAAGCCAGAAAGAGAGCTCTTTACCAAACTGACCCTGCCAGACCTTGACCTGGGATTTCCAAGCCTCCAGAACTGTAAGAATGTAAATTTCTGTCTAAGCCACCCAGTTTATAGTATTTTGTTGTGGAAGCCTCAGCTGATTAAAACAATCCCTCATGATGGGAAAGAAAGAGAGGCCTCTAAACCCACACAGGGTGGACTGAAGGGCTCTGAAGGGTCTCACAGCAGAGGACACACAGAATCTCATTATTCCTCCAAACTAGAGATGGTAACATCTCTTCTTTCCTCCGATGTCCTTAGTGCAAAGAGCTCAACAGCGGTGAGCCCTTTGGGGCTCTACAAGTCAAAGCAATTCCCCAGGCAGGGATGGGCACTGAAGATCATTATGGATATCCCAACTCAAAAGTCTTTTCTTAGACTGCAAGATTCTGCTGTTGTTATTCAGACAATGGTGCTATCTTCCCAATTTGTAGGGGAAAAGTTACAAATGAATGAAGTCAAATTTTTACAATTAAAATTAATTCTTTTATCCTACAGTTTAGTAAAAAAACCCAAAACACTTTTGTTGGAGCCTAGCATCATTCATGTAGTTACTTTAATTCTCATATGTTAAATTTCATCATCTTCTATAAAGATCATCATGATTGCCAAGTAATCAATCAATCTAACCAAATTTACAAACCATTGCAGAGTGTTTATTTGACTGTCCTCCTGTATCAAACCAGTAGATTCTCCCCAATGACATGAATAGAGCATAATTTCTGATCTATGAGCAGTCATGTTTGGGGAGGAAGGGAGAGTGGCTGGAGTTTGCAATTTACTGACCAGTTAAACTGGAAAATCAGCTTTTCAGAAGTTTGCTTCTGACTCCTCCCAAACCATTTATCTCAGAAATCTTATACCCCCTCTTCTCACCCCTCCAGATTAGGGGAGGGCAGAGAAGAGAAAAAAAATTAAAGTTTGGGATAGACCACCATTCAGCAAATTTATAATTTGTTCTGAATTGTCAGCAACAGTGGACAGGTATAGAGGCATTATCATTGTTTTGGCAGCACTCAGCAAGCCACAGCAGCTGTGCTCTTCTAATCCACGCAGCATAGCCACTGGGCAGTTCTGGGGTAATAAGAGCTTCATGTTCTCTCACCCCTTCAGCATGTTTCTGTGTGTTTTCTTACATGACCTAATCATCCCAGACCAGCTACCTCTGATATATGGGAAGGTCCTCTGGTCAGCACATACAGGGTGTGGACACAGAGGATGGCACCATCTTTCAAGCAACTGAGAATAAGCAGACACAAGAGAAGCTCTCTGCCCTCCCTCTATTTGCCTAAAAGCAGGGCATAAATTTGTAAAGGTGTCCCTCCTCCCTGCTCTATCAGGAAGGACAATGGTAAATCCTTGGAGAAAACTCTAGACCCTTATCAGCCCAAAGATGGCACCAGAGGAATCTATATAACAAACTTTACTGAAACAAGTCCTATCACCCATTAGTGCTCCCATACGAGTATATTTACCTTCCCACCAAGCGCTGCCTTAGAAACTCAAAGTCCTTTTCCTTCATCTTGTTGCTTCTCTAAAAACTTATTGCCAAGATACTTTATAAGCCCAAGTTCTAACCACCCTTCTGAGTTACTCATCACTGAGTACTCCTATGTATATCTGGCTGTGCATGTTAACCAACTTCTGTTTCTTTTCCTCTTGTTAATCTGTCTTTTATCAGTCTAATTTACAGGGCCCAGCCAATTAACTTACGATGGGTACAGTTTTTCTCACCTCTTTTAGGAAAATATAAGGGCCTCTGGGCTCCTTACGGAGATGAAGGGAGGGTGACCCCCAAAAGAGAGCTTTATGAGTTGTGAAAGGTGGAGAAAGGATTTCAGCTTCTGCCGATAAATGTGTAAGGCTCATGTAAAATAACTGTAAACTTGAACTTTTAGAGTTAATAATGCAGGGTTTTGCTTGTTTGTTTGTTTTGCCACAGACCCTAATTAGACCCCTTGAAGAAGTGCTAGTATTGTGCTACCCCCTGCCCCCATGTATTCCCCCAACCTGGGGGAGGTTGTCCCTTTTTTTTTTTTTTTAAATTATAGTTGGCATTCATTATTGTTCAGCTTCAGGTGTACAGTACATTGCTCAAGCATCTACACCTTCCCTGAGGTGGTCTCCCAGATGGGACCTGTGTCCATCAGATACCCTACAAAATCTTTACAACATTATTGATTACGTTCCCCAAATTATTTTTCAAAAACTCTGAGGCCATTTTGTGGTTGTCCCTTTTAAAGACTCATTTCCATGGGCTCAGGTGGTTGGAGCTCTGAGCTCCTAACACCAAAGGCTGCCGGTTCAATTCCCACAGGGGCCAGTGGGCTCTCAACCACAAGGTTGCTGGTTTGGATGGTGGGCTGTGCCCCCTGCAACTAACAATAGCAATTAACAAAGGCAACTGGACCTGGAGCTGAACTGCGCCCTCCACAACTAAGATTGAAAGGACAACTTGACTTGGGAAAACGTCCTGGAACTACACACTGTTCCCCAATAAAGTCCTGTTCCCCTTCACCAATATAAATAAATAAATAAATAAATAAATAAATAAATAAATAAATAAATAAAATACTCATATCCAGTTGGCATACAGGAGGTTCACAGAGGCTGCCATCTACCTGAATGATGCCTCCTGGAATGAACAATGATGAGGCCAGACCCATATTTACTTCTCAGATCAATGTAAGGCACCAAAGTTACTCCAATCCCTTCCCCAACCCCTAACTTTTGGTGACTAAATTGCTCTTATCATCTATTTTGTGACTCTGCCTGCTATCTGTGAAGAGTAATCTAACTCATCCTACCCTTCACTTCTTAGGAGGTAGTAATTTGTGCTGTGGTGGTGGACTCGGTGTCCACTACCAAGGATTGAGTACTGTCCTTGTAGGTAAGAAGTTTTAAATTCTGAATCAAAATTTTCTTTCTTTTCTTCAAAATTCTGTTCAAAACTCAGGCATTCTAGGATTAAATCCCTGATTAAACTGGCCAAAGTGTGGTCATTGAACATTTTCCCTTTCTTGAGACTCATTAGCACACCACTACTTAGCACCACATTTATCTTTGCTCTCAGGTTCTGGTTTCTTCTACTCATTCCTGGTCTGCATTTTCTCCACAAGTGACCCTGCTGCTTTCATTAGGCACCAAGCTATGATATGAAAGAGGCCTCATCTAGTCCTGCCTCAAGATCAAAATCAAATCAACAAATGTTTTTCCACAGCCATTGCGTGCAAGACACAGTCCTAGGATGAGTACTGGGAGATGAGCAAAAAGATACAATGCACTGGAGGTTACCCCTGCCTCAGGTAGTTTACAGCTCGGTGGAGAGATCCGCATGTTCACATGTAGTAGAGCAAATGATATTATGAGATTTCAAGATGACAGTAAAATGGAAGTGAGAAGGAAACATAGGAATGTTCAAAGAAGATAAAGTGCTTGTAGATAATAAAAGAGGCAATGGAAAATAGACCTTGAAGCAAAGGTGGAATTGGCCAGACAAAAAGGAGAAAGAAGATGAACGATAGCTTAGGAAATGATATAAACAAAGATACAGGCAGTTCTGCTATGAGGCTTGTTTTTGAAACATGAATTTGTTCCAGTCTGATGAGGGAGCAATTTGAATTGAGCATAATGTGAATTCTGCATTTGCTTATGTTTGACTGTGCCCTGAGAAAAATTAGGTGAATGGAGAAAAATTCACCCAGGTGAACCAAGGAGTGTAGGAATATGCAAAATATACACAAGTACGCCCCTCAAATTTCTACCCCTACCTAAGTCCACAGAGTGTTATAACTATACCCATCCATATCTGGTATTATAATGTTTTTCTCCAATCTTATAAGCTTCCTTCCACTACTTCACTATAACTCATAAGCTGCTCCCCTTCCAACACCACTTCCATATATACAATTCAGACCTGTTTTAATGTATAGTGCTGGATTTACTGTAGTATTTATTTAGTTCTTAATCATTTAACGTGTATAAACTGTGCTACCATTTTATCAGGTTCCTGTCTTCTGTTGATGTTACTGGCAAAGTTTTTGAGTATTGTGATCTCTAACCCCATTTTTCCCATAAGCCCTGTGGTTTTTTGTATTTTGTTTTAATTTTTATTGGGGAATATTGGGGAACAGTGTGTTTCTCCAGGGCCATCAGCTTCAAGTCGTTGTCCTTCAATCTAGTTGTGGAGGGCACAGCTCAGCTCCAAGTCCAGTCACTGTTTTTCAATCTTTAGTTGCAGGGGGCGCAGCCCACCATCCCATGCGGGAATTGAACTGGCAATCTTGTTGTTGAGAACTCATGCTCTAACCAACTGAGCCATCAGGCCATCCATCCGGAAGCTCCATGGCAGCTCTTTGTTTTCAATCTAGTTGTGGAGGGTGCAGCTCACTGGCCAACTGGTAACCCTGCCATTCAGAGCTCACTCTCTAACAAACTGAGCCATCGGGCCTCCCCAGCCCTGTGTTTTTTATTGCATGACTTTTGCATAGTGTGGTGATCTTTAGGAGCACATGTGTTATGTCATAACAGAACTGACTGTAGAGGTTTTAGAATAAAAATAATACTTGGAGAAAATGTGAGTAAATGTGAGTAAATGACTGTGAGTAAATGACTAGGATCATAAATGAATGTATATAGGAGAATTTCAGACAGAAGCTGAAATCAGTTTCACTCATTCGTTTATACATTCATTTGATAAATATTTGTTGAGTGCCCACTATAGTGCCAGGCTATTCTAAGTGTTGGGGATATGACAGTGAAAAAAAAGAGAGACAAAAGTCTCTGCCCACCAGGAGCTTACATTCTAACTGAGGAGAGAAACAAACACAAGATAAATAAATAAAATATATAGCATGTTAGATAGTAGTCAATGCTAAGAAGAAAAAAATACAGCAGGAAAGTTGATATGATGTGTCAGGGGATGGGTTTAGCTATGATGGGTTTAAATATTATTTATTGCTGTATAACAAATTATTTTAACACATAACAGCTGAAGACAATAAACATTTACTATCTCGCAGAGTTTCTGAGGGTCAGGAAGACAAGAGTAGCTTAACTGGAGTGGTTCTGGCTCAGGATCTTTCATAGAATCACAGTCAAGGTCTTGGCTATGAGCCTCCATGCTCAACTCACATAGCTCTTGACAAGAGACCTCAGTTCCTTGCCTCTCTATAAGATTGCTCGTGACATGGCAACTTGCTTTCCCCAGAGGGAATGATTCAAGATGGAAGCTGCAGCCTTTCATAGCTTAATCTCAGAAATGGTATATCATCACTTCTGCCATCATACAAACCGACCCTGGTGCAATGGAGCAGACAACAGGAAAACCCAAGACTGTGAATATTAGGACACGGGGATCATTAGGGGCTATTTTGGAGGCTGGCTACCACAATGACCAAGAAAAGCCTCATTAAGAAAATGACCTTTGGATTAGCTCTTAAAGGAAGTGAGGGAGGTAGCCACTAGGATAGCTGGGGGAAGATCATTTGCTCATGGAACAACATGAGCAAATACACATGGCTGGTGTGTTTAAAGAACAGCAGGGTGCAATGAACTACAGCAGAGTAAATGAGAGGAAGAGGAAGAGAAGATGTCAAAGAGGTAATGAAAAGGAGGATGCTTTTATCTTGACCCTGAGTGAAATACAAGTGTTGAGCAGAGAAGTGACATGATGTGACTTAAGATTTAACAGAATATATCAGATTGCTGTGTTGAGAATAGACCAAAGGGAAATAGGGGCAGAATCAGGAGAAATAATGGTAGTCTAATTCTGAAAACCTTTTGAAGGTAGAACAGAGAGAATTTGCTCATGGGTTGGCTGTGGGATGTGAGAGAAAGAGGTGTCAAAGATAACACCAAGACTTTTCTGTCCAAGTAACCAGAAGAATGGAGTTGCCATTTATCTGTGTTTGGTAGGACTGAAGAAGGAACAGTGCAGGCATTCAATTTTGGATTTGTTAAATTTGAAATGCCTACTAGACATCCAGATGGAGATGCTGAGCAAACAATTGGGTAATCAAGGCTGGAGTTCTGGATAGAGGTTCAGGTTAGAGATACAAATTGGGGCATCACCAGATATAGATGGAATTAAAAGCTTTGAGTTTGGGTAAAATCCCCTATGGAGTGAGTGCAGATGGAATGCTGTGTGGCCCAAAGACTGAGCCCAGTGCACTTCGGCATTTGGGATTGGGAAGGGGGGATCAACAAAGAGGACAGTGAGAGTGGCCAGTGAGGTAACAATCAAGCCAAGTGAGTGCATTGTCCTATAAGACCAGTGAAGACGTCTTTCAAGGAAGACTTAGAGACCTTCATTGTCAAATGCTGCTCAGAGGTTTTGAAATGTCCATTGGATGTAGCATGTTGGGTTCATTAGCTACCATGACCAGAGCAGTTTTGGTGGAGGCAAAACCCTCATTTAAGTGGGTTGAAGATAGAGTGAAAGGAGAGAAATTGGAGACTGAATATTCTTTCAAATAATTTTTTGTGAAGGAAATGGGGGTCACACTGAAGGAGAAGAGAGGTTGCTTCTTTTTTTTGCTTTTTTTTTTAAAGATAGAAGATATAACAGCGTGTTTGTATGCTAAGGAAATGATGAGAGTAAAACATTAATGAAATAGGGGAGGCAGAGGGGAGAGTTGCTGGGGCAAAATCTAGAGTGGGTGAGAGTAGAGATATGTACTGTGTTTCCCCAAAAATAAGACCTAGCCAGACCATCAGCTCTAATGTGTCTTTTGGAGCAAAAATTAATATAAGACTTATTATATATTAATATAATATATATTTATATTATTATATATTAATATATATATTAATAATATATTAATATCAATTAATATGACTTATTACTATAGTAAAATAAGACCTGGTCTTATACTATACTATACTATACTATACTATACTAATACCAGGTCTTATATTAATTTTTGCTTCAAAAGATGCATTAGAGCTGATTGCCCAACTAGGTCTTATTTTCAGGGAAACACAGTAGTCTGTAAGTTGAGGGGTTGTCCTCATCAAGGAGCGTGTACAGTATCTCCACAATAGCAGGAAAGGAGGCAGAGCACATGGTCACAGGAGCTGGGCAATGGGTAGATGGGATAAGGGCTTCAATTCAGAGTGAGGATGAAGAAGGAAGTCAAGTTTTGGAGGGAAGAGGAGAAGTGAGTGTCCAGGAGAGCAGGAAGTATGGCACGATTGCTATGCAGCATTAAGGGTTACATGAGATAGGGATGGCTGGATGGCTCAGTTGGTTAGAGCACGAGCTCTCAACAACAAGGTTGCCAGTTCAATTTCTGCACATGGGATGGTGGGCTGTGCCCCCTGCAACTAAAGATTGAAAATGGCGACTGGACTTGGAGCTGAGCTGCGCCCTCCACAACTAGATTGAAGGACAATGACTTGGAGCTGATGGGCCCTGGAAAAACACACTATTCCCCAATAAATCTTTTTTTAAAAAAAAAGGGTTACATGAGATAAATGGTCATGAATTTAAAGCAGACCAGTCAGCATAGCTGTGTGAGCTGTGTGTTGTTCCAAGCCATGTTCACCTTTGTGGGAATAGGGGAGCTAGGTTCAAACAAAGTTGTAAGTTGTAGTTTGGCTAAGTGAGTATGACAATGAATAAGAGGTGTATGGCTGGCTCTCCTTATATATATTTCTATAACTAGGAAGACCACATGTGCTGGTTTGCCTAGGACAGTCTTAGTTTATGCCTGATTTTCCAAGGTGATTAGTAATAGTGCTCCCTTTCACTTTCAAACTGTTTTGATTTGGGTAATAAATGCAACGATCATCCTACCTAGGAGCCAACATTGGACTCATTGAAGTTTTCTGAACAGAGCATTCATCATTGTTTGACTTTTAAAAAAACACTAGGTTGTAAATTTCTTGTCATGTTCCATACTTTTTGTCCCCTGTATCTAGCATAACTTTTACATGTGGTCTTCTCTTCTCTCAATTAACCCCGCAAAACACAGGTGGCTCAAGACTAGAAGAGCCATCAAGGATAATCCCAGCTTTAGTCAAACTCTCCTAAATCTCAAAAGAAAGGAAGGGGATTGAGGCAATTTACACACCAGGAGGACCTTTCATGATCTTGTCAGGAGGATTACCAGGGCACAGTCTTGAGTAGTAAGAGGAGACGGAATCAAGACCGTGCGCGAGCCATGGAAGAGGCAAAATTTCAATCTCAAATGTTCTTGTTATCTGTTGCTGTTTAACAGATCGCCCTAAAATTTAATGATTTAAAACAGTGGCAATTGTTTACTATCTCTCATTATTTCTGTGGGTCAGGAATTTGAGTAGAGGGTGGTTGGGCAGTTGTGATTTGGGATCTCTTATATGACTGCAGTCAACTGGCTAGTGCTGGAACAGTGGGGGATCTGAATAGTTTGGGGCTGGCAAGATTTCTTGCTCTCTTCATGTAGTCACAGGACCTTTCCATGTGGTCTCCTGCTTGAACTGATTTCAGGTTTCTGCTGGCATGGAGGCCTCAGGGTAACCAGATTGCTGACATGGTGGCTGGAAACTTCAAGGATGAATGTGCTGTTGACTTAGCCTCGAAGTCACAGTGTTACTTCTGTTACAAGTCTGCCCAGTGTCAAAGGAAGAAGACGTAGAAATCACTTCTCAATGGGAGGAGTGTCAAAGTTGCTTCATAGGAAGATCACATGGGATGGGCAATATTATTTTGCCCATTTGGGAAAATATAATTGTGACATGAAGTTTGGGTTCTTCTATCTTGCTTCCTTCCAAAGATTCTTGTTGGAAGGCTCAAGACCACATGTTTTTGTTAACTTTAACCATTTTTATGTTAAGGATTCTTCCCCACATGGAACTTCTTACCTATACCCCTTCTTGATATGTGGTGATGTGTATTGCCCCATGTCCAAAGGGCTTACGGAGGATGAGGATTGTAGGCTATACCTCCTTAGAGAGAAACTTGACAGCGTGATATGAACAGTTTCATTTCAGCAGTTCAAAAAGTTATCAGTATGATATCAATGATGGATTAGTTTTTGTTTGTTTGTTTTTTCTGTGTAACAGATTACCACAAGTTTAGTGGCTTAAAACAACACACAGTTGTTATGTCATAGTTTCTGTGGGTCAGGACTCTGGAGTGTTTTAGCTGGATCTCTGCTCATGGTGTCACAAATCGTCAGCTGGTTTGTCCTCACCTGGAGGCTCAGCTACAGGAAGGCCAATTTCCAAGCTTCCTCAGGTCATTGTAGAGTTCATTTCCTTGTGGTTGTGTGACCTAGGTCCCCATTTTCTTACTAGCTGTTAGCTGGGGACGGCTGTCAGCAACGAGAAGTTGCTCTCAGGTCCTGGCCATGTAGCCTTTTTCACAGGCCCTTTAAACACAGCAGCCTGTGTCTTCAAGGACGGCAACAGAATGTCTTTTATGCTTTAAATTTCTGACTTTAAGAGAGACCCTGTCCCTTTTAAGGGCTCATCTAATTAGGTCAGGCTCATCCAGGATAATAATATCCCTTTTGATTAAAGTCAACTGATCTGGAACCTTAATTATATCTGCAGAATACCTCCAACTTTGTTAGATAACATAATCCTGTTTACAGGTCCCACCATACTCAAGGTGAGTGGCATACACAGAACATGCGCTCCAGGGGATGGGAATTCTGTCCACTGCACTTAATTTTGGGGAACTTTTGGCCAGCAGGTCTCTTATATCAATCAGGTTAAATTTTTTGAATGGAAGGGAATGTAGTGCCCATGAAAGGAACCTGGAAGGGTGACTTAGAGGGGAAAACCCTCAGCCTCCTTTGTTTATGGCATGGGCCATGCACACCACAGCTCACTTTAGGATGGTGCTTATGACCCCCATTTAATAAACTAACAGAAAAGGTTATTTTTAAAAAGGCAATTCATAAAGAGATAAGGAAAGATGAAAATAAATGGAAAATTAAACCTGTAAGAAAAGACAAGATAAAAAGAGGGGAACCATAAAGTTAAAAGTGATAAAAAGAAACAAAAAATATGATTGAGAACAAACTGTTTAAGTGAATAGAAGAGTTATAAAATAGTATGAAAAGGCAGTACATTAAACTGTGCCAAGTCAGTTCACAATAAAAAGTGAATGATTAAAAGGATTAAATAACTTTTAAAGGCTAAAATAATAAAAGTAAATAAAATATAAGAAACTAAGATGTAAAGAATCATAGTAAGTGTCTAAATATGGAGCAACACAAATTCAAAAGCTTAGCAATCTCAGGCTAAGTCAACCAGAATTCAAGCTGAAGCAACCATACAATCCAACATCCCTATCTGAGTGTCTTTTGCAACCAGAGTTCCTCACCTGAACCACAAAACACAGAAAATTATTTGAGTGACTATTTTCTCAATGCTCCCAAGGGTGGCACATAACTAGTACAATTGAAATGCAAAGGAGAAAAATTAGTTCATTGAACACAGTGGGTACCTAGAGCATTAGGGCTTAATTCTCTCACCAAACTGGCTGACCTGTGTCAAAAAGTATGCAAGTGAGAAAAGATTAGTCTATTTGTTGTAGACCTCTGGGTTGCTTTGGAGAGACAAGTGAGAGGTGGAAACTAACACCAGATTTCTGGGACATTTGTCCCCTTAAGAGCTGCTCACTCAGGTGATGACTGACTAAAAGTTTATCACTTTGGGTAGCTGACTGAAAATAATAAAGCCATCAACAAATGTCTTGACTTCACCCGGAGGAATTTAGAGAGGTAGCGGAGAACATTCACTTGTTTGATTACTCCATCGGTCTCCTAGCCAAAGGCACAGGGAGGACTTGTGAGTTCGTGCTTTTTCAAAAAATAAGGCTTTTCCAAATTCAGATTGTGATGGGCCAAAACTATTGTGTGAAGACTGATGCTAGACCAGCCTCAAAGTCTCCTTTCTTTTCTTCCCCTCCAACATTACGTAAGTGAACAAACAAATGACTGCTAGTCTCGCACAACTGGACTCCTACTGGCCAAGGGACTTCTACAAAAGCCTAGTTAGTCTCCCTTAACTCCAGAACAATCTGACAGTGATGTAGGTGATGTTGGATCTGCCGGCAGTTTCTGAGTGTGGGCCGGGATCGTGTCTCCTGAAGCCGAAGAATGGAAACACGGACCAGGAGAGGCAAAAAGTTTTAAAACTGTTTATTAGAAGCAGGAGAAGAGGTTGCACCTCCTGAGCAAGAGGGGGTCCTGAATGGGGGTGCCCGTGACAGAGGCAAAAGCTCTTATTTTTATGCTTTCCCTTGTTTGCTTGGGGAAGGGGAGCTGTTTGAAGAAGGGAACTGGCACCTTCTAATGAAGTTCATCTACCAGGTTTGTTCTGCTTGCCCATCCTGAAGGAATTAGCAAAGTAACCCACTCTTATCCATCAGATCTGCTCCATTTGTCAGGCCAAAATGAATTTATGATTAACCTCAAGGCCTTGTTACATTATGCCCTGAAGCGAAGGATTTCAAAACCTGAAGTTTTAAGATATGGCTGTCTTTGTTTATTCCACCAGGGACCTCCCTGTCTACCAGGGACATGCTAACTCTCCTGTATCAACAGGACTCAGTGCCCACCAGAAGGTAACTATGAGCACAACCTGCTAAATTCTGCTTGACTTCTTAGCTTCACGGATGTGCTTGATACTGTTCCCTTGAAACACTTACTTTTTTATTTTATCTGTGTTGTGTAACAAATTACTCCAAAACTTTAGTCACCTAAAACAACAAATATTTATTATTTATTACAGTTTCTGTAGGGCAGGATATTCCAGAGGATGTTAGCTGGGTGGTTTTTTTCAAAGTCTCTCATGTAGTTGCAGTTGGATGTTTGCCAAGGCTGCAGTCATCTGAAGGCTTGACTAGGCAGAGGACCTACCAAGATAGCTAGTTCCCCTCTGGTTCTCGGCAGGAAGCCTCAGCTCTTCATAATGTGGATGTCTCCATAGGCTATTTGTGAGTCCAAACAACATGGGATAACTTCCCCTGGAAAGAAAAAGGAGAGATTTGCAGTCTTTTTATGACTGAATCTCACATATTGTCACTTCCATTTTATTCTATTTCTTAGAAGTGAATTAGTATGTCTAACTCATACTCAAGGGGAAAAGAATTAGACTCTGTCTTTTAAAAGGGAGAACCAACCCGTTTACCTTGTTAGATTCATTGGTTGAGACGCTGCAAATTAGATTGACAAAAGACAGACTAGCAAGAGAAAAACAGTTTATTGACACACGCAGAGCTTATACATGGGGAAGAAACAGTGATTAGTAACTCAAAGGGTGGTTAGAACTTAGGCTTGTAGCATCTTAACAACATTTGTAGAGAACATTTGTAGAGAAGTGACAAGACAAAGAAAAAGGGTTTAGGCTTCCAAGAATGGCAAACTAATATATGGGGAAAACTGATGGAAGATAAGGGTTACCTCAGTCACGTTTGTTTGTAGATTCCTCTCAGTGCTGTCTCTGGTGATTAGGAGTTTTAGGCAAATAGTGGGAGAGGGCAGAGAGCTTTTTTTGGTATTTGCTGGTTCTCAGTTGTCTTCACTTCAAATTAATCCTTATGCCAAAGTGGTGTGTTTGGGGTTGGCATATTCTGATTCCCTACAATATCAAAGAATTTGTGGACATATTTTAAAACTGCCACACTTATCTTTTGCAGCAAGACAACCCTCCTGGTTATCTTCCTATGGCTCTGGCATCTCACTCTCAGTGTCCATCTATGGTCTCAGGTATTATTCCTATCCTTAGAATGCTGCGTTTTTTGCTTATTTTGTTCTTCCCACTCCACATGTTTGCTCTGGGCCATCCTACACTCCTATATACCACCTTTGGGCTGATCATTCTCCAACCCAGGGGTTGGCATGTTTTCAGAAAGGGCCATATGGCTTTGTGGGCCAAATGATCTCTATTGCAAATATTCTACTCTGTTGCTATAGTGCAAAAGCAGCCTTAGACAATGCATAGACGATAATACTTTATTTGCAAAACAAGCTGCCAACCAGCTGGCTATAATTTGCTGACCCCTACTCTACTTATATCACCCTATCAGACCCTTCTCCTGGACTCCAGATACATGCCAACCTGCCCTCCGGGTATTTCTTCTTGGATGTCTCAGAGGTAGCTCAAATTCATCTCTCCCCTCATACCTAGCTTTTCTCTTCCATTCTCTATCTTGTAAATTATATCCCCATTTGGTCAGTTGCTGCAGCCTGAAAACTAGAAGTGATCCTTGCTCATCCCTCTCCCTTATCTCCCATGTCAGATCAGTGAACTTCCTGAAGTTATCCCAAATCTGTCCCCTTGGCTCCATCTCTACTGCTACTACTCAGTTAATCTATCAGTATGTCCTGCCTGAAACACCACAATAGCTTCCTGTTATAGGCAGAAAAATGTCCCCCAAAGATGTCCACGTCCTAATCCCTAGAACCTGTGAATGTGCCACCTTACACAGCAAAAGGGACTTTGCATTTGTGGCTCAATTAAAAATCTTAAGATGAGAAAATCATCCTGGTTTATCTGAATAGGGCCCAGTATAATCACAAGGCTCTTTATGAGAGGAGGCAGGAAGGTCAAACATAGACAAGGGAGGTGATGATGGAAGCAGAGATTGGTGTGATGCTCTTTGAAGATGAAGGAAGGGATCAAGACCCAAAGAATGCAGATGGCCTCTGGAAACTGAAAAAGACAAGGAAATAGATTTTCCACTCAAACCTCCAGAAGGAATCAGGCTGACAACATTTTGGCTTTAGCCGAACTTAAGACTTCTGACCTCACCAAATTTGTGGTAATTTATTACACTTACAGTAGGAAATGAATACACCTCCTAACCCTTCCTCCAATCTTGCTTTATTCCCATCTATTCTCCCCACCACCCAAAATACAAATATGATCTGTCACATCTCCATATAAAACACTTCCGTGATATCCCTGCATCCATAAGATAAATTCTAAGCTCCTTACAAGACTCCATCACTGGGCACCCATCAGTTTATGCTCTATAAATTTAAATAATGAATTTCATGTCCTGCTCTCTCCTCTGTTAGAATGAATGTTCTCTGTTTACAACATGCTTTCTTCTCCTCTCTCACCTGACTAACTTCCCAATTTAGACATGACTTCTTCAGTGATGGCCCCACCCCCTCATTCTGAGTGCATATCCTCTACTGGAGACATCATTATAGTTTCCCTCTCAGTCCCCGGGCCACTTTATTGTCATGACTTGTGAACTTATAGATGGCACATCTCTCTTGTTCACAGCTCTGCAGCCAACACCTGGCATGATGGCTGGCATATACCTGTGAGCCCTGAATACATAAACGGATAAGTGGGGGGGCCCCAAGACTACCCAAGGGGGAGAGAGATGTGGAACCCACAGCGGGGCAGGTGGGAGTCTGAACTGTCCTCATTTCCCTTCCCGCTCAGTCTGGTGGAGAAGATGCTGGGAAGGGGAACTGGGAGTCACTGCCCTCCCGCTGCAATTAGCGAGTCTTTCATTCTCCCTCTACAAAGAGGAGAGAGCAAATGAAAGGGAGATAAAAGTGCATGTCCCACAAAGGATATCAGGAAGGGGGGGAAGGAAGGGAAGGTGGCGGGAGAGAGAGGCAGAAGCAGAGAGAAAGCCCTGAGGCCTAAACAAATGTCTAAGCCAGCTAATTCCAAGGACCCAACAGTGGAGACACACAACAGGAAGCCCGCAGGCCACGTGGGGATGTCCACCCGTGCAGCCAAGGAGGAGAAGGAGTGAAGGAAGATAAAACACCCTTGTGAATGGCCAGGGAGAAGGTGGAGAGGGACCCCAAATGGAAATGGGACAAAAGCATGAAAGAACAAGATTGCCACCATCCCATGAGCCACTCCACCCGGGGAAAGCAAAGAGAAGCTGGAGACAAAGGTAGAGGGAGGAAGACGGAGGAGAGGGAGGAAGCATGGACCTGCACTGGTGACTGTAAGCACAGGGTAGGGGGTGGGGGGTGAGGGGGGCAGCAGAGTGTTCTCCGAGGTGACCTATATTTGATGAAAGAAATTCTTCCTGATTAGGTTTCTTGTGTTGGAACTTTATATATAGACTTTAAGGATGAACCAACAAAAGTCAGGTGGTCTTGAGCCTTCCAATGGTGTGCTTTTGTGTCTGGCTTCCTTCTCTCGACATTATGCTGCATGTAGTGGAGATGTCATTGTCATTGCTGTATAATATTCCACTGTGTAAATATGCCACAATTTTTATACCCATTCTTCTATCTGGTGAAGGATTTTAATTCAGGTCCACAGTCTTTTATCTGAAACCTTGGGGCCAGATGTGTTTCCAAATTTTAGAAAGATGACTACGGTGCATGCAGCTCTCTATGCAGGATCTGTACTAGAACCCTGTGATCAAACATCTCAACATTTCTGCAAGGAAATGCATGAGTGTTTATCCTATAAATAGCTTCACCCCAGTTAGGATCAGGTTTTGCCACCAAATGAGTGCAGGCCAGATCGGGTTATGCCTCCAAATAAGGGATGACAAAATTTTTGGTTTTCAGGGCTTTTGGATTCAGAATTGAGAGCTAGGCATTGTGGACCTGTACTTTACTAGTCTCAATCAAATGTGCTTTTGGAAATCCTAGCAGAAAGATGAACTGGATACCACCTTATGGATTTCAGCCAAAATCAGAAAGAAAGTTTCCACGATGTTTAAGCAGTGAGATGTGGCCTGAGAAGGAAGTTGGAATTGGCTAAATCGGGGCTCAAACCCTGACTCTTTGAGAGATGGGGAAGACCCAATACTGCTGGCTGCTGAGATTCCTGATTGCCTTAGTCTATTTGAACATTGTAAACCTTCTTTGTTTTTATAACCTCAGCTCCTAATCTTATAAGTTGATTATTTTTTGTGCATAATTTTAAAGCTCATTTCTCTCTTTTATTTTTTAATCTGTTGGTCCTCTAGTTCTTTTACTTATCTTGATCATTCTTTATCTCTATTTTGTCCTTTATAATTTTATATTACATTCTTTTATCTCATCTTATCTTCTCGTTTTTATTGTTATTGTGCTAGTTTTTAGTGACTGGGAGAAGCCACTTGAGGTTTGGAGGAGCAAGCAGAGATAATTTACCCTCTGCCCTTTCCTTTGGGTTCAGATTGCTTTGTATTTGGGAAAGTTTCTTTCCCTGAGATTTCTTGGGGGGTGGGGAGCCCTCAAAATTTAAGCTCAAGCCTTAACCAAGAATTGGTTCTGGGACTTTTGAAGCCTTGGAAAACACCGAATCTCAAAGCAGGAAGCTGTTCTAAGTGGAGGGGATTTATTTCTGGGCAAATATTTCTTTGTTCTGGGAGAACAGACCCTGAATGCATAAAACCTTCCCTGTCCTCACATATAAGTACTCATCATGCTTTCACAGGTTCAAGAATACGTCATGGTGAGGATGCAGCAACATGTGTTTAATCTTTCCCTTCATGACAGATGTTTCTTTTCTGTAGGGATGTAGGAAACATGGTTCCTGTAGGTCACATAGACAAGTGAGGATGTGGTTTTGTTCTAGCTATTGCTTCATGGGGCACAGAGAGGAAGCTGACAGGAGGAGGGCCAGGCACTAATTCTCTCACAACTGACAGAGATGCCCTTTAACAGACAGACTGAGGGAACCTTAGATACATCTGGGGGAAATGTTGCCATCTCTTCACGAGGTAACAGCAGACTGAAAAACTCCGACTCTGGGAAGTGTGTTGAGTGGAGAGACAGGCTAGTTAAACTCTCTGCTCAGAATTGGGCCAAATCCTAGACTTTCCCTTTTGTCCCAAGGTGCTGCACATTATGTGAATTGCCCTAGAATGGGGCAGACCCCAAGAGGGAAGGACATCTGGGAGAGGTGGGTATGACCGTGCTTTGGGGCTCTGAGGATTCCTGAAAAGAAAGGCTGGATAACCCCCCCTCCCCAAATCTGCTCTTTGTGGAAGGAGAAGGCAGGCCTGGGGAGCAGATGAGCAGTCTGAGAATGGGGCTCGGGAACTCAGAGAACACACCTGGTCCTAACTCACTTCTCACATCCCCATTCCTCTCCGAGGGACCCAAGTCTTCACCCAGCTTTTGTCTGAATAGTCCCACTAGATTCCAGCTCAGCTGTGAGCAACTAGGGAGCAGCCTGTGTCCTCACCTAGGAAAAAGTAGTGGAGAGGAGACCTGCCTCCCCAGCCCGTCCTCCCACATCAGTGCAATGAAGATAACGGGGCTTCACAGGGATCAGTAAAATTACCCTGAGGGTAACCTCAGGGCTGACTCCTGGAGAGCTGGGGGCTGAATTGAGGGTTATTTTTAGTTCATTTCATCATTTAGTTGCATACTGCTTTTTATATCATTTTAATAATCTTTTTATTTCTTTTAACTCACGTTATTTTTTTTTATGGACTACTATATTATTTTTATTTCCCCTTCCTATTTTCTATTTCTTCACCTTAATAAACTGGGTGCTGGGGACCCAGGCCTCAGAGGAGAGCTGTGAGGCCACTCAAGCAAAGAAGGCTACATGCTCTGCCCTCTTGGATTGAACCCCCAAATCCTCTTTCCAGGAGAGTCTCGTCCCCAGTGACCCTTCCCAACTCTTAAAAACTCCAATCTGTGGAATTCAGGAGTCCCCAGGCTACAATTCTCCCCCAGGGTGATAATATATTTACCTATACTGATAACATTTCGACTAGGGAGATGATGGTCACACTTACTATTTTTATAATTAGAACGGTAACACATACTCATCATCAAGAAATGCAAATACAAAAGTATATGAAGTAAAAAATGTATGTCCCCCAGCTCCCCCAAGTCCTGCTTCAAACGCAGAGCAACGTTGGTAACATAAGATATGTGTGGAAACAGTCTGCAGCAGAAATATACACATACCCATTTAAAATTTGGTAGGTAAAGCAGCAACCTTGGTAACATAAGATATGTGTGGAGGGCCGGCCCGGTGGCTCAGGTCGTTGGAGCTCCGTGCTCCTAACTCCGAAGGCTGCCGGTTCGATTCCCACATGGGCCAATGGGCTCTCAACCACAAGGTTGCCAGTTCGATTCCTTGAGTCCCGCAAGGGATGGTGGGCTGTGCCCCTGCAACTAGCAACAGCAACTGGACCTGGAGCTCAGCTGCGCCCTCCACAACTAAGACTGAAAGGACAACAACTTGACTTGGAAAAAAAAAAAAAGTCCTGGAGGTACACACTGTTCCCCAATAAAGTCCTGTGCCCTTTCCCCAATAAAATCTTTAAAAAAAAGATATGTGTGGAAACAATCTACAGCAGAAATATACACATGCCCATTTAAAATTTGGTAGGTAAAGCCAAATTGTCCTCTAAAAATGCTAAGCCAATTTTTATCCCTACCAACAGCTTATAAGAAGGTCCCTTTACCCACAATCTCACTAGCACAGTAGAGGGTCTAAATCAGACCTTTCAAAATCTTTTTTGGATTAGCTCACCCCTGCACTGCAGCCCTGGTCCCAGGATATCTGGATGCAGGAAAGGGATCAATGTGAGTGACCCTTGTCCATTAATTCTCTAGGAGATGCAGTGTCCTCATAGGGCTAGGCTTCTGCTCTTGCTTCTCCCCCAGGCAGGCTGGGCCTTGTCACCAGGAAGGTCCAGCTCCTGCAGCACATGCCAAAGGGCTTCCTTTCGCTCCGCAGAAGCAGAAATTTACCCACTTACTCAGGAGACCCTCAGGTGTGATAGAAACTGGTCTGCTGCCTGAGTTTGTGTTCATGTGGCCAAACACACACTGAGCCTCAAGTACGCATCAGCCTGAAAGTCCATACGGATTTTTCCCAAAGTCTGATCCTTTCCCAGAGGGAGTGAGCCAAGCCTTCCCTCCACATCCTCCCACCACATCTAACAGCATTGCATCGATTTGTGTGCCTGGCATGGGGTTGCAATTCGGGAGGTGGGTCTCCCTGCCAACCTGCTGCAGTGGAGTGAGCAGTATGTGGATGAGCAGGGAGGAGGTGAGTTTCAACATAGCTTTGGAGATGCTCTATCTGCATATGAGAGAAATGAACAGGAGGGCAGCCCAAAGAAAAGGTAAACAGTTGAGGCTATCAGGTGGGACCAGGTGAAAAAGAGCCAGAGGTGAGGGGAGAAGGAAAGGTGTAGAGCTGCCTAAAAGGAGGCCCTCCTGTCTCCCGAACTTGGGTACCAGGTCTTGCCAAGGCCTAGCAGCAGGTTGAAAGTGAAAGCTAGTGACTATCTCAGACAGTTGGTTTGACTTCTTCCTGAGTTAACTGAACAGCTATCTTTGGCCTCAAAAAACAGCTCTAAGTTTTCTTACTTGGAAGGTAAGGCAGATGTCATCGTCCTTCTCCTTCTCTTTCAGTGTTGTGGCTCTACAAGACAGGAACCCCAGAGAGGGAGAGGTCAGGGGCTGTAACCCATGGTACTAAGTGCCTGGATAGGTCACCTGAGGTCAGCCTGGTTATGGTGGGTGAGGGGTCCCTGACAGGGATGAAAGGTCCCTTAATCCCCAGTTGCCCTCAAATGGAACAAAACGTCTCCTTTGAAGAAAAGCTATTTGAATCAACAAGCTTACCTTTAGTTATAGGCTGGCTTACCACGCATCCATTCCAAACCTCCTTTCTTTTACCAGTCTCCACTTTAGAGGCCGGGAACCCTGAAGCCAACTTTTTTGTCTTCTGTAGCTCTAGGTGACTTGTGACAGTATCCTGGACAATTAGACATAGCAACACCTGCTTGGGTTTTGAGAAACACTAGCTTTTTAATAAATGGGACAGATGTGTCTGGTGCCATCCCTTCCCCCTGTTACCCATCTTGAATGGGGATGTGATACCTGGAGCTCGGGCATCCATGATGTGGCTCTGAGAGAAAGGCTAAGAAAGATACAAGTTGCTAGCCCTAATATTATAATGCCCCAAACCAATGCCAGCTACTGACAACCTCCAGACTTCTTGCTAAGGAAAACAAACCCCGACTGATTTAAACCTTTGTTAGTTGGCTTTTCTGTTTCTTGTCATTGAAAAGCATTCCTAAGTAATAAACTTACTTATGGATGTTTTCCTAAGGAAGAAGGCTTAAAAGAGCCCTCAGTCTCCACAGTTGAACAGGAAAGATGAGTCACCAAGGCCTCCATCTAGGAAAGGAAATATTGGAAAGGAGCTCTCTCCTTCCCCAGCATGCCCTGGACCTCCTAGTTCTGCTCAGTGCCCCACGTTGGCCTCATCAGGCCGCCAGATGAAGGGCACTGTGTTGTTCACCCCGTGCAGGAGAAATCTAGGCCCCTAGGCTGAGTGCCAAAGAACTGAAAAAGACAGCTTCACCCTGATGCTTCCTCTGCCCCTCTGTTCCCTGAAGATCCCAAATAACGCTCCTCAGACCTGAGCCAGGCCTTGGGCTTCACTCCCAGGACAATGGCACAGCTGGTGCAGAGGAACGTTTGTCTGCTGTTCCCCCACCCCTCCTCCCTCGGTACCTAGGAGCAATGAGACCCCATTCCATGAGGCTTTCCAGACAAACTCTGGGGATTCAGGCAACCTGGAATATAAACAGCAGATCCCAGGGTGTAGCAGAATAAAACTTAGTGTCATCACATTACCACCTTTGTTCAGGGATGTGAACCCCCTAGTTAATCCTCACCAATTGTTCCTTCTCTCTCTCCTTCAAGGGTGCCTCTGCTTCTTCTTGGCCTGCCCTCCATGTATCCTCCATCCTCCACCTCTTCTCACTCTCATTCGTCATTCATTTTTATGTCTTGCATAGCTCCTGGAACCCAGGGTCTCTTTCTCTGGCCTAGGCTTCCCTCCTGAGCTCCAGCCTCATATACTCAGCTATTTCTTGCATATTTGCACCTTGGCACTATAAACTTAATGTGTCCAAAATATGAATCTTGTCCCCAAATCCGCTCCTACCTGTTCATATCTTCCTGGTAGTAATACCCCCATCTTAATTTCCTGTTGCTGCTATAACAAATTACTGCAAACTTAGTGGTTTATCACATCACAAATTTATTATTTTACAGTTCAGGAAATTGGAAATCCAAAATGGCTTTCATTGGGCTAAAAATCAAGAAGTTGACAGGGGGGCAGTCCTGGTGGCTCAGGCAGTTAGAGCTCCAGCTCCTAACTCTGAAGGCTGCCGGTTCGATTCCCACATGGGCCAGTGGGCTCTCAACCACAAGGTTGCCAGTTCAACTCCTCGAATCCTGCAAGGGATGGTGGGCTCCGCCCCTGCAACTAAGATTGAACAGGCACCTTGAGCTGAGCTGCCTCCTGGATGGCTCAGTTGTTTGGAGCACGGGCTCTCAATCACAAGGTTGCCAGTTCGATTCTTCGACTCCTGCAAGGGACGGTGGGCTGTGTCCCCTGCAACTAGCAATGGCAACTGGACCTGGAGCTGAGCTGCGCCCCCCACAACTAAGACTGAAAGGACAACAACTTGAAGCTGAACAACACCCTCCACAACTAAGATTGAAAGGACAACAACTTGACTTGGGAAAAGTCCTGGAAGTACACACTGTTCCCCAATAAAGTCCTGTTCCCCTTCCCCAATAAAAAAAAAAATCTTTAAAAAAAATAAAAAAGAAGTTGACAGGGCTGCATTTCTTGTGGAGGCTCTAGGGACAATCCATTTCCTTGCCTATTCCAGCTTCTAGAGGCTGCCTGCTTTCTTTGGCTCACGGCTGTCTTCCTTCATCTTCAATGCTAGCAATTGCATCACTCTACGCATCGCTCTGAATCTGTCATCATATCTCGTTTTCCAAATGTCTTGCCTCCTTTTTTTCACTTATAGGAATTCTTATGATTATGTTGAGTACCACTGGATAATCCAAGATTACCTCCCCATCTCCAGATCCTTAATTTAATCACATCTGCAAAGACCCTTTTGCAACATAGGTAACATATTCATAGTTTCCAGGGATTAGGAGGTAAACATCCTTGGGGGCCATTATTCTGCCTACCACACCCACGTCGACTCTTCCCTTTAATAATAATTATCACCTTTTACTAAACATTTTTTTTTAGTTTGGGCCCTGAGCTGTCTTTTTATTCCTAAGTATTTCCATATACTATAGAGACAATACAAAATGAAATGAGGCCTTTGGATGCCCAAAATTCTACTGGCAGGAAGAAAGCTGAGAAAAGTTACTCAGCTGCAAACACATGCTAGCTTTCATGGAAAAGGAAGGATGACACAGAGGTCAGAACCAAGAACTCAGAGGAGAAAACCAAGAACCAAGGAGAACTATTCCATCTGCCCGGCTGGATTTCAGAATTGCTATGGACCATTTTCTCTCTTTTGAATAGGAATGTATACAGCAGCTATCTTATAGGAATGCACATAGCAGCCACATTGTATCTCAGGTATATATATAGCAGATGCCAGATAACTCATCTCTTTGTTTAACTGGTCAAGAGAAATATTTCATGGCAGCTGTGCTTAAGGAGCTATACCTGAGGAGATTTTTCTGCACCTGGATTTGATTTAGATGATGAGATATAGCTGATGCTATAATGGGGCGAGACTTTGGGGTCTTTGTGACAAGGTGAAGATATTTTGCATGTGGGAGGGATGTGAACATTGGGGGCCAGAGGGCAGCGGTAGCCAACCTTCAAGAGAGCCCCAGCGATCCCTACTTCCTGAGAGCCACACATTTGTGCAGTTCTTCGCACACTGCACCAATAGCAAACAGCAAAAGTGATGGTATGTCACTTCTGAGATGGTTTGTCAAAGACTGTGACCATTGTTTTGAGTATGCGAGCTCTGTCACTCTCTTGGATTACTTACTCTGGGGGAAGCAAGCTGCCATGTTGTGAGTAGCCCTATGGAGAAGCCCACCTGGCAAGGAGGACAGACCCTAAGCCAGAAACACCCTGCGAAGCTGCTTCCAGAGTCCAATCCTCAGAAATTACCGTGTTTCCCCGAAAATAAGCCCCAGTTAAGATTGTCATCCAGACAGACCCATTTAGTACCAGTTCCAGAAGAAGATGACATGACTGTATTTGAATAAATGTAGATTGTAGTATATGAAAAAAATAAGACATTCCCTGAAAATACGCCCTAATGTGTCTTTTGGAGCGAAGATTAATATACGACCCTGTCTTATTTTCGGTATAAGATCCAGTCTTATTTTTGGGGAAACATGGTATGTGAGATAATATATTCATTGTATGTTACTAAATTTGGGGGTAATTTGTTATGCAGCAATAACTATTTCAAAGGGCTGGACAGGTATGAGTGAGGAGATCCCTAAAAGCAATTCCATGGTTCAAATGTCCTTAAACAGCTATGTTGACTAAGGCCTCTTTTGTAGCTCTTTCCTCTGCCCACGCTGCCTGATGTTGATACAGCCAACTTTCTAACCATTCAGCTCTCTCCAGAAGGGTTAATCTGGCTTTCCAAACCAAAGTATCGCCTGTGTCACTCATTTCTAGGCCTTCCTGCAGTAATTCTCTGCTTAGCATTTATCACTGTGATATGTTTGGTGGGTTTTACTATCAGTCTCCCCAACTAGAATAGAAACTCCATGACAGCAGGGAGCTTGTCTCTTGCTCAGCACCCAAAACAGCTTGGCATAAATGAGTCCAACAAGTTCTCATTTCCTACCATCACTTCGCTACAGCCATCTCTCTCACTGAACTACTGGAAGTTTGTTTTCAGTCACTCTGTTTCACACATTGCACTTTCTCCTAGAATGCCTTTCCCCTTTCATCTACAATTGATGAAAACCTACATATCTTTTAAGGAAGTTCAGCTGACTGAGTTAGCTGCCCCATAGCATCAGAGCTTTCCCCACCATAACATTCACCATCCATTGGTGCACTCTATTGTCTAACTGTCCATGCCATGCCAGATGTTGAACTACGGAAAGCCTGGGCTGTTGCCTTCACTGCCACATCCCAGGGATCCAGCAGAGTGCTGGGGCTGTGGCAGTACTCAATAAGCACTTGGTAAGGGGAGAGATAAATCACGAGAGAGGGGAAGGCCCTGTGACAGGTGGCTGGGATTGGTCTGTACCCACACTACATTACCCCTTCCCCCTGGGCCTTGCTGGCTGAGGATGGGGTGGGACCCATTCTACACCTCCACATGCCTCACTGAAATTCACTTAGTGAAACTCCCTTGAGAGAGCCAGGTGAATTGTGGACACTGGAAATGGAGTTGGAAGTGGGCAAAGGAATGACCTCAATGGCCAGGCACTTGTACCCCAGAACAGCTTTTTATTAATCTCCAGTGGGATGCTACTAGTAAACCTGCCCTTCCCGCTGGGTCCAATGGGCTCTGTGAAGGTTGCAACAGTAGTGGGACCTCTGCTCTCCCTCAGTGGATTGAAAAACTGCATTACTGTCTGCCCTCTCCTACCACATCATGGCAGGAAGGCCAGTGGGTGGTGATGGCATGAGTGATAGGAGAGAATAGATGAATTAGAAGACAGAAACTAAGTGGGGAAGAAGGAGAGGAAGAAGTGGGGCCACTGCCAGCTTGCACAATTGAAGACTCTCCCACTTTGAAACTCCCAACACAGCCCCCTGGACGCACAGCACCCCCTGCCCAATATAAAAGGCCCTTTCTCAGAACAAAAGGCCTGTCACCGAAAGCACTTATTTAACAATAACAGCAAAACACACAAGGTACAAAAACATTTTTCTCAAAAATTTTTTCAATTCAATTCAACAAATATTTATTTTCCTGAAAAAGCAGAGATATATAAAGAAGTAGAAACGTGAATTTTTTCTTGTTTTTGATTGAAAAGCCTTTCGGCACAACCAGGAGAACAGCATTGCCCCAGTGAGCCAAAGCACAATAGGAAAGCATTTTTAAAATAGAAAAGAACGCTAATATATAAATATACCAAGGTCATTTTAAAACACAGTAGAGCCTCGATACTAGAGTGGGGGATGGGTCTCAGCCTCACAGGATACTTGTGTTCTGTCTTTGTGTGAGCTGTTTGGGACTACAGTTTAATCCAGGGTGAGCCTCCGTCGTTCTTTTAGCAAACCATGTGATACAGGGGTACATGTAAAACTATCATCAATAAAGATATATCTAACTAGGAAAACTAATTTAGAAAGCAAATGGGAGTCTAGAGAGTGAGCTTTGGGTAAAGAAAGAACACTCAGTTTCCTCATCTGGAAAATGGACTTGATGACCTTTACTGTTCCTTCAGGCACTAACAGGCTATGATTCTAAAGGGATTACTCAGGAATCCAGGGGCAAAAATGGTAGAGGAGATATGAAAATCCCATTAGGGGCCTTCTAGTTACCTCTGTTAGAAACAAAGGACCAGGCTAAATGAATTGAAACTCCACAACTCCTCTAAAGACACCTGCTGTGTCCGGCCCGGGTCCTGGCAGGTGTGTCACCGTGTGCTGTGCATGCGTCCTTTACAGCTTTGCATCACGGGTGAAATTGGTCTTTGCCCACACTGTGCATATCTATATGTTTTAGTGATACGTGTCATGCAGAACGTCGACCTGGGCAAGTTGTGTGAGACGGTACCAAGTTAGGTACAACCTGCTGCCAGGTAGAGGCAAGAGGCATTGCTGAGCTCACCAGAACTTTTCCAGGGTGGTGCCAGAGAGCGATAGCTTTACCCCAATGGTGAGAAGTCTGGGTGAGTAGGAGACGAGTTTCCTGGACTCTGCGTCTATATGTACTGTAGTGATAAGTACAATAATTACATTGACTTGTTAAATATTGTTTTGAGTTGTTTGAGTCCCTCCAAGGAGATTGCCAACAACTGCAGTATTTGAAAAGGTGCCACGAATACTGTAGAGAAAGCCCAGAGGGGAGACTTCCCCGTTGTGCTGCCTTACTGGGCAGAGAACGAGGACTCTCAGGGCTCATTCCAGTTTTCTTCTTAGCCCTGAAGCTCTTGTCGGCTTCAGCTGCCTCTCTTTCTGTGCTGTGGTTCTCTGTCCCCATCCCATGCCAAACCCACAAGGATGCAAGAGAGGGGACCTGCCATGTCCTCTGTCCCTGCCCCACGCCCACAGACACTTCTTTGGTAAAGGCCATTCCTTGACTTAATTATTTGCAGATCTTCTTTCTCTTTCGAGTCTCCCAAAGTCCAGGACTGTTCAGCTAATTAAACCTGGAGGGACCTGGAGGAAGAGACCTACGCCCTGAGCCTTTGCAATCCGGGTTGGGCGATTAGGTCATAATTGATCTTTATTGTTGCAGAGGAGCGTTTGTCACCCACCTGCCCCATCCCCCGGTTTCTGAAGCTTAAGCTGACCTGCCTGGGCCTGGAGTCCTGCCCTCAGCTTGCTTGAGGGGGACGTGGGACAGCGGCTGGGCTGTTTACTCATTTGCTCTCCTTGGGGGCCTCAGCAGCTGTGTCCCCCAACTCCAGATTTTACTGCATTTCTCACTCTCCTTGTCACAGCCCCACTTTTTATCTTTCTGGCCATCTCGGTCACTGGGCCTCCTATCCTGATCAGCCCTCCTGGGGACCAAAGCCTAGGGTGAGAGGGATCTGCTCCTGCGGGTCCCGGCAGTTGCCTCCACTCCGAGTTTTGAGAGCTTTCCCAGGCGTGCCCTGGAAAGGAAACTGGGGCAGGAGGAGTGAGGTTCCCTAAAAATACATTTAGATTTCCCAGTGGAGGGATGAGTGGGAGGGTGGAAGCCAGGACCGTGAACTAACTACACTGGACATCCAGTCCCACTTTGTCTCCAAGGTACAGAGGCTCCTGCTGGAAAAATCCTCCCTGAAAAACAATGGGAAAGAGAAAAATTTCTCCTACCCACATATAAATCTCTAAGGGCTGTCCTAGGTCGTGGAGATTAATTATATTATTGTTGGTGATAATAATAGATTTTATAGAGTACTCTAAAACATTTTAACTAATTCCATTTGCTCATCAGCATGACCTCATCTGTCCGGGGCCATGAGGCAGGGCAGAGATGAGCTCCGCATCAGAGGCAAGGGAACTGGAAACAAGAGCAGCAAAGTGACTCGCCCAAGTCAAAGCCAGACCAGTGCCCTGCCTCACCCCCTCAGCTCAATTACACAGTTTCCTTGTGACAATATGGGGGTCTCCTCAGGGCAGTCATGACTTTCACTTGCTGGGTTGAAATCCCCTGGTAAGACCACCTGGAGATTGCTTCCCTTGACAGGGGATTCAAGGTCTCCTACTTCTGTTATGTGGCAGGTCGTTCCTGGGCCCACCCATGTCATCTTGCTCTAGAGAGCAGTATCCCTCAGAATGAAGGACCAACCACAGCAACCATGACTGCAAGCCCACCGAGTGCCAGGTGTGTGGCGAGAGTATATGTGGATTATCCCACGTACTTCTCCCAACAACCCTGAGGAAAGGGATCTCTGATTACTCTTATTTCTCAGATGAGGTGATAGGGGCAGAGAAGTCAACCTGCCTTAGGTCACAAAGCCAGTAGGAGGCAAGAGCCGAGATTGAAGCCCAGGACCTCCTAGACTCTGAAGCAGGTACTTTTAAGTGTGAAAGATGTGCTGTGCCACAAGTGGCTATTCTCTGGAGGGGAGGGGGAGCACATTTCAAACTTATGTGCCACCCCATTAGAGTAGAGACATTGATAAGAGAAACCAAAGTGCAGCAAAGATGAATTTAGTGTCGGAAAACGTGAGTGCAGGCATGGCACCTAGAGATCACCTACTGATGATTACAGAGTACAGGTGAGAAAATGGAGACCCACAGAGAGGGAGTGATTTGCCCTGGATCAAACGGCAGAGCCAGAACTAGAACTCTGGTTCCTTGGATTCCAGGCCCACAGATGCCCCTTGCTCCAGCCCTGTCCTTGGCAGCTTCCTCCTTCAGCTTTATAATTTTACCCCCCACTGCCTGCCATATCACACGCCTTCAGCAGAATCTATGAGCATCAGCCCTTTTTAGCCCGTAGAGAAACTTCTTAGATTGGAAACAACCCCCCAAACACAAGCAAGCAAACAAACAATTCCTCAAATAATTAATGAGCTCTCTGAGCTATGATCCTACAAGAGTATCCTCATACAATTCCTCCCAAGCCCATTCCTTCATCCCCATCCCGGTGCCCATCCCTCCATCTCCATCCCTCCAATTCCTGTTGTGTTTGAACTAGGGCAAAGCAACACTCAGAGCAGCAGCAGTCCTCAGCATACAGTAGGAGCTTTGGTTTGGTTCTCAGACTCTCAAACTCAGTGTAGTGCATTAGAGACAACTCTTCTAGCTCTGGCACCAGAGTCCAGTGCCAGTCACTGGCCATCCCTGCCCCACTACTGCCTGGACTGGGGCCATTTTCTTAACTGCTCGGGACTCCAATCTCTGGGGGCCTGTGTCCAGAGGGTAAACACACCATCCATACCTGGGGTGGGACTGCTTGGCGAGACCTGGGTGGGGTCAGGGCAGCACTGAGTGAGCCTTTACAGACCCTGGCTGGCAAACCAGCTCTTAAAAAAGCTCTGATATATAGAGATTTCTGATTTCTATAGTGTAAAAACTACAAATGCCTATCGCAAGCTACCTGACATTCCTGAACATTTAACACGCTCTTGGGAGCTAGCATGTGCTGGCTCTAGCATACCTTCCATGCTGCCCACCCTTGGCTCCCAGGTGTCCTGATGCAGGGCAGTTTTAAATTTTGTCTTAGTCCCTGGCAGGTGTCTGACAATCTAGGAAAACGAAGCCCCAGACAGTACATCTCCCCAACCTCCCATGTCCCAGCCACAGGGTAAAGAAGAAAACAGTGCAAAGCCTTGATGTCTAAAAGGTTTTTGCTTCCAAGGAGTTCAAAGCAGTTGCTGTGTCTGATCTTACCTTATCCTTCCAACACCCTGGGGAACCAGGGAGACAGTGGGAAGGATTTTGGTATCTCTTCCCAAAAGATGGGGATACTGAGGACCAGAAAGCTTAGAAAGATTGGTCAAGGTGACTGGCAGTTTGGAGCAGAGGCCAGAATGAGAAGCCCAATTATGCCTCCCATTCTCAACTTTGGGCTCCTACCCCCACTCTGTCTTCTCATGACCCCCCTGCAGAAGGTGAATAGGGATGGAGAAGCATGAGATCTCCCTGTGGTTTTCCCAGACAGAACCCAGGTCTCTATTTCCCAGCTTTGCCAGTCTCAGACCACACACCCTTAGTGCCTCCAGGGGAGCTGGCCCGACAGGCTTCCCTTGGGGGTGTGCCAGCTCTGTCTCTGCTCATTAGCAGGTCTGTTTCCAGGTGGATCCACCATGGGGGTCATTAAAGCAATAAACAAGTTCCCGGATTGTTGGTGGGCTGGACCTGGCACCCACCGCTGCCTGCATTGTGCAGAGTTCCAGCAGGCCCACACAGCCCCCAAAACAATGCCTCACTTCCTCCCAGGAAGCTGCAGACCCAAGCTAGTCTCCTGGGCTCGCCCACGTGCTCTGGCCAAGCCATTGTCTCCAAGTCAGACAGGTCCAGCCATTCCCATGACCAGGGTAATCGCATCCTCTTTGCCGTCCAAAAGTAGGAGGACCAGGGGCTGAGGGCAAAGAGCCACAGCTCCCCCCCAAAGGATTCTGTGGCTTAAAGCCCCCATAGTCCCTCACCAGGAGACCTGTGGCCCCACTACCATCTGAATACCATGCCCCAGCCTCTCCCTGGAACAGGGGTCCAAAGAAGCCCTACCCAAGCCTCTCAACCCTCCTGGCACCCCTTTCTCCCTATGTCTGGCTATGATTACCCCAATGCCCCCAAAGGGTTGTGTATATATCCCCAGGTAGGGGCTGAATGGTGGCAGGAAATAGGGTCCATCATTAATGTGAGCAACAAGGAAGTCATCAGCCCTACATAGTCACTTGCCTAGCGGGAGGAACGCTGGTTAGGCCAGGGTGTTCTTTCTCAAGGGATTCTGATGGGTCCTCAGTGGGGAACTTCTGAATACAAGTTCTTTGTCAGAGATTTACTGTAAACAGTCACTGCCCAAGAAAGGATTTCTTTCTTTTAAGCAGCTGTTTGGGATTTCTTAAATAGAATGATATCTTAGGAGCAGGAGAGGACCTGGGACAGAGTGAGCTAGAATCTAAAAAGATGAACTCAGGGAAAGGAAGAGACCAAGAAGCCTAGGCCAGGTCTATGGACTTCATGTGCAGACAGAGAACCTGTGGTCCACAGGATAAGAGATGTTGAGGTCTGAAGGCGAAGGTGCCAGAGGCTCTGTGTGCAGTCTCCCGCCAAGAGCCCGCAAGATATGGTGAGGCTGGTATTTAGTTCAACAAAATTTGTTAAGGCTGCTCAGCTCTGGCCCCAAGCCCTTACCTGGGGAAGCACAGACAGCTCATCCTTGACGCTTGCTCTGGATGGTGGAATCCATTGAAGAAAGGTCCTGGCTGGGCCTGGCAGGTGGGAGGACACACTGGGAAAGAGACCTTCCACAGAGAAAGGAACGCCTGCTGTGGCCCTGAGTAAAGATGTTGGAAATATGCTGAAGAGGGATGGGAAGAAGGAGACTGAGATCAGCTTCAAACCACACTCCTTCAATGAAGGACATAGTAATACTGCCTTATTTTTCTTTTAAAATTAACTTAATTGAGATATAATTTGCTTAAAGTAAAATACACCATTTTAAGTGTTCAGTTTTCTTGAGTTTTGACAAATTTGTAAACCTGTTAACCACCACCACGATCAAGATACAGAATATTTCCATCACCCCCAAAAGGTTCCCTCTTGCCCCTTTGCAGCTAGCTTCCCCTTACCACTGGCCCAGGCAACCACTGACCTGGTTTCCATCACTAAGGAATAGTTTTGCAAATTCGAGCTTTTCACATCAACAAAGGCATAGAGTATGGGCCTTTATGTGTCTGGCTTCACCAAGTTGTTGCATATATCAGTAGTTTGTTTCTTTTCATTGCTGAGTAGTATTCCAAGTGTGACTTTACCACAATTTGTTTATCCATACTTGTTAATGGGCATTTGGATTGTTTCCAAATTGGAGCTATTATGAATGAAACTTCCTTCATTGTCAGTGTAAAAGTTTTTGTGGGTATATTGTTTCATTTCTCTTGGGTGTATGTCTAGTAGGAGAATTGTTGGGTTGTATGTTAACTTTATAAGAAACTGCCAAACTATTCTCCAAAGTGGTTGTAGCATTTTACGTGCCCACCAGCAATATATGAGCACCTCGGTTGCTCTGCACCCTTGCTCACACTTGGTATTGTCCATCTTTTTTCTTTTAGCCACCCCAATAGGAGTTAGTAAAATCTCATTATGGTTTTAATTTGCATTTTCTTGATAACTAATGACATTGAATTTGCCTATTGGCCATTCATATATTTTCTTTGGTAAAGTGATTATTCAACTCTTCTGTCTATTAAAAAAAATGAGTTGTTTGTCTTCTTATTATTGAATGAAAGAGTTCTTTATATATTCTGAATACAAGTTCTTTGTCAGAGATTTACTGTAAATACTCTCTCCCAGGCTATGGCATGTGACTTTCTTTTTCGTTTTCTAAAAGTGTCTTTTGTAATTTCAATGGAGTCAAATTTATTGTTTCTTCTTTGGTGTCCTAGAAATCTTTTCTCACACTAAAGGTCACAAAGATTTTATTTTCTCCTAAGTTTTCTTTTAGAATTTTGTCATTTTAGCTATTATGTTTAAGTCTATGATCAACTTCTAATTTACTTTTTATGTATTATAAGGGTTGGAATCAAGGTTTCTTTTTTCCCCATAAGAGTACACAGTTGTTATAGCATCAATTATTGAAAAGATATCCTTTCCTCTTTAAGTTACCGTGGCAGCCTTATCAAAAATCGGTTGCCAAAACATGTGTGGGTCTATTTCTGGATTTTCTATGCTGTTCACTGATCTATATGTCCATCCTTACACCAATACTACTACAATGACTTGATTGCTATAGTTTTATAGTAGGTCTTGAAGTCTAGTAATATAAATCCTACTTTGTTCTTCTTTTTCAAGATAACAGAATATTCTAGATTCTTTGAATTTCCACGTAAATTTTAAAATAAGCTTGTTGAAAATTACTGGGTGATTATCTTAGTCTGTTTAGGCTGCTATAACAGAATACCATCAACTTACCATTGGCTTAAAGAACAGAAATTTATTTCTCTCAGTTCTGGAGGCTGGGAAGTCCAAGATCACAGGGACCAGCAGATTCAGTGTCTGGTGAGAGCCCACTTCCTGGTTTATTAATGATCATCTTTTTGCTGTGCCCTCACATGGTAGAAGGGTCCAGGGATCTCTCTGGGGACTTTTTTTTATAAGGGCATTAATTCCGTTTGTGAAGGCTCTGCCCTCATGACCTAATCACTTCTTAAAGGCCCCACCTCCTAATACAATTATACTAAGATTAGGGTTTCAAAATAAGAATTTGGGGGGAGGGATACTAACATTCAGTCTATAATAGTGATTATGATTGGGATTGCGTTGAATCTGTAGATCAATTTAACATTTTAGCAATATTGAGTTTTCACATCCATGAATATGGCATATATCTTCATTCATTTAGATCTTCTTTAATTTTTTTAGCAGTGTTTTGTAGTTTTTCATGTAAATGTCATATATCTTTCAGGAAATTTATCCCTAATTATTTCATGTTTATTTATGCTACTGTAAATGGCAACTGTTCATTTCATTTTCCAATAGTTTGTTACAAGTATATAGAAATAAAACTTACTATTTTCTTTTTTAAGATTTTTTATTGGGAAAGGGGAACAGGACTTTATTGGGGAACAGTGTGTACTTCGAGGACTTTTTTCCAAGTCAAGTTGTTGTCCTTTCAATCTTAGTTGTGGAGGGCGCAGCTCAGCTCCAGATCCAGTTGCCGTTGCTAGTTGCAGGGGGCGCAGCCGACCATCCCAGAGCATGGAGCTCTAACCGCCTGAGCCACCAAGCTGGCCTCTAAATCTTATTTTTGTATATTGACTTGTATTCTGCAACCTTGCTCAAATGATTTATTAGTAAGTTCTAGAGGGATTTTTTTTTGTAAATTGCTTAGAGTTTTCTACATATATATTATTTTAGCTGTGAATAGAGACAATTTTATTTCATCGTTTACTGTCTGTCTCCCCTGAATTCCTGGACTATAACACTCGGTCCTGCATGCATTCTCCTTTTTATATATTGCTGGGTTCTATTTGCAAAAATTTTGTTAAGTCTTTGAGTCTATGCCCATGAGGGATATTAGAAGGCTATTCAAATTTTATATTTCTTTTTGGGCTAGTTTTTCTAATATGTGTGTTTCAAGTAATTTGTCTCTTTCATGTAAATTGCCAAATGTATTCTGTAAAGTTATTAATAATACTGCCTTCTTATTTTTAATGTCTGTAGGATCTGAAGTGATGCTCCCTCCTTTCATTCCTAATATTGGTAATTTGAGTCTTTCCTCTTTTGTTGTTGATCAGTCTAGCTAGAGGTTTATCAATTTATTGATCTGTTCAAAGAACCACCTTTTGCTTTCATTGATTTTCTTCATTGTTGGTCTGTTTCCTATTTCACTAATTTCCACTCTTATCTTTATTACTTTCTTTCTTGCATTGCGTTTTGAAGGTCATAGAAGGGCGTGGGTTCCCACTTCCATCTTCAATCATAAGTCATAGAAGGTCAGAATGGAAGGGGTCTTAAACATGATATTGTTCAACCCCTTTCATTGTATAAGTGAACAGAAATCCTAGAGGGAAGGAATTTGTCTTCCAACCCCAATTCATTTATTCATTTATCTATTCCTTCCTTTATTAATATATTCTTATTCATTCATGTAAGACATATTTGTTAAGCTTATACTATGGGCAGAGATTGTGTTCTATTCGAAAAACAAAGATGAATAAGTCACAGTCTCTGCCTTCAAAAATCTCCCAGACTAATAAGGGAGATAGCAAGTTATCAGACAATTACAATGCAGTGCCAAGTGCCATAACACAGGTACTCTCAGGGTTCTATGAATGCACAGAGGACAGAATGCAAAATCTGATGGTTAGTGTGAAGATGAGGGCGGAGGTAGGGAGTGCTCAGGGAAGGCATCAGAGAAAACTTTTAAAATGGATTCACCAGACAAAATGGATCCACTCTTTTTCACTCCAGAAAGAACTTTGTGAATCTACCAAATATTTGTTTAAATGAGTCAAATAGAAAACAATTCAAGTCTCAATAAACAGCCTTCAATTAATCAATTAGCTAATTTTGTGTCCAGTATCATGCTAGGAGGTTTGGGAGAATACAGATTATGCAGATGACTCACTTATGCTTTCCAGAGAATAAATATTCTCTCAGATTCCTATTTACTAATTTTCTTTTTTTCAGGTGGCTGATCCCAACCATAGGAGGTAAATATATTTAGAAGATGTGGAGTTATCAATATTGACATCCTTATCTATTATCTCCTTACATATTGCTGCAAACAAATTACCCCAAAACTTAGCAACTTTACTGTTATCTCACACAGTTTCTGAAGGTCAAGAATCCAGGAGTGGTTTAGCTGAGTGTTTCTGGCTTAGGGTCTTGTAGGAGGTCTCTCATGAAGTTAGTGGTCAGGGCTGCAGTCTCTAAAGACTTGACTGGGGCTGGGGGGTCTGCTTCTAAAGCACTCACATGGCTGCAGATTGATATGCTGCTGCTGGCTACACAGAGGTCTGTTTGTGTGTGTAGAATCAGTTCCTCACAGTGTGAGCCTTTCCACAGGGCTGCTGGACATCGCAGCTGGTTCCCCTCAGAGTGAATGATCAAAATGCCACTCTTGTCTCTTATGACCTGGTCTCAAAATCACACATTGTCACTTCTGCCTTATTCTGTCCATTAGAAGTGAGTCACTAAGTCCATCTTACACTCAAAGGGAAGGGATTACACCAGGGCAAATGTGCACACCAACAGGTGGGGATAGTTGGGGGCCATCTTGGATATTTACTTACCACAGATACCCTCGTAGACTGACCACAATTTCAAGGATCTGGAAGCTTAGTGGCACTGAGATTGAAATAGCCAATTCACCTTTGCCTCATTTCCCACATAGAAATGTAAAGAAATGGGCCTAATTCTTAGAAATAAAATTACTTTGTAGAACCTACTCATTTTTATAGATTATATTGTTACATCCTAAAGTAAAAACTAATAGAAGTTTTTACTAAGAACCAAATCTAGCCCCATGCTGGGAGAAACACCTTAGATAATAGGGGGGAACTTCAAGGAATTTTTCTGGAATGATGTAAACATTATCCTTTGGCAGTTTAGAATTATGCAGGATTACGACTCAATTTATTTATTTTGAGACTGAGAATGCAGCAATGAACAAGACAGAGGGGAGTGGGGTTGAGGGTTGTTATGGACCGAATGTTTATATAACCCCCACCCCCAATCTATATGTTGAAGCCCTAACACCCAATATGCTGGTATTTGGAAGTGGGACTTTTGGGAGATAGTTAGGTTTAGATGAGGTCATGAAACTGGAGCCCACGTGATGGAATTAGTGTCCTTATAAGGAAAAGAGTTCTCTCTCTCTTCACCATGTGAGGATACAAGGAGAAGGTGGCTGTCTATCAGCCAGGAAGGGAGCTCTCATGAGGAACTCAATGGCCTGGCACCTGATCTTGGACTTCTAGACTCCAGAACTGTGAGAAATGAATTTCTGTGTCTAACACTCCCAGTCTTTGGTATCTTGTTATAATAGCTCGAGCAGACTAACATAAGGGGTTACTGTCACCTGATTGAGTAGAAGCTTGAATAGACTAAATTAGGATGCTACATAGCTTTCCATGGTGAAGGAATCTCCAGGGTTTTACAACAGCCTCTGTCTGCAGAGGAGCAGGGCTGATGGAAGGGAGCTCCAACAGCTGAAGAAGTTGCTGAAAACGTGCCTGGAGAGCATGGAAGTAAACATTTTAAGGCCCAACTTGGAGTTCTAAGCCAATAGTAGAAAACTTGGAGAGGAATCACATTGTTGGCGGAGGGGTGGGGTCAGTGTGGTTATTGGTGTAAATTCCTCTGATGAAAGATTTTAAAAAATAGAATAGGCTCTTTAGCTTGCATAAGAGTTTGTTATAAAAAAACATATTTGAAGTTGGAACAAGTGCTCAGACCTAGCTTACTTTTCTGGGACTTAAGAGAGCAGGACACAGTGAAGAGGCTTGTGTAGACTCTGAGATCCAGCCATGAAAGAAGGCAGATCACTCACTCTCGTACACCCTGGTGACAAGGAAGTACTCTTTTTCTTTCCTACAGAAGTAGGCAAGTAGGCAAGATAGGATGCAGCTAACTCTTCTCTAAAAGTTCTTGGAAAGTTATGATTCCAAGCTCACCTCAAAAATAAGTAATTTATTAGTCTGTCCTGAAATTGTCCAAGAATAAGCAGTAAAGACTTTTATGGAGACTCCATAGTATCAGAGACCCAGACTCCTTTTTTAATGCCCTTCTTTCATCTCATTGTCTAAGATAGTTGCCACAGTTCCTGCCACCATACTCACATTCCAGCCAGCAGAAAAGAGAAAGACAGAATGGAAAGAACACACACTTTCTTGTTAAGGACATGCCAGGGAAGTTGCCCATATCACTTTGTGTAGTTCTTATAGGGCAGTACCAGGTAGTTGTATGTATCACTTCTGCTTAGGTTCTATAGGGCAGAACCTAGGCACATGGCCATACTTAGCTACAAGGGAGGCTGAGAAATGCAATCTTTTTATTGGTTGTTCTTTTTTTTTTCAGCTAAAAGTTGTATTACTCTAGAAGGGAAAAACAGATACTGGGGGAAGAACTAGCAGCCTCTGACATAATAATCTCCTTGCCTGAAAGACCAAGCAGATCAGTCATAGTCAGGTAAATATCCTTTCATTAGACTATGAACTTTATGACAGCAAGGACGCTAGCTCTTTTTGCTCTTCACTTTATTATCATTGCCTACCAAAATTCATGGCACACAGTAGGTTCTCAGTGCATAGTAATCAAATAAATAAATGATTGAGAGGCAGCTGGATTTAAGAGTTCCAGAAGACTCCCCTTGTGTCTCTTCCCAAGGGCTTTTGTTGCAAGGATCAAGACCATTTGGTTTCTCATTAAAATTAAACGTGAGGAGGTATGTTGAGAGCTCTTCCCAAAGTGAAATTTCCTACTCACCACTCCCACCCTGACAAACAGTGTGGTTTCTTTATAGCCTTGGTCTAATGTCTAGTGATGGTGGATTTTAGGTGACATAGTGCACATAAGGCAGTTTGATGACAAAGGATGTGAGAAAGCCAGGCTTTTCCAGCCTTTCTGTGTTATCGCTATAAGAAAATCTGATAGCTTCCTAAGATAATTTTATCCCAAGTTCTCCTATATCGTACAGATTCATTATTTTAGACAAGAGAGGCCAGCTTTGCAGTAATGGGGCATCTATTGAGAGGTGCTGGGGGGTCACCTCTCCTCAGCTTGGCAGAGCCAAGCTCAGGCAGAGCCTCCATCCTCCTCAGCTTGGTCGTGGGTTAGCCTTGCAGCTCTCCACTGAGGGCTGTGTTTCCAGCCTACACCTTTAATAAGGTAAGATAATCAAAAACAGTAAAATGTGGAAGATAATATAATAGTCAATAAAAAGAAAAAGTAAACTAAGAAGAAATAAAAAGATGGTAAAAAGAGTAAAAAAAAAAAAAAAAAAGGCAGCAGGCAAGTGATAATATGACCTAAACGTAAACCATATAAACTTAAAAGAAATGAAAAGATGGAATAAAGACACAATAAGGCGAAAGTTAGAAATAAAAGATGGAGAATAAAAAGATAATACAATAAGTCTAGAAGATAAGATTAAAAAAGTATAAAATAGCTAGAAGAAGACAAAACAGAGATTAAAAGTGACTAAGATAAGTAAAATCATTAAAACAGGAAGAATAAAAGACTAAAAGGATTAAAACAATAAAATGTGTTAAACCAAATACCAAAATAAATAAAAAATTTAAAAGAGTGGACTATGGGGGAAGAGAGTAATGGATTAATTTTGTTTCATATTAAAATAATAATACAATGCGAGTACAAAAGCTTACCCCTCATGCAAATGAATTCTTTGAGTCTAGGCAGGCTCCAAGTTGTGCAAACCTTCCAACCTCTAAGCATCCATGTTAATTTGCTAGGGCTGCCCTAACAGAGTACCACAGACTGGAAGGCTTAAACAGCAGAAATTTATTGTCTCACACTTCTGGAGACTAGAAATCCATGATCAAGGTGTCAGTCAGCAGGGTTGGTTTCTCTGTGTGCCATGAGGGAAGGATCAGTCCCAGGTCTTTCTCCTTGACTTGTAGGCAGCCATCATCTCCCTGTGTCTTTCCTCTGTGCATGTCTGTGTGAAAATTTTCTCTTATTATAAGTACACTAGTCACATTGGATTAGGGCCCACCCTAATGACCCTATTTTCACTTAATTACCTCTGTAAAGACCCTATCTCCAGATGCAGTCACATTCTGAGGTCCTGGGGATTAGAACATATGATTTTGGGGCGAGTATGGACACATTTCCCCCCATAACGGCATCCCTGCAAGGAGACCCTGGGAGAAGATGAAGCCAGAGATGAAGGCAGAGAGCAGGACCTTTGACCTCTTGCCTGGTTTGCCAAAAAACCTCTGATCTGGCTAAAAACACTTGTGAGATCAATATCCACCCCCAACTCCACCCCCCTACCCCCGCCAAGCCAACAGCATGATCTCCAGCGGTGTTTTGGAGCATAGCATATATGTCACTGTCTTCTGACTTTTCCAAACAGGGAAGCCCAGGACAGCACCAGAACAGCTCACTTGTGGGAATGAATTTTCTGTACTTGGTTTCTCTTGCTCCAAAGGTAGAGTTTATAATTGTATGTAATGGAGAGAAGCCTGAGAAATCCTCCTCCCCTTGTCCTGGAGAAGGAAGCACAGAACCATAGAAGCAATCACCTAGTTCAATCTCCTTATTAATAGCTGAGGAAATGGAAATCTAAGAAAGAAAGACTTCCCCCCAAAATAGTAAGTTTTCTCTCTCTCTCTCTCTCTCTCTCTCTCTCTCTCTCTCTCTCTCTCTCTCTCACACACACACACACACACACACACACACACACACACTGAGCAAGCAGAGCCCAGACCCCAACTTGGCTTCTGATGGGGATGGCTTGATAGCATTCAACCTATGCAGTTGAAATGGGCACTGTGCTCAGAAGGGTCCTGAGCTTGATGCAATGCTCTGCTATTGCCATCTTGAATTCTAAAAACTTTGGAACAAGGGGTACTACATGTCATTTTGCACTGGGCCCTACAAGTATTGTGGTGGCCATCTTACCCCCTGACTCTACTTCCCACTGTCTTGTGATGAGGAAGGAACCACAGCCACCCAAGCTTCTTTTGACCATGAGCTGTCCAGAGCAGAGACTCTGGGTACAGTCTTAGCACAAGATAAGCCCTTCAAAACAGGAGGGGGAAGGGAGGATGCCTTTGACTCAGGTCCCCAGGCTTTCTCTCTAGCCTTAATTCCCCAGTGGGTTTTTAGCTAGGGCATGAATCTGAGCATCACCCATCTCAAATGTCTAGCCTGCAGGCTTGGCCTGTCCCAGCCCTCTTCCCTTCAATATCCCATTAGTCTCCCAGACAGAAACCCAAGCGGGTGGGAGGGATGAAAAGAAAGTGAAAGTGTCGGCCTCTCTGGATGGCCTCTCCTCCTCTTCCTCCTCCTCCTCCTCCTCCTCCTCCTCCTCCTCCTCCTCCTCCTCCTCCTCCTCCTTCTCCTCCTCCTCCTCTTCCTCCTCCTCCTCCATCCCTCCCTCCCCCTGTTGTCATGGAGACCAGAACAAAGCATCTCTTTCCCCTCTTTTCTGGATTGTTAATTGTCTTTATTTCATGGTGCCTTTGTTAATTGTTGTCCCTCCCAGGATGAGGACCTAGGCCTCCTCAAGACTGGAAAGACGGTTAAAAACAAAAGTTAGGTGGTGGGGGTTTGGCACCACAACCAGGTGGTGGGGAGTGGAGGTAAAGAGGACTGAGGAGGCAACATCAGTATTTTTTAAATTGTCCAGGCTTCTGGGAAGGGAACACCTCTTCACCTCTTTCCCTCCCTTCTTCAATCAGCTACTTTTCAGGTGGGAACCAATGGCCTCCCTCTGTGGGAAGGGACAGGAGAGAATGGGAAGAGAAAAGAAAAACAACGATTGTGTGTATACTCACGTCTGTGTGCCTGTGTATGTGTACGCATGTGTGCATCTTTGCAGTGCACCCGTTCCAAGTTTCTCAGTAAGATATGCAGCCTGATCTTTACCCCCAGCATTTGGGACTACTAATAATTAAATTTACAGAGAGAATGTCGGCTAGTTATGGAGGTGAGAATGACTACTCCAGCCTCTTCCCCCTGCTTAATTCTTCATGGCAGCTAAACGTGTGAAGATTGGAGTGGAGGTTTTAGGTGTGTATGTGCGTGTGTGTGTGTGTGTGTGTGTAAAACACACACCAGCATTAGCTTAGCACATGCACTGAATGGGTCCCCTGTATGAGTGTGTGTGTGCGCATGTGCATGTGCAAGTTTATTGGAGGGTGGTGGTATGGGTTGAGTCTCCTGTCCTTCAGAGAAAGTCTTCAGTTGGGGGACAGGAGGCTGACTGTCACATGAGGAGCAGAGAGCTGTTTCTATTTCTAAGGTCTAGGCTAGAATCTAGGCTGCTGAATAACACTCAAGTGCTAGTTTATATGGTTCAGATTTTAAGAACTATAAAACCCTCAAAGAAGCAAAGACAGTACAGCAGAAAAAGCATGGATTTGAGGGCCAGAAAACCTGGTTCAAATGTCAGCTCTTGCCCTTTCATTGTGTCATACTAGAAAATTTCCTTCCACCCTCTGAGTGTCATTATCCCCATCTGTGAAATGGAACTTCCCCATCCTCACAGAGCTGTCAATAGATTAAAGGAGATCATGCTTGTAAAGTTCAGGCCTTGGATAAGATGCCTCTTTCTGTGCACAGAGGGAGGAGCTAGAGGAGATGTTTCTAAAAGGCTGATTCCTTCCAGTCCTGATACTCAGACTCTGAAAGGCAAATGAAACATTCTGTGAATCAATTTGTGATCTTCCTTTTTTTTGGTATATGTGCTGCCAAAGCGAGCACATTCTTCTGTGATCTTCTAAATTAGCTCCCATATCCCAGTGTGACTCTGGAAAAACTCATGTAGAACTAAGTAGAGGCCCCCCAAGCATTGGCCAGAAGGGAGTGGCTGATGCTGAAAAGTTGCTGTGGGAGTCTCCCTGGTGCAAGACCCACCTGAGCTGAGCACTTTGATTCCACGTCTGGTTACAAGCATCCAGAAAAGCACTTTCTTAGTCAGTAGGATGAAGCCTTGGTACCCAGACAAGCACCACTAGGCTGACCTAACCCGACCTACCCTTGGTTAGGTGCAGGTAGTCTGGGGGGAGTGGGGAGCAGGAAGGGCTTCAGGCAAAGCAGTGAGACAGGGATTTCAATGTTGCTCTGTCCTCCCAACTCCTCAGCTCACTGTCTCTCTCAGAGTTTTCTCTCCCTTTCGCTGCTCCTGGAACACTGAGGAAAGCAAGTGACACCTTTCTGTGAATTTTAATCCTTTTATCACTTCTTCCAAGGACGTGTGCATTTTACACTTTGTCTCTAACCTCAGAGGGTAAAGGGCACCCCGGGCACCACAGCTCCCACCGGTGTCTCAGGGTAGGCCTGGCAGCCATGGGATGTGCGTTGGAGACTCACCGAAGCCAGTCAAAGTCATTCCTTTAGCAAATGTATTTTGAACATCTACAGCAGGTTCTCAAATAACATTGTTTCGTTATGATGCTGATGAGATACCCTAGGAACTTAACTCTTGTTTATATCTATTAGCCTGTGGTAAAATTGGTTTCTGCACCTCTCGTTTTGCTTAAAGTTGAAGAATCTACTGATATCATTAAGCAAGGACTTACTGTAACTCTGGGCTCTGGAAATTAAATGGAAAACAGAGCAGACAAGGTTCTTCCCTCACAGAGCCTATAGTCTAAATGGGAGACAGAAAAAGCACAAGAAAACAGAAAACAGATAAAATGAATACCAACTGTGGTAAGTACTATGAAGGAAGTAGGGGCTAAGAAGGAGGATAAAGACAGAGAATGATTTTAGATGAGGAGGAAAGATGAAGGGAGGGACATTTATGTTGCGACTGGAGGATGAAGAGGCGCTGCTCTGGGAAGAGCAGGGTTTGGGGAAGTTCTTTCCAGATAAAGAAATACGTATAGGGTTTGAAGTCTAGTTTAAGGTGGATCTTTCAATATAGAAGATCTGATTGGGACTGGGCAAAATTTGGGAGATAACAGATTGAAGGATACAGTGAGGAAAGGGCCTTGAAAAATAAACAATTGTTTGATAAGCTAGTGGTTTGCCAGGTTAAGCAAAGTATTGTCCCAAGGATGGGGCTGTTTGAACAGTCTATTGTTCAGATAAAATGATTTTCAGAAAGTTTCTGAAGCAAATAATGAAGTTACTTACTGGTTTATAGTCTTATCTTCCTGGGCAAGAAATTTCTGGAGCAAATATTAAAATCATGTCAATGTAAACAGCCTTAGTTAAATTATGTGGCTGCGGTGGTCTCAGTTCTGAGAAGCAGGGAGGCTGTGGTGGTCTAGCTGAGAGATGATGATGGCCTGGGCTAGGGTGGGGACAGTGAAGACAGACACGTGGGTGAATTGGTACATATTTTTGGAGATAGATTAACAGGACACACTAATTTGATTAGATGGGAAAGGAGGAATCAAGACTTACTCCTAGGTTTTAGGTTTGAGCCTGGGTAGGTGGTGGTACCCTTCACTCAGATGAGAAAGATGGTGCAGTGTATAAACAGGCTTGGGAAAGGTGGCTAAAGTTTGAACATGTTAAGTTTAGGATGTCTGCGAGATCCTTGGGTAGAAGTGTCAATCAAGTATGTGGTTGGATATATGAGTCTGAAATGCATGAAACAGTCTTGGAAATTTAAATAAAAAATTGGGAAAATCATCAGCACATCATTGTTATTTAAAGCTATGGAAACAGATAAAATTTCACCTAGGGAAAGAAGGTAGAAAGGAAAATGGGGTGCAGGAGAGAGCCCACAGGAAACACCCACCTGGAAACAAGGGTGGATGAAAGAATATAAATAAGGGAGGCTGAGAAAGGGAAACTAGTGAGGTCAGAAGAAATTCAGGAGAGTCTGGAGTCATGAAGTGAGCATTTCAAGGAGGGAGTGGATCACTGGGTTAAATGGTATAAATTTGATGGGTGTGCCTGGGCAATGGTATGATATTGTAGAAAGACCTAGAATCTTCAGAGTCAGGTACTACTTCCTATCACTTATTGGCTATGACCTTGAGCTTCATTTTTCTCAACTTTAAAGTGGGGATAATGAAACCAACCTCACAGAATTAGGATAAGGTACAAGTAGATACTGTATATGAAAATACTACCAGTCATAAGACACAGTAGAAAGCCAATTAAAAATATCTCAATTTGGTGACAGCCATTGGGAAGGGTGGACACCTATGAAGTGAGATATAGCAAATGGGCGGGGGGGGGGGGTGTTGGAGAGAGGAGAGCCCATCGCCTACCTCTCTGTTCTTCCTGTCTCAATCTGCTGTGGCTAAGGACAGATACAGGAAAGGACTCATAATGAAGTTGCTCATTGAATCTTGATCAGGAGACAGAGAAAAACACCCAGATATATGGAAAACACAGACAAGTTGGCTGGAGCATGTGGGTACTCTAATAGTTTCTGAAATGGTTTCATCCATAAGCCAGACCGCGAAGAGTTCATATTGGCTTCTCCCACCTCCTTACCTCCACTTTTCCCCCCCCTTTCCATCTCCCACACCCCTAGCTTAACTCAGGTCGATATCATTTTTACCCTGGTTATTGCCATTGTCTGGTCACTGGTCTTCCTGCCTCCAGCTAGAATTGTCTCATCAGAGGCCTTGCTTAGAATCCCTCCGTGACTCCCCATTACCTTCAATGAACCAACTGACCAACAAGTATTTTTCAAAGGCCTGTTCTTTGCCAAGCCTGGGCGAGGCACAGGGATCTCATAGGGAGTCAGAGACACATCCCTGCCCTCGTGGAGTTTACAGTCTAGTATGTATGTGTGTTTGGGGGTGGGGGTTGGGAGAGGACAAGGGAGGGAGAGAGACAAATGAATGATTTTCATACTGTCTATGACTGGGGGTGGGGCGGCTTCGGGAACCCCATGACTTGAATTTGCCTGTCAAGAAAAGCTCCCAGAAGAGTTGATATCTGCGCAGACCTAAAAGGTGAATAGAAAGTGTTAGCCAAGGAAGATGCTGGAGAATGATGAAATCCCATGCCCTTAGGTTTGTGTGCCTGGCTAACCATCACTTGCTGAGACCCAGGCCACCTACATTGTGGGCACATTGTTACTTGCAGTTCCATGATTGCTACCGCTTTAATACGCTCTACTTCCACAGGTCCTTCCAAGACCCAGTGGATATGACTCCTTCTCCAAGGCTAACCAGATCCCCACACCTACCTTAATGCCCTTGGTGTGCCTCATGTCCAGTGCTTGCCTGATCTCAGCACTCTTGCACCTCACTATAATTAAATGCTCACTCATCTGTCTCCTTCAGAAATTGGCAATCTGAGAAGGTCAGGCCACTCTCATTCATCCCGGTGTCCCCTTTACCCAGCTGGGCCAGACATATTGTTGGTATTTAATACATACACACAATTAAAGGAATCCACTCCCCACTATGTAGGTCAGGTCAGAAAAAAAAATAAAGGCATGTTTGCGAATGCAAGATGATAGGACTAGCGACTGGTCTGACACTCAGGAAGCTGTCTAGCTGCAGGTGGGATCATATGATGTTCCTAAGGGAGGTTCTGAAATGGGGGTTTTTAAAACCCTAAATCGAGGCTGTCTGTCTGGAGGGATTAGGAGGCTGGGAGTTGATGGAGAACTTCTTGAGTCTTGCCCTAAGGATCGAATACTCTGTGTAGCGACTCTCATACCTGGGCAGTGGGAGCGGGCAGAATCCATGTCTTTCTTCTATTCTATCCATCCGCCCCCAGTCCTGTCACTCAGGAGCCTTAGCTCTCCCCTTCCCACCAGAGGTTTCCAGCTGTTGATGCCAGGATGGACCTGGCTGCAGGGAGGAGGAGGGAACTCTCTGTCCCTCCCTCCTCCTCCATCTCCCCACCCTTCCTCCCTCCTCCTCCCCCTGCCCGCTCTCTGTCTCCCTCCCTCTTTCTCCTCCGCGGCTGTGGAGTCGCCTCGCAGCCGCAAGCCGCGAACGCCCGGCTCCCAGTCCTGGCTTGGAACTGAAGTGTATGAGTGCGGGTCCTGGCAGCCGTCCCTGAGCGGCGGGCCGGGTCTGAGGCTGGGCGCAGCGGTCAGCAGCAGAGGCCCAGTTCGGGACCGAGCCGGGGCGCGGGGACCCAGCCGGAGAGCTCGGCGGCGGGCGGGCGCCGCGTCCGGGCGAGTCCGGGGCAGGACCGCGGAAGGCAGGGAGACGGCCGCAGCAGAGGGCAGAGGGCGGAGGGCGGAGAGCGGCCTGGCTCGCGGAGGGCGCCGCCCCGCCGGAACCGAGCTCTCTGCCCGAGACTGCGGCGGGGCGCTGGGCGCGCACCGGGCGGCCCGGAGTCCAGAGCGAGTCCCCGGCCGACAGCGGGGGGCGTGCCCCGCCCAGCCCCGCGCCTAGCGCGCCCCGGATCACTGCGTGGCCAGGGCATGTGAGCGGGAGGCCGGGGCCGCCAGCGCCAGGACGGCCGGAGGAGCAGCAGGAGCGCGGAGCCGCGAGCCCAGAGCCCAGCGCCCAGCAGAGTAGTAAGTGCGCCCCTCCGCGCCCCCTCCTCGCCTCGGAAGTTTGACACTCGCGCCCCCACGGTTCTGGGCAGACGCCGGCTCTCATCTTTGCGAGTTTCCATCCTTCACAAAGTTTTCCCAGGAAGGACGGAGCCCCCACCTGACCCTAGCAACCCCGGCCAGTGGGGGCTCCTCGCGGGCACACAGGGTCCTTGTGGACAGGGTTAGCCGCTTGGCGAGGCCGTGGGTGGTTGTGGGGGTCTGTGGCTGTGCACACCGGGCGAGCCAAGCTGGGGTGGGGGCGGGGGCGATGCCCGCTCCGGGCAGAGCCGCACCGGGTCTTTCACACCAGCTTGTCCATGCGCCCAGTTCAAGGATTTCCCAAGGAGAAGCCGGGGCGACCTGTGCGCGCCCCGAGTGGGGCTCGGGTGCCGGCTGGGAAAGGCAGAGCTCCCCGCCCCGCCCCGGCGTGTGGGGCGCGGGGTTCCAGCCGCGCCGCCTCCCCAGCCTCCAGGTCTGCGCCTCAGCGGACCTTCTGCTGCGGCTCCTCCCGGCTCACCCTCCTCCACCTCCCTCCCACCTAGCCTTTTTCATGGCACCCCCGCCTCCCGCCGTGGGGTGTCGGAGGTGAGCCTTTTCCGCCGAATTTCACCTCCAGAGCAAATAGTGCCTGGGGTAGGGGAGGGGGGCTAGTCGCTGCGTTCCCAGCGGCTCGCCATTGTTTTCCCACTCCGCGCGTTCCATACGTAAACACACACACACACACCGCGCGTTCCCTACGTGTACACACACTGTGTGTGTGTGTGTGTGTGTGTGTGCGCGCGCGCGCGCCGGCTGCGTCGAGTCCCCAGGCGCTCAGGGATCGCCCGCGGGGTCGTGCAGCTGGAGCTGCTTCATTTGCTTCACTGGAGCTGGGGGGTGGGGGGGTGCAGAGACGTAGGGGTGTTTTTAGAGCCCCGGGCTGGGCTGCGAGCCGTGCCTGGGCAGGAGGGAAGTGAATTTTGAACTTCAGCCCTGGACCTTTCCGGGAGGACCCCGGCGCGCGAGCGGCGGCTCCCGCCCTGGAGGCCGCACGGCAGCTGCAAGGACTCCAGCGGCGCTCTTGGCAGCGGCCTCTGGGACAGGGGCTAGGAGGACGCCGGGGAGTTTTCCTGGGAAGTTTGCTTTGACTCTGTGGGAATTTCCGGGCAGGGCGCCTCGCCTCTGGTGAAGGGGTCTGGCGGGGTCTGACTAAGACAGCCAGGGAAGATGCTGCTGTTCTGGGAAGAGTTTCCAGGGACCCTGATTCACACTGGGCTCCCTTAGGAAGTGGCGCTCCAGATGCCTGGGATTCAACACATTTTATTCCTAATTCCCCACCTATGGGCAACGTGGGCTCGGTCGAGTCTTAACTTTTCTAGATTTTCCCTTATGCAAAATGGGCAGAGTTAAGCACACATCTTTGAAATTGGTATCTAATGATTGGTTAAAGGATAGTGGTTTGGAAGGCACAAAGTCCAGGAGGGTTGGGAACCCCCCCCCAATTGGACCACTGAAAGCCCAGTATAACTTATTGCTTAAGAGCCAAGGCTCTGGAGTTGGATCCTAGGTACTATCACCGGCAAAGTGATCTTAAGCAGTTTAACCTTACTTACTGCTTTGTGCCTCACTTTGCTCATCTGTAAAGTGGGTTTCATATGAAGAGTACCTACCTTATGGGGTTCTTGGAGATTAAAAGTCTTAATAAAGTAAAGCTCATAAGAACAGTGCCTGGCACAGTAAGTGCTGGGGAAATGTTAGCTGTTCTTGTCATTATTACTACCCTGACCTTGTACAGAGCCCAGAAGAGCACTTTGGGATTGTGCTCATTTAATCAGTTATAATAATAGTCTACTTCTGGGAAGGAAGAAACCTCACACTTCCACCCTTTTGTGATTTTTTTTTTTTGGTTGCTCAAATCCTTCCTACTCCTTGTCTAGTTCCATCTTGTTGAGTCTTAACTTTTCTTCACCTCCCCTTCCTTTCTCTCTTCATTCACAATTTTTGTGAAAGGCATTTCATTCCCTCCTTTAAAAAAAAAAAAAATCAATCTTGGCCCAACTGCAGTGTTCTCAGTGGAAATCAGGCCCCAGGAAGGAAGTGTCTCCACAGGGTGTCCCCTGAGTACCCCGGCCTGGGCAGCTGGCTCAGGATTGGATGTGCATTTGTGTCTCTGGGGCTGGGTGAATTTCCGGAGAGAGGAGCCCAGGTGTCTGGGGCCCAGGGGAAGAGTCAGGTGGGATGGGCTGGCGCTGTTCTTGGGGGAGTGGCAGGGTCGGTGTTGCCTGCTGCTGCTGGGACTCACTTGGGGACGTGGAATATCCCAGCTGCCTGGGCAGAATGGATGTGGGATTTGGGATACCTGAAGGGCCACAGTTTCTCTTCCAACTTTCCACTTGGCGTGTAGACTATTTTCTAGGAATTTGTGTTTGTCACAAGCGCCTGGTCTGATTCTGCACATGCGCAGCTCCCGTGAGGGTCGATCTGGACGCCAGGATGAGCGGGCTGCTTGCTGGCCACCCACACTGTCTCAGACAATGGGTTTCTCTCTCTCCTTTCTCTGACCCTCTAACCCCCACCCCATGCTTCAGGGAGGATGGCCAGGAGGTTGGTTCTTGGTGCTTGGAGATCCTACAAGTTGGTGATCTGTGATGAGAACCAGCCAGTGCTGTCACCCCCATTCATTCCTTTAACAGAAATTTGTTGCACACCTATTATGTGCCAGCGGGGCTTCAGGAATGAATAAGACAGGTAGTGTGCCTGCCTTCAGGGAGCCTTCTTTCTGGTGGGAGGAGACAGGAAATGCGGAACTTGAGATAAGTAACCAGGACAATATTGGTTATTCTTCCTTTGTGATGTGAAAGGAATACAAGCAGGGTGATGTGATAGAGAACTTCTGTGCGTGGGGTGGGGGGCTAGATTGGGAAGCCAGTGAAAGCCTCCCTGGGGAGAGGACTGCTCAGTGAGGCCTGAAGGATGAGAAGGAGCCTGCTGCACAAAGACCTGAAAAAGTCTAGCAAATGAAAAATCCCTGAGGCCAGAACAGCGTTTGCAAAAGCATTGTGGCTGGAGGGGGAGGGCAGAGCCTGGTTACAGAGACCTGGTAGGACTAACTGGTTAGGAGCTTGGATATTATGGCCAGAGTGATGGGAAGCCATTGGAGAGTTTTAAGTAGAGGAATGACATGATCTAATTTATTGTTTTAAGAGAGTTTTTGGGTAAAAAAGATTATTTGATACACTGGAAATGATAATCAGGGTTGCCCCAGGGGAAGGAAACGTTGGCTGAGGGATGGGTGGAAGAAAGATGGTGCTTTCATTGTAGACTCTTTTGTCCTTTCTGACTGTAGTACCATGTGCATGTATCAACTATAACCAAAAAAAAAAACAACAAGCATATTTAAAAAGAATAGCTTATAACCTGGAAACTGTATATAATAAAATGTAAGAAATGATATTAAGCTATGTAATATAGTGCCGATTTTAATCGTAAAGCTAATTATATGCACATTGTGCACACGTAGCAAGAAGACTAGAAGGCTGCCTTGAAATGTTTACAGAGGTTAATTCTGGATACTGGACGTATGATTTTGACTTCCTTCTGTATCTTCTGTTGATTTTTCCAATCTTCTACGGTGATCCTGAACTACTTTTATAAGTGGGAAAATAAAATGTAGAAAAGAGGATAGCTTGAAGGAGAGCAAGAATGGAAGCAGAGAGGCCAGCTAGGAGGCTGATTCGGAATTAAAATGATGCCTTCGGGTGGGCCAGCGGGAGATTGTTCTGGAGGTAGAGCCACCAGGTCTCAGTAACACACCATTCCCTGATATGATTCTGTGCTCTTGCCTAGAGAGGGCATTTACCCCAGCTCAGATTTTGTGATCAGGAGTGTGGGGATCAGTGATGATGAGTGAAGGACCACTTCCAACACTGGCTTGGCTTTGGAAATGTCTTCGATTCCAGCTACAGCCTTATCCCCATCTTTTCTCCTAGGCGGCGGTGGTGGTGGTGGTGATGGTGGTGGTGGTGTCATCCTGATCATTTTGCTACTTTGATAATTAACAGATTCAGGGAAGGTGATGTATAAAGTGAGATGGATTTAGAGCCAGTGGGGATGGGGCACACGGTACACAACATCTCTGAGCTTCTGTTTTCCCATCTGTGAAATGGGACAATAACAGCGACAATCCCTGCCTCTTAGAACATGGGAGGCTCACGTTTGATCATGTCTACGGCAGGGCTCCTTGAATGGTAAGGGTCTGGAGTTTGCTGTTGCCAGACAAGTGTTTGCTTGGGCAACACTTGATTCTACAAAGGTTTTCTCCTCTCTGGAGGTGCTTTGAGATTGGCCCTTATTTGGGCAGCTCCCTGAGTACGTCCTTAGGAAGCTGAAGCTGGCTGAAGCTGATGCTTCTGGAAAAAGTGGAATTCAAATAAAGCTATGTCCCTGTGCCCCATCCCCAGCTACATTCAGGGGTGAAGTCGAGTGTTTGCAAAGGACTCTGTGCTGGGAAGGTCCCTCCAGGCCCACAGTAAAACGTGCTTTGAATGGGAATTATTTTTGTGCTCAGTGTTTGCTTAAGAGGCTCACTCCTGCCTGAACTCGCTATATCCTCATCCTCTGCTGGTCCCCTGCCTGGAACTGGGATGTGTTCACCTGGAAGGCTGTCACAGTGCCTATCACCAGGAGGGGGACCAGAGCCCATGAGGATTGCTTTCACAGCTCCCAAGTAGGAAGACATGTCCTGGATGGGGGTCTTTGCCTGGGGGACCTCATTTTGATTGCCCCTTCCTTGGTCCTCCTTCCAGCTCCTTGGAAAGACTTGATTGGGAGATCTGTTACAGGTCAACTCAGCAGAGCCACCTTCAAACCTCTGCCAACTTCTCTGGTCGGGGTGATGCAGTTTCTTTTAAAACTTTAAATACTTTTCTCTGAGCAGCAGTGATGTGGTAGTTTCCTCCTAAGTGGGGTGGAGCTTAGAGTTGGGCCTGAGTTCTGTCAACCTAGCCCCGAGACCCATGTGTCCATCTCAGCCCAAGCCTCATGGTGATGCAGGCTTTTGTGCACTCCCCACCCCCCCTTCCCGGAAAAGGTTTCTGTTCGCCCTGCATGGTCCACAGCACGGAACCTCGCAGTCACTACCTGGGGTACTCCAGGCATGTTCTTGGCTTTCCTGCCTCTGAAGACCCCACTGGTCCTGTGACCTGCCCTTTTTGGGAGGAGCCAGAAGGCCTGTAGCCCCACTGCTCACTCCTAGGTGTTGTTGGGAAGGATTTGGATGGAGCCAGAGAAGGAACGGTGGTTAGACTTCCAAGAAGCTGAGAGGTGAGGAGGGAAGTGGCTGGGGTTTCCCCTGCCTTTTCCTAAGGTCGTCTGTGGGCGAACCCCAGGCCTGAGCACAGCCCTGGATGTGCTGTGTGTGTGACCCGTCATCTCCACACGACTATGCATGTGGGGACAAGCTAGGAGGGCAGCAGAGGCTGAGACTTGTACCCAAAGGTTGAGGGTTCCAGCCAGAAGTATTTTTTTTGGGGGGAGAGTTGTGTATGAGTTGGTATAGGAGAAGAAGGAAGAAGTGGACAGTCTCTCCAGCTGCCACTTTTTTTCCTAAATAGCATTACTACCCAGGTGCTTTTGGTCACTTTGGGAAGCTTGACACAGGCCATCAAATCTGAAATCAATTTCTTTGATACACACACGTATGAGTATACACACAGCATTCAGACTCCCCTCTCCACAGAAGTGGCCTTAGCATTTAAATGGCCTTGGCATGAAGCCCCATAAACAGCCTAGGGGATTGTGGCTTGTTTGAGGGGAGGGGCTTAGTGTTACCCCCACCTTATCCCTTTGTGTCTTATGGGGACATTTCCGAGGTAGGGTTTCAGTGTTTAGACTTGAGGAGAGGAGAATGGGAAGGAGCCACAGACTGGGCAGGAACCCTAGAGACTCTTAGATCTGTGATCCCTGCCAGGTCTGGAGTTCCCTCGGGGATCCACGCCAGAGGAGGCCAGACTTTTCTCCTCCCCTCACCCTACCTCCCCCATTCCTGCCCCTGCTTGACTCAGAATGGAATGTGAAGCCTGTGGAACAGGATGGGATGGGGTGAGAACTGGTTCCCAGAGGGCCTGGTTCCGGCCCCCTCTTCCCCCCCCAAAGCAGTGGGGGACACCAGCTGAATTGGGCTCCTTGCCCTGTGCCGAGCTGGTCCAGCCATTTTGAAGGGGCAGCCAGAGTTGCAGGGGTGGGGGGTCCTTATATAATCCAAGATGAGGGTGGGGCCAGTTAAAGGCCAGGTGAAGCAGGCAAAGCAGACCCTCCCAACTCCCATAGCTGGGGTAGCCTGCTCTAGAGTAACAGCCTTTGTTGGCTTTTTAAAAACTTATGGCTCATATATATATTGTATTATTTCTGTAGTTTCCAAAAGTAGTACAACAATGTTGTACTTTTGTCATTAGAATGGAAAGGATTTAAAATATATCTAGAATTGCCAGACAGAAACAGAAACAGAAAACGTAGTCATGGGTTTAGTCTCGGAAGACCAAGAGAAGAGTTGAGGCTTGACCAACAGTAGAATATTCTGCAGAAAGAAGAGTCCCTGGCAGGAGGGGTAACAGTGGAAATATGAGAAGAAGAAGCCTGTAAGACTGGACTGATACCCTTTCAAGATGACAGTTTTGTCAGCCCTGTGCCCCCTGTGACACCCTCCCCCCCCACCCCCCACCCCCCCCCCCCCCGTGGGTTGGACTGGGGTGGGTGGCCCAGGGACCTAGGCCCTTGAGGCCTCCTGCATTGGCCCTGGCATCTGGGAGGAGGCAGGAAAGGGAGTGAAGCCTTGGCTTAAGCTGCCCTTAGCTGACTCAAAATGATTAACTCTTGCCTGGCCACACAAGGTAGGCCCTGCACTCTCCTCAGTGAAGGGTGAGGAAAGTTTTCTGTGTGTGGGGTGTGAAGCTCTCTTCAAACCTCCCCCTCCCCTGCCTCCCAGCACTGCTGAAGGAGTCTGAAGTCATTCACCCATCCCTGTGAGGCTTTGGTTCTGGGCCTGTCCCTTGAGGGGTGGGCTGTGGTGGGGTGGGGAAGGAAGAGTGAATAAAAGATTAGTGGGGAGGGGTTGGAAGGAAGCCTGTGTGCTGGTACAACCAGGCTCTCAGAGGCAGGTAGGATGAGGGGAGTGGGGAATGAATGGGAAGCTGTTGAAAGCAGAAGGGAGTGGCCCCTCCAGCCTCTGCCATTTCTCTAGCTTGCCTGGCTCCCTTTTTCTTGGCTGATGGAGAGGGGGTGTGCGTGCAGGCAGCCAGTTGGGGGCTCGGTCAGTCCCCTCTGGGCCCCCGGGGGGCCAGGCATTACCTCTGAGAGCCCCAGGGAGACAGTGGGGACATTAGACCAATGTCAAGAGGGAAAGGGGAGAGTGGACTGGGAGGCAGAGAGAGAGAGAGCCAGGCCAGGGCATTGCTGCGGAGAGGCAGAAGCAGAGCCTCCTGAAGCTCCAGTCGCCCAGAGCCTCTGAACCCCACACGACTGGGGTTTCAATTCCAGTCTTACCTGGGGAGCAGCAGGCAGTGGGCAATCATCTTCCTTCCCTCACTTCTCTCTGTAAGCTCAGTTTCCTTTCTACTGTGTCATTGTGATCATGAAACAGCAGCCACACCCTCACACCAGGAGTTGGTCCTGAGAGGTGTGAGGGGCTGAGAGGAGTGGTAGGGAAAGAGCTAATTGTGGGGTCAGTGGGGTCACCTCCCTGGGGCTGGTGGGGCAGGCCTCTACTCTTGGTTGGGAAAATGGGCCCAGACTTCACTTACAGGTGCCCTAGCCAGGAAACAGGGTCAGAGAACAGGGGAAGGGGATTTGTGTCACATCTGGCCTGGGGCAGAGGTACAGAGCAAGACAGCTTTCTTTGGGATCTGAGGAAGTGAAGGAATGAACTTGACTGCTATTTGCCAGAGAATTATTGTAGTTATTATATGTCTGGGTGAACAAGGCTCTTAGAGTTGTGCAGTACACAGGCTGCACAGCTGTACATGATGGCCTTGTTGGAACTGGCTCAGAGCATCAGGGACTTACTTTTTTTTTTTTTGTCATTTTTATTTTGAAAATTTTTAATTATATTTGACATACAATATTATATTAGTTTCAGGTGTACAACATAGCAATTCAACAATTATATATCTTATAAAGTGACCACCATGCTAAGTCAAGTAACCATCCATCACCATACATAGTTATATGATCCTATTGACTATATTCCCTGTGCTGTGATTACATCCCTGTGACTTGTTTTGTAACTGGAAGTTTGTACTTCCTAATCTCCCTTCCACTTTTCTGTTTCACCCTTCCACCCTCTCTCCTCTGGCAATCATTAGTTTGTTCTCTGTATCCATGAGTTTGTTTCTGTTGTGTTTGTCTGTTTATTTTGTTTTTTAGTTTCCACATGTAAGTGAAATCATATGGTATTTGTCTTTCTCTGTTTGACCTATTTCACTTAGCATAATACCCTCTGTCCATCCATATTGTCTCAAATGGTACGATTTCGTTCTTTTTTATCAGCTGAGTAATATTCCGTTGTGTGTATGTGCCACATCTTCTTTATCCATTTATCCACTGGTAAACATCTACATTCCTTCCACATCTTGGGTATAGTAAACAATGCTGCAATAGAACATAGGAATATATGTGTGTGTGTGTGTGTGTGTATGTGTGATATATATATATATATATATATATATATATATATATATATATATATATATATCTTTTTGAATTACCGTTAGTGTTTTCATTTTCTTCAGATAAATACCCAGAAGTGGAATTGCTGGCTTATACAATAGTTTTATTTTTAATTTTTGAGGAACTTCCGTATTGTTTTCCATAGTGGCTGTGCCAGTTTACATTCCCACCAATGTGCACGAGGGTTCCCTTTTCTCCACATCCTCACCAACTCTTGTTATCTTTTTGGTAATGGCCATTTTGACAGGTGTGAGGTTGTGACCTATGGTTTTCATAATGTAAGCTCCCTTCTTTTCCACCAGCTCTGCCGGCCTTAGAGCCATACTCCTTAACCTGATACTCCCACTCTGGAGGTGATTCTTGGCTATTGGTTACCCCTTTCTGGACATTAGAGCTTGGGGAACCAGAATTGAGGGGAGGGCTTGTATGCAAGCATGAGTGTGGGTGTGTTGGGTATTTTAGAGAGGGTCTCTAGTTGGACTGTCACCGCCCTCCTCATGAAGTCAGAGTCCTGTTTGGATAATTGGCTACAGGTACAAGGGAGCTTCATTCCTGAGTCAAGGCTAATTGGGTTTAGGATGGGGCAGGGAAGACTGATGGGGCAAATGGGGAGGAAGGGAGGTTCTTGCCTCACCTGACAGCAGCCCTCCACCAGGCCCTTTTGCTGGACTTCAACCCACAGGGTCTTCTCAGTGTCCTTCCTTTCTCTTTTCCTGTCCCATCATGAAGACTCACCCATCGCTTCCCCTTAGGATCCAGCTCTTTGATCTCTGAGGCAATAACTGGCTAATTGGATTACTAACCTAAGTTCATGTGCTGGTGACAACGGGTAACTCCGAAGCACGAAGCACGTGAGACTTTTAATCAGCCAAGAGGCTTTTTTTTTTTTTTTTTAAGATTTTTATTGGGGAAGGGGAACAGGACTTTATTGGGGAACAGTGTATATTTCCAGAACTTTTTTCCAAGTCAAGTTGTTATCCTTTCAATCTTAGTTGTGGGAGGGCGCAGCTCAGCTCCAGGTCCAGTTGCCATTACTAGTTGCAAGAAGCCTTTTTAATGTAAGAGGCCTTTTTAATCCAAGAGGTGATTCTCAGAGTGGGAACTTGGGTGGAGGTGGAGTGGCTGTTGGGGTCTATGGGGACCTACGCAGTTTACTCATCTACTCAGCAGATATGTAAGGAACGCCCGACTCTCTGCTATGCCCTGCTGCACTGGGGCTAAGATACAGTTTTGAGGAAGATAAAGGGAAGTAAATAATCGATTAGATATTGACTGACAAAAGTGAAGGTTAGGGAGGTACAGGGTGAAGTGCTTTGGGAGCCCCCAAGAGGGGCACCACAACCAGCTTTGGACAGTCAGGGAAGCCTCCCTGGAAGAGGAAGCAAAGACCTGGAGAATGAGGAGGAGATAGTTTGGCAAGAACAAGTCAGAGAAGAGAGGGTTGTAAGGGCAAATCACCCTGTCTCCCAGGGTCCCCACCTGCATCTCCAAGGGCATGTCAGATAGTCATCCTGACTTTTGGGGGAGGATGAGTGGGGGACATTCGAAGACAGGGTGGCTAGGGGCTCCTGGCACGCAGAGGCCTTGTTCGCCTATGAGTTGTGTGTGCCAGCACAGGGGAGCATGGGTTTTGGGGTGTGCTAATATGTATGGGGTGTGTGGGGGCTGCCTGTGGTGTGGTGCTGTGGGTTCAAGTGGGACTAGGGCACAGTGTGGTGCCCAGGCCTCTCCCAGGCAGCTGCAGGAGGTGCAGGATTGCCAGGGCCAACTGCAAATTAGCCAGGCTGGTGTTAAATGCCTTTGCTGCTTCTTTCCTCCTCTCCTGTCTCTCCCTGCCCTCCCGAAAATCAACAACTGTGTCAACAGCGGGGTGATTGTGCTTGGCCAGCAGCCTCCAAGGCTGCCAGGACTGGGCAGGTGCTGGCAGGGTCTGCTGGAGCCCCACACTGGGAGCAGGCTGGGCCTGGCTGCCAGGGCTGCAGGATAAACAAGGCCGCACACAGGCTGGCCAGGAGGGAGGGAGGCCACAGGCAGGCTGGAGGGAGAACAGGTGTCTCAGGAGCGCTGCAGACACAAAGAACCTCTTGTCTCCTCCTCTCTGGCCCCAGGGAGCAACCCCCCTCCTCCCTTTCTCAGGCTCAGTTTGAGACCAGTGGCCAGGTCAGCTAGGGGGTGCTGGGAGTGAGTGAAGGGCAGGTGCTGAACTCCAGATTCCCCTTGCCTTTGGTTCTTGAGAGAGGTAAAACCAGTCCTGATTGGGGGGCAAGGGCAGTGGGGAGTCGGGTTCTCTAGCCCCACCCATCATGAGGCCTCAGTGAGTCTCAGTTTTCCCACTGGAAAGCCAGAAAACTCCTCACCCCTGCTGAGGCACCCAAGGAAGAAATGGGTGGGAACTTCTGGGAGGAAAGAAGCACTGTGTCAGGACTAATGGAAGGTGAGGCGACAAGTAGAAAGACCTGGTCCAAGGGATTCCAGGTGGGATTTTGGGGCTGGAGGTGGCTGGAGTGTGGCAACACCCTCCTCCCTTCATACCTCTTTATGACATAAACCTTTACTAAGCACCTACTGTGTGCCAGGCACTGTATTCGGGTTGGGGTAGACAAGGAAAAATAATATAGTAGCAGCACAGATCAGCAGATTGTGGAGTCCACTGCCTATGTAAGTATCCAACTGTCTTGGGTAAGTAACTTAATCTCTCTGAGATTAATGCATCTGTAACATGGGGGTGATAATAGTCACTGCCTGATGAGGCTGTTGTGATTGTTAAATGTGTGAAGAGATGCATGGTGTGATGCGTGTTGTATGGTAAGGACTCTGTTAAGAGAAGGCCATTATTGTCCAAGTGTCTTGGAGAGTATCAGTGTCTCAAATGTAGTCAGAGCCTAGGAAATAGACAGGTTAAAAAGTAATTGCAGTCTAGTCAAGTACTAGAGACTAGGAAGTCCAACGGCTCTGGAATGCCCTGTAGGAACAATCAACTCTGCTAGGATTATTAAGGAGTGATTTATGAAGGTGGGGAACATTTGAGCTGGGCTTTCAGTGAGGTATAGGAGTTTTCTGGGTCAAGAATGTAGGATGGGCCTTCTATGAAGCGGCACCGTGTGTGAGCCAGAGCCCAGAGGTGTGAAAGTGCATCTTTGTACCTATATTACAGGTTTGGGAGGACAACAGCTGGAGGGGTGGCAGGGGCCAGGCTGAGAAGGTCCTGCATGCCAGGCGAAGGGCTTCAGCCTCATCCCAGCTTACTGCAGGGTGAGGTGCCAATTCTGGTTGATTGATACACAGTGCCTTTTTTCTTCCTCCCCACACCAATCTGCATGACTTATTGAAAAACTCAGTCTCACTCACTCCGGAATACCTTTAATTTATAGAGAAGCAGGACTGTTTAATGAAAACACCATAGAGTTTTAGAGTCAGAAAATTCTGGATTTGAAGATTTTGGATTTTGAATCTCGATGTTGGGCCATATACCTAATTTCTTTGAGCCTCATTTTTCTTTTCCATAAAATGGGGTAATGGGATCTCCTCTGGTGCCAGATGATTGTGAGGATTAGAGAGAAAGGTGTGCCAAGTGCTGATGCCCTGTGGTTGCACAGTAAATGGGAGATGCGGGGGTCACTGTTTGTGTGGTCCTGCCCATGTCAAGACCCTTCTTGGGCCTTGGTCTCTATATCTGTACCTTGGAAACAACTGTATGTCTCTTTCCGTCCATGATTTTTGAACAGGTAATGGACCACGGGTAGATCAGTCACGCTGGGAGGCCCGGGACGACAGGGGCCAGACGTTGGCCTTCCTGGGGCCGCGCCCGGGCCTGCTGCACTGACGTGGAGGGAGCTGATTCCTTGTGGCTAGAGCAGTGGTTCCAGTTCAGGTGCTGTCCTGTACATCAGGCAGTAGGGTTCCGTCCTGCCCTTTCCATCGGGGTGATGCCCTTCAAGGGCCCTCTGACATCTTCCTGTGACTGTGATGCTGGTTTGAGGGCCAGAGGGCAGCTGGGGCCAGTGGTCATCGAGGACACCAAGGCTCTGCTCTAGCTTTGGCTTGTATGTCTACAGGCCTGTCACTTGGCCTCTTGGAACCTCGCTTTTCCTATCTGCAACTTGGGAGGGTCCATCGTGATCCCTCCCAGGATGAAACAAGAATGCTGTGCTACTGAGGCGATAGTGTCAGATAAGGATGATGACAGCCGCCCTGGTCATTTATGTTGCACTTTTAAACTCCAGGTGTGGAGTCAGATGCTTCCCAGTCCTGCATCGTCACTTGGCAGTGCCCTCCCTGGTTTGCCTCCCTCCACATGGTTTATCTCAGGGGTGACTCATGAAACCTGTGAGTCAGGAAGGTCTGAGATTATCTAACTGCCCATTTTGTGGATGAGGAGACCGAGATTTAGAGATGGGATGGGAACTCGTCCAAGTGGTGGGGTTTCCTCGTCCCACACTGGCTGTGGGTCTGCAGGGATGAGCTAGTGGTTCCATGTGTTGTGTCTCATCCTGTGCAGAACAAGTGGAAACCCACTCTGGGATTTGCTGCAGAGTCCCCTGGCCGCCTGCCATTGGTTTGAGGAATTAGTGATGGGAAGGGCCAAGGGCATCAAGGAATGTCTGGAGCACATTGGGTCTCCTGTCATTCGCAGGGAACCCATCCCAAGACCAGATAGACAGAGACCACCATTCTCCTCTCCACTATCACTTGCCACCTTAGCCATGCCCAGTGTGAGTATATCTCCATTTTATCTTCCTCCTCTGCACTCAGTGATTCTCAGGTGGTCGCGAGGTGAGGTGAGGCCAAGGAGAGAAGTTGGTGCAAAGGGGAATGCCAGGAGACGTGGCTGGACGTGGGAATGCCAGGAGTACTCTGGGATGCCCTGGCCAAGTGGCAGATAGCTTCCTAGGTAGCCATGAGTGAGAGAGAGGCAGAAAGAGTAGCAGTGAGACTTGAGTTTTCCAAGGGCCATGTACACATTTACATATAGTTTGCATATAACCAATACACTGAACACAATTTTATAATTTATCTCTAGGCACATTCAGATTTGCCTTTTATATTATTGTTTTTTGCAAAGATGGCTGCTTCCTTTGTCTTTTTGCTCTTGCCTACACCTTCTCACTCCTGTCCCATTTCCCCCCTGACCTCTCTCAGGGAGGGCAGGTGATTAGGAACAGTCAACTCCCGGTCATCCACTCTAGATCCTCCCTCCCTGGGGGGAGCACAGAGGGCTGGATGACCCACTGCTATTCAGCAGGGAGCCATTCCATTGCTCCCCAGCAGCCACTGTCACCCGTGAATGGGGACCAGGGAGCCTTCACATGGAGGCACACAGTGCTTGGCACTTAGCAGATGCTCAATAAATGTGAGGATCAAGTGAAATTAGAGAAGGATGTCCTTGGGGCCTGGCATCTGTGCCTGTGAGCTGTGAGGCTAGTGGGGAAAAAGGAGCCCCTGGGAGTCCTGGGGTGGTAAGAACCCATTTCCCTCTCTGACTGTGGCCAAAGAAAGCATTTCTTTCTCTTCTTGGCCTTGCAGGAAATAGTGTTGGGCATGAGAGGAACAGAAAGGAAGGGTCAGACCTTCTATTTTGTTTTCCAGATTGAGATTCTGTTATTAGCAATTTCTGACACCCAGGTCTCCAGCCAAGCGCATTCTCTTCTCTGCAGTATTGGGGAGATTCTTGGCCATGGTGAGAGGCTAGACAGGAAAGAGCATGGGCCAACAACTTTATGGTTGACGGTGATTCCTTGGCCTGTGCTAGGGGACAGTTTTAGTAGCGCGGGGCCAATTTGAGACCAGCCCTGTGTGGAGAGACGCCCTTCCGCGATGGCACGGCATCCCCATGTGAACCCAAATGGCTCTTGTAAGGAGGGCGAGTGGGCTCACCTCTCACACTCCTGCCCACTGGGCCTCAGGCTCCATGTTTTTCTCTGTGAAATGGGGTCAGGGCACTGACATTCAGAACAGTTGCTATAGAGTTTGTCGAGATGGCAGGGCCTGGGACGACCCCTACAAGGAAAGGAGAGCAGCTGTGTGCAAGAGGATCCCGGAAGAGGGGGAGCAGGCAAGATGACCACCCCTGTGGAAAGAGTGGTGCGCAAGCAAAACAACCCCCTTTCTGCAAAAGTGCTGAGCTGGTGGAATTTAGCTTCCCGGTTGCGAGATCGGGGCAGTAGATAGAGCTGTGCGGGCGCCCGGGCTGTGTTGTGCAAGGTTGTATGTGGGGGTCCCGGAAGACAATGGAGAGGATCGGATCAGCACCTGTGGAGCCCCCTCCACCAGGCTGGCTTCCCCACTTCCCTGTGGTTACCACCGGTCCCCAATCCTCGAAGCAAGTCCCATTCCTCCATCCACCTCTCGTGTAAGTTGGTCTCATTCTTTTCCTCATCCCCTCATTCTCCTCCCGACTGTTTGGACTAGAAGTAGTTATATTAGCCTTTCTTCAGGGAGTGAAGGGGTTTCTCTATGTCAGGTCAGGTGGTGCCTAATCCCCTGGCCTCTGCCTCACAGCGGGGAGGGTCCCAGACTGCTTTGAGGAGAGTGAACCTTTCAAGTGGTGGATTCCTGCAGCCCAGCAGGTCTCCAAGCTTGGTGCCATTGCATGATTGGGAAGGGCAGACTTGCTAGAGGAGAAAAAGTGTCTGTGGGTCTCTGGGAAGAGCCAGGGCAGAGAAAGTGTGCATCGGGCGGTGGGGGAAAGGGATGGTGTACAGTGAGAGAATGGAAATGGTTTCCAGCTGTGAGGTTTGGACTATTATCTTACTCTTATCCTCACACAGCTGATGGCCACTCTGTCCTGAGCTGGGTAGTTGTCCTCTGTTCTTGGCTTGGCATCCTCCTCCCTGGCCAGCTCAAGGCTCTTGCTAGGGGTTCAAGAAAGGATGAACTCAGAGATTCGATTTGGCATGGATAAGTTCAGTGAAGTGTATGTGGAGCACATACTCTGGGCCCAGCACCAGACTTGGCTCCATTAGCAACCCCTGTGTCCTGCTAAGGCAAATAATAGTGGGGCACCTCTGTACCAGGTGCTGCGAGGAGTCCTGCTGGGGGAAAAGGGAGGGCCTTGGCTTAGATAAGACCACTCACGGCAGAGTAGGCCAAGGAACTAGGACTTTGTTGACAATGAGGAACCAGAGAATGTTTCAGAGAACTTTTAGAATGGGTGGCTCATTCATTCAGTCTGAAACTTCTCTTCATTGTTCTGTGACACCGTCCAACAGATCCCTGTTCTTTTTCTTTCCTTAAAGACATTTTTGCTGCCTTCAGATCGCGCTGAACCGTCTGGTAATCGAGACAAGTTTCCCTTCCCTGCCAGGGCTAGTGGGCTCTCAGGGTGTGGGACCACGCTGGCAGCCCTGGGCAGTGGGTATGTTCCTTTTCCCTGTCTGCCCTGACCCACGCTGCCCTTGGCTTTGGTCCAGCTGGAGCCCAAGTGAGTGTGGCCCACTTTCCTGGGAAATCCAGCTTGTGCCATTTCTCGATGAATGGGCAAATTTATATTGTTTGGGATTGAGGAATATTAATCTCTAGATGTCATTTTAAAAAGCAATGGCTTGATATATTTTTGAACAAATGAGATAGGGGAATGAATAAGCTTTACAAGCTCTCATTAATGTGAAAGCACTGGATGAGGCTGGGGTGGAGGAGACTAGACCCTGTTCTCAGGGAAGCTGTAATCTGGGTGAGACAAAAAAATCCTAGGAAACCAAGCTGCATTATGGGAACAAAGCCTTTCATCAGAGTTGGCCAGGACACCAGGACTGATGGTGACAGTTCCATCTCTGCAGCATTGGGTTGAGAGGCTGGGGCCAAGGTGGAGTCTGGCAGACCCAGGGTGAGTGGTTTTACTTCTTCTAATCTGTGTGATTTCTGGCAAATACCAAAACGTTTTTAGAGCCTAGTTCTCTGACGAACTGGGAAAAGAATAATACCTACCTCACGATGTGAAAAGGATTCAATGAAGTGATGTACAAGGTGTGATCAAAAAATATGGTGAATGTTTACATTTAAAAATTTATTGCAGTAAAAGACACATTGCCATTGAGCCCCCTCAAAATACCCCTCCTCACTTTGAACACACTTATCCCATTGTTCTTGCCACGTTCTGAAGCAGTTCTGGAAGTCCTCTTTCGTGAGTGTCTTTAGTTGTGCTGTTGTGGCCGCCTGGATGTCCTGAATCGATTCAAAACATTTACCTTTCATGGTCGTTTTGACTTTAGGGAAGAGCCAGAAGTCACATGGTGCCAGATCTGGTGAATAAGATGAATGAGGACACACTGTAATGTTTTTACTTGACAGAAATTGTCGTGCCAGAAGCGATATGTGACATGGAGAGTTGACATGATGAAGGCTAAAGTAGACACTCACGAAAGAGGACTTCCAGAACTGCTTTAGACAGTGGCAAGAACGACGGGATAAGTGTGTTCTAAGCTTGGGGGTGTATTTTGAGGGGGTTTAATGGCATTGTGTCTTTTACTGTAATAAATCTTTTAAATTTAAATAATCACCATATTTTGTGATCACACCTTTGTGATTACAGCTTTTAGTACGGGGCCTAGAGTATAGGAGGCTCCAGTAAGTGGGAGCCAATATTAGTACAATGGCTACTGCGTCGGTGGTTGTTGGAGCATATGTTGAGTTGCAGATGGCGCTGCGCTCCTGGGGCCTGCCTGGATGTGGGGGCAGCCCCTCCCTCGGGTCATGAATATGACCTCTGTAGGATCTGGGAGAGGAGGAGCAACTCTCCAGAGTGTGGCGGGGACCACTGCTGGCTATGATGCCTTCCTCAGCCTCCCTCAGTATTCCTCCCTCAGATGCTTCTCTGTGCTTCAGCTTCCTCAGCTGTAAAATGCTGCCCACAATCAGGCCTGCATGTTGGGAGGATTAAATAAAAAGGATTACATGGAAAGTGTTCAGAACAAAGTCTGGCACATGGGACTCTTTTCCAGGTAGTTGGTGCTGTTCCTGTTGCTGTGGTTATTCTGTTACTGGAGTGAACCATTCCCTCAAAGAAACAAGGGTGAGAGCTGCTCTCTAAGGGTCCCAGGAGCTGGGGTATGGGGTGGAGGACCCTGCAATGCTGGTGCTGGGGAGCAGCCCAGAGAAGGGAACAAACACACTGTTTTTCACACATTAGCTGCTGGCCCGGCGTTGTCAGCTGTAGCAGAAATGACAGTTTGGCTCAGAGTGCACTGCCTTTTGTCCTTTGCCCAGTGTGGTCCCTTAAATTGGTCACTAAGGGGGGCAATTCTACACCAAGCAGGACAGATTTTTTGTAAGACTGATGAAATTCACATGTAGTTGGGATCGCTATGAGACCAGAACCACCACATTCACAAAACTGAACTGCTGGTGACTTTTAATAATTCGTAGTAATCAACAGCCTTTCACTAACCTTTGGACTCGGGGTGTCCATGAGCTGCCTGCCGGAGCCTGGCAGGAAGTGAAGGCTGCCGGGTCGGCACCCACGCCCATGGCGAGAGGGTTAGCTGGGTTTGGAGCGCTTGTGGGCAGTAGCCTGTTCTCCCAGATCTTTGTGTTGTGGTCAGGCGGACCTTAAGTGGGACTCTGCCTTCACCCCTTGGCTTCAGTTGCTTCATCTATAAAATGGGTTTTGTCACTGACGAAAATATCTGTGAAGTTCTCAGCTTGTGGTGATCACTCAATAAATGGCAGGTGCTGTCAATATCTTTCTTCTGAGAAGCTTCCGTATCTTTCTGCTGATTTGGCTGCAGCCTGAAGGTGGAGATCAGGGGCTTAGCAGCACCTGTATTTATTTCACAGCATCAAAGGCTGTGGTGCCCCCCCCACTTATCATCGTACCTCTGGGGGAAGAAGGAATAATTCACTCCACGTGCAAATGGAAAAACTGAGACCTGGGAAGGCTGGGTGTGTGTACCAGATCCTACAGTGAATTACAGGCGTCCAAACCCCTCCCCAGTATATGGGGCTTTATAAACCAACCATCAAGTGTATGAAGTGCTTTGATACTTGCAAAAATCACTCTGCCGAGGTGCCCAGCAATCTGTTGGTGTGTATTTTTACTCCCAATTTACAAATAAGAAAGCTGAGGTTCAGAGAATTATGACTGAGTTTGTGGCAGAGGTAGGGCTCAAACTCAGACCTTCTGCCCCCAAATCCAGGGCTCATTTCCACTGTGCACTCAGAATTCTCACCCTGCCTGTCTAGACCCCCTCTGCAATTATTTTTTCCCTCGATACAGGGAGGTCTATTAGGGTTGTCGCGCAGGACACCCTGCTCGCTGCGCCATTTGTCGTGCAGGGTCTCAGCTCCCACTCCCCGCCCAAGAACGCAGGACACGGTAAGGCCAAAAAGGAACACCCACGGAGCCATAGATAGGGGAGTCAAACCAATATATTCTCGCTGGCGGCTGGGCTGGAGACACAGGAAGCAGGATCTACATTATCTGCCTAACAGCAGTCCGCGCTTGCCAGCCACCATCTTCTTGCTAGCCCCCATTCCTTCTCTGCTAGCGTAGCCACAGCCATTATATTAGTGGCCAATGGCCTACGGGTTACAGCTGACGGCCAACTAGCCACAGCTGCTGGCATCTGATCACAGTTGATGGCCATTTACTACCCGAGCCAGCACCTTTCTATGTGAGGCCGAGAGCCTGGAAACTGTTTTTTGGGGTTTTGTCCCCACACTCCACCCCTACAGGGTCTCGCCTCACAATCTACGCGACACGCGTCTTCTGCGAGGGGCCCTGTGCAAGGAGCCTGGAGGTGAATGCACTATCCTGAACACAGCCAGGCTCTCTGGGCACAGCCAGGGTTTCTCAGGGCACCACCAGTACTTCTGGGCACAGCCAGACATCCTGGGCTTCTTAGGGTACCACCTGTTTCCCTGGGCACAGCCAGCTTTTCTCAGGGCACCACCACAGTACTTCTGGTCACAGCCAGACTTCCTGGGCTTCTTAGGGTACCACCTGTTTCCCCGGGCACAGCCAGCTTTTCTCAGGGCACCACCACAGTACTTCTGGTCACAGCCAGACTTCCTGGGCTTCTTAGGGTACCACCTGTCTCCCCGGGCACAGCCAGAGTTTCTCAGGGCACTGCCACTCTCTCTGGACACAGCCAGACTTCCTGGACACAGCCAGGGCCTCTCAGGGCACTGCCACTCTCTCTGGACACAGCCAGACTTCCTGGACACAGCCAGGGCTCACAGGGCACTGCCACTCTCTCTGGGCACAGCCAGACTTCCTGGACACAGCCAGGGCCTCAGGGCACTGCCACTCTCTCTGGACACAGCCAGACTTCCTGGACTCAGCCAGGGCTCTCAGGGCACTGCCACTCTCTCTCTGGGCCTCTCGGGGTACTGTGCTGGAACAACAGCAGCTCACATCAAGGTGCTTACATATTATCAATGGCGGCCAGTCAAGACACAAAAGCAAACATTCTAACCAGTCCCACTACATGGTGGTATGTTCCCAAACAGTCAAGCGTCCATTAAATCAGGGATAAAAGGCAATTCCCCATAGTCCATAGTCATTCACCAGGGCTGTCCTGGGGGTGAGGGACGACCTTGACCTCACCCTCATCTCCCAAGGAGGACTCAGCAAGCGTTTCCTCCTGGGACTAAAAGTCCTGCATCCGGGCTGCCTCAGCAAGCAGTTCCCAGCCCACAGGGCGGCAACAACCTTCGCTTTCTCCGCTTTCTCCGGCCTCTGCTGGTTGGGGAACCATCCACATCTTTCCACCCCTCCACGGGGATCGAGCTCTCCGGCAGCTGCTCCTCCTGGTCTTCCTCAGACTGAGCTTTCATACGCACAAACTGCTCCACTGCCCTTCGGAGAGCTTTGGCCGGCACCGTATCCTGCCGACTACGCCATGTGTCGCGCAGGACACCCTGCTCGCTGCGCCATTTGTCGTGCAGGGTCTCAGCTCCCACTCCCCGCCCAAGAACGCAGGACACGGTAAGGCCAAAAAGGAACACCCACGGAGCCATAGATAGGGGAGTCAAACCAATATATTCTCGCTGGCGGCTGGGCTGGAGACACAGGAAGCAGGATCTACATTATCTGCCTAACAGCAGTCCGCGCTTGCCAGCCACCATCTTCTTGCTAGCCCCCATTCCTTCTCTGCTAGCGTAGCCACAGCCATTATATTAGTGGCCAATGGCCTACGGGTTACAGCTGACGGCCAACTAGCCACAGCTGCTGGCATCTGATCACAGTTGATGGCCATTTACTACCCGAGCCAGCACCTTTCTATGTGAGGCCGAGAGCCTGGAAACTGTTTTTTGGGGTTTTGTCCCCACAAGGGTGAATAGTGATGAGCCAGCAGGAAGAGGGTTAAATTCCTCCTAAGAGACAGAGCTGGCGCCTCCAGTGACCCCATCACTGACCTCATCCTCTGGGTCAGGGCTGCAGGCTGTGGGGGAAGGGGAGAGAGCCTCTAACAGCACAGTGGGCAGAGGGAGGGCCTGGGGACGCTACGCCCATCTCTCTTCCTCTTTGGACAAAGATGGACAAGATTGCTGGTGGCTCTTTGGTTTCTATAGAAAATCCCTAAGGGTCCACAGTGATAGCCTGCCATCCGTGTGACCTGCACTCTTAATCGGGCCATGGAGCACAGGCATCTTTTAGAGACACTGGAAACCATGGAATTTGTTCTTAGTTAAGTGGGAACTGGGGAAATTTTTACCAGTAAAGGCACCAGTAATAGAAGATGGTAATATCAAGTGAACCTTGAGGCTGGATGAGACTTTAGCCCCAACTTGTCATTCATTGAGGAGGAAAGGGATAATTCCGTGGCCCACAAAAGCCAGCATCTGTGGGATAAGTGGGTGAGTCCCTGGGAACTGGGAAGGCTGCTCATTTCCCCCCTTCTCTCCCCAGGCGGACCGCACCCCAGTTACCCCAATATTAGCACAGGCCTTCTGGATTAGAGCTTTCCTTTGGACCATTGTCATTGGGTCCTCTCCAGATGGGGAGTACACCAGGAGTAAACCTCAAGAGAGGCCCAGAGTGGGAGGATAACGCGCTCATTGTTCTTGTTCTTCAGCAAGTCGGGGGCATACCTGTTCTGGAAACCAGCTGTCAGCCCAGTGCTTTCCTTGAAACCACCATGCTAGGAAGGAGATTTGAAGAAAGGATTTCCAGGAAAGACGGGGAACTAATTTTAAGGGAAGACCAAATCTCTTCCTCCACCCCATCTTTCTGCTCCCAGGTCTCTACCTCCCTGCTGAGGGATCCTAAATACACCTTGTCTCTGCCTTTAATCATTCCTAGAGGTGAGGGAGGCTTCGAGGGGAAGGCCTTCTAGCTGGTGGGGCAGGTCTGGTACTGTCTGGCCCTGGCCTTTTCTAGACACTTCAATTAGTGACGTTAATTATGGCTTTGGGAGTGTGGGCCTGTGGTCTCCCTGACGCCCAGTCTGACACTCGTCCCCAGTCTGTGAGGCTGTTTATGCTCTCGCCTTTGCCCATCTGCAAGATTAAAAGTGCCGTGAAAGTGCAAATTATTAGCAGTTTCATGTTCTCCATCTTTAGTGTGTGTGTGTGTGGTAAATATGCATAACAAAATTTACCCTTTTAACCAATTTTTAAGTGTTAACAGTTCAATGGCATTAAGTACATTCACGTGTTGCTTGTGCAACCATCACCATTGTCTATCTCCAGAACTGCATCATCTCCAAACTAAAACTCTGTCTCTATTAAACAGTAGCTCCCCCATCGCCCCTCCCCCAGCCCCTGGTGACCTCTATTCTACTTTCTGTCTCAATGAATTTAATTTCTCCCAGTACCTCTTAAAAGTGGAATCATGAAATATATCAAATTTGTGTCTGGCTTATTTTATTTAGCATAGTATTTTCAAGGTTCATCTTATGTTGTATCATGTGTCAGAATTTCCTTCCTTTTTAAGGCTGATAATATCCCATTATATTGCTTACCTGTAGCGTTTTGTTTAACCATCCCTCCACCCATGGACACTTGGGCTTCCACCTTCTGGCTATAGTGAATAATGTCGTACGAGCATGGGTGTACAAATCTTTCTTCAAGAAACTGCTTTCAGTTCTTTTGGGTATATACCCAGAAGTAGAATTGCTGGATCACATGGTTATTCTATGTTTAATTTTTCGAGGAGCTGCCATATTGTTGTTTACACTGGCTGTATCATTTGATATTCCCACTAGCAATTGTTCACATCCTTACCAACGCTGTTTTTGTATTTATTAATAGCCACTATAATAGGTGTCAAGTAGTATCTCACTGTGGTTCTCTATCTTTTTAAGGGGATATCGAGGCCCCGAGACATGCTGGGGCCCCGTTATAGCCTCCATCCTCAATTCTCTACTTCTTTTGCTACTCTTTCCCCAGTCCATCAGCAGGAGGCAGGTGAGGTCCTTCTGCTGCCTTGCTCTGTCCACTGACTGTCAGACCCCTTTCCTTCCCATCTGTCACAGGAGCAGAATGGCCTTGACGTACTAGAAGCGTCTGGAGGGTAGATGACCTTGGATGAAGAGGAGCTTTTAGTAGCATGAGGTTTAACACGTTGATCATTGCAACCATGGGCATTGGGTAAAGCAAAAAAAGCCAGGAGCAGAAGATGTGCATTTATTACACATGGCTTTATAAAGAATTTTTAATAATTCCCAATTTTTAGTGACATGAAAACTCCCTTTTATATAGCCTATTAAGTGGGAGGAAAAATATAAAAACTTGCTTATGAGCTCAATGATGAAAAAGAAAATTATGCATAAGAAAGGCTTGACGCAGATACGCCAAATTGTTATCAGTGGCCTTCTCCAGATCCATGGGAAATGGGTGACTTGTTAATTTTTCTGTCCTTTTTTATGTTGTTTGCAGATTTTCTGCAATGAGCACATGTTCTTTTTTATATTCAGAAAAAAATTGATAAGAAAATAAGAATGACTGCAGCTATTCATTAGGCATATGTATTTTAAGGGAGTAGGAAGCACACAGTTCTGCTCAGTGCTGTTGAGAGTTGGGCGTGAATAGGAAGTGAAGGGAGCAGGATTGGAGGCGTGGAGACAGATGACACCAAGGGATGGCCAAGAAGTAAAGCAGTGATAACTAAGGGAGGTCAGGGGCTGGGCAGCCCTGTGCCTTTGGGAATGCAGGCTGCCCCTAATTCACTCGGAAGATAACTGGTAGGCTTGGAGTCCTTTTGAGTTTTTTTATCTCTGTATGTGGTGTAGGTAGGAGCACTGACCCCCCACTTGTTTTTACCTGGTCTCCTGGCATGGCTGGCAGTAGTGAGTGAGACTGGCAACCTGTGAAACCAGGGCTTTTTTGGCACCAAATTTGCCTTTGATTTCTCTTGTGTCAACCAAAATAGGGCCTGCCCGGGTCCCTTGAACCCTATCATGCGAGCAGCAGTGGCCCAGCAGAGGCTGGAAGTTGGGAACTGGCAATTCAGGCTCCAAGAATGACTTTCCATGGCCCTTGGGACCTCAGACAAGAGGAAGAGAAGCCAGTATAATCCAGTGCTTAAAAGAAGGGACTCAATAGCTAGTGTCTGGGTTCAGTGTCTTGGTCACCACTCACTGGCTATGACCTCGGGCAATTGCTTAGTCACCTTAAGCTTCTGTGTCCTCATTAGTAAAACAGAGATGTAATAGTAATTATATCATAGGAGCTGTTGAAAGAATTAAAAGAGCTAATTCCTACAAATGTCACTCAGCATACTGTGTGCTCTGTTCCTGTTGTCTGGTCGAGAGGTAAGTTCTGATGCTAGACTGCTCAGGCTCCAGTCACCTCTGCCTCAGTTTTTCCATCTGTAAAATGGAGATAATAATATCATCTACCTCATAATTGTTGTGAAGATTAAATAAATTAATGTAAGCAAAAGTGATTCAAACAGTGATTGGCACAAAGCAAATGCTCAGTGAATGTTAGCTATTGTGGGGTGGGGGATGTCTTTAGCTGATACACACCATAGTGCCGAGCAGGTGTTCTGGCTGACAACTCATCTGATTGTCCCAAGAGTCTCATCTAGTTGGTTAGTGCCCATCACTCACTTGTTAAATACTTTGAATGTCTCAGTTATTATTATTATCAGCAATGTGGGCTCCAGATGTCAAGATCCCTCCCCAAATCATACCTCATCCCACCATCATACCTCGTCCCACCCCTTTGCCAGATCTGTCTCTTTTCTTGGTTGGGGTGGTCCTGCCTCAGTTTGCAAAGGGTGCTAGTGCTGGAAGGTGGGGTCCCAGGCAGACTGGGGTGCAGCCGGGCTGCGTTCGGGGTTGTGTGGTGAGCATTTTAGGTTAAATTAGAGACTAACTACGATACTGCTGTCCTCCCTTTGCTTCCCTGCCCCTTTGAAAAGGAGCCAAAGCCAAGAAGAAACATAACCTATAAATAAAGGGGACCATGAAAAAACAAAAAGAAAAAAAGAAATCTTGCTTTTGCGGCAGGCTTGGCTGCCGATGGGGCAGATAATGGGAGAGGAAATGCGGCCTTTGCAGAGAAAGAGAACGGAACACTTTGTTCACTGGAAGAATGAATGCTGCTTGAGCCTGAGCGAGCGGCTGCACTGGGGTTTCCGATGAGTGAGCTTGTCAAGGGGAGATGTTGGTGATTAGGCTTACATGGGCATGGGACGCAGTCCACCCAGAACCCCTGCAATGGGGAAGAGAGGTGAAGGAAGAAGCAGCAGACCTGAGCGGGGTGCCCAAAGTTGAGGCCAGTGCATCGAGGTCTAGCCCCTGGGCCCCGGCCACCATAACTGCAGGGCTGCCAGTCACCTTGTTTCTCTACTGTCTGTTCAAGCTGGGGAACTAGATACTGAACCTCTTTGGAAGACCCCAGACCTTCTTTTGAGGTGTATCTTTCATGGAAACTTGTGGGGGTGCACCCCAGGAAGGAGGGCATGAGGCTGAAGTGGATGTGTTGAATATTTGCATGCTGACCTGGTCCAAGGCTGTGCTCCTGCCAACACTTCCTGGCGGCCCTGTTGAGGACTGGCATTTACCCACTCCTCTTTCTGTTGTGTACCACTCACAAGTTGTGATCACTGACCCTTTCCCCTGCCCCTGCAGTGGGTGGCAGAGGCAGGAAGAGGGAGAGGAATTAGGGGAGGAATCAGATACCTTTTGGAGCCCTCCGGGACCCCAGGATGCCGTGTGGAGGCGCCTATTTTGAGAGGGGCTGTGGGCTCACGGATGTGTAGAGGTTGATATTTGAAATGCCTTTAAGGACCTTCGAAAGATAACACTGGCTTGGGGCTCAGTTCTCTGGCTATCAGAGGTTCCCTGGAAGGACAATCATTCATTAATTCATTCACTCACTCATTCAACCGCAACGGTAATATTAAGTAAGTTTCATCTGCTTTGTGCCAGACATTGTGCTTAGTATGTTATATATTTCCTAATTCAATAACCATGAGATGTAGGTTTTTTCAGCCCCTTTTACACATAAAGAATCTGCAATGTGAAGAGGTGAAGTCTCAAGTATTCATTGGGCTCCTACTTAGAGCAGTGTGGAATTGGGTGACTCTCCACTTTTCTAACCTTCACCCTCCAACTCTAGATTACTATGATAATGCCCATTGCAGCTGTTCTGCACGGCTGTGTGCCAGGCACTGGCTGTTGCACGTATGATATGGTTTATTCCTTGCAACCATGCTATTGGGTATATATTACCAGTCCCATCTGCAGATAAAGGAAGTGGTAGGTTTAGAGAGTAAGTTGGCCTGTCCAGCTGCTGGTGAGAGAGGTGCTGGGGTTGAAGCCAATCGCGCATGTCTCCAGGGCCTCCATGTCACTGTATACCTTGACACTATCCAGCCTGGTTCCCGCTTGTCCTTTTCCCCTCTGTGGTCATCCCTGTAGTCTCCACAGGGGGACCGCAGGGGTTAACAGAACACTTTACCCTCTTGGACTCCAGAGGAAATGAGAGAGCTGGCTGAGGGGCCTGTGAGTTCTGCAGAGCTTTTGTGTCATAAGCTGGGAAGGGAAGGCCTGGTGGCTTGGCCAGATAAGCAGTAACACTGAATATGTGGGGTTTCCTTGGCAAATTCAGATCTTTTCAGCCTGTCCACTCCGTGTGGTACCTGGATGCCTGACTCAGTGTAGGCACCAGCCTGTGTTAGTCCATGGTAATTGGGGACAGCAACAGAACATCAAGACAACCTACTCAGGGTTGTGAGACAGCCCTAAAGAGAAGGAGACCTACTGGGCGGGTGACGGGGGTGAGGGGGAAGGAGCAGGAAGAGGGCAACGTGCCCACACAGGGGTAGGGGCGGCTTCTCCAAAGTGTGATGGGGAGGGTTCAGGGAGCAAACTAGTTTTTTGCTTTTGGCAAACATTACATTCAATCCTTTTAATAATTTTTTGAGACAGTTATTACTTGTGTTATTTTAGAGTTGGAGAAATGGACACTTCCCCATTGTCACATAGGTAATATAGTCTGTGGTGGATCCAGGCCTCAAACACAAGTCTGGATTACAACAAAGCCCGTTTTCTTTTAGCCATGCCAGGATGCCTTCCAGCAATGCTGGAGGGTCACACCCACCTGCCTGTCTCCTGGAGAGCCTGGGCACGCCCACATGCTCCCTGGAGCTCTGGGGTAGGAGGAAGAGACATCCTTTCCTGCATTAGGTCTCTCCTTCCTTCCCTGAACATATATTAAAGAACATATATTCTTTAATTATATATTATCTTCTAATCACAAAGTAGGTGTTAGAATCTCCATTTACACATGAAGAAACTAAGGTTTTGAGAGGTGAGTCTTTTCTGTAAGTTCCCACAGCCGCCTTGGTTTCTTTGCACTAATTCTTCCTTAGTTGTGACTCAAGTCGAAAACATCTAGAATCCTGTAACGGGTGAAGACCAGTGGCAGATCTCTCTTTGTTGGATCAGGTACTGTTATCTGGGGTAAAGGGAGAGTGGGGCCAGGGCACCAGTGAGGAATAGGTTCAGATGCTACCTTCACTGGCCTGAGGTAGGACGAGGAAATGAATGGCAAGCCCCTCGGAAGTACTCTATCATGGCATTCTGTTTTTCCCCCTCCCTTCCTTCGGTTAATGTTAAGGGCAATCCCAAAAGGGAAGAAGCCTTTGATAAGGCCAGTCAGGCCCAATTGCACCAATTCTGCTATGTGTCAGCCCTGGGCTTGGTGGGCACTCGTACAGAAGACCAGACACACTGCCCTATCCAGGATGGAGGCCTGGACCTGACCATTGGGAGACAAGGACAGAATCTGCAGCTGCCTGCTAGCACTGTGGGTGGGCTGCTGATGGGGTGTGGGGGGCTCTGGAGACAGCATCAGCTCCTGAAGGCAGGAAGGCCCCCAGAGAAGGGACTCCTGCAGACCCTGTTTACCTCTTCTAAATTTCACCCAGGCCAGTGGGGCAGGCACACATTTCTCTGGGAACCGCGACAGCATTTCCGAGTCTCTTGAAGTCCTCTCTGCCTCTTCCTCGACTCTCCCTTTGGGCTGGGAGAAGACTCAGGTGCCTCAGAGGCCTGACAACTAGATGGGGGCCTGTGGATGGGAACATCACAGCTTGTGTCTCTTCCTGGTCTCACCCCCAGCTCCTTCAGTCCTTCTGCCCTTGGGCGGGGGCTGAATCCTGGCGACCTATGAAGAAGCTCTGTCTAGAGCTGGGCTTCTGTGCCAGAGGTAGGGGGAGGCTGCCTCCTCTTGCAGGTGGGAGGACAGGAGCTTGGGAGCTCCCAGAGCCTCTCTGTTGGCTGGTGTTGGCTGCCCTACCAGGGGACTACTATCTTGGCCAGCCCAGAACAGCCAAGGGACTGACAGTGAGCTAAGCTAAATCAGATGGACACAAGTCCTGGATCTCACACCCCCCAGAGTCCACAGAGGCTGGAGAGGGTGAGGGAGCCTCTCAGGAAAGCTTTGTCCCAAGCCTGCAGCCAGCCTAACTCCTAGCTCTGAGTAAACATTAGAGATAGGATCGGGCGTAGCCAGGAAGGGTGGCAGGGTGCGGCCTGGGAGAAGAATGGCAGGATGTGGCACCGGGGCACCGTTCTGGGCACCCACGCCTCGGGCTATTGTTTAGGACTGCCTGAGGCTCTCAACTCTCTGGGGCTTTGGGAGGAAGTGCCGTTCCCCTGGGACTGAGGCCCTGCCCCGCTCCTGTGGTGTGGACCTCTCCCTAGTGATGCCCTTGGCACCACCCACTCAGGGCCAGCTTGGGACCGGGAGCTTGCAACAGAGGGGCCTGGTGTGTGCGTGGGCGTGTGTGGGGGTGGGCAGGGAGGGCGTAGTGACTGGCTTCCCTTCGAGGGTCTGCCTATCTGTTCAGGCTGTCTTCCTGTACCCTGGGTCTGAGTCATCTGTCATGCTCTGATGACTGGAATTTATCTCTGTCTTTATCTGCATCTAGATATTTTTTGGGGGGGAGAAGAGGGGCTGTCGTTGTGGAGGGAGGAAGGGCTGAGTGAAAACTCCTTTGATTCCAGTCCAGCTGGGCTGCTCGTTGGCTGATTGGGAAAGGAAGTGGCTGGTGATTTGTTTTGGGTAGAAAGGGGCTTGGTGTGCACCTGTAGGTGGGTGGGGGTCAGAGGGGCAAGGATAAGGTTGGTTTTGGGGAGGAGAAAAAGGAGGTCGGCACCTGTAGTGCTCTGAGCCACTGACCCTCCGTTGAGATCAGGCACCTCTGGGCCTTGTCCTAGGCACTGGACTGAGGACTTCAGGGCCTCTCGGGCCCCAGCTCAGAGACTCACGGCTCTACAGCATCAAGGGCGAGGATGGCCGGAGCCCTCTCCCTTTAGGGGCCTTCACCTGTGACAGATGCTCAGGTGAGATAAGGCCGAGGAGAAGGAAGGCAGCAGAAGGCCTGTGGCATGGGTTCTGGAGAAGGGAAGGGAGGGCAGACAAGGGATGCTGTTCCGTGACCCAGTTGGTTAAGGTTCTCTGACTATAGTCCTGAAGAAATACTGCCCAAAAAAGCCACGTGAACTTGGCCTTTCTGGGCCTCAGTTTCTCCATTTACAAGGCTGGGCAAGAGAAAGATTGGGTACACTGGAGCACTCCCACCAGAGTGGGAGGCCAATGGAGTGTCCTATGGGCTTGTGGCCCCAGGACCCAGGTGGGACCTGGGGGAGCCCAATAACTCACATCTCCTGTGCACCAAGGGTCCTTTGGCTTTTGGGTGGCTGGAGAGAGAGGCAGGTATGACTGCTGTATGTAAAACCTCTTGAGAAGCACGGGGATAGTATACCGTGTTTATGTTATATAAGACCCAGTATTATATTATGTTATACCCGGTAAGACCGGGTCTTATATTAATTTTTGCTCTAAAAGGCGCATTAGAGCTGATGGTCCGGCTAGGTTTTATTTTCGGGAAAACACGGTACAAGCATAGAGCATTCTTGGTAAGGACGGGGTAAAGGAATTTCAGGAGTTTTATAGCCTCTGGAAAAAAAGTAACTTCAGGGAAGACTACAGCAGGGTCTTTAAATCCAAAGGGTATGGAAAATGTTTCTTACCTGTCCCAAGGTAAAAACAGAATGAAATAGAGTTGCTTTGCTGCTGGGGGGATTTAAGTCACTCATAGGAAGAGCTTAGATGCAGGAAAAGGTGCTAAGGATAATGGTATGGGAGGTGGTGGTATGGAAAATAAACCGCAGAGAACAGCATCATTCTAATAATGAGGATAATAGTAGCTGTTACTTATGATGCATCAGGTCTGCTTGGGTTATACTGCTGAGCTATATTATACTTTCTGATCCTTGTACGAATATTTGAGCATCTACTCTGTTCCAGGCACTGTGCTAGACGCTGGGCCTGCAATGATGAGCGAAAACAGCTATTTTCCAGTGTCCTGAGTGGGGTTGGGTGGGTTCTCAGACTTCTAGGTGAGACAGAAATAAATTTAGCATGTATTGATATCATTACCAACTGTGATAAGTACTTTGAACACCAAGTTCAGGGTGTCATGAGAATGTACAATAGATACATCTTATAGGCTCTGTAGTTTTACTGGAAGGCTCATCTCTTCATACTTTTTTTTTTTTTCCAATTTCCATTTTAATGAGGAGTAAACGGGTTCAGAGAGGTTAGGACACTTGATCAAAGTTGCACAGCAATTAATTGGGCAGAGTTGGGTTTAAAGGTACTCAGGTCTGTGACCCCAAAAACTTTTCTCTCAACTGCCTGACTCGAAGAGCATCCTGGGCTGTACTTAATGGATGCTTACCCTGTATTATTTAATCTTCATGGACACCTAGGTGATATGGATTATTATACCCAATAATATGGATGAGGAGACAGGTTCAGAGAGGTTAATTAACTTGCCCAAGATCACACAAGTCTGCTGGTGGCAGGGCTAAAATTTGATCCCAGGTTATGGACCCTGTGAGTTTTCCAAACTCCATTCCATTGATCTTTCTCCACCCCCGCTTTGGGTACCTTCACTTTACATTTTGTTACATGCGGCTTTTTCTCTGCATTCTGAGAAGAGAGCTGGTGTGGTTGGGGTCCAGAGCCCAGCAGCCACACTCCTCAGTGACTTTCATCTCTGTGGGCTTCAGGCTGTGAAAGTGAAGGAAGGAACAGCTCTTCTCTAGCAGGTCTGTGCTTGCGGAGGGTCAGAGGGAGGAAAAGAGGTGCCCAAGGACCCTCTTCCCAAAGGGTGAGGCCAGGGAGATGCTTTCCAGGAGAAAGGCGTCTGTTAGGCCTGCACTATTGCTTCTCCATCAACAAATAAATAGGCAGAGAGTTCCAGCTAAGAGCCCGTGCCCAGTGCCATGTTGTGGAGTAAAGGGCCCTTGTCTGGGCAGCAGGCTCTGGCAGGGTTATCTAGTGGGCACCACGCCCTGGTGAACAGACTGACACTCCCAACTAGCTTGGCTGGTGACCAGGAGCCATTTTCTTTGTTACCAGGCACTGGGCCAGAGGCCAGGATGAGCCATTGGGAGCCCCACAAGACCAGCTCCCCAGTATAAAGATAATCCACAGTCCCACTGAAAGGACGCTGGGGGGTGAAGTGTGGGTAGAAAGGCCATTTAAATCCAAAGGAAGGAGGTGTCCTAGTGCAACACTGCCCAACAGAAATATGATGCAAGGCACACGTATGCCTTTAAGTTTTCTAATAGCTACATTACGAAGGGTGAAAAGGAACAGGTGAATGCATTTTAACAATGTTTTACTTAACCCAGCATTTGCAAAACATTTTGAATTCAACATGTAATCAATAACCAATTATTAACAAACTATTTTATATTCTGTTTTTTGTAGTAAGCCTTGGAAACCCAGGTATGTTGCATACCAAGCACATTTCCATTGGGACTGACCAGTTACAAGTGCTCTGTAGCCAGGGATGGCCAGTGGCTGTATGGGGAGTGCTATCCAAGAGTTAATTAGGACAGAAAATTACCTCCTCAGCCTCCAACTTCAGCTGGGGGATGGCCAGACCATCAGCATCTGGCGCTGGGGAGACAACAGCTCAATTCCACCGAGGCCTTGAGGCCTTAGGCCTGCCCATCTAACCATGTGTGCTGCTGAGCTGCCTCTGGGGTCTGTGGGCTGCAGTGGGAAGAAAGACTTTGAGGTAGGGGCAGGAAGGCCACAAAGCTGGGACAGAATGGAGGGGAAAAGCCCTTCGGAGCCAAGTCTGCAGCGAGGAGGCGAACTGGTCGCCTACCCGCACTGAGGCCAATGGAGCAGTGGGTGTGGGCCGAGGTGGCGCGGAGCCGGGCAGGATCAGGGCCCACAGGCTAGCATTGTTCGCCTGTCACACTTCCTTTGGCTTTATTGCCTTTGTCCAACACCCTATTGTCTGGTTTCCTTTTGTCCCCCTTTCAGCGCTGCTGCCTTTTATTTCCCAGCCAGCCTGGTTGTTTTCATTTCTTTTGTCTGAAGTTCCTGAGAGGAAGGTTTTATTTTCAGCGGTTTGATTAATTCACAGCTTGAGCCCGGGGTTTGTTTGTTATGTAATTGCTGCCCTCAGCTTCAGGATAATACCCCTCTTCGACTCCCTCCTCCCCCACTCTGAGCCCTGCCTGCTCGAGACTGGCTCTGCGCCCCTCCCTGTGCCCGGATGGGCTGAGCCACTGGCTTCCTGGACACTCTCCAGGTCCCTGGGTGGTGGGAGGGATCTCAGGTTGGACCCCTAAGTCCTGGCAAGCTGGGCTAGGATCTCTTCTTTTCTCCTGGGCTGGTATTCTTAGGGTCAGTTATGCCCTCACTCTGAAATGCCCTGTCCTGGGTCCCACACCTGCTCCCAGGGCGCCTTGCCCTTTGAAAGTGGCAGGAGAGTCTGGGCTGATCCTGTAGGAAGGCATTAAATCGAATACAATTTATTCAACTATAATGCTTTTAGTTATTTAATGTAAAATACCGTTCATGTATTGTATATGGCACATTGATTGTGTCATTCATTATACTTACAAGAAACATGTAGCTGTAGAGTTGACGCAGTATACAAATACTAGAGTGTACCTGCAATTTAATTTAAGGGTTGTTTTACTATATCTGGTTTTTACCTTATTCTCTCCTCCTACAAACTTAACGCCCATGTAAAAATTTTTATAAAAAATTTATAAAAATTTTTATTTAGCAATGTTTCTTAAACTAGTATGTATCAGAATCACCTGGAGGGCTTGTCCAAACATCCCTGGTGCCACCCACAGAGACTCTGATTTGTGGGTGACCCGTGACTTTGCCTCTCAAGCCTCCAGGCCCTGCTGATTCTGTGGGTCCTTGTGTGGCATCCCAGCTAGCAGTGCTTGAACAGACACCACACCCGTGCTTACCGGTGCTGGATAGTTTGCCAGACACCGTGCAAGTAGTTCATAGCCCATTTTACAGATGAGGAAAGAAACTGAGGTGAAACTTAACTGAGGTTAAGTAACTCGCCCAAGGTCACTCAGCAGCTAGTTGAGTATCCCAGGCAGGACCCATGTGTACTTGAACCTGCTGACTGTCCCCACTGGTCTTGTCTCAGTGACTTTGGAGGGTGTGCAGGGGAGCTGTGAGTATCTGCTGCTCTGGGCCTGAGCCTGGCATGACCACTGGAAACCACCCCCCAGGATCCTCTGACGGCTCCTCTACTCTAGACTTCCCAGGCCACGATGCCACAAGTGGGGAGCCAGCAACGAGAGCAGTGGATATGGAGTCTCTGCTTAAACCAGGGATTGCAAATGCCTACAGGGGCCCAATCTCAATGAGAGACTCCAGCTAGATATGAGAAGATATTTTTCTTAAAGCCACTCATCCATCTCTCAGTCTGTTATTTATTTTCCCACTTTTGGTAGATATATGGGTATAAGAAATAGTTCACTTTTATCTTGTCTCTACTGTAAGAAAAACAAAGAATAAATGTATTATATAGTGTAGCTGAGACTTGGTTTCCCTTTTAGGGAGTAGTGGGAAGTAAGGCAAATGAGCCTGTTTGTAAGGGGTGCCTCATTTCTAGCCAATTGTTGCCACAGACCAAGTTCAAGGGAAGGTCAAATCCAGATCTTTATGATACTTCGTAATTTTTAAATTTTGGTAACTAATTACAAATATGTATACACACAAATATATACATACATGTATTTATGTCCTTGACTTTATTGGGCTCAGAAACAACTACTTAACAATCTCTGGCCTCCTTAGATGGACCCATCAGCCACTAGTCCCAACCGTGCAACAGGCAGGGAGTGCCAAAGGTTGGGCCCAATCTTCTCTACAGCTTCTGATTAAAAAAAAAAAAAAGACAGAAGAAGCTGTTTTATTTTTCACTCGTGGGTCCCCGATGGGAGCTTCTGTCTTGTGTGTGTGCCTGTTTGGGGCTGGGGGATGGAGGCTTCTTCTGGGCCTCAGGACTCGCCTTGCTCACTCTGCCCCTTCTCCCTTAGGATGTCCATGAGGAGCCCTGGCCCTGCCCAACTGGCCTTGGATGGCAGTGGCACCATGGTGAACTGTACTGTCAAGTCAGAGGGGAAGAAGGAGCCCTGTCACGAGGCCCCTCAGGGCTTGGCCGCTGCAGCTGAACCCCAGCCTGGAGACCCAGCCAGGGCCACCCAGGACGGTGCTGACCCCCAGGCTCCAGCCCAGGTGATACAGCACTTTTCAGTATCCCACCAGTGTCCCCACCACACCATGTTTGCCCTCTCCATTAGGCCAGGCAGGCACCCATCCCACTAGCTGGGTGGAGGCGCCCATCCCACTAGCAGGCACCCAGAAATATTCATCTGTGGGACAAGAGTTAGGTGAGTTGGGGAGGGAGGGGCTGCCAAGTTTGCAGGCTACCTGTCAGAGTAGAATGTGGACTTACTCCTGTACTCGCTCACCTGATATTAATGCTCACCTGTGTGACCACTCTTTACACCCTAAGGACTTGAAGGAGAGAGAGGATATACATGCTCAAAGTTTAAAGGTAATCTACCAGCTTTTTCATATGAGTTGAGAAAATCAGCCTCATTTATGAAGCCAGAGTAAAATATCTGTTAAAGACAATACAATTCTTCACCCTTAAAATGAAGGAGCTGAACTACATGAGCAGTAAGGATTCATGCAGCTTTTAAAAATGTTGAAAACAATTGTGAGAGATCACTGGGAAAGGAAACCCGGAATCAGGAAGAACTAAAGTTCCCAAGTAAAAATGAATTTAAGAGAAAACAAAAAATTCTATGATTCCATGAAGAGATTTACAAACGGAATGTATAATTAAAAGCCAAATGAGGAGAATAATAGAGTTTTGGGGTTCTGAGGAAGGATCCATCCTGGGAGTGTATGCGAGGGGCTTAGGAGGCTGGATGGTAATTGAGGAAGACTTCCTGGAGGAGTAGGGTCTCAAGCTGGGCCTTAAAGAATGGAGAAAACTCAGATGAGAAGAAAGAGGGGATAGTGTATAAAAGGACGGATGGCGCATGGGCCCTGCTGGAGTGGTGAGTGTATGCCAAGAAGTAATAATAAGGGCTGGCTTTCAGCCCCTACTCTGCAGTGGCAAACCTCATCTACATGCGTTAACTCCCTTGATCCCAGCACAATTCTATGACGGGAAGGTATGAGTGTTTCCATTTGCAGCAGAGGGAAGTCAGGTTCAGAGAAGTTCAGGGATTTGTGGGATCAAGGACCTTGTGAGTCACTGAGCCTTGACTGAGCCAGGTCTTTTGTCTTTAAACCTTTTTTTCTTTCCAGTATATCAGGCAAAGCCAGAGCAAAGATAGGGAAGATGGGGAGGGAGGATCCTATATGTGGAGGGCCAGTGGACTCTGCGATTCCTATGTACGTGGGGTGCTCAGCCCTCGCTGCAGCCTGCCCTCCCTTCTCTTGGAGGCGTCAGTGACATTCAGTGTGTCTTACAGGATTGCGGCTCACCAGAGAGCAATGGTTCTCTGGAACCCAAGAGACCAGGAGGCTCTGAGGCTGCTTCTGGAAGCCAGGAGAAGCTAGACTTCAACCGAAATTTAAAGGAAGGTAAGAAGTCTGCCCTAGTTAGAGACAGGGACCTGAGGCAGGAGTGTTTTCAGAAGGTTGTTCGTCATCCCTTTGGTCTCTTCTAGTCGTACCAGCCATCGAGAAGCTGCTGTCCAGTGACTGGAAGGACAGGTTCCTGGGAAGGAGCTCTGTGGAAACCAAAGATGTCAAAGGTGAAGGCCATGGGGGTGGGCAGGGGAGGGACGTCTGAACCTCTGCCCCTTCTCCCGGCCTGGCTATGCATTCTGGGCCTAGATGGCAATTATTGGGGGTTTTGGTGCCCTCAGATCTGGCCTGTGCCACTCTGGCTCCTGCCTGGCCCTAGGGCTCAGCACATCCCCTCACCTAGGGACCAAACATTAGGTCTGGCTCATTCCCATGCAGGAGAGGCCTGGAGGGAATCAAATCCCATGGGTGGTATGGGTTGGGCTCTTACCAGGGACCCTTGTGACCTTGGGCATATCATTTCCACTTCCCAGATACACCTATAATGTAAAATGAGCGAAAAATTCCCTTTCACTTTTGAAAATTAATTCTAGGCCAGCAGGACCTCACTAAGTGAATTAAAGTTCTGCTTAGTAGAATCATGAGAGTGATAATTTTGCCAATGTGGTTGATCACACTCACAGAGGGCACTTAATTTTATTATTTTTCATTTTTTTTAGCAAGAGGAAAATAACCAAATTTAATACATATGTATGGGAACGACGCATACATGAGAGAGTCAGCCCCAACATGCATGAAAACTTCAGAGATAGAAAGGGAGCATGGGAATATAAGACATCCTGAGCTAGGGGTGAGGTGATGCACCTTGGGGGTTTCAAAGGGTCACTTCAGGATGAAAAGAAGAGTCGATGTTTAGTAAATAAAAGTTTGCCCTGCCATATAGGTGGGTCAAAAAGAGATTACTGCTGCTAATAAGAGATTATCGCTGATAATCTCATTATGGTCAAGGCCCCTAATTCAAGTATTTCTAGGTAGTTAAAAGGAGGGGCAGAAGTTTCCTTTGAGCCTGAAGTTAAAATTGCCTTTAGCTCAAAAAAATCTGTATACCACTGAGGCACATCTCAGTATCTCCTTCTGAACCCCCACAGTCCCCTCCTCTGAAACTTCTCTGGAAGTTTCACATTTCAGAAGCTGGTCTCCCAGACCGTTCTATCATTAAACCAGTCGTGGTCTTGAGAAAAGTTCAGTTCAGTTCACGTTGTGTCTCATTTCAGGAGGTGGAGATGCCGGTGGGCTCCCAAAGTTAAGCCCATGGTGCAAGCAATCAGGTTTTAATAAGAGGCATCTCTATGGAAACTAAAGAAAAACAGGTTAATGATTGAAGTAGACTATAATCTTGGTTTCTGAGTTCTGAAGGCAGCCAGTCAAGATTTCTATGGATGTCTGGCTCGAATCATCTTCAGATGGAGTGAAGGCAGACAGTTACAGTCTGATAGATTTCCACGGTCTGCAGTTTGAATGTCTGGTGATCTTTCTGCAACATGCACGGAGATTGTCCATAGATGAGTGGTTGTGGTAATTTCTCTAAAGTTTATATCAAGCTGTCTAGCTTGCATTGCCTTGGAAAAGGACAGTCTTAGTTCTCAATGATTCCATGTTAAAGGGTAGAAAAATGAAAATGTTAGTTCAGAGGATTGGAGCCAAATACTTAAGAAAACTAGAAAAACTCAGGATCCAGTCCATTTTATAGGTAATGGGTAAAAGATTTTAAAAATTCAAAAGAGAATGAAAGCACTAGAATCTAATTTTCACAAAGGTATATTATAATTTCTATGGAAACCATATTTCTGTCTAAAATCACCCCCATTTTTGTCAAAGGTAGCCAAATTAAGACTAATTTATGTGCAAAATAAGTCTGCTTTCAAAAACTTGGCCTGATTATTTATATAAATCCAGCAAGAATACTGTTTCCCCGAAAATAAGACCTAGCTGGACAATCAGCTCTAATGCATCTTTTGTTAAAATAAAACTGAGTCTTACATTAGTTTTTGCTCCAAAAGACACATTAGAGCTGACTGTTCAGCTAGGTCTTATTTTCGGGGAAACAGTGTAGTAATTAACCAGATAAGCTCTTTTAAATCTGCTTTGCTGGAATTTTCCATAAGGAATCTTCAGAGTGAATTTAACAAGGCCTCTCAAGTCCAGAAAAGCCAAGGCAAAGACTTACCATCAGGTGTCGCCTGCAATACCTATAGGTTTGCGTGAGTTTCTCTCTTCTAGAGGCCCCCAAATATCCCCACACCTGCCAAGAAGTGACATTCTTTACTCACATGGTAAGGCTGCTGGGAACCCTGTAAGCAAGGCACCAGGCCAGTATTTCCAAGGGTTTTTATTGGCTTCCATAAGTCAATCTTAATTCCTTAAAGCTGTCTGGTCATAGCTGAGTCTATGTATCTTTCTCAAATAATGACCTTCCAATCAAAGCCTTGGTAATAAAATCAGTTTCTAATTGTATCCTGTCACAAGGAGAACAGATTCTTACTGAACTTATGCAAATAACCATAATGCCATGAAAATAATAATACCTATTAAGTTTCCAAATTCTGGAGGGATCAGGTAGGGACAAAAATATAAACGTTTCAGTACTGCTTACAAAGGTATAATTTACCAAATTGCTAAGTCATAGGTAGTTTAAGAGAAACAAGTTTCCTTTTATCTGGGAAACAATAGATTTTTAAAAAGTCAGCAATCTCAAACAAAAAGTCATAAAAATTGTAACCGTTTCATCAGTTCATTCAGTCCTGTATAGTTCTGCTTGAATCCAGTTTTGCCATTAGTTCTCTTTACCTTAAATGATAGTTGAGGGTGATAAGATCAGTGATAATTCCAAGAAGTTTGCAAGGCTGTCTGTTAAGGTTGGTATGATTTGCTCAGTGAAGTGGGTGTCTCCATTACAGGGGGCACTTTAAAACTATGCATATGCTTAGGCCCTACTCCTACGCACTGAATGAGAACCCCAGGGGGTGGGGGCCTGGGCATCTATATTTTTAAAGGCCCCCTGAGTAATTCTGATGCGAGAGTCTGTGGCCTGGTACTTCTGCATCTGACATGAGCCAAACTGAAGGGCAAGGAAGCACTAACAGTTGCTGTTTGAGGACCAGGTGCGAAATCCTGGACTAAAAGCTTGATTCATCATCCCTTTAACCCTGCAGAACTCTGTGAAGTGACACTTAGTGTGCTCACTTATAGATGGAAAACAAAGTGCAGAAGTCGGTAACTTGTCTAATAGCTCCCAGGCAGGATGCGTTGAAAGGGGGATTTGAACCCTGATTTATCTGGCTCTAAAACCTGAGCATGTCCCGCTGGGCCCCTCCTGTGGGATGGTTGTCCACCCTGACCCTGTGGCACTGGGCCTTTGAAGATGTCCAAGATGTGGGTGGGGCTAGATTCCCCACCATCAGCATTTCCAGGGCTGAAAACAGTGGCTGATGGTGGCACTTCTAGGGCAGCTAGTTGTTAGATGAGGAGCCTCTCTAGGGCAAGGCTTGGAGTGTCAATCACCTCTGCCGCTCAGCTCCTAATTGTGCCTGGGACATAGCAATTGCTCAATAAATGTCAAATGGATGGGCAGCTAGACAGATGAACAAACAAAAGTTCTCAACTCTGGTTGTTTCACTATGGAGCAGGGACGCAGGAGAGCCTGGCAGAGAAGGAGCTCCAGCTTCTGGTCATGATCCATCAACTGTCCACCCTGCGGGACCAGCTCCTGACAGCCCACTCAGAGCAGAAGAACATGGCTGCCATGCTCTTTGAGAAGCAGCAGCAGCAGATGGAGCTGGCACGGCAGCAGCAGGAGCAGGTAGGCCCCACTTGGTATCTGGCTTTCTTTCCAGGACAGGTGTCTGTTAGGGCCTAGCGCATAGCACCTTGTGGGCAGGCCTAGCCAGTGCAGGTGGAGGCCTGGGAGCAGGGGAGGGGGGGAGGAAGGAGGGCAGGGGCTGTCATGGAACGCTGTAGAATTTCCACCTCTGGCTAGTCATAAGCCTTTGTGGGAGTGCTGAGGGGCCCTGCCCATTCTCCATCCCTGGCCTTAGAACTCCTGGTAAAAAAATAAATTCTGAGGGTTGGCTGTTCTGCTTCTCACTCTACCCAGTTCTCCTCCATGTTTGCACTCCTGGAAAGCAGGGTGTAGTTGGGGCTTGGCAGGCTCTGGGGGATGGGACCCTGGGGCCTATGCCTACGCCCCTTTTGCCTACTCTTCCCTCTGCCAGATTGCTAAGCAGCAGCAACAGCTAATTCAGCAGCAGCACAAAATCAACCTCCTTCAGCAGCAGATCCAGGTGACAACAGGGGAGGGCTGGATAATGGGAGAGCTGGAGACTCAGGGGTTGATACCAGCCTGGAGAGGTGTTGGGGACAGGGAGGGACAGGCAGAATCACTCAGGCATGACCCTGAGGAGGGGGCTCTATCCTCCTCCTCTGTCTTCCCATTTCAAGGGAGGGGCCCAGAATATCTTCCTCCCCATCTGTGACCTGAGGGCAGGTAGACAGGGGCCCAGGGAAGTGGTGTAGGGTCAGATGGATCCTTTGGAGATTGTCCCTACCCCAGGCCCTATTCCTCTCATCCCTGGGTCCACCCTCTGTCCAGGCCTCACCATAGCTGGGTAGTTGTTTGGGCCCCCAGGGACTCACACAGAGTTTCTTTGCTCTCAGCAGGTCAACATGCCTTATGTCATGATCCCAGCCTTCCCCCCAAGCCACCAACCTCTGCCTGTCACCCCCGACTCTCAGTTGGCTTTGCCCATTCAACCAATCCCCTGCAAACCAGGTGAGTGTGGATGGGCTGTCCTGCCACTGAGGCTGTCCTGAGGTCAGGGAAAGAGGCCCAGAACCGCTTTCATCCATTAATTTGCAGTGTAGACTTTCTGGGCCTTGGTTTGGGATATGTCCAGTGGAAGAATAACCCCTTGTTTCGGAACGTCACTGAGAAAATGAAAAGTAGCACTTTGCAAACCATAAAGTGCTTTCCAGATGTAAGCGGATATGGCCAATCTAGGTCTAGTCTTCCCAGTTCTGGTACATTTGCTGTACCAGAGTATTATTATTTTGAACATTAACTGAGATTTATATATCTCACAAATTCATATTTTTGTTCCTGCCCTGACCATGTCACTCCTACCTTCTGCCCCGTCAGTGAAACTCAGTGAAAACAGACTGAGCACCGACCACATGTCAGACACTGTATAGTTGTTGGGTGGCCATGGGTGTATAAAATGTGGACTTTGAGCTCAAGGAATTACAGTCTTAGAAGGGAGAAAGAAGTATGCCAAGCACCAGAGACTCTGGGAAGGTATCTTGAGGAGATGGTGCTTGATTGGGTCTTAGGTGAGTGGACTTGTGAGGGTGGAGCTGGGAGCTGAGGGTGGAGGGCACAGGAAAGATGGTCCAGGCAGAGCATAAGGCAGGAGCGCATGGCAGGGTAATGGGGGCATGGGTGGAGAGGGCAGCTGGGACTGAACATGGAATTTAAGATTTACTTGATAGAATGTGGGATGCGCTTGAATGTTTGAGTAGAGGATGTGCTGTCATGCTGGTTGTGGGTCATAGGGAATGGAGGGGGTACCAACTGAAGGCAGAACTAGGTAGGGGGCTGTTGAGATGATTCTAGCAATAGGGGATGAGAGCCTGAACTAGGGCAGTGACAGTGGGATGGTGACAGAGAATTATTAGGCCATGATCATTGATTGCTTATGAATGGTCATGGGGACAGGAGGAGGGACAGCTTTTAAGTAAACTCCTCTAGCCCACCTGCCCTGTTGCATATGAGAAGGCAGGGCAAATCCAGCCAGGTGATTTCCCACAGGTCCACCACCAAGCCTGTGGCCAACAGCATAGTTCATTGGTCAGCCCCACTGACTCTACCTTGAGGGAAGATTCCAGATGGTGGGGAGACGAAGGGTTGAATGGGAAGGACAGGGCAACAGCATAAACCATTACAACTCCAAGTGAACCTGGAATAGACCGCAGGGGTGAGGGCAGGGCCTGGGCAGCGAGGGGCCATATACTTTCTGGGCAGGGGAGATAGGAACTAAGCTGTGGAAGACCCGGACTGGCCAGGCTGCCATCAGCCGTATTTGCTCCAGCATTCCAGTGAGCAGGGGGCCTGCGGGCTGCCAAATGCCCCTTCCTAAAGCTGAGGGAGTGGTGTGGTAGATGGCACTCTGATGCCTGCAGCGTGGAGTCCAGACTCCTGAGTTCCGCCTTCGTAGGCCTCTGAGCCCACCTTGCCCATCATATACCAGTCTCATTCCCCACATCTTGCTCTCACAACCCACCACTCCATTTCTCCCTGCCCGCTTGCAGCATGAGTTCACATCTTGGCACCCGCCCCCCCCCCCTCCCCTCCCCCAAGGAAGCCTGTTCCAGTCCCTCCATCTGGAACAAAGTTCTCTCAAATGCTACCCACGCAGCCCATATCACCACAGGCCTTGTGTTTAGTGATTTGTATATGTGGCTATCTCTCCATCCGAGCTGTCAACTCCTTGATTCTGGGCCTGGTTGTGGAGAGTGAGGTAGGCAGAGGGAGGAGAGAGAGACAGTGCCCTACAGAGGGGGAGAGGATAGGCTGTAAAGTCTAGAAGACACAGGTTCAAATCTCAGTGCTCCCATTGATTAACTATGTGGGCAATCCATTTAACTTTTCCAGGACTCAGTTTCTTTATCTGTAAAATGAAATGATGTATTGAGTACCTAATATATACCATACACTAAGGTGAGATTATTGTGAGATAATACACAGGAGACAGGCCACACAACAGGTAGCTGCTTTTGTACCCTTCATACAGTAGGTACAAATAACAAGTATCCAAAGTGTGAGTAGAGTGTCCCTGATCTTGTTTTATCTTGGATTTGGAACTCTAGGGTTAGTGGGTCGGGAAGGGTGGGACAAGGTGACAGTGCTGATGGATGTGTAGGGCAGTGGGGGTAAGGGCGTAGGAGGTCCTCAGCAGCACTTTGAGACTGGAGAGGGCAGTGGCTGGAAGTAAGCTGGGCCAGCTCTGAGCCTCTGTCCACTTTGTGCTGCTGGGACCTGGTCAAGCAGGGTGTCTGCTGTTCTGTGCTCATCTAGGACTTTTCTCCTTGCCGCCTTTTCCATAGTGGAGTACCCGCTGCAGCTGCTACACAGCCCTCCTGCCCCAGCTGTGAAGAGGCCGGGGGCCATGGCTGCTCACCACCCCCTGCAGGTACTGTCCTCCTTAATGGCCTGGGGCTCCCTCCCTAGCTGGGATGGCTGGCTGCTGCCTTGTCTGTTCTGGGTATGCTTGTTCCCTCTGTCCTCTGTGGGGGTCTCCTTTGGTGTCTCTCACCCTCTGACCTCTGGATGCTCCCCTAGGAGCCCTCCCAGCCCCTTAACCTCACAGCCAAGCCCAAGGCCCCTGAGCTACCCAACACCTCCAGCTCCCCCAGCCTGAAGATGAGCAACTGTGGACCCCGCCCCCCCAGCCATGGGGCCCCCACACGGGACCTGCAGTCCAGCCCCCCCAGCCTGCCTTTGGGTAAGTTTTCTACTTCTCCCGCACCTTTCCCTTCAGCAATCTTCTAGGGGAGTCAAGATGGAGGATATGATATGACCTTGGGCATGACACTTTCCCTCTGTGGGTTAGACTTGCACTAGTTGGCCCCTTTTGATTTCAGCACTCAGTGTCTCAGAAGAGCCCCTTCCTCCTCTCCTCCATCATATCTGTCTGGGCACCCTGGCCTCACGGATTCAGGCCACTGGGTTGCACAATTTCCAGGGGTGCTATTATCATTTCTAGTCTGTTGGTACAACAGCCAGTCAGTGTAAATGGCGCCCCCTTGGGGATGTGCAGTGCAACCGCCGTGGGGAGGGGCCAGAGGGAGCACAGGAGGGGCAAGGCATGAAGTGGGGTGACCCCCCAGTTCCCCTCCCTTCTCTTCTCTTCCTACCCCCATAGGCTTCCTTGGTGAAGGGGACGCTGTCACCAAGGCCATCCAGGATGCCCGACAGCTGCTGCATGGCCATAGTGCGGCCTTGGAAAGCTCCCCCAACACCCCATTCCGTAAGGTATGGGCCCCCACTCCCTTGCGCCTGGGAGCAGGGAACAGATGGTGGACAGAGTCTGAGGCCACCAAAGTGAGGGGTGGGGGAGAGAAGTGGGCTGACACAGAGAAGCTGACGTACAGGTTGCCCCTGTCAACCCCAGGATCTCATCAGCCTGGACACGTCCCCAGTCAAGGAGCGGCTGGAGGAGAGCTGCGTGCACCCACTGGAGGAAGCCATGCTGGGCTGTGAAGTGGACGGTGAGGGCTCCGGGCACTGGGCTGATGGGCAGAAGGGACCACTTCTGCTTCCCACCAGGGCCATGGCGGGTCAGGTTGTGTCTGTCTTCCATCCCTTCTTTCCCTTTGTCTGTGGAGTGTCTCCCTTATGTGTCTCTCTCTGGCGGGGCCTCTGCTGACATCTTGCTGCTGGTCATCCCTGGGCACTGTGGCCGCCCCAGCACCCCCTAGTGGTCAAGTGTGGGACATTTTCTGATGGCTCTCGAAGTCTTTCCTTACCCCAGACCAGCTGCCCTGCTGACTCCACCCATCTTTCAGGCTCCCGCCACTTCCCCGAGTCCCGTAACAGCAGCCACATCAAGAGGCCCATGAATGCCTTCATGGTATGGGCCAAGGACGAGCGGAGGAAGATCCTCCAAGCCTTCCCAGACATGCACAACTCTAGCATCAGCAAGATCCTCGGTAAGGGCCAGTGGGTAAGGTGTGCTGGAGCTCTAGGGGCTCCAGAAGCCATGGTACAGCAGGACCCTAGTTGCAGGTGCCAGCTGGATCTACTTGGGATTTGCTCGTGATACTCCACATTATGTTGAACTCTAGTGGAATCGGAGGGGTGTGGAAGTCAGGTGGGATGTGGGGCATCTGGGTCCTGGGGTCTTGTACCATTGTAGGGCTCTTATGCTAGCACCTGCACTCAAGAACTTCAGAGAGAGAGAGAGAGAGAGAGAGAGAGAGAGAGAGAGAGAGAGAGAGAGAGAGAGAAAGTGTGTGTGTGTGTATGTGTGTGTGTGTGTGCATGTGTGCACGTGAGTGAGCACCTCTCCCCATCTCTCCCTAAATAACCTGTTCCACTGTTTGCCCAGAACCCTAGAGCTGGCTCTGGCAGGAAACAGGATAGATTGGTGTTCTTGGGCTGTCAGTAGAAAGGTTTCTTAAGGGACATGTCCTGATTGGAGGCCAACGAGGGATGTAGGGCAGGGCAGGTGGGGCTAGAAGAGGGCAGTTGTTTTTAAGACTGAGGCTTTTCCGATGTCTACGCAGGTATCTTATGAAGATAGACACCAGGTATTTTGTCCTGAGCAGGGAGTCTGTCTGTGTTAGTGGGGGCCTAGGATAACTGCTCTTTTGTTTATGCAAATCAGGCAGACCAGAGGCCTCTCAGAGGTTGCTGGGTATTGGGATATAGGTGGGTGCAGTGTCTTAAGCTGGCAATTGGATGCCCATATACATGCCCACTTCATTTATTCATTTGCTCAACATCCAAGGAACAACCACATTGGACCAGGTCCTTGCTAAATGCTTGCACGTGTACCTGGTGACGAAATATATTGGCACCTACAGGGGGTTGGGGGGTGGTCGGCAGAGCCTGGAGCTGACTGCCTGCCCCTGGGGGCTGGGCCAGGCTCCCGTTGGAAGTCCATGACCAACCAGGAGAAGCAGCCCTACTACGAGGAGCAGGCACGACTGAGCCGGCAGCACCTGGAGAAGTATCCCGACTACAAGTATAAGCCGAGGCCCAAGCGGACCTGCATCGTGGAGGGCAAGCGGCTGCGAGTGGGCGAGTATAAGGCCCTGATGAGGACCCGACGCCAGGATGCCCGCCAGAGCTACATGACCCCGTGAGCAGGCCCTGCCCAGGCAGCAGAGACCATAAGCACATGTGCATGTGTGTGTGCGGCTCTCATGAGTGGCTGCGTGTTAGCGTGTGACTTGCCTTTGTGTGTGACTGCAGGGGTGCTGTGCATGTGTGTCGTCTTTGTGAGTACATGTGTGTGTAGGTGTGTGTGAGAGCATTATATGTGTGTGGCATGTGCGACTACAGGGGTGACTATGACTGGTGGGTACCTGGTGTCTCAGGATATAAATTTGTGACTGAGTGTGGGGGGCTGGCGTGTTCCAGGGGAAATATGCCTGTGGATCCCATTTCTGGTAAATTTAGTAAAAATTCATGGGTACTGAAAATCGAGGTAGAGGGTACTCATCATGTGGAGAAGTCCTGACTTGACCAAAGCAAGCACCCTAGTGGACTCCTTTACCCAGGCATTTAAATACACAGTTTCCAAAAATAGAATTCACACACGGTCCTCCAGGAATATCTTGAATACGCCAATGACCCTGAGACTGCATGTTGTGTGGGGTTGTAGCTGACAATGATTGTGGCCATTAGAAACTAGACCACGGGGCAGAGTGTGTGTCTCGGAGCCAAAAGGGTATGGGGTTAGGGAGCATGGCCTGAAGAGGCCTCGGGGAGCTGGGTGAGGGTGGAAGGGAAGGTGTCTCTGTAACCCACCTGTCTGCCTCACAGCCCTCAGGTTGGGCAGGTACAGATGAGCTCCTCAGATGTCCTGTACCCTCGGATGGCACAGCCCCTGGTGGAACACTATGTGCCCCGAAGCCTGGACCCCAACATGCCTGTCATTGTCAACACCTGCAGCCTGAGAGAGGAGGCCGAGGCCACAGAGGACAGGCACTCGGTGGCTGATGGTGACATGTACCGGTACAGCGAGGACGAGGACTCAGAGGGCGAGGAGAAGAGTGATGGCGAGTTGGTGGTGCTCACAGACTGATCTCGGCTGCGTAGGCCTGGCCCTCCACCTGGGGAACACCTGGCCCTGAGCCAAAGGGCACAGACAGCCGACCTGGACTCTGTTGGTACTTGGACTTGGGCATGCCTGGGCGATGGCACAGCTCTGTACTTGTAGATACAGGCCCCCTCCCCACCACACCTGTGAGCACAACTGAGCAGCTGTTGGCGTAGGTAGGTAGGACCTGCATGGTGGTAATGGCTGAGTTGGCTGAGCTCCTTGGCCCTTGGGGCTCATAGCCAGGGGACACTGTATGACCCTCTCCTCCTGCAGGTCTGCCCATTCCAGGGGTATGGCAGCTCCAGACCTGTCACCCTGGTGCCACATGCTTTGTTTCCGTTCTTGTCCTGGCTGGACCAGCCACCATGGGACCAACACCGCTCCCAGATCGCTCCTCTATCACCAGGATCACTTTGTACTTTGTGCAAAAAGATCTGGCTGTCCCTCCCTGTCTTTATCTCTTGCCAAGCCTGTTGTGCCTCTGGCGGCTGTGTGTGCGTGTGCTTGCTGCATGCGCGCGTGTACACACGTGCACATGTGTGCCTGTGTTTTCATCTGTTCATTCATTGCACAAAATATTTATTGAGTGCCCACTATGTGCCAGGCACTGTTGCTGAGTTCCTGTGGATGTGTCTGTTGATGGCACTCTTGCTTCTCTGGGGCCTCTTTCTGTGCTCTTTTGTCTCCAAATTGCTACCTCTTTGTCAGTCTGGGTGTCTCAGGTTCTGTGCGTCCTTGTGTGAGTTTCCCTCTGTCCTTGTCTGTCTGCAGGGTCCTGTTTGTGTCTCTCTCCCATCAGTGTCTGACTCTGCCCCTCTGCCTGCTGGTCACTCTGGGTCTTCGAAGGCCCCTGGGCCACCTCTGGGCCCACCAGCCTCCCATGCCTGTCCCTTCAACCTTACTGTGTTGGTCGGGTCCCACAGAGCCATTTTTAGCTCTGAGCAGCATGGGATTGTGCTCAGCCTCCAAGGGGCTCTGCCCTGGTCCTCCAGACCCTGGTCCCCTAACCTGAGTGATGGTGCCCCTTTTCCTGTGACAGAAGCCCTGGAGAGCGGGGCTCCCATAACAGCTGGTCTCCATTCCTCCCTCGAGAGCAGGGAGTGGGAAGGGTCTCTATTATTGGAAGGAGTTGGTGAGGAGAAGACTGGTACTCCATCCCCTCCTGCCTCCCTCCCACCAGCTCTGCCATCCTCCTGCCTACCTGCCCCCCCCCACTTGAGAACTTGCATCCGGCCCTCTTCACTCTCACAAGTTATTTCCCCAAGAAAATTAAATCCCATTGCTCCTGACTCCAAAGATCCAGGTGGGTCAGGGTGGGAAGGGTACCCCAAATCTCACGGGGGCAGATGTGGAGTCCCCCATCTTCTCCCCTCTCCCCCTCCCCAAAGCCCAACTTCTCTCCAGGCTGTTTCTTTTTTTATGACTGTAAACATAGATAGTGCTTTATTTTGTTAATAATAAGATAATGATAAGTAACTTAACCAGCACATTTCTCCTGTTTACACTCGGGGAATTTTTTTCTGTTGGCATAATAAAGGCAGATCGTTTGAGAATCTGGTCCTTGTGCCGGGAGGGGGAGGCTGGGCCAAGTCAAGTCGCCAGCGCAAGCACCACTGCCCCCCGGTGGCAGTTAGAGGGAGCTTCAGGCGTGGGGCCCGGGAGGAAATATCTGAGGCCAGGGAGGCTCGGGCCTGACGGCAACCCCCGCGAGTGCACACACTGAATGGAGATTCTGTCCTTGCCTGAAGGAGAGCCATACCTCACCACAACTGTCCACCCAAGTCCTAAGAAAGAAGGCAGAGATAAGAGCACTGTAAGGAGTCAGGAAGCTTGGGTTTTCCCCAGAACTAGCCACATGGCCGTGTGTGTGGGTGGGGGAAGGGTTGTCAGGTTTCCGCTTCCAGCCTCACTGTCCTAATCAGAAAACAGGGAGGTTAGGCCTTATCCATGGTTCTCACCCTCTGGGAGAAGGAGCCATTCGAGAATCTAATGAAAGCCGTGGACTCTCATCCTAGAAAAGTACTAACCTGGATACCCCAAGCCCATGAATGAGCCCTCCAGGATACTGATTAATGAGCAGGGTCTCTAATGATGCGTTTCAGGGCTCTATCTGTGACCTTATGCTTTGAATGAGGACTTCAAAGAACTACATATCACACTGGGAGAAATAAGTCAATTAGACCTGAAAGGGCTGGATGACAGACTAAAACTCTCAAAATGCACACTAACAAAGATTGAGAAAAAGACCAACTCTTGTGGTTAAAAAAAAAAAAAAATCCTTTTAATATGGAATGGGGCAGCAAAGCTCAATGGCAATTCTTGTTAGACTTGGGTTGGATTAATAGAAGCAGTTCACTAAAAGGGAGGTGATGGCCAGTGTACATCACACAGGCCTGGTCCCAGGTGCATTATGGCAGTCCTAGACCCTCAATAGAAAAGGATACTGTCTCTCTGGAGTGGCCCAGAGGCAGGCATCCTGCACAGAAGAGGACTGTAGGGAGCCTAGTAGACATGTATCAGAGGCATGGTCGAAAGGGCCAGTGATGTTTAGTCCAGAAAAGAGGAAACTAGGGTAAGGCATAAAGGATAAGACCACTTCAAAGCTGTCGGATGGGCAACATGTAGTCTGTAGCTCATGAGGTAGAACTTGGCTTCTTGATGCATATCAAGGGTCAATATTTTGGCTTTAACAAAAAACTTTTTGACAAAGGTGTTCAAAGTGGAAGTGAACTTACCAACACAAGACGTTGGCTCTTGAATGCTGCAAAGGGACCTCTAAATTAGAGGATGGTGGTGAGAAAAGTTAGGTGTGGTTGATTCCAGGGTCACAAACTTGGGACTGAAGACTTTAGGATCCCAGCATTTTGATCTAGGGAGAATCCTGGCTGCTAACCTTTGCTGGTTTTTTCCAAGCCAAGCCCCGCCTCCCAGAGCTTTGGGCCTTACCTCCTTCATCCTCCCCACCCCACGTCTCCCAAGTGGAGCCCAACTTGCCTGGCCCCTTGCAAAGCATGGCCCCTGCCCTCTAGTGGTCACATGGGAGAATTGCTCATTTTGACTTACGCTGTCCATCTACCCCATCCCAAGTCTCCACTACTACTCCTATTGTGTTCCAAACCAAATGTGGGCAGCCTGGTCAGGACTCTCCCAGCCAGGCTCACCCTAATCCGCTGCCAGTCCCGAGGCCCTCTCCCTTCCCTATTCCCAGGTCCCCTGTGGCCTTGGCAGCTTGAAGCCCGTACTGCCCATCTCCCACTTCAGGAACCCTTGTCCTGCCCTCTTCCTTCTAGTTGCTGTGACAGAGCCACGTGCCCTGCATTCTTTTAGAATGGGAAAAGCCCTGATATCCTGTGGTTGGTGCGCTGGAGACCCACCCCAGGACAGGCAGGACAGGGTCAGGTGGGTTGCGGTTGCGAGGCTTGGAACAGAATGTCCTGCTAATTACCAGGAATATTGGGGCACGAGCTCGTTCTCTGCCCTCCGTGCCTCTCCTGTGGAGGCGAGGGTAAGAGTCCAGCAGAGATAAACACGCCCAGGCATTCTTTGCCAACAGCTCCTACTAAGAGTCAAGGAAGAGGAAGAGGCCTGGGGGGTGGAGTCCAGGCAATCCTACCGAATCTCCAAGGCCTAGTGGTGAGCAGGGAGGGAGGGGTAGTCAGTCACGTAGCAGTGAAAGGAGTGATGGAATTCCAGGCTTTATGGGGGCGGGTGTGCATGAAGTGCCCCCATGCTGTCCCCACCAGCCTCCTCCCCTGGAGAACTGAGGAACGAGGATGCCAGGCCTTAGGGGCACAGGGTGATATGTAGGGGTCCGTCCCAGCCATTCCCTGCTCACCACCACCACACCATCCCCAATGCTATGACATCAGGGTCCCAGAAGCCTGAAGACAAGCTGCCTGCACAGTGGTTATTCCTACCCTCAGCTCCAGAAGTGGGGAAGATGGGCACTGCTATGTAGTCCACAGGAAGGCTGCACCATGACCACCTGAGCCAACACGACTAGCCCAGCCCTGGCACTACCCCTATGCCGGCACACCTTTCCCCATGTCCTCCACTGGCACCCCTAGACTGTCTTGCTGCCCATGAGGGCACAGCCACACTGGATCACCGTGACCTTGAAGGTGGCTCCAGCAGCCTGTGCCAGGTCAGTTCCTTCCAGTGGTCGCCATGGCACCCTGGTACTTCTGCAGCCAAAAGCCAAACAGCCAGAGTCCACCTGCCAGGCGGCCGCTGCTACCCCTAAGGCACAGAGCACCTTCTGGGGGACCCTGGAGGCAGCTGCTGCCCAGTCTTGGAAGGGCAACCCTAGCAACCTGGGCTGAGAAGAGCCACAGCTCACTCTGGAGCTCCTGCTCTGCCCTCCCTCTGGCCTTCCGAAAAAATGACAGATTGGTTTCAGAAATCACCCTTGCTTGCTGTCAGGCAGAGCAGCACCCTCCACCACCCCCAATACTATGAGTGAGAGGACCAAGGAAGTACTGAATACTTCCCTTCAGGGTCTCACTGGTTATCACTTGGGTAAGGTGTAGTTCCTCTAAGCAGCCGCAATGATCAAAGGCAGAGGAGCCTGAAGCCACCAGGCCTGGTAAGCCAGGTGCACGGAGGGCGTGGTGGAAAGTGTGCAACCCAAGGGGACCCCAGAGAAGGGGCTGGAACACCCCCCCCCAAAGGCTTACTAATCACACCCTCTAGGTCAAAGTCCCACCAGCTGTACTCAAGAGTGGTCCAGAAATGGCCATTTTAATGCAGAAAATCAAGATAATTTACAAATGAATCACCTTGTGGGCCCAAGCAGAAGGCCCTAGGGGCTGTGAGGGCAAAAGGAGGTGGAGGCCCTTGAGAGTTGGGCAATGAGCTCAGTCAGCACTTTCACCCCAGGCTCTCGCAGGCCTGGCCCCTGCCCCTTGACTCCCACTAGTCATTCCCAAGTGGGGAGACCCTGGGTCAACTTCAGGACAGAAGGTGGACATGGAGAGAGAGATCCTTGGCAGTGAGGGCCTGGAGGGCAGGGGGAGGAACAAAGTGGGCGGTGGCTGTCCCCTCTGTCAAGCCACAGCATGAAACAGAGCTGGGCTCTGGAGGTCCAGCCATCACCACTCCCTTACCTTCCCTCCCAGCAAGCTGCAGAGGGAATGACAGAAGCACAGCAGAGGGCACAGGAGGGGAGCAGGAGTCCTCTGAGGTTTGGGAAGGAACGATTTGATTGGATCTGGCTTGGAGAAAGGGAGGGATGTCACATGAGGCAGCTGCTCGGGAGCTGTCAAACCCAATTCTAGACCAACCCTCCCCTGCCCCCCGCCCCAAGATATGTACATCCATCTGTCAGAGTTGGCATGATGCTGGTTTGGGCTCAGCACCTCCCACATGGGACCTTGTAGGGAGATGGGCTGGAGGCTCAGGGCACTGGAGGTAGAAAGGAGCCCTCCCAACCTTCCCCCCTCCCCAAACCAGGAAGGTCAAAGACACATCTAAGGCAGCCCAGATTCCGCCTGGCCTGGGGCTGGGAATACTAGGCTTCCCAGGGATGGTTGTGGTCTGGGCCTTGGCTGGCTGCAGGCACTTCCCCCAAGTCAGGTAAAGGGGACCCCCCCATGCGGGGTCCATCAGCCCCTCCGAACAAGAGAATGTGGTCACAGCGGCACCCACTGGGGGCTGGTGGCACGGGTGGAGTCTTCTCCATGGACACACTCCTGTCCCCTCTCCCACCTTGTCCAAGGGTATGGACTCCAGAGCACAACTGAGCCATGGAGAACCAGCCTGCCAAGCAGATGGGGAGGGGAGGGATGGGGAAGCTGGTCACTTTGGCATCTCCAAGGCCGACACATGAGGCTTCACCTTGAAGTACTGGTTGAATCGGATCACCGCGTACCTACCAGAGACAGGGAAGAGAGCTGGGGGTCAAAAGGGAAGGTAGGAGGGCCCTGCTGCGGGACTCCCACTATGAACCAAATTTCTCAACAGCTCAGCCCATCTAGGTCTAGGCAGACCAACTCCAGCCCAGGCTGATTTTTTTTTAACTTCAGCTATAATTTTATTTTTCTTCTTAGATCAGACAGGAGCAACCCTTCCCCAAACAAGGTCATTTTTTGATTTTTTACAGCTCAGTAATGTTAAGTACATTCATACTGTTGGGCAACAGATCTCCAGGACTTTTCATTTTGCAAAACTGAAACTCTATACCCCTTAAACAGCAACTCAATTTCCCCCTTCCCCCAGTCCCTGGCAGCCATCATTCTGCTTTCTATTTCTATGAGTTCGACTAATTTAATTACCTCATATAAGTGGAATCATACAGTATTTGTCTATTTATACCTGGCTTATTTCACTTAGCACAATGTTTTCTCAAGGTTCATCCATATTGTAGCATGTGACGTAACTTCCTTTCTAAGGCTAAATAATACTATATTGTATGAATTGAGCACATTTTGTTTACCCATTCATCCCTCGATGGACACCTGGGCTGCTTCCACCACTTGGCTGCTACAAACACGGGTGTGCACATATCTCTTTGAGACCCTGCTTTCAGTTTTTTTGGCTATATACCGACAAGTAGAATTACTGGAACATGAAACAACTCTTTTTAATTTTTTGAGGAAGTACAGTATTGTTTCCCATAGTAGCTGCACCATTCTACATTCTCAAGGGCACTGCACAAGGGTTCCAGTTTCTCTACGTCCTTTGCCAATCCTTGTTATTTTCAGTTTATGTGACAGCAGTCATCCCAATGGGTGTGAGGTTGTTGCTCACTGTGCATTTGACCTGCATTTCTCTAATAGTTGTGAACAGTTTGAAGCCAGGGTAGTGATTCCTCTTTGGCTGACAGTGGATAGGATAATGGGCAAGGAGACTGGACCAGGATGGAAGACAAAGTGATTCCTGGCCCTTAAAGACATATGTACCTCATATGACAGGGCCCCCCAAGGAGTGAATATTCAAGTACAGTGTGAGAATAACCCATAGTGCATCACTAAGGGCCACTGTAGGGGGAGTTGGGTCTGACACCCCACACAGTAAGCACTAAACCACAGAGTGACCTCAATGAGTCACTTCCACTCTCTGGAATGCTGTCCCCTCTGCTATAAAATGAGGGCTGGACTCATCTTTCAGATGGATTTGCAACAATTCTGTTCACAACCAGGCCCTGTGGATAAGGGCACTGGAGTAGCAGGATGCAGGGAAAGTGTCAAGTCCCACCACCAGGCAGGCGGGGAGGATGAGAGAACTGCAGGCTCCCTCAGAGGGCTGCTCTGGGCTCCCGGCCTCCCCTGGAGTAGTGACCCCACAGACCATGGGCCGGCTGGTATCAGGATGAGTTAGCAGACGATTGGACTCTGGATGTTCTATTTGGGTTGTCCTTTGCCCCTACACCCTCGGCTCAAGGCTCTTCCTTTTCTCTTCCCCACCCACGCTGCCCCCAATTTGTCCCCTGTGCTCACCTGAGGAAATCAAAGTCAATGGTGGAGAACTGGTTCTGGATGAGGGCCCAGAGTGCCCAGAAAAAATGAGATGCCTAAAAACAGAGCAGAGAGGATTAGCATGGTGAATTCCCAAGCCGTCGTGGACCCCATGTAGCCAGAGGGACACAGTCACTCTGGAAAACACAGAAGTAGGATGCTGGCAGAGACAAGCATTTGGGGGCTGCACTCCCTCCAGAAAAAGGAAAGCAGAGTCGGTTCTACCCCCGCTGGAAGGGCATCAGCTAGATGGTGCTTCTCGCGCTTTCAGTTTTTTCCCCAACTCGAGCAGAGTTCAGCCCCAGGCTTGTACCATACCAGGGCATCTCCTCATCTTCAAGGCCAACGTACTCAAGATGAGATGAGCCCCTAAGCCAAAGCTCAGGCCCAGTGGAAGGGCTGGTACCTCAGTAGTGTCCTGGCCACATGGCCATCAGAAGTCTGGTCTGCTGCAAGACCCCCTAAACTGACCTTTCCCTCTCTTCTATCAGGAGGTAGGGTCAGATTGGCAAATGAGTGTAGATGGGGTAATAAGAAGCCCAAGTGTGGGCTCTAAGCACACAACTGCTCTCCCCGTAGCCAGAGGTGCCCGTGGGGCCCAGGTCACCCCAGGCTCAAGAAGCCAGAGAGCCATGCTTCCTGCTGCCCCCAAACAAACTGCAGTGATAACAATACTTTCCCAGGCTGGGGTCCCCCACCCCAAGTCCTGCTTGCTCTGCGGTAGGCAATGTAGTATCTCTCTCCGCTTCTCTTTTCAGGACTTAAAGGCGGGCGTAGATCAATTAGCAAGTACGAATGATCACTAAAAGATTACCAAGAGGTAGGCAGGGTGGAACAGTTAAGAGGAAGAACCCGAAGAAGAATCAGCCTTGTGCAAATGAAAACAGAACAGGCAACATAAAATCCCAAGTAAGCAAGATTTTACTTAAGCTCTATGATGAATAGTGAAATTCAGGACAGCGGACTTGTCTTCTTGCTTATGCAGGGGCGACATTAATAAGACTAGTTAGGAACCCCTGGGGCACACGCCAGTGGAGACCTGGCATGAACCATGTACCTTGGATAAGTGACACTGAAAATCAAGAACTGACAGCACAGTAATTGGAGCAGGAAGAGCCTGATGGGAAAGGCTTACAAAGAGTTCTGAGTCAGCAGAGGAAGCTAACCAGGAGGATTAGAGTTGACATTCTCTATCTCCTCCACAGGCTAAAAAAATAGTGAGGGCAGGTGTTTAACTGCAGCATGAAAGGCTATGGTTAGACACCAGAAAGAATTACTTGTCCAGATGACAGAACTAGGATTAGGAAGCTGGGATCTTTCCTGGAAATAGTAGTTCTCTAGGGAGGAGAGAATCTAGCCTTGATGGGGTAAGGGGAGCAGGGCATCTTAGTATTATGGGGCTGCCCTCCAGGGTGGGATACAGGAACACATGGCCTCATATCCGACCTGGGCTCTGCTTCGTCCTCCACAAGGCTGTGAAAGCGTACTGGGGGTGTGCCCAGAGACCCTCCTCCTGGCCTCTCCTTCCCCTGCCCCTTCCCAGTCACAAGCACTCACCAGGGCAAACTTGTTGACTTGCACATAGAGCCTCTCCACCTCCCTGGAGCTCACAGCCATCCCCTTTTGTGCTTGCAGGTAGTAGCGCAGCCACTGCAGCTGGGTCTCCTGTGCAGGGTACTGGCAGTAATCGACTTCATTTACACCTGATGGGAAGGTAGCACCACAGAAGATGCTGGGAGATGGCCCACCTGGGGACTTCCTCCAGCTCAGGTGTTCCCTGCTCCCCTGGAAACCTCCATCTGCTCTGCCCTGTGGGCTGTGCCTAGGAATTCAGCTTGTCAGACCATCTAACTTATCTGGCATGGGGTCGAGCCCCACCCCAGCTGGGGGCACTGCTTTCAGTGGGGCAGAGGGCAGACTGGTTGAGGGGCAAGAGACAGTCCTGGAAGTGATGAGGACTCCCTAGGGCAGCACCACTGTCTCTCCTGTGCCCTATATAAAACTATGTCACATAGGAGGCCCTTGGTCACAGCACTGAATCAGCGCCTAGCTGTCTTAGGTCCGATGCTAATCTCCAGTTAATCTCAGACAAGTCCTCTCCTCTCACCAGCACAAATCTCTTCACTGATAAAAGGAAGGGGCTGGACTTAATGTGTGTCTTAAACACTACTTCCTGGACTGCTTCCTATCTTAAACACTGCTTCCAGTGTTGAGCTGGCTACTTAAAGACATCACCTGGAGAGCTTGGTAACAACACAGATTCCCAAGTACCCCCCACTCCTGGTCCAATTCTGCAGATGACTGGGAAACATAGCAAACTTTGGAACCCCTGGACTAGATGGCCTCAATCCCTTCTAGTCCCTCCCTCCCTTGAGTCCTCAAGCGACCAGCCCAACAGGCACGGGCCACATCCTTGGCTCAGTGGCAGAGGCCTTGGCTTCAGAGCTCGTACAGAAAGTAGTTTATTTAAATAGAACCAGGACTGGACCATCTTCCCCAGTCTCTTCCTCCCTCTTCCTTCCTCCCTTTCCTTCTCAAGCTTTCCTTATATTTCTAGAGAAATACACAATCTCCTAGGTCCCCAAGAGTACAGCTGGAAAGAATCTCCTTGTGTAGATGTAGAAACTAAGGCCCAGAGAGAAGAAATTTGCTCAAGGTCATATAGCCAGTTAGAGGCGGGTTCAGGCTTGGAACTCATCTCCCACTCCCAAGAACCCAGGAGGTCGCTCTCCCTAGGTCCCAATCTCCTTCCCTGCCCTCCTCTTTCTGTCATGCTCACTTCTTCCTTCTTCACTCTCAACTTGGGAGCAGGATGCAATCTGCCCCTTTGGAGAAATTCCAGCTTGGTTTTGCTCTGTGTTGTGATGAGAAAGACTTAAAAAGCTTAAGAATTATCCCTTGTAGAAAGATCAGTGTGTCTGGCAACTGAGCACACACAGGCCCAGTTCCCTGCTGGTGACAGCCTCAGCTCTGTACTACTCCCCACTGCTCAGCTGCTTGCCCAGCTGGGGTGCCATGGTCCCTTGGGTTCCTAAATGCAGCTAATGGCCACGCCGGGGAGTCATACTACCCCCAGGTACAATCAGCACTTTACAGACCTGGTCACCTCGAGTTCCAGAACAGACAGGATTGGGCTGGGGAGTGGCTGAGGCTAGGCCAGGTGGTGGCTCCACAGCTGCCTCTCCTATCCTAAGCCTCAGGGGCTGAGCACCTCACACAGCCATTCTGGGGATGTCCCTCAACCCCAGTGTCTAGGGGCTAGTTCTTCAGTACCATCTAATTGTTTTTAACAAGCAAGCCCTCCAGCCAGCAAAACCTGCCCTGATTCCTTTACACAGATGATTCTATTATACACCCACGCCTTTATAGAGCTCTTACCCGCTCCTAGGAAACACCTCCCTCATTCTCCCTCTTCCAGTCCTGCCCATCTCCTGAACTCAGCAAAGCTTCATTTCCTAACACCAGCAGCAAATAACAACATGTGCTTAGTACGTGCTGTCCTTGTATGCGTCTCAGATCAATACTAGGAAGTAGGTACTATTGTCATCTCCACTTTACAGAAGCACAGAGAAACCAAGGCTCAGACAGCTAGTAAGCAGCAACACCAGGGTTTGAAGGAGTCTAGTTGTACAGTATACAGTTGGACCTAGTTCCACCTTATTATACTCATAGGCCACCAGGCAAGTAGCTATTTGCAGCTTATTCTCCTTTCTGCATGCTGGACACTTACTTACAATTGTGCAGGTTGTACTGGGTCTAAAAGAGCTTGGACAAGAGAACAAGTAGAAGCTGAGATTGTCCTGTGCTGGTCCAGCTGGCATGGACTGCATGTACTCAGAGGAGGGGGTCTTCTTCTAAATCACATGCCAAACTGAGGTAGCCTCAAGGATCCTACAGTGGGCACGTTTTCCTAATTGTGCCAAATTGCCACACGAGCTGGCAGGGGGGTGCTGTGTAGGTGGGTCCTGCCTGCCCCAGGAGAGTTGGAGCTCTCTCAAGGCAGGTTGTGTCTTTCCCCCTCAAGCTGGGATGTTTCGGAGGACAGGGGCTGTCTAGCCTCCCCCTCCCTCCCCCAAGTGACGAACCCCCTTTCATCCTCCCCCTGGACCTGGCCATCCGTCATAAGTTGGGTATTTTGGACACAGGCCAAACAGCAATGCCCTTCTCACCTGCAAACTCATTGAAATGGTTGCCAATGTCAAAAGCTTGGTAGTTGTAGCCGGCATATTCATAGTCAATGAACCGTACGTGACCTAGGAGGTAGAGGAGAGGCAGTGAGTGGTGGCCCCAGCAGATCTGGGCACAGGGCTTGGGCAAGCTTCCAAGGACCTCCAGAACGCACCCACTGCCTCTCGCTGGCCTCCGCAGCAACCTGGCCTTACCCAACCTCCTCAGCGGCTTTCTTCTAACCTGCTTCCTCCTGTCTGTTTCTCCATCTGTCTTCCCCCAGCTCCAGCTGTCCCTCTCATGCAGCGAGATCCTCAGACTCTCTCCATATAAAGACATCTGTCCTCAGTCTGGTTAAGGACCATAATAAAGCTAAGTGGGTGAAGCTCCCATCAGGACCACGGAAGGTCTTCCCTTTAGGAAGGTGTGGGGCAGCCAAGATGTCCTCAGAAACCAAAGGCGTCGTCAGGGGGAATAGCTCAGGTGCCCTAACACTGAAGATTCCCCACAAACCATTATTTTGAGTTCTTTCTTGGCACAGATTATTCTAAGTGGGAATGTGTTTACTTTTCCATTTCTCTTCTTACAAATTAAGACCTAAGCCAAAGGTCCCCTTTTGCTTGTGCAAGTACCAGCCCGAGGAACAGAACTCTGCTGGCCAGCCAGAACCAAAGAAGCCGTACCTTTGGTGCTGTCATAGATGATATTCTTGCAGAGCAGGTCATTGTGACAAAACACCACAGGGGAGTCCAACTGGGACAGGTGCTCCTTCAGCCAGGCCAGCTCCCGTTCCAACACCTCTATCTCAGGGACATCTGCAGAAAGGCTGGACAGTGGCAAGAAAGGTGGCCAGTGGAGGGAGGGCTGGTAGTAGACAGGTGGGTGCTTGGTCTCAAAAACCTTGAGCTCTGGCCCCCTCACTACATCTTACCGCAGAGGAAGGACCTTGGACAAATGGCTGACCTTTCAGACCCTCACTTTTGTTATCTATAAAATGGTACTAAGACTTCTTGTCCTTCTCATGTCCTGTGGTTACTCTAAGAAGCTGATTAAAACGTTGGCTTAAAAGCATTTTGCAAAGCACCCAAATCCCTGACTGAATGCTGTCCCTGCTACTTCGTGAAAGGGACGGGAAGGTAAGGAAGGAGGCAGGAGAGAGGACCGAGGAGGAGAAGATGAGTGTCCAAACTCACCCATCCCAAACTAAGAGAACAAGGGCAGCAGGGCAGAGATGCAAACAGACCTGCCCTCGGGATGTAGGAAAACTCCTAGGGGAAGGGGTAGCTCTCTAAAACTACTCTCCCCTCAAAGTTCCTCAAGCGAAGGGATCACAGTGCGCCAGGGAGGGGCTGCAGTGTTGGTGTCTCTGGAGGAGGTAGCAGCTGGTGTCACATAGAGGTCATATAGTCTAACTTATCGCACAGACAGGCCCACATAAGAAAGGAAAACAAGTTGCTAGCTGGGGTTCACTCCTACCTACAAGGCCAAAGGGATATTAGGGCCTTTCAGTGGAAAAGCACTTGCTGTGTAGCTCCCACATATCCTTGAACGAGGACTGTGTGTTTTCTTGTACCAGATCCATGCCACACTGGGCATGGACAACTGGAGGGCAGGAACAAATGTGCATGGAGGCCATTCTGCCCCCACCCCATCCACGGCACACACACGCATTACTGCTGAAAGAAATGCATGTTGAGGAATGAATGAATGGGTCCATCAGAGACCACGGAGAAGCTGACGAAGGTACACTGTACTCAGAAGCTCTGAACTTTGCTCCCCAGGAAGCACACAGGTCTGTGTACATTGAAAAGCCAAGCAGTCAGCAGAACCCTTAAAAACCTGGAACCACCAATGGGAGGGGGGGCTAGGGTTTTATCTGCACTCATGTGTGTCCTGTTTGCTCTCTTGTCCAGGGAAGCAAGAGTGCGGGCGGGGGATGAGAATGAGACAGGTCCTCCTAATGCTCCCAGGGGACAGCCCTGCTGCCCCTCCCCCAGCCCAGAGCCAGAACACATGGAAGAGTATTCAGTAACTAAGGAATCTCCATGTGTCCCCGGAAAAGGATGAGCAGCAAGCTCCCTCCCAGGCTTGAGAAGGTCAAAGCTCAAGAGGATCTTAGGTTTCTAGTCCAATCTCACAGGGAAACTGAGGCCCAAGGAAAGGCAGTCTTCCTCCCAGCCTCCAGGTGTCTCTTGCCCAGCTGGACCCTCTATTTCCTCACTGAAAAAAGTGGTCTTCAGCCGGTCCAAGGATCCAAAATCAAGCCGCGCCTCCGAACCGTAAGGGCCCCAGTGCCCCCCAGAGGCTCTGCACAGGCCACTCTGAGTCTGAGCATCTGTCAGGGGCCCCCATCCCATCCTCACTGAAGTTAATCTGTATCCACTGGGCTGCAGAGAATTTGTTTTCCCTCTTGACTCTTCTTAAGAAACTACCTTTTCTTTTAAGATTCTTTTTTTCCCCTTGGACTGAGACCATCCAAAGGATCAGAATAAGGAGGTGTTGGTTTGCCTGGGTCTCAGCCTGAAAATCATGGTTTTGACATTCAAGGTGTCTGCTGCCCAGGCCCCGACATCTGTTTGACCTTCACACCACTCAGCCCAAGGCCACACAGATGGTCACTGTGGGAACAATCCCAGCCTTCTACTTCCTCCCCCGAGCACCTGAAACATCGCCAGCGTGGCTTCCTTCAGCCGACACCACCGCACTCTCAAGGCTATGGGCCTGGCAGAACAGTCATCCCCACCGCATCTCAGAAACCTTCACATCCCAGGCAGGGCTGCTCCTCTGCCCCTCGAGGCTGCTTGAAGGGGGTGAAAGGGCCTGGCGTTCCTCCTGATGAAGGCACTGATGCCTGGCAAGTGTCCACTCAGCTCTCAGGATCAGGGCAAGGGAAAGGGGGCTTTCTAAGTGTTCAAACTTACATCACCTTTGCCCTCACACCACTCAGCCCATCTGAGTCTCCTCTTGATGCCCCGGAGCCATAACCAACCCCACATCCTCCTGGCCACCTGGACACTTTCATGCCCACCCAAACACCACGGCTACCACATCTGCTTCCACAAGGTCTCTGACTCATTCCCCTACCCTCCACCCCAACCCCATGAAGCTGCCCAGGGCAGTGTTTCTCCAAATGTGGTTCCTTGATCCCTTGCCTTAGAATCACCAGGGGAGCCTGTGAAATGCAGACTCCTAGGATCCAACTTGAGACAACCCGTCACTCTCCAGGGTCAGACTGGGAACCTGCACTTAGCAAGCACCCGAGGAATTTCATGATCAAATTTAGGGAATCCCAGTGCTACATGATGCCCATTCAATGTCAGTACTCCTCCAGCTGGTTTCCGTACTACAAATCCCCCCTTTCCCTAACTCCTATCCAAGTCATCCTTCACAAAGCTGGAAAGCTGTCTTCCTCCACCACAGTCCTGGTCAGGTTCCGTGTTTCCCCGAAAATAAGACTTAGCTGGACAATCAGCTCTAATGCATCTTTTGGAGCAAAAATTAATTTAAGACCTGGTCTTATTTTACTATAATACAAAACCGGGTCTTATATTAATTTTTGCTCCAAAAGACGCACTAGAGCTGGTTGTCCAGCTAGGTCTTATTTTTGGGGAAACACAGTTACTGACCTGAGTCCCTGGCTCAAACACCTTCACAATGAGTGAATGACCTCCCACTGCTGCTAAATTGAATTTTCGCTCCTGGCACGGAAAGCCCCTCACAGTCTAGCTCCAACTCACACGACCTCTGCAGCCCCATCTCAAATGATCCCTCCCAATCTCTCCTAAAAGGTCTGCTCCAGCCAACTCATCTACTCATCATCCATGTGCAAGCCGTGCGTCTGCTCCAACTGGAGGGCCCTCCCTTCTCATCTCTGTCAAGAAGACTTTGCTTGGTTCTCCCACCCTGTATGTACTACACACCCTGACTTCTTCTGTAGCTCTGCATGTGCAGGTCCTATTTACCTAGAGGGCTCCTAAGAAGCTGTAGGAAGGGCCACTGTCACTTTGGTTTCTTACTGTATTAAATCCCAATCAATCAATGTTTGTAAAATGAAGGATGGACTAAGTCAGAGTTCTTAGGTAAGTTATTAGGCAGGGTTATTATGGAATTCAAGTACTTCATCTCATCTCGGTGATTGCTCTAGGTCAGGGTAGGTCATTCAGGGCAGGCATCATCCACTAAAGAGGCTTGAAAAAGTTAAGCAATTTGATTTGCCCAAGGTCAAAGGTGTCACAAGAGCAAAGGGAGTTTGCCAGCTCTTCTCCAGGGACCACTCCCCTTCCAACAAGGCCACCCCCTCTCTCTCTCACTCACTGACACCCACACGCGCGCGCGCACACACACACACACACACACACACACATAGGCTACACAGTGACAGCAGAGTCAAAGGAAGCTCAGGAGCAACACTTATGCTTACACATCAAGGCTGGACTCTAGTCCCTGAGCTGCCACTGATAGCAATGACAGTGGACAAGTCCCATCCCCACCCTAGGCCTCAGTTTCTTCGTCTGTCAAATGAAAATAGTGGGCTGGGAGATAACAGGTTCTTCTTGGCTCAGACACCAGACAGTCTTGCTCTCCATGTGCTGTCATAGTCCTAAGGGGCAAGGCAGTCCTTGTCCCAAAGATAACACTTGACATAGAAGGTCTAAACATGGGCCATGCTGGGCAAATAGTCCCAAGGCAGTGCTTGGTAATTCTTAAGTAGGATGATGCAGATAAAGTCGCTGTGTGTGCGAGAATATGACAGAGATACACAGTCGGGACAGAAGTCATTATTGTCTTGTCCTCTTCGAGGAGAGAAAGAGATACCCTGGCCCCAAACATGTGTACCCCACTCCCATCTGGAACAAGGGTGATGTTCAAGCCTTTTTTTGTAGGGGGCACGGTGACACCACTCTTTCCACCTTGCCCCCACTGTTTTCTCAGTACTCCAGGGTATGCCTGAAGAGTCAGGTATCTGAAGGCTAGAAGGACTCTCAGGTGTCCAGCCAGAGAGTGTAAGGTAAGGTTCTGGGAACCCTGTCCTATCTGGGGAAAGGTGATGTCAGGGTGGATGAAAAGAGCAGAGAAGAAACAAGGTGGGGGACAGGGTCTCCAGGGACATATGGGGAGAGAAGTGTCCAGGCAAGTAGCAGGAGTCTTGATGTCCCAAGGGCTTGTCGGTAGAAAAGCAGACTCCTTCAGACTGACTCTAACTCAGCCTTACCCCATTCTCAGAGGTCTGGGCCCTCCCTTCTCACTGCTGAGAAGGCAGCTCAGGCAAAAAGGGCCGTGGGCTGGGTATAGAAGCCCTGCTATGACTAGACCCTGACTGGGCAGAGCTCAGTCTCTGAGCCTCATTATTCTGTAAGTAAAATGGGGAGATATTGTCCCAAGCCCTAGACCCTGCCAAAACCAGAAGACTCAAGGAGAAATAGCACATAGGTCTAAAATAGTGCATCTAAGTTCCTCAGATTTACTCATCTGGCCAACTCTGCTTGGAGACAGGCTCAGCAATCAGGACTGAAACCCCCAAACCTCCTGTGGGGTGGGATGAGCAAAAGAATGGGGACAGGGATCACATTACGGTGGTCGAGACAGTGGTGCCTTGAATCCTCCCAGATCTTTGTACCTGGGGTTGATCTCGTTCTTCACAAGGGTGAAATAACTGTGCATCTTGTGCCAGAGAGTAGGCTTGGGCAGGCTGCCGTTCGCATGGATAGTGTGAATCTTCGCCATTTCTAAGGCGATTAGCCTACAGCAGAAAAGAGAAAGAGTACAATATCAAGTGGGGGGGTGGGGGTGGGCCCTCTCCGGGCTGCGCTCTCCCTACTCAGCCCCTCCTGACCTAGAGTCCATGAGGGAGCTAGCCAGAGGGTTGAGTGTGAGACTGTTACAAATCTTTTAAGAGCTCTCCATCTCAGCAGAAGGCATGAAAACAAGATAAGGCCTCTAGCCCAGCAGCTCCCTTTCCAGAACCAGAGCTGGGGCTGCTTCAGTCAGCAGAAGGGCAAAGCAGCGGGCTGTTGACCACAGGTCAATGACCCAGGTCGTGTACCCACAGCAACCTGAGGACAGATGGGGTCACTTGGGGGTGGGGGTGGTGCCCTTCCTCCCCCCTTGGACTCTGACCTATGCCCTCATGGGGAGGTGAACACCGGGTACCAAGGGATCAGGGGGTGGTGATGCCAGGCACTGAAGAAATGCCTGTCTCTTATCAGCCTGGCCAAAGTGGGGAGGGAAGCAGGCAGGCCCCAGGCAGCCCCTTCCTCTGCAGCAGGGAGTTGATGCTGGCGGCTGGGTGCCAAGGACGCAAAACAAACCAGAGTTCTATTTTCAAGTTCTCCTGTGGACATTATCCAAGGTCCCAGGAGAGAAGGAGGGGGCGATGGAGAGAGGAAAAAGCTGTACTGGGGAAGGTTGCTGGGAGAGGGTGTGGGGGAGGGAGGGGGGCAGGGTGTAGATGGAGGACTGACCAGTGAGAAAGGGAGGGCCTTGATAAGGACCCCATCGTCTGAGGCCCTGTGTCCCAGCTGGGCTCCCCCAGGCCTCTGCCAGCAATCCCTTCTAGAGCCCCATCCCCCACCCATTGCCAAGCCTCCAACATTCAAGCTTCCCTGCCTCTGCCTGTTTGTTGCTCGAATAATAATCACTGGGAAAGACAAGGCATTGGCTGTTTGAAACCTTGTTACCCAGCAGTTCCAGAGACAACCCCTCCCCTTGCCAGGTCCCAACAGGATAACAGGGCAGTCTAGGGGCTCCTATGGAAGCCTCCAAGGCTCCCACCTCCCAAAGGGTAGAGGGGGCAGAGGGCATGGCAGCAACCAAATGGGTGAGAGTTTAGCTTTTCTTTCAGAGGTCAGAGGCCCAGGGGTAAGAGAGAGAGCCTGCTGGGGTTTGGGCAAGGCTGGGGAAACAGACCTAAGAACCAGGCCTTCCTTTCCCAAAGGAAGATTCCTAATAGAACATGAACAGAGCATTTCCCTGAATATCAATAAGGCTGTTGTCTGGAATAGCAATGAAAGTAACCTCAAAACTCAGCATTTTTATGCTGCAGAGCCTCAACAGGCAGAGGTTGAAAGGTAGGGGTCAGGGCAACATGAGGCGCCGGCTCCCCGAGGCCTTCCTTGGCCTTTCTCTCAGAGACCCACCTTCACCCCAGAAACATAATGGTCTGTCCTGGAAAAGGATCAAGGAAGGGCTACTTCTTACATTTTGCCCAATTTCTGGCTCTCTCCCAAATGTGAAGTTCTCATTATCCAACCTAAAGCCACCTTCAATCTTCCTGACAACGGTAATTGTTTTCATGAGAGGATGAGTGACAGCATCAGATTCATAGGGGTGGTGAAAACTGGGAGTGGTGAGCACCTACCAGTACTTGAGCTTCATTGCACAAGAGCTGGGAGGAGTCAGTGGGGGAAGCCAGGACAGGACTCCCCAGCCCCCAACCCTGCTCTGACCTCCCCTCTCCAGGCTGGAAGCATGTGGAACTGCTCAGCTGGATCCTGAAAAGCCCCTCCCATGGGTTTGTATATCCCCACCGGAGATACACACACACCCAACTACAACAACCAACTCAACACTAATATCCTGGGGCCTCTCTAGCTCCAGAGGCAGTGCTCATGAGCTCAGGGTGGGGGTGAAGTTCTCAGATTCCCTCCTTTTATCTCTGTAGAGGGCTTGCCCGAGGTTCCCTGCAAATAGGGCCAGGTGCATTAACTTGGGGTTAACTGGGTAGCAAGTGAGGGAGCAAAGAAGCTTCTTGGTCTCCTCCCTAGGTGGGCCTTGTTGTTGTTCCTCAGAATTTGGAAGGCTCCTTCCCAGTACATGGGACAGGACAGAGCACAAGATTCCTGGGCAGACCCCGTACCACTGTCTGCAGTGTCAGAAGTAAACCTCAGCCCGCCTATGACCTCATTCTAGTCTGAGTGCCCTGCACATGGCCACAGCACTGGAGGAAGGACGGTACAGCCTGCCTGACCACCTGCCCAGCACAGTCAGGGGACAGAGAGAGCACCACGGGCGCTTTGGTTTTCCCCCTTCCAGGCCCCACAGCCTTGACATCAGCAGGGCATAAAAGTTAAGTCCAGTTCATGGGTCCTATATATACATCTAGACATTTAACGCAAAAGGTTTCCCAGGGGCCATAGGTTCTGAGCCTCTGGCTGCCTCAGCAGCTCTCCAAACCTGGGTTCCCACTTTGTCAGGGAATCTGGAAGGAGCTCACACTGGGGGAGGGATGGTGTCTCTCTGGGCTGATAAAAGCATGCTCACCCTGGATAGAGCCATTCTTCTAGCATGCCTGAGCTCTGGGGTGGGGGTGAAGGAGCAGGAAGCCCTGACAGCTCTGGGGATTTGGCTCAGATTTCATTTCCAAGGCTCCAAGATGTTTCCAGGTCAGACTTGAGGTGGGCTAACATACGGGCCAGGAAGGCGAGTCTTGCTGCATTTAGGGAGCCAGGTCCTCTGGTCAGGTCCCATGTTCACTAAAAGCCTCACCCAAGAACTTATCCTTCTTCTAGCAGGCCCCACTGAAAATCTATACAAAGCTATAGCCCCTCTTTGCAGAGCAATGCACATAAACACAAACCCAATTATGCAATTTCAGGGAGTTCATAGATCTTATAACTCATTCATGGACTCGACTCTACACCACAGAAGCTGGCCTAAGAATGTCAAAGCCTAAGGCCTGAGGGATCAGAGATGAATAGTACACCCTGGGCACCTTCCTCACCTGAAGAGCCGGGGTTCACGGATGTGCTCAGGCCCCAGAGCCATGCCCTGCATGTACTCATAGCAAAGCCCGTTCTGGAAGGTGCAGTAGAGTTTGGGGGCGCAGCCATGTGCTCGCAGCAGCTGGAAGTTCCTGACCTCGTTCTCCCGGTCCACCAGGAGCTCCGTCCGCTCCCCGTACACCCGAACCAGCACACAGTCACGCATGTCTTCCTCCACGTAGCAGGCCACCAGCTTGTTGGTGATACCATCAGTGAAGCGCTAGCATTGGGGAGAGGGCAGTGCAAGGATGTGTGGGGCAGGGTATCTGCTTTTGCCCCAGGACGGCCCAACTCCAGGATGGGTGTTTGAGCACACACACAGAGAGCCCCCAGCCCTTTACCCTCTCTTAGTAAAGAGCTCAGTACTGTTCCTAATGCTCACCCTGTTCCCAATGTTAGGGGTAGACTAGAGTTCAAGAAAACAATGGCAGCTTGGGCTCAGCCTAGGCACCCTCACTTCTCCTGGGTCTGTCTCCAACAGGTGGGATTTGGTGGTGGAGTCGTCTGCACATCACTTGGTGGGTAGAAGCCCCCTCCCCCTCCTTTCTCCTCCATCCTGGCCCTGAAAGAAACCTCTATGGACCAGAATGTGGCAGAGGAGGGTCAAGATCATCCAGGACGAGCACATCTCTACCCAGCTGCCTCTCACTGCTTGCAGGCAGAGGGCTCTTTGCTATGCCTCCTGCCCCATCCAGGGTACTGAGGTTGGCACCCATCCCAGGGCTTTGGTGGTCAGAGCTCCCTAGGGCCTCTGAGTTCCTCTAATGTCCAAAAAAGACATTAGACCCTGGGATGGGAGACCAGGCTCCCCCAGAGTGTGACAAGGAGGAATGAATCATGGAATTTATAGAGCACAGTGTGACAGAGCTGGAGGGGCCTTAGAGGACATCTGAACTAATTCTAGGTGGGGGAACTGAGGCCCAGGGAGGAAGGGAGTTGCAGATACCATGTTAGGCCAGTACTGGAATTAATCTCAAGCCTGCTTGATGCCTTGATACTTTTACACGAAAGTGGGCTTTTTATTTTGAAAATGCTACCCACCCACCCCTCTCCCAAGAGGTGTCTGTCAGCCTCCACACTTGGTCCTGAACCTCACCTTTACCCTCCCTGAAGGCCCATCAGCATGGAGCCCCTGCCACTCTAGTACAAGCTGCAGATGTTCCCCTCAGGGCCGATCCTCCATAGGTAGCTCCCAGAGAGGATGGGATGGTGGGCAGGTGACGACTCTTTTCAGAGGATGCAGGTCAGGGGAGTCAGTCTGAGGTTCCTCAGTGGGAGCCTCTGCCCACCTGTGTCCTAGTGTGCCCAGCAAGGGACGGAGAGGCGCGCGCGCGCGTGTGTGTGTGTGTGTGTGTGTGTGTGTGTGTGTGTGGCGGGGGACGAGGGGGTTGTGGTCGTGGTAGTGTTGAGCCAGAGCCAGGGCGATAGGGCTGGCCGGAATTCTGGGACCCGCAGGGGCCGCTCAGAGGCTGGAGATTTTGCTCCCACCACGGGGTAAGAAGGGGCAGCAACGTGTTTGTGAGTGTGGGGGGTTTCCTGAAAAGTTCCTGCCGCCTCGGGTATCAGAGCCGGCTGGGCACACGCCGGGGGGCTGCGAGGGGCAGCAGCGCGCCGAGACAGGGGTGGGCCCACAAGCGCAGCACGCTGACAGTGGGCAGGTGGACCTCTGAGGTGCCAGCCCGCGAGTCTGAGAGGAGGCGTGTGTCGAGGGCGCGGGAGGTAGATGGATCGGGAAACAAACACACAAACCCCCATCCCCATCTTCCTACGCAGCAGCCGCGCCCCCTGGGGCCAAGGCCCGGAAGGATGCGCGGACAAGCGTCCCCGCACGCCCGCTCGGCTACCTTGGTCTGAACTTGCTCGGGCTTCCAATGCGGCCTCAGCTCCTGGATGAGGCGCAGGGCGCCGGGCAGGATATCGTCCTGGTGCACAGAGATGCCGAAGTACGGGACGGCAGCGGCCCGCAGGGGGCCTGGCGGCTCCCGGCAGCCGGCGCCAGCTGCCGCGCTCTCCTCCATGCTCCATGAGCACTGCCGGCCGGGCGTCGGCCTCCTCAGGTAAAAGGTCGAGCGCGGCACGGGAGCCGAAGGGGGTGCAGCCATTCCCAGCGGCCGCCCCCTCGGAGCCGCCGCGCGCACGCTAGCCCCGGCGGGGGGGGCCGGCGCGGGGGACGGCGTGGTGGGGGAGGGGCCGGGGGCAGGCCATGACTCGGGAGCCCCTGCCCGCCTGGCTCGCAGCCTCGCAGCCCACCGCCCCAAGCCGACCCGGGGACGCCGGGGCCGGCCGCGATTGTGACATCACGGGCGCAGGCCGCGGAGCGGGGGCCGTGGGAACGCCCCCTTCCGCCCTCGCTAGCCCCGGCCCGCGGAGAGTGTGGCCTTCTACCCTCGGCTGCTGCGGCCGTTGCTACCTGAAGTGTGGGGCGGGGAGACGCCCCCGGGAGGCCGCGGCGCGGGGGCGGGGCCGGGGCCGGGGCCGTGACGCAAGGGCGGGGGCGAGGCCGGGGCCTGGACGAGAGGGTGAGGGCGGGGGCGGGGCCGTGACAAGAGGGCGGGGCCGGGGAGAGGCGGGGGCGCCCCTCCCCCCACCCCAGCTGGGGTTCGCTGACTCCCCCACTTCTGAGAGAGCAAGGTGGTTCCTCCCTCCCACCGTGGCTGGGGCCTCTCTGCCTCTGACAGGGCACGGAGAGGATTCTTCCTGAGTCCCCACTCCACCCTGCAGTAGGAAGATCCCGCTACTTCCAAGAGGTCAACTTGGGCGGCCCACCTGTGTCCAGCTCCCTGCCTCCAGTCCATGGACTCCTGCAAAAGGCTCTGTGGCCCCTGCTGCAGGTCAAAGACCTTTCCCTGCAGGGAAGCCCCCAGGCAAAATCCCCGTACACACGGCCAGACACACATTAACGATGGAGAAGGAACATTGGGTGGTGCATGTTGGGGGTGGGTGTGCCAATGGGGATCTCACCAGTCACCAGCCCAGTGGGAGAGCTCTCACTTCCCCACCCAGAAAAGTGTCTACAGAAAAGGGGCTCTTTTCTATTTCCTCAAATTGTCCCTTTCACCTATTCAGGAACCTCTCAACCACAAGTCCCCATCATTATTGCTGTCCAGAATCCAGCTCTGCCCAGAGGAACTTCTGGGATGATGAAAATGTTCTATATCATGTCCAGTGCAGTGGCCACAGCCACATGTGACTATACCGCACTTGAAATATGGCATTTAATTTAATTTTAATGTAAATAGCCATGTGTGGCTGTCATATTGGATAGTGTAGGAGATGATGGGGAGCTGCCTACTTAAGGTCATGGAACCTCAGGATGTGGGGCTGGAAAGGGCACTGACTCAGACTCTTCCTTTTTGCAGTAAAGAATTAAAACCAGGCAGGCAGGCAAACTCAGAGAACCATGCACTTGGCTCTGCAGAGGGATGCTGCCCATGCAGGAATGGTGCCCTAGAGAAGCCCCGTGGTCCCACACAATCTCAAGAGGCTGCCATTCTAGAGATGTGAGGTTTGCAGTTACCTGGTTAGGCCACTCAGTGCTTCACCCTTTTTGGTCAAAAGAGGGGTGTGCAGCTACCATGTAGAAGGACAGCATCAGTGGCTTCAGGTGGATGCTGTCTCTCATTTCCTGAGCTACATGTCCCCTGCAGATAGCCCAAGGGGTGGGAGTGGGAGGAAACTTCAGCCTGTCCCAAATCTGTGAGATGGAGAGAACAGTGTGTGCTTGGGAATGTGGCCCCGTGCCAGGGTGCGGGGGGCTCTCCCTATGGAGGTGTACCTGCAGGTGAAAAGGTGGAAAGCCGCTAGGGCCTGAGTCTGATGGGCTAGGTTCTAGTCTTGATTTTTCACACTCCACTGAACAATCTCAGCCAAATGCCTTCCATTCTCTGATCCTCAGTTTCCCCACATGTGAAAAGGGAGTATCAGTCAGATCTTTGTGTTCTACGTTTTTAGGTAATGATACCTTGGACTGCAGTGTAAGTGGCTTGGTGGGATCAGGGGCTGGGGGTCTGCAGTGCAGGAGAGGCAGGCCTGGCTAGCTCAGAGTGCAGAGCCTGAGGTTGGGGCTGGCTTCCATGAGCTGGGAGCATCTTTCTGACCCACAGCCTACTGTCACAGCATTAGCTTTGGTCTCTGAGAGGTTGCAGGGGGCAAGGGGCTGGCTCTCTGCAAACTTCCCACCCAAGAATGTGTAAACAACTCCATTTGAGCCCTGTAGACATTAGGTAAGTGTGTTTGTTATTTTGTGCCACATTCCTGTGTGCGTATGATCACGTGGCTGCCCCTCCCTCTGTTTCAAACCCTAGTGGACCCAGGTGCAACAGGGCTGTGAACATGAAGTCTTTATTCTGTTTGTCCTCAAAGCAGGGAGGAGCTGGTGCTGGAGCAGGGCAAGCGTCCAGGAGGAGCTTCATGCCCTGTGGCCCCACACAAGGACATAAACACAGGCAGGGGCGTTCCCAGAGAGGGCTCTAGGCCACCTGGGCAGCAGAGGGCCTCAGTGGGCCAAGGCAAAGCCAATGCGATTGTTACGCCGATCAAATTCCGTGTAGAACTTGCGAATGAAGCTGGCGCCTAGGACCCAGACAGGCCCAGTGGGCGGTGGGACATCCAGACCATGGAGGGCCAGTGTGCACAGGTCATCATCACTGTAGGGGTCCTGGCAGGAAACACAAGGGTTTTCCCTCTTCCCAACATGTTACCATTCCACCCTCACTTTACTTGACTCCAGCAGCTCTCCTCAGCAACTTCCCTCCTCCTCTCTCCCATCTACACTGCACCTCCATTGCATCCTGGCCCTTTCAGCCCGTGCATTGCACCCCTCCTAGATGCAGGCACTGTGCTAGACACTTAGCACACAATGCAGCAGGCATAGCTTTCTGTCTGGTAGAGCTTCTGATCCTAGGCAAGTTATTTAACATCTCTAAGTCTATTGCATAGAAAATGGGGATAAGAATACAGGAGAGTACAGCATTACTGGGAGTATTTGATGAGCAAATGGAGAGAAGGAACCTAGCACAGTGATTCCTAAACTTGGCTGCATATTAGCATCACCTGATGAGTTTTGAAAACACTGATGTCCAAGTGCCACCCCCAGAGGTTCTGGCTTAATATGTAGAGGATGTGGCTTGCGATTGGGATTCTTAAAAACTCCCAGGTGACTCTAACAGCCAAATTTGAGAACTGCTAGCTTGTATGTAATCTGTCACAATGACTTGTCCCTTTTCGAGGGCCCCTGCCCACTCTTCCTGCCTGTTGCCAAAGGGCAGACTGGAGCCTCACCTGTAATACGTAGTCCGCACTGGTGAGTGTGTAGGCTCTGCCTCCGAGGTGGAAAGAGATATCGGGGAGTGTGGGCACCTGGTTACAGTTCACGACATACTGGGGGGAGGGGAAAGGGAGCCCCTTTCAGTGTGGGAGATCTCCTCGCAGACACAGCCCTGTGCTTGTGGCCCACCTCCGCCCCTCACCCAGGGGGACCCAGCCACATGTGGAGAGAGTGTGAGAGGAGAGAAGGTGAAGGCCTGAAGTGGCTGCATTTGAGACCTAATGCTGTCTGGGGTGATTTGGAGGCCTGGACCAGGTGGCAATCTCACAGCCCTGGCACCACCCCTCCAGCTTCTTACTTCATCTGTGCTCAGCTCCTTGGCCCCTAGGGTCTCCGTGAGCAGCCTCACGGAGCTGGTGGGACCCGAGATGTAGGAGGCGCCAGTATCCACCACCACCATACAGCCTTCCACGCAGAGCAAGGTGGCCGACCTCACAGACACCCTGGGAGAGGCCACAGTCAGAAAGACAGACAGAGGCTGATGGGGCACCACCAGGCTGCACAGCTTTCCTGAGTAAGGTGGGTGATGGGCGGCCATGCTGGTGGTCCAGTGATGCAGTGATGGATGGGTAAGGCAGGAGGTGAAGGAGGAAAGGTGCTGCTCCCTCCCTCAGCACTTGCTTGATGACCCTCCACCTCCTCTCAGCAGGCCCCCTCCCCTCTGTCCCTCACAGCTCAGTGTACCCTATCCCTGGAGAGAGCAGGCAGAGAGCAAATGTTGGCTGTGCCTTAAGAAGTGGCTGCATTGGAGAGAGGGAAGAATGGTAACCTTGCCCTTTCCCCACCCCAGCCCCCAGCGGCAGCAGCATTTTTGGAGAGTCCAGACGGTTGAGGATTTCTGACCCTTTCATTTTGATCTGCCAGGAGCCAGTCTTGCTGATGCTCACGTAGTGGAAATTGCCTTGGTAATACTGGGGGTCGCTGCCTCCCAGCACAATCTCTCCCCCCAGCAAGTGGGAATTCCTAAAGGAAAGATTAAAGGCTCTTGGAGACTCCGAGGCCCCAGCAACAAGGAAAGTTGTGTCCAGTTGCAGGGTGGGGCAGAGGAAGGCTGGGAAGCCGCAGTGCATGCCATTTCCTCACCTTTCTTGCCCCGCCCCCAGCCCAACCAGCAATGGTTCCAGGATAGTCCAGTGGCACCCCATAAAGCATTCCCAGTGAGGTCACAGAGAAGGAACTGGCACCGGGACAGCCAGTAGAATGCAAACAATATGCAAACTGGCCCGACCCTCACTTGTGTTTGGGTTGCTGTGGGTTAAGCAGGTACATGGGACTCCCGGGAGCTGTTGGGTTGGGACAGGCAGGAGACATGAGGAGACCAGGAAGGAGGGGCGGAGAACGTCAACATCCAGTGGAGCCTGAGCCTGTGAGGTGAGTTTTGGGTGGGTAGTGGGTTTGATTCTGGGCCAGGTGCTCTGGAGGGTCAGGGCCATGTGTGGGGTTTCATCTCCTTACTTGGAATTTCTGCAGAGAAAGAGACAGCAGAAAGGAAGCCTTTGTTTCAGGAGAGCCTCACCAGCCAGGGTGGGTATTTTGCACTCTTCTTACCCCTCAGGCAATGGAGTCAACAAGAGGTGCAGTCACTTGCCTAAAGTCACCTAGGCAGTGAGTGGGGTGACTGGGGGAGTGGAGCCAGGGCTCCTGGGGCCCAGTCTGAAGCTGATCCCCACTGACTTCCTCTCCTCCATGGTGCACAGAACCTCCTATGGCTCAAGGCCTGCCTTGGTTTTGTGTGTGTGTGTGTGTGTGTGTGTGTGTGTGTGTGTGTGTGTGAGAATGTGTGTGTGAGATGGGGTTTCCAGCATTTCTAACAGGAGGCATGTGAACATGCACATCTGTGCTTGGGTGTGTAGCTATGCACATGGGATTCGTGCAATTGCAATTAATTGCATTTTTACAAATTCAGTATGCATGTGCATGCGCTAGCACAATTTCCCTCCACCCCTCTGCCAACACTTCAAGATTTCTCTGGATTTTCGCTCCTCAGCAAAGCCCACCTTCTTCCTACTACTGGATCCTCCTCCCTTCCCTGGCCTCCAGGCTCCTGTGCCCTCCATTATCTCTTTTTCTACATTTTCAATTTCTCATTTTCCATTGCCTTCCCTCCACCTGCAAGCATGCTCAGTCATCCTCTAGCATTTTAAAACACCCACTCATCTTTTCTCTGCTTCTCTCTTCATCTCTGCCTGCACCCCCACCTGACATTCCCTTCCCTGTTGAATTTCTCAGAGCAGCCTACATCTGCTTTTCACTTCCTGACGCCTGTACTCACCTCTTAACTGCTTGCTGTCTGGCTTTACTCCACCTCTAAACCAGCTCTTCCCAAGACTGCCTGGCTGTGCAGAGCCAGTTGGTAGCTTTTTCCAATGCCTCCCTTTCTCTCACTAAACCAGACACTCCTCCATTTTACCTCTGAGATTTCTCTTAAGTGTACCTCGTACACATTTTTCCTATTTATTGCTAGGGTTTCCGGGCGGGAATTCCCTCCCGTTCTCGGGAATTTTTCCTCCCCTCCATCTTTACTGCCACTGGCCTCATGTTTTTACCCTTATAATCCTTGTTTCCAGCTCATAACCATCTTTCTAAACCCAACAGCTTCCCCAAGGCTGGCTGAATTGTACATAAACTCAGCCTAGCGTTGAAAAGCCCCTGTGGTTTCAGCCCTGTGCTACCTGCTGTTGCTCACCATGTTGTCATGTTTCTTGTCCTCCCTGCCAGACTATAGGCTCTGTGAGGGCAGGACTCTGTCTTCTACATCATGTTCATGGTTGTGCCCTCAGCACCTCTCACAGTGCTTGGCACATAAGTGCCCAATATTTGTTGAATCAACAAACAAACAAATAAATGAAGGAATTAATGAATGAATGATATCACCTGTCGCTGTGTGAGAGGAGCCCTGGCTGTCACAGGGAAGGTCCCCAGGTCACAGCAATGCCTCCCACCCACATTCTCCTCTTGTTCTAGAGCAGTGCTGTGTAACAACTTTCTACAATGATGGAAATGTTTTATGTCTCTACTAGGGTTTCCAGGCGGGAATTCCCGCCCGGTCTCAGGAATTTTTTTGCTTTCCCGTTCTTGAATCCCGAGAAAAGTTGGTTGGGAAATCGGAAAAATCGGCTCTTGAACCCAGTAATACCCACAATGGGAAATAAACATACTACTCACAATGTATCTCTTACACATTTTTCCTATTTATCCCTCGGGTTTCCGGGCGGGAATTCCCGCCCGTTCTCAGGAATTTTTTCTCGCTTTTCCATTCCTGAATCCCAAGAAAAGTTGGTGGGAAAATCGGCTCATGACCTCAGGTGGTTAGTAGTATCGGCCGTCACTTTGTGGAAATGATTCATCATGGAGAACAGAAAACAGTTTATATCTTGGGGTTTGGGAATGGGAAAGTGAAAAAAATTCCTGAGAACGGGTGGGAATTCCCGCCTGGAAACCCTAGTCTGTACTATCCAATATGGTAGCTACTAGCCACTGTGGTTGCTGAGCACTTGAAATATGGCTAGTGTGACTAAGGAACTGAATGTCTAATTTTAATTAAGTTTAAGTCGTAGCTTCCATACTGGATAGTGCAGCTCTGGATATGGATTGAATACCACCTAATCATGAACATATCAAAATCCTGGTCCAAACTCTCCTCTTACTCTCTCAGCTCTCCTGCCTTTTTTCCCTCCTCTGACTCAGTCCCTGGATTCCCAGACTCACCTGCTATAGTAGACAGAGAAGACATCCTCCTTTAGCACCCTCTGGGAAAGGATGTGGTCAAAGACGGGGGTGACACCACCAACGGCCTGTGCAGGGAAGCCCATGCCCAGAACCCCATCAAACTTGGCCAGCATGAAGGGTATCAGGGGCAGCTCTGTGACCTCTCCAAATGTCTGTGTCACTGTGATTCCGCCCACCTGTGGGAGGAAGGACCAGAGGAAACCAAGCCCACTGGCCAGGGTTTAGTCTGAGCTTCCACAATGGGGGCCCCAGGGATGCATGTGCTCCAAGGTGTAGCAGTTTGGGATAAGACCATTTCATCAGACCCCACACATGTCCTCTCTCCTAATACACGTCTCGGTTGTGGGGTCCAGAGAGACTTGGGGTTGCACAGCGACTGAAAAGGGCAGAGACTGAGAAGGTGGTACTGCCAAGCAGTCATAGAAATGATGCCAGGAGCTCCCATACCCCCTCCCTCCCCAACTACCCAGCTTTCGCTTTGGGAGGACTTGGTCTTAGTCCTCCACCCCCATTATGGGCTAAAGGTTTCTTCAGCACAGCCAGGCCTGCCCTTTGTACTCCTTTTCCACCTGATTTCACAGACAAGGAGAAGGGTAAGGGCTCATACTGATTTCCTCTCAGGTTTCATGAGTAGCTCTCCTCTAACTCTGACAGAGCAAAGGCTGGAAAAATCCTAGAATGGGGAAGAGAACAGGCCAAACGGAAAAGAAAACCAGACACTGACCCTAATCCTAAACTCTAACCTTAATTATGGCCTTAAAACCTATGCCTGACCCTAAAGCTGATCCTGACCACAATGTAAACAATACTGCTGGTCCTGACTTTGATTAGTTTCAGTCTAGGATCTATTGAAGAGCCTAGTCAGAGCTGGGTGACCTCGGGCAGGTTATTTGACTGGAGGCCTGTGAGTTAGATGCAAAATATTCCATAAATTACCCAGTGTTGAGCCAGGAAATTCAGGTTTGCTCTGTCCAGAGGCAGAGCCCGTCCTCAGGCTCCAAGGTGGGCTGGATGACACCTTCCCCCAGGTATGGGCCCTAGAGTGGTAGGAGAGGTCTGGAGACAAGAAGGGAAGGGGCTCAGATGACCTGCGCAGTCCCACTTACAGTCACCATGTCCTCGCTCAGGAAGCCTTTGACCCTCCCGGATCCATAGTAGATGGTGAACTCCGTCCCATTCTCCATGTAGCTGGAGGACTCTGACGAGTCATAGAGGCTGTGGATCTCTGCCAGAGGGATACAGGCTCAGTCTCTCCAAGAGAGGCCAGGCAAGGGGCTTGGAGGCCGGTGCATGGGGGGATGTCCTGTGTGATGGAGGACTTAGGTGCAGGGATGGATAGGGTGGCCCTGAGGTCAGTCAGAGGCTTGGAAAAACATGTTTCATCAATCAAAAACTATGTTTAGGGGCGGACGGGTGGCTCAGTTGGTTGGAGCGTGGGCTTTCAACCACAAGGTTGCAGATTGGACTCCCGCAAGGGATCGTGGGCTGCGCCCCCTGCCACTAAGATTGAAAGGACAACAGCTTGATGGAGCTGATGAGTCCTGGGAAAAACACACTACTGTTGCCCAATAAAAAGTCTGGAAATACACACCATTCCCCCAATAAAGTCCTGATCCCCTTCCCCAATAAAATCTTTAAAAAAAACAAAAATCTATGTTTATTGGATCCCTGTTAATGTGCTCAGATCTCTGAGAATTTTGTCTCGATACCAAGAATTTTGAAGCATTTTAAAGTAATTTCTAACACTGAGGTGGGGAGAAGATTCTGGTCACAGTAAGCACTCAATGGAGGTTGTTGATTAAGGATAGGGATTGAAGGGCCCAAATACCTGGAGGGTCTGAGAATTCAGTCCTCAACCTCAGGATGGGTGAGAAATGGCATTCTGGGTGGGTTGGGGACTCCCACAGCTTGCTGTTTTACCTTGACGGCCATCAGGAAAATGGGGGACATTTCCCTTTCTCCTCTCAGGGGCAATAGCAAGGGGGCAGAGAGGAAACCGGTCAAATGGCAGTAGGAGGGATTTGGCTGGCGTGAGGCAGGACTGCCCAAGCATGGCAGGCAGTGGGCTTGGGGAGAGGCACCACAGTCCTGGGGCTCACCACAAGCTGTGTAGAGAGGGCTGCACTTGGTGGAGGGCACCCAGAGGTTGGCTGATCCCGTGTCAAAAATGACTTTGAAGGTCTGGGGTGGAGTGCCAATGCCAATCTCGCCATAGTACTGGGTCTGTAGGGGTGAAAGAAAGAGGAGGCTGGTGGGGCTTGGGGAGCCCTGGGCCTTGGGGGTCTTGCGTGATACCAGCCTTGACACTAGGGGTGAGATTAGGCAGATCATCATACAGCCTCTGTGGGTTTCCATTTTCCAGCAGGGCCCCAGATGGGAAGCTTAGCACTGTCTTAATGACTTCCAGGGAGTGAGACAAGAGGGCAAAATAAAAATACTGAAAACGAAGCAGGAAGTTTCCCCCACCCCTTGAGGAACCAATGACTCAGTAAGCAGTCAAGCTGTGCTGAGCCTGGTCACAGAAACCTGCATTTGAGGTCACACACATCTCCTGCCCACCTACCAGGGACACCTGGGCTTGAAGCCAAGAGCCTGGATCCCCAAGTTCCAAGCCTAACTCTCCTTTGGGCTCTTTTCTGGTCTCTGTGCCTCAGGCTTTTCAGCCGTAAAATGGGAATTTGGTAGGGTGCTTTGTGCTCCTCAGCAACTCAGTCAGGTGGAAAGAGCAAAGTAAGCCTTAGGCCTGAGAGAGAAAGGAGACTGGAGGAGCAAGAGCTGGGCACTCACATCCAGGTAGTTGGTGAGGACCACAGGGGAGGTGCTGTTGCTGAAGAAAAGTCTCTTGGGAAACTGGCTCCCCTCAGTCCCGAACCTGGCCACATCCACACCGCGCTCCTTCAGGCTTTCCCGGACTGAGGGCATTTTCTTGAGGAAGATTCTGGCCGAGGGTGAAGAAAGGAAAAAGAGAAGAGCTCCTGTATTCCCCTATAATAATGGTAGAGTCCCTGGAGCATGTAGGATCACAAGCGGTAACCTTGGCACCTAAGAATCACTCCTGTGCCCTTAGACTTCTGCAGGGGAATTCACAAATCTCTGTGAGTCACCTGTGCGGGTATTAAATAACCCTCAACTACCTTCCTCCTGTCGTCTAATTTTGATCACTGCAAGGCCATCTGTTCATTCATTGATTGATTAATTCATCCATTCCATAATCACATGTTGAACACCTCTTCTGTGCCTGCACCAAACTGGAGACTAGAGATATAAAGATATACAGATAAAGGTCATCACTGTCTTCAAAGAGCTCCATCGGGGAGAGGACAGAGGAGGAAACATTCAATGATACCCCCTCTAATGAGAAGAAAGCTGGGAGTGCCCCCTCAAGGCTAGCTGGACAGGAGGAGGCAGTGCCACATGAGGACTGAAGATGGCAGCAGAGGCCTGAAGCAGCCTACGGGGCTCCGGGATTCCCTGGGGCAGGCACCCAACCAGGGCTGTGGGGTGGAGTGGACCAACTGAACTGGGTGGGGCAGGGAGAGAGGCCAGTATCCCGAGAGTGCCTGTGCACCCTGTCCTTGGAAAGATGTGCCTTCCTGAGCCTAATCCCAAGTCCCTTGGCTTCTTGTCCTGACACCTTCCTACCACCTTTGGGAGGCAGAATTAGGAATTGGGGAAACTCACTGCATACTGAGTTGCCATGCCCCCATGTAACCCTCATGACAGCATGGCAAACTAGCATTGTACTCACTTTATGATGAGGAAACGGAGGTTCACAGAAGTGATGGTGAGGTGACTCAGAAGTGATGGATCAGGGACTCAAAGTAGGGTGTCTGGCCCTATTTCCCATAGCGTTCTTGTACTCTGACGTGAAGGCTTTGTGCCGAAGCCTGGAGGAAGATGTCTCTAGCTGTTGGTGTGGGGAGGGTCCCAGGACTGCAGTGCAGTTTATGGAGAATCCCTCTTTCTTCTCAGCTGCCAGGCATCCTGTACTTGTACTCTCCTTTCCTTCTCACACCCCTCCATTCTATGTACCCCATTATACCCATAAATATGAATACACTTTTATATTTCATATGGAAGTCATATTTCATGTCTGTCAGTGTAATATTTTAATGGGCGTGACTTGTCGTATTCATATCACAGTTCACTATTGAAAAAGTAGTTTTGCAATTATGATCTTATTCGATTCTCAGTCATCCCATGGGGGGGGTAATTTTATTATTCCCATTTTACAGATGTGAAAATGGAGAAGCAGATTCCAAAGACAGTGCATTTTCCATTATTTACTCTGAACAGCATCTACTATGGGCCTTTGCTTTTATCATTCTCCTTTCAGAAAGTCCTTTTCTTCCCCCCCCTCCCCAAGTCTTTCATCCTTCGAAGCCCAGCATGCACCACCACCACCAGGACGCTTGCTCACGAACTCCAGTTCACACTGGCCTCAGCTTTGCTTAGGCTCTTGCTTCATGTTCTCTGGGTGCTCACAGCCAGCACTGCACAGCGGAATGCTCACAGAGGTGGTGATGTCTGGCCGTGAGGGCATGGTGGTGGGAACATGCTTGAATCCCTTACTCCCTGTGTGATTCTGAGCAACTTAGCTAACCTTACTGGGCTTTGTCTGAGGCCTCCTGAACTCTTTAAAACAGGCTTAATTGTAGTACCTACCTCAGAGAATCACTGTGCAAATTAAACGAGCTGTCCATTGCTCAATAAATATAACTGTGTATATAAAAGACCGTGAAGACACCTTGAAAATGGGGTCCTGTGTTCATATCTCCCAAAGTGTCTGACATGATGTTCTCTCTGCCCATAGCAGGTAGCAAAATCCTTATAGCTGTGTTTCAGAATCCTGACTCCCTCTCCACTCCTGGCTCCATCCCACTCTTCTATTTTTGAAGACAACAAGGGAGAATGGTTTACCTTGCTCTGCCCTTACTCTGGGAGTGGGGCTGCACGCAGGCATGTGCAGCTGGGATGCCCCCAGCTTCTCAACCCACACTGCCAAGCCAACAGTTACTCTCCTGGGAGTCTTGGAGCAGGGGAAGAGGCTTTGGAAACAAAAGGCCCAGTGTATGTTGAGGCTTAGTCTCTACATGTGACCTCCCTGAGCCTCGGTGTCATTTGTAAAATAGGACTGTTGGAAGGATGATTTGAGATGAGATATGTGAAAAGATCCTGTGAAACTTTAAGCATTTTACAGGCTTAGCAACTATTACTGTTAGTTAAACCTGCCTTCTGACCTATAGGTCTTCTGGTTCATCTGCACCCTTAAACAGAAACCCCTTTCTCCATGGGACCCTGTCCCTCCCTGCCCTCCCCTCTGCAGCCTTAATGCATTGCTTGTTCCCGTAGGGCCTGGCACCACATATAGATGTGAGTTAGGTCTTTCTCCTCCCTCCTTTGGGCTGCCTTAAGCCTTTCTTTTGACATTTGTGACTACCCACCCTGTAGTACTATGACACCTAGGTTTTGACAGAGTGCTGGCACCATGCTTTTACTAGTGTTATCGCACTAAATCTTCAAAGAAGCTCTAGTGAAGTAGGTCCTGTTATTACCCCTGTTTTAAAAATGGTAAACCGAGACCTGGAGAAGTTAAGTAACTTATCCCTGGTTCCAGAGCTAGTTAGTTCTGTTAGTGGAGCAGAATTTAAACCAAGACAATTCAGCTCTAGTAGCCTTACGTTTATGTACTATATCATGTTTCTGCCCTAGTAGACTCAACCATACCACATCCTTCTTAATAATTAGGTGATGAGCTCCTCGAAGGCATGGAGAATATCTTAATCACCTCTGAGTTCCTCCACAGTGCCTAGCATGGTAAGCTATGCAGGACGCAAAAGCTCTGGGCAGGGGTCCAAAGACGTGGCTTTCAAGCCTGATTAGTGCCACTATTGGGGGAGTCACCTGACCTCTCTGAATGGGACCATACCTCCATGCTCAGCTGGTCATGAGGACTGGGTGACATCACATATCTGAGAGTCAGGAGTGTTAGGAAAGTGGGAGCCCTGCACCCCTGCCACTTTCCTTTGCCCGAGTTAGAGTTACCTTCTGAAGGCACCAGTGTCGGTGGGGCAACTGAAGGTGCAGGAGCCCCAGAGCACCAGCAGGAGTCCCCAGCGAGGCATTCTGCTCCATCCATCCATGCTTCCCCTGGGTCCCGGCTCTCTGGGATCCACCGAAGCCTTATGGCTCCCAGAACCTTTCTGCTTTTATACACTCACACTCAGAATGGTGGCAGTTGTGCTCTCCCTGGGGCAGAGATTTATTACCTTGAGTCAGATGGCAAGACAGCCAGTAATAAGCCCCCCCATGGGACCAAGCTAGGTGGGTGAAGGGTGACCAGGTTTCCCGCATGGACCCAAGGAACTAGAGAAAGGAGGGCTGCGGGAACGCAATGCTGTGCCCAGTGACGCCAGCAGCCCCATCTCGGCCTGGCCCTGCGACCCCCAGAGGGAACAGAGGCTGATGAGAAATAGCACTGCTCAGGAGCAAGGTCAGGGCTAAGACAGGCATAGCAACTGGGTTTCCAACTCCCAGCCCGCCTTCACTCCCATGCCCTTGAAGCGCTATCCTCTGTATTAACCTCGGCTGCGGCCCCAACTGGCTTCTCCCAGAATGCATCTCAGTGTTCCCATCTGGAACATGGGTGACTCCTCCTGGTTTGTCCCCTAATAAAGCCAGACCTAGGACCTCAATGCTGCCACTTTCCAGGCCTCTGTCAGCAGCAGCCATTTATGGGAAAGTATACAAGTTCCAACAATTAAGTTTGCAGACTCATTCTAGAAAAAGTGCTACATACTTCATTACTGAATATCACTAGGGTCACCTTCGAAGTACTCCCCTTGGGAAGCTATGCACCAATGCCAGTGCCTAGTCCACCCTTCAAAGCAATTTTGGAACTCTTTCTGGAATGGCCATCAGAGCTGTTGTCATATTACCCTTGGTGTCCCGAATGTCATCAAAATATCTTCCTTTCAGTATTTCCTGCATCTTCAGGTAAAGAAAGAAGTCATGGGGGGCCAGGTCAGGTGAGTACGGAGGGTGTTTCAATACCGTTATTTGTTTACTGGCTAAAAACTCCCTCACAGACAGTGCCGTGTGAGCTGGTGCATTGTCTTAACGTAAGAGCCATGAATTATTTGGCAAAAAGTTCAGGTCATCTCACTTTTCCATGCAACCTTTTTAGCCCTTCCAAATAGTAAACTTGGTTAACTGTTTGTCCAGTTGGTACAAATTCATAATGAATAATCCCTCTGATATCCAAAAAGGTTAGCAACATTGTTGCAACAAGTTCATGAACTTAATTGTCAGAACTCGTCCCTCGCCCCAGGGAGAAGGGGCCTAGGGGCAGGGGCTGTGCCCATCCTCTGTTGACCTAGTGTTGGTGGGAGGGAAGGGCAGCCTTCAGGGTCTTGGGGAGGTTTCTGCAGAAGATCTATCTGAAGGCTGCACAGGCAGGCAATGAATAACTGAAGAGGGAGAGAAAAGAGTTCCAGTGGGAATAGCACAGGCCAAAGTCCTGAGGAGACAGGGAACATGGGGAGAATAAGGGTTTAAAGAAAAGCCAATGTGGCGAAACAGAGATGAAAAGGAGTGGGGCGAGAGATGGGACTAGGGAGGCAAAGGATGAGAAGATCTAACATTTGTTGAATGCATAGTTATATACTCATATGCCAGGCACCATTCTAAGTACATTTAACTCTCACAACAACCGCATGAGGTAGTACCGTTATTACTCCATTTTACAGGTGAGGAAACTGGGATACAGGAGGATTCAGAAAGTACCTTGCCCGGTGTCACACTGACAACAGTGATGAAGACAGGCTATGAATTTAGGCAGGATGACCCAGAACTCGTTACATAGCTGACTTGAGTGCCAAACCATACAAGTTCTTGAACTCCATGCTATGTTTACTCTAAGAACAGTGGGTAAACATGCTAAGGAGGGAATGATGTAATTAGATATATTTATATCTATTATATTATATTTGTAATTAGATATATTTATATCTATTATAAATATATCTAGATATATTTGCAAAGACACTCTGGCTACAGTGTGGGCTAGCAAGGACTTGGGAATGGTCCAGAATCATGTGGCTTATACCAGTTAAGAAGACATGGAACTAGAGCTAGCTTGGACCGGGGAGGGGGGCATGGTGGAGATAGAGAAGATTGAATGGGGTTGAGAGAAATTTAGGAAACACGTTCTGCAGGATTGGGTAATGTATTGGATATGAGGAGTGAGGGAGAGGGAAGTTTCTGGATGCCTGGTAAAACATGGGGTACAGTGTAAGAGAACCAGGATTCCTAAAGGGAAGAGGGCTGGGAAGACCATGAGTTTGACCTGTTGAGTGTAGGGTTCCTTTGAGATATCTCAGGGATGACATTAAATGACAGGTGCATATATGGACCTGGGTGAAAGATTTATATGTTATTTGCAATTGGTAATTGATGCCACAGGTGTGAATGAAAGTAGCCAGGGAAGAGGGTAGAGAGAAAGAAGGCCCAAGACTTCGAGCTTTAATGGACCAGTAGTGGAGGAAGAATCTGAAGAGGACACCAAAGAAGAGAGATCAGAAGGCAAGAGGAAACCCATAGGTGTTCCTGAATCAAAGGAGGAGAGTGGTAAGGAGGGATGGTGAGCAGTGGTGGACTTACCCACCAGGGCAGGTAAGATATAGTTAAAACGTAGACATGCACCCACAGGTACTCTTAGCAGAACTGTTTGGGTGATGCAGAGGGACAGGACTTCAGAGAGGAATAGGTCGAAGAACAATGGGAAGTAGGGAGATGAAGGTAGTATATATAGTACAGCAGCTATTTTGAGAAGGTGGGCTATAACAAAGGGTGAAGAGGGTGAAAGCTGGAGGGGAATGAGGATTTTTCTCTTCTTCCTTTCTTCCTCCACTCCTTTCTTTCCTCCTTTCTTTTCTCTTCCCATTACTTCTCTTCTCCTTTCCCAATCCTCTCTGTCTCTCTCTCTGTCTCTCTGTCTCTCTCTTTGTCTCTCTCTGTCTCTGTCTCTGTCCCTCCCTTCTTCCCTCCCTCCCTCTGTTTCTGATGATGGGAGGGAGCTGACTATACTTAGAGGCATAGAAAGTACTCTGTTGAAAGGAAGGGATAAACAATGCAGTAGGATTCCTAAGAGGGCAGGGGCACATGGGTGGTACACACTGGAACAGAAGTGGGGAAGGTGGGAAGGACACATGTGGTGTGCATAGTTTATCTGCTTGGTATTGGATCCAAAGGACTTTCTGTCTGGTGACTTATCTTCTTGGACAAGTAGGAAGCAAGGACCTCTGCTGAGAGTTGGGGGTGGGAGGGGTTTTGGAGGCATGAGGAAAATTGAGAAGGTTTAAAATAATTATGGAAAGTGGAAGGTGGGAAGAAGCTGACCAGGGATACTAAGAGGATTTCTGGGAGGAATTAAGACATTTAATGGCTGGAAATCATGACTTTACACAAAGTCAGTTCACCCTATTCTCAGGCTCTCCTACTACCACCACCACAGTGCTTGGCTGCTTGGGGACAGATGCAGGGAAACTGTGTGGCTGGTGTCATACAGGGCTGGGGTGATGCCAGATGTGGATCAAAGATGAGGGATATAGTGTTCTAGCAACAATGTTATTGAATGATGGAATATGGGAGAGAAGTCAAGACAGGACAGGATGGGTGAGCTTGAAGGAAGCAGAGGACCATGGATGGGTGAGAAGAAAGAGCAGTGGTGGTGGGAATAGTGGAAGCATAAAGTGGAATGCAGAGAGCTCATCGAGAGTGGGACGTTTGAGATAGCCTCTTGGGAGGTGGAGCAATTATAAGTGATGAAAAATCCAGAGTAGGATGTGGGGTGGATGGCTGAAGAAGAGTAGGGGTGAAGTCACCAGAAAGAGGGCACTCAGGGAGCTGAGGAGCCGGAGTGCTGGCCAGGTCACCATCTACGTGGATGGTGATGTCGTCCAGGAGAATTGGGGAAGGCACGAGGTGGAGAAAGGCCATAAGCAAGAAGTCATGGTCTTTAACACATGACAGGGCAGGACCTGCATGCAAGTCCAGGAATGACAGTGGCAAGTTAGTGGGAGCAGGGAGAAGGTCCAAGGCAAAAAGCAAGGGCCTAAATGGAGGAGGGTCTTCTCCCAATGTCCATGTCAGCCCTAGGAGGTGAGTGGGCCAGTATCCTTGTAACACAGGAGGAAATCAAGACCAAGGTGAACAAGTAATATGTCTTAACTTATAGCTGGTAAGTGGCAGAGTGGACACGTGCATCTCCCATGTTATATCCTATATCCTGTGTTATATGTGAGCCCAGCTGCTGAGGTGATGGGTACCTACCCCAGAATGTCACTTCCCTCTACCTTGAGGCCCTCTGTTGATGGACAGTAGATCAGGAATCACAGGAGAGTGGCTTAAGAGTGATGTTGTCTCCTTTCCCACCAACAACCCTCACAAGATCGGGACCTATCATGGCCAGTAAGGGTGAGTGACCACCCACCCTCTCTCTCCCTTCCCTCCCCAAACAGCCAGTGGGGAGATGGGGTCAGCCTGGAAGCTTTGTCAGAACACGGGTAAGACCATCATCATTTCTTGAGCACCCACAATGCTCTGTGAAGTACTTTGAAAATGAATGTGTTGTATTCTCTCAGCAGCCCTGCGACATGGGTACTCTCATGCCCACTGTTCAGAGGAGGAAGCTAAGGCTTCACAGAGCTTAGGGAGGGGTGAGCTGAGCACTCCACCTTGTAACTTCTGGCCCCTCTCGGTGGGTGTGAGTGTCACAGATGATTTGCAGAGCCAATGGGATTCATGAGAGAGAGGTGCTGAGTGGAGGCTGAGCTGCAGGAAGTGCTGCCAACCCCACAGAGCTCTCCGTGGGGGAGAGAAAGCTTTTTGAGCCCCACACCCAGTTTTACTTTAGACACCCAGCACAGTGCACAGGACTTTCACATATATTTTAGGCAGTACTCAGCATGCTTCTATGGTATAGGCAGGTCCAGGGGGTCCAGCCAGCAGGTCCAGGCCTCTTTGGGGACCCAGGCACCCTCCCCACCCCACAACTCTGTCTCCTGCCTCCTGCCAGTATGTGCAGTACCTCGACCATGCTGGCCTTGAGAGTAGCAGTGTGAATAAGAAGTGTCAATTACCTCACCAAGAGAGACACATAACAATATGTATTATGAGGCCACAGTCAAATTGTAGACAAGAGTTGCCGGGAGCCAGAGGAGAGGCAAGGAAATCCACTTCCAGGAGGGTAACAGGGTCCAGAAATAACAATCTCTCATTTCTCCTGACACTCCCGCTCAGAGGCTAGAAGAGGCGCAACAGGTCCTCACTTTTTTCGCAGGCTCCTCTCAGTCCACCTTCTCCACTCATCCCCAACGGGTCATAAAGTCCTTGTAGGATTTTCCAAGGGAAGCAGAACCAGACCTATTTGTGCATCCTGAGGTGTGAAGAGTGGCCAGGAGAAAGAGTCCAGTTTTTGTTCTGTCCTAAGGAAGAGCTATCTAGCAGTCAGCATTGCCTAATGAGAGGGGATGCCCTGTGAGATCGTAAGCTCAGACCCTGAGACAGTCCGCTCTGGTACTTTAGGATCCTGTGTATTCTGTCCTGCTGCTCTACCATTGCCAGGGAGGGAGAATGGGGACAGGAGGTGGAACTGCCATGAGTCTCTTCTCTCTGAACGTGGGCCTGCCAGTGCCCTGGGCTGTGGGAGGGGAAGGACCCTTATCAGGTCATCTCCCAAGCCCAGTCAGCCCAGGGGTCTCGTTTTTCTCACAGAGACTCCCTAAGATCCCTAGGCCCCCTGACTGCGTCACTTTCAGGTCGGGGGAAGTGGAGCGGGCAGAGGCAGAAGGAAGGGTTGCGAGGTACCTGCCCTTTCCCAGTGGGGCAGACTTAGGACGTGAGAACCAGTCAGGAGAGGCATAAATCCACTCAGAGCCTGGCCCTGGCATCTCTCTTCAGATCCCACGGCTGGGTGTGTAGAGTAGGGGCAGGAGGTTGGGGGGCGGGGGGGGGTGTCTCTAGACAAGTGGTGCTCAGGATTTCTCCAAAAATGGCCCCAATCCCATTTTGTTCCATGATGACCCCAAGAATATTCAGGTGTTGAGACCAATCTTGGAGTAGCCAGAGGAAGTCAAGGATGGAAGGAGAGAAGGCTGGTAGCAGGAAAAGCCTAATTTGTGCTGCTTTGGAATAGGCATGGATATAGTCCTGGCCATCATTACTTTAGTGGAGAATGCTTTGCCATGGCCACTGCCCTGGGGAAGGTGGTAAAGAGGTGAAAATTGGACTTATTGAGGCTTAAGAGTTGGGGAGCCTCAATCTCTGGGCCAGTCCTGCTTCTGTTCATAAAAAGCAAATGCGGAAGCAGAAGACAACATAAAACATGGATGTGTCTTTGCTTCACCTGTGCTCCTCCCCACATCATGCTTAGGGCTTCAGCTGACTCCTCAGAGGAATTTTTCAATCAGATGGGGGCACTGAGCTCAGCAGAGATGAACAGATGGGGCCTTGAGAGGGAAAGAAAGACCCAGAATGGAATTTAATAAGCCGCTAGGGCTGCTTTGTGTGGGTGGACCCTCCAGAAGGAGTAATTACCCAGAAAGCTCTGGGGAAGCTCTGGGGCTGGGACCAGGAGAACTTGGAGCTGGGGGTGGGGGAGAACCAAGTGTTCTTAGCTGTTTGTTCTGGGGACTTAGAGAAACAGGAATTCGGCCACAGGGTTGGGGCGATCCCAACCTGAGGGCCGCTCAAGGAGAGACTGAAAGCAGGTCACACAGGTCTTAGAGCTGCAGGGACATGGGGCAGGAGAGGATTGGCAAGGGGCAGGGGGCTTGTCAAATGACGTTCCTGAAATGAGATGCACCCAGCGTAGGGGAGCCAGATGCCATATCCTGAGGCATAATAGCTAGACACATCATAAACTGCTTTTCCTTAAATGGCACCAGAGGTCTGTCTCATTATTAAAAAAAAAAAAAAAAAAAAGCTTAAACTGGAAGATACCTTTTCCAGAGGAGGGCATGACAGTGGAGCAGCTCAGAGATGTGCGTGCGTGCGTGCGTGCGTGCGTGTGTGTGCGTGCGTGCGTGTGTGTGTGTGTGTGTGTGTGTGTGTGGTGCTGGGAGTGGGGAGGTGGGGAGGGATGGTGGTTCTGATAGGAGGATGACAGGGGTTTGTATGCTAAGAATGTCACCAGCAGGGTAGCAGTGGGGTAGAGCTGTTAAAGAAAGTGGTTGTATCCCAAGAACCCATTTCCCAGGAAACGGTCTTCTCTGCATTCCCTCTTTCTTATTATTTTTATCAGAAAAATAAATTACTCTAGTTTTAAAAAAGCAATAGAACTAAAGGCTCCCTAAGCAGCCCCACCTCGAGGTCTTTGGGCTTTGGTGCCCTAGCTCTCTGAGTCCACCCAGAAAATCTGGAGAGGGGAATGGGAGTCCCTGGGGCCAGCAATGTTTTATAGCCCTTCACAGCCTCCAACCTGCCTTGCATCCTCCCTCCAATCCAGGGAGCAGGTTCAGAGTCAGGCTGGGAGCCTCATGAAACCAAAGCTCTCTTCCCAAGACCTGGGACCAAGAACTGCAAAGCCTGGAGTCCCACAGGTATCAGTTCTGGGACAAGAAACATGGGAAAGGCAGACCCAGCTCTCCTCTGCTAACTGCGGGATCAGCTAGAACAGAGGTCCTAGAAGGCACTTGGGTTGCAGTGGGAGCTGATAAGGCGTGAAATGTAGTTAGAAGGGCCCATCCCATACACGGTCACACAGGCATATGTCTATGAACATGCAAGCAGTTTCTCATACTTACTTCTCTCACACACACCCTCTCATACGCCAATAGTCTGCTTCTTATACTATAGAACACATTTCACTTGCTTACCCCTGAAGCAACGTGTGTATACACACACACACACACACACACACACACACACACCTTTACCTCCTTTCTGCCTAGATCTAAGGCTGTGAGGAAGGACTAGAGGGGGTCACAAGGAATTTTATAAAATGAGGCTGGCTAAGAGCAGATTTCAGAGACTCATCAGCTTTTTCCTACCATACAGTCTTCATCAGGGGAAGATTGGCCCAAGAAGTAGGGGAATAACTCACTTAACAAAATGAGTATTGAGTTTATGATTCCTCTCCCTGAGGTACAGAGACACCCCAGGCTGTTTGGGGGGATGCGATGCCCTTCCAAATAAAAACAGCATCCCAATATCATGCCATGTTAGGACATGAGCTCATGGCAGTATCAATAATTTGAGAGGTCCTGGAGGACGATTTCAGGGTAGAGATGGGCTGGGGCAGGCTGTCACGTTCTCATGGCAGCCTATCTTATTGCCATAGCAACAAGGTTCTGCCTCCATTCTATGGAGTCCTGGTTTCCGTAATGAGTGGAACACTGTGGCTCTTCACGGGATGGTGGTGGGTCCCACAACCTTATGGGAAAGAAACATTTTCATCTTAGACCAAGTAGGGGCATCTTGAGGCTGTCAAACAGGGCTGAGTTTTCTTGTGAGCAGAAGGGTGCATTTCTTGGAGTTTCCCTACTGACAAGCTCTACTCTGTCCTATGGCAATTCCAGCTCTCCAGATAGTGGGGGCTCCCACAAATGTCCCCACAAAGCAGAATGACATTTCCTGATGTCCACTGTGGCTGACTCAGACGGAAACCCTGCCATCTGGGAGTGGCATGACAGCGCAGTGGAGGAACCCAGCTCTGGTGTCAGAAGCCTGATTAGGCTTGCCTCTCATTGGCTGTGTGCCTTGAATGAGTTAGTTATCTTTCTGAACCTAGGGGTTCTCACCTGTGAAAATGGGGATAATACACGCACAGCTCCCTGGTTACAAGGATGCAGAGGAATGAGTGATACATGTGAAGTACTGGATCCATCCAGGGCTTCTGGGAGGTGGGGGAGGTGCATGGCCCAGTCCACTGTTGACACCCCTTACACATGGAGCGGGGCTTCAGTGCCTTGGGGCTGAGACCCCAGTACAGGTCTGACTGTGGCGCTGGGGTGGCATTTAAGCCTCAGTGGAGAGGGCAGTGGTTGGCATGATCTTCCAGATCAAGCTGTCCAACTGGCTGAAAACTTCCCGGGGGAAAAGAGGAAGGTACTTAAACTGTCTGCCTTCCACTGGTCAAATCAGAGCTACTCAAAATGTGGGCTGTGGCCGATGCCCCTCTGCAAAATGTTTGTTACCCTTTTGCAGTGAGATAAGTCTAAGAAGGAAAAGGACTTTTGAAAATTTTTGAGAAATTTTAATGGAAATTTGATATTGCTGAGACACTCAAGAAGCATCCAAATTTGCTCTTCTCTTTATTTTTAAACTTTTCAGTGTTTTAGTGATGTGTGTGTGTATGAAAAGTAATGACCTGTCCCGGGCTGGGGAAAAACCAACCTGGTACTTTCCCACCTCTAGTTTGAAAAGCACTGTCCTTGATAACACTAAAGCCATCTTAGAACCAGCTAAAGAACCAATTGGGGGCAGAAGGGGAAAACCCTCATCAGTGCTGCCTTCAAAAATGAGCCACAAATCACACGCGGGTGAGTCGCCGGCCTTCTCTTTTATTGCTTCAGGACGGGACCTGCAGGGCCCCTCCCCCTGCCCCGCCCGCAGCCCCGCCCCGCGTGCCCGAAGCCCCCAGTCCGGGGTGAGAAGGCTCACGCCCCCGGGCGCGGTCCCGGGACGCCGCCCGGCGTCTGCCGTAGCGTAGGCCGAAGGAGTTCCAGTTGTAGGCCGTTAGGTCCTTCCCCCGCCGCACCGGCGCCGCGCCGCGCGGGGCGGGGATCAGGCGGCTGCCGGGCGCGCACAGGAACGGCCGCCCGGGCTCCGCGGCGCTCTTCGCGGGCGCACACCGCTGGCCCCGCTCCCAGGGAGGCGAGAGCGCCAGGGGCCCAAGCTTCTGGTCTAGGATAGAGCCAGAGGGCGAGGCCGAGTGAGGACAGAGAGCCGCCTGGGAACGTCTGCTCACCGCCCCGTCCTGTGCTTCCCTTGTGTTCCTTGACCTCCGGGAAGCTCCGAGCTCGATGCCAGCTGGGCACCACCACCAGCACCAGCTTCTGAGCTTGGTGATTAGGCCATTTCCTCCTCCCTCCTTCAACATAGCTTTGATTTCAAATGGTTTCCAGAATCATCCTCAATATCTTTTATATTAAATTATTTCCTTTTTAGGAAGCCAACAGGATAGAGCTTGGAAATAAAGAAAACTAAGGTATCTTAGATGCTCTGCTTGGCTCACTGCCTGGCTCTGCATCAGGCTTCCCCCACTGGACTATGAGAGCCATGTTCATTCCTCCCCTTATCTCTCAGAATGCTTGAAACAAGGCCTCACACATAGTAGGGCCTCAATAAATGCTCGTTAACTCTGTAAAAGCAAATGAAACAAAAAGCTTGATTTCTTGTAGTTACAGAAATCAAGGAAGTGGAACTAAGACCATTGTGTTCCCACAGCCCCCAGTAATCGTGCCCCCCCCCCTAAAAAGTTATATAAGAACTCTGAGGAATGGGAAATTATCTGGGTCACCCTAACCTGGCTCAACTCCCCCACTCTGGGTATATATAATCTCTCTTCTTCATACTGAGGGTTAATAAGGCTAATTTGGAAGGCACTTCACATGCAAGACTCATTAAGTTCACTATAATTTCTGGCAGTAAAATAGTGCAACTAGCTCTGAGTACACAATGACCCCAGCCAACTGTGGCTAGAGATTAGTAGAAATGAGGCCTTACCTGTGAGTGGGTGTGTGTTGGGGGGCAGTTGGCTTTGAGCCCTGCTCCTCAATGCCCTGGCATACTTTGGAGAAGAGGAGTGTGGGCATGGTACAGTGTTAATGACAATCTTCCTAGGAGGCCCCTCCTGCTTGCCTAGGGCCTGGGCCAGATGGGGAGGGACGATGGCTTCCTTCACTGTTATACCCACTATCCCAGCAGTAGGATCACTGCTCAGGCTACTGTTTGTGGCCTCACCTAAAGTCTTTTGCCAAAAATAGCCAACAAGCTCAGCGACCCCAGGGCAGTAGTGAGGTTATTCTCATTCAGAAAGGATACCTGATCCCAGGAGAGAAGACAGTCTTGGCAAAGGACACCAGGTCTGTGTTCTCTTTGTTCTGGGATATCTCACAGGCACAGTGATATCACATGTGTAGATACTCTCCATGTCCCAAGTTTCATAGCTAGATGAACTTCAGTCCAGAGAAGCTAAGCTATGGTTCTAGTTTGCCCAGAAAGCTGACCACCAGTGTTAAACCCATGACTCCTGCTTGGGGAGTTGTAGCATTCTAACTTGTGCCACTCAGAGACACACTCTCAGGGAGCTCCCCCACCTGCTGGGGTTCTGCAGCATTTCATTGACTTTGGGGAGGTATCTTTACATCTTTGGGCCTCAATTTCTTCAGCTCATCAGTACCATAGTGAACTCATAAGGTTGACAGGATCTGTTCTTTTGTTAGGGTCTTCTTTTTTCCCCCCAAACTGCCCATAAAGGGACTGAGGTCACTGATGAAAGAAAACTGCATAGTAAATTTCTTCCGAACAGATCTGCAGAGAGGTGATTAGCATGGAGCAGAGAATATAGTGTGCAAAAACCATGAAGGAGCTTGGTGGTTAAGAAACACCTGAACATAGGTGAGCCTGCTGATGACCAAGGCAATGGTAAGCCATCCCTAACTTGCAAGATTAATGGGGCCCCTAAATGAGCTGCATGTGCCCGTCTTGGGTTTCCATTAAATACGTTGTTTAACTCACATGAATAGACTAACCATAATCTGAAAAATGTGGTAAACCTCATTTTGCAATAACTCACTTGCTCCCTCCCACCCTTTTTCCCAGAAAACACATACCTGTGGATCTAGGATTCTCCAAGGGCGTCACGTTTTCTGATGTCTCCCTGAAGGAGATGGCACAGAGAAAAAGCATCAGCTGCCAAAAAACCATTAGGTTCATCCTGGTGAGAAGGCACAGGTCCCGGAAGTGCCCTAAGGCCAAAACAGAGAGAGGGAGGAGGGACTAGGTCAGGCACGGTCTGGGCTGGGTGCCAGGGCAGATAGAGCCCAGTGTGAAGGAAGGGATGGCTCGTGCCCTTGGAGGCCCCTGGTGGAGGAATGAGTCTGAGCAGATGCTTCATGGAAATGGGACTGAGACCCCTTGCACAGACAGTATAGTCAAAGCTGAATTTGAACTCTTGCTACGTGAGGATCATGGAGGAAGGATGCTTTCTGGAGGTGGTGAGGCCAGTAAAATTAGGAAGGAAGGAAGGATCCCTGCTGGTGGAAGGGGCAGGACTGCTTAGGTTGGCAAGTGGCTAGAACTGCTTGAGAGGATTGTTGAAGAAATGAAGGGCGAGATATGATGTGTAGAAATGAGCAAGGAGGGGTGAAGTGAAGTGGGACAAAGAGTTCCACTGCATGAAAGACTTTTAGCCTGGTCACTTTCCTCCATGCTGGACTCTGCATAAATCCACGACTTGCTTGGCTCCACTCTCCCTATTAGAATGTGCCTTCTGGAACCTGGCCCAGTTCCTTCCCACCGCAATAGAAACTTAATTCTTTTTCTTTTTCATGAAAAAAGGAAGAAAGGCATTCATCTTGCTCTTTCTCATAGCCTTTCACAGCCTGAAGATGTCATGAGATTGTCTTATAGCCTATACTTCAGGGAACAGAAAAACCTTTCTGTGATTTGTCAGGTCAGTTGTCCCCCTTTGTTCTCCGTGGGCTCTGAGTGGACATGAAGTGAATTGACCTTACAGTTTTGGCTGCTGAGATGGGAGCTGTGTCCCCTGACCCTCACTTCACTCTTTCCCTTTCCCCTCTCCTGCCTACTGCCCCACTTCTTCCAGCTCCCAAGTCTAATTTCTCTTTAAAAAGTCATCAGGCACTTGGGGATTGTCCAACAAACATGATTAAAGACAAGCGGATGGGGAGGCAGTAGAGCTGCAGGAGGAGCCCAAAGGGTGTGGGCGCCAGATATAAGGCCTGAAGCCACTCTGGGGTGGTGGTGAGGGGAGTGGGGCTTTCATGTGTGCCTCTCAGCACCATTTGTCCCTCTGTTCCTGCCCCCACTCCCCATCCCTTCCCTTCTCCCTCCAGGAGCCAGGCCTGGGGGTGGAGCGGAAGAATCCTGACATAGGATCATGAGTCCTGGGGCCAGCCCCGGCTCGGCATGCCCTCCCTATGAGACAGTAGCAAGTCAACCCCATCTCTGGGCTTTATTGCTCCACCTATAAAATCAGGCATTGGGTCAGACTGGCCACCAACTCTCCCCTCAGATGGCCACTTCTTTTTGTAGATTTTGATTCTATGACACCCTGAAACCCAGACCATGGCTTTCTGCACTTGCCTTAGGCCTGTGTTAGGGCAGGGAGTAGAGGCAGGATTGCTCCATTAGACCAAAGAGTGCAAAACCATTTTTTGTGCCTTCGAACCATGAATGCACAGAGTCCAGGTTAGTTTGAAAACTGAGCATCAGGGCCGGCCCGGTGGCTCAGGTGGTTGGAGCTCTATGCTCCTAACTCCGAAGGCTGCCGGTTCGATTCCCACATGGGCCAGTAGGTGCTCAACCACAAGGCTGCCAGTTCAACTCCTCGAGTCCCTCAAGAGATGGTGGGCTGCGCCCCCTGCAACTAGCAACGGCAACTGGACCTGGAGCTGAGTTGCGCCCCCCCATAACTAAGACTGAAAGGACAACAACTTGAAGCTGAACAGCACCCTCCACAACTAAGATTGAAAGGACAACAACTTGACTTGGAAAGCAAGTCCTGGAAAAAAAGTCACTGTTCCCCAATAAAGTCCTGTTCCCCTTCCCCAATAAAATCTTTAAAAAAAAAAAAATTGAACATCAACTGGGTGCTGTGCTACATGCTAGGGTGCACAGGTGTGCTAAGACACAGGGCTGTTCCCCCTCCCCCCCCCCCGCCCGCCCTCAACCACCATCTCAAGTCTAGCACAGTAAATTGAGTCCTAAGCAGACCATTTTGAAACAACACCGTAAATGATAGGCTGAAGGCATGTGAGTACACAGGGGGGCTGTGGGAGCTTGTGGAACCCGTCCTGGAGGGTCCAGGCAGGTTTTCTGCAGGAGGTAGCACCTGGGCTGAGTTTCTGAGTACAAGTCAGGTAGATGAATAAAGGCTTGCATGGAAGGCAGGCCAACCTGGGCTGGATGTGGAGGAAACTGCAGGCCCTTGAGCCTGCCAGGAGGGTGGGGCTTTGCTGGAGAGAAAGACAGTGGTTAAGTCTAAGGAAGGGCCACATAGGGGCTTTACCCTGCAGGGTCCAAGCCAGAGAAGATGGTGTGTAGACTTGCGTTTCAGATAAAGCATTCTAGCTGCTCTGCAGAAGCAGGATAGTCAGTGAGGAAGTGGAGAGTGGGCAGGCTGTGTGGTTAGAGGCCATGCTCCTCTCCTCTCCCCCCGTTACCTCCTCCCAGTCATAGATAGCACTTCCCATGGGCGCCATGTGAGAGAGTTCTGATTTTCCTCACTCCTTGTCCCCAACACACACACACACACACACACACACACACACACACACACACTCCCCCAACTCTTAACACAATAGTAGAAATGAATTGTTTGGGAAAGAACCATCAGCTTTCAGGGGGCCACAAGTGGCTGTCCTGTGTGCAGTTTTTGTGGCTCCCCCACTCCAGGGGCTTTTGTGCCTAGGGAGTAATAGAGACATTCCAGGCATGGTCAGAAAGCTTTTAAAGTGGGGTGGCTTCCTTCCTTGGATGGCTACCTTCCTGGGGTGACCTTTAGTGCAGGGGGGCTAACAGATTGCAAGGAGCTCTTTGGTTGGTTTTGTATTGCAATAAGTTGAGGGAACTGCTCAGAGGAGCCCCGTTGAGCCCATGAGCCCTGAAGTGTTCCCAGCTCCTCCCAGAACTCCTGTGGCTTCTAATCCCAGCCACAGAGTTCATTCATTGCATTTATTCCTGTCACAGTAAGAGGAGTCCTTGGGAAGATCCTGGCTTCACAAATAAAGTGCGAGTTAATGTATTCACCCCGACATCCCAGAATAATCTGGCTAACCTGGTAATCAGGACCAATCATGCCCCCTTTGCCTGCCTGAGACACACAAGGTCAGTCTTGAAACGAAGTTCCTGCTCCCATCTGGGAACACCCCTGGGTCTGGACAGATCCCTCCCCAAGTATGAGTGCGGCAGTGCACCTACCTGGCTCTGTCCTGGTGGGTGGGAGTGCCAAAGGGTCTCCAGTGATGACACTGCTTGGGTGAGTGGACACCAGAGGGAGGGGAGCTGGGCTCCTGGGCTCACTCTTGCCAGCTCTCTGATCATGTCCCTTTTATAAAGCCCACAGTGACGTCTCCAAGCATGACCTCCCCGCCTCCCTCTCCCTCCTCCTCAGACCCCCTCAGAGACAAACCACTGCCTCCCGCCTCCTGACTCTCATGACTGGAATCAGCCTCTTCCTTCCCCTCCAGAAGCCCTCCAAAGCTGGCTTTCTGATGACCACTTGTTCTTTCCATCCTCCTCACCCCCTCCGTTACCTCCAGACCCAATCAATCGAAGACCCATTCTGCTCCAAACAATGTGGAAATGGACTATTTGAGGAGTGGGGGTTCAATATGAAATGTTCCCCCTCCAAACAAGGGCCACTGACATACCCAATGTGAAGTGAGCACGATGAAAGGGAGGAGGGAAAAGAGAAGGGCACAGTTAGATCCAGGGGCTCTTGTTCCCCACGTGCTCCCAACTCTGACCAGCTGGCCTCAGGTGTCAGAACAGAAGGGGTTTCCTGGGCTGTGATCTGAGACTGGGGGTAGGTTGCTCTCCTTTTCTCCTTCCTCTCTTCTTTCCCCAAACATTTACTGAGCACTTGCTCAGCACAGGGTCTTCAGATGAATATGACACAATCACATGGGCGCGACAGGTCTTTAAGTAGCTATGAAAGCAGGATACAATGATAGGTCTAGAAGGCCATGTACCTGGGAGATTCTAAGGGAGCCCGGAGAAGTGACTTCCAGGCGGCAGCGTTGGTGCCGCTCCCAGGACGCCACCTTCGTGTCTGTGGCAGACATGAGCATAGCATTTTATAATTGCTGTTTACTCACTTTGAAGGCAGAGGCAGGTCTCCTTCCCTTTGCACCCTCAGTACCCACGCCATCACTCGGTACAGATATAGAGGGCCCTTAAAGGTATTTACTACAGAGATTGATACTGCAGTAGACTCTTGTTTCCTTCTTGGGCCTGCAAGAATGTTCTTTACTTTTGGATGAGGGGCTCCGCAGGACACAGACTGTTCCCTCTGTCAGACTAGGTCTCTCTGAAGGCAAAGGCTATGTCTCCACTCTCAGACAGGAAGCTCTCCCAGCATAGGCTCTACCTGGTGGGTTCACTGTGACGACATCTACTGAATTGTTGAGAAGCACTTCCTGACAGTACACAGGATTATTACCCATCACTTGTCTAATGCCTCCCGCTAACAAGGGCTTGCAAACACTTATGTCACTCACTAGGACTTTTAAACACTAGGATAAAAAGGAGCCTATCAGAGCAAGCCTGCCCCTGGCTGTGTGGAACAATGTATGGTTCAGCCTGCCCTGAGTCAGGAGATGGACTTAAAGGGCTAGGGAACCTGACTTTGAGTCACAGACACACTCACAGACTGGGGGTTTAATTTTTGTTTTTATTCCCATAAATACAGTGTGGGATGTGATACCAGCCCCAGTCCAATCTCTGTGGGGCTCTGGATCTCTGCTCCCAACAGTCCTGATGGCCTCTTGAGTTGATTTGGGGATTTGAGGTCAGTCATTCAGCCCATTCTTCCTTCTGGACTTGAAGAGGTCCGGGTGTGACAGGGAGATGAGTCAGTGCAGGGTGGGGGCCTGCGGGAGCCGCCCCATTTCCTTTCCATCCCCCTCCACCAATGAATCAAGAGCTCATCTCTGCTGTTCAGACCATCGAGCTAGTGCCTTGTAGCCTTCGGAACAGCTGTGGGAGCCAAGAATCATTACTCCAGAGAAAGAATGACGAGCACACTCAATATCAAGGTTATTACAAAGCTGGCCTTCACAACTGGGAGCAGTGGCAAGTGCAGAAATGGAGGGGGCTGCAGGGATGTGCCGCTGGCGGGGGCATCAAGGTGCTGGCTTCTGTCAGGTGCTTCGGAGAAGCAGCGGGGGCAGGCACAGGGGACCACTGCCCCCTGACTGCTCCAAGGAGAGAACAGTATCTGCCACCTGCTTTTCCTGCTGTCTTTGGCTGTCACACATCTTCTCCATGTCTGAGGCCCAGACCTAGAGAGCTCCCCAGAATCCCTGACACTTTCTAGACTCTCTGAGTGTCCATTTCTTTGCCTCTAATGAGGAGCTATTAATAGCCACCTTCCTCTATACCCACCCCTTAGGCACAACTGCTCCTGGTCCCCTCACCTCATCTGCTCTTGTCAAATGGAAGAGCAAGGAGGAGAAGAGATGAGGCAGGCCAACCTGGGGAAAGGGGGGTGCAAGGGGAGATGGGGAAGGTCGACTGCACCTGGGGCAGCAGTTCTACAAACTCCGCGTGCTCCCTCCACCCCAAGGCCCCACCATGAAGCTGCAGGCACTTACCGAACTCAGGAAGGGGATGTTGAAGGCATTGCCCAGGAAGCCAAAGGCGACAGGGAAAAAGCCCCTAGGAGCAAAGGGATGGAGGGAGGGGTCAGTGATGGCCCAGGAAGGGAGGATGGAGGGGGAGCAAGGCTGCGGTCCACAGAAAGGCTTTGGCTCCCTGGAGAGTGGGCCCCTGGGCACTGGGGGCAGGCTTGGTTCTGTACCCCTGGGGTTTGAGCAGCAGCCAAGTGGAGTGGTGAAGCGTGCAGGCCCTGGGGTCAGACTCCTTGGGTTCAAATCTTGGCTCTATTACTTACTGGCACTATATAAGTTTGGGCAAATTCCTTAATTTCTCTGGATCTGTATCCAGCTATAAAATGTAGTTAATAATAGTATCTACATCTTAGGGCCTTACACAAAGAAATGCTCAGGAAATGTTTGTTTTTGTTATTGTCACTGTCTTCTCCTCTCCAGATTGGGTGTCTCTATCTGCTGCATGTTCCCTGGACTCCAGGTTGGGTTGGCTGTTAGGGGCTGTGCTAATGTCTTCTTCCTCCTACCTTAGCCCCCCACTTTCATCAAACACACCTTGCAGAGTATGGCTGGGATACAGGTGTGATCCTTCAAAGGGCTCGTAGGCACTGAGGCTGGAGTGGGAAGGGGGCCCTCTGTCTAGTGGAGAGGTGAGGGCATCGGAAATTTGAATTCTACCTGAGCTGTTTCCTTTCCTTGGGCCGCAATTCCCTGAGGTTCACCTGCATCCCTGAGGTCTCTCATAGCTCTGATTATTTTTTGCCTCTACAATGTTGGTACAAAGTGTCTTTGTCCAGACTGACTTTGGATTTGAACTACTGAATCTGCAGTTGCCGGCTCACAGTCCTAAACCCTCAATAAATGGTCACTGTTGTCAGAATTGGTTTGTTTTCCCTACTGAATTACAAGTTCCTCAGAAAGTTTCTCCCTGTTTAGTGCCATGTCCCCGGACCCAGCCCTGGATTAGGCACAGAGTAGATGCTTTTTATATATTTTACTCTGAGTAAATGGCTGTTTGAATATTGAATAAATGGATGGCAGAACATGTGTGAGAAAATTTCATTTCTTGAGGACAAACTATATGATGTCTATGAGGTCTAGGCATTCAGGCTAATCAGGGTGTTTTCAAGGCTACACTGAGGAGACCGAGGGTTCCTATGGGGATCCAGGGGTTCCTGACCCCCACTCCTCCCCATGATCCCATAGGTCATGATTCTTCCAGCCCCCATCACCCCCATCCCACCCCTGTTCTCTCCACAGTGCCCCAGAGACACTGGGAGTCTTCCTTCCCTCCCCCACCTTCCCTAATACCCTTTCCTTTCCTCTTAAGTGCCTTCCAGTCCTCTCTTAGATCCTGGCCAGCCCCCAAGGCCTGTCTCACGTCCTGCTTCCTCTAGGACACTGGTCCTGACAGGGGCCCTACACATCTTCGCTGAATCCCATCCTGCCTTTCACCAGGCCCAGGCTGACACCGGACTGGCAGAGGGGTGTGGAGCTAGGAGCCAGGAGCCAGGGACATACTACTGCTACCTGTGAGAACTCAGGCAGGGTGCAGCCTCCCTGATCTGTAGAGGGTGCTCCTACCATGGGTGGTAGAGATGACAAAGTGCGATGAGGAGGAGCGTGCTTAGTGCATGTTTGTGATAGAACTTTCTCCCCATCTGGATCACTCAGCTCAGCATGGGCCCTGTGTCTCCTCCCTGGGGACAGGCACAGTGCTGTTCAGTGTTTGCTGAGGGTGGGCAGATCGCTTCAACCGACTGCTGGAGGGGTCTTTTCCAGTGTCTGCTCGATGCCCCTCCCCGTTTCCAGGGCTCCCATTTCTTGCAGGATAAGTCCAGCTTCTGCACACCCTGCCCAAATCCATCGGGCTAATCTCAGCTTCTCAGAGACCCTGGTAGCCCATCTAGGGGAAAGGGCCCTGCACTCACTTGAAGAGGTTAAAGAATCCGTAGGTTTCTAGAAACATGCCCAGAAGGGGCCAGCGCAGGAGCACAATGATCACACCTCCCAGGAAGAAGCTGGTCCCCTTGAGCTTGTGTCTCTGGAAGAAGAAGGAGAAAGTCTTCCTCAGGCCGATGATGAAGGAGAGGCCTGTCAGGAACAGCAGCTGTGGGGGAGGGAGAGGAGCATGAGTACAAACACAGCCAGGCCTGGAGCCAGGGGCAGGCATGGCGCAGGGCTTGCTAACTCTTCAAAGAGAGACGATATCAGAGAGGGTGGTGACCCAGCCATGTGGCAAAACCCCAGAGCCTGGAATAATTTGAGCTGGTTAGGAATGGAACTGCCCAGAGGCAGGGGGCTGGACAAAGAGAACTTTGAAGGTCTCTAGCTTCTCACCCAATTCAACCCAATTTCTTGGATCCCAAGCACTTCATACATGACTTCATTTCTCATCACACCTCCCAAGGAAGATGGGATAGTGAGAGTCTCTCCATTTTAGGAAGGTGAAGACTGAGGCCTACAGAGGTTAGGCAGCCATACCCAAAGTCACATGGAAATGTCAGGGCTCCACTGCCTGCGGAATTATACTCTAGGCCCTCCATTATATGGCTCTGTCACTGTCTTCAGCTTGGCTCCTAATGGTCCCTTAAGAGAGCCCAGGCTCCCGTCAAATTTAACTCTAGCTTTCTTCCAGCATGTTCCATCCACCTGGAAGTGCTTTATCCACCTCTGTACCCATTTCCCTTTCCAAATTCCTTCTCATCCTTTTCCAGTTGGGTATGCTCTCTTTCCTACAAGCACCTTGTTTCATATTAAATGTGTTTGTCTTATGATGACTTTACCATGTCCCTGCCCCCCCCCCCGCTCTAGTCACATGTGTTCGTGTAACATCCCTCTCCCTAACCAGAGGGATTCCTCTTGGCACCCCTAAGGGCTCACCCAGAGCTTGGCATGAGAATCCAGGTCCTCACATTCTCTGCCCAGCAGGACTTGCTCTCCATCTCCAGCCACCCTCACCTGCACAGGCTTGATGGTGCCTGACCACTGGATGGACACGATTTGAGGGAACTTGGGGTTGACCCTAGCAATAGAGACCTCAGGTAGGTTGGGGGCGGTCCTCAGGGCAGGGGCACTCACGTTTCCAAAGGCCAGGAGCACGGAGTCAAAGTACAGGAGTACTCCCAAGAGGATGAAGAAGACACCAAAGCCGGCGGTGCCCATGCCAATCTCTGCAACAGGTGAGGAGGTTGTGGTGGGATGGGCTCTGCGGTGTGGGTGGGAACACTGGAACTTTCCCTTATCTCCACTGGACAGGTACCTTCTGGGGGTAGGGGGTGGGGTGGCAAGATTCCATTTCCGTCCAGGAATCTTGGTCTGTGCTCTTGGGGAATGATGGGACAGGAAGGGAAGGATGGGCACAAATCTACTCTACGTTTAGCCCCCTGAAACTGCTGGTCAGCTCTACATCATTGCATTCTGTCCTCACAACTCTACGAGGTAGCTAGTGCTACCTCACCACTTTTCATTTTCAGCTTCCTCTTGGCTTCACATGCTGCATAATCCAGATCGTGATCAGGGCTGGGCCCCTGGCCGAACCCAACCATCTGCCAACGATGATCCAGTCCTCTTGCAGTTGGGAGCGACTGACGCCCAACCCACACTCAGGCAGAAGGGGACCACTGACAACACATGGCCACCAGCCCCAAAGGGTCTCAAAACCACCCAGCTGACCTGCCTATTTCTCAAGAGGCTCGCCCTCCTGAATAACTCTTCACCCTGTCTTCTTCCTCCTCTAAACTGTCCCTGTCCCGGCTTTCCAGTGATGACCTCTCACACTTGACTGGAAAAATAGAGTCATCAGTCAGGAGGGTGCTCATCTTTCCTCCTGCAGTCCTGCTCCCTTCTCCTCCCTTCCTCCTGTAGCAGCCACCATGGGCATGCGCCACATGCTCCCGAGCCTCCTAATTTCAGCTACAGTGGCCAGAAAGTTCTGTGAAAGAAAGTTCTGGACCCAAATGGACAGCACCCCAGCCCCAGTTAGGTTTTGTGTCTTAGGGCATTCTTCAAAGCCGCAGGAGTTTGCTTCGAGCCAGGGAGCCCAGTACAGATGTGCAGAATATTAAGACCCCTTGTTGGTCAAGGGCTACATTTTTGACATTTTTATACATATTTCAGATTGTTCCCTTCAAGAAAAGTTGTTACAATAACAGGATATGAAGTTCTTTTTTTCTTAAACCCTTTCCATCACACAGAATTTTTCATTTTACTTACCTTTATCACTCTTTTCATCAACAAATAATTTATAGTATTGCTTCATTTTTAAATTGAACTAAACTGAAATTTTATTTTAAATTGTGATAAAATACACATAAAATTTACCATCTTAACAATTTTTAAGTGTACAGTTTAGTGTTATTGAGTACATTCACATTGTTGTGCAACCATCATCACCCATCTCTAGAACTCTTTTCAATGTGCAAAACTGAAACTCTATACTCCTTAAACACTAACTCCCCATTCCTCCCTTCCTCCAGTGGGTGGGTTTCTGGCACCCACCATTCTACTTTCTCTTTCTAAGATCCCTTGAGATTCCAAGTAAATTTGAGGATGGATTGTTCTATTTCTGCAAAAAAAACCATTGGGATTTTGAAAGAGATTGCATTAAATCTGTAGATTGCTTTGGGTAATATTGACATATAAAAATATTAAATATTCCAATCCATGAATATAGGATATTTTTCTATTTATTTGTGTCTTAAAATTTCTTTCAGCTACATTTTGTAGTTTTCAGTGTACATGCATACCTCATTTTATTGTGTGTCACAGGTGTTGTGTTTTTTACAAATTGAAGGCAAGACCCTCCATCAGCAGAAAGATTATGACTCACTTTATTGTAGTGGTCTGGAACTGAACCTGCAATATCTCCAGTGTATGCCTGGAGATATTTTGCCTCCTTGGTTAAGTTTATTCCTAAATAATTTATTCTTTTTGATGTTACTAACCTCATTAGTAATTTCCATTGATAAATGGAATTGTGTTGTGTCCTTTCAAAAAATTACTAATGAGGTTGTACAACTTCAAGTTTATATTGCATACAGTTTTGCAACTTGCTTTATTTACTTAATGTAGCTAGAATGCCTTATTTTCTTTTTTATTGTAAATTGTATGGTGGATAGAGATATGGCATGAGTGTCTTCTTAAAGATAAAGGGAGGAGTCTTTTTAAACTACAACATGTATGTATAACTTTACTTAAAATGGTTCTATTTTTAAAAAGAAAACATCTAGGTAATTTTTAAAGGGAAAAATTTTACTGAACTTGTTAACTAACATCTTAGAATTGACCCTCACAAGCTCTATGGTATCATTGCCATGCTTTTACAAATAGTTGTAAAAAGTCTGGCTGTTAAGAGGTAGAATTGTATAAACAAAACAAAACAAAGACAAAATTATTGAGACTAAACTTATTGGCTGAGTTATATTTACAAATGGAAGAAAATGAAACATCATCTTCTGTGTAGTTAATCTTTCATAATCTGTCTCCACATAGATTTTAATAGGATTAAGACCAGTTCTAGAATAGAAATAAGGCCAAAGGGCTTTTTAAAAAGAATCATTCAAATTATAGAGATGAGATTTATCATTCAAATTATAGACCCAAACCTCATCCAGTTTATAGTCCAGAAAAATGCCAGTCTTATTGCGTCTCTCTGTTAGGACCCAATGACACATAAATTCTGTCACCATATGGCCCAGCTGCCCAGAATCCATTTTGTTTCTGACCAACCTCTGTGATCTATTCAGGCTTGTTTCGTATTTTCACTTCCCAGGAAGGCCTACCTGAATTCTATCTCTTAGAGCCCAGGACACTGGGCAGATTACCACCCCCTTAGGCCATTATGAAGGTTGTATTCTGTCCTTCTATATTGCGTGATTTTTCTATCCTCAGAGATACTAAGTTGGGGGTCTAGAAGTACATCGACTTTGTCATAACACTTTTTCTATGGTATGGGATATTGTGGAGGAAGACCATAACCGTACTATTTCATCTGAATGACAAAGGTGTTTTCAGTTTCTATACCTGTTATAAAAATACCTGTCTGTTCTTAGCTTAAAACTGCCATAAAAATACGTCATTGATTCCAGCTCTGACGATCCTTCTTTCCCTCTTATCTCCTTTAGATGCTTTTGTGTGGAAAAGCAATGTGAACATTTTATTGGGTTTCCATTTTGTTTTGTTAAAACAGCCATATGTTCATCCTGTAAACATTTAAGAACAGTCTCTTACTCATTTCGTAGAAACAGCAAGTTTCCCGAATTCACACTTTATGTCTTTTCTCCTATGTTACACTTTCTTCTGCAACAGTGATTTGCCAGCTTATATAGTTATTATGTTTCCAACTTGTTCTACTCTCTCCTTTAAGGGCTGGTGCCATTCCAAAATTTTCCTGTGAGGGGGGCAGCCTTCTTTATGGGCCACACTTAGTGCTTTCAGTGTTGATTGGAAAAACTGCATAATGGATGCAAAATCTCACGGAAAAGGGTCAGAAGCTGTTTTGCACACACAAGCCTCAGACCTTCCTTTGCCTCCCACCTGAGGAGTAGCAACAGACTGGGGCAGCGGGGAGGAGGGGGCTCTGGTAACTCTTCAGGGCACCACATAGTGATAAAGCAGGGACCTCTCCAGACCTCAGTGACAGACCAGGTTTAGGGCTCCCTGGCATGGCTGGCTGATGGCTGCCTTGTTTAGCCCCCATCCTGCCATTCCAGAGCTGCCAAGAAGAGCCCAGAGCCTGCAACATGTGGCAAATGAGCCAGACTGCCCCAGCCCCCACTCTATACCTCGCATTAACTGAAGCCAGGTTCAGTTGTCTTTCTGGCTCCAGAAAAGAGAGCAGTATCTCCAGGCTGTACAGGGAGCCTTGGAACACCATTCATTTCTCTCTCTCTCCACAATCACAAATGGATAGAAAAGTTGCAAATACAGTACAAAGAATTCTTTTCTCGAACCATTTGAGTGTAGTTGCCACAGGCTATCTCATCACCCTTGAATACTTTGGTGTGGTTTCCTTTGTTTTCCTATGTAGTCAGGATACAACCATTAAATTCAGAAAATTAACATCGATATACTACTACCATCTAAAGTCAGACCCCATTCAAGTTTGTTGTCCCAGTAACATCATTTATAAGGAAAGGATCCAGTTCAGTATCATGTGTGGCATTTGGTTTCTGCGTCTCTTTAGTCTCTTATGTGTGGAACACTTTCTCAGTCTTTCCTGGACATGACCTGGACACTTTTGAAGGTTTGGGCCAGTTATTTTGTAGCTGTTCCTCTATCTGAGCTTGTCTGATGTTTGCTCATGACTAGATACAGGTTATGCAGAAGTATCAGGATGTGGCGCTGCGTTTTTCTCATTGCATCTATTCGGTGATGCACGACTTCAATTTGGCCCATTACTGACGATGTTTCTTTAACCTCTTGATTAAGTTGGTGTCTGCCAGGCTCCCCCATTATAAAGCTCCTCACCACCCTGCCCTGATGTTACCGGGATGCCCTCCTCTCCCTTCTTTGGCATCAGGCCAAACTCCTCCTGGCTGAGGCTCTGACCAACCTGCTTTGGGCACCCTATCCCCCACGCCTTCTACCTGATGGCTTTAGGACTGAATTGTTCAGGAAGAGGAAGGAGGGAAATGGGGAGAGAAAGAGCCTTCCTTCAATTTTCAAAATCAACAATGGTGATTAATAGTAACAACCACTAACACTAATGAGCACATGGTGCCAGGCACAGTCTAATCACTTTAAGTCTTATTAACTCATCTAATTTTCATAACTGCCTATGAGGTAGGTAGGTATGCTGTCATCCCCATTTCACAAACAGAACTGACTGAGAGATCAAGTCACTTGCCCGGGGCACACAGCTGGCAGCTGGCAGAAGCAGGGTTTGATCCCAGTAGTCTGACTCTAGGAAAAGTGTCTTTAACCAACCCAGTCCAGTCCAGTCCACTCCTACTGTCATGCAGGGTGTCATGCGGGGTCCCCTGTCCCGCTCCCCAGGTAAGAACACAGGATAGGGTGAGGCCAAAAAGGAACACCCACGGAGCCATAGATAGGGGAGTCATACCACTATAGTCTCACTGGCGGCTGGGTTGGAGACACAGGAGGCAAGAGCCACACTATCTGCAACCTGCCATCCACTTCTCTCTGCCAACCAACCTTACTTGTTAACTGTAATCCGCGCTTGCAGGCTCAGCCACCATCTTCTTGCTAGCCCCCATTTTCTGCTAGCGTAGCCAGGGCAGTTATATTAGTGGCCAATGGCTCACTGGTTACAGCTGATGGCCAACTAGCCACAGCTGATGGCCATCCAATCACAGTTTATGGCCATTTACTACCTAAGCCAGCACCTTTCCACATGAGGCCAAGAGCCTGGAAACTAAACTCCTGGCTCTGTCCCCACACCTACCCCTACACTCCTCCACAGAAATTGTTCTTGCTTTGGCCATCTGTGACGTCTGTTAACAAATCCAGGGGGCAGGTGTCAGTCCTTATCTGTTAGCAGTTGGCCACTCCCTTCTTAAAATATTCTTTCTCTTGGATTCCATGATAGCATGCTGTTGATTTTCTTTCAGCTATTCTGGCCACCATTTTCTACTCTCCTTTGCCAGCTCCTACTTCTCTACCCACCAAAGGAGGTGGAGAAAGAACAATTCTAAATGCCAGTACCACAAACATCATAAATGTTGTGGAACGAGATTAACATTTAATGAAAGATCCAGCTAAAACATACATACATACACTCACACACACAATTATTTAGAAATTCCCCTAGGCAACATTCTATGGATGCAGTAAAAAGTTAATAAGGAAATTTGTGAAAGTGTTATTAGTGTTTGTGTACTCAGTCTGTCTAAGTCTTTTGACTCCAATTCCCTTCCTTCACAGTTCAGTCACAGAACGATTTAGGACAGCACTGCACTGTGGCTATGAAGCAGGGCCCAGATGGGCCCTGTGGGGACAGAGCCCCAGAGAGCAGTTTCCAGGCTCTCAGCCTCATGTGGAAAGGTGCTGGCTCGGGTAGTAGATGGCCGTCAGCTGTGGCTAGTTGGCCGTCAGCTATAACCCTTGAGCCATTGGCCACTGATATAACTGCTGTGGCTGAGCTGGGGAGTGGAGTTGAGGAGAGGTGTCGGTCGGTTGGCAGCAAAGCGGACAGCAGGTCGCACATCGTGTAAACCCAGCCTCCAGTGAGACCATAGTGGTATGACTTCCCTACCTATGGCTCCGTAAGTGTTCCTTTTTGGCCTAGCCACATCCTGCGTTCTTATGTGGGGAGCGGGAGCAGAGACCCCGCAGGCCGCCCCGCACGACAGGCCCCCTGTACTCAGAATGCCTCCAGGATGCACTGCTCCCATCCAGGTGGGCTTCACACCCCTGTGGCTGAGCTCAGAATGCCTCTGCAGTGCCCTGCCCAGTTCCGGCTCCTGGTCCCAGAGAATCAGCTTGTAGTTGCTTGCTAATTACAAACTCTATTGCTTAGCATTTTTCTACGTTACTTCCCACTGCCATTCCTGGCCCGCTGGTGCCATAGGAGATATGAAGATAGAAGGGGATGAAAGGAGAATAGACCTCCGGGATGTCATGCTGCCTCTGGGAGAATGCCCTGATTTTCCCTTAAATACCCCCAGCGGGTGTGAGAATGTAAGGCAGTGTTTGGAGGTGTTAACCTGCTGCCTTCTCAGACCACCAGTGCTCTGAACTCCTGTGTCAGTCTATTGGCTGAGTAGCACATGCAGCATGCGCCATGGACTCGTTTGGAATCTACTCATCTCTGTGGCCCGCTGTTTTGGTGGCCCCTGATATGTCTGGAGAGGTAATGAGTCCTAATAACTCATGATCCAACAAAGCTTAAAAATTGGTCTTCATTAATGAACCTGAATTGTTTGGCTTGGATTTCTATTAAAATAGCATTTGACCATTTAAAAGCTATTTTTAAATCCCACAGTTGTAAGCAATAAATCTTGAGAGAATATTTTAAACTTGAATGTTTTACTTAAATCTGACTTACCCTTTCAAAACATAACAGGGAAAATAAAATATGGTTGTCAGGAGCTTGAATCATGTTAAATATATCCAAATAGAAAATGCCATTTTAAAATTAGAACATAAATCACAAGTACATTTTGGATGAGAGATTTAAGGAAATGATGAGCTTATGTCTTTGGGACAGTCTATCATTTCTTCTGTTATCTCTTATTCTTGGGAGTTGAATTGCGCAGGTCTTTGGCCCAAGTTGACATCTCATTCCATTTTCACACATATTCATTCCCATGTCTTTAAATATCACTTCTGTGGTAACAATGTTGATCTTTATCTTTAATATATTAAATTTATTATTACTTATTTAGGCCCCTCTTTGAGCTTCCAAACTCATATCCAGCTGCCTACTTAGCACATCTGCTTGGTTTTCTCTCTTGAAGGAATGTTGAATTCAACAGGTCCAAACTGAGCTATTGATCATCTTTCCTTAAACTTGAATCTCTCTTAATTTTCCCCAAATGAATAAAAATGTCACCAAACACTCAGCAGTTTGCAGCAAAAGCCCTGGAGCTATCCCTGAGTCTCCTCACTGCTCCCTTGGTCAAACCACAGCTGTTTTATTGCTTCTTCTTCCAAAATGTATCTTGAAAGCTGTCTGTTTCTCTCCACTCTTACCATTTAATTCCAAGCCACGTTCGTTTCTGTTCTGCACCCCTCCAACCTTCTATGAGTCTCTGCTTCACTCCTGCCACCCTCTTGTCCCTTTTCCACACAGCCGTCAGGGATCTTGGAAAACATAAGATCCAATCATACTCGCACAGTGTCAAATCCTTCATGGCTTCGTGCTGGGCTTAGATGAAGAGTCTTCCCATCCATTCCTCTGCTCACAGGCCCTGCCTGCATGATGGAGCCTAGGCCTGCTTGTCCAACTTGGTCTCCTGCCACTGTTCCCCTTGCCTGCCATACTCCAACCACATCGTAGTTTCCTTGATTAGCCTTCCTGCCTCAGGGCCTTTGACTATGCCCTTTCCTCCCACTTTTTATGGCCTAAAGCATACTCATTCTTTAGATGTTAATGGAAATGTCAGTTCCTCAGGGAAACCTGGTTCACTCGCCACTCCCTGACCTAAATCTCGTTCCCTCATTTCTTTTTCTCATAGGATTTAGCACATTCTTCATAGGAATTAGCACATTTTGGTTTAATAAAATGTTGGCTTGTCAGTGGGCTCAGGCCTCAGCCCTCTTCTCTCTATATTTTTAGAAATATTAAAGTCAATTGTTCTGAACTGGGGGGTTGGGGATGATTTTGTTCCTCAGGAGACATTTGGTAATGTCTGGAGGAGACCTTTTGATTGTTACAACTGGGAGTAGGAGTGTGCTACTGAAATCTAGTGTGTAGAGTCCGGGAATGCTGCTAAAATCCTGTAATGCACAGGATATATCCCACAACAAAGAATTGCCCTGCCCCAGAATGTCAGTAGTGGGGAAGCTGAGAAACTGTGGCCCCAGGTGATCTCATGGACTCTCATGGTTTTCAATAGCATCTATATGCGGCAAGTCCCAAGTTTCTCCCTCCATCCCAGGCTCATTTACCTGACTATCTACTTGAAATCTCATCTGGATGTCTAACGGCACATCAAACTCAACATGTCTACAACCCAACTCTTGCCTGCTACTCAACCCTTCTAATTGCTCAGGCTAAAAATATTGGAGGCATTCTTGACTTCATTTTCTCACACCCCACATCCAATCCATCAGCAAATTATTTCAGCAATTTCCTCAAAACAGATCCAGCACTGACCACTTCCCACCAGTTCACTGCTACCCCCCTGGTCTCTTCTACCATCTCTCACCTCAGAACTGGTCTCCCTGTTGCTGAACTCACCCCTCTACAGTCTATTCTCAACCCAACACCCAGAGTGATCTTATAAAAATATAAATAAATATATCACTTTTTTGCACAAAACCTTCCAATGATTTCCCATATTATGGAGATAAAACCACAGTTCTTACACAATCTGGCCTCTCCAGGGTCTCCCTGACTAAATCTTACCACTCTTCCCTTTACTCACTTTACTCCAGCAACACCAGCCTCCTCCACCTTCAGATACACCAACTATGCCAATGCCTCAGGGCCTTTGTACTGGCTGTCCCCTCTTCTTAGGACATTTTCCCTCCAGATAGCTGCATGGCTTTCCCCCCTCACTTCCTGTGGATCTCTGTATAAAAAGGCCCCCTCTCAGTGAAGCCTTTCCTGACCACTCTGTACAAAACAGTAACTCCTCCTGCCTCACACTCCCTGGCCTGCTTACCTGTTTTATTTTTCTACAAAGGACGTATCACCACCAGACATACTACTGAGATAGGAAAGTCATAGGCAGTTAGGGACAGGACCACGGTGGAGGGCATCAAGGCCCAGACAAACAGTCTCAAAGTGAGATGAGTCATGGGCAGTCAAGGACGCCGGCAGAGGGCCTCAAGGCCAAGAGAACAGCAGCTGACAGAAAAAAAAAATGTAGAAAAGGGAACTAGGCGGGAGGAGCTACCACATCAGACTGCAGAGTCAGCCAAGGTATCAGCCCAGGTGCAGAAAGGGGTGTAGGGGGGAGCCCAACTGGCTCCTGGTAAACAACTTAGAGATTATGGATCCAAGGATATACAGTCTCCAGCTCAGCTTAGTCTGCGGGATATTCCGTTCGGATCCCCCCTCTCTTTGGAGAGCTGTACCCTTGCGCTTTTCACTTTTGCAATAAAACTGTTTACTGCTTCAATTTACCTCTCCGGGTCTGCGTTCTCATTCTTTGAGTGCGTGAGGCCACGAACCCAGGACAGCAGACACCAGAATCCTATATCATTTGGGGGCTCATCCTTGGGATTGATGGAGAGGTAAATATTATCTGTGCCTTTCTACCTGTCTTTCTACTTGCCTACTCATGGATCTTCACAATTTTTTTCTCTTTCTCCTGTCACACAAATATTGAGCCTTCGTCAGCCGGTTAAAGGCAACGAGCGCGGCTGCCAATCTCAAGCCTTGGAGGACAGGTCTCCCTGGACCGGAGGTGGCTGATCCCCTGATTTTCATCAGGAACATCGGCTGCCTGCCACTAGGCTTCTTGGCTTCTCTTTTTTCGGGGGGAGGGGAACATCCTCGGCAAGCGACTTGGACTGTTCCCTCCCATATTGTTGCTTTCTCTTTAGCCTTTCATGCTGTTGATGTTTTGTGACACGTTGGTCGGGGCTCTTTCCCTGTTAGACCTCTTCACCCTCCTGACACATTATTCCCCACAACACCTAAGGTAAGACAATAGAACTAACACAGTATAAGACTGATCTAGCCACAAAGGATCTAGTTTTAGCTCACCTACCGAGGGCAATTATGGACCCACATCAGGCTTTCTTTAAAGCCTTGGGCTGCCAATAGTCCTGTAGTCAACATAAGGAAGAAAGAGCATGTTTTTATGTAGCACATACTCTGTCGATTTTCTGGTGATTGCACCGTCCACTGTCTGTATCTAGGACTCCATCACTGAAAGCCAGACTATCTCAGCCGGTAACTAGCCCACCTCTCCCGCTGCTAGGATACTAATAAGGCCCCCACTAACCTTACACATCTTAGCCAGATAGCTTCCCTCTATAAGTCTAAGATTTCTGAATCTCTTTTCCTCTAGCTGTCAAAGTTTGTTCCCTCTTATAAACTGGCCCCCTCCAAGTTCTGAGTATTATCTCAATAGTCCACTCCCTGTTAGATGAGGGAAAAAGAAATGGGAAATGGGCGGCAGGCCTATAATAAGATGCCAGAGTTCGTGGCATACACCCTTCCACTACTGGGCATTTAATCATTGGTCATCAACTTTATCACCCAGGGCCAGGTCAAAAACAGACAACCACAAAAAATACCCCTTCCCATGGGTACTGCAAAACAAGGTTAGGGAGCAGGGGTGCACAGTCCAGGCAAGCATGACTACTCCTGGCAGCCCACGCCTCCTCGGTTGCTGGCGTCTGGTCAAGCAGAGCGTCGGAACCCTCAGGTCCAGGGGACGCGCTGGCATCAGGTGCTGGCAGGGAATAGACAGCAAAGGGACACTTTTCTTCTCTCCCTCCTCTTTTGCAGATGGGCTACAAGCCCTCAAGCACCTGCACCCCTTTGGGCTGTATTCTTAGACATTGGGACAAGTTTAACCCCCATACCCAGAAGAAGAGGAGTTTAAGTTTCTTTTGTTCAGAAGCCTGGCCCTAATACAAACTAGGTGATGGGGAAATCTGGCCACCAGAGGAAAATGTCAACGATAATACCATATTGCAATTAGATCTTTTCTGCAGACAGGAGGATAAATGGTCTGAGATACCCTATGTTCAGGCTTTCTTTGCTTTAAAAGACAACCCTGACCTTTATAAGACCTGTAAAGTAGACCCGGCCCTACTACCTGTAATTTCTTGCCCACCTCCTAAGAAAAATCCTCCATCTAAAGAAGAAGTACCACCTAAAAAAGTTTTTTCACAGCAAAGGAAACCATCAATAAAACAAAAAGGGATCCTACTGAATGGGAAAAGATATTTGCCAATGATATGTCCGATAAGGGATTAATATCACAAATCTATAAAATCTTACTCAACTCCAAAAAAACAAACAACCCAATTAAAAAATGGGCAGAGGACTTGAGGAGACATTTTTCTAAAAAGGACATACAGAAGGCAAGAAGACATATGAAGAAATGCTCAACCTCACTAAACATCAGAGAAATGCAAATAAAAACCACAATGAGATACCACCTCACTCCAGTCAAAATGGCTATCATCAATAAATCAACAAACAACAAATGCTGGCGCGGATGTGGAGAAAAGAGAACGCTAGTGCACTGTTGGTGGGATTGCAGATTAGTGCAGCCACTATGGAAAACAGTATGGAGGTATCTCAGGAATCTGAAAATGGAACTACCCTATGATCCAGTAATTCCACTCCTAGGCATCTACCCGGAGAATTCCAAAACTCCAATTCAAAAATCTCTATGCACTCCTATGTTTATTGCAGCACTTTACACAATAGCCAAGATATGGAAACAACCGAAATGCCCATCGGTAGATGACTGGATTAAGAAGCTGTGGTACATTTATACAATAGAGTATTACGCAGCCATAAAGAAGAAAGAAATCTTACCATTTGCAACAACATGGATGGATCTAGAGAACAGTATGTTAAGTGAAATAAGTCAGAAAGAGAAAGACGAGTACCATATGATCTCACTTATATGCGGAATCTAAAGAAAAGAATAAGTGAATGAACTAATCAGAAACAGTTTTGGGGACAAAAAGAAAAAACTGAGAGTTGTTAGATGGGCGGGGGGGTGGTGGGTATAGGGGAAAGGTGAAGGGATTAGGAAGCAGCTGGTAACCACAAGATGACCTCAGGGTTTTTTGAAAATTAATTTGGGGAACGTATTCAATAATGTTGTAAAGATTTTGTTGGGTATCCGATGGACATGTGTCCTATTTGGGAGACCACCTCAGGATACTGTGGATGCCTGATCATGGCATTGTACACCAGAAGCTAAACATTAATGAATGCCAACTATAATTTTATATATATAATGTGATGGCTCGGTGCGAGGTTGGAGGGATAGTGGATGGGGGGAGGGGGGTTCACAGTGTGAGGGATATAAATGATGAACGTCTAAGTATTACCTTGTCTTGTACACCTGAAACTAATAAAATAATAAAAAAAGAACTACCATAAAAAAATAAAGTTTATGGAATTCATTGTTTACTTAAAAAAAAAAAAGAAAAGAAGTACCACCTAAAGAGACAACTCCTGAGGGGGACCCTTTAAGGAAACTCCCCCTAAGGATATTACACCAACATCGGGAACTGAACTACTCTATCCCAGTCTGCTGACCACCCTACCCTCTTGTCCCCCATATCCAGAACTTCCTGACAAAAGGACCCACAAATATAGACTCAACTTGCTTCCCCGACAGGAAATGCCCAGTGAGTTTAGTCCAAGTCCCCTTCTCCCTACAGGACCTTAACTACAGGACCTTAAACTTATTAAAGGGGATCTAGGAAAGTTCTCTGACGGCTCAGATAAGTACATCAATGCCTTCCAAAATTTAACACAAGTATTCGAGCTATCTTGGAAGGACATTATGCCACTTCTCAGTCAGACTTGGCTCTGAAAAACAAGCTGCCTTACAAGCAGCCCAAAAGTTTGGGGACGATCAATATTTAGCATGTTATGATGAGCCACAGGAAGGAAGTACTATATCAGAACCCTTCCCCATGGGATAGAAGGCTGTACCCGCTAATGATTCCCAACGGGACCAAAACACTTATTTGGGGACATGGAGAAAAAGACATTTTCAAACATGCATCCTAGAAGGCGAATTAGAGTTAAACCTTTAAACTATTCCAAGCTTTCTACCATCATTCAATAGCCAGACAAAAATCCTTCGGCATTTTTAGAAAGGCTGAAGAAAGCGCTTATCAAACATACTTCCATCTTGCCTGACACGCTAGAGGGTGAATTAATTTTAATGGACAAGTTTGTCACACAGGCCACCTCTGACATACGAAGGAAGTTACAAAAGTTAGCTATCGGCCCTGAAGCCTCCCTAGAGCACCTACTCAAGGTTACAAATACCGTCTTTCATAATAGAGATCAGGATAAAGAGGAAAAAACTTAAGAAAAAGACAGAAATGTTAGTGGCGGCCCTAAGAATGGCAACGCCTCAGGACACCCAGGGCCCAAAATCTAACTGCCACCATTGCAGACAGCCCGGACACTGGAGAAGGGACTGTCTGCAGCGCCTAGGCTGAGAAAGGAGACCCCCGGGACCCTGTCCCATCTGCTAGGTAGAACATTGGAAGGTAGATTGCCCCTGGAGGCCTCTACCCTCGGGGTTGGCCTTACCTAACCCACTGTCCCCTTGGGCCTGGGGCTCCTTGCTATAGTCCCTCAACCAGGCTGTCTATTAGAACACCGGAGCCCCGGGTAATCCTGGAGGTTGAGGGAAACCCAATTGATTTCCTTCTAGATACGGGAGCCACTTTTTCTGTCCTTCTCTCTAATCCTAGAACGCCCATCACCCACTATGTGATGGTAAAGGGAGTTACTGGAAAGCCTATTACTAAGTTCTTTTCTCAGCCCCTAGGTTGTATCTGGGGAAATATACATGCTCCTCACTATTTTCGGGGCCACTAACATTAGCCATTGGCTCCCTGACAACAGATTTCTGAGGTATCCGGCACTTTTATTAGAAGGACAGATTAAAACTTGTTTCATCTTGAACCCAACAATCTTCCTCCCCAAGGAAGGAGAGAAATTCACATATAACTGCTAACAGGTCCTGGCCCAGACTTATGTAAAAAAAACACCCCTTGACAATCCCGAGTAGACCCTGTATTTTAAACCCTCTGGCAAAATTTATTTCTTCCCTCCTAACAGCACTCAAGTCCCACATGATACTCCCCCTGCTGCGAAGGTTAGCTCCTGGAGCTACCATATCAGGATAAAGCAGTGGAATCCGGAAGAACAGGCGCCACCTGTGGGTCCAGAGCCAGTGAGCCTTCAACAGAGCCAGTCAATTACTCCTGTGAACCTTTGAAAGATCTAAAGCTTCTCTTCAAAACGGCTGCCAACAAATCAGATAAGCTATGAAAAATAACATCATCCATAAGCTACTTTTAATTTTTTTAACTATTCTCCCAGAAGGATTTTCAGATAGTCCTATACCCTTTCGAAAGGATGAAAATGTTTGGATTTACTTAGCCAAACATGTAATGAATGTGTCTGATTTCTGTCTCACTGGAGGAACCTCCGTAGAACAAACCCTTACCGCCTGCCTAATAGGAATTTACACCCCCTTAAACCATATGAAAAACGATACTATCTTTCAGTTTATTACTAAGCCCATTTCTTACTCTGACATCTATAATTGGGGACGCATCAGTTCGCTAAAAGACAGGAGCATGTTTTCCTTAAAAGTAACAACTCTGACCCTGGCAGAAAAATGTGTCAAATTCACCGGTTGTTCTAACCAATGTTTTAATCTTTCAGCCAATATCAGTTTAAACTGCAGCTCCACCACCTCTGTAAGTTTGCTACTGCACATGTCAAATTACCTGCTGGATGGTTTCTCATTTGTGGAAAGACTGTGTACTCCTATGTTCCAGTTCACAGCACTGGGGGACCTTGCTCCCTCGGGAGGTTAACTGTCTTTTTACCTCAAAAATCTCATCAGGCTCATCAGACTAGTCACCACAGGAACGTACTCTAGCCTGCAGCTATAACAGTGATGTAGCTTTGTTCAGCCCAGCTGAATATATATCATGATCTCTTTTTATAGTACCAGCTGTCTAGCCTAGAGATCAGCTCAACAGCCTGCTCCGTGGCAAGGGCCTACACGCTGCATCACAGGCCATCCACGCCGTTGGACAAGAATTAGGACAAGTCAGAGAAACAGTTCTTGAAAACAGAGCTGCCATAGATTATTTACTCTTAAGACGTAACCACGGATGTAAAGAATTTAAAGGATTATGTTGTTTTAATTTCTCTGACAACTCAGTTAATTGAAGGCAAAGTTAAATAGATTCATGACATAGTGTCCAATATTAAACAGAGAAAAGGGCTTTGTAGCCTTGATCTCTCCTCCCTTACTTCCTGGCTTCCCAGCCTCACTGGGCTAAAGGAGACATTTCTCATTTTTCTCTTATTCATTGTTGTAGGGATAATATCATGTTGTTGCCTACAATGTATCCCAGCTTGCAGATCACCTACTAGCTGGCTGAGACCATTCAAACGACTACAACAACTGGGCCATAGGACGGAGCCCACCCAGCTCCAGATGGTCCTGAATATAAAATCTCATCAAAATTCACCCATCTGGGGTGGATTGCTGCACCGCCCTCTGACCAACCAGCCCACTACCGGTCCATACTCCACCCCTTCTCAGCAGGAAGCAGCCAGAGGGGTCTTCTCCCCCTTCCCCTAACAGTTAGGGTTACATCTTCAGAGGGGTATTGAGATAGGAAAGTCATAGGCAGTTAGGGACAGGACCATGGTGGAGGGCATCAAAGCCCAGACAAACAGTCTCAAAGTGAGATGGGAAAACCGTGGGCAGTCAAGGACGCTGGCAGAGGGCCTCAAGGCCAAGAGAACAGCAGCTGACAGAAAAAAAAAAAATGTAGAAAAGGGAACTCTGTGGGAGGAGCTACCACATCAGACTGCAGAGTCAGCCAAGGTATCAGCCCAGGTGCAGAAAGGGGTGTAGGGGGGAGCCCAACTGGCTCCTGGTAAACAACTTAGAGATTATGGATCCAAGGATATACGGTCTCCGGCTCAGCTTAGTCTGCGGCGTATTCCGTTCGGATCCCCCCTCTCTTCGGAGAGCTGTACCCTTGCGCTTTTCACTTTTGCAATAAAACTGTTTACTGCTTCAATTTACCTCTCCGGGTCTGCGTTCTCATTCTTTGAGTGTGTGAGGCCACGAACCCAAGACAGAAGACACCAGAATCCTATATCACTACCTGCTGACTTCTTTATCTGTTAATCTCCTTTTCCACCACTCTAGATTGTAAACAGGGGATATGTCTGTTTTATTCACTATTGTATACTCTATGCCCAACGCAGATGGCCACCTGGAGACAAGTTTGTTCACTGAACGAATATTATTTCCAGTTCACAGATGAGACACTGTGGCTCAGAAGCTTTAAGTAAGTCACCTAAATGAAACTCACAGAGCCACCTCCCACCCCCACCAGACCTGCAGACTACTTCCTTGCCCTCTCCCAAAGGAAGGAGAAGGATGTTTAGGAGTGAGGATATGGTGATTTGGGGAGTGGAGTTTAGTTTCTGACAAGAAGGGACCCAAGGCTATAGGAGACCCTGAGAATTTTTGGGTAAAGATGTTTGAATGGGCAGTGGCCTTCTGGGTCCACCTCTGCAGCATCCCAGATCTAAGAACCCTGAATGAGAAAGGCACCAGCTTGAGTGGTGAACTTGCCAGTTACCCCAGGTATCAGCCTTTGGCTACCTGGGGACCCTGAGCAATCCCAATCTCTCACCCCTGGGAAGACAGAGGAGCCACACCCAGCCATGGCCCTGCTGCGTGGAGGACGCCAACACAGCAGCTTCAGGCTACTGCCTCCAGAGGTCACCTCACAGGTTCCCCAGAGAGAGACCCCAGCTAGGAGGGGTGTCGTCTTGGCTCCCACTGAGCCTGGACACCCCAGCCCAGCCCAGCCCCTCTGCAGCAGGGTCCCTCACACTCACTTTGCCATTCGGTGATGGAGATCATGCCGCAGGCTTCCTGGGGGGCCTTCCGGGTCAAATCTGGATAGAGGTGAGCAGTAGGGAAGACCAAGCTTGTACATGCTCAAGGGAAGCTGACCCTTGGCAAGTTGTGAAATGAGCCTCTGGTAAATCATTAACTCTACTCCCACTTACACACACACATACACATGAATGGCTCCTGAAAGTCGAAAGTTCCCTTCTCCTGGTTCTTCCCAGAAGGCACTGCCCCTCCACACGATGGCCACCTGGAGACATCACCCACCTGACTCTTCTCTTCCCCCAACCCCATGCCCTAAAGTTGAGTTCACTGCCTCCTTCTCCACAAAAATTGGACTGTATATAAAAGAACTGGGACTGAGGGATACCCAGGCTCCCTACTGGGTTTGATGGAGGGTATCGGAAGACTTGGAATCTGTTGATTCTCTTTGGAAAAGAGTGAAATTTATCTTGTAAGTAGTTTGCTTGTTTTGTGCTAGTATCCATGCTGTACCCTAGGGGGCGACAAACAACTGATTAAAACCTGTTGCTGCTAGTCTCAGGAAAACCAGATTGAGTTAAATCCAGGGCAAAAGCACCATGAGGAGTTAGACATGAAGGGCTTCAGTCGAAGCCCATTGGTGGGCTTCCCATCGGTGTCCTATCAGTGTCCAGCTTTGGACTGTGAGGTTGAACTTTGGAAGATGAAAGATGAATTTGGACTTGAGGTAGGGCTGGACTTTTGAAGATGTCTCATTCACTCATCAGCTGTATAGACTCGGGTGCGTCCTTTCCTCCCTCCATGGGCTTGAAAAAAGAGGAGTAGATAGTTCCTACCATCCTTTATCTCATTGCAGAGCAGTGGTTCTCAACTCCATTAGAGCCAGCATCCCCTTTGTAATGTCCCTCTATTTTGAAATGAAGTTCATAGATGGTATGACCAAGCTATACACATCATTTTAAAAAATGCAAATAAAACTAATTATAATAAAGAAAAAAGAATAATTTATAATAAAACATGATGTCTCACAATATATAAATGCTCAAACAAGACTTACCATGACATAAATGAAATAGGCAGATTACTTGCACCTATTTATAATAAATACATTTGAATTTAAGAGAAATAGAAGACTGAGCCAATATGTAATTTAAAAAAAGAGTAGTAGGGAGTAAGCACTAGAATAAAAATTAATGTTAGGTAAGTAATAACAGACCAGATGTACTTGCATATAAATAGAGAAAGAGGGAAATAACCTTAATTGAAGTAGAGATAATATAGGAAGGCAAATTAGATGACAATGTGGAGAAAATGAGGAAGCACGATGTGCAAGCCAAGGAACTGGGTTTTATGTGTGCATTGTTAAAGTAGCTCCCTGTGTTATGGCGTGGAATGGGGTAATGGGGACATATCACAGACACATAGATCTCTGTCTTGAAATTCTATCATTTGTTGAGATAAAATTCAGTTCGTAGGATCTTAAAAGGCCTTAAAGACCTATATTTCCCGTAGGCAATGGGGAATAGACGATGGATTGGGAAGATAAATGGTGATACAAATGGTTTAAAGCAATTACATGATGCACCCCTGGGACAGTGTCAAACTAAAGATAAAAAAAAAACAAAACAGGCAACTCCCCAAAACATTTCCACATGTAATCATTACAACATTGGTGTTCATTCTTGGGCTGCAAAAACTTTAAAAATATAAAGGATGGCAATAATATAAAATAATTTCTAAAAATATTTATTAAGGAGATCCAATGAGATCCCCTGCATTTCATCTTTGCTTTACTACTGTTTGGTCCTCTCAGATCTCCTGTGTTAAATATGTACAGTTAGTCTTTTTGCTTATTCAGTGAGACCCTACTGCCCTGGAACTGTTTTCAACCAAATATACAGGGCTGAAATGTTATAACACATTGTGTAGACAGTACATAGAGTAGATTATTCAATAATTTTGAGACAATGTCTTTATTCCATTTAAGTTTTTTCTCCATAATAAACGTCTCCTAACTTACTGAGTTATTAATATTCATGAAACTTATAAAAAAAACTTAGAAGCTTTTGAAACGTTTTAGTACTATTATGAATCGCACTGGGACCGACTTATACTGGTAGTGGATGTAGTCCACTTGCACATTTAAAAGTTGTGCAAGATAGAGGACAAGTATTCATTGTGGAAATCTGCTCCATGCCCTGTACTCACTAAATGCCAGTAAGGTTTGCCCCCATAGCACAGAGACAACTTGTTTCCCTGAAAATTTCCGAATTTCCCCCTAGGGGGCAGTATCACCCTCATCGAAACCATTAGTAAGTTAAGAGCACCCTGGGCTTCCGTCATGCAGTGTCATGCAGGATCTCAGCTCCTGCTCCACACATAAGAACGCAGGAAATGGTGGAGCCAAAAAGGAACACCACGGAGCCATAGATAGGGGAGTCATACCACTATATTCTCGCTGGCGGCTGGGTTGGAGACACAGGAAGCAGGAGCCACACGATCCACAACCTGCCATCCACTTCTCTGCCAACCAACCTCACTTGGTAAGTGCAATCTGCTATGCTAACTGCAATCCATGCTTGCTAGCTCAGCCACCATTTTCTTGCTAGCATCTATTTTCTGCTAACATAGCCATGGCAGTTATATTAGTGGCCAATGGCTCACTAGTTACAACTGACAGCCATCCAGTCACAGTTGATGGCAATTTACTACCTGAGTGAGCACCTTTCCACATGAGGACAAGAGCCTGGAAACTGCACTCCTGGCTCTGTCCCCACACTCCACCCTTATATGGTCTTGCCTCACAATCTATGCGACAAGTGTCTTCCGCGAGAGGCCCTGTGAGAGGAGCCTGGAGGTGAATGCAATATCCTGGACACAGCCAGGATCTCTGGGCACAGCCAGGGTTTCTCAGGGCACCACCAGGCCTTCTGGGCACAGCCAGACTTCCTGGGCTTCTTAGGATACCAACAGTCTCCCTGGACACAGCCAGGGCTCTCAGGGCACTGCCACTCTCTCTGGGCACAGCTAGACTTCCTGGGCTCAGCCAGGGTTCTCACATATTCTCCATGGCGGCCGGTAAAGACACAAAAGCAAACATCCGCCAGTTCCACTGCATGGTGGTACGTTCCCAAGCAAACAGTCAAGTGGTCCATTAAATTAGGGATGGAGCCCATTCCTCATAGACCCTAGTCATTCACCAGGGCTGTGCGTTAGCCTCACAATGTGTGCCCCCTGCGCAGGGCGAGGGTTCCAAGTCCTCTCCAACCTGGGCGTGAGGGCCTCAGCAAGCACTTCCCAGCCCACAGCGCCGCAACTACCTTCGCTTTCTCCAGCCTCTGCTGGTTGGGGAACCGTCCATGTCTTCCCACCCCTCCACGGGGTCCAGCTCTCCAGCAGCTGCTCCTCCTGGTCTTCCTGAGACCGAGTGTTCATATGCACAAACTGCTCCACCGCCCTTTGGAGAGCTTTGGCACCATGTGTCACACGGGGCAGCCTGCGGGGTCTCTGGTTCTACTCCCCACATAAGAACGCAGGACATGGTGAGGCCAAAAAGGAACACCAACGGAGCCATGGATAGGGGAGTCATACCACTATAGGCTCGCTGGTGGCTGGGTTGGACACACAGGAAGCAGGAGCCACACGATCCACAACTTGCCATCCACTTCTCTGCCAACCAACCTCACTTGCTAGCTGCAATCCGCTGTGCTAACTGCAACCCACACTTGCCAGCCACAATCCACTGCCAGCGTAGCCACAGCAGTTATATTAGTGGCCAATGGCTCACTGGTTACAGTTGACGGCCAACTAGCCACAGCCAACGGCCATCTACTACCCGAGCCAGCACCTTTCCACGTGAGGCTGAGACCTGGAAACTGCACTCCTGGCTCTGTCCCCACAGCTTCATTCTAGCTTGTGAGACCTTAGACATTTTACTTATCTTTATTGTGCCTCAGTTTCTTGGATAATAACAGTACCTTTCACATAGAGATATAATGAGGATTAGTGAATAAACACAGGTGAAGAGCAGAGAACCGGGTCCCTGGCACATAGTAAACACTTTAATGAGCCATTATTATTACTCTTCTCATAGTTACAATAATTACTATTGTTATTAAATTACTATTATTAGTATACCATAAAAAACTGTTATATGAAAGACTTCTGCTCTCTTAAATGGTGGTTCTAAACTGCTCCCACAGGTGTATAAAATAGCAGCTTGGAACACCTCTCTCCCGGGCCATGGAGGCCACCTGTGAAGTCAGAACTGAACTCTCCTGAAAATGAGCCCTCCTGGCCATGGTCTTAGATGGCAGCACTGGGTACCAGAGTCGGGCCCAGAGGGGTTGTCCATAGTCTACCCTTCTGGAGAGGAGCCCTGTCAAACCAATATATTCTCTCTGGCGGCTGGGCTGGAGACACAGGAAGCAGGATCTACATAATCTGCCTAACAGCAGTCCTCACTTGCCAGCCACCATCTTCTTGCTAGCCCCCATCTTTTGCTAGCATAGCCACAGCAGTTATGTTAGTGGCCAATGGCTTACGGGTTACAGCTGACGGCCAACTAGCCACAGCTGATGGCCATCTGATTACAGTTGATGGCCATTTACTACCCGAGCCAGCACCTTTCTATGTGAGGCCGAGAGCCTGGAAACTGCTTTTTGGGGCTCTGTCCCCACAAACCCCTTGAAGGAGCAACCCTAAGAGGAGGATGTAGGCCCTGGAAGGCTGGAACTGATCCTCAGCCTACGGCAGCCCATGGCCTGGTCACCGTGGGGAAAGCCTGGGGGGAGTGCACTACTCCCTGGGGCTGGGGAAGCGGAGAGGGGAAGGACAGTCAGAGGGCTGAAGGTCAGAGGCCCTGGTGACAGCTTTCAGTGAAGGGGGTGCTTGGGAAACATTCTCTCTCTTCCCACATTCCCCTGAAGGCGGCTGAGGGGCCTACACTGTGTCACCACCACTTCCTCACATTTGTAAGTGAATTCAAGTTTTCAAAGTGTTTTTCTTCCATTTTCTTATTTGAATTTCTTGAGAGCTCCATAAGATGGTATGAATATCTCCATTTCACAGATGAGGAAAGTAAGACTCCTGGATTTTAGTGACTTGTGCAAATCTTCATTCAGCTAGCAAGGAGCTGAGCCAGAAGTTGAGCTTGACATCACCTTTTCTCCCATCAGTCTCAGCAACTGGGGGGTCAGTTCTGCACTGGAGGCTCAGAGATGAGGGGTTGCAGCAAGGCCCCAGTTCCCTGGCAGCAGCCTGGCTGCCTTTCTGACACCAATATGCCTCTCTTTAAGAGTAAATAAAGAAAAGAATAAGTGAATGAACTAATCAGAAACAGTTTTGGGGACAAAGAGGAAAAACTGAGGGTTGTTAGGTGGGCGGGGGGGGGGTGGGGATAAGGGGAAAGGTGAGGGGATTAGAAAACAGTCGGTGACCACAAAATGGACTCAGGGTTTTTGAAAAATACTTTGGGGAACGTAATCAATAATGTTGTAAAGATTTTGTAGGGTATCTGTTGGACACGTGTCCCCTTTGGGAGACCACCTCAGGGAAGATGTAGATGCTTGATCAATGTTCTGTATACCTGAAGCTGAACAATAATGAATGCCAACTATAATTTTATATATATAATGTGATGGCTCGGTGCGATGTCGGAGGGATAGTGGATGGGGGGGATGGGGGGAGGGGGGTCCACAGTGTGAGGGATATAAATGATGAACGTCTAAGTATTACCTTGTCTTGTGCACCTGAAACTAATAAAAAAAAAGAGTAAATAAATGACCATGCAGTTACCGAGCACCACTACTAAAAGGGCATTCTGCTAGGTGCTGTTTCATTTACATTTCCTGAATGCCACCCCGTTTTACAGCCCAGCCTGGCTCCATGGATCCATTGGAGTGCTGCTCTGGGCTGGGAGGTAGAGCAGGCACGGACCTGTGGCCATCATCCTGGGAGAGGAGCCAGCCCTTGCAAGTGGGTACAGCAACTTCCCGTGGTGCTCTGTGCTCTCACATCCCACCTCCTCTCCAAGCCAAGGCTCCGGCCTAAATGGCTGCAGATAAAGACCCAGTCCCAGCCCCAGAAATCGACAAGTTCTCCAATATACCTCCCCAGGCCAAAAGGCCTCTGTCTTGAGCCTTCATCTTGTCCCAACTCTCCCTTATTCACAAAGGACATCAGGGTTTATAGCTCTTATGTTACAAAATCCAAAAAATAGTCACTTTATTTGTATCCACTCTACTAGCCCTTTAGGGATTAGGACAGGTGTCCAGAATTCAAATCGAGCCATTAGAACCAGACCAAGGCAAAATCAGGACTTAGAGGAAGCTTGCCTTCCCATCTCCTCTTTCTCCATTTTCTTGTCTTCCTTGAACCATTAATGCTTCCATCTCTCTCCAGACATCCTGCCGGAGTCCAGCTGAGGACTGCCATTATCTTGTATTCACTTTCTCTCTCTAAGCTCCAGCCCACAGAATTTATATGGCTTCTTAATTATTATTCTTTACAGAAAGATTTCAAATTGAGCAGTCCTGGGAAAATCCTTCACACTGAGTGTCAACTGATAACCACTGAGTACCTGCCAAGAAAAGTAAAACAAAGGCATTGAGTTTGGATGAAAAGAATTTGTGTGCCTTTCGAATGCGTCCCGCCTCTCCTCCCGCAATCATAGACCTTATACCCTAAAACAGAAACACAGGGCATCATGTAGTAATCGAGAAAGGCTGAGAATTATTTTTCTTCTCCTACAGTCCTACCCTCAGTCTCAGAGACCAAATCCAGGGGAAGCTTCCAGGGCCTGAAGCACCTGATACTTCCATTCTACAGGACCTTGGGACAAGCCTTGTTCGTGGGTCACCTGGGCCAAAAAGATGACCATGGTGTTGGCAGCACACTATCATGGCCTGATTCATGAGGGCGGCGGCACTCTTCTGAGAACTCGGGGATTGCTGCCTGGAATGGAGGCTGACATGTGCCGCCTGAGGTGGGGCATTGGTGGAATGGAGGCTGACATGTGCCGCCTGAGGTGGGGCATTGGTGGAATGGAGGCTGACATGTGCCGCCTGACGGTGCATATGCTTTAAACCCAGCTCTGCTCTTACAGAAGGCCTGGCCTCAGAACCCCTATAAATTGCCACGAACCCCAAGGCCAGCCACAGTCAGACACGGACACAGAGTGCAAGAGACACACCACTTAGACAAACCATTTTATTTCCTGTATTGGGCTTATACAAACTTACAAGATACAAATGCAGAGCTCACGGGGGGCTCTTCAGTACCTATATCTAAAAAGAATGCTGCTGAGAGGGGGATCCAAACTCTCGCCTATCAATCAGGATGCCCCCCTCCCCAGGGAGAAGACTCATTCGCTAGAAAGATGCGAAGAGGTTGCTATAGCTGTTTGGTCCCCTGACAGAGATGCCCTCTGTTTATCTTACCTTAATTCTTCTTCTAAGGTCACTTTTATACTAAATAAAGACACTGAGATCATACATTTCTTTGTATGGTTTATTATCTAATACTAGCAAATCAGATTGGCCCCAGTATGTGCATAAATAGATATATGTGTGTATATATATATGTATATTTCATATTTTCCTTAGTTTTAAGAGCATCCAGGTGGGGGCTAGGGGGTTCTAAGAGGGGAAAGGAATTGGTTTCCTCTTGCTATAGTCAGTCCTGCCCCTAGAACATGCCTCTCCCCAATGCAGGAGAGCAAATGTGCACAGCTTGCAACCTCAGAAAGTCTTTAAAGTGACAGGAGCAGTGTTTGATTGCAGCCTCTTGGTTATTGATCAGGGAGGTAATATGCTAATTGGGAAGGTTCTAGATTAGTAACCAGGGCTGTCCCCAGATGGGTTACTCTGCCCCGGGCCTCCACCTGGGCCCCATTCATTCATAGCAAGATGCTCGAGGCTGGGAAGAGGGGCCATTGAGTGTCAAGTTGGGAGGTCAGGCTTCCAGTGCTGGCCAGCAGCTCTGTGCTAGATTCCAAAACCCCGGACTCCAGACCTGGACAAAAGACTTCCATCCTGCCCAAATTTGTGCAGAGCGAGAGCCCTCACCCACCTTAACAGCTGACAAGCAGTTTAGAAAGCTGAGCTGGCTTAGTTTGGTGTCCCAGTGACAGCCAGTCAGAGGAAAGTCCTGGGCTTTCACGGGCGGAACTGAGATGCTACATTGTCCATGGGACCCTCCTCAGCCCAGAAGCTGACTCTGCAGTATGGATGCCAGAGTGAGGAACAGGGCCCTTAACAATAGCCCCAGAGGGAAACAGATGCTATAGATGTGACCCAGACCAGAGAAGGTCCAAATGAAAAGGAGAGTGAGAAGTCCAAGGAACTTAATACATCTGTGCTGAAGAACCAGGGATCCAAAATAATTTCCGTTGGCATTTGCACCATATCCTGGGTCCATTAAGGAATATACTGACATTCTTGGTGCTGTTTGGCACAGGCTGCCATTAAACTGCCTGCCCTTTCCAGCAGGGTGGAGAGAGGTGGTCCAGGAGCATTTCGGAGTGGGGGGGAAGGTGCCTGCATGGGTATACTTTTGTGCACGTGTTTACAGAGGATTCATATCTGATAATCCTAGAGGGCCATCAAGAGTTGACAGTGCAATCCAAAACTTAGACCACGACGTCCAAGAGAATGTCCTGCTCTGGAAAGATGCTCTCTGGGTGAGCACTGGGGACCAGCCCTCTGCAGACTGGGCAATGGGAGGAAGGTGCTGCTGGGGAGGAGGGAAGGGTCGAGGGTTGGACCTAGACACAGCCACCCCAGTCTCATATCGTTCACCAATTCCATTCAGACATTGCACAGTTTGAAAATAGATTTGCTTTTATAACAAAAGCGTAAAATAGATCTGTCTCAAAATAAGTTTTTCTCTCCCCTTCTTTGGATCAAAAGGCATGCGATACAGCCGTAACATGCTAGGAATGGTGTGGAAAGTAAAGGAGAGAAAATGGGCCTGGGCAGGAGTTCTAGGAAAGGATCGGACATCCAAACAAATATATATATATATATATATTACATATATATATCTATAATATGTATAATCTTCATAAAACATATATTAAGGCATGTAAAGCAACATAAAGGGCCAACTTTATGAAATAAGACGTGAGAGAGAAGTGACAGAGGTGCATACATTAATCCTTGGTATTTTACATGTATTTTTAAAAATATCACTTAAAAGGAGAAACAGACAATGTAAGGGGAAGGCATGGAAGGCCCTGAAAAATCTGTGTCTTGTGGATGGAGAAAGGTGTGGGGAAAGACAATGAGGGTTACCTGGAAGCCAGCTCCACCTGCCGGTCTGTGGGGGAGAAAGGACAGCTTGAGCTATGCTAAAGATGGGAAATGTAGCTAAGGGTCATGTTCAAAAAACCTGCTAGAAGTGAAGACAAGTAGAATCCCCCCAGTCCGTAATGCCCCAGTAATTGGAGAATATCCTAAGCACCTAGAACAGTGCCTGATACATAAAGGTGCTCGATAAATATTTGTTGAATGAACCGCCATCTTTACTTGCATATGAACCAGTAACTGCCCCAACCATGAGCAAGTGGACAATTGGTGGAAGGTAAAGTAGTTGTTCTTGGGGCTGCTGGAGTCTTGGGGCAGCAACTCTGGCAAACAGAAGGCCTAGGGGCCAACTTTTGAGCTGCACTCTCCCCCCTCCCTCCTTTCTGGCTACATTCATTTCAAGGTGAGTGGAGCAGAGCAAGAATGAGTTAGCTTCTGTCTCTCCCTGACTGGCTTTCCTGGGTAGGTGGATTAAGAGAGGGAAGCTACAAGGGAATCCTTCACATAGCCTCAACTGGTCCTCATCTGGGATGCCTGGGCTGTGGGGTGGGGTTTAGAATCTGGCCTCCCAGAGTTAGACTGCATCCCCACTGCCTGGAGACACTCTCAGTTGGCTCATAGCACATTCCGGGGGGACGTGAGACAACAAAATGTCACGAAAGTGGTTAGGAAAGGCCCCAAGGCTCTTGTGTCGTTGTCTCTGCCTCAAGCCCACTAGGGGAGGCAGACACCAGGCCCAGATCTACTAAGTACCGTCTGTCTCCTAGACTGTCCTACGCAGCCGCCTCACTCCCTACCCATATCCCCCTACCAAACAACTTAGCTGAAGGCCACTGTGTGCTCACCAGGGGGTCCTCCTGGGGCCATTGCACTGGCAGGCCCCTTGACCCTGGGGATGGCAATCTACTTGGCACCAAGCTAAGGCTCCACCTTGGGAAACTTATCCCACCCCCTTTCCACCTCTGTTCTCTTATTTACAAATGAGTCCTTCTGCTTCTTTCCCTTCCTCTCCCTTACCCTTCTCAACCTCCCCTCAGACACTGCACAGACCTGCTGCTATCCATCCACAGCCAGCACTGTCCCCTCTGGGAGCCAAGGAGCCTCTCCCTATCTTGTGTCATTTTATCTTTGGCTGAAGCAGGGTGGTCAGTCTCCACTGGACCCCAAAGGAGCACCAATAAGCAGAGATGTGTCAAAGCCCTGGGTACAGCTGGGACAGTAGGGTGGGACTGCTGAAGGGGATGATGGCAAGTGCTGTTCTTAGTGTCAAGAAGGGCTGGAAGAGGCAGAGTCCATCTTCTCATCACCTGTAGTCCTAACCTATGGTAGCCCAGGGCATTTTCCCCACCACAGTGTCTTCTCCATCAGGAAATGTTCCAGTAGGACCCTCACAACGCCAGCCAGAGTCAGGCCTAGGCTCCCCATGACCTGGGCATCAAACAGGGTGCTCCCCACCCCATCATCTCGGGCTCTGGCCTAGGACCACCGTCTGTATAGTGAGGGCTTCAGGGCCAGGTGTGGTGGGTGTGCGGACACTGAGGTATCCATGTTCCTCTCAGCAGCAATCCCTGGCCCCCAGCCGTGCTCCTTGCCGCTTGCCCATGGTAGCACAGGGGCTGGGACCAACGTGGGGCCAGGACCTCAGGCAGGCAGAGGAGGGCTTCAGACGGTGGCTCTGTGGAGCTTCACAGCATTGGCCTCGGCCAGGGCTTGCACTAAAGAAAAGAGAAATTGAGTGAGAAAAGTGCTACACAGAGGAGCAGACCTTAAACAACCTTTCTCTTCTTGTAAAAACCTGTGGAAACCTGCCCCACTCCTTCACCCTGAGAGAGGGGAACAAATGAATAGAAGTCAGTGTGCTTCTCCACTTGCCTGATACCAAGCGGCTGTATGCTAGGGGTAAGGAAGGTACCTAGCCTTTGGCTATAGATTCCATTGTTATTTTAATTTACGATAACATCTAAGAGTGATCTGGGAGAAACAGCTTCTGGGGGCTCCTGGCAGGACTGCTGTGTATCTCAACAGATGGAAGGCTTGACCAACAGTAAACACAGAGATGGGGTGTCAGGGAAATTCCCTCCTGACAGCAGGCCAGGCAGGCCTCAGCGCTGTTCCCTGACTGCTTCTGGAGAAGCAAAGCCCACTGGCGTTGCAGCGTCCAAGAAGCGGCCCTGTCAGCCGGCCCTAGGCCAGCAGTGCGCAGGGATGCTGGGGCTCAAGCATTGGGATGGCGGAGAAAGAGCGGAACGGAGCACCGGGGATGAGGGGAGAAGCGATGCCGGAATGAGAGTGTACAGATGGCTCCATGTGGGTGAGGGCAGGGGTCCCACTCCCGGGGGGGGGGGGGGGGGGAAGGAGGGGGGGAGGGGAGATGAAATACAGTAGAAAAGTGCTTACGTCAGAGCTCAGACCCGCATGGTATGGCTGCTGTCGATGCCCCGTGGGGATTCAGACGATAGGGGGTTGGCTGGTGGACTCGGGGAAGCAGGGGAGGTGGGAGGGCTTGGGGTGGCACATTGCACTGGAAACAGAAATGAACAGGGAAGTGAATTGGGGTGGGGGGGGTGTGAACAGGCAAGGCCCTGCTCCGGTGGGCAGGGAGCAGGGCAGGAGGCAAGCAGAGAGGAGAGCTGAGCCTGGGGCCTTGCTCAAGCTGAGGCAGGGCCTACCTGGTTCCAGGTGCTGTGGAGGAGAGCATGGGGCCCCAAAGGAGGCCTGGCCGAATGCAGGCTCTGCTGAGATCCAGTGTGACTGTGAGCAAGGCCCGGCCTCTGAGCCAAAGGCTCCCCTCCTATCCAGACCGTGGGGAGGAAGGCTCACACACCTCTCCACTACTGTGTGGACAAGATGGGGGATGGTGCCTTGTCCATGGTGATAGCACTATAATCATGATTACTAGTGCAGTAAAATCACTCTAATCCAAGTAATTAAGGCCCCCATTTATGACTAGATTGAAATGAAGTGATCACGACGTCAATCCAGGCTTCTGACAGACTGAAAATGAGTTCTGTTAACCTAGGCCCCAGGGCTCAGAAACACTGTTACTCAAGACCTCTAGCATCAGTCCAGGAAAGGCAAACTTTCATCCATCCCTGAAAAAATCATTACAAACCTTTAAGTGGTGACTTTGAATTAATGAGATTTTGCTCTATTATCGTTATTAGTCCATGTTGAGAACAATGAGACAGGCATTGTATTGTTAGGGTTCAGCTCTATGCAGTCTCTGGGCCCTGGGCCACCTTCAGCGCAGCTGTGAGACAGGAGGAGGGCAGAGAGGATGTCCTCACTCGGCTCAGAGAAGCAGACCTCAGCCAGGTCACACTGTGTTTCCTCCAATAGAGGGGTCCTGGCATTGAACTTCCTGCTCCCTTGCTCCCACCCTGCCGGGACCTCATCACCTTTCCTGTCCTCTGGGCAAGAGAAAGGGCCAATGCAGTGCCTATCGCATATGCACACACACCACATATGTATAGAAGGCATAGCGCTCTCACGAGCAGGAAGTCCTGTCTGCCCACACACACTACGGACTTTGTGCATGGGACCTGGCAACACTGCATCTTTACACTCACGGCACACAACTCATACACGTGTGTGTTTGTGCACTTCTTCCACATGGCCAGCACACCTGTAACTTCACATACCAATATACTCACAAATGCTTTCGAAACACATACTCATGTGCATGTCAATATCATGATGGTTAGTTATCAGGCAACCTCGGCTCCTAAAACAGTCAAAACCCCAAAAGCTAAGCAAGGACCATGTCAAGGAAACCAAATAGATGTCACAATGTACGTGCAGTGAAGCTCTTACAATCTACTCATAGAAGAGCTCCTTGGAGTCCAGTGTCTCTTATCTATACACACTTCTACTAGGTGTAGGCTAACCGGGTTTCTAGCCCATGGGCGATTAGAAACAGAAAAATGTGAAGAGAGAAAGGAATGGAGGTATCTGTAAGAAGGCACAAATGAAGAGAGAAAATCTTTTGTAAAAAGTAGACATAATAACTTTAAAAGTGTAACCACTGGGGAGCATTTCACATAGCTACAAACAGATCTGGGCCAATTACAGCCCGCAAGGACATCCCTTTAACAGAAGTCAGCAAAATAAGGGTGTTTATAATATAATGACTTTAAAGGAGCAAGAGCAAGAAAGATTAATTATGTTAACTATCATTTTTTTAAGAAGGCAGAGAAATACCAAACATACATTAGGAGTACACCCACTGAAATAATTAGAATTCACACATGCATCAGGTATGTACTGGACAGATGTGATATTATAATTGTGTGTTCACAAGCACTACCACATGTGCATGCACAAATAATGGGTCGCATGTAATCACATTTATGAGACTGTGCTCTCCCCAAATGGCACACACAAATGGATGTTCACAAATACTGCAATATATACACTGTGCACAACATCTACACCAATTTGTTATCATTCCCAAACTGCAAAGAAAGATGACTGCACACGAACACGTGCATCATAAACACCACCTCCACCCTTTATTATACTGCCACATATACATAAACCTACACTGCAACAGCTTACCAAGCATCACCCGTACTTATAAAAAATGGGTCTCCACACAGCACCCACAGAGCACACGCACACACACACACACACACTCCTGTGTTTGTACTCAAATGTTCCCTCTTCCACACACCTGAATACACACAAATACAAACAGTGCTGATACAGACACTACACGTGACCTCATGCCACACAAACAAACCTAACATTGTCACATCTGCACACACCAGGTGTACTGACAAACACTGCAACTCTTGTCACTGACCACACCATCCATGCCACACACCCATACTCAGGCACTAACTCTATATCCCACGTCTGCTGCACTGTCCTCACGACTTGTGCCTAGTGTCCCCATACCCATAGGTCCCCAGCACGGACCTATGCCCACACTGCATGTGCCCAGGAACATTCGTTGCTATGCCTGGCAGAGCTGCAGCTCTGGGAATCTGGGCCATGGGGCCAGGGACAGTAGGAACAGTGAGCTAAGTCTGAGATCCAGCCCTGCCACAGCCATTTTTTAAATAGCTGGGGTTTTGGTAAAAGCCAGGTGACCATTTGCTTTCAGTGCAGACCCTGAAATGTAAGCCTTTGTGTGCAGAGGGGGAATCTGATAGGCTAGGGGGAATCTGATTGTTTCCGTGGAACCTTTGGCTGGGAAACTGTAGTAGCGAGAGCCAGGGGCTGGGGCAGGGGCAGAGGGAAGTGTTAAAAACTGTGTGGTGAGCTCTAACCCTTGAAACAGGAAGTAGTCTTTTGCGTAGAGCACGTAGAATTTGATCTTTGGAAGATCCAAGTTCATTTCACAGCTAAAGGACCGCGAGGTTTGACAGAGGCCTCCTTGTAGCCAAACTGGTTTTGCTGCCTTTTGACTCTGGCAGGACAGGGCTCTCTGAAGACCATGCTTTCTCTTGCCCTCAACTCCAGCCCACTGACAGCCTAGCCTCTCTCTGAAATACCTCCTGGGTTTTCCCTGGCCACCCATCTAATGTCCATTATACCCTAATTGCCAATAGGTTCTTCCTTAAGGCTTACTTAAATCCCCCCCTCTGGTTTCTGTCATACCCATATTTAAAATAGCTAAAAACAAAACCCAAAACACAACTGGTTCCTATTTCTACTTCAGCTGTTGCTATTTCAACTAGTACTACCACCACTACCACCACTACTACAGGTATTGCTTGGTGTCATTGGGCACTTACTGAGTGCCTGGCACTGTGCCAGGTGCTTCCTTGTTTCCGTTCCTCACATCACCAGGCAGGTATTTTGATTTGAATTTTACAGATGAGGAACAAGTCTCAGAGAGCCATAACTAAACCCTCTTAATCACCAACATGAAACACCACGCCCTCCAATGAGCTCCTAGCCAAAATCCTTATCTGCTTGTTGCCTGACTCTCGCCCAATCTGCTGGGACTGTGGCCGGTACATCTGTCTCTACCTCCTTGACCAAAGCCATCACAAATCTGGCATCCATCCCTCTTGACTTGCCTTCAAAGCCCTCACTCTCCCTCTCCCTCCTAACCATCTTGTCTTAAGGAGGAGGAAATATTCCATTTCCCAGGCTTCATGACTTAACCACTGTCTCCTCTACCTTTCATGTTCCTGTTCATACAGAATTTCTTCCATTCTTCCCATCTTCATTCATTTCATCCTTGCCAATTACACTCTCATCTACTCTGAGCCATGTCTCAGGCCACGCAGAAGTTAATCCTGTTGACTTTAACCTCACGGTGTCCACTTCACACCAGGCTGAAGTCAGGTGCTCAGATTCATCTTTTCTTAGCAGAAAAATAGGCTGGGGTCAGTAGCCAAAGGCGTGATTGTATCAGTCCTAGCTCCTTGGTTACCTGCACCATTTTCTCTCATGCTTTCTATCTGTATGCAGCAAGAATGAAAAGTGAAAGGGCACCCTGGAATACCTGGCCCTCACTCCACAACTAGTGAATACTTTCATCTTTCCCAATCAAGTCAGTTATCACCTTTTCTCTGTGCCTTTCCCAACCTGCCCAGGTAGAATGGCTCCCTGTGATCTCTGCATGGCCTGGGCCATTCCTCCATATAGTGGCAAGGAGGGTCATTATAGTTCTGACCTCCGGCATGCCAGCAATTCTGGCCCCTGTGCACCCCCTGAGCCTAGCACAGTACATGGTGCTCAATAAATGCTCACCCTGACTTTGAAGAATATCTCCCTGGCCCTGTACCTCTGTGTCCCTGGCTCTCTCAGTGCCGTGCCTCCTCCCTTACACATGGTCAGCCGGCCTCCCTGGTGGAGCGAGGCCCAGCCCCTCTCACCAGACAGCATGCGGCCCCTGCGGGAGGCCTCGGTCGCCAGGGCGCAGGAGATTTCAATCCGCTTCTCCTGCTCCTGCAGCTGGCTCTCTGGGTCCTGAGGCACGTCCACCAGGTCCCCCTCGCCGACGGGTACCACGTTCTGCATACTGGAGAGGCACAGACAGACATGGTGGGGGGGCAGGGTGGTCCAATTGGCTTGGGGGGCATTGCGCACTGAGGCTGGCGGGGGAGGGGGCAAGGGCCTGTGCGTGTGTAGACTCTGGTCCCCAGCAAGGCTGTCCCAAGAGGTGAGTGGGACCTGGCAAAACACATGTTGGGACCCCTACCCACAATATTTTTAAATGAATTAGAAAGTTCAAGTAAACATTTAGAGCAGCCTTAGAGGAGAAAATAAGCCACCAAAGGGCAACCCATCAGTTTGTTTTAATGAGAGCATGTGCATGAGCTTGGCAGGTCTTTTGGGCACCCAACGGCAGCTTCGTTGCCCTGGCCACAGGGCTGGGCCCAGTCCACTGCCCTGAGCCACTGTCTCCATTTGCTCCCTGCTGGGGAGTCTCAGGGCCCCTACCAACGTGGAATGGGGTGCTGGAATCAGTGGTACTAGTGCTTTAGGTGTCCTAGGTGGTCAGATGCCAGGTGGTCGGAAGTGGAGGTTCACCCAGGCCTGTTACCTGGACTTGGCAATGAGCGTCTTGATCCTCTCTACCTTCTTCTGCTTTTCCTTCAACTCCTCAGGGCTCAAGGGAGTGTCAGGCTCCAGGTCAATGTACCGCTCGGGGATGAGGACTTTGTCTGGGGTGGAGAGCTGCGGAGGGACCCAGGTCACTGCCTCCATCCCTCCCAGAGCTTCTACTCCTCCTTCGCCCCCTGGACTCTGCTCACCTCCTTATTGATGTCCACGTCATAGTGCTGAGGCTCCAGCTCCATCTTTCGAAGCCGGGCAATTTCTTCCCGTGGTGTCTCATAGGCCTGCCCACCAGGCTCTTCTGCTCGCAGCGCTGCCTCCAGGTTGGAGATGTCCACCTCATGGACGCTGCGGTGACGGCGCATCTGAGGGACGGCACCTCCACTGCTACTGGTGCCTTCAGGCAGCCCGCACTGTGCCGCGTCCCCGCTGTCCCTGCCCAGCACGCCCAGTCTGCCCACCACCCCGTTGCTTCTGTGCGGCTTATCCAAAGCCTGCCCACCTGCAAGCGTCTGGAGGTACAATCTCATTGTTATCTCCTGTCAACACTTGTCACTTCCCATCCTACTGTGTCCTGTGTTGTGTTCACCTCCTGTGCCATATATTTTGGACAGCTGAATCAGTGTTCTTACAATGATTGCTTACTGCTTCATATTATGGAAGTTCCAATCCACCAACTAGAACGTAAACTGAGGGCAGGACTTATAAAGTCATAACTTTTCTGTATTTCTGAAATTTAGTGGAAAGAAAAATTAGGCAGATGTCTTGGGCTCCTCCAGCTCTGCACTTAATGGCCGTGTGGCCCAGGACTCTCTTAATTTCTTGTGACTTTGTTTCCCTCTCTTTAAAATAGGAATAATAATTACTAACCCAGCATTGTTGAAAGGACTAAATGCAATAACATGAAAGGGAGTCATGAAATGCAGAGCTATTATGAGTATTTTCAGTATACCCAGCCCAACGATAGGTGCATAGAAAATGCTCTAGAAATGTGTGTAAGCGATGGCTGCTTCTGCATGGTAGATTTTGTTACTATCCTCTATCAACTGAGTTGTTTTATAGTTTACTCCAACCAAAACCATCAAGGCATCCCTTTTCGTGAGGTGTTTTTCTTTAAACACAAGAAACAAACCACACGTTGCAGGATCTCTTTTGCTCGGTGGGGAGAAGTCTCCCCCAGATCACCTAGGTGCCCAGCTTGTGTCCTCCCCAACCCCTCCCTCTCTAATGCCCAGCCTACCCCCCGCCTCTCCTGCCCAGGCTGGCCACACCATGGGAGTGGGTTGTGTTGGCAGATGTCAGGCCATGCCTAAGGGTGTCTGGGAGGACGTTACCACTTTGTAGGAAGGCCGGGGGCCGGGGTCGGGGGCTGGGCTGGCCGGGAGCTGCAGGCTCCTCCGCTTCTCCTTTGTGGAACCGCTCTGGTGCCTCCGCATGCGGTCGATCTGCTCCTCCACGCTCATCTTGACCTTGCCCTCGCCCGGGAACATGGCACTCTTGGGGCGCTCCTGCTGCAGTGGGAGGTGGGCTCTGGCAGGTGTCACATCTCCCACCCAGCTTTTCCATCTGTCCTAATCCCTTAAATTTCCCTTCTCTGGGAAGCCTGCCTGTAGTGGGTTGAATAATGGTCCCCAAAAGATCTGTCAAAGTCCTGATTCCCAGTACCTGTGAGTGTGACCTCATTTGGAAATAGGGATAGAATTAAGGATATAATATCCTTTATATTGCAGATATAATTAAGGATCTCAAGATGAGATCATCCTGAATTAGGGTGGGCCCTAAAACCAATAATGGGTGTCCTTATGGAGAAAAGAAGATACACAGAATAGAGGTGATGTGAGGGTGGAGACGGAGGCTGGAGTGATGTGTCTACAAGCCAAAGAAGACCAGGGAGTATCAGCCAGAACCCGAAGTTAGAAGAGAGGCATGGAGTGGATTCTCCCTCACAGCCTCCAGAAGGAACCAACACTGCCAACACCTTGATTTTAGACTTCTGGCCTCCACAACTGTGAAAGAATAAACTTCTGTTGTGTTAAGGCCCCCAGTTTGTGATATTTTGTTAATTTCCTAGCAGCCCAGAATACTACTACATTGCCTTCAGCCAGCACCCTGGACTCTGAACACTGGCTTTTGCTGCATTTGTATGTTATCATTGGCACGTGATAATAATTGTGTCAAATATTGTTTTATCTTTGTTATGCACACCTTCCTGGTCCCTTGCCACGTCTTCCTAAAGGACTCCCCCAGTGGGGCTGCTGCCCTCCTCCTGCTTGCTCCGCTTTCTTCCTCCAGCCCAGGTTTCTTGAACAGCAGTGATAGATGGGTGGACACACAGAGGCCCCTGGGCTGCCGACCTGGCTCAGGCCTGAAGGGTGTACTCACCCGGGAGGACAGCCCGTTGGTGAGTCCACTGGCACTCCTCCTCACTACCCCTGATGGGGTTGCCTCTTCACCAGCGGGTGATTTTGTCCGTGGGGGCACAATGCCAACTGCAGGGAGACAGAGCAGCCAGTGGGTCTCATGGAGAGAGGAAGGCAGAGAGACAGGGAGCCTGTTTCTCAGAGAGGCTCAGTCTCTCCCGCCTTGCAGATGAAAGGTCTGGGAGGTGAGTGCTCTCTTTCGGTGTGAGTGAGCGCCTCCCTGGACTCCTCTCTGGCCCTTAACCTTAGATCTAGGGGAGGATGGGACAGGAAGTACCTTTATTGAGAGCTGCCTGCTTCTCTGCCTCCACATCTTGCCTGGTGGGCACAAGTCTGGTATCTCTAGAGGTGTCCAGCGCTGATGTCTGGTGGGGCTCTCTCTTGCTTTGCTCACAGCTGGTTGTAAGCTGGGAAGAAAGGATGAGAAGACATCTGATGCTGGAGTGAGTGTCAGGAATTTGGCTCTTAGTGATGTTTCTTTGTTTAGCAATTATTGAAGTGCAAACCCTTAAAAACATGGGACAGGGACACTCTATATGTGCCGGCTGGGAAGTGGGCAGGGAGGCATTAGGCTGTCAAATGCAAGGTCATCTTGGGAAGAAATGAGGGCTCAAGCCTCGGGAAAGCTCCTTAACCCGACCAGTCCCCTTGGCAAGCACCAAGAAGGATGGACTTGCTGTGAGCCAGACAGGAGGGGGCTGCAGGCCAAGGATCTCTGAGGATTCTGTCAGGATAGCACCCAAGACTGGAGCAAAAGAACCAGGTGAGCTTTGGTACCAAGATTCTGGGGGCAGGAAAGGGGCACTTAGCTTGTGGCTCACAGAATCAGGAGAATAGAAGGGACCTCAGCCATCACCTGTGCCATTGCCTCCCATTGTGCAGTTGAAGAACCTAAGTCTCAGTGAGGGGCATAGAGAAAGAAGTCTAGGCCAGAGGTCAGAAACCTCTACTCCAGCCCAGCTAGAGAGTGTAGATAAGTCCTATCAACTTCCTCCATCGGTAAAACAGAGGTGCTGTTACCTGCTCTGCCCACCTTACTGGGCAGACCCTCAGGATTATGCACATACCAGTAGCTGAGATAAGAATATGGGTTTCCCAAATTTAGGCACAGGACTCTTGTCTATTCACCATGCAATCTCTTTAAACCTAATTGCACATCTTACCTGGATCTTGACTAGGGATCCAGGCAAGAGAAAGGGCCAGAACAGGGGATAAAAAGGCCTGTATCCTTACACTCTACCAGACCCTAGTAAGACTCAGAGAGGATACAGGCAAGGCAGAGACAGAGATAGGTTATGGGAGGATTGGAGTCTGGGGTGGACAAGAGTAAGAAAGACTGGAACAGCACCAGTGTGTGTGTATGTGTATGTGGGGGCTCCCTTGATGCCCATCGTCTGATCAGGCTGGTAGTGAGTGGGTCATGCCATCACCCATGGCCAGCGGCCACCCAGGAGTGACTCATTTTCCCACTGTCCACAGAAAGCAAATAGAGAAAAGAGGGCCTATGTGACTGTTTCAACCATCCCTTTCCTGATTCCAAAGTCCAACTGGGCAGAGAGCCCAGCAGAAATTGAGGTATAGGAAAAGTAATATTGGAATGGGGAAATGACTCAGTGTCTTGCCTTGCCCCCTCACTTGGCCTTTTGTTCCGCTCCCTCCACCCCTGCCCTCTAGGACCCAAAAGTGCTGGGTACCTGACCCCTGGCTGTCTCGTCACTGCGGTGCCAGGAAGGGGAGTTGGGGTAAGGCCAGAAGCCGCTCTCACTAGGGAGTGGAGGCACGGTGGGAGGAGACTCCAGGGGGACGTAGGCTTTGGGGAGGGGAGGCCGCGGTGGGCCAGGCTCCTGAGGCAGAGAGAAGCCAGAGCATTAGAAGGCACAAGAGCAGCCACTGTGAGAGCAGAAGAAAAGAGCGTTAGCAGGAGGCAGATGACATCACTAAGACCCGGTGGGCCCTGGATCATCAAACTCCCTCTGTGGTCCGGACAGAGCTTCGACTACGGAGCTAACTCTCTGCCCGGCCTTCTAGGCTCACCTCGACTGAGCCCCACCTGTGTACCCCTCCCCATTGCTCCCCAGTTTTTCTCCAAAGCTCTCTCCTCATTGCCTCACCATCACACTGAACACATTCCCACCCCTGTACCTGTGCTTCTGCCATCTCTCCTGCCTGTGATGCCTTATTCCTCTACCTGTCCATTGCAGTACTTCATGGCCCAGTTCAAGTTCTACCCTCTCTCTGGAACACTGGAGTGTTTACAGTTTGAACCATGTGGCTCAGTATTGAGACACCCAGTGCCATATTGCTGCGGCTGATTGTTAACTGTGAATTGGTCTTGGTCCCAATTGGACACTGGGCTCCCTGAGTGAAAGCCTTGGGAGTGCATGGGCGTCTTTCTGAGAAAGCCTCCTACCATCCCTCGCCCACAGTAGAGCCTCACTAAACACTGGGTGATTGACTGACTAAGAAACTGCTCCCCATACCAGCCCTCAAACCTCTTACCCATGGAACAATCCTGGATTTAAATTCCTATGAAGTATTTGGTATCTTTGCTGACCATCCTGGTGCTACGGAAGAGATTCCCCTGAGAGGAAGCTAGAGATGGCAGATGGAGACGAGAGTAGGGAAAGGAGAAATCTGGAGGGAAGGTCACCAAATTGGATGTGAGAATGACTACCTTAGACAGGGCACCAAAGCACTAGGACTGGAGGCTCTGGGGAAGGATGGGCACAGAATTTGTGTCGTTTCAGGCAAATGAGGACCTGATCCTCCCACCCTCACCTACCTTCTACTCCATTTTCTCAGCTTACCTCATTGGACCCAGGCTTGGTGGGGGATCCCTGAGAGCCAGATACCAGTGAAAAGGGGCTCAAGGGGCTGGTGAGGCTGGCAGAGCTGAGAGGGCTGGCAGGGCTGTTGGAGCTGTAGGTGGCTGAGGGGCCAAGTCCTCCTTGGGGAAAACAAGAGGAGAGAGATGAGGGATGGGGTAGGGGTGTGACCTGGAGTATTGATGGGCTCCATAGGTGGAAGACGCCAGGGAGGACCCGGGAATGTGGGAGGGAGGATTTAGTGTCTCAGAGCCACTCAGGCCTGACAAAGCTCCCCATAATGGGGCTGTGTCACGTGCTGGAGAGATGTGCTGCACAGGGGAAGATAATGGAAGGAAAGGACGTGATTGCTCCCAAGATGTCAAAGAAAGCCAGCTCAACGTCCCAAGGCTGAATGAAGTTACTAAGGTAGTAGTCTTAGACCACCAAGGGGCCCATGGGCTTATGCTCTTTGACCTTTTCTGGGGAAGAATCTAGGATATCAGGGTCGACAGCATCTCTGAATGGTATATCTGGTCTAACCTGGGGGGAGGGGTGTAAGGCCCTACCTACCCACCCAGGGTCCAGGTAAGATCCTGGAGCCCCGAAAAGGCCCTGACAGGCTCTGAACACAGTGTGAGGGCCTGGAGAAGTGTGGAATGGAGGCCAGACACACTGGAGCATTTCTGGCGAGGCCAGACGCCCAAGAGGTGGGGAGGAGGTGCCCACCTCTGTGCTTGGCTGTGTCTGTGCCCCGCGAAGGGTTACTTTTCCGGAGCCCCTCCATCACGTCCTGAACCCTCCAGATCTCCTTCTGGATTTGCCGGGTGAGCACTTCGTTCTGCAACAGCCATAGAGCCAGTCAAAGAAGTGGCTGCTAAGGAGCAGCCCAGCCCTTTTCCTGCATCCCTCGGACCAGCAGTAGGCAGGAACCTGCATACACACGCGTGTGTACACACACACACACATCCCTCCAGCACACACACACCATACCTCACACACACACACACACCTCTCCAGCACATTGATCTTTTTCACAGACAGCCTCTGTTTCTTCAGCATCTATAACATGGAGGTTGGATTTGCCAGAGGAGAGGACTTTTGGTAAACCTGAGGCTTCAGAACCAAGAGAGAGTGAGGGCCCACCCCTGAGAGCCCCCCATGGGAGACCAGGGTGGTGTTGGAGCAAAGGCCCCTTTAGGTGGACATTTTATGGTAACCTGTTTTCCAGGGCTGAGAGCTTCCAGTTTCCTGTTTTTCTGCCCTTTCAAACAGCCCTTTTGTAATACCAGAGCCAACACATGTCCAAATAGCCATAAATTATATTCAATATCAATGTTCACTCTTTGAAAAATAACAGCCACCACTTATTTAGCACCCCTTCCACCTGGCGCCGTGCTAAGTGCTTTGTGTGTACTAACCATTTAGGCTGCACAACTCTATGAGGCGAGGGCAGCAGCTGTCCCCACTTCAGAGATGAAGGGACTCATGGCCAACCATCTTTCAGTAAGTGGTCGACCCCCACCTGCATCTGGGTCTATTTGTCCCAGGAGCGGGCGCTCTCTTGACCGTGACACTACCCTATCTCCTAAAACTTTCTGGACCGGCCATCAGAGCTGTCATATTACCCTGGATGTCCTGACTGTCACCAAAAGGTCTCCCTTTCAATATTTCCTTTGTCTTTGGGTAAAGAAAGAAGTCATTAGGGGCCAGATCAGGTGAGTAGGGAGGGTGTTCCAGTACAGTTATTTGTTTACTGGCTAAAAACTCCCTCACAGACAGTGCAATGTGAGCTAGTGCATTGTCGTGATGCAAGAGCCATGAATTGTTGGCGAAAAGTTCAGGTTGTTTTCATCTTTTTCATGCAGACTTTTCAGCACTTCCAAATAATAAACTTGGTTAACTGTTTGTACAATTGGCACAAATTCATAATGAATAATCTCTCTGATATAAAAAAAGGTTATAACATCATTTTGACTCTTGATTTGGACTGATAGAACTTTTTTGGTTGTGGAGAATTGGCTGACTTCCATTGTGCACTTCAATGCTTTGTTTCAGGGTCATGTTGGTACACCCATGTTTCATCACCAGTGATAACATGGCCCAAAACATCATCTTGCCTCTCCAAAACTTCGACTCTCCTTTGCTTTTGTTCATTTGTGAGCTCCTTCGGGACCATTTTTGCACACACCTTTCTCATGCTAAGATTTTCAGTTAAGATTTTCCTGACTGTTCCTTTATTGATGTTTACTTGGTCTGCTACACTTCTCATAGTCAGCCAATGATTTTGACGCTCAATTCAACGAATTTTTGCAATGTTTTCGTCAGTTCTGCTCTGACTGGCCACTCTGACCTCTCTTCATTAGAGACGCGTTCTCTCCCCTCAGAAAAACGTTTAATCCATTTGTACACTGCTGTTTTCTTCATGGCATTATCCCCATAAACTTGGACTAACATGTCCTTGATTTCACATCCACTGTTTTCACGTTTAATAAAAAATTTAATGTTTGTTCGTTGCTCTAATTCAAGCTCACACATTCTCACAACAGCACACAGAAACACACAACAACAGTAATGAACACCACTCAGCAAGACACCTCCACACATCAACATGAACACAGCTGTGAGACACTCATATACCAAGGTTATGAAACCTTACCGAGCTGTTCGTACAGTGCTGCCAATGTAAGCGCACGGTGGCAAGTCTGCGAACTTAATTGTCAGACCTCGTATACTTATATTTATAGGTCTGTTAAAACCTTTTAGTCATAAAACACCTGATGTCTAAACTAATGCTTCCCATGCTTCCACTTGACTCCATCCCCTGTGATTTGATGAAAGTGAAGAATCCCACATTATTTTCCTCCTGAAATTTAGAGTCTGCTGTAAGTGGCCCTGAACCTTGTCTTGTCTTAGAACCAACTCCTTATGTTAAGTCTCTGAAATCTCTAAAGCAAGAAAGGTGCCACTTTGGTCTCTTTTGGACAAAAAGAAAAGAGAAGACCTATAGCACATGCCAACCCCTGTCAGCTCAGGGCCCTTTTTACCTGGATGTCCAAATTGAGCTGCTCCCAGAGATCGTCATGCAGGGCAGAGACCTCTGATTCGAGGTTCTCATATTCCATGGTGCTGTTCGTCAAGGCCTGCATTGGGGAGGGTTTACTGAGAAAGCTGCCATCGCTTAGCATTCCTCCTTATCCTGCTCTGGGGCCTGGGGCCAGGGTGCTTGAGGTCTGGAAGGTCTGGGAGGAGGGCACAGTGGGCCAGGAGGAGAGTGCACAGGGCCGAGGCATTATGCTGACAGCCAAACCCTAGCCTTACCAAAGGTGCCACAGCCCATCCTGCTGCAAACCAAAATAAAGAGAAGATGGCATCCTCTCCAGATATGTGGATAGGCCAGAGGGGGTAACATCACTCCCTCATCCTCCTGCTCTCCCCAGATTGGGTGGTTGAAACTGGAGGACAAAAGTAAAGAGGCCAGAGGGAAGATGTTTGCTCTCTAAAGGTTAGAGCCTGTCCTCCTTTCTGGGCCACGCTTTCCTACTGGGGTTTTTGCTACTGTCCCTAGAGCTATTACCCAGGCAGTCTTTACTGTAGGGTCTGCCCTGTGCCCACCTGGAAATGAACAGAGCAGCAGCATTGCCACCAGTGTCCTGGGGCTCCAGGGGAGAGGACACAGGTGGGCAGAAAAGATATTAGAGCAGCCAAGGAAAAAAGTGGCCCTGACTTCACGCTGTCCTGAAAAAATCCTGGTGTAGATGTAGGTGGTGGAAAATTTGCCAGTGTCCTTGGTGGAGACTTTATGGAACAAACAGGCTGCCATACTGGCTGCCTATTTGCAAGGCAGTGTTAAAGTTTATGCCCCTCCCAGAGGAGCACCCTGCTCTGGCCCTTCTAGGAGAATCGGGTTAGGGGAGCAACACCTGGGAGAGGTGCCTCTCATGCAGGGTGCAGACCCAGTGTGCAGGTTACCGTGGTCGCCTGAGACAGCTCCACCCGGATGTTGATGAGCTGGTTCTGCAGTGACTCCTTCTTGTGCAACAGCTTCTCTGGATAGGTGGGCTGGCTTCCAAACATGTCAAGTTCCTGATGGGTCCCCATCAAGGCACTTTCCAGGCTTTCCTGAAGAAGGGCAGGGGGAAAAGCTGTGAGCAGCCCTGAGATCTCTCTGGAATTGTTAGCAACACAGGCCTGAGCCCTAGAAGTTCAACAAGGCAGCTTGAGGGAGGTTGTCTTCACACTGCCTAAGATTCCCCAGGAGAGTGTCAGCAGGTCTGATTAAGGGCAGGACGGAAGTTCAAGGAAGGCAAGTTTGACAGGCAAGCTGTCAGTTTAGTCAGGATGGAAATAGCAGCTCACACTTTCTCCCCACCAGCCCCCAATGTGCCCCCATTCCAGGCCACCCCTTGGCTCTCACCTTCTCAGCTCGGAGTTGCTGCACCAGCCGGTCCTGCTCCCTCACCACCTTGTTCTGCTCACACAATTTGCCCAGCAGCTTCTGGGGTCCCAAGGGAGCGGGGGTAGGGTGGGAGAGAGAAGGGGGTGAAGGACACAGTTTGATAGAAAACTGAGACTGGGGTTGGCAGGGCCTAGCTTCTGGATACCGCCTCCTTTCTCCTGCTGAGGAACCCTGCCCCTTCACCTTGACCTTGGAGACTCCTGGGAACAGGAAGATGGTCTTTACCTTGGGAGACTCCCCAAGTACTCACTGGGTGGGGAGGTATGTTTATTCTCTGAGGAAGTGAGCCAGCTTGAGAGAAGAGAGGTCTGAGAGCCAGACGATAAGTTCCTGGCTTCTCACCCTCCTAGGGCTTCCGTTTCACCAGGACTGAGGAGATAGCGTGGTCTGGCCTCCCAGGCCTCCTCAGTGGGTGTAGACTTGAAGGGTAGGTAGGCTGTCTGAACGACAGTCTCAGAAAACCAGTGAACAATGTAAACTGGTTCCCCAGCCCCAAAGGATCTGTCCTCCCTTCTTCCTTCCTCTAGGGTCTCAGGATGGCTGACACTAGAGTTCCACGGAAGTCTGGTCCTTGCCTGGACGTAACCTCTCCCAGGCCTGCTGGGCAGATCCACTACGCAGGCAAGGCCATTGGTGATGGAGAGGAGGCAGGTCAAGCCAAACCCCTCTCCTGGAAAGACTTTGCTTTCCTGTGTGCATACCTTTAACCATGCCATTCCTGAAACATTCCTGTGGCTCTTTTCCACTGCACCAGATCTTGCTCTCTGCACCTTTCAGTTCAAGGCCAGCTCACATGGTACCTATTTTGTCCCTGACTCACCAGCCCGCATGGCCCCACACTCCCACAGGACCTATTATCGGGCCCGTACAGTATATGAATCATATGCTACTACCTATTGTCACCTGGCCATCTGCCATTACCCTGAAGCCCCCTGAGGGCAGGGACGTAGCCACGTTCTTCTTTCCAGTTACCCAGGGACTATGCCAGGCTGGGCACAAAGTGGACTAACTGATCTCCTAACAAATCTGTGTTCCCGCAACAAGCAGATCCCATTGCTGCGGGCAAAGGGGGCCTAGAGCTCAGCAGGAAAACAGCCAGCACGGGAAGTAAGTGGAAAGAATGAGAAAAGAAGGGGGATGAGGAGGGACAAGCAGAATGTTGTCCCTGTGGTGAGCAAGGACATGAATGAAATGTACGAAGAGCTGCGAGAAGGAGAGAGATGGACAGAAGCCTTGATGAGGAGCTCAAGGACAACAGTGGGAGCGGCTGGAGTGGACAGAGGAGCAGAGAGCTGCTCTTACATCTGTGTCTTGCTCGTTTAACTTGTAGGTGTGGAGGCTCTCCCGGAACACTTCTGGGTATGGAGGGACCTGCAGGAACATGAAGCCGGTTAGTGCAGCAGGGAACGGAAGGGCACGTGGGGGTGAGGAAGCTGACAACCCTTGCTCCATTTTCGCCAGAGACCACAGTGCATCACTCCGGGTAGCTTCCATTCCAGGGCCCTGAGCTGAGGTAATTCTCTGTTCCCTGGCTGGGAAGCCTCGGATGGCCCAATCTAAACTCCATCCCAGTTGTCCTAGGCTGATTCTGGAGATGGAGATGCTGCTCAGCTCATGCTGTGTATTTCCTCTTGCCCACGCTCGAGGAGCTACTGCTGGGAGGAATTCCAGGGATGTGTAGCTCCCAGAGGGATTGTTGATAACAAACATGAGAACAACAGTTAACCCTAGGCTGGTTTTGAGGATAAGACATGGGAGAATGGAATAAGCACTGGAAAGATTTGAGAACCATTATCCTAGTGGATTAGATACCAGTCACAGGGCTTATGCCTACACCAGAATCGGTATGAATTCAGAAGTATCTCTGGCTCCAGCACACGCTCCCTGCCCTGGTAAGCACATGCATCTGGTAACCACAACACACTCGCCACACCTCTGGCATCAGATAGTTCCGTATTACACCCCTATGCCCTTAATCCCAGTGATGTCTGTGAAGAAGATACGAAATATGAAATAGAAATCCCCGACATTAAAAAGCAGAATTGTGATCCCTGGCAGGCATGAAATATCGGTGCTGGCTATAGTGATACGTTGTGAAATGGGCCTTGGGTTCATCCATGAATGTGAAGAATGGAGGAGACATGGTGGAATTAAAGGAGGGAGACCAGGCTGAGCCTGGGAGAGGAGGCCTGGCAGATGAGCGGGTTCGGTGGAGCAAGCCCCATCCCAGATGGGTTGACTTGACAAAGCACAAGCAGCTAAAATGGTGTTGATAGGGCCCATGCTGCCAGGCAGAGGTCTTACTTGCAGGAAGAGTTGGGCCCTGGGGGAGGAGCTCTCCACCATGCGGTTCACCATACTGATGAGAGTCTCACTCTCACTCATCTGTAGCAGAGGAAGGAACGGACAATTCAAACTCAGACCTACATAGAAATATTTCCCCAACACCCGCCTGTGCTTGCTTTCCAGGAAACAGGAAAGGGCAGTTCCTCTTAGGGACTCCAGTACCCTCTATTTGGCCTTACCCACTGCTTATCCCTTGTGAACTCCATCACAGGACCAGCATTAAAACTGACTTTGAGGAAAGGCCACAGAAGGGAGCTGGGAGGCCACTGTGCCCTTGCTCACAGCTCTGAAGAGGTCCCAGCCCTATGACACTTCCCCAGGGTGCCTGAGTGTCCTGGGTCTCATCCATATTGGCCAAGGTTGTCATCTCCTCGCCCCAGCTCTCATTTCTCACCACATAGGCAGTTGCAAAGGCCAATCTCCCCAAATTTGAACTAAATGAAACAACTGAGAAAGAACACCTGGGACTTGCTCTTTGGATGGGCCTTCCCAAACATTATAGGCACAGGTCTCTCTCCCCAACCCCTGCCCACCTCTTGGCTCTAGAGCAGAAAGGATTGCTAAACACGGTTTCCAGAGCTGGGCTGGTAGCATCCATGTCCATCTTGGATGACGCTAGGGAGCAAATAAGGAGGCCAAAACAAGCAAGCCATGTTAAAGGGACACCAGATATTGGAACCCTGCTCTCCCAACACGTTACCTTATGTTTCAAGGACCATTAGAAATATGGAGCGGGAAAGACTATTGGCCAAATGAAAAGAAAGAAAAAGAAAGGTGAGGGACGGAGGGAGAGAGGAAGGACAAGTCAAAGCAATCAACCAGAAATGCCATCATTTCCCCCACTGATTCCAGTGTGACAGCAGCAAAACGTGAACATTTTAGGGAGTGTCCTTGGCTGTGTCCCTTTAACTCAGTTCACCTGCAGGAGTAGGCAGCAGAAGACAGAAGGGAGTTGTGCAGGGAAAGCTTTTGAGGGAGGAAAAGTGAGGAAGGGAAGGGACCGGGCCATCTTAGGGCAGATTTTCTGGGGTCATAGTTCAGGGAACCACCACCTTTTTTGCCCTTATCTTCCCAATCTTTGTCGGACCCACATGTATTTTCCTCATACCCCATTTAGAGGGCAGCACAAATGCAGCCTTGCTTTTGCGTGCTGTGGACAGGGTGAAGGGCACCCATCTACCCACACTTACAGGGTCTGTCTACAGCATTTTAAAAGGCTTTCCTAGAATCTGATTTTTCAAGCCCTTTAGCCCAGTTGGAAATTTTTTCTATGACATAAAATGTCATTTAAAAGCCTTTTAAAAGAGTAGTTGTAACATGAAATTGAGTCTTTGTGAAATAGTTAAAAGTCAACAGGATATCAACTACATTTTCTGTAAGTAGCTGAACTCAAATTGATCCCTATCTTCTGGGAGCCTGTGTGCATATGTGATATAGTGTTTAATGTGTATGGGTGTGCATGTATGTGTATATTTACTTCCGCTGCCCGTGTGTGTGTGTGTGTGTGTGTGTGTGTGTGTGTGTGTGTGTGTAAGACAAAGCAGATCTCCCAACACATCAGGCTTTGAGATGGTAAGGAAGGCTCAGGCTCTTCCTGGACACCTGCTGATCTCATTCCTTCCCCAACAATTGGATCTAAAGCAGTGAAGGAGGGAAGCAGGAATATTCTTCCCCTGGCCTGCTTCCATCTGTGCTGTGGCTTTGGGGATCTTTTGGCCCATGTGGGTTGTGCGTGGAGGACTCCTGTGTGCCATCTTCTGTCTCCCCAAAATGTTAGAGAGCTTTTGTGAGAAAGTACCTAGCCCAGTGCCTCATACATAGTAAGGGCACTCAGTTTATATTTTAAATTGAGTTTTAGAAGAAAAGAGCAATAAAATAATCATAGCAGCAATTACTACTCGTTACCAACGCCTGACAAGGTGCTCTCATATAAATTCTTACTTGATTCTTCCAGTAACTCTGTGAGGTAGAAATGGGAAATTCTACAACATCCATCTTATTATGATTGAGAAAACAAAGGACCAGAGCGACTAAGTTATGTTTTCAGGGTTAAAAAAAAAAATCCTTGTAAATGGCAGAGCTGGAACTAGAGTGCAGTGTCTAACTCTGTGTTCTGGAGTCTAATCATATAAATTTGATTTTTAAGAGTATCTAGAATGTCTATGTTTATCTAGCAGGAGATCCTCTGAAAAGTTATTTCTGAACCCCCAGCCGAAAGGCCCAGCCCACATGGGAGGGCAGAAGCCTCAGGAAAAGGCACTGCCGTCTGGATTGAATAATTGAATAATTGGACGGTCAGACTTTGTGGATGGCCAAAGGGAGGAAAGCCTGCCCGGAGCCCAAGGGCACTGAGCCCTGCTCCTCACCACCCCCTAGCACCGCAGCCCTTGCTCCTGGACGGCGATCAGTGCTTCCAGGCCTGCTCTGGGTTGGCGTCCCAGACTAGACACCCCCATGGACTGGACACCACATGCTGCTTCTGGAACTAAAATGCAATGTCCTTGAGGGCCAGGAACCATCCCTGCTGATTAAAAGGCAGATGTCTCTGCTCCCCAGTACTCAAGGTCTTCTACAAGGATGAACTGACCAAGACATCGCGGGCTGATGAGATGTTGGTCACGTGGCTTGTGACCTCAACCACCAACCACTGCAGCTATATCCTGTGATTTCATGTTTCTGGTTCTTTCTACAACTTTGAACATCCTGCGGAGGTTTGACCCCAACTTCTTCATATATTATATGTTTGACCCCAACTTCTTCACATATTATATGTTTCACCCCAACTTCTTCATATATTATATGTTTCCTCGGCTGTAAACTGGGTTAAAAGCTCAGAATCATATTCCAAGCTCTGCTGTGCACTGGTTGTATGCCCTTGGCATGTTTTTTAACCTCTCTGCGCTTTCGTTTCAGCAGCTATAAAATGGGGATAATAACAGTACCCATTATATAGGGCCGTTACAAAGATTAAATGAGTTAAGATCTGTAAAATGCTTAGAACAGTATAGAGCACAGAGGAAGCACCCAATCACGGTAGCTGTTGCCATTATTATTATTACTATTACTACTACTACTACTACTACTACTACTACTACTACTACTACTACAACTATCATTATTATTTCCACCACCACCCCAGGCTGCCTCCACAAGACAGTATGTGCATGGTGAAATCCCACAGATCTGAACCTAAGAGTATGTGTTCAGAGAAATGCCCAGCATGTTGCCTGTCTAAACCCAGCCCCTTTAGTCCCACAAGGCAACGTAGCAAATGGTTGGAACCCTGGAGCTGGGAGCCCAGGCAGCCAATCATTTCCATCCCGTGGGAAAACTCATTGCCTCTTCAGGATACTCATTTATAAAACTGGGTTGAAAATACTCTCTCAGTCCACTGTACTGAGCTATGTATACAAAAGAACTGCATGCAGGAACTAACAAATATACTGAATTGATGTAATTTTTAAGTTATCCTAGGACAGATCTATAGTCCTCAGTTTATAAACTATGGAGTTTAGTAACAACCTGTGAAATATAATTGGATAATTTCCCATATTCAGGCTGAACTAAATCCTAACATTTTAGCCCCAAGCATGGAGCTCCCGCTCATCTCAGCTACTCTCTCCAACAAAGATGCAAATTGCTGCCTGCCCCCTAGGGGCAGTTCCATCTGTGCTGAACAAATAGGAGGTGGCATTAATTATTCATGTGGTCATTTATTATTATTCTTTCCCCAAAAAACTCCCAGCTGCCCTAAAGAGCTTTGAAGAGAAGGGGTGAGAAGGCACAAACCAAAATATAAGCCACTTTGTTGTGCCCTGGTTGTGCCAACAAAGGGTGTCAAATGGATGGAAAATGAGGTGGGAAGGAGAGGGTGGGTAAACGTGACAGGAGCAGGGGGACACAGGAGCAGGGGGACGGCGAGGGGCACCAGCTCTGCCTACCTGCTGATCCAAATACTCTAGGTTTCTTTGCAACTGAAGGTCTAAAAGTTCATCCTACCCGGAGCCCGGAGCCCGAGGCCCAACGGCAACACAAACAAACAGGAACATGACAAAAGAAAACAATAAAAGGAAGCAAAGCAGTTAAGAGTTAGCTGGGCAAGGACAGAAAGAGGTCTCTCTGCCCTTGAGGAATTCTAGGGAAGGGAGGGAATGAGGATGTGGGCAGGCACAGAAGCTGCCTGCTGGACACACTCACTGGACACTCCCAGACCAGCTCCTGGAGTGTCACACTTGGGCCCCCCACTCCATGGCTCCTAGGGTCAGCCTGGCCCTCCCTGTGTGACAGAAGCACTGCTGAAGCAATCTAGTAAGCCTTTCCAGCAGCATTTTCTGAGTTTTCTGGGGAAATCTGTTGTTTCTGGATGGGTACATTTACCATGTGACAAGGCTACAGGGTTTGGACACTGGCAGAGGAGAATGAGAAGGAGTAGCAGCCCTCCCTGCCCACCAAGGCCCCCTCCACCCTGGCCTCCTGATGCTATCCTGGGAGAGGGGACAGCAATAAACAGCCCTTCGTGGATGAGGATTCTGCCTATTGGTTCCGGTGGTTCTCCCCGCTCCCTACCCCCAGCCTCCAAGTGGAGCGTCCGCGGCTAGTTCTCCTACTTCTTAGGAGAATAATTCCAGGAAGAGACAATAGAAAGGGGAGGAGAAAGGAGGAGGAGACACAATATGGAAAATCTTTTCTTCCTCAGTCCTTCCACACTGTCTCCTTCCCCAAAGTGACATTCCAGGCAAGGATAAACTGGAAGCAAATACACTTAGTGGGCAACTTGGGAGCTCCAGCCTGACTTCCTCCCCAGGCCACAATCTGAGCCTATGTCCAGGCCCCTCGGCATGCTGGAGAGGAGGATTGTTCTGAGGATGAGAGGATCAGGACATTACATGCTTCCATATCTTTTCCCTACTCCTCGGCCCTGTGTCACAGAGGAGAAGGAGCAGCCGACACCAAACTCCGTATTGGTGTTAGAGTCCTGGCCAGGAGGGAGGAGGTATCCAGAGGCTGCTAAAACCCAGATGGGCCAGGCATTGGACACAGAGCATCCCTGCGTCGGCCCTAGTTTGGCCCACCCTGGGAGGAGAGATCCTGAGGGAAATGGAAGGGAAGGAGAGGACGTACCATCTTATCGTGGACCGTGGGGGGTGGTGGGTAGTTGTAGGGGAACAGTCCTGCAGGGACTGGCCTCCTGTCTCCCAGGTAATCATACTGGAAAAGAAAGGGGATTGGAGAGGTGAGGGGGGTCTGACTGGGACACGGACTTCCCCACCAACTGAAGTTCAAGGTTAAGAATGTTTGTATTTTGTCCCAGAGCAGACTCCAAACTAAAATGGGCAGCATTGATCTGTCCAGGTCCTCAAGATTTGAAAAGACAGAATACTCTCTGCCCTATCATAAAAAATTAGGGTTCCTGGCACAACCTGGGGACAGGCACAGAGAGCAATGTTCCTACTCAACGGGCAAAGCAAGTCCCCCAGGGCAACAGCCCTGGGGGTGGAACCACAGGGCCAGTGGCCCCTGAGCAGCACCACTGGTCCTTCCGACACACAGCCCAGTGTCCCTGGATCCCAGATGCCCCCACATCTCCACCTTTTCTCAGCAGATGGTCTCAGGTTTCTGGGGTACCTCAGGGGATGAAGGAGGAGGGGAAGGCTGGTGGCTCACCTTGGGAGAGCTGATGGATCGCCTCATTACATAGGCAGCTGGGTCAGCATAGATGTCCTCGCTGCGAGGTGGCAGCCGCTCAAAACGGGCACTGGGTGAACGGACTGGGGAGTAAATACGGGCACGGCTGTAGGCGCCCTGGCTGGGTGAGCGGGGCACAGAGTGGGACCGAGGCTGCAAGGACAGGCGGCGCAGAGAGCCAGAAGTGGCATCCAGCTCATCATAATAAACTGGCTGCCGAGAGGGGCTGGGGATCCAGACAGTGCCATCCTGCCGCCCATAGCCAGCAGGCTCCTTCCACCCGCCCCCATTGCGAAAGGAGTGGCGCTTGTCCTCCAGAGCCCAGGGTGGGCTGATCCGATCGTAGGCGGGCATGGAGCAGATGCTGTCTGGCCGCACTCCTTGTGGGTAATACTGGTAATCATCAGGGTACTGGGAGGAGTAGGGGCCATAATACTCAGGGGTCCTGCGGGACACAGGGTAGAACCTAGAGGGACTGAGAGACAGGACAGTGTAAGGAAGTGGAGAGAGTGGTACGCCCCCACCCATCCATCCATGCCCCAGCCCCACCTTCTTGTCCTCTAGCCTAGAGCGGGGTTTGACCAGGTGAATGGTGCCCCAGGCTGGCCTTGTGAGTACACAGAGCACCAGGTTTGTTTCCAGAGGTGCAGAGAAGACCCCCTCCTCAGAGCTCCTTCCTCAATCAGCTCCCTGAGGCCCAAAATTCCACCTGTCAGAGCTTCCATCTTGTCTTTTTAAAATGAAATACCCCTGGGGAGAAACTTTAAGCTTTATTAGCCATCTCTATTTCAAAGTGAACCAATTTATCAGATCCTGTCCAGAAAGGCAAATAGAAGAAAGAGTGCAAGTGTACCAGGAACCTCAAGGAGAGGGACAGAGGAGGGACAAAGGGCAGCTTCCCTGATTTTATGGGACTCATGCCAAGTGAGGCTGTCTCCCTAGGGCAGGTCAGAAGCCCCAGGCACCAGACCACCAGCAGTGAGCAGCCCTCCTGAGTCTGTTACCTATAGCCTAGAGCTGCCCAAACCCCAGGGAAGGAGCCCCACTTGCCCTGATGATCAGGCCCAACAAATGTCTTAAAATCTTTATCACTAGATAAAGGAGTCAATTGTTCTAGAGAACAGAAGTAGGATCAATGAGTGGCAACATTTTGTTACTTTTCTTTTTATAAACACTGGCTTTCAAATAATCAGAGCTGTTCAAAAATGGAATGAGTTGGCTTGGTGGTTAGTGAGTGTCCTGTTGGTAGAAACAGTGGAACAGAAGATGCTGTAAGAGGGTGGAATGATGTCTGATGGAATGATGGACAGATCTCTGACTGGAACAACGTTAAGGCCCCTACCACAGTCAGCCAGTTTCCTGGGCCACTCAACACCCTGTGGAGAGGCCCTGGGTGCTTTGTTCCTTCCCTGAAGGAAGCAGAGAGCAAAATCAAGGGCAGAGGGAGCCATGGGGTAGGAAAGGATTTGGGCGCGTTGGGAATTCTGGAATTTTATTTCCCAACTCAGCCTGGCTTCCAGAAGGTTTCCAACAGGGGACACCTCTCACATTACTCCCCTAGCCCCTGCCCCTAGCTATGACTGCACCCCAGCTCCACCCTCGTCCCCCACCAGGCCTCACCTCCGAAGGTCTTCAGGTGGAGGTACCCCCCGGCGCAGGTTTACCCACTGCTGAAGCTGGTTCATGGAGCTCTTGCGCTGGGCGATCTTGTCAGAGTTGGCATGTGGCGGTAAGCTCCGCTGGTGTTCCCCACTCTCTGAGTCTTGAGGCTGGAAAGCTGTGCTCCCTGGCCGGCTGGGGGAAGTATACTGCCAGCCGTTGGGTTGGGTGGGCCGCTCCCCACCCCCTGGGATCCTTGGGCCCTCGGGGTAAGGGCTGCCCCGTTCTGAGACTGGTTCCAGTCCAGCTTGGATGCCATTGGCTTTCACCAGAGGCTCACTCTGGACTTCAGGCCTCTCTGGCCTCCTCTCTGTCTTCTCACAGCCTCGGCCATCACCCTCCTCTCGAGTCTTGGCCTCTGGCTCAGGCTTGGGGAGGCTGTTGTGCGGTGGCTGGTGGTGGTGTTTGCTGGGTGGGATGTTCTCTGAATCTGGTTTCTCGTGGCTGCAGGTTGCCAAGGGAGACATTGTAAGGGACTCCAGCCCAGCATGGAGTTGAGGAGGGGGTGATAGACTGGGATGGAGAAACGGAGTGGAGAAGGATAGGCAAGAAGGTAGCGATGGGAACAAAATTCAATGAATTACTATTCTGTTTCCTAATTATTACAAAAAGTCATCCAGTCCTGCCTATGCCTCTGTGCTCATTCTACCCCCCAGTTCTCCCATGGGTCACGCCACACCCCACGCCCGTCTGCTGACCTGCCTTGAGCCCAGCCTTCAAGCTATGACCAAGATGAACCTCACCCAGTTTTGGTCTCCTCTGCCGTCTATCCCTGATTCAGACCCCCAACTTGGCATACACTACACGGAAGCTTCACAACACCAACGACCCTTGATGTCCCAGCTACAGAGACTTCTTATAGGTGAGCCCTCTCTCCTATAGAAAGTTCCTCAACTTCCATAAGCCTTGGGCTCCTTGATGGCAGTATGGAGATAATAATGCCTCCTTTCACAGGACTGGTGTGGGATCAAACATGGCAGGCACCAGGGTAGAAGCTGTTGCCTCAAACTTCACAGGCATAGAAACATGCTAGTTCCCTTGTCAGAAACAAGCTTCTCCTAGGACTGACTTTTTGTTAGAATAGAAGCTCCACTAAGCAGGATCATGTCAGAATTTTCCTTGTTTTCCTAGCTCCTGCTATAATGCCTTACACATTTCTACTTGTAGGAAATATTTATGCAATAAATGAGTAAGCTTCTGGAAGTAGGCCCCTTGATTGAAGCAAATATTTGGAATCTCGTGACAATGTTCTTCCTATAGTTTCCCAAATTCAACATATTCAAGCATCCTTATTGAGACACTGCTTGGTAAACATTTCTAAGACACATGAATAGACTTGGACTCTATACTGTCACACCTCCTTCTGGATCCCCGTTAACATCTAACTCAAGACTCAACAGCCAGTTGAAGGCACTGAGACAGCGGATGAGGAAGTGATGGGAGCAGCCATGCATGTACTGAGCGTCCATGAAATGCCAAGCATTTTATATACTGTTTAGTCCTCACAACAACCTGTGAGGTGGGATTATAATTGCTGTCTTTGAGGAAAGGAAACTGCATTTCACATAGGTTAAGTAACTTACACTGAGGTCGCACTGTGGGCAAGTAGCCAAGTTGCCAAGTAGCCAAACCTGAGTCCACCTTCCTCCAAAGGCTGTGTGCTTAACATGCACAGCCAAGAAAAAAAAAAGAGCAAATGACCTTGGTCTTTGGCTCTTGGCCCCAGTGGAATCTGGCTTCTCACTTGGCCTCCACCAGCTCAGAGAGAAGAGGAAGCGCAGGTCAGGGGAAGAGAGTATGAGCTCTGAAATCACTCAACCCGGCACCCTGCTGGGGTGTAAGGAGACAGTTCATATGTTCCCAAAGATCCAAGCCAGCACACTGGGTTCCATGATGGCACAGAATGGGGCACTTCCTCTCTCTTCCTCTTTCTCTAGCACTCCCCACATCCAGGCCCAGTACTCTGGCACTCACTTGTGACGCACAGCTTGGGGCACAGACTTCTGGGCGGGGGGGATCTGTACTCGGGCAGCCTCCCCCATGGCCTGGATCCAGGCCTCCTGCTCCTTGGGGCTCTCAGCACTGAAGAAGTAGGTGCGGACCCCAGCATGCTCAGCCTGTGGGGGGAGGCAGTACGTGGAATTGGCCCCGGCCTCGTCGATCCAGCACACAGTCACCTGTAGGGAGAAGACACCCACACCCACAGAGAGGGTGGTCAGTCAAAAAGGCTGTTCCCTTCACCTGCAGCTCTTTTTCCCACATGGAGCTCAGGAGCAAGGTGAGGAGGGTGGCCCACAGTCATCCAAGTGCTCCAGCTGGCACCCACATGCCTGCCACTGGGCAGCCGAGGTAAGCTTACCTGTCCCACCTGAGGTGATTATAAGCAGAAGGGACAACTACCACACCCACTCTCCTACCACATCTTTGATTTGAAGGGCAATTACCCAATGTCTAGGAGAGATGCCCCCTAACACACGCCAATCTCTTGGCCTCTGAGAAGCTAGCATTGTCTCTTCCATGCAGAGACAGCCAGGCCTCTCTCCATGGGCATGCAAGGGGCATGCACAGACAGACAGAGCACGCTACCTAGTTGGCGGCTGCGAGCAGGTGCGGCAGGCGGGAACCCAGAAGAGAGCTCCTGTCCAGAGGAGGGGTCCTCACACGGTCAGAAGGAGGAAAAGCAGAGAACAGGTCAACCAAACACCAGAGGAAAAGAAAGAAGACGATATGGCAGGAATGTTAAGGAACAGACAGAAGTGGGGAGCTCTTCAAACTATCCCCCTCCACTTGGTGTCACCATTGGGACAACAGCACCCAACAAAGTCCCCAGTTCAACCCACCAGGAGGGGGAGAGAAGAGCTTGCACCAAGGGAATTTGGTGGGGCGGTGGAGAGAAATCAGGGTATTCCAGTGCTAACCCTCGCACTGTTCCTGACCAGCTTTGGCCTTAATTGAGGCGTCTGTTGAATGGGGATGGGTCTACCTGGTGAAACTCAAGATTCTTAGGCCACAAGGAAAAGATGCTCCAGAGCTAGATTCTTTCTGGGACCTTAGCATACTCCAAGGTGAGACCTTCAATTTCCCAGGAAAAGCAAGTGGCCTTCTTTATCCCACTCAGCATGAGAAATCCAAAAGTGATTAAGAGTCTCAGATGGGAACCTCACTTTGACCTCTGAACCCCTGGGTGTTAAATCCTGAGTCTCTGGGGGTTGGAAAGAGAGAAGACAGGGCTCCTCTCACAAAGCCCCAGGGCTCTTCTAAGTGGCAATGTCAAATCCACAATACCCTCCAAATGCTTTCCCAGCGGGCCCACTGCAACCCCCTTCCTCTGCACAGGATTTCTTCCTGACAGGAACCCTTACCCAGTGAGGGAGCATCATCCTCTAGGGGCAGAGATGGGCCTCCTTCCTCTGGGTCCTGCCAGGCCCCACCCTCCAGCAGGAGGCCCAGCATGTCAGCAGAGGCAGGGAGGTGCTAAGGAAAAGCCAGTGAAGCTGTGAGGAGGTGTCTGGGAGTTGAAACTATACACAAGGAATGTGGAGACCAGGCAAGCCCTCCGGGGTGGAGAACACAGGGTTATCACAGAGGACACAGACACACCGAGGGCACTCATGGGTGTGTCCTGGGGCTGGTAGGAGTGCGCAGCAAATGAGTTCATTCGCTAAGCATCTAGTAGGGCTTTTGTGAGTGCAGAGCTCTGCTCTGGGCACCAGTCACAAGGAAAGCACACATACTCTTTGCACTTGAAGAGCTCACGGTAAATCTGGAGGACACAACATGCCCATGAGGACACGAAGGAGCAAATGCCTGGGAACAACTGCTGCTGGAGGAAGGCAGAGGGCCTGGGGAAGACAGGACAACTGAAAGGCAGCAGGAGGTGACACCAACCTGGATCCAGGAAAGGGGGCCAGAGAATTGAGGGTGGTACCCCAGTGGGGTGAAATCCACTGAGTTCCCACAGGCTGGGATAGGAAGAGGCTAAGGCACCTGGCAGTGGGCGGGGCAGGAACAGTCTTGGCTCATTATCAGCCATCCAAGAGTTTCACTCTGTAGCCATAGCAGGACAAGCCTCCCATCTGTCTCAGCTCCCCTGCTTTCCTTGGGGAAGGGCCTCTGATTAGCCACAATTGGAGTCCTTTGTGGCCACTAAGCCCTCCGAGTTGGGTTTAAAGAGGCTCTGCCCTCCTTTGGGGGATGGGGATGGAGGAGAGGAGCTGATGGGAACATAAGTGAGATCTGGGGTTTATGGAGGGTATGTATGTCAGTCATCGGGATGCCTGCCGAACTCCGAGCTAGAGTGTGCATGTGTGTATGCACAGGTCTGGAAAGGAGGGTGACATAGGCTGTCTGATTGTGTGAGTGTGTGTGTACATCTGTGTAGAGCAGGACTCTTTGTTGTTGGTTAAACAGACTGTTCCTATTTCCCCAGCTAGAACCCAGCTCCCTGGAACCAGAGTTTCATTAATTGTTCATTCTGTTCACATCTCTGGTAGACAGGACCTAGGGAGGCTAGAAACTAATTATGTGCCAAAGAAGTCCCTCTTTGTTCCCCAGAGCAGCACCTGTGCATGTTGCCCACCTCTTCTCTACGGACAGGTGACCAGAGTCCGAATGACAGAAAGGGGCAGAGTCTCTGAGGCTCAGACACTGCCCTGGAATGACCTGCAGGTCCTAGCATCTAACACCATAGCTTTAGGTTTTCAGGGCCTCGGACAGCAATTCTCAATTGGGATAGAGAGAGGGCTTTGTACTAAGCATGGTAATTTCATACTGGAAAATGAAAAGGAACCAGGGCCTTTACATCATAAAACACAAAAAGGGCCTGGGATTTGTATAGTTTTTAATGGGTTATGAATTTTTAAATGTGGAAAAACACTGCCTAGTAAGAACCAGCTGCAGCCTTTAATGGGTGGATCCCCAGAGGTTCTGAGGGAGCCACACTGAGCAAGCCTGTGAGGCCCATCTTCCTGCATATTTGTTCTCTCGAATTGTCTGCGTGAGGTTTACTTCTCTTGATTGTAATGAGACTCAACTCCTAATTTTCTCTGAAGATTGAAACTTAACTATTGGTCTAGTTCCCTGGGCCCAAGGTGGGGAAGAGACTTTCCAGAAAGGATCTCACAGCCCCTCCATTCCCAGCCCATAGCTCCTGCCTCAACTGCAAGGGGTCTCCCAGGTTCCAGGTGCCAGGCCACTGGGCAGAAGGCCCATGGGCTCAGGACACAGCTGGGCTACATTTATTGACATTTATACCAATAGGACTGATACACTCCTCCTCCCTCATCCTAAGAAAAACTGTGGTACCACACTGAAGCACATCTCTACCGGCCCACCCTGGGGAGAATCACCCACCAAACCCCAGAGGAAAGAAGAGGGGGTTCCAGCACGGCCTTACCTTAGCCTTACAACAGCCTGCACTGAGTCCAGGGGCTGTTGACAACTCCCTCCCCCCACTACCACTTGAGACTCCTTTGGGAGGCGGCTCTTAACCCTTCTCTATTCCCCCATGCTCTAGAAGAGCAGGCCTCCCTCCCCCATCTGACCTGAGAGAGGAGGGCCAACTGACCTTAAAGGTGTGTTTTCGGCTGATGTTGTCCGAGGGCTGCACTGCGGCCACCCGGAAGCTCAGGAGTGGGATGCTGCCCAGGACGCTGTCCTCCTTCTCATCTGTCGGGAAACAGAGGCGCAGGTAAGATGTATGCGCACACATATGTGCATGTGCAGGGGGGCAGACAGAGGAGCCCATCAGCCCTATTATGATAAATAGCAACAAGCAATAAATATTTGTTGCTCATCTATTTGTCAGGCACGCAGGGCCACCACACACCACCACACAGGTTGTGCTCTGCACAACACCAAGAGGCACGCTCCCCGGAGTTGGGGTGCTGGGGTGCGTGGAAGCTCTGCAGACATATTGCAGACACAGGGACTATAAAGGTGGATGAGAGGGAAGTAGTCCCATTCTCCAGGAACTGACATTCTAGTACCGAAGGAGGCAAATCCATTAGAGCTAGTATTTTAGAGTGTTCCATCTATGTTGGGCACTGCTCTAGTGAAACGCCTTCATGGATTTAACCCTCCCAACAATCCTATGAACAGATACTATTACTACCCCCATTTTATAGGTAAGGAGGCTGAGACACAGAAAGGTTAAGTAATTTGTCCAAGGTTACTTAAGTAGAAAGCGGTGGACTGGTCTTTGAACCCAGGGAGTCTGACTCCCAAGCTATTCTTACCCACTGTCTTATGCATAGTGCCTTTCCACACAAGACTATTCCAAAGGCCATATGTGTAATAGGATAATAATGGGATAGGGTGTGGTAGAGTGGACAGTCCCATCTTCGCCTCGGCTCCTCTGGGTAACTGTTTCTAAGGTTCTGCTAGGCACCCAGCAGTTTGCTTTGTCCTCTCCTGACGCAAACCCCTCCCCTTTACAGTCCTCATTACTCCACAGGAAGATTTGCCCCTGCAAGGCCTCCTAGTCTATTATCCCTGGATCAGGTTAACAATCAGGCTATTACATAATTTGTTCTGGATCTCCAAAGAAGCCTGATGGATTAGTTGGGTCCCCAGCTGTCAGTAAGAGGCCAGAAATGGTGGGGCTATTCTGAGGGACAGGTGGGGAGCAACTATGAGGCCATGGCAAGACCCTCCCCACTTGCCCAGGATAGCTCCTTATTCCCTGAGCTGAAAACTCTGTAAAACCCTCAGATAGAGCTCAGAAGAAATATCTCAGGGATTATAAACTAGTTCCCCTTCTCCTCTTACTCATCACCTGCACAAGATACAAGGTATGATCAAAAAAATACAGTGAATGTTTAAATAAAAAAATTATTACAGTAAAAGACACATTGCCATTAATCCTCCTCAAAATACTTCCCCTCTCTTTGAACACACTTATCCCATTGTTCTTGCCACTTTCTGAAGCAGTTTTGGAAGTCCTCTTTTGTGAGTGTCTTTAGTTGCGCTGTTGAGGCTGCCTCAATGTCCTGAATTGTTTCAAAATATTTACCTTTCATGATATCAGATCTAGTAAATAAAGTGGACGAAGACACACCATAATGTGTTTGTTTGTTTTAAGATTTTATTGGGGAAGGGGAACAGGACTTTATTGGAGAACAGTGTGTATTTCCAGGACTTTTTTCCAAGTCAAGTTGTTGTCCTTTCAATCTTAGCTGTGGAGGGTGCCGTTCAGCTTCAAGTTGTTGTCCTTTCAATCTTAGTTGTGGAGGGCGCAGCTCAGCTCCAGGTCCAGTTGCCATTGCTAGTTGCAGGGGGTGCAGCCCATCATCCCTTGTGGGAGTCGAATCGGCAACTTTGTGGTTGAGAGCCCGTGCTCCAACAAACTGAGCCATCAGGGAGCTCAGCGGCAGCTCAGCTCAAGGAGCCGTGTTCAATCTTAGTTGCAGGGGGCAGAGCCCACCATCCCTTGCAGGACTCGAGGAATTGAACTGGCAACCTTGTGGTTGAGAGCCCACTGGCCCATGTGGGAATCGAACCGGCAGCTTTGGGAGTCAGGAGCATGGAGCTCTAACTGCCTAAGCCTCCTGGCTGGCCCCCATAATGTTTTTATTTGACAGAAATTGCCATACCAGAAGTGTGACACTGAGTGTTGTCATGATGGAGGATGAAGATACTCACAAAAGAAGACTTCCAGAACTGCTTCAGAAAGTGGCAAGAACAATGGGACAAGCATGTTCAAAGCAAGGGGGAGTATTTTGAGGGGGATTAATGGCAATGCGTCATTTACCATAAATTTTTTTTTATTTAAACACTCACCGTCTTTTTCGATCACACCTCATACGTGGTCCAATGTCCAGAGTCCTGTGCAGGCCTCCGCATGGTACCCAGAGAAGAGCTAAGCCAAAGAAGCAAGAGGAACTGGGGCTGGGGATCCAGGGCTTCTTCAGGAAAGCAGGGGCTGTCAGCCCCAAGAGGAGGCAGGCCCCCTGCCTGGTATTGTCTAGGCCTGTGTTTGGGAGTCTAGTGAGAGCACCTCTTGGTGGATAGTGACCCCTACCACAGTGCACCTGGAAATGCACAGCTTTTTAAGGTTGTCCTTATGTCAGGCCCAGCGTCTCTCCTCTACAGAGAGCTGGGTTTTCCTCCAGCTTTGTTCGCACTCTGGTTCCAGGGGAGCCCTTTATCCCACGGTGCCAGCCTGGGCAGATTCTTCTCCCCCAATATTGGGGTTTCTTCTGTGACTAGACCCTGCTTACGTGATCTCTTCCTGATTTCTCTCCTCAGTGTTCAGGTGGTGGCAACTCAGGGCACAGGGACAGCAGCGTTATCGTGGTGGAACACTGGGTACAACCTTTGTTTGCCAAAGTTAATGATTCACTGAATTGCTCCCAGGAGGCCCGGAGAAGTCAGTGCTCTGCCATTTCTGGGGCATGAAGGGGCATGGAGGAAAAGGGAACTGCCTCTCCTGCTGCAAAGTCATTTCACCCTTCTCTTGCCAGCAGCCTGCATCAGTGTGACAAGACCACCTCTGTCATCACCCTCATTCGATCCCTCCAGACCCTCCTTGATACAATGTTGCTGTATATATTTTTAAAATACCTTTCTAGAGATTGCTGCACCAAAGCTGTCAGATCTTGGCCCGCCTTTCTTTTATCTTTTATTTATTTTTTTATGTTTTGAGAGGGTCAGGAGAGTGTTCAGTGGAGCAAAGAGAGCAGAGCTGGGGATATTCATTTATTCCACACTGGTGGAGCAACTACTATGTGCCATTGTAGGCACTGTTGTAGGTGCTGTGCATACAGCAATGACCACAACAGACAAAACTTGCTGCCTTCATAGGTCGGATAGTGCATTCCATGGGATAGCAGGAAGATCAGCATACAAGCTCCAGTTGGTAGGTGACCTGCTAGTAGTAACTAATGACCTTCCTCTCGTTCTCCTTTTCCACCCCTTTCCTCCCTGGACTTCACCATCTGTCATGTCGTGTTCACCCCTATATCACGAGTGCAGGCCTAGAACTCTGCCTGAAACCCAGTAAGCACTCGGTAAACACTGAATGTGAATGAGTAAGTGAGGGAATGTGTGAGCAAGTGAGCTTTGTCTTTATTCCACTGCGACACCTTACTGATGACAGAGACTGCAGCGGGGGAGATAGTCCCTCCCCGCGACCCCCTGCCAGCCAACTTCCATCCAAAGCAGAGCCCAGTGATCTGGCAGAATGGTAGGGTGCTGGGCCCTGGCTTCTCGTAGCCCCCGCAGGCCTGGGGGCAAGCTCACCTTTATAGTAGAAGAGGCAACGGTCCACCAGGACAAACCAACGCTTGTTCCACTGCTTGACCCCAGAGCTGGCCTGCGGGGCACATAGAGAGACAGACAGGGTGAGCTGTGAGTTGTGCATAGGGAGAAGGGGGACGTGGCAGGAAGAGTACTACACTATGAGGACATTCTGCCTCTGGTTGCAGCTCGGCCACTAACAAGTGGCAGCAACCCTCTTGAGACACCAGATGTAGGGAACTGACATTGGAATATTGCCTGTGACGTTCAGTTCTGTCATCCTGGGCCTCAGTGCCTCCCCCAGGGAAGATAAAAGGGGTGAGGAATGAGTCAGAATGCGTGAGCAGAAGACAGGCAGGGACAGTGGCAAGGCCAATGGGGACAGTTGCTGGACCCCAGACTTAAAGGACACACCACCCCACCTCTCCCTTTTCATGGCAAGAGGGACCTGCTGAGGATGAGCCAGTTGCTCCAATATGGTGGATGACCTAGCATATTTCGAAGTCATTGCATCTGCCTATCAGGAGATCTAGATGGATTCCCAAGTATGACACTAATTGTTCTGTGACATTTTGGGAAGCTAACTGACTTCTCTGGGCCTTCATAAAATTAGGAGATTCGTTCATAGAGATATACCAAATTAGGACATGGGAGGACATACCAAAATAGACACGGACTATAGTAACCACCAAGGATACAGCTATGAGGAGAAAGCGAGGGGCGTGCTGGGCAGAATGGATGAGGAGGCCTCACCTGTTTGAAGAGCCAGCCCGCCTTGGTGACAGGTGCATTGGGATTCCGCTTCATGGAGTGTGAGCGCTTGCCAAAGGCAATGGCCTTGCGGGAGTTCCGGGTGGCCTAGGGAGGCAGAGAGAGGAGCAGGCCTGACTTCCTCTCTCTAGTGCTTCCTGTTCCACAGGTGAGGGGAGCAGCTGTATCTCTCCGGTACCCCCAGGTGCCCACGTGTGAATCTTGGATCTGTTACTAACTCAAGGGCATTGGCCTCTCAAGTGATTGTCTCTTTTTCTTATAAGGCTCAAAATAATAGTCCTGCCTGTCTGATGTGTTGGGGGCTTTAAAGGTTTTCTTGAGGAGAAACTAAGATTTTTCATTTCTCTCCTGTGTCCTTCCTCTACTGTCCTTACTCCCTACCTCTTTCATAATGCTTTCTAGAACCCATTCAACTCCACCCTCTCGGAGCCCTGTTCATTCTCAAATGTCCAACACACCATAGAGCTGGGAACATCTACACAAGTGTTCTCCTAGCTCCTTACTGCCATGTGGACACTCATTCTTTCACATTCTGGCAACAATCTCTTTCCTGAAGCACTACTAATCTTCCACCATCGAGCCCTTTTCATCACGGTCAGCTTCTAGATGATTCTTTCAGCATCAGTTATCTTCTTCATTCTAAGTCGTGCCATCACTGTTCTTGAAGATGACTGAACCAATGCCCTAATTTTATATGACCTTGATGTCCTCAACTCCAAAGTCCTCCACTGCCACCCTAGCAACTGACTCCCATGGCTGTACTCAGCTCCTACGCCTCTGCACCACTAACATCTTCAGTTCTAATATTCCCGTTGTCTGATCACAGCATTCTATCTTACTCTCTTCCTGAACTGCACAAGTTTTTCTACTCCACTGGGATCCTCAGCTCCTCAATTCTTCCCTTTTTTTTCTGGAGCCATCAGCCTCTTCGTGGTTTTAGTTATTTCCCTACAAAGTCTACACCCCATGGTAAAGTAGAACAACTGCACTCTCAAACAACCCATCCATGGTCTTTCTGCTCGATTTTCTAAAACTCAAACTCCCAGATTAATCAAAGTATCCACCCTCCCTGCACTCACATGCAGATTATGGTGCTGCTGGAGAAAAATCACACTGCAGTACAGACGAGGACACTGCAGATCCACAGTCCCCAGTCGCAGCTGGGCTCAGCCCTGATGACATCTCCACTCCACACCCCTGCCTTTCTCCTGAGCCTTGCAACTTCCCTCTCTGCCCTCCCCACAGTGGACCTGACTCTTGCTCCACAGAGAAAATTGAGGTTATCAGACATGCACTTCCTCCATTTTACATTCTTTTACCTAGAAAATTACTGCCCTTGCCACTATCTTTTTCTCTTTCTCTCCAAGGTCTAATAAAGAGGCATTGTCCTCCTTTCTAAGACTAACATGTCGAAGCCACCATCTCCTCTGAGACTTTGCTCCATCAATAATCTTCTCTCCAATCTGTCTTCAACTTTTCCTTCTCCACTGGCTTCTTCTCCTCAGCTAATATGTTCAGGTATCTCCATCTTAAAGCATCTCTCTCTGTCTCTCTCCCTCCCCCCTTCCCCACACACCTGAATGCCACCCCCCACCCCACCCCTGTAACCCTACATCTGCTGTCAGGTAATCCCTCCCCTCTTTCTCTTCAGGGATAGGCTACTGGGAAGAGTCCTGACTTCCTCTCCTCCCATTCTCTCCTAAACTTCCTCTACCTCTTTTCTGAAATGGCTCTTGCACTCTCCTTAAAGTGAAGCTGCTCAATCTTTGACCTTTCTAAAGCACTGGACAATTTTAACCTTTCTGTCCTTCCTGAAACTCTTCTTTTGGTTTTTTCAATGCTATTCCTCCTTTTCAATACCTCCATCTGTGGCGACTCCACCTCTACTCTAAGTGTTGGTGGACCTTAACCAAACTTTTATCCTTTTATTCTTGTTTATCTAATTATATGTCGTGCCTGTGTAATCTCCTCTACACCCATTGCCTCAACTGCCAGCAATATGCTGAAAATTCCCTAACCTACATCTATAACCTCTCTCCTAGCTCTAGTCCATTTGGTAACTGGTTGTCCAACCAGGATGAAGAAAAGTACAAAGCCAAACATCCTCTTTCTAACCAAATCTGTTCTTCAGTATTTCTCATCTTGTGAATGGTATTACAATCCACTCAATAACCCAAACCAGAGCTCTGAACCACCTCACACTGTTCCCTCCATTCTCTTACCCAATCATTTATGCAGGTCTGGCAAATCTATCTGGCAAATCTACCCATGCTGGTATTATGAGCCTTGCACTCCCCCCGGCTGAGGAAGTCGGTTGCCAGTCGTCAGTCAGCGGCTCACAGCAGCTCTCACCAGCTGCCAGCCGCTCACGATCGCTGCCAGCCACTTACACTGGCTGCCGGCCACTCATGCTGGCCACCGGTCACTCCTGGCAGCACATGGTACCCCACAACAGAACGTGGCAGCACACGCTGACCTCCGGTTGCTCACAGGAGCCCAGCTCCAGGGAGAGCTGTTGTTCACAATCTTAGCTGTAAGGACGGAGCTCAGTGGCCCATGTAGGAATCGAACCAGCGACCTCGGCATTAGGAGCACAGTGCTCCAACAACAATGTGAGCCACTGGGCTGGCCTGGTTCTCTTTCTAAAACACAATAAAATCATGTCACTCTCTTGCTTAAAATTTCTTAGTACTGCTCATCACTTAGAAGAGAATTCAAATTCCTCAGCATGGCACACAAGGACAGGTCTGCCTAACTCCTGTGCTTCTCTCCCACCCACTATGCCTTTGCTCACTTGCTCTCTCCCATTGAGGGTGGGGGAACAACATCTCCCTTCTATAAGTCACAGCTCATCCTTTAAAGTCTACTCCACAAAACCTCCCTGGTCTCCCACAGCGGGTAGCTGCCCCCTGCTCTCTGTCCATTCGTAGAGTCTAAAACTCGTCACACTGCAATAGTAGCCTTCCATCTCCTTCACTAGATTGTGAGCTCTTTATAGGGAGGAACTTCTGTTCTGTTTATCTATTACCAGAGCCTAGTAAGATATCTGGCTATAATGAGCGTTAGTAAATACTTGTAGAAGGAAGGAAAGAAGAAATTGGGCTTTATTATAAAGTACTCCCAAAACTGGGAAATAAAATTATTTTCCAAACTTTACTAGTAAAAACCCACATATAATGGCTGAAATTAGCCATCTGAAGAACTTATCCACTGCCCTAAGAACAGGCATGTCCCCAAATCCTTTCCTTTATTCTCCTCTCAGTCCATCACCTGTCATATTTCACCTCCTCTCAGCAGCCTAGAAGCTGCTCCCTGTACTTTACCACCTAAGGTGTTCTCCTGCTACCCGCTCAATACTCTAAGCTCTTTATCTTTCTGCCACTACTTCTCAGCAACCCTCAGCCTTAGGTCAATCTAATCACCTGCCTTCCCTGCTTCCGCAGCCAGGCTATGAGCATTGCTGGAGGAAATCCACATGCCTGGGGGTTAGAGCCACACAGATTCGGTCTATGATCGCAGATGACTTTTCGACATTATCAGGCAATATTTTATATGTCTCTCGTTGACCACTATTCCTGTTCCCCAAACCTCAGGAAAATTCTCAAGCCTCCCAATGCCTCTTCACCCACCCCACTCCTCTCAGCAGAAAACCCTACCTCCTACTTCCCTGCAAAAGTTGAGGACATCAGGGGGGAATGTCTTTCACTTACAAGCCCCCCATCCCCCAGCTACACATGCCTTTTTTATGCACTCTCAGGAAGAGAGCCCCTTCCCTATCAAGGCTAACAGCAGCTCTGAATTTGACTCCTGTTTCCACAGAAATGTGATTCATTGGCTATCCTCTTTCTCCTGAACCTATCCACTGGGTCATTCTCCTCCTGCCTCTAACATCTTGAAACAAAACAAAATGAACAAAGAAAACTTACTTCCGTCTTATGCAAGATCTTCTAGCTTTCGCCCGCCATCCTTCATTTCCCTTAACAGTCAATTTCTTTAAAAATGTTTTTTGAAATATTATACTTCAAACATTTCAGGAAAGTAGGGAATAAATCACTACTACACATGGGATTTTTTTTCCCTAAAAAAACGTGACAAATAAAGCCGAAATTGCCTTTAAGCCCCTCTTCAACCTCATTACCTTTTCTTCCTCCCTAGAGTCAACCACTGACCCAAAATTAGTCTGCCTGTCCATGGTTATATGCTGTATTGCATATTTATCTATAAAAATGTAGTATTGTTTTTCATTGTTTACACATTTTACATGAATGATATCATATTTTTTATATTTTGCAACTTGCTTTTTACTCAACATTATGTTTTCAAGATTTATCCTTGTTAATACATCGAGCTCTAGACCATTTAATTTTTGGACAGTACTCCATTGCATGACTAGAACATCATTCATTATCTAATTTCTTAGAAGAGCAGTTTCTACTCTTCAGTGTTTCTTCTCCATCCTCCCTCACACTTTCTCTTTAGCCTTCTCTGGCTTGTCTTCTGCCCTCATCATACCACTGGAACTGCCCTTGTAAGGTGTCCAGAAACCCCAATATTGTTAAACCCCATGGATGCTTTCATCTAAGTAAGACTTCTTACTCAATCTCTCAGCAACATTCTTCTCTGGATTATTTATTCTTCCTGAGACTCCCGTCCTCCTCCCTTTCTGAGCTCTCAGCTGCCATGTCCTTCATGAGTTATTCTTTTGCTGTCCCCCTAGATCAGTGGTTCTCAATGAGGGTGGGCACTTTTGTTCCATAGGGAACACTTGACAATGTCTAGAGACATTTTGGGTTGTCACAGGGTGGGTGTTACTGGCATCTAGTGGGTAAAGTCCAAGGATGCTGCTGAACATCTTATAATGAGTAAGCCCACACTGCAAAGAATTATCAAGCAAAAAATGCTAATAGGGCTGAGGTTGAAAACCCTTCATCTAGATGTTGCTTTTCTATGAGGTTCTGGTCTGAGCACCTCACCTGCCCTTTGGAGCCTGCAGACACAGCTGCACAGGCTAATACATTTCCTAGGCTTCCTGCTTGACAGCCTGCCTTGGGGGCTGGACTCACCCGGACACTGGGACGCTCTGGAGGGAGCTCAGACACCATGTTGTGGTTGGATATGTCACTGTTGGTGGCTGTGCGTTTCCCACCTGCTTTATTAGACATGTCCAAGGCCAATCTGCTTTCAAGTTGACCAGAAGAAAAGAAAGAAACTATTCAGAACCAAGAAACAATGGAAACCACCCATCCCTTTCCCACCCTGCCACCCACTGTTCCAGCATCAGCACAAAATTTAATCCCCTAAGTGCTATCAAGAGGTCATCACAGCTGCTCCCTCAGTTCTTCTGACAGTACATGCCAGTAATCCTGGACATTCTCCTTTTCCTTTCCTGTAAATTTATTTTTAAAACCTCGAGCCTAAGACTCTGGAATTCTTTTTTCTTCTAATCTAAAAGACACAAAAGCCCAATGAATTATGAAAGTCACTTAATTATCTTTTTTTCCTTTCTTTCTTTCATTTAGCCAAGATCCAGAGCAAGTAGAAAATTAGCATTTGACTCTCAGGGTTAGATTCCCTCACCACTCCCCTCAGAGGCCTCTGGGTGACATGCCAACCTCAGATCTGTCTCAGCCCTTCAGTTCAAACTATGGGATACACCAACCTGAGATCTGGTAGATTCTGGGAAAAGTGGATGAGGATATGAAGCCAGAGGGTCTCAGAAGCTTCCAGTCCTCAGAACTGAGAAGAGTGACCCTAAATCCCTTAGCTCTCCTTTCCCCCCATTCCTTTCCCCTTCCCAGCTGCAGTGGCAGTGAGGTGGTGGTAGGTAAGGATGGAAAGGTCAGACAGTAAATGGGGCAAACCTACATTTTCAAGTCAAATTTTTTGTTTTCCTCTGGAACCTGGCCAGTCACTGGGTGTAGAAATGTGTTCCGTTTTTCATTGTGGCTGTGGAGGCAAAAAAGAAAAGAAGTTGTGGTAAAGATGAAGAAAGTAGAGACACAACCAAAGGGTAGACAGGCCCTGAGCAGTGACAGGGACAGTGACCATGTAGGAGCTCGTCCCTCTGTCCTCCAGTGGGATTATTAGAGGCAAAATGGAGGATTGGGCTGTAGAGGAAGCAATGGGGAGGACACCTTTCACTAGCCAATATTAACTACTTACTAGAGATCTCTGAGGCTGGGCAGGTATGTGGGTGGGACAGGCAGGGGACTCTAATAGTTAAGATTGCCCATGTGGAGGGTTCTCTCCCAAGGATAATGCCTGCCAGTGCGCCACATAAAAACTGCTCACTCATTTCTGCTGAAAGAATTCTCTCACGATGTTAGACTCCTTCCTCTCCTGCTCTATGTTTCATCTCCTTAAATGAAATGAGAGATCCAGAAACTCCATTCCTGAACTTCGGCTGGGACCTGTACACACACTCTAAGCCCAGGGTCTCCCCATCTAAGGGCTACTGGATGTTGCTGAAACCTCAGGCAGTGAGATTAAATGCTGGCTCAGCAGTCAGATCTAATTGAGGGATGTGTGGCCCCGGAGTGAGGTGTTGCAGGATCAGCCTGTAGGATGCGGGCGGCATGGACCAGGCGGGGTCCGTGCAGAGGCAGACGGGGAGCAGTACTGTGGAGCTTCCTTTGGGAAGTCCTGTTGTGGCCCTTCTGGCTGACTGACTGTCAGGCTAGTTCCCTGGAGGCTCTCTGGGGAGATGGGGAGGAAGAGCAGCAGACAGAGCTTGGAGTGAGTTGGCGCAGTGGGTCTAAGGCACAAATGGCAGCCATTTGAGATGGATTCTGTACACAGGCAACCACCTGGCAAGAAAGTTGTAGGAGAGTCAAGCATGCAGCCAGTGGGGGGCTGGAAAAGTGTTAAAGACCTCTTCGTCCACCCCTCTTGAGAGATACTGTGAGTGCAGAGCAGGCTCAGCCCACCCCAAGAAGCAGGTGCCCAGATAGAGCCTGCTGCGGCTGCACCAAGGCCGTGGGTCCTAACACTGGCCATGTGAACACTCCAGAGGAAGGAGATCCTAGCTTGGTCCCTTCAGCTGCACGAGAGAAGTAAAATAACCTTTTGGAGACCTCTTTTCAATAGCCCTGGACACATCCCAGCCCTTGGGATATCTGTTGAAGCTAAAGATAATATCAAAAGGTATTTTTTCAGCTTCCAAACCAGTCATGTTCAGCTCAAATTCACAGACATGTAGCAGATAGAAGCACAGCGGACAGTGGCAACAGCCTAGGGGGAAATGTGGGTTTTATAACGGGGCTTGCAGGCCAGGACCTAAATCAGGCCAGCGTCTGCCTGCCCTGTCTGCTAGTATATTGATCACCCGCTTCCTGCTTCTCAAACTCCTTCCTTCCCTCCCTTCCTTCCTCCCAGGTCCAACCAGAATGCTCTCCTCAAACACAGGGAATCTTTGAGAGGAAAGATAGCTATTTACAGTTACCCTCATCCCTGGCTCTGCCCAACCTAGAGGTTCAGGGGGGCAAGCGGTCTGTGACAACTAAGTTCCTCAAGCTGCCAAGGTCTCTTTTTTTTCACACTGGAACAGAGCACATGCCGAGAGAGAGAGAGAGACAGAGAGAGAGAGAGAGAGAGAGAGAGAGAGAGAGAGATCACACACAGTCTGCTATCAGCTAACACACATCTTTCAGAGCACAGAGAATTTCTTCCTGCCCCAGCATTTCCTACCCAGCAACCCCTACAAATGACGTCCTCTCTCCATCCCGGCGCTACCAATTTCAAAATAGCTCCTAGCTTCCCCTTGACAAGCACTGCAATGCAGCAACCACTGACCTAACTATTCTTCCTCCTCCAGGTTAGGTCAGGCAGTCCCCTTACTCTGAAGCCCCAGATCCAAGGAGCTGCCAACACCGCCTGCTCTCACTTCGCTTGGCTTATGTCCATTGAAGAAATCCCTACCTGACCCGGCGATCAGCCCGAAACTTCAACATCCTTTTGGCAGCTCCGTTCGGCAGCCTAGGACGACCTACCAGCACCCGGCTCCTACCACCCCTCTGAGCAGTAAGTCCTCCGGCCCCACGCAGGCCCTAGTCGAGCTCCAGACACTGCTGGTGCCCCCTCTTCCTGGCTCCAGCATGAGAGAAGGGGTGTCGAGGAGCCCTAGGGGGCCTGTGGCTCCCCAGCATTCAGCCAGTCAGAGTGCTGGAGGCAGAATAAAGGAGCAGGGGATGATAATCCTCCCAGTCCACATCCCCAAAGAGAAAATGCTGAGATGGAGAGACAGGCGTACGTGGAACAGGTGTACAACTTCCAGGTAGTCCGACCTCACTGTGCTAAGGACACAGAGCAGCTGGGCGGGCAGAGGAGTCTGGAGCTACATGCCCATCTGCACGGCAGAAACTCAGCCAGCCGACCTGCGGGAAGACAGACAGTCCTCCCTGCCTCCCGATTCCCAGCCTGGAACACAGGCCTTTGGGCTGAAATCAACTTGCTTCCCAAAGACAGTTCTGATCCTGTGGGCACAAGGGTTAAATGAAGCTCCGGATCCACTGATGTTGTTGCCGCGCTGCCTGGAAGCTGAGGTTAATGAAGTCTCCTCTCTCCTCTCTCAGCCTGCCCAACCTTCTTCTGTCTGGACAGGAGCAGAATGAGGGAAGCTGTCTGCCTCGTTCCCTTCCATGCTCCCTTTTGACCAGCCCCAGCTTGTTTGCCCTCTGCTCGAAGTGGTCCAGCTGATGAGGGGCATGAGAAGCACATGGGCGCGGGTGTAGTGGAGCCGGAGCTGGTGGCAAGGACTGGCTTCTTTGTTCAGGAGAAATTGAAGGAGAGCTTTCTCCCAAAGCTCGTGAGGAAGAGGGCAGCAAATGGGGCTCAGAGGAGGTCACTGTGTGTTTATTTCTTAAAAATCTTGTCAGATGCAATATGATAATTTCCAGCTGGCAATTGTCAGATCTGCTCAAGGGCAAGGAGGTCTGCATCGTCATTCATTCCCCTGACCTCTCCAGACACTGAAGATGGTAAAATCTCCCCTCCTAATGTCTTCCATGACTTAGGGTCGTTGGACTGCCAGGGCCTCAGAAGGTCATCTCTTCCATGCTCCTGCCTCCAGGCAAGCCAACTGGCTCTCCAATCAATCACATTAAGTGCCTTGGTTGTTTGTAAAGTGTTCTAGCAAAGAAGACTCCAGACCCACTGTTACCTTATACTGACGAGATGTTCTTTTTGATACCAAATTTCAGTTCTTCTGGCTTTCAAGATTATTCCATTTTTGTCTTAGGATAACAGACTCCTTTCTGACTAACGTGATTCCTTTAGCAGTGCCAGGCATTCTGTTGACATCATAGTCTGTTGTTATGGCAATTCTGTGATGTCACAACAGACACTGAAAGGGAGGGGCTAATCTAATTTTTTGGACGGAGGACAGAACTCCATCAGAGAACAACGTAATCAGTGAATGCAAAAGCAAATGGACAACATTATTATGTAACCCATGATGAGGCAAACTGCTCAGATATAGCTGGGATCAATAGCTGCTGATATTTAAGCAACTAATCCTAAATCCAAAAAAAAATGTCAATATATTCAGACCTTTAGTGGTAATTTTGCAAATTTTTTGTCCTGGTGACAAGAGGCTTCAGTTTCCAGATGCCACATTCTCCTTGTCCCTAGTCCAGTTATCGAACCCTGCTGTCATTATGGAGAGCTGAGCCCACTTCTGATGCACACTTGAGGTCTCTGCCTGTGCACAGGAGGGGCTCGATAAATATTTGTAGAATGAATGAGTGAATGAACCAACAAAAGAAACTCTCCATGTTCTGATTTAATTTTAGCCATCTGCATTTGGAGTTTCACATTCTATTACCAAGGGCTTCCCTATCTCTGCGCTCTCTTAAAATTAATTACTTCCTCTCGGTGAGAGAAGCTGTTTCCATCCCCTCACCCCCTCACTCAGCTCCCCTGACTGGCTCCCCCTTGAATACATAGTTTGGCTTTGATCCGTCCTCACTAGGACGGGAAGAAAATTAAGCTCATCTGCACAGGAGGAGGGGTGGAGGTGCAATGAGAAAATGAGTTTTCTTCCTCTAGAAGCAAAAATATCCCCTTTCCCTTCAAGCTGAGCTCAGGGGCCTCCCACAGCCTTTGCTTAAGTTGCAAGTTAAATTACTTCTCCAGTGCCCAGTGAAGACAGCACAAGGGAGTAGGAATGAAGGCTCAAGGGTTTGCCCTGCCTGTCAAGAGCCCTGAAATCCTCAGGGTGACGTCCACAGACCACACGCAGAATGCCTAGCTGGGGTTTTTTTCCTTCGCCACTAAATTGCATAGAATGGTAGGTTGCCATTTTAGTTTAGGCATTAGGAAGACCTTACCAGGTAAAGAATATTTAAAAAGGGAAACAAGGAGAGGTGAATGGTTTACTCTCTCTTCTTTTCTTTCAGGATGTCAGAGGGCCACCATTTCTCAAGGACAAATGGTTATGAATACATCTCCAAATGAACTTCTCAAATGCTACCCAAGGAAAGGGAGAATCTCAGGCAATAAAGGAGAGTTAGGGATGGAGGCAGGGGCATCCCTAAACTCCTGGGATGCCCACTAGGCATTCACCTGGTCCACTGTACCTACAAAGCTGGCCCCAATGGTAATGCCATCAGCAGAAAAAGAATTGGCAGGACCAGGATTTCACTCCAAGATTAAACATGAATTAGCACTTTGATTTGACTTCTTTGGCCCTTAGTTTTCTCATGTGCAAATGAGAAGCCTTCTAATTCTATATGAAATAATAGCTGTAAACTTTGAAACTGTGAAATGTTTTGTGCATTAGAGACAATGGTTATGATCATTTCGCTTAAAAACAAATCAAGAAATACGCCAGGTGCTGGAACTAGAAAATGAGATCCCACGGTGTCAGACATAAAAAGGCTGTGTGTGGGGCGGAGCAGGGCAGGAGGGGGCTGGCATTCCGGAAGGGCCAAGACTGATAAATGACAAAGAAAAGGGGCAGTTCCTCTCTGCTTTCCAGGCATTTGTCTCTCCATGTAGTTGGGGCTTTTCTACAGTTCAAGAGACACTCTCAGCTTCTAAGTCCTAGTAATAGATGGAGTCACTGCAGAGTAACCATGTACTGATTCCACCAAACATCCTCCCTGAGAATGACCATCTGTCTAGAGTGACATCTGGCAGTACGCAGTCAAAAGCAGCAAATTCAACCTTCACAACTCTTGGCAGGTGTGCATATCTGCACATGCACTTACACATGCACACGCACACCCAAGCTGGACACCCAGAGATCCCACTGTGATAAATATTAAACAAGTGGAGAAAGACACTCAGCCCTTCCACCCCGGAGCCCCTCTTGGTTATCTGCCGTACACCAAGCTGCTTCATTTCCATAGCTCCTGAGAATCTGCTGACAGAGAATTAGCCCTGCCCAGGCTTCCCCATCCTGAGAACGCTTTGGCTTCTGGCATTACAGCTCATTAGATGGAGAGGGGACAGTGAGGTGAATGGGAAGGAGGGCTGCCTATGGACCATCCCTCCCACTTCCTTCCAGCTAGCAAATTCCAAGCCAAGACTGTCCACACTCCAGGGAGGATTTCTGCTGCCAACAGAGGAGGAGAGAAGTTTGGCTCCTGCTCTCCACCTCCCTCTCTGGATCTCATCATTATTTTCAAGGCGCTTTATCTGCTCTGGCATTCTGTCCCAGTTAAAAACCAGCTCAGTTTACATTTCCAACAACCCTGATGTGCCTGGTTCCTGGAGCTCCCCCAGTCATTCCTAGGAAAAAAACATACACTCCCCCAGCCAGAGCCCCTCTGTTCGATGATTGCTGCACACAGATAAGAGGCCTAGTGAATTAGGCCCTAGTGGCAACTCTAGGTATTCGCATGTGAGAAGGAGCACCTCTAAAGATAAAGTCTCCTTTCCATTTGCTGCCTACAGATCAAAACACCAGTTCTACAGGCTGTGGGGGGGCGGTGGGGGTTCCAGCTGCCAGCCTTGTACTTGTACTTGCTCTCCTCTCCTCTCTGTCCTGGCCCCACCCAGGCCACAGTAATTTCCAAAATGGCTAAAAGAGGGTATCCTCCCTCAGGCAAGCTTGACTATCTGAAAATGCTAGGCTTCTGGACTGAGTGTGTAGGAGGTAAGACTCATGCTGCTCTCTTTCCGGCCTAACTCTGCCTCTCTTCACACACACATCTCCACCCCCAGGGCCAAAACACATTTCCTTACCCATGATGGCCAGTCATGGAATACTGGGGAAGGTCACCCTGAGCCGGGACCCCACATCAGATGGAAAGCAGAAGAGCTGGCTGTTGAGCCATCGGATGGAAAGCAAAAATCAGAGGCCAGATCCAGGTTTCCTTCTTTCCATCCTATATGGATATCCTTCCGTCTCACTGTGTTAACTCCTAGCCCCTGCCCTGCGCCTCTAGGCCCCTTTTATTCCTATACTAGAAGAGAGGAAAACCTAAGGCAGCAGCATAAGAGTGGGAGGACCTATGTACTTTTTAGTCAGGGTAATGGCTCACTCTGTGTGTGTGTGTATCTAACTGTCTCTATATGTGTGTATAAATGTGCGTATGTGTGTGTAGTGGTATACGTATGTGTGTGTATGTGCTGATGTGTGTGTCTGTGTACATGTGTGTAAAAGTGTGTGTGTCCATGTGTATGTGACGTGTGTGCAGTGTGTCTACGTAAGTGTGTACATGTCAATGTGTGTACATGTGTACGCATGTGATATGCATGTATGTGTAGTCTGTGTATAGTGTGTATGTGTACATATATGTATATTGTGTCATGTGTGATGTGTGCCGATTGTATATCTATTGTGTGCGATGTGTACGTGTGTACATGTGTAATATGCATGTGTAGTGCATGTCTATGTGTGTCTATGTGTGTGGTGTGTATGCATATATGTGTAAATGTGTGTATGGGAATGTATGTGGACAGGGGGAATAGAAATTTCTCTCAGGGAACTTCATGGGGAATCTTCATGCTCATCTTCTTCCTGGCTTGGACTATCTTATCTTTAAGCTGATTATTTTATGAATTCCATTTGTTTGAATTCCAGCACCTGAAAGGTGAAGATTACCAGGATGGGTATTCAGCCTAGCTATGTCAGTTATTAAAATGGGGAACTTCTTCCTTATTGGACAGTAAAGAGCTGCTCTGCCAGGCCTGTTGAGTGCCCCCACCCCTTCCCTGGCCAGTGCCGAGGCCCTCCACACCTCTGTGATCCAGAGACACCACAGGGTCCTCCAGGATTCCAGGCCAGTGTCCTTCCTGGTGGATATATTGTTGAATGTCATTCCTAGGACATCAAGTGTTAAGAACAGTGGTTCTGGGGCCCAGAGGTTGTTATGGGCAGGATGGAGGCATTTCCCCCTCACACCGTGCCCCAACCTGGAGAACTGGGCCAACCCAGCTTCCTGGGGCTCCTCACACCCCTGTCCTCCTGCTTCTGTTTTGTTCCCTGCTAAGAGGAAAGAGAAATGAAAGAAGGAGAAAAAGAGGCTGCCTATGGCTCCAGCTCCATATTTTCCTTTTCTCAACCTTCCCCTGAGTGGCCCCCAGCTAAGCCAGAAAGAAAGGAGAAGAAGGCCCCAGTCCCCTCCCCTCAGCCTCCAAGCTGCTTTCTCTTGACAGTCAGCAATGGGGAAAGAGTCCCAAGAGATAGTGGGGCAGGGCAATAATTAATTACCCCTCCTCCCCCAGCTCTGAGCCCAATCCCAACCCCCTACCCTTCAGAGGCTGAGGCAGTCCAGCTGTCCACACTTCCAGGCCTGTGGAAGGTCACTGGAACCAGCTCTTTTCATTCCTAGCTCAGCAAATTTGGGTCTGGTGTCCCACAGAGAGCAGTAACCCCACTCCACCCTGCAGGAAGGAATTTTACAAAGTGCTTGTATGAAGCTGGGCTGTTGTCCCTCCTTTCACACCCTCAAAAGCTACAAATGATTTCTTGGATCCTAATCTGGCAATTTGCAAGGGTCAAGCTCTTCTGTTCCTTAGTTTCCTCGTTTTAAGAATGAAATAATGGTAATAAGTGATGTCTTGTTCAGGAAATAACATAAATTTACCACCAGACTAAACAGCAAAGGAAGAAAGGTGATGATGCCATCAGGAGGTATGGAACTAAGGGATAAATCAAACTCACATACATGGTCTCTGGTCCTTGCACTGGGAGGAAGGCAAAGCTCATTTCAGAGTCAGGGAAGCTGAGGTCCACTGCCCCAGCTATAGTGACAAGAGAGACAAGACAAAGTTCCCATCTCCTTCACTGTCCCCAGTCCCATCTACATGCCCAACCTGAGCTCCTTGTCTCTAGGAAAGAAGAGGAAGAGAGCTTCATGATTCAGGGTGATTCCAGCTCCATAGGCTGCTGCAAGGACACAGGGATGAAAGCTACAGACCTTCTCACTTATAAGCCCTGTGGGCAGAAGTCTGGGGACTGTGGTGTGGGATGTGGGGTGGGGGTACTGCCTAGGAGCAGAGGTGTGGAGGGACAGCCACATATACACTGCTTACAGCCTGGCCTTCTTTGTCACTGTGCCCTGGCCAGCACCTCACACCCAGCAGGAACTGAATAGCTGTTTGATGGAGTGGCTGTAGAGGCAGGCCAGTGGTCTGCTTTGGGATGTTGAATAAGAGAGGCAGGAGAGATCAGCCTCAAATCCCTCTCATTGGATCCCAGGGACAGATTCCATCTGCTCCATGGCCCCTCCTCTCCTTGCCCCCTCTCTACTTGCCAGCCAGACTCTGATAAGAGTCTACAAAGCAGAGGCTTTGTCTGGGGAAGAGGAGAGCAATAAATCAATGGGAGTGGGGGAGCAGGAGCCTGAGTGACTGCTTCTGGAGGAAGGAGCCCCCACCTCAGAGGGTGGCATGGGGTGGGAGTACAGAGGCAGGTGGGATGGCAGCAAAGCTCTAGCGTAGCGCTGCTCCTCACCTGCCCAGGGGATGAGCCTGCCCCTGTGCCCCCAGGGAGGTTCAGCTGCTTGTCCCTCCTAGACTGGGAGTAGTGAGCAAGCAGGGACACATGCGGATTGTGGTAAGTTATGAACCCCTCCTTCGTCAGGACTGGGGAGTCTGGAACTTCCCCTATACTTGGGGAGCTTGCCAAGGTCTCCAAGGGCAGAAGAATGTCCTGGATTGCTGTCCGCTGTAGGGAGGATCCAAAAGGAGCTTGGGGACAAGGGCCACCGGTGTAACCAGCCAGAAAACAGCTACGCCTGGGGAGAATCCTTTCTGTTGTCCACCTCTGGGGACTGAAGACAATCATCAGGACCTTCCCTGACATCCCAGAGCGGAACAGAGGTCTGGAACGGAAAGGATTTAGGAAAACTTTTGAAGAAAGCTGTCCGATGAAGACAAAGAATGGACAGAGGGAGGAGTCTCTGTGGCTACCCAGTACTTGCCTTTTACCTTTCGGGGTCTCAGTTTCCACATTTGTAACATGGAGTGATACCAGAGTTGCTGGGAGGATTAAACAAGATCACATATTTAAAGCATCTTGGAGAATGCTTGGCACATAACAGTTGCTCAGTAAATGGGTGATGTTATAATCATTAATAAAGGAATAAAATAAAACAAGTAGCACCATCCCAAATCTGTGCCATCCAATTTAGTAGCCATTAGTCATATGCAGCTATTTACAATTAATTCATTAAAATTAAATAAAAATAAAATTCCAGTTCCTCAGTCATGCCAACTACATTTCAATAGCCGCAGTGGCTACCATACTGGACAGAGCAATTGTAGCACATTCCATGTAGAACAGCCTCTAAGACAGGGCTGAGCAAAATGTTTGTTCTCTAAGCCACCTTCTAGTTCTAATATTTTTGGGTTTTATGAAATACCTTACTCCAAACCAGTTTGTCCTTCCATCAGCTATGTGCTCAGTGTCCTCAGGGAATACAAGTACCCTTATAGTCCTCAGCTAAACCAAAAAGAAAGGGAACTCTGCTGCCAACAATAGCAAAAAAGTAAAAAATCTAAAACCAAATGATACACTTCAATGCCCAATCAGAATTAATTTAGATAATCCATCATTTTAAAATATATGTATTAAGACCCCTTCTGGGGTTTGAAAATACTGTTATCCACAGCCCTCCTGGGGGGAAGCGAGGAGGGGAGGCATTTGGGAAAGGTTATAGTGAAGCTCAAGGAGGTGGGGAGAGGGGAGTTGGAAAAGGGGAAAGAGTTTGGGAGACAGTCTAGAGATACAGGGGACACGTTCCTCCCTCCTGCCTTGCTTTCCTTCTTGGATTGGCAAACTTCCATCTGAGGTTAGAGGGAAGAAGAGGAAAGAGGTGGTGCGCAAGGTCTTTTGGTCCAGAGCAAGTAGAGCCAGCACAGGGGGAAGAGAGAGAAGCTGCCACCAAGGACAGTGGGCTTAGGTGCACCTGCACCTGCCCGTCTCCACCCCGGCATCCACCCTGACCTGGATGGAGCCTGTGCTAACAAATGGCACACAAAGCAGGTGCCAGTGTGCCCACTGATAACCACGGCTTAGAGAGGGGAGGGAAGATCTCAGAGAAATGGAAGAGGTGCTCCAGGCCTAGACCCCAGCCTCGAGTCCAGATGAGGAAAAGAGGAGGCCAGGGAAGGAAGGGAAAGAGGGAGGGGAAGGAAGGAAGGGATTCAGGTAAGAGACACTGCTGCTTTCTCCCCTGTCCCTCTGCCATGCAGTAGCTTTGAAGGAATACTGGGCAGGGAAGCTGTGATAAGAAGGGACAGAATGCTTTGGGAGGCCAGCAGAGAGGAGGAAAGGGAAAGGGGTGCTCTGCTGGTCCCAGCCAGGACAGAAGCCAGTCTTGGAAAGTGACACGTGAGTAACAGGTGTGTCTGCCTACACCTGTTGGAGCACATGAACAACTATCCTGCTGCTGCAACTTCTGGCTGGGCCTGGGAATAGCACAGGCTACATAATTCACAAGGCCCAACGTAAAATAAAAATGCAGGGCCCCTTGCAAATTGAGAATTTCAGGATGGTGACAACAGAACAACACACCAAGCCCTTCCATGAGGTCCACACTGCCTGAGAGTAGTAATTCCTACGTGCTTTTACTGGGAGGGTGAGGACGGAGGTAGCTGGTCACATTTATTGCTAACTCTCAATACAAGGCAGAGCACGGCAAGTAGCCCCACTGCTCTCCCTCCCACTCTTCCTTGGCTCACATGCCCCGAAACTGGGCTGTTTTGCTCCTGCCTTGCATTGGCTCTCGGGGCTGGTACCTCCCTCTTACTGCGCCTGGTTTGTTTTCCTGAAGGCAGCCCAGCCAGAGGAAGAACCACCACAGAATGCCATCTGAGTGAACTTGCCTTATCTCTCAAGAGTGCCTTCAAGACTGGCATACGGAGTACTTTGTTCCTACCAAACAGACCCCTCCAGGGTCACCTACCATCACCATTATGTCACCAAAACTTTTTCGTCCCAAGAAGAGACAGAAGACAAAAGGGCTCCGGGCTGAGAGGGGGTCATCAACATTTCTGGTTTGGAGACTAGTCAGGCTCTCACTTTTTGTCACATGTGCATGTGTGAGAGACACACACACACACACACACACACAGAGAGATTTCATTAGCTGAGAAAAGTCAGTCTGATCGACCTCTTGCAACAGAGCCAAGGAGCTCTTGTCCATATTCCCTGCACAAGTCTGTCACGAGAAGGTGCCCGGGTGAAAGAGCACAAGTGTTCTGGAGGTTGCGGGAATGAGGGACCTGAATGAGAAGTTGAGGAAAGGGGACAACAAACAACTGAACCCAAAAGATTGGTTCTCTTTCTTCCTGGATTTCAGTTTTGCTCCCTAATGACAACTTTACCTTCTTGATGAGTTAAGAGTTTTCCCCACAACTCTCTGCACCGCCCCCTACCCTCCACCTCTCCACAAATAAGTGAAAAGGAAAAAAGGCCAGACACTGTTATCCCAGTCTCCTTTGGCTCTGCTCTCTCCACCTTCCTTCTGTGGCCTGGTCCCAGGAAATCAGCCCACTAGAGAGACCCACGGTGCTTCTGCCCAGAGTTCTGGAGACAATGGCTCAGAGAGGAAGGAAGAGCAGCGGCTGCAGCTTTGTGTACGGGGTAGCCACACAAAACCATTGTCTCTGCATCAGGACAGACAATGGTTTGTATCCCCGGCTTCTGCGTGGAGTAGCTCACCCTCTTGGATTGAAACAATCCTGAAGGTTTCCTTCTAATAAATAGAAATGATACCGACCTCTGGCCCCAGGCTGAGAATTTGGATCTGGTTGTAACAAAAGCCCACTAGCCCACTCTAGCTGATGGAATGGGTGTATCTAGTGTCCCCTAACCTGTTCCAGAGCCACCTAGACAAACACAGTGGACAGATAACCGACCACTCACTTACCTGTGCTCTTCTGTGGTCCCCTCTGCTCTCACTCTGACTTCTTTCACACTCAGGAATAGGGAAAAGGTTTCCCTTTAATACTCACCAGGTCCCTGGTGGGTAGCAATCATTAACAGCCACACATGCTGACTGGTCTTAACCCCTTCAGTGCTGGGCTGCCTCCAGCTGGCTGACAGATTGCCGTGTCCCCTCTTCTCAGCCCTGAGAAAGCGGCGACTCCCACATTGACGCCATGCACCTGAGTAAAGCACTGCCTGCCATGTACAGAGGGAGCCCTCTAGTCCCACCCTAGCCGCCCTGCCTGATTGGAGCACACTCACAACCTGAGGCGCTTGACTCTGGCATGATGCCCAATTGGATGAACCCACATTATGAAATATTTGCCTTGTGGGCCAATAGAGGAGCTGGGATCTGGGGGAGGGGATGATATTTTTATTTATTCCTGGAGGAGGGAGAACAGACAAAGGTAGTCATAGCATCTCCAGCCTGGGGACGAGAAGCAGTGGGAAGGCGGCTTCGTGTCAGTGAAAGTGCCCCTGGCTGCTCTGTGGAGGCCCAGTGCACAATCCTTGAAGGCATCTAAGCAATTTCAGCTCCTGGCTGTTTAGCTAGAGAGTTTCTTTGCCTTCATAACTGCCCACCTCATTCAGGAGTTTGAAGAATGGAACTAGACATTGTAATGGAAAGGAAGAAAGGAAACACCTTGACAGGCAAAGGATTGCTTGTGTCTGCAAAAACTATGTGGCCACAGGTGGTCGGTCTTCTTTGTATTTCAAAGTAGCCGAAATCATTTTTGCTTCTTTGTAGGATGCAGATGAAAGGTGGGCAGGAATGAGCAGCGACAGATCCCCTCTTTATCCATTTAAAACTAGACAGCTGATTTGGAGAAATCTAAATCCAGCATAAAAGTATCTACATGTAGGACACATGCAAATCTATGCAGATATGTGTGAAGGAGCAGCTCCAGGCTCAGAGTAAGTCCTTGCCAAGATTTTTCTAGTTTGAGCAAGAAATCAGGTAGTCTCAAAACCCTATAACAGAACATCTCACTAGAGCATAAAGATATCAGTAGAGGGAGCATTCAGAGCTCAATAAGCCTACTTATTGAACATTTACTACCTATAAAGCCTTTAAGTGCAGTCTAGCAGAGATTTTAAACCATGATCATAAATATGATAAGATATACAGGGAAATGCAAATACCCTCCCTCTACACACCCACAATTAATACCCCCTTCTCCTTTGCGGTCTCAGTGGATGATGGGGCTGCTCCACCTCTGAGCAGCCTGGGTCTAGTCACTGGCACTTCCTCCTATCACCACTGGTTCCTGTTTGTCTATCGGCAGTCCAGCCACGGTGGCTCAGGATCCGTGCTTAAACAAGCCAGGGGCCTTATCTTATCTCCTGGGCTGCCTTCCCAGTGGCCTGATGGCTGATTGGCCCTAGTCTCTTAAAGGGGCTGCACTGCATTGCCACCTGTTTCATTCACCCTCAAGGATACCCTAAAAACCTAGGGGAACATTGCCTGTGGAGGGTCCGATTCACCATACCACCTCCTCCTCTCACACACTTTGCAGCCATGGCTGACGCAGGGCTGCTGATGGATGACTTATTGACTGAAAACAGGGAAAGATGCTGATGTTTTACATGCCATTTTAAATGCTTATCATATCATGCAAATACCACAGACCTCAGTATTTCCAGGCTCCTGTTCTGTTAAACTGAATTTTTTAAAGGGGCTCAGGATACAAAGACAACATAAAAAAAGTCGTTTGTATCTCTACATACTAGCAGCAAACAATAAAAAATTTTAAAAATTTAAAATATCACAATAGCGTAAAAATATGAAATACTTAGGAATACATTTTACAAAAGATATGTAAGATCTATACACTAAAAACTATAAAACATTGCTGAGAGAAATTAAATAGAATTCAAATAAAGGGAGAGATATAGTTTGCAAGGACTAGAAGACTCAATTTGGTGAGATATCAATTTCTCCATATTTTTCTATGGATTTATCATAATCCCAAACCAAATCCAAGCAGATTTTTGGTAAAAATTGACAAGCTGATTCTGAAATTCATGTGGAATTCAAAGGATCTAGAATAAACACAACTTGGAAAAGAAGAACAAAGCTGGAAGACAGACTACCTGACTTCAAGACTTATTATAAAGCTACAGTAATCAAGACAATGTGGTGTCAGCATAAAGGTAAATGTTTAGATAAATGGAACAGAAGAATCAGCAATAAACACTGCATTTTCAACTGATATTCAACAAAGGTAGAAAGGCAGTTCAGTGGGGGAATGACAGCCGTTTCAATACATGATGCTGGAAAAACGGGAGATCCACACCAAAGGAAACAAAAAACCCTTGACCCTATTAACATTGAAAAATTAACTCAAAATGGCTTAAGACCTAAATGTAAGAACTAAAACTGTAAGATTTCTCAAGAAAACAGGAGAAATAGAGTGACTCTGGGTTTGGCAAAGATTTCTTATATATGACCAAAAATACACCAACAATAAAGAAAAAATAATAAACTGAAGTTCATCAAAATAAAAACCTTGGGGCTAGCCCGGTGGCTCAGGTGGTTGTAGCGCTGTGCTCCGCCGAGGTCGTGGATTCGATTCCCACATGGACCAGTGAGCTGCGCCCTCTACAGCTCAGATTGTGAACAACGGCTCTCCCTGGAGCTGGGCTGCTGTGAGCAGCCGGAGGTTGGCATGAGCTGCCGGGGGCTGCCATGAGCTGCCATGTGCTGCTGTGTGCTGCCATGGGCTGCTGTGAGTGGCCGATGGATGACCGACTGCCTCAGCCGGGGGTGGAGGGGGGAACGCAAGGCTCATAATACCAGCCTGGGCCAGGGAGCTGTGTCCTACACAACTAGACTGAGAAACAATTGCTTGGAGTGGGGGATGGGGGCAAGGGGAAGAAAGGGGGAAAAATAAATAAATAAAAATAAAAAAACTTTGCTCCTCAAAAGATGCTTTAACAAAAATGAAAGGTAAGCCATAAACTGAGAGAAAAGATTTGCAAAACGTGTAACTGACATAACTTTTAGCTAGCACATATAAAGAACTCTTACAACTTAATATTAAGATGGCAAACAACACAGTAAAAAACAAACAAACAAAATGGTAAAAGATTTAAACAGACACTCCGCCAAAGAAGACAGACGATGTTAAATAAGTGCATGAAAAGATACTCAACATCACTAGTCATTAGGAAAACACAAATACAAATGAGGTAACATTACACACACCCACCAAAATAGCTAAAATGAGACTAACCATACCAAGTGTGACATGAATGTCGATGACCTGGAACTCAGACCCTGCTGGCGAGAATGGAAATAGGACATCTGCTTTGGAAAATTTGGTAGTTTCTTAAAAAGTTAAACATATACGTAGTTACCAAACAACCCATTGATTCGCTTAGGTATTTACCCAAATGAAATGAAAGAACACATCCACACAGAGATTTGTACACAAATGTTCATCACAACTGCTTTGTAAGACTCCCAAACTGCAGGGGTAGCCAATTAGCTCAGTCGGTTAGAGGACAGTGCTCTTTACAACAAGGTTGCCGGTTCGATCCCCATATGGGCCACTGTGAGCCACGCCTTACATAACTAGATTGATTTGACTTGGAGCCGATAGGTCCTGGAAAAACCCACTTAAAATAAATAATAAAAGGTTTTACACACAAAAAAATCTAAGCTTGAGAATTAAAAAAAAAGAAAAGGAAAAAAAGGACACCAAATGACAAACACCTGAATATCCATGAACACCAATGTATGTGTCACATCCATATGACAGAAGCTGCCTCCGCAATAAAGTGAATTATTGTTCTACACAACATAGATGCATCTCAAAATAATTATGCTGAGTAAAAGAAGCCAGTGCCCTCTCCTCAAAAAAGTATGATTCCATTATATAAAATTTTTAAAAAATGCAAACTAATCTATAGTGGCAGAAAGCAGATCAGAGGTTGTAGGGGGATGAGGTGCATGGAGGAGTTTCAAAGAGGCAGGAGGAAACTTTGGGGGATTGATGGATATACGCGTATGTGCATTATCTTAATTGTGGTTATAGTTTCACAAAATATATCAAGTTTTACCCTTTAAATATATACAGTTTATCATAAATCAATTATACATCAATAAAGATAAAAAAGGAAAAAAGCCTTCAGTGGACAAACTAAAAAAAAAAACTACTCTTGGGCCCCACCCATTATGTTTTATACTGTGATGAAATGTGAGTGAGTGGGTGGCGGATGGGAAGGGATTCCAGCTTTTCCTCGTGACTTGTTTTAGTCTGACAGAAATGCTGGTTAAAGACGGGGCTGGACATGGACCCTGAATCAGCCTGGACTCTTCTCATGGATTTAGGTCAAATAATGTGGCAGACCTGAATATGGCCTTTATAAAAAATAAAGGATTTGCTTTACAACAGAAGGCGTAATATCAAGTAAAACCCTTCACAGTTCACAAGGCACTTGCATCATTATCTCCTTTGATTCTTTTAGGGTTCTGTGAGGTAGGCAGAAAAAAATATTAACACTTTTATTTTACCAAAAAAACATGAAGATTAAAGAGGTAAAGGGTCTTGGGTAAGATATCCCAGCTCCTACATCGCAGGCAAGGCTGAACCCTATGGTTGGCCCAGAGCTCTTTCCTGCTAACACATGACCTGCCCCCACAGCCTGGCTAACACCCCTGCCTATGTCCCTCAGCTCTTGCTGTCTCAGAACCATGTGGAACACGGACTGCACTGGGCAGATGCTCTCGGCCAGCAGCCAGCGACAGACCTGGAAGGGGCTCCCAGGATGGATGAAAACAAGGGCAGATGTAGGGAAGAACAGGTTCAACCATGGAGAACGATGCAGTGGTAGGACAGGGAAGACTGGTAGACATGAGGGGATCCAAGGATCTAATTCGATCACACATTTGATGAGAAAAGAGGGGGGGGAAATCCAACCAAACACCACTCCCAAGGCAGGAAGTCTGGTGGGTGTGGAAGCAGCTGGAAGCTGTTAGAGGGCTCCAGGCCAGAGACTCGGCTGGGTTCCAAGCCTCTGTACCCCTCCTCTCCCTCCTGTTCTCTCTGTCCCTCCTCCTCTCTGGCTAGGGTGCAAGAACAGAGCTGGCTGGAAGCCCCACCTCTTTCTCCCCCTGTTCTAAGGACAGGATGATGGGGAGAGGAGAAAAGCCACCCTGCAGGGTATGAGGGCACAAAATGTGAGGGGCACCCAAAAACTCAGTAATCAAGATTAATGATATTTTAATGCAATTGTTTTTGAAATGAAAATGCAAAAAAATCTGTGATGAATGAAATATTTTCAATAAATCTGGATCAGTATTATTGAATTTCCCTTTTGTCTGTGATTCCAACATGGCTTTGAGTGGCACTGGTACTGATCCTCTTTACTGATATTTTGTTCTTCATGAAATTTTTGCACTGACTTTGATTTTTTAAAATATTGCATTAACATAATGTAGCAGACCTGAATATGGTCTTTATAAAAATAAAGGACTATTTACTTTATGACAGAAGGGAAAATATCAAGTAAAACCCTTTACAGTTCAGAGGGCACTCTCATCATTATCTCATTTGATTCTTGTATGGTCCTATGTCGTAGGCAGAAAAAAAGTTATGTTGGTTACTGAGTTTTTGGCACCCTCTTAAATTTTGAGCCGAGGGACAGTGCCTCCATCACCTCACCCTAGTCAGCTCTGCTCAGAGATGAGGCGGGGGTAGCAGCAGGGAGACAGGAGCCTGGACAAGGCCCAGAAAGGACCAGGGAACGTCCTGCACTCTTCAAAACCCCTCAGTGCATGAATAACAAAGAAAGGCTGAAGAACTCTTCCACATTTAAGGGGAGTAAAGACATGGTCCTGGATTAGATTCTAATGACATTATTAAGGCAACTCATGAAATTTAAATATGGACTGTACAGTAGATAATAGTATTGTATCAATGGCATGTTTCCTGAATTTGTTAATTGTACTGTGGTTATGTAGAAGAATATCCTTGTTTTTAAAAGGGGGGGGGGAGATGAAGAGACCCCAGAGGATGACAGCTGCCTGAGAGCTACAATAAACCAAATACCCCTCTCTCTCCAGCACTCTCTCCTCCTATCCCAGGAAGTTCCAAGGGGGACATTAGGAAATGGTGATGGCAGGAATTCTTGTCGGAGACTGGGTATCGGAGGGCTGCTTGGACATTTTTTTCCTGAAACAAGAATTAACCTTGAATTCCTAAATCACTCCTCACCCTCCTAGGAAAACTTAACAATTGGCACAGGAAAGAAAAGGAAATTAACACCTACCTAAGCCATGACACTAGCAAATTCTCTGCTTAACCTCCAGAGATAGGCACTGCTGTCTGGGCTGATGAAGAAGAAACCTGAGTGGTCAGGTAAGTAGCCCAAGGCTATACAGTTAGGAAGTGTGAGAGCTGGGATTAGAGCCCAGGACACAGTCCACAATCGCTCTCTTCTCACATTGTGTTAGTTGTGCAACTTGAGATTCCCTTCTCAGGCATCACCCTACAAGCTAATCTCTTGGTTTATTTTTGCTAAATTGAATCTGCATTGGCCTTGAGATTTTTGGCTCTAGAGTCAGACTGCCCCAGTTTAAATCCTGGCTCCACCAGTTACTACCTAAAGGGTTTGGATGAGTGATTTAACCTCTCTGTGCTTTCATTCCTCGATCTGTAAAAAGGGATAATATAAGCACCTACTTCATGGGTTTTGCACAGGATTTAATGAGATGATACACGTGGAGATTTTAAGGGACTGGCACCTAGTAAATGTTCAATAAATGCCAGTAATAATTATTATTATTTTTTGAAGATTTTATTGAGGAAGGGGAACAGGACTTTATTGGGGAACAGTGTGTACTTCCAGGACTTTTTTCCAAGTCAAGTTGTTGTCCTTTCAATCTTAGTTGTGGAGGGCACAGCTCAGCTCCAGGTCCAGTTGCCGTTGCTAGTTGCAGGGGGCGCAGTCCACCATCCCTTGTGGGAGTCGAACCAGCAACCCTGTGGCTGAGAGGACGCGCTCCAACCAACTGAGCCATCTAGGAGCTCAGCGGCAGCTCAGCTCAAGGTGCCGTGTTCAATCTTAGTTGCAGGGGGCAGAGCCCACCATCCCTTGTGGGAGTCGAGGAATCGAACCGGCAACCTTATGGTTGAGAGCCCACTGGCCCATGTGGGAATCAAACCGGCAGCTTTCGGAGTTAGGAGCATGGAGCTCTAACCTCCTGAGCCACCAGGCCGGCCCGCCAGTAATTATTATCTGTCTGCCTCTGCCTTGGACTGTTCACTCGTAGGAAGCAATGTCCTGATATTGACTATTAAACCCCTCAGCACTTTGACATGGGAAGATGGATGTTTAATAATTGCTCCTAAAGAAGTTGTCCATCAAGATGGCACTGAGAGATTCCTAAATATAGTTTGCAATGCGTTTAAGCCACTACCCACCTCCTTTTCCTGGGGATCCAGAATAATCAACACCTGAGAAGCTCAAGCAGGAGGGAGATCTGCCCCTAGCACACTTTGAACTGGAGTTGTTTTTTGTCTGTGTGCCACCACACTTGGAAATCAAAAAGCAAGTCAGTTCTAGGGGTTGCATCACTGGGCAGAGGGCGTCAACTGAGAAGACCCAAGTTCTCGTGCGTACGCTGCACCCACCCGGTTGTACAACATGGGCAAGTACTTGCCCCTTGGGGCCCACTGGACATGAGACAGCGACTCACCCTGCCCCTAAAGTGAATGACAGCACAAAAGAGGCCACTGAGTCCTGAGTAAGTCCAGGTTCTTCAGGAAAGCCCCTCTCGAAGGCTAATTTCCCACCTGGAGGCCTCTGCCCATTTTAGAGGTTTGGATTCATCTGGGGAGGACCCAAAAGTACAAGAAGGAAAAAAAAACCAGCAGAGTATGTTGTAGGATACTGAAGAGGGATAGGCCAAGGGCAGGATGGTCAAAGGTCAAGCAGCAGTCAGACTTAGCCAAGATGGTCCTTCTGTGACAAAGGCGGAGCTGGAGCAGAGCAATTTTCTAACTATAAACAGAAACTCAAGATGCCCCAAACCACACAGTCATGACACAGAAGGTACCAGGGAAGTGTGTGTAGAGGAAAGGGCTGTGAGAAGTGGCAGTGAGGGACAGAGAGAAGGTGAGTGGATGCTGGGACTTGTGGATGCAGGCACAGAGCCAGGTTTTGTGGGGCCTACACCTTATACAATTTGGGGGGACCTCATTAAGAAAAAAGATTACAAACATGAGTTACATAGGGCGTTGGAAGAGGCGGTGCAGGTGAAGGAGCCTTAAGCTAAGCTGCATTGCTTCACGGTGAGCTGAGCTAGCCCCCACGCCTGTTGGTATCCCTGAACACCGGTGCACACTTACACACCTGCATTTGTCTGGGCCCCCTTGCCCCTGCCTCAGCACTATTTCTCGTTCCCTTCACACAGTGCTTTGCCTGACCTGATTTGTCTTGATGGCAGAGAACACAAATTAGAGCCCCCACAACTTGGAATTAAATTCCTCCCCGCTCAGTGCAATGTATGTTTGGCTTTTGCACCACTCCCCTAACCCCCTCCAATGAGCTACACCATGACCATCACTACCAGGGCCCAATCCCTCCCCACACCATGCACTTTGCTGTGGGTAGCCCCACCTTCCCGAAAGGGCATTATAGGGGCCCTCCAATCTGCCAGAAGGGGTGAAATCGCAGCACCCCCCACCACCACCACCACCACCGCCTGGCCCCTTGCATTCCAGCCCTGCGCCCAGAATTTGACCTTCTCTGTGGCTGGCTGCAGATGTGTTCTGTGTTACAGAAATAGCTGGGCTCCTGGGCCCGTGCAGACCCTCCCTCTCCTCCACTCAGAGACACCCCCACCTTCCAGGCTCCAGGGGAGTCAGGCAAGATCAGAGGGAAGTGCTCAGTTCTCCATTCCCCTCCCACACACCCGGCACAGAACAAAGCCAAATGGGGCCTGTCTCCCCACCCCTCCTTCCAGCCCCAGTACTTCTGCTCCATGTCTGCCACTACAGTGAGTGGAATAGACCTGAAAAAGGCATACAGAAAAAAGGGGTAGAGCACCATGAAGAGATTATACAACCTGACCCTTCAATTTGTCTGTTCTCTTCTCTAGGATTTGTTTGGATGAAGGCAGCAGCCAACTCAAACCCCTGTCTTCGCATGCAAGAGGATGATTCTACAGTCACTGATTTGATCCTAACCTAAACGGGACAGTGGGTCTGGTAGCCCTCATGAGCCCAAGATGGAATCAGGGGAAACAAATTCAATTACATTATGAATGACTGAATTCAGAAACAGTGATGAGCTTTTGCATATTGACTCCCTAGTATCCACTGGAACAATACAATCTTGTACAAAGGACTTTACTAAAAGGATAGAATTTTACCTATGGGCAAAGCAGGGGCCTAAATGGCCTTCAAGGATCAGGTCACATGCCTTTTCTACCCACAGGGAGTGGCAATGACACCACAACCATGCCCTGGGCTCCTTTAGTCACACTACCTGCTACCTACTAGGCGTTGCCCATCGCCATGATCAGGAGGGAAAAGAACTGAACAAGAGAAGTCAGGGGTGTATAAACTCTCCACACCAAACTCCTCTAGGCTTGGAGGTCTAAGAAGGGCTAATGTGTGACAGAAAGTATCCACCCCTTTCTAGAAACTGCCCACACCCCGAAGTTACAGTGGTAATAGCCATGTTCTTAAACCTCGAAACCACTCTCTTGGTTACACGGGTAGCTGTCTGATCACAGCTCAGCCAAACCCCTTGCTGGGGATGAGAACTTGGACTGAGAGAGAAAAGAGATCCATCCTCTTCAGGTGACACGCATACGAGGGAGTTGCTGAAGGCCATCTCTTCTACCCTGTAGACTGACTACGAAGTCGAGAGACATCTACAGTGAGAGCAAAGACTGAAGCCAACACATGGAGAGGAGCAAAATAACAAGATCACACTTGAGGCATTAGGCTTCTTGGTTCTAGCTTGTTCCTGTATTCCAGCCATTTCTTTGACCCTTACAATAAAACCATCTTTGGGGCTTAAGCTGCTATGACTAGTTTCAGTAACACGTACTCAGAAGTCCTAACTATACCAGGAAGAGGGACAAGATGACCAGGATGACTCCTGGGGGACCCAATGTCTCATCAGCTCTGCATGGCTGGTTGTCATGAGGAAGAAAAGAAAGGTGAAAAGAGGAAGAAGGAAAAGGGCTGGGAGGTTTGCCCAAGGGCAGCAGAAAACAGTTCTGGGAGACCTAGTTTACTACTATCCAGTTTAGAAAAGCTCCTAGGATTTTTAGGAAGGAGCTGGCAACAGGAGAAATGAGCCTATCTAGGTGAGCTAAGATCCCTAATGAAGGTGGCAGGTGAGCACTGCTGATGGACAGGCTTGGGGAGTTCTGAGTCAACAAGCTGACAGAGCTTTGAGACATGTACCACAGGACAGCCATGATTCTGGGGAGTAAAAAATGTTGTGTTCTTCCTCCTGCACTTTCTAAAGCAAATGTGGGTCTTTTGCTACCTTGGAGCCTCTGAGTTCTCAGGCCCAGGGGTTCTAATCGGCCCCTCAGATCTTCTTTAGAAAAACCTAATTCCCTGACACCAATTTCATGAGCTAATAGTCCCTTTAAGAATATTTTCCCCCATCTGTTCTCTAGTTGGCTGGAGCAGATGTTCCTTGTTGCTATGGCAACTAACCTACCACCCTTCCTAATGGTTATCTTCCTAGTGAAGGACACAGCACAGGCCACTCTGCTCTGCTGCTTAGAGTTCACTGACAGCGGGTTTCTCACCACACAGGAATACCATGAACACATGGGCCTGGATGTTATGAGTTCAAATCGTTCATGACCTAGAGATGACCCAGAAATGGCAGTCGTCATCTGACCACACTTAGAAGGCAGGGGAGAAGGATTATCTATGCCACTGCCCAGACAACAGACCAATGTCCATCTTTCCAATAAAGTGCTAAAAGCACATAATGTATCTTTAGCAGATTGAATTAGCACTTCCCTTGACCTTTTTCCACATCACTGGTGAAGACCAGTGAGACCCTTTAATTGAATTCTCCTTATTTCAACATCATTATCTGGGGTTGATGATCCTTCCAGACAGTCCTTCTCTCAAGACTGGTCCCTACTCAAAGAAAGACTTCTATAGCCAGCAATGGGTGGGGAAGCAGGAAACACTGTGCATTCCACTGGTTCTTCATAGGAGGTGGGATGTGAGGGGGTTCCCACTGCAGATGATGCTTCTCTCACTAAACCCAACTTGACCCCAATGTTCTTGGCTCTCACAGCCCCCACAAAGCCAGCTGGATTCTTCTTGAAGCCACAAAGCTGACTGAACTTTAGCTTTCTTTCTTCTGTGCCTTTAGCCTACAGGGATCCCAGAAGGCAATGTATAAACAAATGAAACTTCTCAGATGTACAGAAAGTACCTCCCTAATTAGAGCTCCCCACCCCCACCCTTGACTCTCCTTCACGCATTCCTAGAGGTAAAGTGTGCCAAACCTCCAACTAAGAAGCCTGACTCTGGAGGCAACAGACCTGGATTGTAATCACATTTACTGGCTGAATGGCATTAAGCAAGTTACTGACCCTGTCTCAGCCCTAGCTTCCTCATCTGTGAAATGGGAATGCTAATTCCACCTGATAGGATTTTAGGTGGCAGTGCAGAGCTGCAGTGCTTTAATCCACAAACATCTCCAAAGCCACAAACATCTGAAAATTGAAAGCTTTTTTCTAACTCAACTGGTGGCAGAACCCAGCCTGACTTGACCATAGTTAGCAGCAAAGCATGACCCAAACTGGCACGAGACTCTTCATAGCCTTTAATTTATCCCACTTATGTGACTCTCTAGGTAGGTCTTGCTGCAGAAATATTAACATATTTGATTTGGGAGCTGCTCCAGACCCTGCTGGAGATTGTATGTAATACACAGTATGTATGTCATGTTCCCATTCTGAAACCCACAAGCCCCAAAGGTTTCAGAGGACGAGTTGTAGAGCTGTCTCTGCTACTCCTCCAGCCCCTGAAGACAGGGGTTTCAGGAGAACCACCAGACTTATTCAAACTAAAGATGTTGACAGCCACTCGCCTCATCACAATTTGGATCTCCCCTGGGTCCCTGCAGCCTGGAGCCAGCTCCCTGGAATGCAAGTTGGCATGGGGCAGGGGAGAGTACCCTAAGACCAGCCCAGCAACCCTTAAGGATCTACTGCTTTTCTACCAGAACAGAGCTGGCAGAGGACGTGCATTGCTGTTACTAGGTTGGACTTCAGGCATAGACATGCCTGAAGATTCCTAACATACATGCCTCCCAACTCCCCGCCTCACTGGGCTTCCAGCCCTGTCTCCAAACCCCCACAGCTTCATCTGTACTACCTACTCCCTAAAGGTGTTCCCAGGGAAATAAACGACTGAGCCTCGGGGAAGGCATGGGGGGGACAAAGTTTGTGGGGAATTGGGCTGAAGCAAGGAAAAGATGCTGAGTGTGAGGAAGATGATGAAGATGGGATGCTCTGGGGTGAGAAAAAGCACATCCAATACACACACAGTGGAACAGGTTTAGCGTGTTTCACCTGATGTGTTTTATGGCCCCAGGAGGCTTTTAAAATAGGAAAGCAGCCCTGGCCAACAACTATGAGCAATATTGGGCAATTGCTATCCTCAGATCTCTTGGCTCTAGACATACATTTTAGGATCTTATTGATGATTGTTAGGGACTTGACCCAATCTGAGGCACAGGCGTTCAAGTGGGCTTCTCAGTTCTGACCCTGGATCTGCTGTCCAGAGAATACCTGTCTCATCCTGCCCCCTCCAGCGACTTTTCCAACAGACATGCAATTCTGAAAGAGATAGCAGACTCTCCTTCTCTTGGAGCAGTAAGGTCTACCTGAAGTTCTGAGAAAGGCCCTACTATCTGCCTCTGAAAACTGAGGCATGTGGAGTTAAACGAATAGGGTGGTGGCAATAAAATTTAACTCCCTCATTTTACAGATGAGGAATCTGAAGCCCAGAGAAGGACTGAGTTGCCCAAGATCATTCAGCCAGTTGAAGACAAAGGTAGCCCTAGAGTCCAGATACTACTTTCCATAGCCTCACCATGACAAGGATGGGGACATCTTTAAGGTCCCAATCATGTCTTTGTTGACCTTTACCATCAGAAAAGGCCACACTAAATGGTACCTTCTGCCCTCTTGGCTTAAACATCTCAGAAGAGATCCTACCTCCAAAAATTTAGCTGTGCTCCCTATCTCTGTGTCCCAAATATATCCAAACTTAGGACAAAATTCTCATTAAAGCCTCCTTGGGGAAAGCCACCATCACTGGTGACCAGAGATAAGGTAAGAGAACTACTGCCTCGTCACGATCATTCACCTGCCCCAAACCTTCAGATGCACTGCAGAGATCTTTAATCGGTACTTTTGGATCCTTTTTCACTTTGTCTTTCCTACTCAGCTGGTTTGAACAGGTCCATGGTGCCTGTCATCAGTCACAGGTTCAGGCTTTTCCACAGCACTGCGCTTAAGGAATGTGCTGCCATACTGACCCCTCAGCACCCAGAAACCTTTTGGAGAGGAGCCCATGCACTTGAACTTGGTCTTCCTTGTCAGAGCCCAGGCCCCCATTTCCTTTACTGGTAGTAGTTTGTCCTGCTTCTCTGTTTGCACCAGGAAAGCTTAAAGGTCTGCTACCTAACCCCCAAATTTAACAACATAAATCAAATCTCAATTGTTTTCCTAGACTAGGAGGGCACTTGTTTAAGACCATGAAAATGGGGTGGAAAATCAGAAAATTCTCTTATAAAGAAGCTCCTGGGAATCTGCTTTCAGAAAAAGGGTCTTAGAATGAATCTCAAAAAGAGCATCTAGTTCTATCTCTAGGGTGATTTCAAACTAATTTTCCCCTAAACAATTTCTCTCCTACAAGTCTGCACACATGTGCACACCCAACAATGTGTCTCAGGTCAGAAGCCTGGGGATTCCCACATATTTGCTGCTATTCAGGCCTGACTCCTCAGAAGGTAAAAGACTCAGACACTCTAATGCCTCCAGGAGCCTCCAGATTTAGAAAAGCTCCAGTCGATATTCTTGAGAGCTCAGGAAGATCCACCATTTCAAAAACTGATAGCAAAATTTTTAAATGCCCTGATTCTTGACCATCTAGTTACAAAGATGTTTCCAAATGATTACCACCTGGACAGCAAGACCCCAAATGTAAAATATACCTCATGCTGCTCCCATAATCCAATCCACAAATCCCCTCCATCTTTCCAAGGATAGAAGATGACTTCCATCATTCCCAAAAGATGACTATAGGAATAGGAATAGGCAAGGCCTATTTGGAGCCCCTCAGAGAAGGGGGAATCTCAGACCTTAATGAAGGGGAAAAAGAAGTGAGAGCACATTCCTTTGCCAGTGCCCTAGTCCTGGAGGTAGGAACCTCCCACAACATGGGGAAACCAAGTCTCATTGTGAGTTTATCATGCTCCAAGGACCCACAGGGAAATAACAGTGGAGATTAGATCAGAATCCAAGTTTTATGGAACCTGCCCCAAAGAGCCCTTATCAGGGAGATTGTCATCTGTCGGGAGAAGGTCCTGCCTGGAGGCAAGAATTTTGGATTTCACGAACCAATTACATTTCAAAAAATTAAATTTAAGAAACCACTAAAAGATTGCCAGTATTTTGCCAAATAAGGACATTTTAAAAGGCCAACTACCCTCTACTCTCACCATCAGCTCAAGAAAAGATTAAGAAAGCCATAACCTCAGAATAAATATTTGAGTACATCTCCTGCCCCAAAAAGAAATCCTTTAAACTGAATACATTTTGCTTTCCAAAAAAAAAAATTCAGTATGTTTTACCCATTTTTCTCATTTCACCTCAGACTGGTGAAAACTTGATAATCACTGAGGCAGCTGACCTCTCTACGTTTCTTTTAGCTTAAGCCTAGAAATTAAGAGAAAGACTCTAAGCATTGGGGATTGCGGCCTTTCCAGGACTGGACAAATGTGGAAGAGAAGGGGAAATCAAGAAGCATACACTGTTCTTTGCTTATGTGAATGCACTCTGTCAACTACAAAGAACTGAACAAATGTTGGTTGTTATTTTAGAAATACAGTGTTCTGTGAGGATCTACTTCCACTTGGAGCTTCCCAAAATTCTGGGAGTCCCTGAATTTCACAGTTCCTCTGCCTGTTCAGATAATCCCGGGAGAACAGGAGGAAGTCAGTCTGCCCCAAGTCAAGAATTATCTGAGAGATAAAGGTAGCATCAAACCTGCAATGTAACAGAGACCCAGACCTACCGATACCATTTCAGTCGCACAATTAAGAGCCCGGGAGGGCTCCCTGCCCTTCCAGGGAGCAGTTTTCCCCTCTGCCTTCCACCGGTTATTACTCCTTGCTCATTACTATATGGAGAAAGTCTGGGGGATGAAGAAGTAGAGGGAAGTGAATACAGTACAGTGGTGCACAGGGAAAACCCAAGAAAAGTACTGAATCAGGAATTGGATCTCGATCCTAATCCTTGCCTTTTGCATCTTTTGGCTCCAGTCTCCCCCATCTCTGTTGTAGGAATAATATTCTCTCTATCCTACTTATAGGACTACACTTAGCCTGTGAGATCCTTGAGGGCACAACCAGGTCTCATCACGCTGTATATACTCAGTATTTAACACAGGACCTAGTAAAGAACAGGGGTTGGCAGACATCTGCTGAACTGAGCCAGATGGGAATGTCTATGAAAGTGAACTCCAAGCTGGAAAAGCACTACACGACTGAAGAAAAGGAAGGGTTACTATTGTCTGTTGGCCAAAATTATGTACCACACCATCTATCAAATATACAAAGACGCTGGAATTCTATTTGGAAGTAGCTGGTGATGTAAATAAAAAAAGCATTTTTAATAATGTACGATCTATTAATTATATTGCCTAACAAATATCTGTGTGATCACCTCACAGATTCAACTACACAACGTCTTGCGCCTCAAGTTTGTTTTTATGCACTCTGCCCAGCCCACATCATCTCTCAGCCATCTCTCTTGTAATATTCGGAAGTCAGTAGGCAAACTCTGGTTCTCTCACTATTTTGGGTTACATGTATATTGAGAGTTGAGGTCCCCTGGCTGGCTGCAGCTTTAGAATGTACAGAGCTTAGGACTCCTCGTCGTTCCCCTCTCCTTCCTCCTTTCCATCTACCCCATGTTTTGCTTCCAGCTCACTCCACCACACTCCTCTTCCAATGCTTACCTCACCACCCCAAATCTGCTTTTCAAAAGCTACCTCCTGTCTCTTGCAGAGTCCCATTGGCCTGGCCCACCCACCGTTCCTGCCAGACCCTGCCTCACAGCATGGGTTGCCCGCTGGGCATAACTGCACAAACAACAGGTCATGGCATCTAGGTTAGGCTGTCTGCCCACCAGCCCCTGTATGAGGTAGGTCTCTGATTTCTGTTCCTGGCCATTGAGACACCATACAAACCCTGGGAAGACAGAGCCATGTTCAGTCAGCCTTACCTACCACCTACCAATCATCTCCCCACCCAAATGTCTGCTTTCAGGAAGAGTACCAAGCCCCCATCCCCACCTCTGCTCCAGACATTGGCCTCCATCCTGCCCCATTCTGAGGCACTGAGAAGTGCTCCTGGCGCTTGACCTCTCAGCTTTAAAGCCTGTAGGTTAGTTCAAACTAATTCCACATGGAGGTCATGCTGGTATCCATACTGGTTACAGCTTCCCACCATGCACACAGCTACAGGACTCACAGCTAGCTTTATCAGGAATGTTTCCAAGTGCCTGCAAAAACCTGGACTGGCTCTAGGGACAATAGTCCTCTGGACATATATCTCCAGTACTGACCCATGTCCCCAAGTTCCCTCCGCAGCCCCCTACCTCCACGTGAGGAAACAGTCACATTTTAGAAGTCAGAAAATTTCTCAAAATTTTTGATGGGAGACTCCCATGGAAGATGGACATTCATGGGATATTCTTGTTAGGAGAGAAAGGGGAGCAATAACAATAAGAGGAAATAAAAGGTTTATTTTCCAAATATAACAGAAGTGCCCCCAACACACACACACTTTCTCTCTCTCTCTCTCTCTCTCTCTCTCTCATCATTCTCATTACTCCTCTTTGCCCAGCATGTACATATGTCCTTCTCCCTGGTCCTGTCCACTGAAAGTTTGGGTAGCCCCAGTTCCTCCTAGCCCAGGTCCCCTGGACCCCAGATTTTACCTTTCACGCTGGAAGTCAGGACCCAATTAGAAAATGCAGAACACGGACTGGGAAAGAATGAAACAATATTCCAAATCCAAGAAAATTGTCAAGGCTAGCAGATGCGGCTCCAGTGAGAAGGAAGGAGACAGAGAGAGAGCCTGGGAATCCAGAATTTCACCAATCTTCCAGGAAGGCTCTAGTGTCAGCTCTCTCTCTGCTCCAGCATTGACTGAAAACCAGGGGAAAGTCTCCTGATAAAGCAAGGGGTCTGAAATCCGAAACTGCAGGTTGGCTGAGTCCTATATAAACACACTCACACCCAGCTCCTTGGTCTGATGGCTGAACCGCCCTTCCCTCCCCACCCTGCCTGCAACTTGGTAACATCAGACAGCCCTTTGGCTGTAGCTCCTCCAGACATCCCAAACAGAGCCATGCAGACATGAAGAAAGAGGACAGACATGGGGAGAGAGGCCTGTCATGAGCTGTCCACCGGCTCTCTCTGCCCCAACCCTCTCCAGTAGTTCAAGTCCAGGTGGCTCTGAGGATCATGGAGGTAAGGGTTGTCGTGAGGGGCAGCCTGTGGGTGTCTGCTTCTGCTCCCCACATAAGGAATGCAGGATGTGGCTAGGCCAAAAAGGAACACCCACGGGGCCATAGATAGGGGAGTCATACCACTATAGTCTCACTGGAGGCTGGATTCACACGACGTGCGACCTGCTGTCCGCTTTTCTGCCACCCGACCGACGACTCTCTCTCCACCACAGCCACGGCAGTTATATCAGTGGCCAACTGGCTAACCGGCTACAGCTGATGGCCAACTAGCCACAGCTGACGGCCATCTACTACCCGAGCCAGCACCTTTCCACATGAGGCCGAGAGCCTGGAAACTGCTCTCTGGGGCTCTGTCCCCACAGGGTGATGGGCAAGTTACCACTTTAGAAGCTGAGATTTCTAGACTCTTTCTCCATATCAAAGAGTAATAATCTCCTGAGATCAGAGTCCAGATAACTAGTCTACGTGTACTAACTGTAAATGTACCTTTCTCTTCTCTCTCAAATTCCTGCATCTGGTTCTTACAGAGCCACTCCTCTCCCTATATTTCACCTTCAATGTAATAGCACCAGACCAGGTGCTTGTGGGAAGGGAAATCACGGTGACAATTGCCTCATTTTGTAGATGAAGGAGCTGAGACCAGGAAGATGAAATGGCTTGTCAAATCTGGAGAGGGACTCCTAGCACAATTTGGCATCTTGGGTGGTAGAATGGAAAGGCAGCTTTAAAAGTCAGGTGGAATCACGTTTTAATACAACTAAATATTCACTTGCATCACTGATTGTGAGAAAAAGTCACTTAACCTCTGTGGGCCTCAATTTCCTCATTTGCAAAATGAGGCAAATGATACTACCTGAGAGAGTAACAATTAAATAAAGTAGCAAGTATAAAGCAGTAGGCACATAAAGATCCACCGCCCTCCGCTCTGTTCATTACTGCACACTCCCTTTCGTTAGCTTATTTCTGACTCAAGAGGTAACTCTAAATTGCCTTTAGTATTTACTGTTCCTTCAGGTGTTGGTTTAACGTTTCTCGTTCATTGTCTTTATGTCAATCTGACTAGTCACATTCGCAGGTCACTTTGTACAGTGCTCAGAATGCAATGCTTCAGGTCTATAAAGGGAAATGTTTAATTCACAGGCCAAGGTCATAGATTCGCACTGCAGACCTCCCTGCAGATGTCTCTCACATCTCCACCTCCACACTCCAAGCTTTAGTCTCATCAGCCCAACCAGCTGTTGAGCACTTCTCCAAAACGACAGGCACACCCTCATTTTATTGTGCTTCACAGGTGTTGAATTTTTAACAAAGTGAAGGCAAGACCCTCCACCACCAAAAAGATTATGACTCACTTTATTGCACTACTTGCTTAATTGTGGTCGTCTGGAACCAAACCTGCAACACCCCCAAGGTATGCCCGTAGTCTTCGCCTTAAACTCAGCACGTCTGAAATGAAATTAAGATTCACCACCCATTGACTTACTAACTATATTACAGTACTGATGTAGAACAGTCTCCAACACAGAGTAAATAAGATAATGAGGAGCAGAGCAATTAACTTTGTATGCTACCATGTGGCTTAAGAAATACTTTGTGGGCTGACCCAGTGGCTCAGCTGGTTGGAGGGCCGTGCTCCTAACACCCAGGTCGATGGTTCGATTCCCGCATGGGCCAGTGAGTTGCGCCCTCTACAGCTGAGACTGTGAACAACAGCTCTCCCTGGAGCTGGGCTGCCGTGAGCAGATGGAGGTTGGCGTGAGCTGCCATGGGCTGCTGTGTGCCACCATGAGAGGCTGGTGGCCAGCGTGAGAGGCTGGCAGATGGTGAGCAGCTGACCGACGACTGGTGACCAACTGCCTTGTGACCGACTGCCTCAGCCGGCGGGAGCACAAGGCTCATAATAGCAGCATGGGCCCAGGAGCTGTATCCTACACAACTAGACTGAGAAACAATGGCTTGAAACGGAGTGAGGGGAGAGGCAGAAGAAAAGAAGAAAGGCGGGGGAGGGGGGAGAATACTTTGTAACTACCTGTATGATTATATTTACCTAGAGCAGGGGTCAGCAAACATTTTATGTAAAGGGTTAGGTAGTAAATATTTTCAGCTTCATTGGCCTTATAGTCTCTGTTGCAAATACTCAATTCTGCCTTTGTAGAACAAAAGCAGCCACAGACAATATATAAACAAATGAGCATAAACAAATAAGCATAAATGAATTAGCATGAATTAATCAGCATAAACAAATTAGTATCAACAAATGAGCATAAATGAATGAGCATTGACAAATGAGTATAAATGAATGAGCATGGCTGTGTTTCAACACAACTCTACTTGTGGACACTAAAACTGAATTTCAGATAATTACACTGTATCACAAAATTTTATTTGTTTCTTTACTTTTTTCAACCATTTAAAATGTAAACATCATTTTTGGTTCATGGGTCATGCAAAATGAGGTGGTGGGTCAGATTTGGCCCATGGGTCATAGCTGAGACTGGCTTAGAGCATCTCAGGAAGGACACACCTGAGACTGGTAACAGTGACCATCTCCAGGGAGGGAGCTGGCGATAGATCCAAGATAAGGTAGGAGGGAAGCTTTCCACTGAATACTATTCTGTACCATTTGAATACTGTAACCTATGCACGTTAAAAAGAGTCAATTATTAATGGGCTCCACATCGAAGTTCTCTTACTTCTATCAATATCAACGTTAACTATCCCAATCAAACAGGCTTCTAACTATCAGGTCAACTCAGAATCTCTCTCTCTCACCCCAATAGTAAGTAATCAGTGTCTAAAATCCACTGGCTCAGTTCACCAAAGTGCCTCAGCCTACTACTAGCTATTACTCTCCCATTCACTCCTACCATTGCCTTAACCATTTACCACACTCAGCTGTCATTCCAGACAGCCTTGTACCCTTACCTGATTTTTTACTTGTGTAAAGCTTATTTCCAAAAAAAAGAGACTGAAGCTTTTTAAGGAGTGGGACTATGTGTGGCAATTGCTTGCCTTTCCCCTTGGCTCCTACACTAATGCCCTGCGCCTAGTGGGAATGCTGTAAATAGTTGCTTGACTATTAATCTCCCATCCTGTTCAAGATAGTTTGGAATACAGAGAAAGATCCACCCAGAATAGAAGCTGGTTTTGAGGCATGCAGCAGGGCAAGAGTACACATGAGCTTAGAGCCCTTGATCACAGTAATGAACATTTAGGGAGAGGAAAGATGTTACAATTAAGACTTGATCTAAATGAAAGAGGTGCTTTGGAAAAGGAAGTCAGGAAGCCCCAGGGGAATTTTCTCCTAATTCCAATCTCTTACGCATTAGCTTAATAGGGTAGGGAAACCCCCCATCCTGTCCTGGGGAATTTTGGTGATCCCAGAAGGAGAGCCTCCCACACTGAGGAGGGATCTCAGCACTAAACAGTCTGCCCTCCCACCTAATGCAGGAAAAGATCTTTGCAGCACCTAGGAAAAGTGAACATGCCACTTGAACTCCTGCAGAGACGAGATGCTCACTACTTTTGCTGGTAGCCCGTTCCACTGTAGAAGAATGTTGTTAGCATGATTTTCTGCTTCCACTCATTGTTTCCAGGTCTGGAACTAAACAGATGAAGACTTCCTAAGTGGGTCACAAAAAAAACTAATGATAACTGCCAAATATAATAGTTCTCAAATATTTTTTCTTTTCAAGATGTTCAAAGAGTTTTTAAAGACACAAAGTCATTGACTCTTTGGAACTGGAAATATCTTTGCTCAAAATGTTTATTGAATGAAATTGAATATAGTCCATTTTCCTGCTTCCCAACATGAAAGAATTCAGGTTACGCTATAAGAGGAATTGTTTTAATTCTTTAAAGGAGGAAACTTCACAATTACCTATGGCAATGTGGGTCCCAACATCCCATTTACACACAGGGAACTCATGATTAGAACAATGAGGGGAGTTAGCTGACTTGCACAAATCACACAGCTAGAAAGTGGTAAACCCCAAATCTAAAACCAGGTCTGCCCAGCTTCAACATTCACAGTCTTTTCCCTACAGCCCAAAGTTTCCATGACAATAGATCACCAATCTCACCCTGTCTCTGAAATGGGAAGAAATGATTATTTCTATGATTTCTACCAGAAGCACAGAAGCGATCAACAGCCTGCCGCAGTCCCACAATCTCTCCCCAGATACTATCCTCTTGATACATTCAAGCCTTCCTGGGATAGAGAAAATTAGACCAAAGACAATCCAAAGCCAGGATGCCAGTGTCCCAAAGACACCCAAGGGGCAGAGGCCTCTCCCTGGCTCACACATGGTGCCCAGCCCTGTGCTTTCCTACGGCCAGCCTTCACTGGGGCCTGGCTCCAGATTCCCAACAGGGCTTGGTGTTTGGAAGCCCATGAAGCATGGCATTGTTTGGGCAGCACAAACACAACATTTACCTGGGGCCTGGCACCTTTCCTCTGCAGCCCTGCTTTTGGTAAATATTTGGCTGGCTTACCTAGAAGAGGGCTGGGGCCTCTTTGCCCCACATCCCAACAACCCCAGTTCTAGGAAGATGAGTTCGAGTGCTGGGGATAGGCACTGAAAAATCACAAACACTGAAATGTAGCCACTCCCCCAGTCATCAGTTTGCCTCTAGCACACCCTCTGGGCAGAAACATTTGCGCTAGGCCCTGTGCCCAGCGTGGAAACTCAGCTTCAAATCCCCAAATCGTTCCTGATTGTCCAGACGGAGTTCACAAAGCTCAGTGATGCACCGTCTGGCACACAATCGGCAGAGTTCCCCACCTGGCTCTCTTTCCAACCTAACTTACAGGTGCCTGGAAAAACACTCGGTTGCTCTCCACCTCAGAGTACCAACCCCCAGAAACACACACACTGTGGCTTCCGTGGCTACCTGGACACCATGGATGAACTCCCCCTTGCCTCCCCATTTCTCAAGATGGCAAACCACAACTAGGAATTTGAAGCTCATATACACAGGATGTTAATATTGGAGAGAGAAACAGGCCCCAAGCCTGTTTCAGGCTACCTCTCTTCTCAGTCCCTGCAGAGAAAACACCCATTCTCTCTGATAGTCTACAGTCTGTATTGGCCCAAGGAAATCCCATGATACTCTGCCTCCCCTTCCCCCATTCTCCGGGGGCTATCCTTGAGATCTTCTCCTCACACTCTGAAGCTACCCACCCTTTTATCTGTCATCTCCCTGAGAGATGTAGTCATTAGCAGAGAGCAGTATGTAGGTGTCTAATTAAGCAATCAGCAGCAAATGCAGAAACCTGTCCAAGCCACCCCACAGAGCATCCACCGGGGATCCTCTTACAGGCAACTCCCTCCCCCGAGCTTCCTGGAAAGGTCCCTATTGTTTGTCTAGAACTCAGAAAAGTGTCCGATTCTGCCCTCCTACTTATCTGCTGGCACTGGCTTCCCGGCCTCAGCACAACCCCAGGGGGGGCCATTCACATGGAGCACAATGTGACTGGTGTCCCCAGAATTGTGGGATACAGCAGCCCCAGGTGGGTGGGAAAGTGAAGGTCCTCAGATGGGAGGAAGAGGTTCTTCTGAGAGGATTCCACATACCTGGCCTCTTTAGGAGTCCCAGAGCCATATCTTGCGGTGCTGGCATTTTGGGGTCAGGGCACAGGTAAGAGGAGCCCTTGAATAGATTGGTAGGAGGTGGCAGAGGTGGGCAGCGTGTGTGGCTCAGCACTCCTCCCACCTATGTTTCTAAGTCCTCTCTCTTTTTTGCACTGTAAGCTCACCTGTTCCTGGTTCACCCTTTAAATGGAATGTTCCACTTGTTTTGGAAGCTCAGGGGTGTGTGAAATTCTCTGTTCAAAAAAAACTTTCTTTTTAGAGAATGGAGTCCTGGGATTCCATCAGATACTGCTGCAGATGACAGGTGGAGGAAATGGGACAAGGGCAATCGCAGAGGAGGACCCTTGGAGGACAAGACAGACTTTAACTCATGCCCACTCCACCTAGCCTGGAGATGGTCTAAGCTGGAGACTGGACGAGAACAGACACCTGCCGCCTCTGTGGCTGCAGGCAGATCCCCTTCTCGGGTGTCAGACCTGCACCCCAACAAGCTGGGGTGAGAAACGGTGAGATCCCCCCTTAACCCCTTCTACGGTGCCCCTCTTTGAATCATATCTTTCTTCTAGGCCCTTATCTCCCAGCTCAGAGACCTTTATCAGCCTTACCTCTTTTACCTTCACAATGAAACAGGAAGGTAGAGAATCCTGTGTTGATGCCACACGCTTTCCAAAGACACCGTGTGTGCGGCCGTATTGCGGGGGGCGGTGAGGAGGAGGAAGCAGCACCTCAGGGACAAAGCCAGGGCTTCTAATTCCACTGGGGCTCCAATTACCCCAAAACCACACCCGTGGAGGTGGGCACCTAAGTCAGTGCAGGCCTCAGTGCCCTCACGTGCCCCACGGCTCTGCCAGCTTTGCCCAGAATCCTAGCACACACTCTTATTCCACCAAGAAATGTGGGTTTTTCTCTGACAGAAATGGGAGAATGATTTTTTTTTCCAGTCATTGGGCCCTGTCCAGCTGCTTTCCAACTCCCATGAGACAAACTGAACTGTGATTACAGCAGAAAAGATTGAGGTTTGACACCAAGAAGCACTTGAAATGAGTGATAAGAGGAAGTTTAGTACTCTGCCATTGTGCTTTAAAAATACAGCCAATTTCCCCTCCGTAGGGTATGACTTAATGGCTGTTTTCATCACGTTATTCTCTTGCTCAGAAACGTCCAGTGGTTGCCCCCACCACTGCCTGCTACATAAAGGCCTCACTCCTTGTCTTGGTGTCCAAGGCCCATTACAGCGCATCCCCATTCATCGTTCAAATATCATATTCCACTGCTCTCTATGTAAATTTTCTAACCCAGCCGGAGTTTCTCAATATTTCCCAAAAAGCCTTAGGCATCTCTGTTTTGGGCCATGCCATCCCCTCCCTCGCCTTTCAGATGCCCCTTTCCTCTCCAGCCACCAGAGCAAGACATTTAATGTAGCAGTTCTCAGCCACACTGATTATCTCTACCCCGAGAAACTGCTCTAAAAGTCCGATTCCCAGATTCCATCCTAGATGCCTGCTGAATTCCAGTCTCCAGGGGAGGCTGGTGGACACTGCTTTCAGGCTGAACTCAGATGCCATCTCTTCCAGGAAGCCTCTGTTAAATGCCCCTACCTACAGAAAGCCCCCTCCCCTGTGAAGATATGGGCTTGTATTGATCATTGCTTCTACAGACATGCCCTGAGCATCCGCAGTGTTAGAGACTAAGGTGGGGTCCCTGCACTCGAGGGACCCCCAACTGGACATAGACAAACCCACAAAACCATCTTCCCCTCAAAAGCAGCCCGTGATGAGGGCAGAATGGAGAGTTGGGAGATGGTCAGAGGAGAGAGCAGCATGAGGACAATAGCTTCCGAGAGGGAAGGTGGCGCTCCAGAAAGAGTGCCACAGTCAAGGTAAGAGAATATTGGTCAGGGGTCATGCTGGAGGTAAGAATAGCCTCCGTTTACTGTGTGCTTACTTTGTGTTCTATTGGAACTGCTCTATATTTGTTTAGCCCTCATAACTAAAGCTGGGGCCGGGCTGTGGAGTCCCACCAGCACAAAGTAGCTCCTGCTCAGTAAATGTTTTCTCATTGATCAATAGATAAAACGTTCTTTGAAGGCTCATTCCCAGCGGGAAGAAGCCAGGATCTTTCAGGAGCAACTACAGCTCTGAAAAATAATTCCCTAACTTTTAGACTATTAAAAGCAACACCAGGGAGCAGAGGTACTGGCTGGTAGGAGCCCAGCTTTCCTGACACAGGATGGAATAGTGGGTGTTAGGGCACTCCCTGTCCCCATAAGGAACCCAGGTGAGGCTTGGGGAGACAACTGCCCCGAAAGACAGCTGTGGGTCACTCAGAAGAGACTACAGGGAAAATGTTCTCAATGGACGAACCTAGTGGTATCCAACTTCCAGCAGTCCCTTACCCCAAATGCCAGTGTGGGACCTGTGGGGGCAGGGTTCCCTCAGCACAGCCCAGAGCTGGCAGAGCCTCCTGAGCTGATCTTGACCTTCTCCTGCCCCAGAAGTGCAGCACCTTAGCTGATCCATCTCAGAGAGATGATGGTCTCTTCTAAAAGGTCACAGCTTCCTTTCGTTTCCACCTTTTCTAGCCATGAGTTTAACCTTTGTCTGGCTGGCTGGAATTTAAACACATTTCCCACTGGAGAAGTCAATATGGATATCAAATTTATCGGTGTAAGAATGACACCACCAGGCTCTAGCCTCCTCCGTCCTCTAGCCTGTGCGTTAGTACATCCCAGGGTGGGAATTACTCTGTTGTATCTCACCTATGGAACAACTGGAGCTGAGGGACAGAGGAGCCAAGTGATGAACCCAGACAGGTGCGGTGGCCTCTTTGTATCCACTTCCTTAAACATCATCATGGTTAATACAGAATCATACAATTGACCATGTGGTCTGCAGCTGAGACCACCAGAACTAGAGTCAGGGGACACGCATACTAGTCTGCTCTGAGCCTGGGCTACGTCACTGAACGTCTCTGTGCCTCTCTTTTTTCACCTATGGAATGGGACAGAAACTCCACTCACCTAATTCAACTTTTGTGAGTATAAAATAACTTGAGAAATATAAAAATGTGGCACCTGGCTCTCCCAGTCTGTCCTTCTTTCTTTCCCACCTTGACATTGATGCAAATTTCCCCCAACAGTAATAACAAGTGTTGGAGAGGATGTGGAGAAAAGGGAATCCTTGTGCATTGTTTGTGGGGATGTAAATTTGTGCAGCCACTATGGAAAACAGTATGGAGGTTCATCAAAAAATTTAAAATAGAGCTACCATATGACCCAGAAATTCTACTTCTGAGTATTTAGCTGAAGAAAAAAAATACTAATTTTAAAAGATATAAGAAATCCTATGTTCATTGCAGCATTCCTAGCAATAGCCGAGATGTGGAAGCAACATAGCTGTCCATCAATAGATGAATGGATAAGGAAGATATGGTATCAATATATGGTGGAATATTATTCAGCAATGAAAAAGAATGAAAAGTTGCCATTTACGACAACATAGATGGACATAAAGGGTATTACACTAAGTGAAATAAGTCAGAGAAAGACCAAAACCATATGATTTTACTTATATGTGGAATCTGAAAAAAAAAAACAAAAGCAAAATAAATGAACAAACAAACAAAACAAAAACAGACTCACAGAAACAGAACAAGCTGATGGTTGCCAGAAGGCAGAGGGAGGGAGGGATAGGTGAAAAAGGTGAAAGGGAATAAGAGGTACAAACTTCCAGTTATAAAATAAGTAAGTCAAGGAGATGTAGTGTACAGCTCAGGAAATATAGTCAATAATATTGTAATAACTTTGCATGGTGATAGATGGCTGGTAGACTTAGGGTTGTGATTGTATATAAATGTCAAATCACTAGTTGCACACCTGAAACTAATATAATATTGTATACCAACTATAATAAAATATTTATTTAAAAAAATTCCCTCCAACACAGCGTCACTCAGTTCATCTCTGGAACTGTCTGTAGGTTTCACCAAACACAGCTGGTACTTCTGAAGGGAAGAAAGAGGAGACAAGAAGATACTATAGAAGACTGTAATTGTGAATTAAGTCTCCTTCCCCCCAGAGTCGCCCACAGTCCTTCATGTTGTTACAGAAAAGTCATAACAGGAGCAAGAGGTGCAGGCATTTCTGTCCTGTCAGCTTTATGGACCATTTCCTCTGAAATTCTCAGAGTCCTCATTTACTATCCTCTCCAATGAGAGATGGCTAACATTTCCTCATACTAGGCCAAACTCATGACTTGTGTTTGTATCTTTTCATTCTTTGTAAGCCTCAAACAGTTAAAAAACAAACAAACAAAAATCAAATAGGGAAACTGAGATCTAGAGAGGGTAAGGAACTAGTTCCTGGTCACAAACTTTGTGACTATCAGTGAGGGTGGGTCCTAGTAAGGCCAGGCTCCCTTTAAAGTTGGTAGGAACTTCTACCCTCCTATAGCTCCCCGACTCCCCACCCCAACAAAAGTGACCCCTCCCTCTTGCACATGCGCTGTAACTCTTGCACAGATATTTCTGAGCCTCGCCATCGTCCAGTATTGCCAGAATTTGTTCACTTATCTGTCTCCCCATTGGACTCCAAGTTCCTTGAGGGCAGTGGTCATGTCTTTCTCATCTTTGCTTTTCGGAATCTGGCATATGGTGATTTCTCAATAAATGTTTGGTGTAAAAAAGGGCATAAGGGAGGGGAAGTGGGAGGAGAGAAGGAAGGGAAAAATGGAAGGGGAGGGAGGGATGAAGAGGGATGACAGTGGGAGGAGTGCACCGGAAGCAGGCAGGAGGGAGGGAGGAAGGGCGGGTAAGCAGGTACCAGCAGATAATGTCTCCCCAAGCCAATGGAATTGCACCGTGGTCTTCTGCTGATTTAACTGGGACACGTGGAAATAGGCTGCCCGCCGCCCTCCCCAGCACGTCCAGGATATAAATGAAAAGCACTTGTAAGGGGGTGGCCTTTCAGCTACCTAGGTGGCCAGGCAGTTTCCCAGACTCCAGATGTTACTGCTCCACTGTCTTTCTTTCTCTCCTTTCCCATCTCCATTAGCAGAGCCAGTGCCTCTTCTCCTCAGGGTACTGCTATGCTCCAATGCCCCTCATGCCTTGGTGTCCTCATGGTTAAATGGAGGCTCATTCTTGTCCTGGATGATGGGAATGGATTTAGGAGAATGGGGGCCTGCAACATAAGCAAGAGATACCCCTTCCCTAGACCCCCAACCCCAGAGGTGGGGTGAGCTTTGGGAGATATTTCTCAGGTGTGGAGTTGATGCCAGCAGGAACCTAAGAGTCACGTTCCTCCCTCCTGGAGGGGACCCTGCATGACCTGGGGAAACAACTGGAAACCATGACTTAACAAATTGGCTTCTCCCTGGAATTTCCCTGGGGTGAGGAGATAGGAAGACTTTCTGATCAGCCATGTTTGGACTGAACCCCTGAGAGGTCCCCACTGCTCCTCCTTCTTTTTGGAAAATACCAGGTCCCCTATTCCTCCCCATATAGTCCTCGATCATACATCAGTCACTCATTCCACAAGTATTTGTGGAGACCTACTATACCCAAGGCATGCTGGCCCCGGAGGGAACTCTTTGAACTAGATTTCTAGAATAGGTAGGGGTAGGATGAGGGTTCTTGGCCTTCTCTAAAAAATCCAAATAATGCTATCACACTCTGCAAATCTGCCTGATCTCTTTTGAAAAACAAATCCTCAAGCCAAATCTGGCCCATGCCAGGCAGCCAGGCACCTGGAAGTAAAGCAGGAAGCTATTCCAGGGGATCTTGTGGCTTCTCTTTTGTGCCAAAGAACTGGGCAGGGGAGGAGGTCCAGGCTCAGTCACTCTGGGCTCTCTGAATGGAAAACGCTATTGTTGCAAGGCAGAATGTGGGAGAGTATTAGTCAGAGACCATGGCTGCCTGGATGACCCTTGGGAGCATCCAGAGTAGAAAGAGTCAAGCTACATGGACAGGAGAGGCCATTACATAAAGCACCACTTAGTGGAAACCAAAGGCTTTGAGCTCTCATTCGGACCCTACAGCTAGTGTGCTGTGTGCCCTCAGGCAGGATACAACCTCTCTGATCCTCAGGTAGCTCACCTGCACAGAACCTCAAGGGGGCAAGGAGAGGAGAAAAAGCAAACTGTGCCCATGCCTGCTTAAACCCTTAAAGGATTAAATCCATTCTCCTGGTTAGAGCTGCCAAGGCTCTTCACAAGCCAGCCCGCCTTCCAGCCTTCTCCCCTGGGATCCCTGAAGGGTTCCCGGTGCTCTAGCCCCTGACCATACTGATGTATTTCCAGTTCACATGCTACTTGGTACATCTCAACCTGTGGGCATGCTGTTCCTTCTGCCTGAGCTGCAACCCTTCCACCCCTTCACCCTCCATTAAGGTTCAGCACAAAGCTGCCCCCTTCAGCCGCTCCTGACTTCCACCCAGGCAAGCTTCCTTCTTCTGTGTTTGCAAAGCATTCTGCACATCTAACCTTATTTTTCTTAATTCTTTGTTTACAAGTCTGTCTCTGCTGCTAGGCTATGAACTTTAAAGGACCATGTCAAATTCATCTTTCTTTCAACAAACATTTAGCAAATGTCTGCTCTGTGCCAGGCACTGATAAGTGCCAGGATCCAAAAGAGAGAAGGGCAGTCTCACAGTCTGCTTTCCCCAGTGCTTAGGCCAGAGAGGGCACTGAGGGCCCGGCCTGCTGCAGAGTCAGGAAAAGCAGGCGCCAGGAGCTGCCCTGGGCTCTGCAGTGCAGGCTCTTCCTTCTGTCCTTTAGCAGGAGACTAAAGGATATGGGGAAGAAGGAACTACAAACATAAACCATGGCCTTTTCCTGAGCACTTCACTTTACTATGTACTACCAAGTAGGCACTGTTGTTGGTATTTCAGAAACACTATTTTTCCTAATTTTCAAATTCACTCTCTGACAAAGGCCTTCATAGATGAGAACAGTGGTGCCCAGAGAGATTGGAAAATGTGCTCGAGGTCATGTAGCAGGTGGCAGATAAGACCTCAGGTATGCCTGACAGCCTCCTGTCCTTAGTTCCATGCTGCCCAATTTAAATACACTAACAGATGAGCACCTGTGTGCCTAGACATCTTTTTTAAAAGGAAGAAATAATGATCTATTAACCTCAAGGCTCTAAATGGTATGACTTTAATCCTAGCTGCTCAGACAGCCTTCTGGAAATTCTCTGTCCTCTTCCTTTCCCATTACAACAGCAGTTCCCAGAATCTTAATGAGCCAGGCTGGCTCCCCACCCAGCCTGGGGAAGCCAGTGGGACTGCTTGTCAGAGTGCTGCTATCCAGCTTTTGCCATCTTTAAAGTCATTAGGCCCCTGCAGCCTCAACCAATGTCTCTATTATCCAGAGCTATCAATCCCTGGGGCTCTGCCCTTAACTGGGAGATAGCAGATAATGGGCGTCCTGTGGCCTACAACCCCCTACAAATCACAATCACACTTCTCAGGTGTGCTCGTCCACATTTTCCTGTCAAGCATTTTTCTCGCAAAACCCAGTTCTGGCTACTGCCCATACAAACCCTTCTGCCTGGGCTTAAACAGCTCTTTCCCACCATCCCTTACTCCTTCCACTCTTTCCTTCTGCAACCCCCCTACTCGAACCAAGCTAACTGGCCCTGGGGATTTTGTAAATGCCCTTCCTGTACCATGAAGTGTCGTTGTTCCAATGCAAGTTCTATTCCTTCTTCCCATTCTAAATCTAAATTATCTCTTCCAGCAGGACCTCCCTGAAAGACTATGGCCAACCCTGATCTACCCTTTGCTTTGCATTTCCTTGGAACTTAATACCCTCCCTGCATTTACATTGGTTAGAACCATTTGTTACATTCATTCATTTGACAAACATTTACTAAGGGTCTACAACTATGTGCCAGGCATTTGTTTTTTGTCTACTGTGTGCCTAGCACTGTGCTAGGCACTGGATATTCAGCGCCCTCAAGAAGCTTGCCTCCTGGGCCGGCCCGGTGGCTCAGGAGATTAGAGCTCGAGCTCCTAACTCCGAAGGCTGCCGGTTCGATTCCCACATGGGCCAGTGGGCTCTCAACCACAAGGTTGCCAGTTCAACTCCTCCAGTCCCACAAGGGATGGTGGGCAGCGCCCCCTGCAATTAAAATTGAACACAGCACTTTGAGCTGAGCTGCCGCTGCGCTCCTGGAAAGTTTGAACCAGTCTGTCCTTATATTCCTGGCACATAATGGACACTCAATACATATTTATCAAATGAATGAACGACTTACTAGAGGGGCACATGGCAGAGGGTATGAGCTAGCTAATATCAACAGCTATTTGAGTGCATACTTTGTGTCAGGCATAATTCTAAATGCAACTCATTTCATCCTCACAACATGCACATGACTTTTGAGATGGCTATGAGCATTATCATCGCCCTTTTACCGCTGAGACCACATGGGGTTAAACGCCCAAAGGGGCAGGACTTGAACGGCACCTGGAAGACTGACCCCAGCGCTGTGCTGCAGACCACTAGCCAAGTACAGGCTGCACGCTCCTACTACCGGGATGTCACTCAGCTCTCATTGCAAGCATGCTGAATGAGTATTCTGGTGAGTGACGACTGAAGTCACTTCTGCCCTGTGCCCCAGGTTCTGAATGAGCCTGCATGAGTCACCTGGCTTGAAGGAAATGTAATAAAAATCCAGCTTGGAGGGGTTGGCTGTGTTTTGGCTGCACGAGGACTTCATGAGCCGCCTGCACTGTCCACATCCAAGAGTCCCGCTACTCCCCATGAGCCTGTCTCTAAAAGAGCGGCTTCTCTGTGACCTGATTGCCACACATAAAAAGGAACCAGGGCTGCTTTTTATGAAGGTGAAAGGAAATTTCTAGCATCTCGACCAAAGCTGAAGTAAAGAGCAGGGTTAAGGAGGATAGAGTCACGTTTGTCACTGAGACAAAGACATGCTGAAAATTTTTATAAATAGGATAAAGAGGGGCCTCAGTGAATAACGCCTTTATGGGATGGGATGGGAAGGACGGGGCTGGGCAACTCCAGCTCTGGCTATGTTTTGACGCCCATTAGAAAGGATGTTCAGACAGGAAAGTCTCAGCACCAACGAGACAGAAGTTGGGGCAAAAAAAAAAAAAGAACGAAGAAATAATCTTCTCTGATGTTGGGTTTCTCTAACAAAATCTTAACTGGGAGGGATAAGATTCAGAAGAAGGGATTTGGAGCAGGAGAGACTATCCCAGAAATCACAAAAGCTGAAGATTTTGTGCCTAAAGGTGCTAAATCGGAAGTTGATGCTGATCTTAGTGCTTCTATATGATCTTGAGCCAGTAGCTTACTAAACTTTCCACAGATTTCAGCTTCCCCACTTATTAAAAGGGTATCATGTCACCTGTAGGTGTCTTTATCCTTTGGCATAGGGACTGTGTTAGGGTAAAGGAGACCAGAGACCAGATGGCTTGGAGTTATTTAGAGGAGAGGAGATGCAAAAATGCAAGCTCTGATCGGAGGTCTGGGCTGTAGACAAGCAGGAGCCGCCTCCAGGTTTCCTTTAGCTGCCCCAATTGCAGGCAGAGAGAAGCAACTGTTTTGATTGTCTTGGAGCAGGTGGGAGATAGAGAGGACATGCCTCCTGCACCTTGGATAGGTGACATCTCTGCCCAGTTATCTGAGTTCAAATCTCTGGAATCAGCCCACAGAAGCTGAATGGGAGGGGGGGTCCGCCATGGTTTAAGCAATACAGAGAAATGGAAACTGGGTTTAGAGAGCTGGCAGAGAGAGAATCCCAAGAGATAGGGTGGCCAACTGTCCCAGTTTGCCCAGCACTGAGGGGGCTCCCAGAATGCAGGACTTCCAGTGCTAAAACGGAGAAAGTCCCAGGACTACCAGGACAAATTGGTCACCCTAACAAATGACTTACACATGAAATAAGCCTCTGGTTTGCCAAAGAACCCATGGGTGCCACATGAACTCTTCATGCTCAGAACTATTGAGAGCTCAAGTGCCAGGGTTGGGAGGCTGAGCGCCTCCATGCCCGTCCTGGTGAGCCCTTGGTGCACATGTTACTGTGGGCATGTCCCAGCCCTGCTGGGAGCCTTGGTTCTTCCAGAAGCTCTGGGTAAGTTTACCTTCCCAGCTGGAAAATACAATCCTGTTAGAAACTAATAGAGATTGCTTGGGACCCTGAGCCCTGAGAAAGGCTTTTCTTGGTGATTTCTTAGTGTGAACAAACCCAGGTGGAGGCCACAGAGCAAGATTCTGCTTCCTGGCTATCCCCAGAGCTCTGCAAAGCTCTGCTTAGCTCTGCAAAGATCTCAGTGGCCAGGGCAAAAATGGGGTAAAGTATGGGCAGAGGGAGTAGCAAGAACAGCCATTTCCATGCTTCTAACACCAAGCACAGCTAAGCTGCCATTAATTTACAGACTGGACAGATCAGAGAAACGGGCAGTGCCCCATTCCTCACCCTGAGCAGCCCCCTCCCAAACAAGTCCAGCACAGCGAGTTTTGCCTGGCTTCAATCCACTTCCTTTCCCCTAAGCTGCTTTGTGGGGCAGGCTGCTGAGCACTAAACGTGTCCAGTCCTGCTGTAGCCGACTTTCTCTACGGCCAAGGGCAGGCTCCAGTTCCATGCTCCTTCTGCCAGCTGAAACAGAGCCCGGGCTCAAACTGGGCCCCTGAGTTCATGGAGACCAGAGAGCATGAATGGATACTCAGCTCCTGTGTCCCTTAAAGGCAGTCTGTCCTATTCTAGAGCAGGGACAAAGAGCACGGCTTAGGAAGTCAGGATGGAGAAAGCTTCTCCCTTCTGCCTCTACCAACTTACAGCCATTTCTTAATTCAGCAAATATTTTATTAGTGACCCCTGTGCACAACACACTGGTGAAAAAACAGAGGTGACTGAGACCCAGACTCATAACCCAAGGAGGGGCAGGAGGGCACAGAGAGCTGAAATGTACATATCCTTCCAAATGCTCACCCTAAGGAGTATGTGTGTGGCGGCCCAACTCCGTCCCCACGCATCTATGAAAGTGAGTACATGCAAAGAGGGAGATAAAAGAGAAAGAAGAGAAGTCAAAATCCTGGTTAATACACAAAGCAGAGCTCTGTGCAACAGATAATCAAACTTTACTTCAACTTAGAACACGTTTCTAACAAGCAACTTTTGCCGCCCGAGCCCTAAATCCAACCCCTAAGGTTCAAACTAGCAAATGAGGAAGGTCTAAGGAGAACTGTAATCAAATTCCTTTTCTTTCTCCTTGACTGGTTCATTTGTTCATTCATTCATTGACTCCACATTTCATGAGAGCTTTCTGTGTGCCAGCACAGAGCTAGGCACTGGGACTTGGAGAAGTTCAGTCTGACTCAAGGCCACTGTCCCCATCATCCCTGCTTTCACTGTATGATCCAATGGGTCACAGCTGTGCACCCTTGAACTCTGCTCACTACCTAAATTCTGGGGCCCTACGCTTAGGCCGGGAATGGTCCCCAGCAGAAGCCCTCTCTGCACTGCAGCCTCTGTAGTATGAAGTTATGAACAAAGCAGCTATTTGGGTGTCTGCCTCTTCCTAGTCTCTCCCCTCCCCCTTTCTCCTCTGCTGGGATGGAAACTCTGCCACTCTCAGCTCACATGCTCAAGTCACAAGGCTGAGCTCCCAGCAGAATAAGAAGCTCAAGGATATAACAGGCGGGAGCCCAGTGAAACAGAAATACAGCATTTCATTGAGTTTGTTATGTACCAGTTCTTTCTTTCTTTCTTTCTTTTTTTTTTTTTTTTTTTTTTGTGCCTAAGAAAGCAGTGCCAGTGCTTCCTGTTTGCCCAGCCCTCCTAACTCTCCCCCCACCTGGCACTGAAGCCTCGCACCCTATTTATCCTTAGCTCCATTCCTTGTTGTATCTCTCTGAAGGTCCACAAATGGTGTCTTATTGTCTGTATTGCCCAGCACATGGAGAGTTACAGGAAATAGCCAGTGATAAGGAGCTAATACAGAGCAAATGAGCTCAGTGCCTACCAGTCTCCTCTCTCTCTCTCTTTCTCTCTCTGTCTCTCTCTCTAGACCCCTTCTCAGAAACCCTTCCCGGTCTGGAGTGTCTGGCCCACTTAGGCCAAGAAGCGTGCCGGGAGCCCTGTGGTTGATTGGCACCTTCTCTGCCCAGGGAGGTTGCTGTGTCTAATTATCTAACTGCAGATTTCCGTCTCTGATCTGCATGGGCAGACGGGCTAGCAGCTGTGCCAGGCCCCAGGGGACCGCAAGCTCTCAGGGCGGAGGCTTGTCCACCTGGCTCTCTAGACCTGAGGCCTCACGGGGCCTCCTCAAGGGCAAGAGACAGCATAGGCCTCCAAAAGGGAAAAATACAAGAGCAAGTCTAAGCCAAACCCCACGTCCTCTCAGTCCCTCCCTGCTGCTCCTATTCCTAAGGAAAGGACAGAGGGCATATCAGAGAGCCAGGGTGGCCAGTTTCCTTTCCCAGTGTAGGCACATCTTCTGACTCGCTGTGGATTTCAGGTAGCAAGTTCTCTGGACACAGCTTCGTCATCCTTGAAATTAGGGCTGGAACCCTAACTACTTTGACATGACCTTGACGGGGATGAAAAGGAAAGAAACTGTTATTAAATGCTGCTTGAGCCTCCTTATTGATGGGTCTTGGAATAAGTAATATAGCACACAATACTACATCTGTGACATATGGTCATCTTTCAATTGTCTGCTGCCACTCTGTGCGGATTCTCGCAGTTAGACATTTTGAGTGCTATGAGCAGCTGATTCAAAATAACAGTGCCAGGCACTGTGCTGAGTTTTTTGTTTACGTGATCTCAGCTAATATTTCATAACGCTACAAGGTAAGTGGAGACACTGATGCAGAGAGAAGCTAGCTGACTTGTCCAAAGCAAAACAATTAGAAAGTGGTGGATCAAAACCCATACTCAAGCAAGCTGACCTCCGTGCTTCCCTCTTAACCTCATGTAGTGTGTGTGTGTGCGTGCGTGCGTGCGTGCGTGCGTGTGTGTGTGTGTGTGTGTGTGTGTGTGTGTGAAGATTAGGTAGCTGATAGTGGATCTGAGACAGGGGTGGGTATACGGCATAGTCAGGGAAGATTGGTGTCTGACCATTCATCTGATTAAATGTGGCTGAACTGTATTTCTAGGCTAACCGGAAAAGTTATCTGGACTGACTTGGGCTCTGACTCATTCCATCAGCACAGAAACTGGAAATTTGACTGAATAAAGACACAAAGGACTCTTTCCAGGGCTCCCACCTGGCATTTATGGGATGCCTGCCTTACCAATCCACAGAGGCCAGGACGGGTAGGAGTGGACCACCCCATTGCCATGTGGTCTGGGCCTCCTCAGCAACATCTCCCAGAGAAGGAGGCCTCTTAGCAAGTAAGAGATCACTTACTGTGGGATGAAGGAAGTAACGTCTAATTAGAGAGCATCATTAATAAGTAATTAGCCTGTAATGAATTAATGGATCTAGGCAAGTTAAAAAAGAAGAGACAGCCAGACATTGTGGGTCTCCTGATAGATGTACACACCACAACCCAGGGATTCTTGCTTCCCACCCCCAAATAAATAAATTAAATGAACCTGAATTTCATTAAGCCTTTAATCTAACCACTCATACAGGGACAGTGGAACATGTTAGGTGATATGATGAGGATGCAATCAGCCAAATCCAGAATGCTAAAAATTCTACAGGACAAAAGACCTGGTTTCTTCAGCAAAACATTGCAAGAGAGAAAGAAGGAGAAAAAGAGTATCTATAGATTAAGAGTGATTTAAGAACTTTAACAATCAGTCACAATATATAGATTTATTTGGATCCAAATTAAAAAGAACACGGGAAAAACATACAATTATCAGAGAAATATGAATATTAACTGAATATTTGATTATATAAAGAAATTATTGATTTTGTTTAGGTGTGATAATGATTTTTTTAAGTCCATATCTTTAGAGATGAAATGATAAGCGGTTCAGGATTTGCTTCAAAACAATCAGAGTGTAGAAAGGACTGGGATTATATCTAAAATAAGATTGGCCAGGAGATGACTTCAAAGCTATTGAAGCCGGGGTGCAGAGAGGTTATTACAGTATTCTTTCGACTTTTATATACGTTTGTAATTTTTTTAAATGAAAATCAGACGCTCCGTGACCATCACTGTGGTGACATAGCACAGTGCAGTAAAGTCCTCCAAGCTGGCCAGGCTGATGGCTCTGACCTCTGGGGCTCCCACCCTTAACAGCATGATGGGAGAGGACCCACAGGATGCTTTTCCCTTTCTAGCAGCTCCACTGCAACAAGTTAGACCTCACTTTCTATGGCTATATCCTCCTCGGGCCTTTGATAGAGGTAGCGCCAGTCCAACACTGGAGAAAGCAACCCTCTCAAGGTCCCACCAAGAGACAGTAGTGGAGATACATTATCTTCTGCGGTGAAACTGCACACACCCCTTCCTCTCCAAACCATCCTGGCGCAGAGCTAAAAACTAAGAGCTTTTCCAGCCGCATATTGAATTCAGCCTCTCATTACCCTAGGATCTGGAAAAGAACTAGAATCATTGCAAAGCAGCATTTGCATAGCTGGATCAAATGCCTGTTGCCACACTATACAAATGATGTATAGTATTATACACTTGAAACTTATATAATCTTATGAACCAACACCACCCCAATAAATTTAATAATAAAAAATTTAAACAGGAAAATAAATAATTAATCAATTTTTAAAAATGTCTGTTGCCTTTCTGCCTCTGTTAGGCACCAGAGTGAAAATGGGGAGGACGGGAGAAGGAAGAAGTTGTGGGAAGGACAGGCCACAGAAGAACCAAGGACCCAAGTCCACACTCTAGCCCAGCCCAGCCCAACCCAGCCCAGAGGCCCAGGCTACCACCAACCCCACCTTGGGCAAACAGCTGGCACCTCCCAGGTTGGTCCTTCCCTTAGCACTTTCTGGTGCTGCCGATCACAGAACTCATGGGAAAGAAGAAAAGACAGAGGGAGAAAGGGATGAGAAATCAGAAAGGAAAGGGAGAGGACTACAGGGTATTGGGAGAAGTCCTTGGGAAGGGAGGAAACAGAGGGGAAGAGTATACCAGGCCTAGCACATTGCAGAGTTGAAGATATAATTTAATAAAGGAAAGAAAAGAGAAGAGGGAGCAAGGGAGAAAGAAAGCAACACTAAGGCATGAGGGGAGAAAGATGGAGTGGGGAGGGTTAGATACCCCCAGGAACACATAACCAGAGTGACTGCTTGGCAGCCCCACACCTCCACAGTCCCCCAGCCATTCCTAGCCCAGTTTGCTCAGAAGGAGTTCCCTGCCCTTACCAGCCCAGGAGGGGTCTGAGGCATCAGCTGGCAGACACACTTCCTGGCCCAGCCAGTTCCTTTCCCACCTCCTAGCAGTCTGCTTCTGGAAGAGACAAGTGGACTGATGTACCTGCCTCCTGAGGGGCTGAGTGCTGGACGGGAGGCTCCACCTCAGACCAAGTAGCCAATCAAGGGAGCCAGAAGGAGCCTGCCCAGAGCCCGCCCTTTTGGGGCACAATGCTGAAGGGGACACAGGGTTAAGTTAGTATTCCTCCAAGGTGCCTGTTCCATATTCATGCCCATGCTGGCGGTCACAAGATGACCACCTCCCACCTCTTCACACTCACTGACCTTCAGGGACCACAGGACCCAAGGTTACCTCGGAGTCAACCCACGCAAGCATCAGTCCTCACCCTTAGTCACAGAGGAAGCGGAACAACAAGTCTCTCTCTGGCAGTTGAGGAACCCAGTGACTAATTCCAGGGCCGTCCCAACTCTGAAACTCAAATCCTGGCTCTGCCACTTGCTGGCTGTGTGACCTACGGCAGGCCACTGACTGCCTCTCAGCCTCAGTTATAAAGTCACCAGTCTCCTGTCCCTCAGCCTGCACCTCCAGAGCCAAGGAAGCACACACAGAAGGAAAAGTACTCTGGGCTCACAGAGAAGCAACACTCTATAAATGTAAGGTATCGTTACCATAAACAAGAGTTCCTGCCACACCTAGGACGGAAGAGGCAGGTTTCTGTAAGGTTATCTGAATAAGGAGAAGGCGAAGAACAAACCAAGTCAGAGAACACCAAGGCCCCCAGGCCTCGGGCTCCCTGCCCAGGGGCTCCATCAGAGGGAAACGGAAAATGCTGCAAGGAAGAGTAAGGAAGAAGGGGACAGAGAGACAGGGCAGGGAGGCATGATCTGGTCCTAGGATTTGTATCTGTGGGTTGATGAGGTTTCTCTAATTATCTGGAGCTTGGCCCAAACAGGGTGGCTGGGAGCAACAGGCAAGTCACACCCAATGGCTCCTTCTCTTCACTGTCCCTGGGGAAGGTGGGAGGAAGTTGCAAGAACTTCCACAGGGAATAAGGGCTGAAACTTAGGCCTCCAAGAGTTCTCGGCCTCTCCTCAGAATAATAATATTCATAATAATCTCTGACATTTGCATAGCTTTTTATACACGTTGACGCTTTTCTCTGCAGCTTCACAAAGCCACAGGAGGGAAGCCTCATGACTGATCCCTAGTCCTCAGCTGACTAATAGCTGCAGCTCGGAGGAAATAGCAACCATCTTAGGGAACCGGTGCTGACACTCAGAACCTGGCTGTCTCTTCCTGGGCAGGTCAGGCTTTGGTCCTCAAGGGGGCTCAGCCCTGTTCTGCCGGCTGGAAGGAGCCTCCTTGATCCTACTCGCCAGTGTTCCGGGCAGTGCACCTTGCTTGGGCTACCAGGACTAAGCGCTAGCAACCCACTGCCAGACCAGGCAAGTTCCCAGGCCTCCAGGGTTAAAGGCAGTTCTATAGCAAGAACTGCCTATATTGCTGTTCTATAGAAAGCCCAGGGTTTCACTGGCAATGCATTCCCTTAAAAAACTAAGAAATGTCCACTCCTCTTGCTCCTGTTAGACAATGACTTATTAATCAACCTATTTAAAACTGTATGGTCCCTCTGAGGTTTTGAGTTCTGAAGAGGTCCAACTTTGGGCCATTTCTCTCCAGGTCTTGAACACAAAAGGCCAAGAGTAACATGACGCCGGCTATAGTAGAAGTGGAGAAGGAAGAGAATTCTTGTTTCCAGAACCTTCCCTGGGGACAGGCCTGGGATGGGGTGAAACAGGCGGTGTGGTCTGGACATGCTTCAGCCCAGGTACCCTGAAGAAATTCCCCTGAGGCAAACCTTCTGCACTGGGGAACTAGACAAAGGCCATAGCTTATACAACACCCATCGCAGAGGGAGGAGCCAGGCCCACCATCAAAAAGATGAACTGGAAGCAAGGCCCCCTTTCATCCTGTACAGTGAAATCTTAAGTTTTTGTGCTAATAGAGGGAGTGACTCAGAGAACCTGACCATTCAAATAACTTTTCGAATAAGATCACCATAGGAGGTGGGCTCTGGGCCTGCCATTCTGGAGTTGGTCTTGATAAAACCACCTATCAGGAAACAGACAAACACTTTCCCACTGGACTCTTCTACTCTTGGCCTCCAAGGGTTAACCTATAGCCAACCACCACCACCCCCATCTTCCACTCCCAGCCAGGCCAGGAAAGCTGGATGGCTGGGGCAGTTTGTGGGAGGGTGTTTAGCTTGGCCTCAGACCAGCACTACAGACAACTCCACTCAATGTATAGACACCAGGTTGGGCCCCTTGACTAAGTGCCTGCCTTCCTTCCTCACCAGAGAAAGGCTCTAGGGAAGGCCCTTCTTGGGGGAGGAGAAGAGGGGGTCTGTTTCTCAGGCCTGGAGAACAGTCTGAAGGAGGATCCTTCTCTCAAATGCATCTTTGCAGCTGCGGCAGGCAGCCACACTCTGCTTTCTGCCAGAGCAACTGGATTAAGGCAAGAAGGCATGCAGGCAACACCAGGCAGCCCCCAGCTCCAGGGACAGCAGTGCAGAAACAAGTGACCTTGGGAGGAAGCTGACAGACAAGGAGTTATGTCATTCCCCTTACCGCTTTTCTGTCTGGGAAATGAAGGCTGAGCCCCCAGGGGGAAAAAAAGGGCCAGCTGTTCTGAGCCATGCAATGGGAATGATGGTACATATGTGACATGGGCATATCTGTAACCTCTTTTCAATCCCCCCATAGCCACTAACAGTTCCCTGTCACCTCGCCACAGCTACTTTGATGGCCAGCAAATAATTCTTCTGGGACACCTTTGACAAATGCCTCTTGCACAAGGGAGGGGCCCAATATAAACCTCTACTGTCAACAGGGGCCCTGTACCTCTTAGATCTGATCTGAACCCTCCTGCTTCTAGTCACCCACTCAACTTTATCCTAAAACTTTACCCTAAGACTTTGGATTCCCAATCTTACCCCCTGGAGCCCCTGAAATCGCTCTCAGTGTGTCACCAGAAGTCCCCATTACCAACAAATCTTCCCTATTCACATGTAGTCTTTAGACTATAGGTTAAGCATGAGCTAGCAAACCTGCCTGAACTTTCATCCCCAGTCCCATTGTTCTGGAGATAAAACAGTGTGCCTCTGAATTTGGTCTCCCTGCTCTCAATAAGTGACAGTTCGGTCAGGCGCTGGCTCATGAACCTTCAGTGTATCTCCAGTGTCTACAGGATAGAGGCTAGCTCAAAATGCAAGACCTTATATAATCCAGCCCCAATTCATCTATCTTCTACTACCACCCTACAACTAAAAGCATAGATTTCCTGTAAATGTTACAAGTCACTGGTACCAGAGGAATTCAATGGAAAGAGAGGTTACTTCTGGCTGAGGCCATCAGGCCTGAATCCTTGGAAGGTATATGAAGGGGGAAGGTGTTATTCAGAATCATGCACTGGACCAGCTTGTATATGATTCTGCCTTCGTCCTCCCTGTCATTCACCATGGGCTTGTAAACATAAAGGACATATATCTGCAAATCTGCATGAATGCAGGCAATGCTTTTTTTCACTTGAAGATCTATCAAACTCCAGGCATCCAGGTGCAGAATTAGACTGGAACAGAATCACAAAAGCTAGTAGCTGCGTGTGACGAGCTCCCTGCTAGTGCTGGGCTAGAGTGATAAAGAAAGCAGTTTGCTGGGACAGCTTCCATCTCACCTCCCCTGAGCCCTGCGCTCAACCAAACAGCTTACACTGGGAGGAAAGAAAAGCCTGAAGGCAGGGATAAAAGAATTTTAAGAAACTTGCGTCTGTCTGAATTCTCAGACTTTTCAGTTTGGACCTTTGGAGGGAAGGGTGTGAGAAGAGTTAAGGGAAAAAAGTCCAACCTCCCCTGCCTTCTGTGATTCTGGCAACTTTATGCTATATATCAGTGGCCATGCAGGGGATGGGAGATGGAACTGAGCTTGGAATGAAGGGACAGAGACCAGAGCAGACTAGTGGACGCCTAGACTAACCAGTTCCTCCCTTCCTGGGCAGTGTCTCGAGCCAGAAAATGATGAGGCCAGAGCCAGAGCAATAAGAGAGAAGGGTATCAGGGGAGCAAAGACATAAATCATCGCTGTCCCCAGCTCTACGAAGGAACCCCCTTCACAGTACTGCAGTCTCCTTTCTGATCCATATCATAACTCATCCAGTGAAGCAGCACCACTGCACAATCATCCTGAACGGGGTCTTGTATGCGATGAGATAGACAGAGACCAAAGAGTGAATCAGACCTGAGAGGTAAAGTGAGCAAGTGAGCATGAGGATGAGGAAAAGAAAAAGTTCTTGAGTTTTTGTTGGAATTAATTTTCAAAGAGCAAACAAAAGTAATTAATATGGCAGGGCAGGCTCCCCAGGCTCAGCTGCTCTGGGATAAGAACCCAGGTGACTGAAGACCTGGCTGTCTGCATTGTGATTGGAACAAAGGTGGGAGGTCACTCACTCATGCTCACCACTCACCACTCATCGGAGGGGAATCTAGGGAAAATGACTCCCTATGTGCCCCAGGGAGAGGGTCAAGGAAGCACAGGACCAGAGTAATAATGTATGTGTTGGTGAACAACGCACACACCCAAAGATGATGACAGGGCAGTTCTGTCAACTATGTCACTAGCCATAAAGGCACCCCAAATGCATAGAGTGCTTGTCAAGCCCTTAAGAACAGAACAAGAAGTCATGTCAGGACGAGCAGTATGAAGTGAATGCCTACTCTACACCAAGCACTGGAAGTTTTGCTTGTCTTATTTCCTTTCATCCAAACAACCCTGTGAGGTGTATTACTCTCCCCATTTTACAGATGAAAAACTGAGATTCTAAGAGGTAAAGTATAGGAGAGAATATTCGTCCAAAGTTCCCAAAGGCCTACGTTCGAATCATGACTCTACAACTTTCTAACTACATAATCCAACGATGTCACCTTGAACATGTGTTAATATCTCTGAACCTCAGCTTTAACATCTGTAAGATAAACATACTACCATGTACTTCTCAGGTTGCAATAAAAATTAAATAAGATAATTTATATAAAGCTCCTAGCTAGTGCTAGTAAACACACACACTAAGTGTTCAGCAAATGTGTCCTCTTCCCCGCCCCCTTTCATTAAGCTAATTTAGGCATTCATTGAACAGACAGTGAGTGAAGAGTCCAATGTATGAAAAGGGGTTAAGGAATGGGATGTATGGAAGCCCTTTTACAGCCCTTTTATGAGGTTTTTTAGGGTAGGGTGTAGAAATTAACAAGAAGAACAGGACAGAATTCTTGCCTTCAAGCAGGAGTTGACACCCAGCAAGCTAAGCCCATAAATAACTGAATGCTGTGATGTGTGATAAGAGCTGAGTGAGACAAGGGCAAACAAAGATACGGAGCCTTCAGGAAGGCAAGGGAGGAGGGATGCCAGAAGAGATGACTCCTGTGGAGCCTTCAGGGAAGGTTCTGAGAAGAGATCACATGACTTCTGAGCTGTGAGAATGGGCAGGATTTGGAGTGGAAATGACGGGATAGGCTCTCTCATATGGCCTCTCATAAGCAGAAACTGATAGAATCCATAGGATGCTAATCAATACAGGCTTTTTGTCTTCAAGGGTAGAGGATCAAAGATGGCTGCAAATTCTTTGCTACTCCTACCATTGAGAGGTGTAGTCTATTCGCCCTCCTGCTGCATCTGGATGGGCCTGTGACTCAGTTTGGTCAATGGAATGTAACAGAAGTGACATTGTGTGACTTTTGCAGCTAGGGCATGAGAAGCCTTAAAGTTTCTACTTGCGTCTCTTGGAATACTTTCTCTTGAGACACCCCCTTTTGGAACCAACTGCCATGCGGAGGGAAGCCCACGTTACATGGAGAGACCACAGGGAGATGCTCAGGTTGACAGCCCTGAGCTCCCCAGATGACAGCCATGTAAGGATCCACCTTGGCCATCCGGCCCAGTCTAGCCTTCAGATAACAGCAAGCACAGGAGACAACCCAAGCCAGCACCTAGCTAAGCCCAGGTAACCTAGAGAACCATAGAGATAACAACACATTATTGTTGTAAGTCACTACTTCTTGGGGTAATCTATTCTACAGCAATAGGTAACAAGAGCGCCAAGTCTCTATGTCACTAACTTGGGTATTACTAGGGATGTTGGAGCAAGGATCATACTAGAAATGGATGGGAGAGAAATGCAAAGAGAAGGAATTGCATATAGGAGAGACAGGAGAGAGAATCAGTTAAACTCTCCCAGTAGCCTCCAGCTTCCCACTCCCCTCTACTCTTCCCAACATGATGCCAGATCAATATAACTCATCATTCAATTTACCCCCTGGGAAATAACTGGGGGTGAAAATCAGTAATATATAAAGACGTTTATAGCAGAGCTATTCATAATAGCAACAAATTGGAAACAACCCAAATTCCCAGTAAAGGAGAAGAGCAGTACAAGAATGAAGTAACATGACAGAATTATTTACAGCTATTTAAAGTGACAAATTTATGGAACATTGTCATACCTCGAAGTGTTTGTATAAAATCATATTAAACAAACAAAAAATGCATGGCACAGGACAAGAGCGACACACTAATTACAGTGATGTAAAAATATTAACAAAGAAGGGCCCATGGAACAAGGCACAGAATAGAGTTTTTACCCCTTTTTTAAAGCAAAGTTGATTAAGTACTACTTCCTAATAAAATATCAATCAACTTCACAAATACTAAAAATGAGATCATGACGGCCTGAGGATGAGGCGACAATATTTTGGAAGATGGGCATATGCTCTCTGTCACCCAGAGGATGTGGGTAAAACCCGGGGGTGAGGACAGGTGGGCTGGATGACAGGGACTAGTGAGCTGAAGTAGGCTGTGGTATCTCCTCAGCAGGGTAGCTGAATGTTGGGAAACAAACCCTTGGTGTTTGCTGACACAGTGCAAGGAGAAGGACTCACACAAAAGCCACCCATTATCGCATAATTATTGTCTCTCTCGTGCCTGCAATTAACGGCTGTCTGAGAGGCGGTTCACCCGCATTAGAGTCAATCAGCCAGCTGAAGCACCAATTAACAAGCCCACTGCAGAGACACTCTCAGCACCCAGCCGCAATTGGTGGGAAAGGATATAGGACAAGATAACACAGATCTTGGGCACACTCCTACCCCAAAAGCAGGAAGGGATGCTCAAAGCAATATCCTGAGCGCCAGGGTAGAAGCCAATATTGCCCCACATGAGCCAAGCTGGGCATGTGCCTCTAGTGCCAAGCCAGAAGGGTCTGTATGTGTTCATGTGTAGGCCAACAAGGTTCCTGGGTGTTGCCACAGCCCAGCATGGAGCAGCCCTCAGCCTATGGGAGTCAATAAAGGGAAAGACATGGCCCAGAGGTGCAGTCACCTCCTGAGTTACAGAGGAAAGAAACAGAGGGCAGAGAGGAACCAGACCAGACAGGGAGCCATCTCGACTGACTTATGCTAAAACTGACTTACACTGACCCTTGGCTATTTTTCTTAGGCAGCAAGCTCAGAAACACAGAAAGGACCCAGCATCAGAGGACTGAAGATGATTCTTCTGTCCTGAGGAAAAGGATAGGAGAGCAAGCAGCTGACAGGGGGCTTCCCGTGTCCTCTCTCACAGATTTGGGGAAGACAACGGTGCCCTGCGGTCCTGCATGGCACACCCAGTGCCTATATCAGCCAGCCAGGCTTTTTGTCCAACAACAGACTGCAGCCAGCAGAGCTCAGGCTGCAGGACAGGTGGCCCAGAAGATGCCTCCCAGGCTGCAGGGACGCCCCTGGGATCAGACAGGCATATGATCATGTTAGAGACGACCTGGTCCAGCGGTTCTCAATCCCAGCTTCACACTAGAATTCCCTAGAGAGCTTCTGAAAAATACTGAGGCCTGGGACCCCCAGAGACCAACTGAATTAGGATTTCTGGGTGGGAGGGGGGCCTAGGCACATGCATTCTTCAATGCACCCTAGGAAGTGCTGATGACTACTCCAATTTCCTCAATTACAGATGAAGAAATAAGAGTCTGGGGCAGTGATACCTTGCCAAAAGGTGACAAAGGCAGCAGGGAGCAGAGCCAGAGCTCCAATTAGCTCATCTGATGACAGGGATGCAGCTTTTATGCTCAATAATGCTGCTGAACCGATGACTGAGTGGCCAGTGGTGCCCCACAGGGGTCTGTTCCCAATCCTGCTATATTCCACATCTTCATCCATGATTAGCACGAAGACTCAAAGGCAGGGCTACCAGATTTTCTGCTGACGAAGCCAGGAAGGATGGCTAACATGCTTAGGGCAGAATCAGGATTCCACATACTGAATAATGGCCTAACATTAACAAAATGAAGTACATCATAAATGTAAAATCCTACATTTAACATTGAAAAAGATTCGAGTTGTATATACAATCCAAAGGTTTGAGATATGCTCAAGAACATGTAACTAATAAAATAGGGAAAACACAAATAGAATCTGGATTTTTTAAAAATGTATGACTGTTTTATAAAAACCTTATTATTGGCATTCCAAAGGAACAAATGGGGAATGTGGAGCGTTTGTAATCAAATAAGTGTTTGTAATCAAATATCCTGGAAATAGTTTTATGTCTGTCCTCAGGAGCCTGGTCAGTAGGACTGATTGCAAGATATTGGAAGATGGGACTCTTCCCTCCTCAACCTCATTCCTACCCCAGGTTGAATAATGTACAGCAATACTTCTCAAATTTTAATGTGCGTGTGAATCTCCTGGAGACCTTGTTTAAACACAGATTCTAATTCAGTAGGTCGGGAATAAGGCCCGAGATTCTGCATTTCTAACAAGATTCCAGGTGATATAGATGCTGCTGGCCCGTGAAGAGCAAGGATTTAAGAGAGTCTTGAAGGTTTGCCTGTGAAACCAGGCACTCTGAGTGTGCTTGGAGCCCCTGTGGGAAGTGCAAGAAGTGAGTGGGAGAGCTGGATTTGGAGGTTAGGAAGGTCCTAACAGGACGTGCTTAGCTCACTTGATAAGCAAGTGCATCAAATAAGCAGAGACGAGTGAAAGAGACCCACTGAAGGACAAAAGACCCATGGGGCAGGGAATTTTATTTCAGGCCAGTGTAGGTCAAGGGGTTTTCCAGAGAGAACACCAGTTGCAGAATGGCATTATAAAAAGGACAAGACTTCTTCAGCGAGGGTACATGTGTGTTTGGAGCCAGTGTGAAGAAACACTCTGGGCTCCTGTCACGCAGGGGACCCTGCTCGCTGCGCCATTTGTCGTGCAGGGTCTCAGCTCCCAAACCCCGCCCAAGAACGCAGGACACGGTAAGGCCAAAAAGGAACACCCATGGAGCCATAAGTAAGGGAGTCAAACCAATATATTCTCGCTGGCGGCTGGGCTGGAGACACAGGAAGCAGGATCTACATAATCTGCCTAACAACAGTCCACGCTTGCCAGCCACCATCTTCTTGCTAGCCCCCATTCCTTCCTCTGCTAGCGTAGCCACAGCCGTTATATTAGTGGCCAATGGCTTACGGGTTACAGCTGACGGCCAACTAGCCACAGCTGCTGGCATCTGATCACAGTTGATGGCCATTTACTACCCGAGCCAGCACCTTTCTATGTGAGGCCGAGAGCCTGGAAACTGTTTTTTTGGGGTTTTGTCCCCACACTCCACCCCTACAGGGTCTCGCCTCACAATCTACGCGACAAGCGTCTTCTGCGAGGGGCCCTGTGCAAGGAGCCTGGAGGTGAATGCACTATCCTGAACACAGCCAGGCTCTCTGGGCACAGCCAGGGTTTCTCAGGGCACCACCAGTACTTCTGGGCACAGCCAGACTTCCTGGGCTTCTTAGGGTACCACCTGTTTCCCTGGGCACAGCCAGGGCCTCTCAGGGCACCACCACAGTACTTCTGGGCACAGCCAGACTTCCTGGGCTTCTTAGGGTACCACCTGTTTCCCCGGGCACAGCCAGGTTTTCTCAGGGCACCACCACAGTACTTCTGGGCACAGCCAGACTTCCTGGGCTTCTTAGGGTACCACCAGTCTCCCAGGGCACAGCCAGAGTTTCTCAGGGCACTGCCACTCTCTCTGGACACAGCCAGACTTCCTGGACACAGCCAGGGCCTCAGGGCACTGCCACTCTCTCTGGACACAGCCAGACTTCCTGGACACAGCCAGGGCCTCAGGACACTGCCACTCTCTCTGGACACAGCCAGACTTCCTGGACACAGCCAGGGCTCTCAGGGCACTGCCACTCTCTCTGGACACAGCCAGACTTCCTGGACTCAGCCAGGGCTCTCAGGGCACTGCCACTCTCTCTGGACACAGCCAGACTTCCTGGACTCAGCCAGGGCTCTCAGGGCACTGCCACTCTCTCTGGGCCTCTCAGGGTACCATGCTGAAACAACAGCGGCTCACATCAAGGTGCTTACATATTATCAATGGCGGCCAGTCAAGACACAAAAGCAAACATTCTCGCCAGTCCCACTACATGGTGGTATGTTCCCAAACAGTCAAGCGTCCATTAAATTAGGGATAGAAGGCAATTCCCCATAGTCCATAGTCATTCGCCAGGGCTGTCCTGGGGGTGAGGGATGACCTTGACCTCACCCTCATCTCCCAAGGAGGACTCAGCAAGCGTTTCCTCCAGGGACTAAAAGTCCTGCATCCGGGCTGCCTCAGCAAGCACTTCCCAGCCCACAGGGCAGCAACAACCTTCTCTTTCTCCGCTTTCTTCGGCCTCTGCTGGTTGGGGAACCATCCACGTCTTTCCACCCCTCCACGGGAATCGAGCTCTCCGGCAGCTGCTCCTCCTGGTCTTCCCCAGACCGAGCTTTCACACGCACAAACTGCTCCACTGCCCTTCGGAAAGCTTTGGCCAGCACCGTATCCTGCCGACTACGCCATGTGTCACGCAGGGGACCCTGCTCGCTGCGCCATTTGTCGTGCAGGGTCTCAGCTCCCAAACCCCGCCCAAGAACGCAGGACACGGTAAGGCCAAAAAGGAACACCCATGGAGCCATAAGTAAGGGAGTCAAACCAATATATTCTCGCTGGCGGCTGGGCTGGAGACATAGGAAGCAGGATCTACATAATCTGCCTAACAACAGTCCACGCTTGCCAGCCACCATCTTCTTGCTAGCCCCTATTCCTTCCTCTGCTAGCGTAGCCACAGCCGTTATATTAGTGGCCAATGGCTTACGGGTTACAGCTGACGGCCAACTAGCCACAGCTGCTGGCATCTGATCACAGTTGATGGCCATTTACTACCCGAGCCAGCACCTTTCTATGTGAGGCCGAGAGCCTGGAAACTGTTTTTTTGGGGTTTTGTCCCCACAGCTCCCCTCGACACTGACCTTCCCTCTGAGGCAGATCACATCTTTTATGTAGGAGAGGGGAAATCTAAACCTAACAGCTGTCCATGGGAAAGTGACCTGAGCTTTGAGTATAACGAGCTCAATTTAAACTCCAGTGACTTGTAAACGTAGTCTGAGATATAGAAATAGATTATCAAGTAGAGGGCATCAGAGTTCTGCTGAATAGACCACATATGGAGTAGTGCATTCAATTCTACACAGCTTATTTTAAGAGAAAATGAAAAGTGCCCATGTCCTGAGTGGCTTACTGTTGCCAGGCACTGTTCTAAGCTTTTTACATGTGTTAATTCGTTTAACCCTCCCAACAACCCTATGAGGTAAGTGCCGTCATAACTAACAGTTTGCAGATGGATAAATTGAGTCTCAGAGAGGGTAAGGATATAACCAGAGTAACTGCAGCTGGGGAGTGTGAATGGAGCTGGATGCAGTCTCAGACAGACAGACCCCAGAGCCTCTATCTTTCCCACTGTGTCTGTTGTTCCTCGACACTTGTCTGACTCTGGAAAGGATGACAAACAAGTGAGACCAGGAAAGAATGACTAGGATGTCAAACTGGAACTAAAGAATGGACGGTAGAGGAAGAAAAGTATAAGATCAACATAAAGGAAGGATAGGAGTTGATGCTGTTCAGTAACGGGAAAAGCTGCTTTACAAAGCAGTTTTCCTAGTCACAGGTGATGATTCAAATGGCGCTAGCTGATCACAGGTCTGAGACACTGGAAATGTGACTGCTGTGCGAGGAGGGTTGAACCAAATGAAAGGTTGCTTTCAAGTCTGAGACTCTAGGTCCCTCTTCTGTCTCGGTCTCTCCATCAAGAAAAACACAGATTCTGACACTGGAGCAACAGCATTTATATAAGCTACATTTAGTTTGACTTGCTCACCGATTCTGGTGTGTGTGGTAGAGAGAAAGTGACAGCAGTGCCCAGACAACAACTTGCCAGGGACAACTACAAACTGACCAAAGGAAGAATTGTGGGAACTATGCAAATGAGCTGCTGCTGACACCTCCTTCTCTGACCTGTTATCTCATGAAGTTCTTATGGTAGTGATATATTCTTCTCAGCTGGCTGAAAATAGCTTGCTTCTTCTCAAAGAAATATTAAAAACATGCAGAATTGTCATAAAAAGTATGTAAGAGATTTAGTGTTTCCTAACCCACATTATGCTGTGGGCCAGCCCTTATCTACATTATCGGAGTACCCCAGAAGTGAATGACAGGGCCAGGTCTCCAAGGAGAAAGGCAGAGGAGAATGGAAAAGATGTGATCCAACTCCACCTTGAAATTTTTTAGCCAGTGACTGGGAGACAGTGGTCCTGTGAACGAGGTGGAGAAATACAGATGAACCTTGAACAACATGGGTTTGAACTGTGAAGGCCCACTTATACGCAGATTGTTTTCAATTGACTCATGTTGTTCAAGGGTCAACTCCTCAGTTGGAAATCTGCATACGTGGAGGACAGACCATAGTAATATTCGACTGTATAGGCGGTCTGTGCCCCTAACCCCCACACTGTTGAAGGGTCCATTGTAATCTAAACTCTCAGCCCATGAAAGAATTTGGACTGAGAGAAGCTTCTTATCTTACCTTCTTGCGTGTTGCCCCATCCCCAGGCATAATGTCCCTAGAAGATGGGGAAGGTAGGTATAAGCACCAGCTCTTCCAAGGCATTATGCTTTTTACTGCGGGGAAATATAAATTTATCAGAGAGAAGGACATATGTGCATAAAAATATTTTGAAACAACTACTTCCAACTCGCTATTTCAGCCAATAAAAGGACACATTTAAAAGCATGATGTAATAAGTTAATGTGTTGATGACTTGGCCTTGGTTCTGTCAACACCAAATTTGGAAGATGCTGGTCCCAATTGGAATGCTTTTGTTCAGATTCAATAAAGTCCTGTCTGGGGTCTGGATGCTCTCTAAGTCACCACTCTTTGTCCCTTTGTTTCCAGAACAGATCACCAGAGGCAGCACCTATGCCTACTTGACCCAGGTTTCCTTTCTCAGACCCTCGGCTCTCCCTTCAAGGTTTCCTTCCACTAGGAACCCTCTCCACACGCTCCATCTCTGCCATGCTGCTCTTCCAGAAGTCTGTTTCTCTCTCCTCTTCCTGCTTTCTTCATATCTGGGGTCTGCTGCCATGAGGAAGGCTTACAGGATCTCCATCTTTATTCCCCCTCAGAACCTATATGCACTCTGCATTCAGTACAGCCTCACGCACAGCACAATCCAAGAGAGATGGGGAAGGTAGTTGAGTTGCCACATCCTAACAAGGACACTCTAGAATCACCTGAACAGGATAGCAGGATCAGCCACGACTCTCCTGTCCCCTCTTATCCGACCATGTGCTGCTTCCTCCCCCTCTGAAAGGTCCCCCTCCACAAAAGCCACTGGAGCAAACCTTCCTTTCTCTGATGAGTCATTTGACCTGAATAGTGAGGGACCAAAGGCATTGGGGAAAGTCAGCTCACCCAACTTTCCCAGTCACTATACACACTCACATCGAGAGAGAGAGAGAGAGAGAGAGAGAGAGAGAGAGAGAGAGAGAATGAACACAATGATAGGGATATCAGGGAAGAGCAGAAACACATGGCAGTGAAATAAAGAGGAAAGAAGAGAATCAGTTAAGACCACCCTGCTGGCTGCCACCAGAAGGTTATTTGGGTTTAAATGAAGACACTGGGTTTCTAGACTCAGAGAAGGCCTGCACTTCAAAAGGAGGCCATGGCTCCTGGAGGAGCTGCTTCCTTCTTAGATAAGCCCCTTCCTGTAGAATGTGGGCAGGAGGGAGCTGTAAGGACTGGCACTGAATATGGTCTCTGAGTTCCATCAGAACTCTTAGTCACACACCCACCACCCTGGCTCCATGTGTGTTACAAAGGCACTCAGAGCCTAAAATCAGGAGCTGGGTCTGACTGCTCTCATTTTTATAGTTGGAATTGATACTCAAACCAGTGGGTGCTGAGTAAATTAACAAAGTTGGGCTTGAAGCACCCTCCCACCTACCCCATACCCCACAGCAACACATGGCAGATTGGGCAGCCTTTTGTGCAGTAGGGGCCCTATAAACTCTGACAGGGGAATACACCCAAACAAACGGAAAGAAAATGTCTCTCAGCTATAAAGGCCCCCTTGCTTGCCCATTCTTCTGTTTGTAAAGGGCAAAGTCCTTGGCAGGAAGGGAGGGAACATGCACCATCCACTGAGCGCCCGCCCACACACATGGGAAAATCCACTCCTGAGAGATGGAGAAGTGGGCTAAATTCTCACAGCATGGTTGAAAGAGGAACCCGAGCAGTATGAATTCCTTCACATGCTCCTGATTCTGATTCCAAGCCTTATCTTTAATTTATCCCAATAAATATTTATAGGTTCAGCATTCTTCCTGGATATTCCAGAGCCACTCATGCCCCTCCCCCTCCAGCCACTCCTCACCTCGCCACCTGGTGCTAAGCTCTCCCCAAGCTGAACCTATTCTGTGGTCAAGTCCACACTTGGCAGGCCTCCTGCTGACTATCATTTCCGTTGTCAAACCAGAGATAGGCAATTAAAAACTGGCTTCCGTGGGGACTGGCTTAAGGCTTTCCTGTCATAAAATCTCCCAGAAGCCTGAGGCATTTAGGCATGGCCCCAGGCCCCTGATATGGACTCTTTCTTTCCTTACAGTTGTACTCAGCCCGGCTCAGTGACCAGAAGGGTTAGCTCCAATGCAGCCAGGCCCACCCTCCCCTTCCCTTCCTGGACTTATTCCCCTCACAAATACTGAGGGAATACTCAGACCACTTCAGGCCCAGCTGGCATCTCTGACAGCTCTCCCCAGCACCCAGCCTCTCCCATCCCCATAATAACAGACAAGAGGCACCAGTTCAGGACTAAGCTCCAGGCCCTTGATTTTGACATGGCCATGGCAGAGCCATTTGGATCTTTAGATCCCATTTGCTCTTTCTATGAGAAGAATCCTTCAGTTCCTCTCACAGCAAGAAAAAGCTTTGCAACAAATTCAACACACATGGGGGTTGCTGAGCCATAAACCTAAAGAAGAGACCCCAATTCAAGCCTTGGCTCTATGACCCTGGACAAATTGTGTGACCTTTGACCTGTGACACTGGGCAACTCACGTGACCTCTGAGCTTCAGTTACCTCACAGATTGGAGTTGTAGGATCCAACTAGATAACATTATATGTGGATGTGAAAGAAACCTGAGGTTATATACATACCTAAGAAGCTTAAGTTTTTATTTTCTGTCAGTGTTTCTCAAATTGAAGACAATGACCCCACTTGTGGGTGTGAAATCAAGCGGAGGGGTCAAGACTATGTTTAAAAAAAAAAAAAAAAATAGACCAGGCTAGTTTGAAATGTAACAGGAAGCTAGCAATGAAAAAAACACATGTGTTTGCTACGTTGTAATGAAAAATTTAGTCCCACTGGTTGCAGTCAAAATTTTCAATTACGTCTTACTTTGAACACTTTCTTGCAGGTGTTCCCACCTGTATAAACTTGCTTCCTGCCCTTGGCATAATGGGATGGTAAACTCCTTGAGGATGAGAGCCATGTCTCTGGTTTCTCAAGTTTTCTAACTCTCCCACCCCTACCCCTGTCACAGGGCTGGGCTCTGACCAGGGTTGTTCTCCAATGCAAGCTGTTCATGGTCTGGAAAGCGTCCACCAAATAGAAAATCAACATGGGAGATGAGGAGGGAACTGCCATTGACAGTGCAAGGCACTGTCCCAAAGAATGTCCCTGGAGGTCCATGTTAGCACCTCCGTTTCACAGATGAGGAAGCAAGAGCTCAAAGAGGGGCGGGGACCAGGATTGAGACCTAGGTTTGCACGGTCCATGGCTTTCCCTCTGGACCACGCTGCCTTTGTCACTGCCCAAGAGCTCTTGCACCACCCTATCAAATCTTTCCAACATACTGCCTTGGCCAAGACTACTCACACCACAACACACACACACACACACACACACACACACTTGCGCACACAATGGAAACAACACAGCATCCTTTCCTACCTGCGTTTTTCTGGCTTTCCCCTTCCAGTAAGAGCGAGAGGAGAGAGCTGTCCTGGGGGCATCTGGGGTTTGTCCTCCTCTTGGTCCCACCTTCACCCTTCTCTGCCTCTTTTGAGGCTGACTCCCCCCAGCTCACCACCCCTCCCCCAATACCAGCTAACTGGTTACCAGGGCAACCCAGCTGGGAGGCTGCCAGTTACCACGGCAACCCAGCATGGCTGCCAGGCTGCCTTGCTTAGCAAGGTCAGGGACCAGCCAGGCAACAGAGCTGCTGGGATGTTGCCGGGTGGGACTGGCCTGGGTCGGAGGCATACGTGCCAGAAGGAATGAAGTTGCTGCTGGTAGGTGGCCATCTCCTAGTTTCCAGTGAGGCAAGCTCCCCCAGCCTGGGGCATGAGCCACAAGCCGCTCTCCCCAATTTTGTCACTCAGGCCCGGTCCCTCCAACCTTTGCAACAGAATTCGTCACCTCACCTCCAGGAAGTTTTCTCAGATCCAGCAGCAATTGGCTGTCACTCAGCCTAACCCTGACCACCCCTCATCCTCCCCCCTCTCTGAGCATATCTGAGAGTCAACGTGCATGCAGCATGTGTGTGTCTGCATGTCATGTAGTCTCTCCATGAAATATGTTGATAATAATAATAAAGAAGTGCTAATATTTTCTAGGACTTACTGTGTACCAAGCATGTTGTACCTTATGTGAAGCCTCTCCACTGATCTACACAACAAACTTACTATCCCCACTTTACAGACATAATAACTGAGACTTTGGAAAATTAAGGCACTTGTTTAAGGTCACGTAGGTATTAATTAGCAGAGCTAAGATGAAGTTATATGGATTAGCTTCTGAAATTCCTTGAGCTTTTGGCTTCTGTCCCTCCCCCACCAACCTGGCCTGGCTTCAAGGAAATATTTTTTAACCTTTATTATTCAGTGCCACATGTTTTATTTATATTATTTTATTTCATCCTTACCTCTATGAAGGAGGTTTTAGTCTCCTCAGATGGTAGCTTAGGAAACTGAGACCCAAAAGAATTAAGTGACTTTCCCAAGCTGATGAGACCCAGCTTAAGTTCCCTTCCTCAGGGAATCCTTTTCTGCTTCCTCACACAGGGTGTGGAAAAGAGTGAAAAGAGTTTGTCACTCTTTTCTTGCCCACCAACATATGTAGCATTTGTTTCTATTACATATAATATAATCGTTTGCTCACAGGTCTGTTCCCTTACTAGACTGTGAATTTAAAAATTCGCTTTTGTAATTCACTTTCACTTAATACCTGCCTGATACATAATAAGCATACAGTAAATTTTGGCCAAAAGAAAATGGTGGGACCAGGATTCCAAATCCTATCCCATTCATTCATTCATTCATTCATCCATTCAAAAAGCAGTGATCAAACAACTGCTATGGGCCAGCTCTGTGCAAAACATCATAAAGACAAATAAGACCATCTCTTGACTTGAAGCAGCCCAGTCTAGTGGAGGGAGGGTCAAAGCTGAGCAGGACAGGAAATAAATGCCCCTCACCACTGCCATCAAGGCTTTCTCATGACTGTTTCCCCATGCCTGTTCCTTGGGCCAAACTCCCTCCCATCCAAAGCTTCACATATCCAAACAACACTTATTGAACGCCCACTACATGCTAATGTCTTCAAATCACCCATGGTTTGGGGCAGAGTGGGCAGGATAAGGAGACAGTGGGAATCGGGAATTACCAGACAGCATGAGAAATGACAAATACGGTACAGGGGTCCAGGAACTAGTGGCCAGGGCCACCGGGACCACTTTCACATTTGATGTGATAAAGCCACTTCACGTTGCATTGCTTTACATCCACAGCCACTTCCCACATTAACTCATTTGAACTACAGTGATGTAGGAAGGGCAGAGATTATTACCCTCATTTTAAAGATGGGGAAACTGAGGCTCGAAAGGGGAAGAATGTTAGATTAGAAGGAGGGAACCTGGGTTCTAGACCTCACTTGTGATTCTAACAAGTCTAATGACACTGCTACCATCACGCTCCCATGCCACCATCCCACCTCACCAAAAGCAGGTTTTCCTTACCCACTATGACTTCTTTAATTCCCCAGCTGGGCAGCAGAAGTTTCAGGTGAGGCAAGCAGGCCTGCCCACAGTCTCTGGATAGCCCATTGACACTAATAAGGACCCAGGAACCAAGCAAAATCAGAAAAATGACCTCACCACCAGAGGCCAGGTTGTATTTAACAGGCTAATTGCAAGCATTAGGCTAATTAAAAGCAAATTAGCACCTGCAATTACCTAAAACTCAGTATTTTAGGTAACGATGAGCCAGGCTGGGTGACATGGTGATGTCAGAGCTAAGGAGGGACCTCACCTCCCCCATGAAGGGAACGCTAGGCCCATGCATGTTTATCAGATCAGCATTGACATGCCCAGCCCGATATCCTAAATTCACACAGTAAGGACAACTCTTTACAGAGACTAGATAAGTAACCTGAAGTGGTTTGACAGTCACCCTGAATATCATCTGCCCTAAACACATTTCCCACTAACCAACCTCAGCACCTGTCAGACCTTTGAGTTAAAGCATTGCCTCTGATATACCTTGTTCAAATACTCACATCTAATAATAACCAATAGATGTGTAATTATTTGCAGTTTAGAAAGCACTTCCATATGTATTACTTATCTAAATAAGTGGGTAACTGTCAACTAGATAAGTGGGTAATGATACTAACCCCATTTTTCAGACCAGGAAACAAAAGCTCAGACATATTAAGTGACTTGCTACAAATCATACGGCTGCTAATCTGGACTGTCTTCAAATTCCAGATGGGCATTCTTTCAACTACCCTGCAGGCAGTGCACCAACTCTCTCTTATTAACACACGGACTAGAATCAGTTTATCAGATCACCTAATGCTACTTTGGAAAATGCAAAGAGGGCTCACAGGAACGGGGAACACTCTGGGTAGATTTGATAAAGAAGGATCAAGAAAGCACGTGCGTGTGGCAGTGTGTGAGGAGAGTGGACAGGGAGAGTGGGTGACCGGAGGTGCAGGCTCCAGTGAAGTACCCTGTTAGCCAGAAGACACTAGAGGAGCTGAACTCCCTTCATCCAGCCACCACCAGAAGAAGCCCCCAGGACTGTGATATTCCCAGAAGGGGATCATCCGGAAATGGAGTGTGGCTACCTCACCATTCTCTGTGCTGCTGAGACCAAACCCTGTGTGAGGCCCCAGGAAAGCTTGAGAAGGAGAGTGGTGGTCACTAGAGGAACAGGAGCATTGAGCCTCCAACAAGGAGACTTGGGGGTTTGGAGGGAGGGAGATCATGATACTCTCTTCAGATATCTGTTTCTCATGCAAATTAACAACAGTCAGACAATAAGAACAAACACATTTATCACTTACTCTGCCCAGCATGAGTCTATTTCTTACATATATGACCTCATTTATCCTCACAAGAAGTATGTGAGGATAAATTTTACAGATGGAGAAACTAAGGGCACATTACTGGCCCAGATTCAACCCAAATTTGACATCATAACTGCAATCTTGACAATTGCACTAAACTGCCTTTTAAGAAAAGCCAAAGACTCAAACAAACAAAATGACAACAAACGGACTATTTATACTTATAAACCTCTTTTAAAATTTTTAACTCTTACTACTGATCAAACAAATGCATTAAAACAATGATGAATCATTTAATTAAAACAATGAAAAAAGTTATAGTATTCAATGCTGATGCTCATGCAACAAAATGCATTTTCATACACAGCTGGGAATGTCAATTAGTGCTTTCTAACAAGGATTGGCAAAAGATGTCAAAATATTTAAAAACATAACAATTCCACTTCTAGAAATGTAACCTAAGGGGGGGAAAAAGTGATTGATATGTATGAAGATTCAGATATTTATGTTCATTGTAGCATTGTTTATAAAAGTGAAAAACTGGAACCACTTACTCTAACATAGGGTTCAATTAAACAAACAAATAAACAGAATAGGTACATAACAGGTATATATAATTTGAAGTGATGTTGTAAAAGAATGTTTAATGACACAAAAAAATGCTTTCTATTTAAATGATGAAAATATTCATTTGGTCCAAAATTTTAACAGTCTATATGTGTACTTTGATAAACATAGTCACATGCCCATGCATGAATTTATAAAAACATTTTATATATGTATATAAATGTTAAAATTATATGCCATATCTCTGAGAGAATTACGAATCATTTTAATCTTTACATACTTTCTACATTTGTAATGACTATGTATTACTTTTATACTTACAGAATAGCAATTTTTTTAAATATATACCCTTCATCACATTAATTCTATGTCTTGGGATTTATCATAAGGAAATAATCCAAAATACAGAAGAAAACTTTATTCACAAAAATGTTCACATTGTGTTATTTCTAAAAGGAAAATAAGGGTCACAACCTAAATGTCTGTTACAAATACAGTTACTTAAAATACATTATGTCCACATGCTCACTATTATATACTATTTTAATATGAAGAAATCCATCCTTATCACCATAGGAAAGAGAGCTCACTTGATCTGTGCTGCTTCAAAGAATCAGAATCAAAGGCTGGAACTTAGAAGTGAGCAGATTTTGATTCAATATAGAAGAATGTTCTAACCATGGAGCTGGCTGCCTGGTGAAAGAATGAGTTCCCATCACTGCGATTATCCAGGTGAGCAAAGATCGCAAAGGGCTCATCTGTGCTTGGAGGGAGACTGGACTAGACGGTATCTGGGGGGCATCTGGAGGTGTGGGTGCTGAGCAAGAGCCCACCTAGACTGATTGCCAAGGAAAGGGTCCCACTCACCCTACCACCAACTCCTCTTCCTCTTTGCTCCTCGTTTATTCTAAATGTTTCCCAAAGTATGCTCTTTGCTCTCTAAATGATTTTTAACTGGTTGGAAACTGGCCTGCTGAAGCCATTCCACTGATGCACTGGCCTGGCAGACCAACTCAGACCAAAGCTCAGACCCCGTGCAAAAGCTCTAGAAACCAAGACCCACTCCTGCAGCTGTAGCCCAGCTTCAACATTCTTCCTCCTGAACATCCTCTGGGGACCCCCATGTCAGTACCAATGACCTCAGGGAACCTTATAACAGGCCAGGGAGGAAGACAGAGAGGAAATGGGCTCAGAGAGACAAGCTGATCAGGACTGGCTGTTGCCATGCTTCTTCACTCTGGGCTGGGCCCACTCTCAGCTCAGCTTCTCCCCGTCCAGGGCCCTGGGCCCACCAGCTCCCTCCTCTGAGCTAAAGGATGCAGGTTTGACTTGGCCAGGTGGGGCATCTCAGGCCCACAGGCCGTGATGTTAGCCAGGAAGCCAGGGCTGGCTGCCTGGCTCAATGACTTCCTCGGTAATTACTTCATTTACACCGAGCAGGAAGAATCCAACTCAATAAACTAGGCAGACACGTTAAAAGTAATTATCTGTGAAATGCATCCTGCACAATCACCTTCCTGTGATGAAGGGGAAAAAGACGACACAGAAAAAAAGCCCCCATTGTCTTGAGCCTGTGCAGCCGCTCCAGTATTAATTACACTCCAAGCTAACACATTTATTACCTAGGCTGATTGGAAAAGCAAGGGCTTTTAATAATTCCTATCTGCAGCCCAGCACAGCTTTTAATAACTCCTGTCTGCAGCCCAGCACTCTGTCGTGAGGAAACACAGAGCCGCTTGTTTCCTGTAGGAAAGCCTAGGGCAGTGCCAGGCAGTGCCCTCGGTCCTCCTACCATCCCCACCTGGAGATGGCTGGAGCCTCAGGCAGGAGTCTCTGTGGGACCTCCCTCCCACCTCCTCTCCACCAACAGGATCTGCTTATCACCTACTCAAGCTAAAATGCAGCAGCTCTGAAGTGGTAGCCATGTTCCTCAAGAGGAGCCTAGAAGCCTAGGTTTGGGGGATGTGGCTGCGGCTGTCTGGACCGAAGGCAGAGACAGGCCAATGCCAGGGTTCCCACCCCATGTGCATGAGGCCCTCAGTGGAGCTCGCCACCCAAACTGCCAGATCAATGGCGAGGGGTCTGTAGGGATGGGGAAAAACTGCCAGGCCCTGGAGGATGTTACCCCCCTCTGACTCTGACTCTGAGCCCATCCCTTCCCACCACCTTGCTTCCTGCAGCTCAGCTTCCGGGCCCCTGTGCCCCAGGGCTGACTTCCTCCATCCTGGCTCACTCCATATTTTCCCTTGTTGGCTTGCCTGTGGTCGAAAAGTGCATCTTGGGTAGCCTCTTCTCCATTTTTCTACTTTTGTCTTTCCTGTCCAATCTCCCTCCTTGCCTCCCACCCCTCTCTGCCAACTCCCCAACCTTGCTCTTGTGCCCAGAACCGCGCACAGGAAGCCCGAGGCTCTTAGCCAGCTGCAGCCTGGTCCCACATTAAGAACCTGCCCCCTTAAGCCCCCATGCCCACGTCCCAGGCTCCAGCTCCTTCAGGCGCTCCCCACCTGATCTGAGCCCCCAGAGGTCAGATGCCCCCTGGAAGTCCAAGAGCCTCAGCAGCTCTGGGCCCCAACCTCTGACCCATAAAAGACATACCCTGACCCCTCCCCACACCAAAGCAGGTGAGTCCCTGGGGCTGACCTGAGTCTGACTTCTTCCCCTCCCCTCCTTCTTTCCTTCCTGCTGTCCTATTCCTTCTGGCAAGATTATAGACAGGGTGGGGCTGGCCTCTTTGCTTTAGCCAGGCTGGGGCGCCCAGCTGAACCCTAGGAAGCTGGCAGCCCCAAAGCTGGCCTCACCTAGAATGTACAATTCAAACGTAATAAATTCAAACCACATCAGCCCTTCCTGGGGATTCTGGGGGAGGGGGGGTGCGCATTTAGAGGGCTATAATTAGCATTCTCAGCATCCATGATCCCCAAGTAATGCTGCCAAGAATGAGGGATGGGGAAGGCAGTGGCACTGCAGTGCCAGCAGCCCAGACCCGCATGGCAGGCAGCTGCCAGCCCTGACCAGAGCCCAGTCTCCTTCCTCCCACCTCATCCCTACATGCATCAAAACACACTCACCGGCTCCTGAGGTGTGAGCCTCTTGCTGAACAGCTATAACTCTCCAGGCCCCAAGACACCCCTCCCCCCAGCTCAGCCTGCTGGGGTCTTCCTCCCCAGCCCCTCAGGGGCCCCTTCTGAAGAGCAGGGGCTCTGGATCTGATCTGGTTTAATCAGTCATCTCTCTGGCTGGCAGGTCCCTGGCGCAGGGAAAGGATGCTGTTGTGGTGACTGCAGGATCCAGCATCTTTCCCAGGCAGAAGCAGCTGGGCATGCTCCGTGGGCTCCCAAGGGGATTTCAGGGCCACGTGACTCTCCCTCCCCAAGCTGTCACTTAGGATCAGGAGTAAATAGTCCCCAGAAAGGTTTAACTCCATCCACACCAGTGACAAGCTGCTAACCACCCATGCTGCCTGCCCCAGAGAGGATGGAGTACTTCCGCACAGCCCTCCTGGCCTTCCACCAACAGGACAAGGCTGCCCCCCAAAGGGGATCTGGGTCACCGTCTTTGTAAGCTGCATTTTCCAGTTCTCTCAGAGTGCGGGAGCCAGAAGCTGTCCACAGCTCTGGCATCATGAGGCCTCACCAGGCCTGTCTGTGGTGCCTTTTCACCTCTACGGCTGTCCACCAAAGAGATGGGCACGTCTTTGGGTATCAAGAGGGCTTGGAAAAAAAAAAAAAAAAAAAGAGGGCTTGGCCAGGACCCTAGTACTTCACATCCCCCATCCCCACCCCAGCACAATGAATTTAAAGAAGTAAGATTCGGAGTTGGTTGGAGTCCATTACAAGATGCCAGGACCTCTTAGGTCCTCAGCTCAGGTTAGTCTACAATAACCTTGGGTAAGGATGCCAGCCAAGCCAGGGGCACCTGTGTTTTGCATTATTGAGGGTCAAAGGCAGAAAGGAGGGCTTCAGACAATAGTATTGCAGCCCTGTTTCTACTGTAGATAAGCCCATGCCATAAAGATCTCTCTCTCTCTCTCTCTCTCTCTCTCTCTCTCTCTCTCTCTCTCTCTCTCTCTCTCTCCATCTCTCTCTCCCTCTCTCCCTCAGTTTCCTTCTCTTCTTCACATTTCTGTGGATGCTGGAAAAATAATACATACTCTGTGAAAATGGGTAAGTGCGATTGAAACAATGAGTTTCACAGCCAGGATCAGAAAGGTGAAAAGAAAACGGAGTATTCCCCACTGAGTTTCCAGGCCGCTCACTGGTCTCAGTCCCACCCACCCCTGAAACCCAGAAGCTGCCTCTAAACTAGTTGAGCTTCTGGGTTCACTTCTGAATATAGAAACATTTCACGAAGCGGGATCTAGAGGAAGAGCATCTGCAAGGATCCATTCACATGATTATTCTATCTTTTTTGAATGTTTATTAGAACAACTTAATTTTTAAAATTAAGCTTCTCTTTACTCAAATATAACTATTTACCCTTCTCTGTGGGTCTCTTTTAATGTGATCTGAGTATAGGCATCATTTTTACCTACTGAATGAAGCCTTATCTTTAAAAATACTCTACTTTAGGATAATCAGAAACGCAGACTTCCTCCCAGGTCCAGAAGGAGCCCTGTTGTGGGGAGAGGGGTGAGGTTACTAAGGGGATCTGATCCAAACCCCGCTCTCACATCCTAGAGAGAACTACGCCAAGAACTGTCCTTCCCATTCCAGAGCAGGCCAGGCTTGGGCTGGAAATCTCAGGTTACAGCAGCATGCACCTGCCTACAGCCATGGTAGGCACCTGCCTCCCAGCCCAGCTGAGATGCTGAGTACATCATCTGTGGGAAAGCCACTCACCTGAAGGGGCAGAGAAGTCCTGGGTGCAGGCCCAGTGCCAGGCAGGACCAATTAAGCCCAACCCACCTGTCCTGGTTCTCCAGAGCTTGGCAAGGCTACCCTGTACAGGCAGGGGTAGAACCAGCTTCCAGCCAACCAAAGATGAGGGGTTCTGGGGGGATCTCTGGCCCTGAGGAGCCAATGGAACAAAGCAGGGTTGGAGCCAGAGATTACAGCATCCAGAAGGGGACAGAGACGGTGAGAAAGGGGACAAAGACCCCAACCCCCATCCCACACAATCCTCAGGCAGCTGGAAAAGACAGGAGACAGACAGATGGGCCTGCTGGGAGGGTTTCCTCTCTGGCAGACAAAGGCCACAGATCCTCCGAGAGGCTTGAGCCAGACATGCCCGTGCCTCTGGGAGGTCTGGTGGCTTTGAGGGCCTAAAGCTACAAAGGGAAGACTGCTGAGAGGGCGGTGCCTTCGTTCTGGGGAGCAAGCTGGGGGAGATATTGTAGCAGGAGGGTCTTAGAGGCCCAAAAGGATGGGTGAGGTGAAGCAGAGAAGATACACTCCCTTTACCAAATCTAAATTCTCTGTTTTCTGCCAGCAGAGGAGAAGCAAGACTTGTCTGAGTGGCTCAAGTGGGGAGGGCGTGAGGAGAAATGTAAAGGAGGAAGTGTTCCCAAAACAGTGCCTCTGTGGTTCTGCCCATTCTCTACTCTAGAATCCACAGCCCCAGTGCTCAGAGGAGAAAGTGCACAACTCTAAACGTCAGGTCCTCCCTGCCTTTTTGGTGTCATCACTGCTCCCTCTCATGTACACAGCCTTACTGGCCGCTGGCTTGTTGGCTTGTTGCCCCTCAAACATGCCCTGCCCATTCCTCATGCAGGCCATGTCTACATGGGTCTCCCTCCCCCAGAATGTTCCAATTGGGGATCATAAAAGGGAGTCCCATATGAGGAATTATCTTTGAGGACCTACCTGAGTTTGAACTCCAGCTCCACCCTCACCAGCTGAGGGACTTTGAATAAATTACTTGAGTGCTGAGTCTCAGTGTTCTTCATCTGCAAATGGGGTTTCTCTCCCCTGAGCCCCTTACCACTCATTGTCTTTTCTTCTCATCTGTCTCATTCTTTACTGTTCAGGGCATTATTTGCCTGTTTGAGGGCAGAGCTAGTCCAGGCACTAATTACCAGATTTATTGCCCTGTGACCTCTCTCTTTTGTCCCATCTGCCCTCTGGAAACAACAGAACAGCTCTTGGTGGTTCCACTGGACTTCCCAGGGCACTGCCATCTCTGAAGTCCCTCAGGCTGGGGTGTATATTAATGACTCATGGGAATCCAGCCCACAGGCACCTGGGGACAGAGCCCTGGACTTCTGCATCCCTGCCTCCTCTAAGCCCCTACACCCACCCTGAGCAGCACTGAGCAGGCAGTTCATGGAAGAGCCAGGGGCACTGATGGAGTCACTGCCCATTCTGGCACCTTTTTGGAGGAAGTGTTCAGACCAGAACAAGGGAAAAATGACAGTGGCTGGGTGGGGCACTCTGGCTGGAGGAGGTGCCTGGCCAGGTTGGCATGGCCCATGGGGGCACTGCACCCACGTGAGAGGAACAGCAGGGGCCCAGACTGGGAACAAGGGTGAGCAGGGGTGTGACCCTGCAGAAAGCAGTCTGCCACATCTCCCTCCCTGCCAGGTTTGGAGAAAGAGAGAGGCACTACTGGAGACAAGAGTTGGCAAGCTCCACAGCTGGCTGCTTCAGTAGGAGTCAGGGGCCAGAGAAAATCAGGAAGGAGTGTTACACAGCCAGATGTTTAAGCTTTGAAAGAAGTTTCCCAGACCATAGTGGTTGAGATGTGGCAGAAAATGGTCAAGATGGCTCTGTCAGCTCTGGGGGAGCCTGCTCTGTGAGCCTGAAGAGTGAATCTGAGCCCTTAAAGCCTTAGTGGGGCCCAGTGTGTTGTTTTAATGCCCTCTTGTGGCTTTGTGTGGCACAGGCATAAGGCTTGCAAAGGGTTTCATCCACATTTTAACCCTTTGCTTTTTCTCTTCTCCCTGCACCACACTCCCTGGTAAATGACACTTTTAAAACCACAGGCACGCTTAAGCAATGACATCAGTTATGGGTACCATGAGAATCACCTTCCAAGCACCATGAAGCGAAGGGCTGATTGACACGCAATTATATTTTTCTGATCCTGGGCAAATGTTAATATTGGCTCACTGAAATTTGACTCATCCATATTAGAAGAAAAAAATAGCTTCCCAAGTTGTCTGTATATCTGACTTTTATTACTTCTTGGGATCCATGTCTGGGGTCCTCAGAGTTTCTGACGCATCTGCCAACCAAATGTCATAAACCTTTGTAGGGAACTGATTTTGCAGGGAACTATAAAAGTACGGAGAGTGGGCCATTCGTTCGCTCACTCACTCATTCAGTCAGGGTTTATTGAGCACCTCCCTGTCTGAGCCCGGCACCGGGACGCCCAGCCGTGCCATTATGCTAAGGGCATGGCCTGGAAAATCAGGCAGCCATGCCACTGCATCCCAGCTTCACTTTCTGCAAGCTTTATGACAGTAAACAAGTTTTTTACTAAGTTTACTTGCTCAAACAGCTAGGGATGATAACAGGGCTCTTATAAAGCTGTGGTGAGGATTGAATGAGATCATGTAGTAAAGTGCTCAGCTCTTAGGGTGTCCACTGCTGCTCTTGATGTGTGGAATGGCCAACAAGTCTAGGAACGGACACAAATGCACAATAGATGGCGTGTTGACATTTTGTTACCACACATACTGCAATAGCATCATCTATGTTTCCAGACTTTATGGCCTCCCTGTGTTCATCCCTGTCCTGGATGTGTTTTCAATCTAGACCACGGATTCTCTAAGCCGTGTCCATGGACCAGCAGCATCAGCATAACCTGGGAACCTGCTATGAAATGCAAATTCTCAGACTCTCGGAATCAGAAACTCGAGGGGTGGGGCCAAGCAATCTGTTTGAACAAGCCCTCCAGGTGATTTTGATGCAAACTCCAGTTTGTGAACCACTGATCTAGGGAAAATGACAATGTAGAAACGAGCAATTACAATACAGGTGGGCTTCTCTGAAGAAGTGATGTAATGAGCAGAGTCTTGAAGAAAGAACAAGTATTCACAGGTGGACACAAGCCATGTTAGAGGCGGGATTAGCACTTGCAACACCTGGGAGACATGGCAGGCAGGTTGAGTGTTGAGGGAAGCACAGCAATGTGGTCTGGCAAACTGGGGAATGTGGAAGGTAAGGCTGGGGAAGGAAGGCAGGAGCCAGATTACTAAACCCTTTCAAGTGTCTGAGTTTATCCTGTAACTGATGGGCAGCATGAAAGATTCTCAATGGGAAATGATGTGACCAAATTTTCCTTGTAGAAAAAAAGCATTCTTGCAGCAGTGTCGCCTGGGGACAGGAAGATTAGTTGGAAAGCTGCTAGAATAATCCTGGTGAGAGCCCCTGTGGGCATGATCTCAGGTAATGGTCATGGGATGATGAGAAGAGGGGGGCTGAGAGATATTTGGGAGAACTGAAAGGCCCTGCAGGGGTGGGGCTTGAGGCTCTCTCTGAGGGTTCTGCCTTAGTGGTGCCTCAAACAAAGATGGAACAGGTGTTGGCTCTGAGTTCAAAACTGAACATGCTGAATTGGTGGAACTCAGGAGAGTACTCTGGGCTTGTAGCGGAAGCAGGAATTAATTATGCCTCTGTTGTTTATCTCCCAACAATTTTCATTCATTCATTTATTTCAGCAAATATTGGGTTCCTATCATGTGTCACCAAGATTCTAAGACAGAGTGGAACACAAAATAGCCAGAATCTGCTCTCAGGGCTGACATGGCAGTGGGGGAACACTAGCAATCAATATGTAAACAAGTACATAAACAAAAATCTTTCGAGTAATGGTAGGCGCTATGAAGAAAAGTAAGAGGAACTAAGGAGGAGTACGGGGTAATCTTCAGAGGGGTGGTCAGGAAATGTCCCTCTGAGAAGATGACACTTGAGCTAAATGATAAGTAGGAGCCAAATGTGCAAAACTAGGAGGAAAGTGCTCCCAGGCAGACGGAACAAAGATCCTGAGTTAGCAATGAACTTGGCATGATGGAGGAAAAGAAAGACGAAAATCACCATAGGGGCCAGCTATGGGAGATGAAGTCAGGGAAATGGACAGGGCCAGACCATAGCAGGTGATAAGTTTTTACTGACTGATGAGAAGAGGCGATACATGTTAAAGTGGGTAGTCAACTATCTCGAGAACGAAAGGTACATAAAGGAATAAGATGGTATCTTCAAAGGAGCAAAGGAGAAATGTCTTAACTAAAGCAAGAAGGACTTGGGTTCAATTTCAGGGAAAGCTGACGCTGTAACAACCGTATGATATCAGAACAATTTCCAAAACAGATAATTTGTCAGATGTTTTTGTTTTTGTTTTAAGAACATGGTTAACGGGGCAGCCGGTTAGCTCAGTTGATTGGAGTGCGGTGCTCTTAGCAACAAGGTTGCCGGTTCGATCCCCACATGGGCCCCTGTGAGCTGCACCCTCCACAACTACATTGAGACAACTACTTGACTTGGAGCTGATGGGTCCTAGAAAAACACACTTAAATAAAATATATATATATAAAGAATATGGTTAACAGCCAAACTGATGTAAGTGCTAGCTGGTCTTGAGGCGGGAATGGAAAGGTGACCTCTTGTGGTATAGATAGGTGAAGATTTCAAAGAAAAAAGGGAGTGGAAGGAGAGGAGAAGAGGGTCCTCCCTCCCCTGGCTGGGTGGGGGCTCCCTCTGGGCAGCTGCCCTCTCTACCAGCTCTGCAGAATCTGAGGCCAGACCAGGCAGGGAGGCCCACAGGCCTGAGCACGCCAAGCCTCACCCACGGGAACGAAGCCAGGACCCAATCTGGCTGAGAAATGGAGAGACCCAAGCCAAGGCCCAGGGAAATTAGTCCAATCGGGTAGATACAGACCACCCCGACCCAAAGAGCTATTTCCACAGTTACATCCAGGGTGGCACCTTGAGCTGCTGAGAACGAGTTACCCCAGCCCACAGAGGGGCCTGACCAACCCCCTAGAGGAAAACCGCACCAGACACACACCTGCCACCCCCAGGATCACAATGCCTTCATCCAGAAGAGCAGCAGTGACAGAAGCAGCCTTGTTACCACCCAACCTGCCTGTTTGTGTACCCCACTCACACCTTCCCTCCAAATGGCTCATGGCACCCAGTACTCCATCCCCTTCCTTTCAAAATTTGTCCTTTGTGTCTAGAGCCGGGGTGTCCAAACTGCGGCCCACGGGCCAACTGTGGCCCACAATCCATTTTTAATTGGCCCGCAGCAAATTCCAAAAATATATTTAGTTTATTTAAATAAATCAGGTGAGGCAATACGTACTTCACCTCGAGTGAGTGGCCCGGCTGTTTGTGTATTTTACTGCATATGGCCCTTGGTCAAAAACGTTGAAAAAAGTTTGGACACCCCTGGTCTAGAAGAACCTCTCTCCTCTACTTCGTTAGCCATCTCCCTCCCACCTGCACAGCTGAGCCTAATGCTCCACCCACCGCACCCTACCTTAGAAAACTTCCCACAATTGACACTGGCTCTCCCAAGCCAACATAAACACAGAGACACACCTACACACACACACTCACACACACACACACACACACACACACACACACACACACACACAGCTTTATCTGCAACTCACTCGGAAGCCTTGACACCTCCTGGCTATTCAGAGACCTTGGCGAGACCTTCTGTGAAATAGCAGACCCTTGAACCTTCTCCCCTCTCAAGGAATCATCAGTGACAAACACAAAAGCATAACCAACAGGGAGATCAGAAGGAAAGTCCATCTTACTCACTTGATGAAATACACAGCTCCTTCCCGGGTGGAATCCATCTCCCAGCCCTTAGGCAAACCTGTGAGGAAGCAAAATCATAAAATCACCCTGTCTTCCTTCTCAGACCCACGAGCCCGATCTACATTCAGGAGGGATGAGAACTGGAAGATTCACAGATAAGCCAACAGTGTTCAAACCAACCATTCCACTCTCTTTTGTCCACTATTCTTATCAGTCTTTGTTTCCAGCAAATATTAAGAGAGATGGCAGTGAATGGGACATCCCCTGTCAAAGAGCAGTGAAGAAATGACCAAATGAATCACCGCCTCACAGGATTCACTCATTCAGTTAATAAAGTTTTACTGAGCACCTACTCTGTGCCAGGCCGTGTGCCAGCCCCTGTGGATACAGCGGTGAACACAGATGGTGGCCCTGGAACAGTCCTCCGGGTCCTCCCACAGCCCCCTTACATCACAGCAGCAGAAGCTAGAGCCAATGGTGGGTCACTTGCCCCAGACCTCTCAGATAATTGACCCAAGCCTGTGTTATTACCTCCAGATTCTGCTGCTGAAGACAAGACACTGAGGATCTAGGAAATCAGTCCTGGGAAAACAGACTTTTAAACAAATTTTTAATAGCACCTCTGAAAAAAATTATACATGGAAATGCTCAGAGCAGAGAATCACAGACCCACCAAGTAAGCAAGAGCAGAACAGCTGAGGAAGGTGACCTTGGCCCAGAGGTGCCTGAGCAGCCCCCATCGGTGGGTGCAGGCACCTCCAGACAGCTCCAGAAGCAAATGCCTCCTTCTCCTGGGAGAGCCATGTTAGTCTCTGTCTCACCCTGTCTGCCTTCCCGAAGCAGACCCCTGGCAGGGTCCTGTCTCCCCAGCAAACAGGATTGTTCCAACCTGTACAGGGGTGGAGTCTTGAGAAACCCAAGGGTATCCACAGTCAGAGGTGTGGACAGGCAAGACTCTGGGGGAGATCATTCATTTTGGGGTGCAAGAGCCACCTGGCTGGCATATTGGAAAACAGATGCGGGTTCTCTTGACGATCAGTGCCACCTTTCTGGTCCAAATGCCCACCTTGTGTATGAGGTTTTATAAAACATAGCTATTCACTGTTGGCCTGAATCTCACCAGCCATATTATCAGCTGGGTTCTATAGTGGCGAGCCCAGCTTTCATCCATTCAGTTTACTCACCCCTATTTATCAAGGGTGTATCTCGATAGTTGCTGCTGATGGTGATGCTGCTGCTTCAACACAGCAGGACAGCCAGCGGGCCCTTCTCTCTTCTCAGGACATGGTCCATAGAAATAATAACACCAACTATCACTTAGCGAGTGCTTCCTTCACCTAAGCTACTCATCTCACTACTACTAACACATTTAATCTGCACTACAACATTATATAATAGGTCTCAGCCCAAACATTTTTACAGATAAGGAAACTGAGGCCCAGAAAGGTTAGTCAACTTGCTTGAGGTCACACAGGAAGTGTCTGAGCCAGGACGTAAGTCTGGTGTGCTGCCTCCAAAGCTCACATTCTTTCCTCTGTGCTGCTCCATGAATGCTACTTGTTCCCCTCTGTCCCTGTCGGAGGACATTCCCATTCAGAAGGGAGTGGGTTGGCAGCCTCCCCAAGTAGAGGGATCCCTATTGGGTCAGAACCATAAAAAATCCTGCTACTGTGATGTGCCTGGGAAAGAGGCCAGTGTGGATTATGTCTCCTCCCTTTTCCAGCAACTTCCCTCCACACTGCCCTCTCTGCCTGGGCAACACCAAGAGTACTTATATTCTTGTCCAGGCGGAGTGCCCGCTGAGACATCTGCCCTCCTAGCAAGCTTCAGGGGCATCTTAACCCATTCCCAGCCTCCGACAAGATGACTGCAGCCAAAAACAAAAGAATTGGCTCATAGGCTTTTATTCTTCTTCCAGTCCTACCTAGGGACGCAAACTGTCAACAGCTATAACTGAAGAAGAAAACAGCCCTGACTCGGGGTCAGGAAGTCTTGTTTTTCCATCAGAAATACAACTGTGACAAGAACAACGGCAGTCACCTCCGCTGACAATGACTCTCTTGCACACTCTGTGCTACAACATTTTGAGGTTCATAACCCTTTCTGCATTCTACAGGTGAAGAAACTGAGTCCTCCCACCTGCTCGAGACTAATAGAAAGTAGAGCCAAGAAGTGAGCTCAGGTCTCTCTGCTCCTAGAACTTAATGTATTTCACCCCGATGCCACTTTACTTATTAGTTGAGTGGCCTTGAACCAGGGACTTCCTCTCTGCTTTTCAATTTTCCTACCTTTAAAATGAAAGACTTGGACCCTAGAATCCCTGATGTCCCTTCCAGCTCTAAAACCACAATGATTTCAGCCTGGAATCTAAAAGAAAGTAGGCTGCAGGCAAGTCAACACCTTAATCCGGGATGTCCAGCAGTGACGGCTGTGCCCCAAGAGAGACCCAGACTCCTGGAAGTATGTGCCTGCTCTGTGGTCAGGCAAAGGGCTGGAGGGACATGGGGGTGGGTCTATGGTGGCACTGGAAATGGACGATCAGCTATTCACGTGAAGTACCTCAGGCTTTCTGAGTTTTGGTGTCTCCATCTCTACAATTAAACTGAAATCTTCCTGTATGTGTCCCACTTGCCTAGGAGGTCCCTGAGGGCTAGCAATGGAGTCTTCTCCACAGTAAGCAATCAATGTTGGTCCTGTCCCATTTTCTTTCAAGTTTCCCCAACATCAAGGAGTGCCTACTAGTCATGTGGGGCTTTTAAATTTAACTGAATTAAAATTTAAGTTTCAGTTCCTCAGTCATGCTAATCACATTTCAATTGCTCATTAGCTACACGTGGCTAATGGCAACTACACTGTGTAGCACAGAGAGAGAACATGTCCATCGTGGCACAAAGTTCTTCGGTACAGCCCTGGGGCTGGGGTTCTGCCCAGTTCAGGAGCTCTCAAGAGGGAGGGAACTTTCTGATTGGGTAAGGGGATGAAAGAGAAGTAAAATCTCTGTCGTCAAAGGTCTGTCCCAGATACTAATTATACAGTTGGAGGCTTGAAAAGACCTGAGGGTGAGCTTCAACCCTCTTTTAATATCCCCCAGAAGGTGAATGGAATGATCAGCTGAGTCTATCCCTGGAGAAAGGAAAAGTGAAAGCAAAGTCTTACTGCCACCTCAAGCCAAGGCTTCCTCTTCGATTGCAAAGGCAGGGACAGACAAGCTCCTTACCTGGGCTGGAGCAGTATCCACTCTGGATGGGTGATTCCGTACCAGGGTGTACCCAGCTGGTGGACTTTTCCTCATCACTACAGAAGACCAATAAGAAAGTGTCAGATACAAGAGAGGCTTTCCTGAGCAGGACACCCATCTCCAAAGTCACTTCAACACTGATTGTCCAATCTCAGACACCTGCCCCAGAGACAGGGGCATCCACACTGCCATTCATTCATGAAGCATTTACTAAACAGGCTCTGAGGATTCAGAGAGAAATAATATCTGATCCCTGACCTCTAAGAATTTATAACTCACTGGGGAAACAGACATATAAAAAGATAATTGCATGTATAATGTTGTATGTCAATTGTACCTCAATTCTTAAAAATGAAATAAAAGCAGTAGTTGCAATATGATGTGATAGGAAGTATAGTCCCTATCACAGCTGTGCACAGAGAACATTATGCCATCACAGAGCAGGGAGTACTAACTGGAATAAAGTTGAGGAAGGGGAACAACATGAGGGCTTCACTAAAGAGGTGACATCTGAGGTGATGGTGAAGTCACATGGGAAGAACAGGAAAGGTCTTTCAGTCACAGCTTCTCAATGGAGAAGAAAGCAGAAGGCCGGGTGAACCGACAGTGCCTAGGTGTCTACAATGCTAACTATTTTCATTACCAACATTCCCTTGCATTAGTAATTTTACAGATGATGAACCTGAGTTTCAGAGAGGTGAAGTAATTGACCCAGAGTCACACAATTGATAAGTGATGAAGCCAGGATTCAAACCCGCATCTATACCCTCTAAAACCCAAGCTTTTTCTAATATCTTACTCCCAGCAAGGTGAGCTCCCCAACAATGCAGATCCTCTGGGTTTTAGCTCTGATGGCAGATGAGCCCATGGATGTCGCTCAGCCCATACCAACCAAGTGACATGATTTTTCCAGAGCCAGCTGTGACCCAGAATGAAGCACCTGAACTTCTTGGCCAATCCATGTACGTGGAGGAGAAGACTCTGAGATCATCTGTTATCATCCAGTCTTGGGAGGGTGAGGAAGCCTTGGGGCCCAGGACAGGACTCCACTCAACACTTTCAAGGTATAAGTAATGTGAAGAACTCCACTATGAGAGCTCCACTAATTTTTTTTTCCCAGTATATAATTTTTTTTAATTTATTTATTGGGGTGACAATTGTTAATGAAGCTCCACTAATTTTTTATTGAAGTAAGATATACAAAAAACTGCACATAGTTAAAATGTACAATATAATATAAAATTTTAACATATGTATATACCTGTGAAACAAATTTTCTTTGTGTCCCTTTGTAATTCCTCTCTTCCCCTCTGCCAGCTCTTGCTATCCTTACCCTCCCAGATTAGCAGATTAGCAACAACTAATCTGCTTCCTGTTATTGTAGATTAGTTTGCATTTTCTAGAGTTTCTAGAGTTTTCTATAAATGAATCATACAAGATAGACATCTTTGTCTGACTCCTTCTTTCCTTCCTTTCTTCCTCCCATCTGTAGCATGTGTTCATAGTTCATTCCATGTCATTACTGAGCAGTATTCCATTGTAGGATATACCACAGTCTGTTCCTCCACTCACCTGTTAATGGACATTGGGATGTTTTCAGTTTGGGGCCATTACAAATAAAGCTGCTATGAACATTCATGTCCAAGTCTTTGTGCAGACATAGGCTTTCTTTTCTTTTGACGCCACTAATTTTTCCATTAAGTTTGGACACCTGCTGCAGGACGAAATTTCCCAGGTGACCCACCCCTCTGATGAGGACAGGAGAGAAGAAACAAAGTCACTATTCTGGTGCCCCCAGGGCCCTGGAGCCATTGTGTACCATCAGAGATGACCCCGGGGCTAGGGTTTGGTCTTGAGAGGCAATCGTGAGAGAAGCTGAGGAAGGGGAAATCCAGCCAGAACTGTACATGTGAGGGGAAATCCACTCTTATACCTCCTCTCTAGCAGCCCTGAGATTTTCTGGCCTCTGATCCTTCTCCTCCTCTCACTATCGGCACCCTCAGACTTTGTGTCTATTTCTGCCGGGCGTAGATATCATGGATAATCATGGGGTCACCGGCGTGAGCACAGCCCCAGCATAACCTCCACCCTCAACTTTCTCTTCCCTTTGTTCTTCCTCTCAAACCCTGGCCCAGGACAATGCAGTCACAGGCTATCTCCACTCCAGATATGGGTTAATGGGGAAACTGTAGAACTGAGAAGAGAGATGTCACTGCAAATCCACTGTCCCCAGGCTTAGTTGAGCCCTACACACCACCTAGATAGTTGGTGTGTAGAGCTCAGCTGCCATTTGCAGAGTGTTCTAAGGCTTTCCCACCAAACTCAAGTTTCACGCCTGCTTCTCCTCCCCACCCTCGACATAGGCTATTCAATGGATAATCTTATCTCATAATTCAAGAAAAAAAATAGAAAACATTAGGCAGGAGCTTCCCCAAAGCACCCAACCATGCAAACTTAATGATGTCCTACCTATACTTTCATACCTGCATCTACATCGGCAAACAGGTAGCCTGCTCTCATTAAGGCTAATCCCTCTGCCTGGGTTGTAGTCTCCATTCTCTCCCATCTTTTATAGAATCTTATTCTATTGAGCATCCAAGACTGGTAACTTCAACTTCCTTCTCCCTGTCAGGTCCATCCCTTTAGCCCTCAGATCTTTCACAGTCTGACCCTCTGCCTCTCTCTCAATGCTACCTCCCCTTCTAGCTCTTTTAGTGACCAAACATCCCTCATGGAAATTAGTCCCTTCTAGCTGTCCTCACTTTCTGGTCTCTCACTCTCAGTTCTTTTCAACCTGGTTCTCTTCCCAGCCCTCCCCTGGAATCACTTTCTGAGAGGTTATTAAAGACCGCCCCCCACACCCGCTTCCTAAACGCAACAGATACTTTCCAGTCCTAAGCTCATGTGACCCTTCCTTCCTAACATCCTTCTTCCTCACCTACCGAGGGCAGCACCCTTCCCTGACCTATTGTCTACTTCTGTGACCCCTGGATCTCCTTCTCCATCCTCTCCTCCTCTACCCTTTCCTTAAACACTGGTGTTGCCTGGGTACCCTCATGTCTTCTCCCTCGCACACTTCTGAATGGTTCCACCTCTACATGATGACTCCCAGGACACTCTTTCTAGCCCAGGCCTTTCTCTTCAACCTCTTGTAGACTTGCTATATTATCGGGAGATTTTATCCTGGCAAAACATGAGTACGGTAGGAGAGGGCCAAAATAATGCCAGCGGGGCCACTCTGTTATAATGAGATTATGCCAGAGCCATTTTGGTTTGTGAAATTAATACAACAGTGCTAATATATTACTGACAGCAGCAAAGCCTCTGTCTCTTTAAAGAAAGCTGAATGTACTGTGGACATCTTCTCCTTCCCCTTGACCACAGCCCCATAAAGAAGCAGGAAAGGAAAGAGGCTGTGCGTGGAAAGACTGAGTCCTGAGGTGAGGAAATGCCAGGAACTGGGTGGTAGAAGCAGGGTCTCCCGGTATTTTGTGCTGGTATGTAGCCCAAGTCTTCCCTTAGGAAAGAGGGTGGGGGCAGACAAGAAAGGAAGAAAGAAGTCACGCCTGGCCCTTTCGGTGGACTGGTGGGAGCTGAAAGGAAAGAAATGCAGGCTGGGGCCTGGGTCTAGTCAATCTCCTCAGGGCCCCTCTTCCTGTCTCTGACGGAGTGGGGGTGGCCAGCACCTGCCCTGTATGGCCCTACCCTTCCAGACTGCAGGAATGCTGAGCCTCTGCTGGACTTTGACCCAATGAGGAAAAGGCGGGAGACCCATTCAAACGGGCATGGTGATAAACTTATTAGTCAGACCTGTTGTTCCAGCTCAGAGTCCCCCCACCCTCTCCAGCCAGCCCCCAGCCCTGCCGCCATTCAAGTTGGGCAACTTTAAAGAAACAATGAAACAAACAGACACACAACATACTTGATGAAGAAGACTCTCCCGCCGCGGTCAACTCCATAGGCCCACCGGCCGGGCAAGTCCAGCCAGTCCACCTCATCGGCCATCTCCGCGCTCCGCGGCCCCTGCTGCTCTCCGACCACCAGAGCGCTGGGCTGGCAGGGGCTTCCCACCCGCAGCCCCCACTTTCTGCTCCTCCTGGAGGCAGTGATGGGGGCGATGTGGGGGGGCTGTGATATGGGTGCAGCCGCGGCTGTTGGCGTCCCTCCGGATCCCTGGCAGCTCCGGCCTCTCCCTGAAGGCAGCTGGCCGCCAGCCGGGCAGCAGGGAGCCCACAAGACTTAACCCCGGCGGGGCCGAGAGCGCGCAGCGCCGCCGGCTCGAGCTCCCGGAGCCACCTGCCTCCTGCTCTAGCCCGACTGCTCTTCGGACGCGTGCTAACTTGGGGACTGGTGATCACCGCGGCGAGAGTTGGGACACTCCCAGCCTGGACCGCTCAGGGCAGCGCCCGGTCTCGGTCCCTCCTACTCCCAGCTGCCCGCCGCCTGGCAGGCTGAGCGGGGAGCTGGTCCCTGTGGGAGCCAGGGGTGGTGCCTTACCACCCCAGCTCGGAACCCACACTTGAACCTGCGGCAAGAGGGGAGGCGGAGCCAGGCCACAGCCTCCAAAGGTTATTCACAGCCAGAATGAGCTGCAGCCTGCAGGTCCCCAAGTCCAAGCACGGGACGCAGGAGAACCAGTTTGGCTGAAAGCTTTAAATCACAAACTTCATGGACATGTCCAGCCACTGAACGGAAAGGGGTATGTGGTCAAACCTGGTTCGACTTGGCGGGAGGTTAGAAGAGAAACAAAGGTCAAATTCAGGGAAGGGTGGTGGCATGGGTGTGAGTAGCAAGGGGCCCTAGGAACCTCTTGCTAAGATGCCAGCCTCATTAGTCAAGCAAGTCCTTACCTTTCCTTCCAAGCACTTCCTCCAAGAAGCCTGCCATGACTAAGTAGAATCAGAGGAGGGAGACCTTAGAAACATACTCAGAAACCAACAACTTTATGTGCTTTCCCCCTAATTTGCACCAGAAAAGGAAAAGAAAGAAACAAAAATAGAGGAGGGAGCATGTGCTGTGCACAAAGCGTAGGTTGCAAGCTTTCCATACTAGCATGTCAGAAACGGTGTTGCTGGAGCCCACAACTTTCCAGTCTCTGGATCTGCATCAAAGTTGGGCTCCAGTCAGCTTTCCCAGCTTACTCAAGGACCTGACCCTCGGGCTCCAAGTAGGTGCACACTGTTTCAATCCGTGTGTCAGACCCAAGGGAATAGACAGTGGGAGAGACACCTGTCTTTAGAGGAGGCAATGAGACCATGGCAGTTGGCAAGTATCCTTACCGTGAGCACTCTGAAAGATTTGATCCCTGTTCCACCCAGGTTATTCTTTCAGTGTCCCCTTCAGGGTCCACCCATGTCACCTCCTCCAGGAAGCTATTCCTGGCTCCACCCCAGATAGATTTATATGTCCATCTTATATGTCCATTTATATGTCCATCTTATAGATAGATTTATATGTCCATCCTATATGTCCATTTATATGTCCATATGTCAGGCAGCCTTATTAATAACCCAATAGTGGAGCTTATCATGCTGTAATGCAATCCTTGATTTACTCATCTGTCTCCTTCACTGGACTGTGTGCTCCTCGGGCGAGGGCCTCCATCTCACTCATCTGTCTAGCCCCAGTACATACCTGAGGCACCTCATTCATGTTTGATGAATGACTTATACTGGCATAACTGGGAACAATTCTTTAACCACAATCCTGAGGTCCACTTTAGGACCTCATTTAGGGGCCTGCTGAATTTAACCATCAGTAACATCACAGTGTGTGGGGACAGAACTTTCTGGAAAAAGAGGCAGCCAGTAAGCCTTACTGCTCAGCCTGGGGGTGTAATGTGCATCTGATAGAGAAGCTTGAAGATGCCTCAGAGAACATCTGGTCCAATCCTCTTGTTTAAATATGGGGAACTGAGGGGCAAAGAAGGGAAGGTGCTGGTGAATATCATTGAGCAAGGTGGTGGCAGAAAAGTTCTGCCACCAGTGTCCCAGGCCAGAGCTCTTCCCATTTCATCTTTCTGCCTCCGACACTGGAAATTCACGCTGGAAACCCACGTGTATACAGGTGGATTCCTGTGTGCCAGGTGTAAGCTGAGTTCATTCTCCAGATGCAGAAGAGCAGAAATCCGTAACACCTAACTCTTTCTCCCTTCTCAGATCTTATGGATTTCTAATAGAGAAAGCAGAGCCACACCTGAGAATCACAGATGAGGATCTACACCCATTAGTTCCTGAATTGGGGAGGATGGGAGGGTTAGGGGATCAGACTCCCAGCCAGTCCTCAGCCTTGTGAAACACCTGTAAGACTCATGCCACGGGTAAAACACAGAGCCACCTGCCCAGCCCGTGATATCCAAAGATCTGAACACAGAATTACTGCCAAGATGCCTCCAAGGAAAATACCAGCAACCAGTGCGCTCCCTGTCCAACCTGAGCAACCAGTAAGGGCAGCTGCTGCTTGGGCTGAATGTGGGTGGAAATAGGGGACGAAATGACATATACTTGAAAACATGTATTCCACTGCTATCTTCTTTGAGGAGTAGGGGGCTCCTGTTGATTTCTTTACAAGATCTTGGTCTTGTTTATCTTGAATATAGCCTGGGGTTCCTAGAAACACTTGCCTAGTCAAGAAAAGGCCAGTGGTTGAGATTGTGAAAGTTTTTACTCATTTGAAATAAGAAAAGAAATCAGGTTTGAAAATACTTTCCTATGGTGTATTCTTGCCAATGACTTTTTCCATTTGAGTTTTTGTTTATGAATTATTATCAATATTAATACAGTTGACCCTTGAACAACATGGGGGTTGGGGCACTAACCCCCTGCACAGTTGAAAATCCACATGTAACTTTTGACTCTCTCAAAACTGAGCTACTACTGTGTTTCCCCGAAAATAAGACCTAGTCAGACCATCAGCTCTAATGAATCTTTTGGAGCAAAAATTAATGTAAGACTTGGTCTTATATTATGTTAGATAAGACCCGGTCTTAATAGTATGTTAAAATAAGACCGGGTCATATATTAATTTTTGTTCCAAAAGACATATTACAGCTGATGGTCTGGCTAGGTCTTATTTTTGGGGAAACACGGTAATAGCCCACTCTTGACCGAAAAGCTTACCGATAACATAAACAGTCGATTAACACATATTATGTATGTTATAGGTCTTACATACTGTATTCTTACAATAAAGTAAGCTAGAGAGAAATATGTTAAGAAAATCATAAGAGGAAATATATTTACAATACTATACATATTTATTGAAAAAATCCCCATGTAAGTGGACCTGTGTATTTCAAACCTGTGTTGTTCAAGGGTCAACTGTACTGCTAATGAAAACATTTTAGCAAAGAACTGAAGAAAATGAAGAAAAGGAGTAGAAAACACAAATAAAAACAGTGGTTCAATAGTTACCTGGAAGAGGGCAGGAGGCTTAATGTATTGAAAAGAAAATCTTACATGTAAAGCCTTGCACTCAAGTCAGAAATTTGGTCATTTATTTTTCTCCTGCAGCAAATTTTATTTTATATCTTTAAAAGGCAATAAAGCATGTGGATAAAATGTATCAGTAATATTTAAAAATTATTCTCATTCTTACATACATTTTGAGACGTTAGTCACTTAAATATTATTACGCTTCTGGTTTGGTACCTGTGGTAGACTAAAAAATTCACCTGCCCCCCCTCCCAAAAAAAAATCTTGTCAATGTCAAACTCTGAAACCTAAGTGTGTGACCTTATTGGGAAAAGATCTTTGCGATGTAATTAAAATAAGGATCTTAATGAGGAGATTATTCAAGTGGGCCCTAAATTCAACGACAAGTGTCTTTATAGAAGAAAGGCAGGGGAAATTTGAAATAGACAAGAGGAGATAATGTGACCTCAGAGGCAGAGATTAGAGTGATGCAGCCACAAGTCAAGGGGTGTTGACAGCCACCAGAAGCTGGGAGAGGCAAAGAAAGAATTCTCCCCTAGAGCCTCCAGAGGGAATATGGCCCTGTCAACACCTTGATTTCAGACTTTGGGCCTCTAGAATTGTGAGAGAATAAATTTTTGTTGTTTTAGGCCACGCAGTTTATGGTAATTTGTTACAGCAACCATAGGAAATTAATACAGTACCTATAAGAAAACCATAACTTAATGAAGACTGAAATAAATGTCTATTATTTTCATTTGTCCATTATACAATCTCCTTTCTTCTTTCAATAGCCTCCTGAGTTTCCTTTTAACATCTACTCTTCTGCCACTATGGCAGAAGCCCATATGGGATGGATGGGATGGCCCCATCCCCACGCCAGCTCCATTGGAGAATGAGGGCTGTGACATAGATGTGGCTAATCTGACTCTCTATTTCCCTAGACATAGTGATTGGTTCAGGAAATGTCACATGACTTAGACCAGACCAATGAGATTCAGTTTTAATAAGATTCCAGAATTCTTGGGGGTAAGCCTTTTTTCTCTTGGATTTGAAGCTGGCACTGTCATTATGGTGCTGTTGGAGTCTTCATATGGGGGGAGCCTACTGAAAGTGAAGCCAATACAGGAAAACGTGGAGCCAGAAGATGAAGAGAGAAGGGTCCACCTTACATCCCATGAGCCTTCAGACCCAGCTTGCCAGGAGAGGCTCTACCCTTGGAATTTCAACTTATAGATGCCAATAAACACCCTTGTTTGCTTCAGATAATTTGAGTTGGGTTTCTATCCCTAACAATGGAAAACTCCTGAACAATATAAAGGTCGTATCGTCTTGTGTCCCTGACTGTTTCTGTGGCGTAACCAGTGTTTCTTTGGGAAAGCCAATGAGAGAACCACCTGCATTTGTAGTGGCTTGAGCATGGGAACTCTTCTCTTCCAAGAAAACCACAATTTTAGGTCAAGAAAAAGTCGTAGTGATCATCTAGTTCAAAGCCTACGTTTTACCCCTAGAGAATGCTGAAGAACTCAGGGCAAGTGCCCAGAGTTGTGGCAATTCCATGGTAGAGTTGGGACCACAACTCAGGTCTCCTGAAAACTTGATCAGTAGAAAGCTATATTTCAAGACATTTGCTTCATCATTTAAATGTATTTGGCCAAGAGACTCACATAGTAACAAGAAGATTATAACAGATTCCTCTGCTCTATAAAAAAAAAAATTGCCACAACAGTAATTTTTATTGAGTGCTGGTATTTAATAGTTGTATTGACCAGCAGGCTAAGTCACCAGCCACTGGTGATTTTCTTACAGGAACTCGGAAGCAAAGGAAGAGAAGGCAAGGACCACCTCTACTGGGATTAGATATATGATGGTATAAATATGCAAGAGCTCAGACAAACTGGTTGCTTGATTACAGTCATGCTTCTAGAAGAGCTTGAGACAAAAGGTTTTTGTTAAAAAAAAAAAAAAACACAACTGTGCTAGTAACCAGAGATTGTAAAATTCAGACGGTTCCCTACAGCCAGTTGAACTGAATTACATTTGTTCCACAGATATTTATTGAGTACCTCCTGTGGACCAGGTACTTTTCTAGGTATAGGGGATCCAGGAATGAATAAAACAGAAAATCCCTGCTCTCATAGTTTACATTTAGTAAATATATAGTCTCAGAGGATGATGGGTCTATGGAGTAAAATTGAAAGAGTGGCGGGGGATAGGAGAATAGTGGATACTGCTATATTGTAGTCCATATAATTATATAGAGTGGTCAGGAAAGGCCTCAGTGAAGAGAATGACATTTGAACAAACACTTAAAAGAAGTGAGAGAGCAAAAACCATGTGGACTTTGGGGAAACATGTTCCAGGCAGAGGAAGTAATAAGTGCAAAGGCCCTGAGGCAGAAACACCCCTGGAGCGTTTGAGAAACAACAAGGTACAGCAGAGTGAATGAGGGGGGAAAATAGTAGGAGATGAAGACAGAGGGGATGAGGAAGGCAGATCATTCCAGAACCTAGTAAGCAGATTTGCTGTTATTCTGAATGCGATGGGAAACTATTGGAGGGCTGAATGTAGGAATAACATAATCTTCATGACTCAATGTTTTAAAGAGGATCATCTATCTGTTGTTTGGAATAGGGTAGCAGAAGATTCCAGCTAGGAAGCTATTGTAATAATCCAAGCAAGACATGATGATGGCTTTTGGTTCATGGTGTAGGGGGGTAGAAGCAGTGAGAAAATGGTCAGATTCTGGGTATATTTTGATGGTAGAATAGACAAGTTTTGCTAATAGATTATAATTGGACTGTGAAAAAAAGAGAGCAGTTAGGTTGACTCCAAGGTATCAGGCCTAAGCAATTGGAAGGATAGAGTTGCCACTGACTGAGCTGGGAGGAGGCTGCAGGGAGATCAGGCAGGGGAGAACGGGAAACACAAGTTCAATTCTGAGCATGTTAAATTGGAGATGCCTGTGAGATACCCCAGTAGAGATGCCAAGGAGATGACTGGATGTATAAGACTAGAGTGTCTCAGGAGTACAGATATACATTTGGTGTTTTTCAGTGATTAGATGGCATTAAAGCGGTGAGGCTGGTGGAGATGACAAAGGAAATGAATGTAGGTAGGGAGGAGCTGGAGATCAAGGGCAGAGAACTGGGCCACTCTAACGTTTAGAGGTCAAGTAAATGAGAAGGAACCTACACAGGAAGCTGAATAACAAGCAGCTAGTGAAGTAGGAGAACAAGAGCGAGTAGTGTCCTGGAAGTGAGCCTTGAATTATTCCCATCACTTAACAAGGAGAAGGAATATGCGAATGGTGCTTGTGTTCTAGAAGGGCTGAGGCTAGGGTGGGTTCTGTCTGAGCAAGAAGTGACTTGTACTCTGTGTGAAAGGGAGGAGGGACAGCTCAGGTTATTTTTAAGTTGTTCTGAGAATGGGCCTGGGAAGATGATCATTTTGGCTAATGAGCCCTTGTGCCTCTGAGTGATTGTGCACTGAAGAAAGGTGCACCTAAAATGTGCTTCCTTCAGCTCCATTTTTCAAAGTCTCTGCTCTGGATTCTGCTGGGAATGACGCCAGCCCAAGATGGCTAGATGATTTTTCCTGCCAAGACTATGTCATGGAGCAAAGAACTGGCACAGGCAATTCCTCAGAGGGGGAGGGGAGGAGTGAAATTGTCAGTCATCAGCTCAGGGCAAGAGATGTGGGCTAGGTGGAGCCCAGAAAAATGGTCCAGTAGTCAACCTGCTGATATTTATTTTCTGGGTCTCTTCTTCTTCTTCTTCCTCTTCTTCCTCTTCTTCCTCTTCTTCCTCTTCTTCTTCTCCTTCTCCTTCTCCTTCTCCTTCTCCTTCTCCTTCTCCTTCTCCTTCTCCTTCTCCTTCTTCAAAAAGATTTTATTGGGGAAGAGTAACAGGACTTTATTGGGGAACAGTGTGTACTTCCAGGACTTTTTCCAAGTCAAGTTATTGTCCTTTCCATCTTAGTCGTGGAGGGCACAGCTCAGCTCCAGGTCCAGTTGCCGTTGTTAGTTGCAGGGGGCGCTGCCCACCATCCCTTGTGGGAGTCAAGGAATCAAAACGGCAATCTTGTGGTTGAGAGCCCACTGGCCCATGTGAGAATCGAACCGGCAGCTTTTGGAGTTAGGAGCATGGAGCTCCAACCGCTTGAGCTACCGGGTTTGCCCCCTCTGGGTCTCTTCTTGAATCTACCGCTTAGGCAATGCTTTTTCTGTGCTGACTTTGATGTCTGACCTGGGTTTTTTCTAGAAAATGGCAGCTTGTGCTGACTTGGGCATTTCCTGGAACTAACAGCAAGCACTTTGGTTCAGCTTAGGTCAATAAATTTATAAGGCACCATTAGGCTTCTATCTCTACGTAAAAACTGTTCCAGCCTTCAATTAACCAGTTTCTTCACCCTCTCATCGCTGCCACCCACTAGCCTGCTGGCCAGTCCTCTGTATTCATCCAAGACCTGGGATCCTGGCTCAGCACTTTCCTCTCCATCCCTTACTGCCCTCAGTCTGAGTGATTTTAGTGCTAATGTGAATGAACTATCCATTGTCCTAACCTCACAATGCTTTACTATCCTCTACTACAGGGATAGTCACCTCCACTCCAATGTTACTCATACCCAAGGCTGTACCTTAGACTTTCTTAGCACTCAGATTTACTCCAACTTGGAACACATAAACTCTAATATACCAATTTCTGACCACAGTTTTGGTCCTTCTAACATCCTCATTCCTCTCTTCCCTTTACACCTGTTCCTTAGCTTCATATAGTACATTTAGCCTCTCAATTTTTTTCTTATTCTCGTAACTAAAGCCTTATTTCATTCCTGCACTATTCAGCCCAAACTCACGGCCCATCACGTCATCCTCTCACTAGCCAATATCCTTGTTCACTTGTCTTCGGCTTGTAAAACTCTTGTAAAACTCTACTCTGGATTAATCTGTCCCCTTTTCTGCTCCTATACCCAGAAAAACATCACACCAAGCCGTTGGAGGACTTAAACATATCAATGCTCATCATTCACATTCTCCCACCTTCCACACACCTCTTGCTTGGTCTACAGTCACTCTTGGCAGCAGACCCCATCATGATTCCAAGAGAAAATAAAGGCAACCAGAAAGGAACAGCCTCACCCTAGAGCACCTTCACTTCAGTGTCCTGTTACAACCATCCATATCTCCACCTATCTGTCTCTCTCTCCTCCTTTCCAAAGCTAAACTTTCTACATGTTCCCATCCTTACAGGTACCCATCCCTTACCAGCTCTTCAGAAATACTACTCCATCAATTATCTCCTCTCCCTATATTTTCAAGCTTTCCCTCTCTTCTAGTTGTTTCCCTCAAGCCTATAACTAAGTTCAAGATTTCTACCATTAAAAAACAAAAACAACAAAACCCAACCCCATGTCCACCCCTACCCCAAGTAACTTACCTTATCACCCATTATCTCCTTTCACTTTCATAAAGGAGTGATCTATGAAGTTTGACAATTAAGTTCACAAACTTGTTGCAATGATACTGCTAACCTTTTTGGATATCAGAGGAATTGTTCACTATGAATTTGTACCAACTGGACAAACAGTTAACCAAGTTTACTATTTGGAAGTGCTGAAAAGCCTGCATGAAAAAGTTAGACAACCTGAACTTTTCGCCACGACAATATACCAGCTCCCACGGCACTGTCTGTGAGGGAGTTTTTAGCCAGTAAACAAATAACGGCATTGGAACACCCTCCCTACTCACCTGATCTGGCCCCCAGTGACTTCTTTCTTTACCCAAAGATAAAGGAAATATTGAAAGGAAGACATCTTGATGACATTCAGGACATCAAGGGTAATAAGACGACAGCTCTGATGGCCATTCCAGAAAAAGTTCCAAAATTGCTTTGAAGGGTGGACTAGGCACTGGTGTCGGTGCATAGTTTCCCAAGGGGAGTCCTTCAAAGGTGACTGAAGTGATATTCAGCTATAAGTTATGTAGCACTTTTTCTAGGATGAGTTCGCGAACTTAATTGTCCGATCTTGTATACACGTGGGGTTTCTGATCCTTGCCTCCCCATTACTCACAGTCTGGTTTCTGTCTCCATAGCTCCTTGAAAATAGCCAAAACTATTTTGGCAAAGATAAACACTTGCTTCCAGGTTGCTAAATCCAACAGACACTTATCGGTGTCATCTTAGGTGACCTTTCTGATGCATTTTTCAGCTCTGGCCCTCCCTCTTCCCTTTATTGGGTGTCCCCATTTGTCTCACCACTCTATGCTTCAGCCATCGTGAAACCCCTACCACTCACTATCCTGTTGACTATCTCCTATCAGTGCCTGTGGCCTTCTTGGCCTGAAGAACCCTTCTCCGTCTGCTTCTTGTTTTTTGATTCTCCTTCATAGTGCAGCCTAGGAAGGAGAGGCTGGTGTCCTGTGCTTATCCCTATTAGAGTGCTCATCACTGTATGGGAATCCACTCTCCTGTCCCTCTATAGACTGAAACTCCTGAGGAACAGGAACTGATTTTTCTTTTTTAATTTTTTTTTTATTGGGGAATTTTGGGGAACAGTGTGCTTCTCCAGGGCCCATCAGCTCCAAGTCATTGTCCTTCAGTCTAGTTGTGGAGGGCGCAGCTCAGCTCCAAGTCCAGTGGCCGTTTTCAATCTTTAGTTGCAGGGGGGCGCAGCCCACCATCCCATGCGGGAATTGAACCGCCAACCTTGATGTTGAGAGCTCGCGCTCTAACCAACTAAGCCATCTGGCCGCCCCAGGAACTGATTTTTAAATCTACTTTTGTGTCTTAATTTTACTCAGCAGCATTTGATGCAGTTGGCTACTCCCACCTTCGTGAAGCTATTTTTTCCTCTAGGCTTTCAGGACAGCACATTCACTTGATTTTTTTCCTCTTTACTGGCTATTCTTTCTTAATCTGTTTGGTAATCACTTCTCCTCTGCTTAACCTCGAAATGTTGGGAGTACCCAAACTCCACCCTCTGCCCACTTCTCTATCTACATACGCTCACTAGGTCATCTCCCCATTGTTTTAACTACAATCTACATGGTGCTGGCTCCCAAATTTCTATCTGAATCTAACCTCTCCCTTGGACTTCAGATGTGTATATCCAGTTGCCTCCTCCTTCTCCACATGGGTGTTTAATAAGCATCTCAAACTTAATGTGGCAAAAATAGAACTCTTGATTTATACCTCCAAATCAGTTCTCCTTGAGTCCTCTTTTTCTCGGTATATGTCTCAATCAACAATCACCCCATTGCTTGGCCCAAAATCCTAGCAGTAGTGTGACCACCTGTCCTGGTTTGCCTGGGATTTGTCCTGGTGTTAGCCCCGAAAGTCCCATGTCCCAGGAAACTCCTCAGTCTCAGGCAAACCGGGATGGTCGGTCATCCTTCCTAGGAGTCATCCTAGATTTCCTTTATTCCTCACACTCTACTTCCAATCAATTGGATCTCCCTCCAGATATACCCTCTTCCACCTCCAACATCACCTGGTCCAAGCCTCCATCATGTTCCACCTAGACTATCCCAAAAGCCTCTTCATAGGTCTTTCTGCTTCCTTGGTTGGTTCACTACACTTTTCACACAATAGCCAGAGCATCCTTTCAAAGAGAAAATATGATTGTAGCACCCTACACCCCTACCAGTTCAAGCCCTCCAATTACACTTAAAATAAATCCAAATTCCCTTCCTGTAGGCTCTGCATGATCTGGCCCTAGCTTACCCATCCACTGTCATCCCTTAGTCCCATAATCTGTTTCCCTTTCTTCCTGTCCCGGCCTTCCCTCATCATCTCATGACTCACTTCCTCTAACCATTCAGACATGAGGTCAAAGGTTCCCGCCTCAGCAATGCCTTCCCTAATCACTGTATCCAAAGTCATTCTTCAAGTTTCTCCCCATTATATCACTCTCTTCTGTTATCTTCATGGCATTTATTACCACTTGAAGATATTTTGTGAACTTTTTTGTCTTTGTTTCTTGACTCCCCCATCTAAGATGTAAGTTCCTTGAGAGCAGAGACCTTGGCAATTGTGTTCCCATCTATGTTCTCAGCACTTGGCCTGGCACACAGAAAGTGCTCAGTAAATGTTTGCTGAATAAATGAATATTTAGCACATAGTACAGGGCCTCTCATTGTAGTCACAAATGATGCTGAATGAACAAATTAATGAGAATCAACTAAGCTCTATGCTAGGCACTGGGTGCACCTTAATAACTTAGATATATTTATGTAGGGGTTTATGGTTTACTGAGAAACAGATGCATAAATCAAACTTTTAAAATAAATAATCATACCGATTATACAAATATGCCAGGGAGTAAGAAATGTCGTATTCTTTTATTTTGTTAACTAAAATGTGATCTGCTCTAGTTCCCCATCCCACCAGGGAGGCAGGGTATTGAGTCTCAATTATCAGTGGACCTCTCCCCTGACCTCTAGGAGTCATAGGAGCATCCAGGAATCCAAAAGATCCAGGAAGGGTCCTTTTATCTTCAGTCCATCCTGGCCACCTCTTATATGTTCCTGCCTCAAGCCTTCATAGTTCCTTGAAGGGTCAGCTACTTCTTGGCCAAGCTTGGACTTGGGGAAAAGGATAGGTGGGGGTTTTGTCGGAGCAAAGTGCTGATCAAAGCTACTCATAAGACCTTTCCAAATTCCCATGCAATTTTCAGCTCAGGAAAATTATGTCAAACCTGCTTCTGGTCTGTAAATTCCCCCCTTCCTCCTTGGAACGATCCTACAAAACCTCCCTTAGGTGGCCCGCCTAGCTTCTTCCTGCAGATGGAGAAGATGCTAAAATGGTCAGTCATCCACATAAAGCAGAGTTGTTACATCTCCCTCCATCAACCTGCTCCTCTTTCAGAATCCCCTGTCTCAGTTAATGACATCACCTTCCTCCTTGTCACCAAGTAGAATAAAGCTGACTCATTTGTAACTTCACCTTCTCCTTCATCTAATAAGCCACTGAGTTCTCTAACTATTTATCTCCATGATTGCCCCTTTCTAATTTAAACACCCCTCTGGTTGAGCTCATTACTTCATACCTACACTTGTATAAGAACATTCTACTTGAGCTCTCTATTCTAGATTTTCCTAAATCCAATCCATCTACCAAACGACCCAAGATTATTTAAAAAGAACCAACCTGATCATGTCATTGCCTCGATGGCTTTTCACTTTATGTAGAATTAAACAGACCACATTTCTTAGCATGGCTTTCAAAACGGTCCATCATTTAGAGTTTACATAACAAACATCCTCTACTATACTTCTCCATCCCATAGAATATATACCCAGCTTGACCAGCCTATCGGCATTTCTCAAACATGCTTCCTATATTTTTCCATTTTGATCTTTTCCCTAAAGCTATTTTTCCTATTTGAAATGTCCTTTGTCTCCCTGCTATGCTCAAGTTCAGATCTGTAAATTGGGAGATATATACATAGGGTTTCCAGGCAGGAATTCCCGCCCATTCTCAGGAATTTTTTTCACTTTCCTGTTCCCGAATCACGAGAAAAGTTAGTCAGGAAATCGGGAAAATCAGCTCCTTGAACCCAGTAATACCCACAATGGGAAATTAAACGTACTACTCACAATGTATGTCTTAGACATTTTTCCTATTTATCGCTAGGGTTTCTGGGTGGGAATTCTCATCCATTCTCGGGAATTTTTTTCGCTTTTCTGTTCCTGAATCCTGAGAAAAATTGGTCGGGAAACTGGGAAAATCGGCTCCTTGAACCCAGGTGGTTGGTAGTATTGGCCATCACTTTGTGGAAACGATTCATCATGGAGAACAGAAAACAGTTTATATCTTGGGATTTGGGAATGAGAAAGCGAAAAAAATTCCTGAGAACAGGCGGGAATTCCCACCTGGAAACCCTATATATACATATATCACATAATACACGCTACGTGAGTGTTTCATATGATTATTATGTGGCACTAAGAACTTTTCAAACATTATCTAATTTAGTCCTCCCAACTACTCTGAAAGATATTATTACTCAAAGTTTACATAGATTACTCCTAAGATTCAAGTAATTTACTCAAGGGCACACAGCTGTTGGAAATGGAAAACTGAAATTCAGCCCCAGTCTGTCTGAACCAATACCTAGTTTTTCTTTATAGCACTGGAAAGAGGCCTGGGAAGGAAATCAGAGAAGGCTGATCTCTCAAACCTCCTCTTAGATAGAGCAGGCAAAGGAGAATGTGTGCTTCAGGTAAGAGTACAAGGAAATAGAATTAAAGAGTACAAGGAAAAAGAAATGACAGGAAATATTACACATGGGTATGATCCCAATAGTAATATCATAATTTGTTACTGGGAAAAGGTAAATGTGTTCCTGAAACTGTTACCTTGAGGAGATAAATGGTATATGTGACATTTTAATTCCAAGGCACCTAGCACAAAATTAGGGACTTGAGAGTTTAAGAGCTGAATGAGACAATCAAGTGGCATCTTTAAAGTACCAAAATAAAAAAAAAAGAACACATTAACTCAGAATTCTATAGCTAGTAAAAATATCTTTTAAAAATTAAGGAAAGTAGAGACTTTGTTTCAGACAAACAAGATCTGAGAGAAATCATGATCAGCAAACTTGCATGGCAAATGTTAAAGATGTCCTTTAGGCAGAAGGAAAATTATATATGTATATTTTTTAAAGTTGCAACTACTTTTCCCCCTCCCCCCACTCCCCAACTCTAGTGCAAGTCGTTCTCAGCCTAGTTGCTCAGCTCCAGGTCGAGCTGTTGCTCACAATCTTAGCTATAGAGGGCACAGCTCACTGGCCCATGTGGGACGCAAACTGGCAACCTGGGCATTAGGAGCACAGCGCCCCAACTACCTCAGCTACCAGGCCGCCCAGGAAAATGATATGTGATAGAAATCTATATCTATGCAAAGCACTGGAAATGGTATGTGGTAAATAAAAAGACGTTTTTCCCTAATATTCAATCACTTTAAAAGACGACTGATCCTTTAAAACAAAAATAACAGCAATGTATTGTAATTTTATAACTTTTGTGTAAGAAAAATATATCACAACAATAGCACAGGAGGGGAGAAACAGAAGCATACTATTGTAAAAATTGTGTGTGTGTGTGTGTAGTGCTATACATGAAGCGGTATAGTATTATTTAAAGGTATACTGTGATGAGTTAAAGTTGTATATTTAAACATTACTAAAGTCAAATCAAATAGAGGTATAGCTAATAAACCTACAGTGAAGATAAAATGGAATCACAGGAAAAATAATCCAAGAGAAGGGAAGGAAATAGGACAAAAAGGAATGAAATCAGATGGAACATACAAGAAACAAAAAGACAATAAATTTAAACTCAACTCTATTGATAATTACATTAAATGTAAATGGTCTAAATATTTCTAATTAAATGACAGATATTGTCAATATTGGATTTTAAAAATCCTTCCATGCTGTCCACAAGAAACCTACTTTAAAGACAGATAGTTTAAAAGTAAAAGGATGATCAGACTTCCAGCTATGGTGACATGAAGAAATAAGCAAATCTTTACCAAAAGCAACTGGTACAAAAAAACTGGACAAAACTGCAAAAAAAAGAAACATGTCAGGGCTCTGGAAAAGAATCAAAGGCAGACAAAAATAAAAAGAGACAGACATGTTTATTCTTGAAAACTTGCTAGAGCTTTGAATATGAAATATTAAATCAATTGGATTTCTCAACCTCAGCACATGACATTTAGAGCTTAATAATTCCTTGTTGTGGGCGGGCGGGTGGCTCAGGCGGTTGAAGCGCTGTGATCCTAACACTGAAGGTCTCCGGCTAGATTTCCGCATGGGCCAGTGAGCTGCGCCCTCTACAGCTAAGATTGTGAGCAACGGCTCTTCCTGGAGCTGGGCTGCTCTACTGTGTGCTGCCGTGGGCTACAGTGCCACCATGAGTGGCCAGCAGCCAGCATGAGTGGCTGGCAGTGAGCTGCTGTGAGCTGTCGTGGGCTACCGTGTGCCGCCATGAGTGGCCAGTGGCCAGCGTGAGTGGCCGACAGCAGGCGAGAACTGCTGTGAGCAGCCAACCGACGACTGGCGACCCACTGCCTCAGCAGTGGGGAACGCAAGGCTCATAACACCAGCGTGGGCCAGGGAGCTGTGTCCTACACAACTAGACAGAAACAACAGCTTGAACCGGAGTGGCGGGGGAGGAGGCGGGAGAAAGGGGGAGGAAATAATCATAATTCTTTGTTGTGGGGAGCTGTCCCAGGTATTGTAAAATGTTTAGCTTCTACCCACTAGATGCCAGCAGCATCCTTCCCAGTTTCAACAACCAATAATGTCTCCAGACATTTCCAAATGTCCCCTTGGGGGCAAAATCAGGAAGATAAACAATTATAAATTTGTCTATACCTAGCAAAGAGCCCCAAAACACATGAAGTAAAACTGACAGTAGTGAAGGCAGAAATAAACAATTCAGTTCAACAACTATAGCTGACAATTTTGATATTCCTCTCTCAATAATTGATAAAACTGGACAGAAAATCAATAGGTATATAGAAAACTTGAACAGACTTCAACCAACTTGACCTAACCAACACAGAAAACATGGCACCCAACAACATCAGCATACACTTCTTTTAGGTCAAACATATATGAAACATTCTATAAAATAAACATATGCTAGGGCATAAACAATTCTCAACAAATTTAAAAGAATTAAAAATCAAAGTATCCTCTCATTACATTAGAAATCAAAAAGAAATTTGGGAAATCCCAAATATTTGGAAATTAACATATTTCTAAATTCCATGGCTCAAAGAAGAAAGCAGAAGGGAAATTAGAAAATGTCTTGAACTGAATCAAAATTAAAATACACATATAAACATATTTGAGAAGCAGATAAAGTAGTGCTTATAGGGAAACTTATAGCATTATGTATTTATAGTAGAAGAAAATAGAGGTTTTGAATCAATGGTCTAAGCTTCACCTTAAGAAATTAGAAAAAGAAAATCAAATTACACACACAAAGTATAGAAGGAAATAGATTATAATTAGTGTATTAGAACACAAAACAGAGCAAAACAAAACAAAACAAAAACAATAAAGGAAAATCAATGAAACCAAAAGCCGGTTCTTTGAAAAGATCAAAACAATTGATAAACCTCTAGCCAAACTGATAAGCAAAAAAGAGAGAAGACATAAATTACCAACATCAGGAATCAAAGAGAAGATATCACCAATCCTATTGACAAGACAACAATGTCTGCGCTCATCACTTCTACTCAACAATGTACTAAATACCCTATTCAGTACAAGGCAAGAAAAAAGATAAACAAAAGGTATACAGATTGGAAACAAAGGAGCAAAACTGTTTTTATTCTAAAATGTGATCATCGGTGTAAAAAATCCTAAAGTCATAGGATGTAAGATCAAATACAAAAATAAATTGTGTCTTCATATGTTAGCATCAAAGAATTGGAAACTGAATTGAAAAACTACAATTTACAATAGCATCAAAAACCAGAAATTATTTAGGGATAAAGGTAACAAAATATGTGCAAGACCAGTATATTGAAAACTAAAAATATTGTTGAAAGACCAAAATAAATGGAGGGATATACTAGGTTCATGAATCAGAATACTCAATAAGAATACTCAATATTGTTAACATGTCAACTTATCCTAAATCCATTTATAAAGTCCGTGTAATTTCATTCAACAATTAAGTAGGTGTTTTTTTTATTGTAGAATTAATAAGCTGGCTTTAAAATTCGAATACAAATGCAAAGGACCTAAAATAGCCAAAACAATTTTAAAAAACAACAGTGATTTCAAGACTCACTATAAAGTTACAGTAATCAAGACTGTGATATTTATGTAAGGACAGAGACGCAGATCAAAAGAGTAGAGGTTCCAGAAATAGACCCAAGCATATAGTAAACTGATTTTTAACAAAAGTGTCAAGGTTATTCAATGGAGAAAGGATAGTCTTTTCAACAATTGAATATCTACAAATATCTCGTATGTGCAAAAACATGAATCGCAACCCTTCATACCACATACAAAAGTTAACTCAAAATGGACCATTGACTTAAATGTCAGGGTTAAAATTATAAATCTTCCAGAAGAAAAAAACAAAAATATTTGTGACCTTGCATTAGAGAAATATTTCTGATATAGGGTACAAAAAGCATGGACTGTGGAAGAAAAACAATTGATAAATTGGGCTTCTGCAAGATTTTAAAATTCTGCTCTTCAAATGACATCATTAAGAAAATGAAAGGGCTGTCAGCTATGCTAGAGGAAAGGGACCTAGGTTCTGCTGCCCTCTGGCCTGCCCCCTGCTCCCATATCTATTATTGTGTCCATAGGAATAATAGGTAAGGGCTCCGTCTCTGTCAAGCCATGTAACAAAGGACACTGTGGAAAAATGTCTGGCTTCAGAGGGAGCATGTGGAGAGCAACTTGGGAGGAACAAGTTTATTTTGTATTGAACGATTTTTAATGAATGCAATATTAATCCTTGCAGATGAGCAATAATCATTAAAGTCAATTAAAATAAGAAAAAAAAAAAGAAAATGAAAGGGCAAGACACAGACTGGGAGAAAATATTTGCTAAACACTTATATGATAAGGAAATATCAGTAATGAAGACATAACATCAACTTATTTAAAACCTTAAGTTTAAAGTCATCACTAGTTAACACTAGCTTCTCAAAAATATCTCAAGTACTATAAATAAACCTAATGTATACATTGAACATAGACCTTTTTACACATTTAATTGCTTCTTTGAAACATAAATTAATAAATTACTTAATTGTTGTGTGTGGGGGGGAGCCTATCCATTAGAAGGAGGCTATGGAAATTGTCGGTTGAATTAAAGAAAAGTGTACTGTGCACCTAAGACATTCTGGTCCCTGTGCTGAGAACCCTTCCACCAAAAAGGTGACAGGAAGAAAAGGAAGTGCAAAGCACAATTACGACTCAATGTTATATGAACAGTGATAAAAAGATGTACAGGGTGCTATTAATATTGAACACAAGATAATGAACTCTGAGGATATAGAGATGGAGTCATCATCAGGGAAGCCTTTAGAGGGAAGATGAACCTGACCAAGGAAGGTAAATATTCCCAACAGACCCTGAGGAGGTCTATGCCAAACAAGAGGAATAAGAAGGGACACTGGCTTAATGTAACTTGTCATCCCACTTGAAACAACCTGGGAAATTAATTGCAAGAACATGTACCTGCTTCAACTCTTTGACTTCCCAGCAGGACTGTTCTTCTGTAATTCAATATTCCTCTAAAAAAAATGGCATGTCTCAGGTAATACTGGGTTACACCCCTCTAGGCCAATCGAGCTGTGACTCTTGGCAGGTTGTCCTGGGGAAGGGAATCTGTTCACAGGTGGATGTCTAGAAAATATGGCAATTAGTAGTAAAAATAAGCAAAAACCTCCTCTGTAAATTCCAGAAGGTATAGAACAAAAACAAAAACAAAAACCTCTTACCGTAATACAGTTGAAATGTGCCTCAGTCACTGCGGGCACAGGAAAATTATATGCAAATATACAATAGAGTTCCATTCAGGCCCCCCTGTATATGGATTGGGGGCAACCCCTTGAAGCCAGTACAACTACCAATGAGCAGTCCTGGATATGCACCTGGCCTTAGCTACCACTAGCTCCAAAAAGGAAACAGGCAACACCAGCATGAAACCCAAGTCCAACAGTCTCTTAAGACTCAAACCCAAGTCTTGAGTCTCTTTTCCTGCTTCCAGGCCCATCACATGCACAACTCTAATTAGACAGTGATTCTCCATGTCCTGAGCAGTGTGGCACCCTCTCTTCTCCTCATGGAGAATGTCTGATTGCACAGGCATGCAATAAAGCTGGATGCTGAACATTTAAATAGTTCAGTGAGAAGCAAGCCCTACCTGGAAAAACCCCAATACACAAAACCCAGCAAATATCCCTACATCAACCTCTTAGATGTCACCTCCACTACCCTAAATCCTCACTAAATTCATTTTTTTCTCCCTCCGTGTATATGAGGAAGAATCAATTCACTTGTTTGTGTTCAAATACAAATTTTTGTTCTCCCATAAGGAACAGCCTCCACTGCTGGGTAGTTACCATAAAAAGGTGGAGTCACAGCCCTAGAACAGGCAGGGCAGGGAAGTTTTCCAGCTTGTTATACCAGGAACAGCCTCCACGCCAGCAATAGCCATCAGCTTTTAGTAATAACAAGGATCCATGAGGCACTCCGAGATAGTAACGCCATCTAGTGGAATCAACAGAGCATCTCGAGCAACCCAAAGCCAACCTTTTGCCACAAGGGAGTAGAACTGAAACCTCTGGTGTGGTGGGAAGCATTTTGAAAACTTTCATACTCCAGTACAGAATATTAATTCCAGAAAAGAATGTCCTCAGCTGATTTGATCACATATTAAATTCATCAATTAACATGCACTTTATTAATAACATTCAAATTAACTGAAGTGGTATCCCTATCCAAATTGAAATTTGTAATTACATTCTACAAATTTAGAGCTTACTCTAAGGACCTGTGATTCTGTGTTCAGTTCTTGTGATTTTTCATCAGCTATGATTGTGGCACACTTGTTTCTAATCAGACATGGCCATGTTGATGAAATCTCAATAAAGACTAGATAAGGTGATTTGAAGAAAGTTATTAACTCATTTAGTAAATATCTGTTGACCATCTATGATGTGCCAAGTACAGGTCTAGGCTCTGGGCTCAGAGTATACAAGACACACAAGGTTACTGCTTTCAGCGTTTACGGATTAGTAAGGGTGGTGGCAGACAAGAAACAAGTAAAAATGTTAACAAGATGAGGTCAGAGTGAACATAATTTTAAAAGGTGAAATGAAAAGAAAAGGAGGGGTTGGGGTATAGTGTTGTCAGAGTTGTCTTGGAGATATTTGAAATCGAAAGAGGAGCTAGTCTTCCACAATGAAATTTGAAAACAACCATTCCAGAACATTCACCAGATGAGCCTTTTTCAAAACTGTTTTGGGACTCCTTTCTTATTTTTGCTTTCAGAGCCAAGGTATGAACTCCATTAAGAAAAGCAGGCCTATCTCAAAGCAGCATAATACAGCTTTACTTTGACCCTGAACATATGTGGGATATTTCTGAAAGTTACTGCAGTCTCAAACGTGTATATTAACCTAATGTTCCGGTAGGGAGATGTGCAGTAAGCTCTGCAGAGTGAAGAACTCTGTGGGATCCTTTCTTGTTGATGGAAAGTATTTCTAATGAGCACACACCTTGGCGATTGTGTTCTTTCGTTACGAAGGTCCTCATCCTTCTTCTTCTAGGTAAGTGTGGGGACAAAGCCCCAAAAAGCAGTTTCCAGGCTCTCGGCCTCACATAGAAAGGTGCTGGCTCGGGTAGTAAATGGCCATCAACTGTGATCAGATGGCCATCAGCTGTGGCTAGTTGGCCGTCAGCTGTAACCCGTAAGCCATTGGCCACTAATATAACTGCTGTGGCTACGCTAGCAGAGAAAATGGGGGCCAGCAAGAGCGAATTGCAGAGAGGCGGATGCCACCGGCGAGAATATAGTGATATGACTCCCCTACTTATGGCTCCGTGGGTGTTCCTGTTTGGCCTCACCATGTCCTGCGTTCTTATGTGGGGAACGGGAGCTGAGACCCCGCAGGCCACCCCACATGACAAATGGCGCCACGAGCAGGGTCCCCGCAAGACACGTGGCATAGTCGGCAGCAGACAGTGCTGGCCAAAGCTTTCCAAAGGGCAGTGGAGCAGTTTGTGCCTATGAAAGCTCAGTCTAAGGAAGACCAGGAGGAGCAGCTGCCGGAGAGCTGGACCCCCATGGAGGGGTGGAAAGATGTGGATGGTTCCCCAACCAGCAGAGGCCAGAGAAAGCGGAGGTTGTTGCCGCCCTGTGGGCTGGGAACTGCTTGCTGAGGCAGCCTGGATGCGGGACTTGTCCCAGGAGGAAATGCTTGGTGAGTCCTCCGTGGGAGATGAGGGTGAGGTCAAGGTCATCCCTCCCCCCCAGGACAGCCCTGGCGAATGACTATGGACTATGGGGAATTGCCTTCCATCCCTAATTTAATGGACTACTTGACTGTTTGGGAACATACCACCATGTAGTGGGACTGGCGGATGTTTGCTTTTGTGTCTTGACTGGCCGCCATTGAGAATATGTAAGCACCTTGACTGTGAGCTGCTGTTGTTCCAGCATGTACCCTGAGAGGCCCAGAGAGAGAGTGGCAGTGCCCTGAGAGCACTGGCTGAGCCCAGGAAGTCTGCCTGTGTCCAGAGAGAGTGGCAGAGCCCTGAGAGGCCCTGGCTGTGCCCGGGGAGACAGGTGGTACCCTAAGAAACCCAAGTTTGGCTGTGCCCAGAAGTACTGGTGGTGCCCTGAGAAACCCTGGCTGTGCTCAGAGAGCCTGGCTGTGTCCAGGATATTACATTCACCTCCAGGCTCCTCGCACAGGGCCCCTTGCAGAAGACGATTGTCGCGTAGATTGTGAGGCAAGACCCTGTAGGGGTGGATTGTGGGGAAAAAGCCCCAAAAAGCAGTTTCCAGGCTCTCGGCCTCACATAGAAAGGTGCTGGCTCGGGTAGTAAATGGCCATCAACTGTGATCAGATGGCCATCAGCTGTGGCTAGTTGGCCGTCAGCTGTAACCCGTAAGCCAGGCCACTAATATAACTGCTGTGGCTACGCCAGCAGAGAAAATGGGGGCCAGTAAGAGCGAATTGCAGAGAGGCGGATGCTGCCGGCGAGAATACAGTGATATGACTCCCCTATTTATGGCTCCGTGGGTGTTCCTGTTTGGCCTCACCATGTCCTGCGTTCATATGTGGGGAGCGGGAGCTGAGACCCCGCAGGCCACCCCACATGACAGTAAGGCTCTATAAAACAGTAGTGAAAAAAATTCAGCAAAGGCAGGAAGAAACTGGAAGAAAAAGATGTTACTTAGATGAAGGAAAGGGTAAAAGATTAAAAGAACAATGGTTCCAAAGCTTCTTCCCTTACAGTGCAGCTTTCTAGACCTTATGTTCTCACTAGATCTCTAGGGTACTCTCCCCATGGGTCCAGCCACCCACTTTCCTGAAACTATTTCCCCTATTTTATCCTGCTGAGATTAAGGAGTCTGCCAACCTGGTAAAAGTGACTGAACTCAATTGTTACCTAGTAGTACATACCACTACCTCTACTCTATGCCCTCATTCCACGAGTAAAACGATCTCTCTAAATTCCCTAATGTTAAACCTGTCACTAAAACATTAATTGAGAGCTTGCTTCATGAATCCTCAGAGCAGGGTTAGATCTATTTATCCTATTTATTACATCTATTATTATAGATCTTGATATCATGCTGCTTCTGTATTTTAAAGTCATAACTCACCAACAGTCTTGCTTAAGCAAATCCAGGGAGAAAAAGGCCGTTTTGTATTGATCACAGAGCATTCAAGTGCGTAAGAATCCTAACTTCCAATGTAGACAAGTTCCAAACAGGTGACATTTCTGTCCTAATCAGTTGAATGAAGAAACATCAAAATCTCTTTATAAAATGAAATTGTCTCTCACCTCGAAAAGGCACCCTGGGCAGCGTACTTATTTTTTAGAATATACCGAGAATGCCTTCATATATCTTCATATATACCTTCATATATCTCAGTATTAGCTGCTTTAATAAATGACACATATTTTTGAGAAAAAATTATTTCCATTATTTTTAAAAGGTATGTAGAGAAGGATCCAAAGGAAGTCTCCAAGAGACCACCAAATTCTATGTGTAACTATCAGCAATTCAATTATTTAAATATTTGCTTTAAACTTTCTATTAAAGTAGAAAAAACACACAGTACAATTTCTATAAAATACCGGGATAGTCATAATAATAAATCTGGCTTAATTCGAATATGGCTATTTTCATATATCTTCCTGGAAAAAGACAGCCAAAAATGCTTAAATTAACCCCAAGGTGGTTAAAAAAGTGTAACCTGGGGCTGTCAATTCAATTTGTACTAAACACTGATTATCTGCAACTAAATGTTGTTTCTTTCCTTCTAGTTCAGAAATACACCTTTAATAATTTTTCTTCATTAGCTAGGAAGATCCAAATACCTAAATTAAGAGTGTTATTATGCCTTAATCCATTAATAAGCTTGCTATAACTCAAATGTTTGTCTTTTTTTCAGGGTAAAAAGTTCTTTTCTGATGTTACCATCACATATATTCAATATTGTTTATGGGAGAGAACATCACGATTTACAATTCCATAGTTATCAATAATAATGCACAAAATAGAGAAGCAGATTTCCCTGCTACTTAAGAGAAACACTATGCTAACCCCAGCATATGAATTTTACTGCTTCGTGAACACTTTTAATTTTACTGTTTTCTTTGCAGAAGACAGCTGGGGCCAATTTTACATTCTAATCCCCAGTCTCTAAGTGGGGCATTTCATATTCAAAGAACCAACTTCTCCTTGCCACTACTAAAATGTGGTTTGCAATTATATTTATCCCATTACCATTCCTGCCCTTCAATTAGCTGAGGTGCAATTTACGTATCACATAACCTTTTTAAACCAGAAATTTGTTTAGTACCTCTAAGTTTAAAGTATTTCTACAAAAATACCTGATTTAATCCTGAAAATCCTGCTAGTAATTCCAAAACCAATGTAAAATACTAAGAAACATAAAATATAAAGCTGAACCAAAATATCACATTAACATTTAATAATCAAATATATTTATTACAATTTACAGATTAGTTAAGTTACATACACAAATAGAATTTTACAAAATCCCAACAAACTGGTTACATTTAACTCATTGGTCTGTAGAGAAGCCTTCTAGTCCCCTAATTTCATCTTGCTTAAATTGTAAAAAAATAAAATCTGATAGTTTTGATTTCAAGTTAAAGATAAAGAGGCGCTGTTATTACATTTGAACACTGGGAAATTTTATCTGTCTGTACAAAGCCTTTCATATGCTACACTGATACTTAAAGCACCATTGCAAGACGTTAAATGCCTAAAATGTTCAATTAAAATTTCCAAGGATTTTCTTTTTAAGATGGTGGAGCTTTAACTTTGTTCTAACAACTAGGATTGGGATCAAACTGGCAAGAATTGTCTTTCGTCTTCTATCCAACCTAAAAACGGTCCCTTCTGTCCTTCTCATCACCCTCTGATCATTCTTTTAGAGGAGGGTAGTAAATGGAAGAATTGTTAACCAAGCTTTTACTCATTTGGTAGTGAAGTTGAAGTTGGAACCCAAGGGAACAATTTCCCACAATCCAATCAATGTAAAGATATCCATTATTTTCAAATAGGCAGGGGTGCTAGATTTCAGAAACACAAAACACAACCTAAGTCTCTGACATAAAATAGTATACGTCATTCTGATTTTAAAAGAATGCCTATGCATTTTTAAAACACTTCCTTCAAGGCAAACAATGCCTTCGTTCCACCTGACATAACTGGTACCTACAACCAGCCTGCTTTGATGGTGTCCTACCCAATTCTGTGAATGCATTCTCTGTGATTACCTAAATTGGAGGTACAGAAAACACACTAAGGACTCTGCAAAAATCTGACCAACTTTTATGTTGCTGCACTCTCAGTGTGTTTATGTATGAATATATATAAACACTGGAGGCAGTTCTTAGAGCAAACCAGACAGAAATAAAGACCAGGTAGATTATAAACTGAGGTAGTAACCCTGCAAGCACTTCTGATGAAAAATTGTCCTCACACTGAAACAAGTTCAAAATTAAGAGGTCATCTATTCTATACTCATGTTTTCCATTACCTGTGACAGGAAAAACGTGGAGTAAAAATAGACCATTAAGGAGTTGGTTAACATTCCCTCAACCTAACAGATGCACACCACGTAGACCTGCCTAAATCAACCACGCACAACCAATCACTGCAAAAACCTGGATTCAAAAGTAAACTTTGGGCTTTGGATATCAAGACTTTCTGGTTGTTAAATCTATAGCTCTATCCTTTCTTGAAAGTATAGCCCTTCTCTCATTATTCTCTCATTATTAAAACTGTAGAACACAATAAACTTGGACACTGACTGAAGCCTGTATTTACATTTCAAAATGGAAAATTCAGAACTGCCCATTTCCAAGTTTACAATGTCACCCTGACAGGTTTTAAAAGTGACAGTGCCGAGGCATATTAGTAACACTGGTTTTCTGTTGACAGCATATACAACAAAACCAAATTGCTCTGATTTGTCCTATCTTCTTCCTAGGAAAATTCTAGGCTTTTAATTTTAAAAAATTAATGTTAATTATTGATATAATTATTACCTTCTGGTGTCTTTTACAACAATTTCCATCTGTTGAAAGAGCCATTCAACTGGAAACTACAATAACATATACAGAACCCTCTCCAACAAACAGTTTGCATAGAAATTAAATATATTAGGTGTTAAAATTTGGCAGAAAGATGCAGCTTTCCCAAAGTAGCAGAGACTACCACACATGAAGGTTTTGTGTCAGTCCTTGGAAATATCTTAGGTAGAACCTAACCTAGAAATAAACACCCACCACACATTTTCAACACAAGACATTTTTAGAAGGAAAAAAAAGTTACACAAGATAATGTACCTTAAGTTGGTAGCATATGCAAGATTATTTTCTTAGCCTTAAGGTATACGGGCCAAATCACTAAGAAAATATAGAGAAACCATAAAAGTCCATTAATTTCTGAATGTTGAAGAGAAAAAACAAAAAGAGCCCGAAGTTTTTAGACAGGTATACATAATTTAAATTAAAATGGAAAATGTGCTTTGAACCCTGTACTGTTTCCCAAGAAAGTAAGTTTTGGAAGTGCAAAATTAGATCTTAAAAGGTTCCCTTTTCACCTCAGCAAGCAAACATCCAAAAACACATCCAACTAAATAAAACAGGGAAGGATTAGAGATCATACCATCTCATCCTTCATTATCAGGGTTTGGCTTCAAACCTGAACATTTCTGAGTGGGATATGTTGTAAAACAATATTAAATAAGGTCGCTGGATCCAAGTTACATATCCTCTTAAAAAAAAGTCAAAGGACAGCTGCCAATTTTTGTTTGAAAAGAAACCTCTCTCAAGTAAGAGTTAGTGTATGCTAGGGACAGAGGCTATCAAATCATCTGAACATGGCTCGAAACATCAAGTCCTTTGAAGCATGTTTCCTGGAGTCTATGAAACATTCTTTCTCTGTGCTCAAATGTCAAGCAATATCCAATGGCGTCTTCTGTTTCTTGAATTCGTTTCTGGAACCTGCATCCATCCCGGGCAAATTCTTCCCATGGTCCTTTGCGATCCTCATCACCACTAATATAATACTCAGTAACTTCTTCAAGGAAGGTTACCTATGAAGACAAAGACTAACTTTAATCACTCTCTGGGATCTTACAATCATTGAGGTAATTAACCCTTCAGTCTTTCGGAATATTGAATACCTTACAAGAATATTTGGTCTCAGCTATAAATGGAAGTGAAGATGTTTGACTAGATGACATCTGAATAAAACAGTGGACAAATGCCATCTTAATTTCTTATACACGCACACAGTCACATCCCCAATCCCTCATCTTGTCATCCCTCCCACCTTCTTGGTTTTTCATGTTAAAAAAATGAATCCAGGCCCGGCCAGGTGGCTCAGATGGTTAGAGCTCCGTGCTCCTGACTCCAAAGGCTGCCAGTTGGATTCCCACATGGGCCAGTGGGCTCTCAACCATAAGGTTGCCAGTTCAATTCCTCCAGTCCCGCAAGGGATGGTGGACTGCGCCCCCTGCAACTATGATTGAACACGGCACCTTGAGCTGAGCTGCCGCTGAGCTCCCAGATGGCTCAGTTGGTTGGAGCATGTCCTCTCAACCACAAGGTTTGCTGGTTCGATTCCCGCAAGGGATAGTGGGCTGTGCCCCCTGCAACTAGAAAACGGCAACTAGACCTGGAGCTGAGCTGCGCCCTCCACAACTAAGACTTGAAAGGACAACAACTTGACTTGGAAAAAAGGCCTGGAAGTACACACTGTTTCCCAATAAAGTCCTGTCCCCCTTCCCCAATAAAATCTTTAAAAAAAAAAAAAAATGAATCCAGATGGGGAACTGTGACTTTCCTGATGTTATTAATCCTTACTTTTTTTTTTTTCAATCCTTAGGGAAATACAGTCACAATACTCTTCCTCTAAAATGACAAATGTTTCAAAAATATATACCTGGAAGTGAGTGCTTTTATACTAGCATAAAAGCTTTGACAAACTCTATACTTATTTCTGTTCTTCCTTTTTAAAAGAAATTTCACTTCAACACTTTTCAATTTTTAAATCATGAACGTGTAGTATTATTCTTATATTACTTTTATAATCAGAATACAGAAGAGAAAGTTACTTAAAGTGCAGCAAAATTAACATATCTTTAAGGCTATGTTACTATGAGACTTTGTAGTTAAGATAAAAAACCCTCTTTGGGGCTAGAGGATGGGGGGAGGGGAGTCCACACAGTGTGAGGGATATAAATGATAAACGTCTAAGTATTTGTCTTGTGCACCTGAAACTAATAAAATAAATAAATAAATAAATAAATAAATAAATAAATAAATAAAATTTTAAAAAAGTAAAAAAAAAAAAAGAAATAGAAAAGTCAAAAAAAACCACTCTTTGTATTCCTTCTCAATATGCTGCTACACTATAAGAGTACACATTAGGTTGGTGCAAAAGTAATTGTGGTTTAAAAGGTTAAAAATAACTGCAAACACCACAATTACTTTTGCACCAACCTAATACTTGAAATTGTGAATATTATTACATACATGATCACACGCAATGAGTGACAGGCCCTGTTGACCCCTAGTTAATTTCTAATATAGAAGTTTCTTTGGAAGATATCAAACTCCAAAAGTAAATAAGTACTTGGTTTAAATTATATTCAATAGTTACATCAGCTAATCCCACTGTGGCCCACTACATTCATTCCCTTTACATCAGACCAACAAATGCCCCTGAGGACAATTAGTAGGTATGTAACCCCTTACTAGATATTGCATTCTAGTGTTATTCATTGTGTCACTAAGATAAATAACAATAAATATTTACATAGTGTTTACCATACACCAGGCTCTTTTCAAAGCACCTTCCAATTTTTATCTCATTTACCTCACACCAACCCTACAGGGTACATACTATCATCATCCCCATTGTACAGATAAGGAAGTAGATGTACAGGTTAACTGACTTGTTCAAGTCACACAGCTTCTTCATGGCATAATTGGGATTTAAGCCTTCAGTCTGGCTCTACAATCTACACTATGTTATACCACGACACAAAGCATTTTAAATTCCCAGATCTGAAAGCTTCATTTTAAGAATTAAGCACTATCCATCATTTCCACATACCTAAATAATGTCAAATAGTCAAAGGATGTCAAATAATTTTACCATATTTAGACATATTTTATAAACGTTGCTTCTAGTTTAATCAATAGTCTCACACCTACTTGACTCATCCCATTTTTACTCAATGAGCAGGCTAAAATGAGACATGCAATTGCCCTGATGTCCCCAAACAATAAGAGCTACCATTTAAAGGCAAGGCAATGAATTTAGTTTTATTTACTCATCTCATTTGAATCGTGCAATAACTCATACGATATGATTATTATTATTCCCATCAGATAAATGAGTGACTCAAGGCCACGTTACTTCTTAGGTTTGGCTGTGTTCCCAAATCTCTTGGCCCTAATCACTCAGGAGTAGGGAACACAGCAGCACTCCAGATGTCAAGTGCTCATTCAATTGCTTGACTTTGTTTCCTACCTATTCACCAAAAAGGTTATTTTGTCAGGGGCCCCTTACAAAGAGAGAAAAGCTCTTTCATGATGACATTTACAGAGACGTAAACTAAAATTTAATTTTTTTTTAAGTGTGTTTTTCCAGGACCCATCAGCTCCAAGTCAAGTAGTTGTTTCAATCTCATTGTGGAGGGTGCAGCTCACAGTGGCCCATGCAGGGATCGAACCAGCAACCTTGTTAAGAGCATTGTGCTCTAACCTACTGAGCTAACCGGCCAACCCTAAAATTTAATTTTTAACATGACTTATTCTGTATCTACAGGTAAGACATAAGATTACCACATTTAGATGTATTTTCTACCCCAGGAATAGTTTCAAAGTAGTAAGCTAGATATTTGGAACCAATGGATGAGGGTACTGTCCATTGGAAACTCCCTGATGCTGCAGAATCTGAGGTCAATAATAATTCACCCACTCCTTTCTCTCTGTCCAAATAAAGGTACGAGTCACTAAAGAATCTTTTCCTCTATAATAAAAGGTACCCTGTGTGTTTGGGGAGGATTTCTCTCCAATTAGTAACTTTAGCTGAATAATCAATAGAGAAAAAAAATAAAGCAATTCAAAAGACTGCCAAAATAAGGTTAACTTGACAATGTGTTGTAAGAGGACACGTCCCATGAAATTTTAAGACTAGCCTGGGAATAGAAGGCAACTACTTAAGATAAACCAAATACATGATCATCATTGTTTTACATGATTATTAACCTACAGGTAGCCAATGATAATAGCATTGCATTCTTAAAGAAAAGGCAATACTATTTCCTGTATTGTTTTTGGCCGTTAATCAAAATCATATACATGTCACAAACTTTTTAATACTGAAATCAGTATTTTCTTTCATGGCAAAAACCAGGTGAGTCTGACTTGCTCCTTGGCACCATCATCTCTTTGGCTTTTAATGGACAGGAATGAAGACACTTATCACGACATACTGCCTTAACAATATTTTTAAATGCTATGGCTATACTTTGACTTTCCCAATCTCTAGAAAAAATTAAATCATGCATACCCAAGGTTTATTTTTTCTGTTCCTTAAAAAAGTGAAAAGTTGAAGCTTGTAGGAAAATAGCGCAGAGCCGCCAACTCAAATGAAAATGGCACTTTCCTAACATCTGCACACTGGTATCTCCAATTTGGACAGAAACAGTCTACTGGAGAGAAAAAAAGGGGATCATTTCTAATCAAAGTATATGGACTTACGACATTTGGAGGCCTTCTTCAAATATATGCACTACTATGCCTCCAGGAAAGGCATTCTGCTATATTTAACCACATCAAAACAGTTCTTACAAATTATTAAGCAGGTTAAAATAAAGAAACAAACCTTTTTTCTCTTGACATGCGTATGTCTTTCTCCAGAAAGAACCCCAGCCTGTACCAAGTCTGAACATTCACTGTCTCGGCTCCCTAACAGTTGCACCTTACAGGACAGTAAGGTGTGACACTCAGAAATGGCCACAATGGACTCAGATGGCCTCTCTGAATCATGACAGGCTTTCCAATTTTTCCCTGATGTTTGAAAAGGAGCTTTAAAATTTAAAAGGTTGTAAGGGTCATCCGAATTACAGAAAGAGTTCCACAGTTTGAGACTCTCTGCTTCATCTGCACTAGATTCCCAGTCATCTTCCTCCCCAGAATTATGGTCAAGAGACTCAAGAAGGTTTCCAGTCTGGAGAGAATTCTCTAGATCAGACTTGTCAGGCAAATCCTTCTCTGAGTCAGAAGAGTCCCCAGGAACAATTCTGGCAGCAGTCTGAATCGCTGCTGTAAAGTTTTGGGGATTATAAGGATCGACACTGTAGAAAGAGTTCCACAGGTGAAGCCCTTCCGAGTCCTGTTCGTCTGATTCTGAGAGTGACCTTTCACTATCAAAACCATCATCCTCAGCTTCCTCATCCCAGTCCAGACCTTCTGAATCAGAATTTGTTTCGTGGTCACTGGATACACCTCCCAAAATGTAATCTATCAATCTGTTACTACACGCTGGTCTGGCAGAAATGGGAAGGTCATCATCTATGTCTGAGGAGTCAACTACAGTTATTTGGTCTTCCCCTGGCTTTCTTTCCATAAGTACCTCACAAGATGCACAGCTTTCCGAAAGGCCCTGTTTTTCCAAAGCAAGAGGAACCTCTTTAGTCAATTCTATTTTTTGCTCCGTGGGTTCCTGGGCGGTTCCAGGAATGGCTCCAGCAGAGGGAACAAAGGGTGTCAGACTATCTCTGCAGGGCTTCGGGTCCATCCGGAGAAGGCTGTGTTCCTCCTCCAGGCTGTGGTAGCCATGATCTTGGTCGGGGGTAGGTAACGCTTGCCCCTTGATAGGCTGCTGAAGGAATTCCAACCGTTTCATGCGAACATGGTGAATTTCTGGCAGGCCTTCTCTAGAAAGAGGTGGACATCCCTGCCACGAGGCGCGAGTGATCTCAGCATTCAGTGGCTGGGGATGAGAATGGTCCTCAGGCAGACAGCTGCTCTCTGAGCTCACAGTCTGGAAGTCAGCTAGCTTGCCACTTCCGATGCCATTCTGATAGCTGAGCTCTACCAGCGGCAGGCAGTCCAGATAAGAGGGGTTCAGCAAATAAGAGACGGCGTTGAAACTGCTTAAGCGCTGAAGGTTTCGAGGCCCGGAGGGTGAAGGGCCAAGTTCCCGGTCAGAGAGCAGCCGGGCATTCGGCAGCAGTTCCACTCCCCACAGCTGCTGCTCGAGGAGCACTGCGTGGGCCGCACGGTTCATGGCTCTTCCCTGGGCTTTCAGTTCCAATTCTAGATCGCGGGAGGGGCGCCGCCAGGGGATCTCCTCCTCCGGCCAGTCCAGGAGGCTGGCGGCAGAGTCGGCCGAGGGGTCCAGCCGCAGCGAGCTCAGAGATTTCTGCGGCGCGGGCCCAGCCGGTTCCTCCCGAGCTCTCCGGGACCTCAGGGCGCTGGAGCCCCCAGTGTAATCCATCCATCTGGTCGGAATCCCCCCACTGAAAAGCTGGCTCCAAATCAGCAGCTTGTGAAGCAGGACGGGGAGAGGCGCCAAGAGCTGGGAAAGGAGCTTCATGCAGTAGCTGGTCCGAGCGTCAGGCCGCGGAGAGGAAGCCGTCCCGGGGTCCCCGGGATGCTCCGCGACAGGAGGTGTGGGGAACCGGACGGTGCTTGGTGGCGAGAGCCGACGGAAGAAGGGCAGCCGGAGCAGGGGGCCCGTCCGAGGCGCCGGCCGTCCTCGCGGCCCGTCCGTTCCCGGTTCCATCGCCCGGCTCTTGACAGTGTCCCAGCGAGGTAGGCGGACGAGGAGGCAGGGGCTCGGTCAGGATCCGGAGAGGCCTACACGGTCCCGGCCTCGCCTCGCGACGCGGTCGGCGCCCCCGGCCGGTCCCCGGGCCAGCAGGAGAGCCACAGAGGGCAGCGGCTTCGGCCACCGGCGGCAGGCCCCAGTCCGGAATGGCCGGCGCAGGACACAGCGGCGGCGACAACACCCATCCCGGCGGGAAGTAGGGGTCCTAATCAGCTCGAGGCCTCTCCACCATGCAGAGGCCTCCAGCGGCGGCGGCGGCGCCACTTTCCACGAGAGACGGACCGTGGACCAGCCCGTCACAGCGCGCCCGGGAAGGACTGGGCGGCCAGGCAGGCAGGCAGGCTCGGGGACAAACCTGAGCTAAAATGGCCGCAGGGCCAGGGCCGAGGCCGGACAGCTCCAGGCACCCGGACGGGAACCAGGACGACGGGCCCTACGCCATCAGCCAAGCGCTGCCAAACGTCATTCGCAGGGCCGGGCGGGCGGGTCCCGCCGCGCTCTTCCGGGCGGCCGCTGATTGGACTGGCCCGGTGCCTGTCGGCTCCTCACTCTTAGTAGATCCGGCTGGCGTGCCGGAGGTTGCATCAGCCGGGCCCAGCGTCTGCGCCTGCGCGCTCGCTTCTCGGTGCTCGCCTGGGGGCCGCTCCCGCCCCGCCCTCAGGGCGAACGGGGGGGTTTCCGATGACCCCCAAGTTCCCTCGAGCCCCTTTAAGGGCCTAATACGTGCCCAAGCGTACACATTTGTGGTCGACTTGCGTATATAGGTGTTCAGTATTGTTGAGTGCTAAGCAGATCACCACCTGAAATCTTACGTAAAAGAGTTGGACGGTGCTGTGTAAATACACGTCTTGTGCTAAAACACAATCTGGTGTTAAAACGTACTCTGGAGTGCTTGATAGCAGTGAAAAATGAATCATTCTTATGTATTCCTGCCCCCTTGATTTTAGGATTTCTAAAACACTAGTTTTGCCTGGAATCTAGCTTTGAGGTTTTCCAGCATCCAACCCACATACGTCCCCCAGGAAAATACGAACTCTTTGTTTCTCAGGTGGTGCCCCTATTAAACTAGTGTTCCCCGGAAAGTATAGACCTAGTCAGACCATCAGCTCTAATGCCTTTTTTGGAGCAAAAATTAATATAAGACCCGGTCTTATTTTACTGTAAGATCGGGTCTTTATAAGTATATAATATAATGTAATATAATATAATATAATATAATATAATATAATATAATATAATATAATATAATATAATATCGGGTCTTATATTAAGTTTTGCTCCAAAAGACACATTAGAGCTGGTGGTCCGGCTAGGTCTTATTTTCAGGGAAACAAGGTATACCTTTTCAGTGGAGTAAACCCAAGTAACAGGAGGAAAGAAACATAGTCCCCAGAACTGTTTACTTTCTTTCATGCTTCCCAGGAGGCAACGCATTCAAATCATACTTATATCCCGAGGCCCCAGAACCACATTCAAAGAAGGAAGCACAGATCATTATCCTTTTTAAAAATTTTGTCTGATAATTTTAGCTGCTATATTTGATTCTCTTGTGAGTTTGGTCTTAGTTCATTTGCTTATTTTTACTACCATGTTTCCCCGAAAATAAGATTTAGCCAGACAATCAGCTCTAATGCATCTTTTGGAGCAAAAATTAATATAAGACCCAATCTTATTTTACTATAAGACCAGGTCTTTATAATATAATATAATACCGGGTCTTACATTAATTTTTGCTCCAAAAGAGATATTAGAGCTGATTGTCTGACTAGGTCTTACTCTCGGGGAAACACGGTAAAACTTTTTAATTGACCTGAAGTCAAGTATCTATTACAGAGAGAGGGTAGCAGTTATGAGCAGGAAGAGCTTTTAGGAGCCATGAGGAGGCCAGCAGCTCCTCCTGCTTCACTGGGACTGCTCAAGGAACAGCCACTTCTTTCTAGAAAACTAAGAGGTCCTCAAATTCTGTGGTTTTACTTCTTATTATATTATACATATCTCTGGAAATATCTCATTTCCAATTCTAAGAACTTCAGAAAGATGTATTAATAGGAGTCAGTATAATAATAGAAAAGAAATCCAAATATGCAAATCAACAACTCAAGAGCTTCAGTTTCTTCAGTTGTAAAATGAGGCTAATAGTTCCTTTTTCTATGGGGTGGTGAGAGAACTAAATTCCTAATATAGAGCCCACCCTAGATAGGGTAGGGGCACAAACAACAGTTAATATTTGTTATTTGTCAACTAATAAAATTGTTTCCTACTGCCTAAAGAATACAGGCTCTCTTTAGTCTGTCCTCCCACTTTTCCAGCCTTCTCTTTAGTAACTTCCCTTCATGCATGTTATATTCTAAGAACGTTGGACTTGTTTCATGCCTTTACTCAAGCTGTTTCTTAGCCAAGAAATCCCTCACCTGCCCTGTTATATAACTACTCACGTTTCAAGGTCCAACTCAAATGTCAACACCTTAAGTCTGCTGCTCTTCCAAGTCAAAATTCTATTATTATACTCTGTTAGAGCATTTAACACACTACACTATATACTGCATACTGGAAATGTTCTCTCCTGCTGGTCTCAGTCCCTTGAGCGCTGTGTCCCAAAACCTAGCACAGTGGTTCTCAAAGTATGGTCGGGTACCCTGGGTTCTCAAGGTCAAAAATGTTTTCAGAATACTAAACTATTATTTTCCTTTTTAACTCTCACTTTCTCATGAGTTTACTTACAGAGGATGTTTATCTTCTAGAGGACATGTACATATGTGATCTGGCAACAGATTCACTATAAAAGCATATATGATATTTCAGCTGTCTTTTATTAAGCCAGATATTAAAGACATTTGGGGAAAAATGTAAAACAATGCCACTCTTCTTGCTAAACATTTTTGTCTTAAAAAGTATTTTTTTCATTAAAAAATGTTATTTATGTTAACATGTAACGAGTTTATTATTTTTCAATGAATATTTTCTTTGTTTCATTATTGTTATTCTTGCAGGATTGTTCTTTTGTTTTTCATTAATGTTCCTTTTTATCCCTGTTAATGACTCTTTGCCCTAAAATTCATCTGGAAATTTAATTTTTCCAATTAAACTTTTCAATTAAATGTTTGAATATTATGTGTCATTTCTTAAGTGTGTCTTCAATGAATATTTTCAATTCCTCAGTTTTGAGTTCTAAAACACTAACTATTGATAGATATAATCCACATAAACAAAAATTCCTTGGGTCCTCAATAATTTTTTTAAGAGTATAAAGGGGTCCTGAGACCAAAGAGTTTTAGCAACCACTGACCCCGCATGTTGACTGGCACATAATAGGTGACCAGTAAATGTTGAATAGAAGAGTAATAAACTTTAAAATAATAGCATCTTCCTTATGACCAAGCTTCTTGCATTTTGCTGTCAAATTTGTCACTAACAATACATGCTCCTAAAAAAAATTTCTTAAAACTTTCCTGAATGGGTTTCCCCTTTCCCATTTAGTCATTAAATACATAATTTTTATTTTCCTTACCTTGGAAATTTTTTAAAGAGTGGAAAATGCAATGATAAAGTATTGGAAAGCTATAGGATTATGCGACTTTGCCTTGTCAGTCTCAACAGGTAAATAAAGTGTGAACCAGCCTCCTCACGCCTGCTATCAAGTAGAGGGCAGAGGCAGGGTAGCTCTGTACAGAAAGATAACGACCTGTTACTGTGGCTGTGTACATGTAACACATGTACACTTGGGGAAGACAAGAAGTCCTTGCACTGGCAAACTGACTGGCACTTTAGCGGAAGATAATTTAAACCTCAGTTAATTATGTTTAGTTTTATAGATTTTGCTGGGCTTGAGATAAAGGCTGTAGAGCTTTTGACTTCATTTTTCAGAGTCAATACTGCCTCCAAAATTTTATTTCCAAGCATCCCACACTCTGGACACCACCTCCTATTTCTCCAACTCACTGACCTGATATCCTTATAGTAACTAATCAACCCCCAGAAACCTCCAAACCATTACCATTACCGCTGTTTTATGATTTATCACCCTCTTTCACTTCCCTTCTTACTGAGTATAAATTCTATGATCCAGCATTAAAACGACCCCCTTGTAAAGACCCTTCATCCTCTTGCCCCTCTCCTGCTTCAGCATTCTTCTCTGGCAAAATTCTAGCCCGAGTTAAACCCAGCTACGCACTGATTCTGAGCCTACACCCTTGCAGCTATAATCGGTGCAGGAGAAAAGCACTCAAACACAATGACTGACTCACTTCATGTTTGTGATCAGAAATTTCATCAATGCCAGGCACTCCTGCAGGTATCCATATCTGCAGTAGCTTTGCTTCTCCTACACATATATTTCTTTATTCATATTTCCAGCATTCCCATAAATATACATTCTCAACTTACAATCACACTTCATACTTTTCTGAGACAACAGATGCAATTGGACACAAATAATCTCATATTTCCACCACCAGATCCACCAGTCTACCTGCATCTGGATCCACACACTCTGCCTTCAATCCCATTACAAGCAAAGAAGCCTCCTAGACCCTACCCCTTCGTGTCTATTCAAGGAATTCTGGCCTCCCTTATCCCCTTTTTCCTGTAACATGTACTTTTCTCTCTCAAACTATTAGAGCACTCACATTAACATAGGTTAACATCACCTATTTTTTTAAACAAAATTGTAATATTTTATAAAATGCATTCCTTCTTCCCACACCTCCTCAAAATTTATTTCTTCAAAGAACTGATAACTCAATACCTGACAACCAGATCCACAGTGACAATAAATGTTATGTGTAAAATGACTTAACTAAAACAATTGCAAAGTACCATTATCAGAGATCACGCAGAAGTGTAACATGGCACTTTCAGCGTTACCTTCTGGAAAAACAGTTAGGTCTCCAAACCATGGGAGTCCCAACAGGGGCCATTTACACAGGCAGATTATCAATGGCTAATGTACTCAATGGGAGACCTATAGGTCAAGATATTTAGTGACTAAGTGGCCTACATATATCTTACAGATTTTCTATGTTTTCAAATTTCTTACAGATATTTTTAAAATATCAAATATAACAGAAAGTATATTTTAAGTCTCTCAGGTATTCTGGATGGTTTCTGAATTATCTGTACGAAGCTGTGACTTAGTTGTATAGAGTTTGATATGTGTGTCCACCATTAAATTCAGTTCATGTTTTATATCAAAATTTATGTTAAGCAAAGCTAAGTTACTCGACCTTTGGTCTGTCAAAGTGTTGCTCAGGTATTCTTTGAGACACTTTCACCCATTTTCATAGCGGTTATTCTCAACCTTCACAGAAAGAATTCATAGGACCTTCAGCAATGCATAAACGTTGGGAAAAAAACTTGATGTCTGGCAGGTGCAGGGCTTTATAAATGGTGGTTGGAAGCTCTATATCTTTCCCTGTTTTCACTTGAATCTCCAACAATGCAGCTCAGCTGAGAGTGTGTCAGGATTGGGTAAGTCACTTCTATACATGTCAGCATGGTACTCCTCCGATGTTTTGAATTTGAGCTGTCTCATGACAGAGGGTACCAGAGATAAGCATTTAAGAGCTTTGAAGTACTATTCTGAGCATATATCTTTCAGTTCCTGAATAATGTGTTCCACTGTTGGAATACTAAGAGATTCTTTATAGTAATTCTTAGAGGTCAGCGAGGTTCCAGTTGCTGAGTTCTGTGGAATTACCCAGGGAGCTTCATCTGAATATCAAGTTTGTTTGCCAAATTGGTGGCTTTCTCTAACCAAAACTCAAGATAAACTTCAATATTTTCCATCACTTCATTTAGTGAATGCAACACTGCAGTCAAACTACTGGCTGCAAAGACATCAGAGGTTTGCCCCCGGAGATTTTTCTCAAAGACGCTTGTAAAAGATAGAACATTTTAAAGAACAACAATGGTAACGATGAATTCAAAATCTGTTACTGCACTACAGAGTACAAATGCTCGGTCAGCTATACAGTTATTCCATCTAATATTTGTATCACCATTTATACCATCTAAACATAAAACAAGGGCTTGTAGGAGGTCCACTAAAATTTCAAAAGTATCATGCCTGCCTGTCCCCTGAGAATGGCAAATTTCCTTTAGTTCTTTACCCCTTTCTTCATTGTTCTGAAAGAGGACAGAGATTACATTGTCAAGCTCTCAAAGCAGTTGTGGTGATTGATGGAAAAAAGAACAAACTTCTTCAATTGTTCCTAATGCAACAGACACTCCATGACAGGCATGGATTTTGCCAACCACAGATTTAAGGCACATGAAGAGCAGTGTGTAGATAGCTTGGGGGTATTTCTCTAAAAGTGTAGAAGCAACAACTTTCATGTTGGAAGAAAATCCACTGGACACGACAATACTCCATGTTTAAGCCCCACATCTCAGTTATCATAGTATGAAATTTCACAGCCAAAATTTCAGCATCAGTTTTGTAAGGCTGGAAGCCCACAAATTCCTCTCTCAGGTTATGAGATTCATTAACAAAGCTCACCAACACGGACAGGTGCTCTTTTTCTGGTATGTCCACTATATCCTCAGAGTTAGTGGGAAAGAAGTGAATCTCTTACTTCTCTGAGGGTTTCTTACCAAATCCAGCATCTGTTTCTGCTGTTTTTGAACAGAAGTGTGTTGACTGCTGTTGTCTCAAAGCAAAGCACTTTCTCAGAACCTCTTCACCAGAATTTATCCGGCACTCCAGTAGTGCTTGAAAGTTATCGGGAGTAAAGAGAACTTCTGGGATTTCATCATCTTCATGTCCATCCAGAGGTATGTTTTGTTTTCCCATAAGAATCAAAATCTCAAGTAAAGATTTTAACTTTGTTTTTGTTTATCTTTGTTTTCCTTCTCTTCAAGGGTTAAAGGTAAAAAAAAATGTCTTCATTCTGTTCTTCACCCCCGTCTTCTCCACCTGGGGTTCTGAGCATTGCTGTTGTTTATTTCTTTATATATATATATATATATATATATATATATATATATATATATATATATATATATATAATTTTAATCAAATTACATTTAAAAACACTTTAGATTTTTTTCGTTTTTTTTTTTTATGATTTTACTGGGGAAGGGGAACAGGACTTTATTGGGGAGCAGTGTGTACTTCCAGGCCTTTTTTCCAAGTCAAGTTGTTGTCCTTTCAATCTTAGTTGTGGAGGGTGCTGTTCAGCTTCAAGTTGTTGTCCTTTCAGTCTTAGTTGTGGAGGGCGCAGCTCAGCTCCAGGTCCAGTTGCCATTGCTAGTTGCAGGGGGCGCAGCCCACCGTCCCTTGCAGGAGTCGAACCCGGCAACCTTGTGGTTGAGAGGATGTGCTCCAACCAACTGAGCCATCCGGGAGGCAGCTCAGCTCAAGGTGCCGTGTGCAATCTTAGTTGCAGGGGACAGAGCCCACCATCCCTTGCGGGACTCGAGGAATTGAACTGGCAACCTTGTGGTTGAGAGCCCACTGGCCCATGTGGGAATCAAACCGCCAGCCTTTGGATTTAGGAGCATGGAGCTCTAACCGCCTGAGCCACCAGGCCAGCCCTATTTCTTTCTATTTTTGTTCCTGTTCAAAAATTTCATCGATTTGTTTTCTGTTTCAGTGTCCTGATTTCATCTTCACTCAGTTCTTTTATTCATTTTCTGTGTCTACTACGTGGATTGTTCAAATGACTGGTAAGATCAAATATTGTTGGTATGGATTGCATTATCTTGAAGAACTGTCCTGTGAGGACTCTCTTCAGTTAATTTTGAGAAATAAAACAACCAATCATTCTTTAGTTTTCTGATGCCTCTGCAAAATGTATATTTCTACAGATCACAGAGGCCTCATAGTGTTTGGTACATAATCGCTATGCTTATTTAGTTGATCGGGTGTTTTATCTTCAAAGTCGGCTTGCCTACAATTTTCCATTCACGTCTGGCATCTGGCCAAATTCCATGGGAACCAGAAGAAGGTGAGGTATGACTGTGTCCTCTTCTGCGTGCAGTTGGGGGCAGCACGAAAGTACGACATCAGCATCGTAGCCGTCCAAGGACTGGCCCAGCATTCCCCTCAGGGCAACCAGCCAGTCGGTACTGGGCTGGGGAAGGGAGCCAGGCTGGTCTGCCCGCTCGGTATGGCCAGAGCGCCAGGTTACATCACCTACCTTAAAAATAAAACTCTTCCCTAGACACATGTACCTCCAAGTTTCTGTAGCACTACAGCAACATTTCTCAAGAGTTATCTATGCTGATGGCCTCCACTTTCTCATCACCTTTTCCCTCTTCACCCTACTCCATTGGGGTTTTCATCCCCACCGCTCATACAAATGGCTCTTCTCAAGAACATTTTGCCAAATCCAGTTCTCTAACTGTGAAAGGTTAAATCGTACTCCTCTAAAAGATGCTAAAGTCCCAATCCCCTAATCACAGTACCTGTGAATGTGATCTTATTTGGAAATAGAGTCTTTGCAAGTTAAGATGAGGTCATTAGGGTGGGCCCTAATTCACTATGGCTGTATCGTTATACAAAAGGGAACTTTGGACATAGACACACATACACACAGGGAGAACACCATATGGACTTGAAGGCAGAGATTGGGGTGATACATCTACAAGCCAAGGAATGCCAAAGATTGCCAGCAAATCACTAGAACCTAGGAAGAGGCACAGAACAGATTCTTTTTTCAGCCCTCAGAATAAATCAACCCTGCCAACACCTTGATCTTGGATGTCCAGCCTCCAGAATATGAGAAAAGAAACTTCTGCTGTTTAAGTCACCTAGTCTGTGGTATTTTGTTATGGCAGCCCTAGGATATTGACAATACTTTTCTTTAGGTACTCATGACACCATTATCTTGGTTCCCCTACAGTTTCAGTGGCTCCTCGTCCTCCTCTAAACGTTGGCCTGCATCAGAGTTCAGTCCAATAGTGATTTTTTGTTGTTGTTTTTTTTCCTAGCCTCTCTAATCTAGGTGATCTCATCCACTTCCATGGCATCAAATGCTGCCTAAGTGCTGATGAATTCCATATCTAAACTCCAGACTGACCTTTCCCTTGGGCTTCAGATTCCATTCTCCTACTTCTCCACTTGGATGTCCAGACATCTCAGACGTATCATGATCAAAACAAAACTCTTAATTCAGCTTCACCAAGCCCATCTTCCCCATCCCTATAATGCCCCCAGTCCTCTTCACCCAGTTGCCAAGGCCCCAAACTCAGGAGTCATCCTTGATTTCTCTTTCCCTCAATTCCACATCCAATCCATCAGCAAATCCTGTCAGCTCTGCCTTCAAAATAGATCCAAAATTTAACTTCTTTTCCCCACCCCCTTAGCCATCGTCATTTCCCTTCTAGACCATGGCAATAGCCTTCTCTTCTGCTTCATTCTTGCTTCCCACAGTAGCCTGAATGATCTTGTAAAGCATTAACTGGAGCACTGCAGTCCCTTTCTCAAAACCTTCTAATGGCGTCCCCATCAAACTAAGAATAAAATCCAGAGCTCTGACTGACCTTAAAACTCAATTGAAATCTTTCAACTATCTCCTCTTGAAGCCCACTCTATCTGCCCTGCCCCTCCACTTCTACACTGGAATTTCTTGTGTCCATGTCTGTCTCCCTAGCTGGACTGAGTTCCTTGAGGACAGAGCCCACACCTGTCATCTCAGTAGCCACAGTGCCTGATGCTTCGTCTGACCCAGAGAAGGTCATCAGTGTTGCTTGTTGAACAGACACCTCCGCTTACCTCCCAGCTTAAAATGCTGCCTCACTTTTAACCTTCAGTCTTATCTTTGCTCCCCAAATGCCAGCAAGCTGGCTTACTTCATTTTTGCCACCTTTGAACTCAGAGAACCTGGCCTGCTGGGTTTTGTTTCTCTCCTCCCTGGGAAACCCCATTCCACCCTCCCCATCTCTCATTCCTACTCCCTCAGGGTGGTTCAGATATCTACCCTATTTGGCCAAGAAATTTCCTTAACTAAGACTTGCCAGATTCACGTTCTAACTTTTTTTTTTTTCTTAAGATTTTATTGGGGAAGGGGAACAGGACTTTATTGGGGAACAGTGTGTACTTCCAAGCCTTTTTTCCAAGTCAAGTTGTTGTCCTTTCAATCTTAGTTGTGGAGGGTGCCATTCAGCTTCAAGTTGTTGTCCTTTCAGTCTTAGTTGTGGAGGGCGCAGCTCAGCTCCAGGTCCAGTTGCCGTTGCTAGTTGCAGGGGGCGCAGCCCACCATCCCTTGCGGGAGTCGAATCAGCAACCTTGTGGTTGAGAGCCCACTGGCCCCTGTGGGATTCGAACTGGCAGCCTTCGGAGTTAGGAGCACGGAGCTCCAACCGCCTGAGCCACCGGGCCGGTCCTCATGTTCTAACATGACTTGTGCAGCACTGCAGTGATACCTCAAAACTACTTAGAAACACAGCAGGTGACACTTCCTACTGTTTACTACTGAAAATCCCTTGGAAGCCCCATAAAATTTCCCAGTATGAAATATGACTCTCACTGGAGTTTTGAAAACTTCTGGATAAAATACTTGAACAAAGGTCACATCACCTTCATCTTCCTTTTAGGAGTTCAACTCTGGGCTATGGCTCTGCTCTCATGACTTAGTAGTTGTGAGCCATCTCAGAAGTTCAGTTTCCTTTCTCATAAAATGAGGTTGGTTAAATATCACTTGACAGTAAACTTCTTAAATGCAGAGGAGTATTTTCATTTACCTTTTAACCCTCAGCCTGGTGCCTGGTACAGGGCCCAGTGCACAACTCAAGGCCTGTATGCTTAGGGAACGGAGGCATGCTAGGTGAACTAGATAGCACTGGTACACACAGTAAATGTCTGCTGACAGAATTAATGAATGAGCCATATCTACTTTCCAGAGTAGTTGTAATAAAAAACTGATATATATTAAAACACTCTGAAAAGTAACAAATATTACATCAACTTAAGGGATTATATTAAACATTGTACAAGGTTTGGAGTCAAATAAATGTGGATTCAAATTCCAGATCCAAGACTGAATGGCTGTGTCCTTAGATAAATTATTTAATCTCTGAGTTTCAGTTTCTTCATCTGTAAAATGGGGATAATAATATTCACCTGTTATATCAAGTTATGAGGCTAGATTTAGCTGACAAACGCTAAGACGCCTCGTGCATATAAAATGTACCATTTGTAAACCATTATTATTATTTTTCTCTTGTACACTAGATGTTTTCATATAAACATTTAAATATCAACCAATCTTGAAAACGACAGATTTGTTTTTCTCAAATGCCATTTATTAGAAAATACAATTCCAGAGAAAGTAGGAGATACAAGGACATCTGGGAAGTGGGTACAGTACACAGACCTCTTTAAATCAGGAGTATAGAGGGTCAAAATAAAATGAGCTACAGGCAAAAAGCCAGTAACACATCTATGGTCCATTCATCTGGAGAAGTCCACCGCTGTGCCCCACTCCCCTCACACCTCCTTACAGCAGACAGCTTTATCCTTGGCATTTTTAATTTAAAAGAAAAGTTTTAACTTCCTTGCTGCCCTGTGGCTTCAATGAATGGAGCTTCTTTCTCCAGTTACGGAATGAGTCAGCAAAAGGAGGAATTTCTGATCCTTGGAGCTGGGGAGGAAGCTGAGGAGGGGCAATATACAGAGTATCCCCCATTAACTCTGTTACGCAATCACAGGGCATCTCCAGCGAATTCTGGTTTAAAATGTTAATATCAAACTCCAAGTCTCTCCCTTTTTTTCAAGGCAGACAACCTTTTGGAGTAAAGCGCAGGAGTGAATTTCAAATCCATGTGGTAGAGAATGAAGAGTATTAAGAGATAAGAGACCCAATCTCTCCCTCCCAGCTCAGCTCCAATCAATCACTGCTCCAATCCAGCCTCCTCGAGACCAAAGAAAACCCCTGGAAAAAATGAGTTTGACAGGACCCCACACCCCTTTCCTTCAGTTAGGGCATCCTTTTGGTTTCGGGCTAAATAGGTTTATGGCCCCATAGGATGAGGGAAATTCTTATTAAAAATGTGACAGAAATGGAGTTTGGGAGAGAAGCAGCACAAAACGAGTAGTGGGTATTGTGAAAAGCTTTCCAGGACTACGCAGCAGGTGGCCACGTTGGCATCTGCAGCCTGGAGGCCCTTCCCAGAGCCCAGGTGCCCTTGGGTGAAATGAAAGCTAAGGGCCAAGGCAGCGTTTTATCCCACCAGACAAAACAGTAAGGGACAGACGTATGGGGGGTGCACCCCCAGTGTATTCACAGGGATCAAATGGCCCCCAGAAGGGTGAAAGAATGGAGGGGTAGAAGACAGTATTCAGGGCGTGTCCTAGCAAAGTAGGGGAAGATGAAAGGAAAAACTTCCCCGGAAAGAGCATGCGTCCCTGAATACAGGTCCTTTGGCAGAACCCCACATGGAAGGCCCTTCCTTACACACATAGGTATCACGTCGCTCTCCTTTGGAGGCAAAATCAGAAAGGCCCAGGAGCACAGGCCTCAGTTCAGCACACACAGCCCTTCCCATCCCTCCCTGGCCTGCCCTTGGGGAGGAGCGGGGGGGGGCTCTAACTGAGGACCCACTGGGCCCCTCCCCAAATAAATTCCTATAGAGAGAAACACAAAAACAAAAAACAAACACGAACCTAGGGAAAAGTCCAATAAGAACCTTAATCATACAAAAAGTCCAAATAGTCTTCCTCTTTTGCCTTCTGAGGCATATGTAAGTCCCTTCTCACAAAGCTTCCTGTCCAGTTAGGACAACATTACTATTTCATTTTTTAAAAATAAAAATAAAGACATCCACTCACCTTGCCCCAAAATGCTACTTTCTACAGCCCACCCCACACACCCAAACCAGGCATTGCTCCCTTGACACAAGGTAAACTTAAAACTTTGCTGCAACCTCACAGCCTCCAAGGGGCTGCTCATCACAATCAACCTAAATCCAGTTTGCAGAGCGGGAGATGGCAGAGAGCCTCTTACTCTCCCTGCCTCCTATCATGGAGGCCCAATCCACCTGATCAGCAGGGAGGCCTGCCAAGGGCCCTGCCCTTTTCCAAGGAAAGGACACGTCAAGCAGGGAGAGTCCTCTCCCCCGGCTCCACCACCAGCCTGGGGTCCTAGGCCAGGGCTCCGCTGGGCTCATGAGGTCTCATGACTTCGAGATCCCAGTGCAAACCAGCCGGTCTTCTCCTGGGCCAGGTCGAGCTCTCGCAGGCGGATGTGCACCTCCCCGAGGAGGACGTTCTCCCAGAATCCTTGCTCACTCAGCACACTAAGCTGTAGCTCCCGCTGCTGCAGGTCACCCTTGGGAATCCCATCATACACCAGCTGCAAACACAGAGATTGGGAAGAGGGACGTAGTAAGAGAGGGAACTCAAAGAATCCCGAGGGAACATGGAAGAGGGAGACGCTCCAGTTTGTGTTGGCTTGATCTGCTGAGGCTAACACGACTTTATCTCCCCAACCAGAATCCAAGGCAATAGAGAAGGCACACAGAACCCAAGCGAAGCATTAAAGAACACTGTTCTTTGCTCAGAGTTCAAGCAGGTGAGGGGCTTTTTATTGGAGTCACTGCTTATTATCAGCAAAGCATCAGCAGATTCCTCTTCCCTACAGGACAGGGCCCAGGCTACACCCCAGCTGTGGAACCCCAACCCTGAAAGTCAGCAAACTTTCCATGTAAAAGACAGGAAACATGGCTTTCCGGGCCATCTGATCTGCCATTCACAACAGGAGAGCAGCCACAGATGATATTTAAATGAATAGGTATGGCCATGTTCCAATACAACTTTATTTACAAACCCCTGCCCTCTCCCAACACCTTCCCCACACACCATCTCATTGTAGGTTGGGTTGCAGGTTTTCCGGGCCACTTTGGTTTTCTTTTTAGTGGTTTTCTGAGGGTCAGGAAGGAGGTAAATTTTCACATAGGGGTCGGGGTCATTCCCATCCTGGAGCAGTTGCTACAAAGGGAATGAAAAACAAAAAAAGATGAAGATTCTTATATCTGTCTTTTTATCATGATTCCTGAGATCACACGCTGACCCAGACTCTTATCTCACAAACCTGGCTTCTGGTAACGCATAGTAATTTATCTGGCTGTCTCCCAGATCACTCCATTCTGAGAGAAATATCTACCATAATAATGTTAGGTGCCCTAAAATATCAACTGGATTGCCTATTATATCCAGTCTATACTTTTTATACAAATGCTCAGGGCACGCCATACTTGGTCTGTTTTGAATGAACCATGATGTCCCCAGATATTTCCCTGCATTGCCCAGTGCCTTTTGTCTATTTTGTTATTTGATCCAAGTAACCCCCTACGAGGTGGAGAAATGAGTCAGAGAGATTAAAAATTAAGTTGCTTGCTCAAAGTCAGCCAATTAGTGACTCACCCAGTTTGACTTTTAAATCTTAAGTTAGAGCTTGTCATGCCTGTGGACCCCAAAAGAAAGATTCATTTGATGTGAACCCCAAGAAGGAATTTATCTACTGAGTGAGATGGACTCTTCATGGTCAACCAAGGGCCTAAATTTTATGAATAACAAGAGCCTAGCGGCCATTTGCTGACAGGGGCTTCTTACATACCAGGATACCAGGAAGAACCTCAGACTGAGCTCTCAGCTTTCCACACACACTATGCCCTGCTGGTTTCTGCTGGCTGAGTCAACTACGATAAGGGAGTTCCTGATTTTGTCTTCTTGACCAATGGATTAAGACCTGCCCTATCTAGTCAGAACTGCTTCTTAACGACCAATCAGAACTGAAAAATTTGGAAACTTCATTTGCATAAAATTGGGAACCTGGAAAGAAACTTTATAAAAGATGGCATCCAATTTGTCTCAGTGGAGCAAAATTTAGATTGCAACCTGAATCTGTGTCTCCCGAGCAGCAGTTCTTTTTGTTCAAATAAATGCTTTTTAAATCTTTATTACAGTCTAAAATTAATTTTGGTTTACATGCCTCTGCTCAAAACCATCCAATGGTTCCCATCTCACTCAAGATAAAAAGCCAGTCCTGACTGTGGGTCCCAGGCTCTAGTCAGCTGTGCTCTCTCCAACTTTATCATCCCCTACTTTCCCCTTTGTTCCAAAGGCTTCAGCCACAAGGCCCCATTATAGTTCCACATGCATCCCAGGCAGGCTCCCCAGCTTTTGAATTTAACTGCTCCCTCTGCCGGGAATAGATCTTCAGATATATATGCATGGCTCTCTCCAATACCTGCTTATTAATGAGGGCTTCCCTGACCTATGCAAAACTGCCACTACCTATATTCCATCCCTCTATTCCTTCTCTGATTCATTTCTCACCAGAGCACTTGCCATATATTTGTCTGTCAGACTCTTCCTACTGGAATATAAGCTCCCTGAGGGCAAGGATTTTGTTTTGTTTACCCTGTACCCAGAGCTAATGTAGCAATAGTAGGCTCATAGTAGGTACCTGATGAATATTTGTGGAATGAATGAATGAATGAATGAATGGTGCAGTAAGAGTGCAACCCAGGTCTCTAACTCCAAAGCCCATGCTTCTTCTGCCGTATGCCAATGCCCCGGCCTATAAAGCCCAGCACACTGCAGGTATTCGGTAAAAGTTCCCTTCCCCTCCCCTCACAATGCTCGTAGAATCACACCAAAAATTTTAGTAATTATATACTGCATGGATTATGCTCAAATAACTAGGTAATAAGCCCCTTGGGCCTCTTCCTTATTATAATAACCATAATTACCATAACAATAATACCAGGCACTATGTTAGGTGCTCTACATGCACTATCTCATTTAATGCCCATGACAACAACCCTATGATGAAGACACTAACATTATCTTCATTTAATGAGGCTCCCAGTAATTAGGCTACTTGCCAAAGACGACAGGTGGTAAGAAGCTGTGTCCAGTACTGCTTGGTCATACCCTAGGTCTGGCATAGTAGCACGTCCATTGGTGGGGACTCAGTAACTTTGTGGTTATTGTCACGAGGTGGAGGCAGAGGTCTGACCAGTCAGAAAAGTACCAGAATCTGAACTACATGAGGACTGTGCATGCACTTACCAAGCCCCGAATGTGCATCACCATGATGAAGAGTTTATTGTTTTTGTAGGAGATGGACAGCTTCACCTCCCCTCCCACCTTCCCAACAGGCCGGGCCCATGTGCCGTCTGTAGGGACAAAGGAAACCAAGAAAGGTCATGAAGCCAGCCCTGTCCCCATCTGGTACCAGGCAGATGTTTGTTTCCCTCTGACTCCCTCATCCCCCAACAGTATCTCCATGTCAGGTTCCTGATACCTATGGAGGGTTGGACAGGGGACATCTGCTGACATGATAGAGAGTTAGGTTGGGATGGGTCTATCCAATTTGTGTAGTCACCAACTGAATATCCAGTCCCTGGGGAAGCTGTGCAAGCAGCTATGGACCCCACAGTCTGAGTGGGAAACCAGATTCTCTAGCCAGTAAGCAAAGGATCAGAGACAAGTCAAGAAAAGAGAACTGGGAAGAGGTAGGGGCAGGAGAAATTACCCTTGAGAATGGTTCAGAGGATTGGCAGAAATGTCACAGAGAAGGCACTGTACCTGAAGACTTGGAGGCCAGGCTGGTGCCTGCAGCTTTCTCATCCCGTGGCAGAGGGTGGAAGAAGGTATACACCAAATCACACTGGAATGGAAGCAGAAAATAGGGTCATTCTTCAATAGGCGACGGCCCAATTAAAAAAAGGAAAGAGACTGTTCCAGAGTAAAATACTTCAGAAATGTAACAATCAAATGTAATATGCAGTTCTTGTTTTGGATCATGGTTCAAACCAACCAACTGTAAAAAGAATTTGGGGGATGAGAGGAAATTTTTGAATATGGGCTATGTATTGGATGATATAATGACACTGCGGTTATGTAAGAATATGTCCTTATTTTTTAGAAATGCATAGTGAGTATTTAGGGGTAGAATGTTATGATATCTGTGATTTACTTTAAAATACTTCATACAAAAATACATGGAGCAAATATGGCAAAATATTAACTGTTTAGGTGATATATAGATATAGGCACTCATACTGTTTCTCTATTTTTCTGTATGTTTGAAATTTCTCATAATAAAGTCATTTTTAAAAAGAAAAAACAAATAAAACTAGGTCATTTCAGGTCAAAAGCAGTCTCTTCTTTTCTACCAACCATTCCCCCCCACACACACCCCCTTAGCAAAGAAATGCCTGAGCCAGCCTTGGACAAAGATCGTGAATCCTGCTCTGTAGACTGTTTCCTTAGTAACTAGGGGAAACAAAAACCCAAACTAAAATGTGTGAATATACCCACTGAAGCATTAATAGTAGGGGGAAAAATGGACATAATCTAAATGTCTTTCAAGAAGCGAATAGTTAAGGAGACTATGGATGCATTAATTTGGTACAGATATTTAAAGTTATGCTTATTATAAATGCTAAGTGAAAAAAACAGAGTATTGAATTATATTTAAGCTATGACCCCTATAAAACTGTAAGTCACATTTGCATATGGACAAATAGGAAAGAAATATGGAAATGAAGCTAGATGATCTGTTCAGGTGATGGGACTCCTGAGGACTATTTTGTTTTTATGCCCATTATAATACCAAATTATACTACTATTTGTTTTTTAAAAAATCCAAGTGGTGTTAAGAAAAAGAAACAGCAGGACAACAAACCAAGAGTCAAGTACATTTTCAGCCCCTCCCAGGAATGTGACCTTAAACTAGTCTGGAATTTCCTGGTCAACATTAGTGAGGTATCTGCCAGCTAAGACCCCTGTGGCCCTTCCCGATAAGAAGGTGCCCTTACCTGAAACAATCAATGCTTTTTTTTTTTGCTAATGACTTCCATGTCCCACCCAGTTTTTGCCTAGAAAAACCTTCAGCTCTGTACAATTTCTCAAAATACCTCTCTACTTACTAGATGGGATGCTGCCCGATCCTTGAATTTACTTGGTTGAATTTTTGCTTGTTAACAGTGGATATGTAACCTAACCAACACATGTAGCCTAGCAGGTAACCTAGCATGAATTAATCTTGTACTGGCATAGAATTAACCCCTAGTCATTAGCAGAATGTGAAAGCATTCACGAGACTCTACAAGAGCAAGAAAAGGTTTTTTTGAAAGTCAGGCAGAGAGAGAGTTCTGCTGGGAACTGGTGAAAATAGTTTTGCCAGGGCAGTCTGATAGAGAGAGCTGCTGAGACAGGAGTAAGAGAAACACTCGCAGAAGGAGTTTGGCAGGGCAGAGTCTGCTGAAGACAGCTGCACCAGTTTTCTGTTTAGCTCAAGTTTTATATTTTCCTAAGCAGGATGTAGGGTGCTTGTCAGCTTGCAGGGGAACTGCCATTACAATTGTTTTCTCCTGGGAACTGTCCTGTTCCCATCTATGATGGATGTCAGCTTGCAGGGGGCTGCTCTTGCGATTGGGAACTGTTCTGTTCCCACCTATGATGGATGTAAGGTGCTTGTCAGCTTGCAGGTGCAGCGCTAGCCAGGCAATTCAAAGCCAAGCGGTTAATTTTTAAGCTTGGTCCCCGCTAACACACATGCTCACTCCTGTTAACTCTTTGCCTGTCCCATCCTGCCAGCTCACAAGCCCGCTCCTGTTAACTCTTTACTTGTCTCATCAAATCTTTGTTTAGAGTTTATAACTTTGCCTTGATTAACCTGTAACTCCACTTAGATCACTCTAAAATCTGTAAGGTTTGTGTAATGCTATCTTGTAATTTGCTAAGTTTCACAGAAAGACCGAGACTTGATCAGATGTTTAGCTATCCCTATGCTTCCCTTCACACTGGTGACCGCTAGAATTGTCTCAGGAAAAAGGCCAAGATGTTCTGCAAGACCAGGGCGGTGAACGAGCTGAAACTGCCTGAGACCAGCTACAGCAGCCTGAAGGGACCGTCCAGTGACCTCTTCCTCCTGAACTTTCCTCATTATAATACTAAAATCTCCACCCAGGTGCAGAGATTTTCTCCCATTTTTGAACATGGGATGTAGGTATAACCATGTTCCCTGACTGCACATACACTAGAATGTCCCCTCCTACAGAGGCAATGACAAAATCTATCTTGATATTCATGCATGATTTCCACTAATAAAGATGGACTGGATGCTTTGTGTGGGGACACACTGCTCTGGGAATGATCCTGGTGTGTCCTTGCTTGATGGCTCCCAATAAAGTTCTTTCTCAAAAAATCATCTCCAAGTTGTCTTTTGGCCGGCAACTACTGAGCATTGGACCCAGTTCAGTCTAGTAACAGATTCAACCTACTCAAAAAATTCCTTTTCCTCAGGAACTCGTTCATTCCTCAGGTTCCAGATCAGAACCAAGCCCTCTGGGATGGCATCTGACACCTACCTGCATGCCCGCTGCATTCTTTTCACTGCGTTTCTATGCCTGACCCCCGAGGCTGAGCCACAACCCGGTCCCCTCCACCTCCCCGACCTCCTCTGCAGAGTCAGTTTGCAGGTGGCAGCTATAGCGATTGGGAACTGTTCTGTTCCCACCTATGATGGATTAAGGTGCTTGTCAGAAGAGCCCAGTGCCCTCCCTGATTGTCTGCAGGCTCCCCCTTCTGCAGCATCCCTCATACCCCACAGCAGTGCCTGGAACCACCAGGACCACAGGACAGCTCACCCACCTCAGCCACCTCTGGGATGGCGTGGATCAAGCGCCAGATGTAGCCGTTTAACTCCTCTCTCCGCCGCTCAGCCCCTGCATCTCCCCTAGGGCGGCCAATCATGAAGCGACTGGGGAAGCTAGGGAGGAGGGTGGGCCATGATGGGGAAGATAGGGAAAGAAACTTAAGAGGCACCAGGGTTTTGTCACATTTCATTTGCATTTTCAGTCATCTGACCCACATTTCTCACCAGCCTCCCTTCCCAGGGACCACCCCCAACATGCTCCATTCCAGCAAAGGACACACCTGGACAGTTCCAAGGACCCCAGATAAGAAAACCAAGCTGTTGGGGAGAGTCCTGAGTCTCCAGAAGTGCCTCTGGGGCTTTAGAGGCCCCAGTTTTCTCCATCAAGGTAAAAATTGTTTGAAAAATCATTTTTTTTTAAATTGTGGTGAAATACACTTAACAAAATTGACCATCTTAACAATTTTTAAGTGTACAGTTCAGTTTATTTATGTACATTCACATTGTTGTGCAACCATCACTATTGCCTATCTCCAGAACTCTTTTCATCTTGCAGAACTGAAAGTCTGTACCCATTAAACAACTCCCTATTTCCCCCTTCCCCCCAGACCCTGGAAACCACCATTTTACTTTTTGTCTGTATGAACTTTGCTACTCTAAGTACTTAATATAATATAAGAGGAATATCATACAGTATTTGTCTTGTTTGTGACAGGCGTATTTCCCTTAGCTTAATGTCCTCAAGATTCAGCCATATGACAGGATATCCTTCCTTTTTAAGGTTGTATGTATGTATGTATGCATGTAGACACTACCCTTTGTTTATCTATTTGAAAAATATTTTCACTCTTTAAAAGACAAGAAACTTTGAAACATCTTCACATTTAGTAAATACCCTGCCTTTAGACCCAGTTCGCTTTGCTTCTGGCAGGTGGGCCCAGCTTATTTTCAAGGCTGGAGTGAAACTTCTTGAGAGCGTCAGGAGAGCTTGGCCAGCAGGGGCAGCACTTGTTATGAAACGCATTACCATGCCAAGAAAACCAAGGACCTACTGTTGATATTTAAAAGAACAGTTTCTCACTCCTGCAATCCTGTCCACGCCCCATCCATTCTCCCTCCCCAGTATCTTCTGGCAGAGAGCAAAGGGGGCAGCTACCTGGGCAAGAGGGAAGAAGGGAAGAGCAGTCGCAGCTTATTGTGTAACTCCTGGAATTCCTCAAACGTCCGCTGGATATAAGTGGCCTCGTGAGCATTCTCTCGCATCACCTTTACCACATAAATCTGCAAAGGTTCAAGTCTTAGAGAATACCTGCCAAGCCCTCCGCACCCAATGGAGGAGGCAGGTAAGAAAACTGAAGAGTGTGTGTGTGTGTGTGTGTGTACGTGTGTGTGGTAGGGGGATACACTTTCCAGAAGGAAGAGGGCAAAAGTATCTCCAATGGAGAGGCAGATGATATGCATATATATTTATGCAGGAATCCAAAGCAAAGATTTCCTGCACATGTCTCACAAGACCCTTGACTCAGAGTAACCATCCAATTCAGCTCCCTGAACCCAGGCAGGCCACTTGGGCAAGGGAGAGGGAAGTGGTCTGTGACTCTTCCCAACACAGAATACTCAGTCCACTCCAGTGCCCACCGTGTGGATGTGAAAAAACAGAACCCAGTAAGCTGGGAGCACTGAGGAACAAGAGACGGTCAGATTGGAGAAGATGCTTACGTAGGCCTTGTTGGGATGGAAGACCTTCTCCTGGCGGCAGACAAAGACATCACTAAGGCGGCCAGAGCGCTGGAGAGTGTATGTGCGGGGGGCAAAGGAAAGGGTCAACCGGTCATCTGAGCCCGTGAACTTCATCTGAGCCAGGTTATGGATGAAAAAATTGAGCTTTGTGGCTACACTGCCCAGGCTGGACTCAATCAACCTGTTGGTGCAAGAGGATGAAAAGAGAAGGATGTCACCATAGACCCAAGTCCCCACTGTCTGGACAGACTATCTCAAGGACTATCCCCTGACACCTGAGACTAACACTTAGCTCAGATCAAATAATATTCCCTGTGTAATATCCTCACAGTGCACATGACTAGCACATAATTATCCACATGCAATTTATTCATGTGAAGCTGAGAGTCCTATCTCTACTTGCCGTCCTCCTAAGCCAAAGACAGTTCAACCCGGGTAGGAAGGAATTAGGGACTCCACCTAGGGTCACCATGTAAACATCTGAATATTGTCAAACTGAATTTGAAAGTTCAGTAGCAAGCAACTTCACCAAGCACCTTTCAATCTATAGATTTCAGTTCAAAAGGAACAGTTCTGTGATAGACCAACACAAAAAATGTAGCTCACTAAGTTCCAAAAGTACTGTAGAATAAGGAGACATCATCTACACAGAGAAAACTATAGACTGCTTTCATAAATGTTTTAGTGTGCCTAAAAACATCAAATATGGGAAAATGGAACTGTGGTATTTATGTCTTGAAAAAGGGGAAGGAAGGTTCTGATCCAGAGAACTAAAAACTATTAAAAACCGTATTTACCCCATAAACAAAGTCTTTGACCAAGACCTGATGAGAATGCAAATAAGAACAGATTACAGTACCACTATAAACAAAGAGCAGATGGAAACTGAGTCTGAGAGAAGCGAAGTGATTTACCTAAGTCAGAGGCAAAGTTGGGGCAGTAGACCCACTTTGTCACCTCTCGGCCGTGCCATCTAAGCTAACCATTTCCCATTTCCCTAGCCCCGCTCCTCCCCAGCAGGCAGCCTGGAAATTAAATACTCAGTTTGGGCAACACATTTTATGCGCAGCGTGTTACCTAGTAAAGTAGGTGGTGGCATTGGCCTCTGTGTCCTGAGGCCTCAGGGCGTCATACACATACTTGAGGTCCTCCAGGTCTGAGAGCTCAGGGATCCCACAGGACAACATCTAGGAGAGCAAAGGAGGAGAGAGGGCACCTGTAACAACCAGGATGTCTTGCTTTTCCCCACCATAAGGCAAGCTTTTCTACAACTATGCTCCCTAACCTTCCTAGAGGGTGGTAGACAGATGCTGTGGGCAGTGGCTGGAGGGCCACAGGAATGGAGGGGCTGGAGCAGGAAGTCACACACCTGCACAGACACCATTGTCCCCAGGATTCTAGGCCCTGCCTTTATCTAGAGCTCAGAAAAGTAGGTTCAGAAATTCAGAAATCCTTGGAAACAAGACAGGGGAGTCTTAAAGATGGTGCCAGATGATAAGAAGGAAGGGTTCAGAAGGAAATGGAGCTCCTCACCAGGCCCAGAAGGTTGAGGAAGAGGTGGGTGTGCTTGCGAATGAGGTTGTAGGCTTGGCAGCAAAGGTCAACAAAATCATGGAAGCGGCTGGAAGGCTTGTCACCCCCGTTGATGACATACGCCATGTCCGAGGTGAAGACAAAGGGGGCACGGTCCCTGGGCCAAGGGGAACACATAGGCAGACAGTCAATACCTTGCAGGCTGTCTCAGGGGACGATGATTCCCCTCACCCTTCATCACCTGTGTGGACCTGGATAGATGGGGCTCTCTTTTTTGTTTTTCTTTTCCTACCTTAATCCTAAAAGGTCCCCAGAGATATCCCTCATTGGTTCCTTGTCTGTGAGCTAGCAAGATTTTTTCCTGGATATGTAATTGTATTCCCTTTACTGTGGTTTGGGCTCATTTCCCTTTGCTCAGTCCTCAGCAGGGGGAGAAAAGCTGGCCCCTGCTTTCTTCTGTAAGGCCCTGCAAGTTTGATCTCTTAATCAGTCTTCTCTTCTCCAAAGCTGCTCAGCCCGGGAACCATGCTCTGAAGTGCAGCCCCTTCCATTATGGGCTTGTGTCCCAGCTCTGAACCACTTCTGCTGACCACCCCCTGCCCTAAACACATATGCTGGCTTCAGGAGACCACTTAGGACCACTTACCGTTTGATATTGCCAAACATCTGGGCGTGGCCCAGGAAGCGGCCAAAATCTATGTGGAACATGTGGCCAGTCGTCTTCAGCATGATGTTGTCATTGTGTCGGTCACAGATGCCTAAGACGTAAGTGGCCACACAACAGCCAGCACAGGAATAGATGAAGTTCTCCACGGCCTGGGAGGAGGGAAAACAGAAGGTAAAAGAGAACACAAAGCTGGCTTAAAAGGACTCCAAGGGCCACAGCCAGACTGAATTCCACCAACGCTGGCCTCTCTCACGAGTCCCAACAACACCTCACATCTGCCTGTTCAGCCTTCATCACGTACTAACGTACACACTGATGCACACAGAAAAGGTTCTTATATCTTATGGAGCATAACAAGATGGAAGGCTTCCACAATTATCTCTTTATCACTTTATCTGAAATTCATCTTCCTCTGTACCTTTCTGTCTCCCAGGGAGCATGGTTGGAAAGACAAACCATCCAGAGCCCAGACTTGACCAGCCCAGGATAAAGAGGCCTTAATAGACAGGAAGACTGACGTGTACAACTTTTCCAACTGGCTGTGACAGTCTTAACTCAAGCACACACTGAGGCAGTCGACTTAAAGGTCCTTTCCTGACCTTGCTCAGAATTCTTCCATCCTTCTCGCTGACCCAAATACAACTCCCATCCCCAGTGTTCTTAGTAATGGCTAAATGCTAACCTCATTAAAGTCACTTCACACTGAAGAAGAGCTGAGGCAGCTTAACACTTCTATGGGTATTTTATACTTGAAAATCAGACATCTCCAGTTGGATGTCTTAATGTGTTAGAGATATTTTTTCATTTTAAAGCAGGAAGGGAAGAAGGATGGGATTGGTACACCTTCTTTTATCTGGTCAATGCCTATCCCCTTATGTCTTTCCAGGAAGTAAAAATACATGGAATAAGCAAATGGACATCTTTCACCCTCTAAATCCTCTTTGTGAGGTTTATAGGATTCCTAAGAATTCAAGAAAGGCTCATCAGCAGAGGGCAACAATTATTACAGCCAACCAGGAATGTACGAAGTTGGGAAAGGAAGAAAGCTTCCCAGATAGAGAATGTGTGTCCTCCCTACCACCCTCTGTAAATTTCCAGCCATCCTTCATATACTTCCTGGAGTCCCACTCCTTTCCCAGACCTCCCCAGCTCACACTGACTTCTCCCCTATTGAGCCCCCACAGCCGCACAGCCCCACTGCCACCACCATTTAGTCAGGGCTTAGTCTTTTCACTCCCCCCGGGGCTAGAGATCCCATCTCCCAGCAGCTTCCTGTCTGTTCCACATGGCCTATTTCAAAACTAGCTACACACAGCAACCTCTCACATACTTGTCGAATTAAACCAGATGACTAATCCATAGGAAACTAAGAATAGAAAGTTTATCAAAGTTACAGAATACACCTTCTGAAAGAAAGACTATTTCTATGCAAGGGAAATATATGAATGAAAGGAAACCACTCAATAAGGAGTAGAGCACATAAACTACATCTTGACCTTCACCTCCAACAACTTGCCTTCCTGTCACAGATATTCTTTCTACCTGAAATGCATCCTATTTTGACTCACAAACAGTTGTGTGGCTATGGGCAAATAACTAAAGTCCCATCACCTAAGTTATGCAGGGTGTTAGCAGGAAGTCTCACCGAACAAGGGGAGCTCTCCTAAGGTAAGGGGTCTCACTTGTAAGATATGGGGAACTCTCTTTTGCTGAGTAAGTGGCCAAGAGCCAAATGTCTCTAGTTCTTTCATACTGGAAGTCATCATAAGACTCTACCAATGTCATTTTAGCAGGAAGGCCAGAAGGTCTGAGAAGCTAGCTTTGAAACACTTGATATTAAACGTTAAGATACAGAGTTAGTTTTCTGTGTGTGTATTCTTGTTGTACATACTTCTGTCATATTTATTATGACTTTTGATTACATTGGAGTAGCCATAGTTCCAGCACAGTGCATGGTGGCTGTTTAATACTTGAAAAACACATGTTAGTGGACAAGTGGGCTCTCAACCACAAGGTTGTCGGTTCAACTCCTCGAGTCCTGCAAGGGATGGTAGGCTGCGCCCCCTGCAACTAGAAACTGGCAACTGGACCTGGAGCTGAGCTGCACCCTCCACAACTAAGATCGAAAGGACAACAACTTGACTTGGAAAAAAGGCCTGGAAGTACAGACTGTTCCCCAATAAAGTCCTGTTCCCCTTCCCCAATAAAATCTTTAAAAAAAAAAAAGAAAGAAAAACACATGTTAGTAGATACAGTATACGGGTATGTGGGAGAAAAGAATCCCTATTACTCCTCTCCAAGGGCAGAGGACCTTGAAATTTGCAACACAGAAGGGGTGGCTTTTGGGGGATGGGGAAGGGATCACTATCCTCTAAAAGTATTGAGGAAATGCAAGTAGCCCCCTAGGCTAGAGCACAAATTATCATAAAATGGGGATGTGTGGGGGATGAAACTGGGGGGGAGTAGGCAGGGCTGGATTACAAAAGGCTTTGTGTTCAGTGCTATGGATATTGGACTTTTAGGACATAGGGAGCCTTTGAAGAACTTAGAGCAAAGGAATAGCATATAAAGGTTTGCACTTTATTAAAAAATACACAAACAAACCTCGGAAATCAAGTAGAGAACAGTAGTGAAAGGAGGAGAGGCATGCCAGTGGTTCAGGGAACTGACAGCAAAGAGTTGAAAGAAATGGGGAAAAAAGGACAGGATTGAGAGTTATTTGGGAAGAAGAATCAGCAGGATTTGGTACAGGATAGGGGGGCCAGAGGCAGCATCAGGACACCCACGGCTCTGGCTTGGATGCGAGTCATACCATTTACTGAGAGAAAACACTCAAAAAGCAGGTTTCAAAAGCAGGAGAGACAGAAAGCTGGGTTTTGTCTATACTGAGTTAAGGTTTGGATGAAACACAAGTGAGAAGTCCACTAAGCAGGTGGTGACAGAGTGTACAGCTCGAGGAAGGGAAGAGGGAAGGGCTTGGAAAGGCATCAGCATGTGGGTGGTAGTTAAAGTAAAAAGTGATAATAAGCTGGCACAAGACAATACAAAGAGAGTATAGCAGGTCAGGAATTAAACCCTGAGGAACGTCAATGTTTAAGGCTATTTAAGGTTATCTAATTATATGTTCACTAAACAACATTATAATTTATCCATGTAGGTACTCCCTCAGGAATGAAGTTCATTGATCAATATAAATTATTATTTGGATCCCCTTGGAAGTTAAATTATATAAATGAGCATTGTCCTATAGTCAGTCTCTTATGAGTTTGGTTATTGTGACTTGTTCCCTCCCCTAAACTTAATTAACCAGAGACTAGAGCCATGAAACTGTGGACCAACCATGAACCACAGCAGCCCACCAAGGCCCTACCATCCAGTAAAGCTGCACCTGAGAAACAGGTGAGCCTTCTTTTCTATCATCTCCATCTCCTACCTAACCTTAATCCTGGCTTCCAGTTACAGCCTTGCCACAAAAAAAGCTCCGTAACTAAGAACAACTAAGTGAAATCTTAATTTACATATATGAAAAGAGAAGTTGGATTAAAATGATCTCTAAAGTCTCTTCCAACTAACTTTTGTTCTACAAAGTACTATGGAACCTCTTGGAGGGCACAGGAGAACTGAACAGTATCCACGATTAGGAGAAATACAGATAGGTTCTCAAAAGTTGGCCCTTCTCCTTCAAAATTCAATCTGCCAGGGGAACTCAATGAAGGTTTCCCAGCTGGATACAAGGGATTTTCTGTCAGTTTACCAGTCATTTGACCCACCCTAGACATCTGGAGACACCAGTCAGCCAAGAAAGAGTATTTCCCCGCAACACAGCTGAGCTGTCTCCTCTGAGCATGTGCAGGCCTCATGGTAACACAGCAATGGCCCAGAGTCAGGCACACACCCGCCCCGAACCCCCAGTCCTACCTTCTCGTACTCATCCTCCCCAGGGTTGTGTTTCTGCAGCCAGTCGGCCAGGGGCCGGTCCTTGAAAGAGCCTGTCACCCCATGTTCCACCTGGATCTTGCGCAGGGTCTCAGCGTTTGGGATCATCTCCACCATCCCTGTGAGGTAGGCACTGGTCATTCTCCAAGGCAGAGAGAGGGGACTGTTGGGAGAGGACTACAAGCACTTTGCTGGATGCTTCTCTGTAAATTCCACTCTAGGGCATTTGGACCAAGCCTGATATTAAGGGGAGCGAGTAATGGGAGAAAGGACGTCATTCCCTACATCTCACATTCCACAGTGACTCTGGTCTCTCCTATTCATTCATAGCTGCTTCTCCTTTTTTGCGTTTAAGTTTTACTCTGGAAATTTTCAAATACATATAAGAATAAAGAAACAGATCATGAACTCACACATAACCACTGCCCAGTTTCAAAAATTATCAACACTTCGCTGATCTTGTTTAACCTATTTCACTCACCCAACGCTGCTTTTCCCTCCTGGCTGGAGTATTTTAAAGCAAATCCCAGACATGCCATTTCAGTCGTAAATATTTCAAGTATAACTAACAAGGACATAACCACCACGTCATTATCACATCCAAAAAATTAACAATCATTCTTTAATCTCATGTCATCCAACCCAGTCCATATTCATCTATTCCCCAATTGCCTCAAAATATGTCTTTTTAAAATTGGTTTGGTTGAATCAGGATCTAAAGTCCACAGATACATTTGGCTGTTCTGTTTTATTTAATAAGTCTCTCTCCTCCACCTTCTTTTTTTATGCCACTCCACAGCTTCTAATAAAATCATCTTACCCTTATCATGTTTCTGGAGAAGCACACAGTTTATATTGGGAATGGGCAAAAGGACAAGAAGCAAAGGGCATCCCGACCCCTCACGTCCCCACCCCCTGCCAACTGACCTCTCCCCCTGCCAGTGGAGAAGCAGCGGAAAATCACCATGCGCATGTCCAGCCCCTCCTGGACCCAGATCTTACTCATGATGCGAATCATCTGCAGGGTGAGCATGTCCTGGCGAAGGTCGTCCCCACACTGGAGGGAGGAAGAGAAGACCAGAACCATCTCCATCGCCTCTCCAAATCCCGGGTCCTCCCAGACCTCCCAGGAGAATCTGAACTACAGTGACAGGGAGGGACTGCCCAGTTCTCCACCTCCGCCCTGCCCACTCAGCTCACAGGAGCTCAAACCACCAGAGATGGGCCATGCGGTGTTCTGGCTCTTCCCCAACCCTACATCCTCATCAGAACTGCAGTCAGGTTCCCCTTCTTCATGCAGCCCTCCTGACCATTAAGCCCTTTGAAAACTTGAATGTTTTCAAAGGATTCAGAACTTGGATTCAGAACTTATACACAACAAATATATATAAAAAATAAGTTACTAGGGGAGACTGGATGGCTCAGTTGGTTAGAGTGCGAGCTCTCAACAACAAGGTTGCCAGTTCAATTTCTGCACATGGGATGGTGGGCTGCACCCCCTGCAACTAAAGATTGAAAACGGCGACTGGACTTGGAGCTGAGCTGCGCCCTCCACAACTAGACTGAAGGACAACTACTTAGAGCTGATGGGCCCTGGAAAAACACACTGTTCCCCTATATTCCCCAATAGAAATGTATTTTAAAAAATCAGAGCTATATTAAACTTTATTAATAAATAAATAAGTTACTAAATCATGTATTTGCATTTCATCTCTCCCACTGGATTACATGTCCTGAGACTATCATTCACTTCTCAGAAGCATGAGTGTACCAGTTAAAGGACCTTATGGTTCAAGCAGTCCAATGTGCACCTGACGTATTAATTTCCTCTTTGACATCACTGCCAGTCATTCAGCCTCTGCTTGAATACCCTCAGGAACACACAGATCACCACCTTATCCATTCCACCATTGGGGTAGCTCTGCTTCCTAGAAAGCGCTTCTGTATATTGAACTGCCAGTTGCCCCACTACACATCCCAACCTCTGGAGCCATGCAGAAATTAGCCTATTTCCTTTTTCACCTGGCGGTCTTTCATATATTAAAATATCAGCATGGAATAGCAGGAAGAGAACTGGCCTGGGCCTGTTTCTGTCACCCTTGGGTTCCCTCCTCCCCTTCTTCCTACCACCTCCATCCTACCAGTCTTGAGGGAAGTGTCCTCACCTTGAAGATGACTCGGATGTTCTCACCCAGCGGATCCACATTCTGGAAGGAGAGCTTGAGGGGGACTGCATTGGAGTTGAAGTAGGAACAGTCCTGTCATAGTAGAGAAGATGGTGACGAGGGTCAGGGTAAAGGAAAATGGCCTGTCGAGCTTGGGTCAAGCTGCTGCTCATCCACCTGCTCATGGTTTCTTCTAGATTTTCTCAGGAGCCCTTATTCCTTTTTTCCCTCCCTATTGCCATCACCCTGTTCAGTTTGTTATGATCTCAGCTCTAATATGTGACCTCTCGTCTCTTAAGTTCGTTCTGCATACTAGTTGCGTGATTTCTGGTAAGTCATGTGTCCTATACCTCAGTTTACTCCTCTTTGAAATGGGGCTTCCAATAGTAGTGACTTCATAAGAGTCATGAGGATGGAATGCAATAACCAGCACAAAGCACTCAGAATGGTGCAGGGCGCAGACAGTGCGCATAAATAATAGACAACAGCTTCCCCAGCCCAGCTTCAACCCAACATCATCAAGAGACACTCATCCAGCCCCGACCCAGTTCCTCCACCCCGCACAGCTGTTGGGCAAAAGTCCCTACACATTAGGGTTGGGGAGAGGCCCAAATATGCCTTTCATCCTCATCTCTCTCAGTAACCAAGTCAGCGAGGACCTCACCTCCACTGAGCCCTCCCCACTCCGAGAGCCCCACACCCACTGGTCACTCACCCTGGGCACAATGCCCTTAACCAGCAGACTGGGGCTGAGCGGCAGGCGGCAGGAGCCATTGAGGGCAAAGAACTGTTTCACCTCCTCCAGGCCTGTGCGGAGGACCCCCTGAGAGGGACAGGAGAAGGGGTGAGGTAAGAGGCCCATAAGCTCCACTCAGAACCAGGTCTCTCCCCAAGGTGGGCGCCCAGCAGTGGTTGGTATATAACCAACGCCCTGTGAGGTGTGGACAACCTCCAGGAGACTATGAGAAAAGAAGACCATCCCTCCAACACCCCAGCCTGGGACCGTGCACGGGCAGAAAATCCAACAGCTCAAGAGGCGAGGTGCTGACAGAACAGCTCACAGGAGGATCCAGTGAGCCGAGGGCAGGCCGCACGTCACAGGGGAGAAGCTGCTCAGGCTGTGGCCAAGAAAAGCCAACCTGGACTTTACAATCCCTCAATTTTCAAACGTTAGCAAGTAGGCACACTGCTGGCCTAATACAGGCCCTTTGTGCAAATAGATAAAGGTGTCCTCTGGGTGGCAGCAGCCCTGAGCCATGGCTCACAGCATAGTGAACAAAGTCTGGCTGGATTTCAGCCCTCACTTGCTCCCTCTGGCTGGGTGATCTTGTGCAGTGAACAATTTACACAACTGTGCTTAGCCTTTGAGGAAAAAAGTTAAATAAAATGTTAATACTTTGCCAAACCTAACATATCCGTGGGCTGTATTCAGCTTGTGGCCTATAGGTAAGAGAGTCATCTTCTTCCAGCTCCTAAATCAGAGATAGTCAAGTGCCATCGTGCTGGTCAGGCTGCCTAAGAAGTTAATGACTGGCTATAGAAGCCTGGGACCTGAAATGGGTAAAGGCAGCCACTTACCTGCCGTGCAGACGGAGCGGCCTCCCGGACCTGCTGTGCCAGTTTGGCTAGGGTGTTGACAAGCCAGCACTGGCGGTTAAACTCCTCTCTCAGCCCCTTGCCACAACAACACAACAAGGCCGCCAGCAGATACTGGTAGCGAATGCTGAACTGGGAGTCCTTGAGGCCATCCTTCAGCAACCTGCAGGGCAAAGAGAGTGGGGAGTCAGGACACTCAAGGGATCACAAGCAAGGGTGTAAGTGTGGGGAGGAGTCAGACTTAGCGCCAACCCCGGAAAACCCACCCCAAACTTGGGAGGGAAAATAGACTTTGCATACACAGCTTATACACAGGTGTTCATTCGTATCCCAGAATGTGTCCACTCTGCCTGTAAGCAGAGCTCAAAGCCGCTCAGCACGTTTCTCCTTTCTTTCTCCCGTGTGTGGATGAGGTGGGGGGCGGGGAGCCAGGGAAGATCTTCACTATGCTACACAGGGGTGGACTGAGACCCCCTGAATATTAAGGGGCTGGCCCGAGGCCACATGGTAAGTCAGCAACACAGTGGAACCCAGACAGCTCAGCTCCCCACCCTGCTCGCCTAGGGATCAAGCATGCCCAAGTAAAGGACACACGTCTCCCCACTTTCTGCACACAGTTTTACCAGAAGAAGTAGTGAGTCACTCTCAAGTCAGAGACCGCTCGTTTTAGGAGGAAGCGCACCAAGGGGCTGTCCAGGTAGCACTCGTACTTCAGGGCCTGTTTAAGAGAGATGGACAATGAGGCGGTATTGATCGCTTGTAATCTAGACCAACCACTAATCCTGCTCTGGGTTCTCAGAGGCAGAATGCAGACTGACATGGGGGCCCGGGGATGGGGTTGTCAGAACGGGAGGGCAGGCCAGTCCACCGACCTGCACGAGCTGGGGTAGGTAGTCAAGCAACTCAGCATCTGACAGCGAGCCGATCCACTGCACAGCCATATGGCGCACCTCCTGGTCCGGGAAGCTGCAAAACACAGCCCAGTGCCCCGGTCAGCCACCTGCACACTTAACAGCAGCTGAAGGAGCCAGCACCCTCACACCTGGGTCTCAGAGGCATGGGTGGAGAAAAGGCAATGTCCCGCCTACTGCCAAAGCTACTAGAAGCATCGTTAGCACCTTCTCTGGTCCTGCCTCCTGGTCAGAGCTGGCCTCAGGCCATAAAAGAATAGGAGGGTGGACATGTTCATTCCTAGTACGATTTAAAGAAAATGGAATAAAGTCCTCGATCCCACTCCCAAAGATCTCTTCTTTGATTCCCACTGGGCCAGAAAGTGCCATCATCAAACAGCACTTTATGAGGGTTAAACCATTATTGTGTCTTGGTACAATCCTTTAATACAAATCTTGCTAGGCGAATTAACAGAGGGTCATGAAATTTTATATAAGCCCATACACCTTGGCAGAATTAGTTTAGTACAGCAAAACATTTGCCTCGAAAAGTCCTGAAGGCAAGACACATGGATCAGGTACATTTTAATTCCTGAAAAGGTGAGAAAGAAGCTGAAAATACTGGGTACTACCTGGGAAAAGCAGCCCAGGGTCTCAGACTGGGAGCCCTGTGCTGCCAGAAAACCCTTCAGAGGAAAGAGGGAAGAGAGGACTGTTAAAATAGACTAAGTTTTGGGTTACACAGGTGTATGTACTTGTCAAAACTCAGCAATTATGCAAGCAAGGCTGAGGCATTTCCTTCCAAAAAAGGTTAAAAAATGTAAAATTTTGCCTCAAAAGAAAAAAAACACATAAACAAACATTGAGCTCTAGTCAATGATATTCATGCTAAAGTATTTAGGAGGGAGTTATAATGTCTGCAATTTACATCGAAATGCATAAAAAAGTAAGATGGACTGCTGGATGAATAGATGGATACACGACAAAGCAAATGGAGCAAATGCTAATGGTTAGGATCCAGGATATTCACTGTAAAATTTTCTATTTTGTTGTATGTTTGAGAAACATTGAGGGAAATGAGACAAATATAAAGCGAAAAAGGAGAAGTGAAAAAGCCCTGAATTTCCAGGCGTATGTTCCCACTTTCCCCAAGGGCTGGCTCAGGTCAGTGACGGGCAGTGCCAAGCCTTGGCTTCTGGAAGGACACCTGGCCAGGAAAGGTGGGTGTTACAACTCACGTGGCATGCAGAAGTCCCAGGGCATCCTGGTGGTTCATGTGGGTCCACTGCTTCAGGAGAGCATAGATGTCAGGCAGGCAAGCCCACTCCCAGCTGGGGGCACTGGCGAGCACCAAGGGGAGCGAGCTCACCTCTGAGTGGCAATAATATCGCTTCTCCCACAAGCGCTTCTTGTCAGCATCACTGAGCCTGAGGGTAGGGTGGGGTGGGGTGGGGTGGGGTGGGGGTTAGGGAGAGGTGAGAGAGAGCAGTCAGCCAGTGGTAGGGTTTGTACTCTCCAAGAGAACAGTACACACTCCAACTCAGTGGTTCCCTCACTTTGCAGCTCATTACCTGAGGAACTTTGTAAAATTCTCATGCCCAGGAGACACCCCATACCAATTAAGTCAGAATGTCTGGAGAAGCAACATTGGTATTTTTAAAAGTTGCCTAGGTGATTGCAATGTGTGAAGGGAACCAGGGCCCAAATCTCATTTTTGATGCTGACTCTGGGACATCTCAGACTGAGGCAGAATGCAGGGACAAAGATGCCAAATTTGCTCCCCGTTCTGAGGATGCCCTGAGGGCACTACTCCCAAGTAGAGAGCCACCAGAGGGCAGTGGTCCCCACATGGTCGGTCTGGGCAGCTGAGAGGCCTCCTGGGCCTTCCAGGGGCCAGCTGGAGGTTTTATAGGACCTACAGATAATTAGGCCTTGCCTGAGATCAGGTGTCCAATGGGAGGCGGGAGCGGGGGGGCTAATGAAGCCAGGGATCAGCAGAGGAGTGGGGGCAGGGGTGGTGTGCAGTCACTCAGCTACTCTGGCTATGCTGAGTGGGACGTGAGGGATAGAGATGAGCCCTGCCTCTCTTGGTTCCCTCCACTCACATGCACAGGGTCCTGCAGAAGCCAGAAAGGTACACAGAGAGAGCAGGCAGGGGGATCCCAGATCCCACCAGCACCTCCAGCTCTGCGTTCCTCAGCCCTCTTCTCCAATCCTGGGGAGAGAAGCAGCTCCGAGGATGAGATCAGCTTGGACTCACTAACCCCTGAGAGCTACTAGCTTGCCTTGACACCTGACCCTTTTTGGAAAGTGACAGGGCTAGAGAAATGCAAAGGCTGTGTGGTGTGGAAGGGGCACGAGGTGGGGGTAGGGTGGTGCAGTCAGCAGCCAACTGCCCCAATAGACAGCAAGCAGTAGACAGCTTATCTGGAGTGTGGGCAAAGCTCTGGTCCTCTGGGCAAGCTGAGTCTGGGCTAAGTCCCAGCATGGGTATGGGCATTCCTAGACCTCACTTCCTGACCCTGACAGCTGCATTTGGCCTAGTGTCAGCTCATGAGAAAAGGCCTAGGGACTGCCCTCAACAGAGCCCTTCCTGCCCAGGTGGCAATACCCATGTCATCCCACCTCTACTCTCAAAGCAGGAGGACAAGGATCTGGAGCTGGGGGCGAAGAGAGGTCAGACAGGAGGTAAGAGACTCCCAGGGACCTGAGCCACACGGCGGGGCGGAGCCTCACCAGTACAAGGACTCCTTCTGCATGATGTTTTTAAGCACGAGTTGGTCTTCCTCTCGGAGGCTGCCAAACTCATAGCAGGGGCTGAACTTCTCTCCAGGGGGACTGGTGAACTTGATGTCGAAGGCAGAGGTGGGGAAGTCAATCTGGGGGCAGCACCAGAGAAGCAAGCAGAGAAAACAGGCAGGTGAGTGGGGGTGCCACCTACTTGGGTCTCCAGCTTCTTTCTCACACACCAGCATTCCTGCCTTCCTCCCTCCTCCCATTCTTCCGCCTTGTGCTCTCTAAAGTCACTTCCAGCAAAACAAGAGAAGGAAAGAGAGAAATAAAAATAGGCAAGTGAGGAGATGCATCTAGGTGAGGGGACCAGGCCCAGGCCAGAACTCTGAACAGAAGTGTCACCAGGATGACCCACTGGAAGCTTCCAAGCCAAGGTTAGGGAGCCTTCGGTGTGGTCCTGGAGGGCAGTGCTGCCTGATAGGGGTCAGACCACACCAGGTGAGGGCCCTAGCAACTCCAAGGCCTGCGACCCTGGGTCCCCTGCTCTAAGCTTCCAGACGTTCATCCTCCTAAAATGGATATTGGAGTTGAGTGAGCCAGTTCTCAGAAAGAGTTACATGTTCCCTCATTCAACAAATGTTACTGAACCCTAATACGTACCAATCATTGTTCTGTGCCCTGTGCATAGAGTAGTAAATAAGACAGACAAAAATACCTGCATCTTGGAACTTTCATTCTATCTCATTCTATATCCACCTTGACATTCCATGTTCCATACCAAGCATCTCATGACCACAGAAAGGGGAGCCAGAAACTGGTAACCAGACCTTGGTGCTAACGAGCTCCTCCTCCTTTCCCCATGAGCGGGTCCACCCACTAGAGCACTGAGTGACTGGCTTCGAGGAGGGCTTCCCCTTGGGCCCCAACAAGGGATAGTTCAGATTTTATTAGACTTAGTAATATGGGCATTCAATATAACGTACTCAGAGGAGTTGAACCATGGATGGCGAGGGTTTCGGACCCTGCCTTCAGGATCCTTGAAATCAAAGTTCACTCCAGATGATGGGACGCAGATTCCACAGAACTCACCCTTGAGCTCCAAGTCTAACAACATTCACCCAGTTGCTTCAGTCACATCATCATCCCATGCCCACATTCCAGCACTTTCTGCTCCACCCCAGCCCAATCTCTAGGGAAAACCTGGAGCTGAGTCTGGTGTGGTCCTGAGGGGTGGGTGGGAGACAGGGACTGAGACTGAGCTCTCACCTGCAGGATGACACTGTCCGGCTGGTGGAAATTAGGTACACTCCAACGGGCACTGGAATTTTCCTGTGTTGCTGGCCATAAGCCCAGAAGCTTCCGGCCACAGGTTAGGACTCTAAGGAGGATAGAAGGTGGGATGAGCCAACAAGCTCAGTGGCTAAGGACATGGTTTCCTTCCTGCTTCCCCATCCAAAAATCTGCCCTTTTTTACCTAATGCCATCACCCATATCCTCTCTCTCATTCTCCCCCTAAACTGACTGAACTATTGCCTTTTGCTTCTTCCAAGTCCTGGAAAAGCACCCCCTTCCAGGAAGTATTTCTGAGCCGACCACACCCTGGTCTGCATGACCTAGTTGCGGGGATGCCTTCCTGAGGTAGAGACTAGACTAGATGACCTCTAATATCCCTCCAGTGACAAGACCAGATGACACGTTACCTGGGCAGTGCATCTCCATGCCCCTCCCCAACAGTCCTGCGCCACCAGTCCTGCCCAGTAGCTATTGGTTACATCAATTGTCCTAGTCACTAGTCCTGTGCTTTGGTCTCCTCCACCAGGGCTGCGAGCCTCTGGACTCTGCTGGTGAGCGCCTCATGGCCAACCCTCCTGAGGGGTAGTGACCAGTAGAGCAGCCTTCTTTCTATCCCCATCCTTCTTCTCCAAGGCCAAGAAGCTGCTGCCCTGGGGCTCACATACTGCCTGAAGTTGAAGAGAGGGGTAGTGACCCAGCCCAGGGCTTCAGGCACCCGACGCTGTTTATTGGCCTCTGAGGAGCTCCCGGGCGGGGGGATGGGCAGAGCATAGAGAGTGGCACACAGCAGCGTCTCCCGAGGCAGCCGGTTCACCTGCACTGGGAAGCAGATCCTAGGGAGAATAGGAAACCACATCAGGAGGTGCCACCCCTGGGGCTTCAAGGGACAAGTGGCCCAGGAAGTCAAGCTAAGGCTGAGAAGTTGGCCTCTCTCTCAAGATCCTGGACATGCTCCCTGGGGAAGTCTTTCTACAGAAGCAGGACAGTCCCAAACTATAGGTTAAACCTCCGCTGGATGTTCCTAGAAGCCCAGTACAGTGTCTTTGCAGCCACTCAGTGGAATGAGGCAAACAGCCCATGATTTGGGGGCTGCCTCGCTTAGCCAGAGCCATCTCAGAGTTCAGGTGACTACATGTCCCATACTGTAAATCAACCTCCTCCTCTTGTTTTAGGATTTCTGCAGAAGGCTACCAAGGACCTGCTCCTTTTGACAATCCCTCTCCATTTAATGATCCCACCGCTAGCCTACTTCCTGCTGCTGAGAACAGGCAGGAAGCAGCAGCATGTTCTCTGCCCTGAGATCACCCTCCCCCACAGTCCTCCACCTGTCTGTCTTCTCCTGTCCCCTTCCCCTAAACCCCCGGGGCACAAGATGGTTTGTTCTCATCCCAAACATTTTCAAAGCCAAAGGGATAAAGAGAAGGAGTTCTCAAAGTCCAGGGGTGTGGGGTGGGGGGCAGAGGAGAAAGCAAATTGGCAGGGCCAAAAGGACTGGGACATACAATCCCTGGCCACTGCACAAGCCCAGAGGTTCTTTCCCAGGCTCCTCTGCCTGAATCACACCCTCTGAGTTCAGGAAAAGGAGCTAGGGTGGGGTGAGGTAGAGGCGTGGAAAGAGAGGTAAGGCCCACATTACCTTTCTGGAAGCTATCCCTGGGCCAAAGTCCACACTGTCACACCCTCCTGGCCAGCCCAGGGCCCAGCAGCTCCTATGCCAGAGGGCACACAGGCAAAGCAGCCACCCTCAAGGTTAGCAGTTTCATGATAAGGCAGGCTCCCTCTACGCTGCCCCTCACTCCTCCAGGGGAATCTCCACCCAGATCAGGCATTCCCTCCCTCCCTCCCTCCAGAGAACGGCAGAGCTCTGCTCTGTCCCAGCTGCCTCTCCCCTGAGGGGCCCACAGCTATAATTAGAGCCCCCCAGCAGCCAGTGGACAAGCCAGGCCAGGGATTGGCTGGAGGTAGCACAGCACGGCTGCTGGGCCTATTTTGAGAGTTAGTTGATCCCTGTAAGGCTGCAGTGGGAGGGAATCAGCTGACCCCATAGCAAATTGCTAAGGGAGCTGGGCCTTATCCCTTTCTTTGCACCCAAGAAGAGGCTTCCAGTCTCATGGCTGGAGGAAAAGGGGAGTGAGGAAACTTTCTAAGTGAAACCATAATCCCTTGAATCAAACCTCCCTATGGAACCTTCACCTGGGGTCAGACAGAATAACCAGTAGGTTAGCTGCAACCCTGAACCCCCTCCCTGCTTGAGAAACTCCTCCCCTTTCCTCTGCAACCCATTCCTCAACATCGCATCACACAAAAGGGCTCCTTCCTCCAGGAAGGCTTCCTAAGATGTGCTGGTTCCAGTTCTGGCTCTGCCACTTACAACCTTGGGCAACTACTCACAGCTTTGCACCTCAGTTTCCTCATCAGTAAAGAGGGGAACATAGCTTCACATGTGTATACATTGTCTGTGTGCTTTTTGCTATGGCTACTATGACACTGTGGCTACTGTACTGGAAGTGGGCTAAACAGGTAATAATATTTTCATGCATAAATATCTCCATGTATCACAAGTCACTGTGTCAGTCACTTGGAACAGAGAAACCGGAACTGAGAGGGCTCCTCCAGCTAATAATAAGACAAAGAAGGAAGCATTTATCATGTGCTAAGTATTATGCCAAAAACTTTACTTGCAATGTCCCAACAGCTCTCAAACAATTCTAGAGGGTAGGCCCTGTTACCATGTACATTCTGAGTTGAATGACCAATCCAAGGTTGCACCCACAGTAACAATGACTACACCCAAATGGGTGGATGGGACAATGACTACACCCAAAGCCTGAGCTCTGAACCTTACACTGTAGCACCTTCTCTCAAATGCCTGGTGGGGTCTTCACCATGAAGGTGCCAAGAGGTCTCCCGTGGGGCATCTGGACTGGTAGCACTGAGATGACACCTTCTACAAGGCTCCAGGCAGGGGACCAGCCCTTTGAGATCTGAGGCAGAGATCTCAGAAAGGGAGTAGAATGAGACCCACAGAGTAGGCAGGCTTGAGGCAGCAGAGGCCAGGTTGCCTCTAGACCTCTGACACTCTAAGGGAAGAGTCTAAGACCAATTTTGTGGGGTCTACCTGGGCCAGAGCAATGTATAGCACCCCTCCCTTGGCAGCAGAAGTAACTGAGGCCAGAGAATGCCAAGGGGATGGTGAAACTCAGTAGCCACATAATGCCTCTCCTGCGCATTTGTTTCATCGTTTCACACCTTTATTGCTCTGAGAGTTACACAAGTGTGAAGACAGGAGAGAGGGCCTGCCTCCCAGTTGTCCATCTGTAAAGTGCCCTCCCCGCCCAGCCCTCAGCATTTCCACAGACTCTCCATCTACTATTTCGGCATTCTTGGCCTTCCCAAGGACCCTTCTCAATCTCTCCAAGCTGTACTCCAAATATTGAAGTAGTAGTTCTACTCTGAAAATAAAGACTCAGATATAGTCAGTCTGGGGAAGTGAACCTGAGGCAGCAAACCAGGGCTTCCTGACTATTTGGAGGGAGGACAGAGCATAGCGCAGAAGAGGCCCCAGGCAGGCAAACACCTGCAACCATTCGAAGCGCCCTCGCCTCCATTTCCTTCCTGCTTTGCTTGGCTGACGCCTACCTTCCCGGCAGCAAATTATTGTTGATATAAATGGTGATTAATACTATCTTGTGTTTATGGTTTCATATTTATAACTTATCTGTCTCCTGTCAGTGCCACAGCTGCCTAAGTTAAACAAATGTCACCACTTTACAGTTTGAGAAACGGAGGCACAAAGAGAACTTAGGACTAGAAACAAAGCTAGAATACAGCCTTCATTCTTTGGCTCCAAGCCCGTTACTCTTTCCTCTAGACAACCTTCCCTTCTCCATCTATAAGTGCCCTCTCTCTATTCTGTGGAAACTTGGGGAAGAAAAGCCAATGAAAACTTTTAAGGGAAACAAGATCAAAACAACGAATTATCATTAAAACTAACAACTAACGTCTATGGTCCTTCATGGTTTACAAAGAGCATTCATAAATACTTCTCATTGGAGTCTCATAACTACTAGCGGGGTAGACATTATACTGTCCCCATTTAAGAATTAGGGAAGTGGAAACTCAGAGGTTGAATGACTTGTTTGGTTAGAGCAGTGAGGGAGCCTGGTCTAATGTAAGAGTGGGCCCTCAGCCTGAATCCAGGCATTCAGGAGCCTGGGAAGGGCTTACCGCTGGTCCCAGATGATGAGGTGGAAAAGGTACTTGGAAAAGTGAGCCCTTCGAGTCTGCAGGGGGCTGCACAGCTCCTTGCCACCATGACTGAGGGAGCAGGAGAGGTAGAAGTCTTCATAGCTACAAGAGAAAGGGCACAGGTCAGGACCCTTGGCTCCCAAACCTATCACAGTCACCCAACTTAAGCCAAACTCCATTTCCCCTGGTAAAACTCCTCTGGGTCTCTGGGGACTTATAACATGGGACATAAGGATAGCCAAATTGGATTTGCGGAGGTATGCTCTTAGGAGAAGCAATTCAATCTGGATCCTTCTGCCCAGTTTCAGGCTTCATGTTGGGACATGGCTTTCTTCCCTCTTCATGGGGAACCAGACTTGCAGCCTCCTCCTTACGGTCAGCTCCAGCCAGTCAGAGTGGATTTGTGCATGTGTGCGCATGCGCAGGTAAGAAGGGTGGGGGATGCAAACGACATATGCCAACATGAATGCCAGCACTTGGGGGTCCCTGTGGGTGACAGGTGCCTGACAGAAGAGGTCAGAGAAGGCCCTGGTTTCCCAGGCTGCCTCCTTTGTTCACTGCCAATCGCCCAGAGGAATACATTAAGTGAGGAACAAAGACAGATGGGGATGGGAGGAGGAGGGAGGGATCTAGGATGGGGTGGAGCCAAAGGCTTATTCCCTCAGGCCTTGGATGCTAGAGACCTTGCAGAGGAACAGAGGATTACCAAGTGACAGTGCCGCTCCACACCCACCGACCAATGCAGGCCTAGGGAACTTCAGACAAAGGGTCATCTCCCACCTCCCCACCCCCTCCCACCGTGCATCTGCAGGGGAGAGCAGTCATCGGCCATGGGGCAAGCACTGGATCTGGAAGTGACCATCTGTCGCCTGTCTCTATCAGCTGGCCTTGGCTGGGAGGGGGCAGGGATGCCGATGCAGCCAGCACTGACAGGGAACGTGGAATGCCTGCCGCTGCCTCTTCTCCATCTCCTAAGGGACCTTCTGTCTCCTTTGGGATGTTCCAGGCCATGTCCCCCCCAGGCACTTGGCTCTCCCCATCAGCCACCCTAGACCATCATGCCACAGAACCTAAACACAGGGAAGCAGAAGAAACCATTTGAAAGTCAAACTCTGCTTCTCTCTAGAGGCCATCAGGCGTAGGCTCACCTGGCAGCCCAGGTGATGGGGATGCGGTGGGTGGCATAGACAGTGAAGGCCAGGGGCCCGGCAAAATGGCAAGCGTCCTGCACCAGGTCATGCTTGTGGCTCCCATGCACTGCTGTCTGGAAGTCTGCGTTGAACGTGTTGCAGTACAGCTCCACCAGTTCCAAGATGGCAGCTGTCAAGGCTTCCACAACCTTCTCTGTGAAACAAAGGGGTCAGAAGGAAAAGTCATGAGGCCTCAATAAGCCCCATCTTCTTGCCATAGTACTGACTAGGATGGAATACACTAGGAAATACTCCCCAAATGCCAGTTGGTTGTCTAATAGCTGTGATAAATTTCACCCATCTGTGGTGAAGTGAGAAGAAAGCAGGAGCACGTCATGAGCTTCTCATAAAATGACATCAAATTTTAAACATTGTCCTTGTTTTTGTTTTGTTTTTTAAGATTTTATTGGGGAAAGGTAACAGAACTTTTTTGGGGAACAGTGTGTACTTCCAGGACTTTTTCCAAGACAAGTTGTCCTTTGGATTGTAGCTGTGGAGGGCACAGCTCTGTGCAGGTCCAGTTGCCATTGTTAGTTGCAGGGGGCGGAGCCTGCGATCCCTTGCGGGACTCGAGGAATCTAACTGGCAACCCTGTGGTTGAGAGCCCACTGGCCCATGTGGGAATTGAACCGGCAGCTTTCGGAGTTAGGAGCACGGAGCTCCAACCACCTGAGCCACCGGGCCAGCCCCTGTTCTTGTTTTTATTTATTGCAATTTATTTAATGTTAAATGTCCTTTCTTTTAGGAAAGGGTGGGGATCATAATTGTCAGTTACTTTTAAAAAGTCTGTTTAGCAAAATAAAAGTTGGTAATTTCTATGTTGGCCCCCAAAATAATATTTTTGGGGATATTTTATTGGTCCATGAAACTCAAAAGACTAGGAATCACTGACGAAAAATCCCAGAGATATGGGCTTTGTAGGACAAAGTTCTCCTTGACAGACTTAAGAGGAAATCCTAGTGAAAAATTCTTTATCACCTTCTCCCCAGGCCCACCCTACCTTAGAAATGCAGGGGTTATGAGCAGCCTGGAAAAGAATCACAACTCCCCAAGAGAGAGTTTTCCCATCTGGAACCCAGGGCAAACTTTGTCTCACCACCCCACCCTCACACTTCCACCACCTAGTCACCATCTCCCAGGGACATCACAGGAATAACTAGTAAAAATAATGAGAAAACATTTTGTGGAAAATGTGCTTTCCAGCTGTGTCCATGCCTCATATAGGAAAACACACACATAGGCAGACCTAGAGCCATTAATCAAGGGGGCCAGGGAGAAAAAGGAATCTGAGCCGAGTTCAGTTTTCAGCTGCCCCTACTGGATAAAGATGGAGAGCAGTTCCCTTACCTCGGTTTTCCCTCACAGCCAAGACGGCGGGGTCCTATTGAAGAAAAAGGAGAGGGAGTGGAGCTTCAGGCCCAGAGCCTTTTCCGTCACAGCTAGAAAAACAGCTTTTCACAGCTGCACTCATCTGGACCAGACTGGCCTGAAGTTTGAGGAGCAGAGATTCCCCAGGGAGGATGGAGTAATGGTTTGTACCAGATCCGTGTGATGGACAGAGTGAGCCAGACCAAGGGTAAAATCATCGTGTCCACCCAGATGAGATACTCCAACCCTCAGGCCACTAGACCAAGGACCTGTCATGCTGTCCCTGTCTGCACAGGACAGGGCCCCCACTGTGGACTCACTAAGCCCCTGGCTCAGGGAGATTTTGTTTTTGCACCCTGATGGGTACACAAACTGCCAGCAATGCCTCAGTAATTATGAGCCTGGGCCCATAATCTTCGCTAGTCTGGGCTCCCAGCAATCAGTCCCAAGGGCAGACCCTGGCCCTCCCTCATCCACCAGAGGAAGGAACATACTTGACATCCATTTCCCAAGAACTCTTGGTGGCTAAACTGTTCAAACATAAAAGATGGAGGTGGAGAGGGGAGTCTTTTAGTAGTTGGACAGCTAATTACCCAGTTGCCTGTGAATATTCCTCTTCTTCCCCATGCTAGTGCTCTGGGCCCCGTTACCTTCTGAATTTTAGGCTGCACACGGGAGGGGCAGGGGGGCAGCTGGTTGAGAGCATTGGTGATCTCAGGGGTCTCCACGGCAGCCAGGGCGTTGCAGATGGCCTTCACGGACTGGACCACCCTGTCAGCCTTCAGTGGGAAGTCGCCCTGTGGGAGGGGGCACAGTGAGGCCAGCAGGCTAGCGCTCTCGGCCTCTAGCACCCAGCAGTGAAGGAATAGGCTGGGGGGAGTATGGGCTCATGACCCTCAGGAATAACCAGTAGAATCCATGCTTTATTTTCAAACACCCATCATCAGTCAATAATCACTCTTACTGAATTAAATGAGGCATACGTACGTTCCCAAGTTCTCTCAGCCATCCTCCCTGAGCTTCCTCTTATTTCCAGCTACAGTCTACTTATACTATGCAAACACACACAGGGTCTTCCCCAGAGACACGCAGTTTTTAAAAAATGAATCCAGAGGGAATAGCAAAAAGGCCAGAGATCACATTCAGGCCCCAATTGCCCACGCAACCTTATTTCTCATATTACTACCTAGAATTTCCAGACATAGCTCACCTCAGTACCACAGACATGCCATATCCCTTCGCTCCCCTCTGCACTTTGGCCCTGACAGTATTCTCATTTGGAATTTCCCTCATCTGTCCTGCCCTGATTACCTATATAAATTCAAATCATGGACCAGCTGAAATCCAACCTCCCTTCCAAAGCTTCCTCTGGCCAAGCCCCCTGTCTATCCCTCTCCAAGAGCTCCTGATGAACTCATTACCATCCTTTTCTGTCTACTAATAGCTTCATGTTACTATTCCATTTTTCTAGTGGGAACATAAGCTCCCTGAAAGCTAAGACAATTCTTATGCTGCTCTAAACCCAGTAGCCACTAACATATGGCCAGACTAGTGCAGAGAAAGTATTCACAGAACTCCCCCCCCATTCCCCTCAATGCCCCCTCCCGCTCATCACAGGAAAAGTCCAGACAGAGGCTGCTAAAGAAGGGATTCTCGCAGTGGGGAGAAGGCTGAACTAGATATAATGCTGAAATCCCCCAAAGGGAAGAGTCTGTGAGCACTACTGACCAGATCAGAGATCAGTGATTGTTTTGAAGATCCCACCTGATTTTCTTTAGCTTCACAACATTTGGGGCAAATGTTTATTCTCGTGGTTTTGAGGCTTAAAACTCCCTGTGAATCTAACTGAGGAGAATCCTGGTCCTTCCCTGCCTCTGGGACCCTCCACCTCCTGACAGTTTTCCACTGTGTCACCAGAACCTCAGGACCTCTCACATCAAAAGTTCCTGGGCATTCACTGCTCACAGGACATACCCAGTGCACGTTCAAGTACAGCAGCTAGGCGACAACTGTATGTCCTTCAGCTTTGGAGATGCCCTACTCTAGAGACAGGGATTAGGGCACGGCTCCTGACCTACTTCTACAGAGGCACAGAACCCCTCTGCACACACTCGCTAGCTGCCCAACAGCCAACAGTCTAGGTTTGCCCCTGAGGTAGGAAAATGAAAGAAGTGCTCTCCTGGACAAATCTTCAGTGTCCATTCCAGATCCCTTCTAGGGTTGTCTGATCCCAGGAGGACTGGGGGAGAAGAGGGGGTGCTTGGGCAGCTGGGCCAGCCCCAGGACCTATACTCACATCAGCCAGCAGGAAGGCATCCACCTCATTGTGGTAAGTGTCGAACAGAAGACTCAGGGCCTGCCTGGGGAGTTGGGGGCAGGGAAAAGTCATAGGAGAGGTCAGGACAGACCCCGGGTGCTGGGAGACCCACTTTCTCCCTCTCTCTCCATAGCTCAGGACTCCAACTCTGGTTTAAAGGAGTTTCCACTCTTTCGATATGTCCCATGAAGGGTGAGTCCTTTCTACTTAGCCACCTTTCACCTGGAGAATGATGATAACGTACTAGAGGGAAGAGATTTAACACACCTGGAATGGGGATCTTCCCCATAAGACTCTTGGGCCCCACCCCCAACACCTGCAAGAAGCCCTGGCAGAAAGGCAAGCAAGGGTATCTACTGGGATCCCCTCAGAGTTCCTACTTGGCCCACATCCAAGAGGGCACTCACTCTCACCTGCTGATAGTCTGTTTGACTGGCCTCTCTTGCAGATGGACGAGGTAGTTCAAAGTGGAGGGGCTCTGGTCATCATTTACCTGTGTAAGAAGTACCCTATTCAGGGAGGGGTGGTGCTTTCATCTCAGCCTGGTGCTCCTATCTCACTCCCAATGTATGTGTTTCATATCACCCTCTGCCACCCCACCTCCCCTACACGAACCGTCCGGGCCAGGTTGATGCGTACGGCTTTCTGCTCCATTAGCTGTAGTCGAATGTCAATGTCAAACTTGCGGCAGTACTGAATGTACTCATGGCTGCCCAAGGCGTGCTTGCTGGTGGGACAGGGGAACAAGACCATTAGCATCCTGGGGACTCAGTAAGAAGGAAAATGTCGACCTGAGCCTCGGGGAGAAAGAAACAGGAGGAAGGAGAGGTGAAGGGACGGGGTCGGGGAGGGGGGAGTCCCTGTGTTGCTCCCCCACCTTGGCTCCTGGAAAATACCATAGTAGAACTCAGGGAAGAAACTGAGGTGAGTCTAAAGAAAAGCCACCTAATATACAGAACCCTTCGTCTATACAAACATTGACTTTCCCAGGTATTTATTACATTTTGTTATGGCTGGTTCACACCAGGGTGGGAACTTCTGGTGGGGCGGGAAATAGAGGGCTTCTCAGGGGGCAGTGTTTAAACCCCATTCTCGTCTTCAGTATATGGGACATGTTGGAAGTCAGCCTGTGGTCAGGCTTGGGCGTGGAGTTCTGTAAATGACACTATACCCCCATTGAGGTTCTAAGTCTCCCACCCCCTACCATTATCAACTGAGGTGCTGAGGTCAACCAAGCAAACCCAAAAAGATTCCAGATCTGTTATCCTGAAGTCCATCAAAAATCCGCTTCTCCCCTCCCTCTTGTGGGTCCTGCCTTGATTGTGAATAACTATATAAATCTCTTGGACTTCCTGATAGACACCTGCTTGCATGCCATTCCTACTGCTCAAGCGACAGCACGTAACTCCCCCCCACACACACCAGTGTCAGAAGAGGCCTATTGAGTCCCTCCATGATCCAGCCTCTTTTTCCCTCCCAAATCACACCTCAGTCAGAAAAGAAATCCAGAAGAAGGACAGAGTGAGCCCCGCCTGCAGGCCTGTGCTAAGTCCCAGCAGCTGGGGAACAGAAGCCGGAAAGGGACTTCCTTCCTCAGCAGAGCTGGGAGTCTAGGCCAGCAATGGAAGGGACAAGGAAGGAGTGAAGGGGAGGAGTGTGCCCTACGTTCCCTGGGCCCAAGGGCAGTTGGGGTCCAACTAGGATTTAAGGGGGCTCTCAACATCCTGAGGGACCAAACCTCTGATGGGGGTCTCAACCTGCTAAGTCTGAGTTGCAGCCAAAACCTGGGGCTGGAGAGGCTGGGCTGTGGGACAGGTCTAATGGGAGTGCCCTGAAAGGCAGGAAGAGTGTTGTGGGGGTGGGGCAGGAGGCAGGAAATCCAACCCTCCCCCCAGGACTGTCTCAGGGTTCTTATCTGAGAGCAGCCTGCATCCTGGACCTGCCACTCCCCCTGGCACCAGCCCCTCCTGCTAAGCAAGGGTGGGAGACCACAGGGCTTCCTCAGGAGCTAGAAGCTTTCTGGAACCCCCAGAGGATTTTTTTCCACCCCACCCAAGGCAGCTGTCTTGTGCTCAAGGATCTGGACTTTTCTGTTGGTGGGAGGGAAGAGAAGAGTCTGGGCAGGGGCGGGAGGCTCCTGGATGAGAGTCATGGACACAGGTTCCCTGGGCACTTGTTCAGCATTCTCTGTGGAAGGGCTTCCTATGTGTGCATTCAAGTAAGAGTGGGGGCAACATGACCCCAGGCCCATCCATCCTGTTCCATCTGACTCTGAGCACTCCACCTGGGTCTTGGCAGAAAATCAGAACCTGACAGCTTATCTACCACCTCTGAACTCAGGGGTTCAAAGTCTAGGGGCCCTACAAAGGAAATGACAGTATCTATCTGATCCAATCCCCAGGAATTCCTCTCTTTGGACTGGTCCTTCCCTGCAAATATTTACTGATTGCTCGTTGGGTCATTCTCACATTTAATCCTCACTACATTTTATGGAAGAAACTGAGGGTCAGGGTTTCACAACTAGTAAGTGGCAAGCCAGAACCCAAACCAGCTATACGTGATCCACTGTGCTTCTTGTTCCCTTACGACAGTGGCAGGATGCGTGGAAAGCTCTCCGCCAGGAGACCCTGAATCTAGGATCCCTCTCATTCCTCCAGGTTTGGAAAGCAAGGACACTCGGAAACATTTGAACAGGTCTCCCTGGAGTTGTGCTACAAGCCCTACATCTTTCCTTTTCCAGTTGAGGACAGAGTCCAGAAAGGGCCCACAACATCCCTCAGGTTAAAAAAACCAGCCGAGAGCTGCTCTAGCCATAGATCAACCATCCTTGCACCTATCTACACCTGGATGTAAGAAGGAGCCAAGTGGTGGCACTTACACGCTCTCCTAAGAACTACGACACGGGCCTCTCCTTTCCCCACTCTCTAGACCTGCTTTCAGGGACTACCGGCAACCAGAAGCTTGGGAAGGAGAGCAGATCTCTTTATTTCCTTATCTGCTGCCCTCTGGCTGACCCCACAGCCTGCCAGCCCAATGTACCACCTGAGGGGTGTGATCCGCCCTCTCCAGCCAGCACCCCAGAGCTCCCAGGCAGTGAGACGGGGTTGCTGCTGACGGTCCACATCAGACTGTCCAGGGAGGCTGCTTGCTGCAGAGGGCACTGGATGGAGAGGGCCGGCAGCAAGCCTTTGGTGAGGAGGCTGCACATGCCCGTGGGGAAAAGCTGGCAGGGGAAGGGGCAAGACAGAGCAACTGGGATTTCTCCCCTAGGCTCCACGGGGCACTTCTGCCCAGTCCTCCTTCTGCTCCTTGTCATTAGGGTACCACACATAATCTAGGACGGGAAAAAAACACCACACAGGGCCCCGCCACCCCACACACATCTCTCCATATGCAGAAGTCTGCAAACAGATATGGCCTAGTCTTTGCCTAATCCCAGCTCCAAGCTCTTTCCACAGATTTCGCTCAGGAAGCTGGCCAACTCTGCTGGAAGACAGAGCTCCTGGGGAAAGTGCGACGTGGCTGAGTGTTCTAGAAAGCAGGAGTCCTGCCTGTCAGATTGCGGGCGAGCTGCCAGGCCCAGGCTTGGAGCCCAGCACCTCCCCTAGGAAGCCCCTGACAATCCTACTACCCAGAAGGCAGATGCCAACTCCTGCCCTGCTTGTCCCCACCAGTTCACTCACTTCTGCAGGAACTCCTCCAGCCCACAGGGCTTCAGCACAAAATCACCCACGTCCACATCCCTCAGTTCATCGTGGGTGTAGCACAGGGTCTGGTATATGAGCAAGTCCACAGTGGAGGAACCTGTAAGGGGTGGAAGAGAGGAGCAATGATGGGGGCACTGGGGCAGGCGGGGCTCAGCATCTATCCTGATTCCCCCATTCCTGGCTAAGTGTGCTCCAGGGCGGTTACCGACCAGATAAAACGGTTTGGACTTGGCGGAAGTGACCACAGACCTAAAAAGCTGGCCCTGGAGCCAGCCTCCCAAAGGAGCTTCCTTACTGCCCCTCCTCTGGGCCACATGGTAGGGTGGGAATCGAGGCCAAAGGTTCCTACCCAACCTCCAAGGAGACTCCCCTCCTCCCCCACTAACTTACAGTTGCAGGTAAAAGTGAGTGGCTCCCGCAGACTGTCACACAACACCGTCACCTTCAGGTTGACCTCATCCCCAAGGTGCTCTGGGCTTGGGGTGACAGCACTCCAGACATATCCAGTGAGGAAGTAGTCTTGGATATCAGAGCCAGATCGAAGGCTGTGCAGGAAGAGAGGGGCTCGCTATGTCTTCAGAAGAGAGCAGTCGAGAAGAGGCCTGCTGGGATCCTCCCGCCCTGAGGCCCAAGAGCCCTTCTGTCCCTACTCTGCCCGCCCTTCCAGGTCTGTAGGCCAAGACGAAAGCCATAGGGAAGCAGCTCTGGGAAACCATATTCTTGACACATTTGCTACAGTTGCAAAATGTTTCCCAAGCCAAACTGAACAATAGGGATAGTTCCATGCTAAGTGCAATGGAAAATTTTTCTGAATCCACTTCCTTTTTCTTTTAGCTCCAGATAACACTCTTATCTCCATCTGGGGTGCATTTTCTCCAAAGGGCAACCGAGCCTGAAGTGACGGAGTAGTTTGCCTGTTAGACTGAGGTTTTGTGAATTTGGTAAGAAACGTGACATGTGTAAGCTTTCACAGCCCGTGAACACCGCTGCAGGAGGCGTCCCATAGCTCTGAACTGGGATTCATTCAGTGCGGCTCTTCTTCCTTCCCAGAAAAAGGAAGGTGACCCTTCTCCCCAGCCCCACAGCCCTCCACAACCCCTATTCTTTAACTCTTACACATCCAGCGTGTGGCAAAATGCAGCAACTTCCTCATCTCTCTCCTCTGAGACCTCAAACAGCTCGTGGCCATTGGTGACAGTGTGGGGCCGGGAGCCCACCTTTAAGAGAAGAGCAGGTGACTCAGTGCGTTTTCCCTAGAGTCATCCTCTTCCCACTCCTTGCAGATCTAAACTATTAAACTCTAGGTGGGAAGACTTCCTAGGCATTCAACATTCAGGGAAAGGGGAACAAGAAAATATGGGAAATCCTAGGAGACTAACAGTCAAGTTGAAAGAGAACACTTGAAGCTTGGGCTAAGTCTGGAAGCCTGGGTGGGATGGACAAGAGTGTGGGCAAACCTGCTTCCCAAGGGGACAATGTCTAATAGCTCAATCCAGCAGGTCAGGCAGCACATGGCACTGCTGGGTGGCTGGGCTCCCAGAGGCTGGCAGGGAGCTGAGCAGGCAGCTGTTTTTCCTGCCACACCACGGAAGCCAGAGCACGTGGGTTGCCAGACAGTCCCCAGGCAAGCTGGGTCCTGGGCCTTAACACCCAGCAAGCCCTGGGTGTTAAGGGTCCTGGGCCTTAACATCCATAGCAAGCCCTGGGGACCCAATACAGAGAGACCGAGAACCCTTAGATGGAGGCAATGACAGACACACATCCCTTCTTGGTCAATGCTATTTGAGGAAAGTGTCAGAGCAGCTTTCTGGGCAAAAGGGAACCTGGGAAGAAGGTTTAGCTCTTCCTGGCTCCCAAATCTTCTGTTTCTGAACAGCTACAATGTCAGGGAGCCTGCCTGAGTCCCACTTCCTGTATAAGAACACATGTGTAGTAGTGGGAAGTCTCTCAGACAAGACCTCAAACTGTCTCCCATATCATCGCAGCATTGCTTTCACCCAGCCGTGAGGAGTGAGTGCTAAAGAAGCCCTCTGGCTTGGCCTGCTGCCCAGGCCCCAGAAGTAGGAAGTAGGAGAGCTGGTGCATGACAGGTTTCTGCCTGGCGGGCCTATCCACAGCCTCCAGGGGAGGCCACCCCAAGGGAATGAAGCTGCAGCTGGTACAGAGTGCTGGCAGGCAGGCAGTGTTAACAGCTGCTTCCGGGAGCCCAAACCTTAGGTCTGCACATACACACAGCAATGCCTCACCTCTCGTTCTCCCTCTGGCTATTCTCATGTCCTCCCCGCCCCTCAGGCAGAGGGCACCACTGAGCTCCTCATTTGAATAGCCAGTGTTTCCTCTGAGTGACCCTCTCCCATTAGCCTTGCTCCCTGGGTGAGCAGGGAGGGAGTGTAAAGAGGGGAGGGCAGCAATGGGGCAGTTGGCATGTGAGGCCCTGGCTCTGCCAAGTTCATGCCTGTGTCCCAGTCAAAACAATAGTACCACTGTCAGCAATTAACCCACAAAAGTGAGAGTGAGAGAGACAGAGCAACAGAACTAAGACAGAGAGACAGAGTGGGGGCAGGGAGGGAACAGAGTAGCTACTGAAGGCCATTTTCATGCCCTATCAGTACCACTTCCTGGATCCATAAGAAAACAAAAGCCACTTACGTTTGCCCTGCTGGCAGGCCCTGGTAGCATCGCCCGGTACTGGCTGGGGGAGTCTGCCGGGCAGAGGCTGGCAGCAGGGGTACCAAGCTGATATTTGGAGCCAACCATTTCCAGAGCTGGCTCCGCAGGCCTGGGGTAAGGTGGGTCCCTCCGGCTGGCAGCCCGACGAAGGCGGGGTGGTGGTACAGGCCGAGAGCCCGAGGGGTTCCCCTGCCCAGTGAGATGGGCCCCTGCTCCAAGTTGAGGCGGGGAAGACCAAGGCCGCATTTCCCCCCTAAGAATGGGCAAGAGCTTTGTGCTTTGCCCTAGCTTCTTCAAGGAGACTCTGGACCGATCTCCCTCTCAGAACTCTGATGACAAACAGGGGATGGAGGAAAGGTGAAAGAGTAGGGGGAGGAGGAGAGAGAGGGAGTGACAGAGATGACCACCTACCAGGGTTTGCAGGACCCAGGGAGCAGGCCCAGCTCTGTGCGAGGAACTCTGGAGCTTGGAATAAGACTCTCCCTGTCCCTATAAATAGCGGGAACAGCCCCACCTCTCAGAGCAGGGCCTTTAAAAAGCCCTGAGCTCTACAGCTGTGACTTATCCGAGGAGCTGAAGCTGCTTTGGGGGCTCTATCAGCAGAAGCACAGGAAGGAAGGACCGTGTGGCTTTTCCAGAGTTGTGAAGGATCCCAATTGCTGGGATACCAGTTAGGAAAGCCCCAGTGCCCCTTAGACAATGGATAAGGAGGAAGCAAGGATGGAATGAAGTGAATGATCTTCCTACATTCAGCCACAGGGGTGTCTCCTGACTCCTAGGGCCAGGGCTTCCAGGGCCCAAGGGGAAAACAGAAAGCAATCTTTAGGTCCCACCCATGGAGATGCTGCTGGCACTTTTTACACCAGAAGAAACATCAAAGCTGCCCTGGAAACCACCCTGTGCTTCTTTATAATTACTTTGTTATTTTATATTATGTACTGATAAAGGTAAAATTATTGTCACGCTACATATTTTTCTAAATATTTTTGATGTGAAGAAGAGATAAATGGTAGTGATAGTCACAGAACAATGTGAATGCACTTAATGCCACTACACTATTCTTAAAATTGGTTAAGATGGCAAATTCAATGTTATGTATTAATTTTACCATAATAAAGGAGAGAAAGAGAGAAAGGGAGATAGACACGAAGACACGGAGAGACATAGAGAGAGAGGAGAGAGAGACAGAGGGAGAAAGAAGGACAGAAGGAAAGAGACAGAAAGAGAGAGAGACAGAGAGAGAGAGAGTCAGAGAGAATGAGAAAAAGCCAGCCTGGGAACGAGAGAGACCAGGGCTTTGTTTGTGCCTTGGACCATCAGGCAGCGTCGCTGAAGGGTCCGGACCTGGGTCTGGTATTCGGTAAGCACACAACGATGGTAACATGATTGAACCTCATCACCATGCAGCACTTTTGGCAGAGCAGAAAGTCAGAAAGCGGAAGCCACAACGCTCCAGTCTACACGGCCATTCGGCCACAGTCAGCAATGAGTCCCGTACCCCAGTTCAGTCCTGACATCATGAAGTGAACACACACACTAGGAATTGGGATTCTAAAATACCTGCCCCCAGAAGACACACAAAATATTTAAGGTGCACAAAACTCAGTCCTGGAAAGGAGTCATGTCTCTCAGGTGTCCCTTTTCCTCTCCCCCACCAGGACCCAGGCGCCCGAAAGCAGAAGCAGAGGGGAGGAGAGGACTAAAGGGATGAGTACATAGCAGATTTGGAACAACAAAGAAGAAAGAGGGACTATTCTGTTTCTGAATGACATGAGGAAAGGAGGACAGAAGAAACACAATAAGGTCCTTACCGAAGCAGCGGAAATCCGGTGGTTCTTGCCAGGTGTCACATTTTTTCGGTTGGCATAGCGGGAGCTGTAGGTGCGGGGCGGTACCTGGGGAGGCATGGTCTTGCTCCTGGCCACAGGCTTTCCAGGAGCATCCTTCCCAAGACCCAGGGGCCCCCGGCCCTCCTTCCAGCCCCTGGTGACATCCCGCAATATCTCTGCATCATAGGTTGACTTCAGGTTGAGCCGTGTAATTGCATCATTGATACCATCATAATCCACAGACCCCAGTACGCGTCCCGTACCCCCACCTCCCAGCTCCTCTTCTTCTAGGATCTGACGCCCTAGCAATTTGCCTGGAGGCTGTTCGACCAATGAGAAAGTGTTAATGTCATTGGGCTGGGAGATCTTAGAGGATGAAGAGGATCCCTTTCTAGGAGGCAGAGGAGGGGTGTCCCAGATAGAGACTCGGGGAGGCAAAGGAGGTGGGGACAGTTTCTTAGAAGAGTCATCTATGTCCCCCAGTCCTGGGGACAAAGAGAGCCCCCCATCTGAACCATCAAAAATGTAGAGATAGTCTCTAGCCAGGGAGCCTTTGGGCCAGGGATCTGGGCCAGGCTGGGAGCACTGGGAGGTAGAGTGTTTGAGCAGCCCTTCCTGTGGGGAGAGTGAGTTGTAATTGAGGGTAGGATCAGAGCCAGAAAGACCGCGTAGGAGCTTGAGGTCCTTCTGCCTTCCTGCCGGCTTGCTGTATGAATCCAGGACGGGCTCATCCCAGCTGATGAGAGAGGGGTCTGTGTTCTGCTTGGTTCTGCTTTCCTCCTTGTCGTGCCGAAGCCGGGAGAGAGCATCATACTCCATCTGCAAGGCTTCGGCCATGGCCAGCTCCTTGTGGCTGATGCCCACTGACTCCAGGGACTTCCAGTGTTCCCCACTGCCCTGAGTCGAAGACATGGTGAGGATGGGAGTGGAGGACCCAAGGAAGTCTTTTACTTTCTGCCAATGTCAGGTCTGCAGGGTTGTGGCATGGTGTCTGGGCACCTGCAGGTGACAGGTAAAAATATCAATCATTCAGTCACAAAAAGAGAAGTATTAATAATCTGACTTTGGTGACATGATCTGGGCCATGTTTCTTTTTTCTTTTTTTTTTTTATTAAGCGTGTTTCTCCAGGACCCATCAGCTCCAAGTCAAGTATCAAGTAATTGTTTTAATCTAGTGGAGGGTGCAGCTCACAGTGGCCCATACAGGGATCTCTTGTTGTTAAGAGCACCGTTCTCTAACCAACTGAACTAACCGGCCGCCCCTACTGCCTGTTTTTTGAGCACCTACAACAGATGAAAAGAAACAGAATGATGGAGGAAAAACAGCTACCAAGACAACTTTATTTATCTATTACAGCCATCTACCCTTCCACTCATCTATACATGTCTCCACCTCTGGTCTCTAATTCCCATCCTGATCTCTTTCACACATACCCCAAGAAAAGAAGGAGGTACCTGGCATCAGCCAAGAGGAGAAGACAGAAACAAGATTCTTCAGTTTAGAGAGGACAGCTCCCCAATGCTGCTGGTGGGCAATGTGAAATGGCACAACCATTTTGGAACACAGGCAGCGTCTTGAAAAGGTAAATATCCACATACCATATGACTCAGCTATGTCCTGCCCCTAACCCAAGAAAATGAAAGCACATGTCCACACAAAGATTTGTACATGACTATTCATAGCTGCCATACATATAATATCTAAAAACTGTAAGTACCAATATATGGTGATGCAAAGAGAACTCACTCTGGGTGGTGACCACACAATGTGATATATAGGTGATATATTACACAATTGTACACCTGAAATCTATGTAACTTTACTAACAATTGCCACCCCAATAAACTTCAATTAAAAAAACTAACGCAAATGTTCACCAACAGGTGAATGAATAAAAAAATGTGTTATGTCCACACAAGTGAACACTGCTCAGTAACAAAAAGAAATGAATTATTGACACATGCAACAACACAAATGAATCTTAAAATAACTATGCTGAGGGGCTGGCCCGGTGGCTCAGGAGGTTGGAGCTCCATGCTCCTAACTCCAAAGGCTGCCGGTTCGATTCCCACATGGGCCAGTGGGCTCTCAACCACAATGTTGCCAGTTCAACTCCTTGAGTCCCGCAAGGGACAGTGGGCTGTGCCCCCTGCAACTAACAATGGCAACTGGACCTGGAGCTGAGCTGCACCCTCCACAACTGAGATTGAAAGGACAACAACTTGACTTGGAAAAAAGGCCTGGAAGTACACACTGTTCCCCAATAAAGTTCTGTTCCCCTTCCCCAATAAAATCTTTTAAAGAAAGATTTGAGTAAAAGAAGCCAAAAGAATATGAATATATAGGATTCCATTTATGTAAAATTCTGGAAGATGAAAACTAATCTACAGTGACAAAAAAAGCAGATCAGTGGTTTTCTGGGAAGGGGTAGAAAGAAGGATGCATTATAAAGGGGACTTTTGGGGATGATGAGTATGTTCATTATCTAGGTTGCAGTAATGGTTTCACAGGTATATACAAAAGTCAAGACATCAAATTGTACACTTTAGACATTTACAGTTTATTACTTAAACTGTAAGTTACAGTCACTTAAAGCTGTACTTTAAAGCTGTACAGTTTGTTACACGTCACTAAAGCTGTCACTATACCTCACTAAAGCTGTAAAGTATAATAGAGCTCTATGAAATAGACCTTACAATTACTCAGATTGTACAAAGATCCTCCCGGAATACACCAATATCAGCAATTAAATAAAGCTTGCCAACAGGTGAGACCCGGGTGCTTGATGAATTACAGCTGTGCCAAAATGCTGATTGTTTTTTCCCCCTAGGCCATCAGGAAGCCAGGCAAAGGTCATGGGTGACAAGAGCCTCTCCCAGGCCAGCTGCCTCTGGCTGCAAGCAGTCCCCTTCATTTACTCCAGTGTTGGCACTTTTCTTTAGAAGCTATGACATGAAAAAAACACTGAACAAATGGTTGTAATGACAAGGTTATCCTGACTCAGTGGTTCCCAACCCTGGCTGCACATTAGAAACACTAGGGGAACTTTTTAAAAGTAAAAGGATGAATGCCCAGCTTCTCTGGAGAGATTCTGATTTAATTGGTCTGCGGTAGGGTAGTGCTATTTTTAAAAACTCCCCCAGGAGATTCTAGTTTATAACTGAGAACCACCGGCCTATGCCTACCTACACAGTTAGTCCTCACCTAAAGTCATTGACAGGTTCTTGGAAACTGCCACTTTAAATGAAACAATGTTTAACGAGACCTATTGCACCAAAGGCTAATTGATACAAATAAGAGTTAAGTTCCTAGGGCATATTTCTGGTCACAAAAACATCACCAAACTTCAAAATAAAGACCCCAAATACTTCTAATATTAAACATTGAAATAAATGTGAGCTATCCATACATTTAAGAAAGATGAATAAAAACAAGAGAGATAACTGTTTTCCAACCTGCTTATTCCAGTTCAGGGTCATGGGTGACCAGAGCCTCTCCAGAGAGCTAAGGGTGAAAGGTGGTACCCCACCCTGCACAAGACACCCTTCCATCGCAGGTGCACTCACACACACCACATTCACTTAGACTCGAACAACCGAGACACGCTGAGTCACCTAACGTGCATAGTTTAGAATGTGGGAGGAAACCAGAGTCCCCAGAGAAAACGCACACAGATGTGGGGAGAACGTGCAAATTCCACAGGCAGTGGCCCCGGCTGGAAATGTATTTTATTTTTTCATCAACTTATAACAAAATGATGTTTATTTGAGGACCGGCTATCCGTGTGTTTCAGATTAGCTTGGGGGAGGTGAGTGTGAAGTAGTCACCCCTGACCCTTAGTGCCAACAGGTGAGAAGTTCACAATTTCATGAAATTATCAAAAAGTAACAAATATACAAAGCATAGTCTTCCTCCTGATTAGAAAGTTGAAAACAACAATAGGAAAAAGGTTCAGATAGATTTTTGGTTGGCAAGTTCCATCAGATCCAAAATGAGTTAGAAGAAGGGTATCCCTTCTATCCCCACTATCACCCAAGGTGCCCCCCACTATCCCCCAGGACCCCATTCATTGGTCAGGCACAAGCACAGAACCCTGAAGGGCCAGAGCTGGCTCAGTGAGTTTGAGGAAGTAGTTTCCCAAAGACCAACTAGCCCAAGCCCAACCTCAGGGCGCACGAAGCACTCTGCTGATTTCTCTGCCTGTTGAGTTTCTCTATCCCTTAACAGCTTTTTACAGATTATTTTTTATCTGCAGAAGGTAAGAGGCAGTGTCTTGCTATTTGAAATGCAAAGGAATGGGATGAGCATACTCAGAACTTAGCTGCCCAGAGCTGGAAAACTGGTCCCAGAAAACTTAGTACCTTAGATAGCAGACACTAGATAAATGCTCAAAGTTGGACTGAGTTTAAGCCTTTTGATCCAGAGAACAACTGTGGACTTTCAGCCCTGAGCTGGGATAAGCAGAGTGGTAAGGGGTACCTTAGCCACGCACCATTGTGAAGAGGAAAATTGAGGCCATTGGGAAGAATCTCAGCGTCCTGCCTCTGTCCAATACTAACTTGTCCACACTTGCATTTAGCCTCTTTCTACCTCTTGGGTCTCAGGGGAAGCTGAACGACCCTCTGTGCTCTTGCCCCCATCCACTGGATCTCCGTCACGATGATTCTCCGCAAATTTTCCCTCTTCCCTTACCTGGTCTCTCTTCAGCACATAAACTTGTTCAAGCTTTTTCTAGCAAAAGAAGAGCAAGGAAGAGAGCAAAGAAAGAGAGGAAAGGAACGAAAGAAGGAAAGAAGAAAGTGGGGGAAGAGAGAGAGAGAGAGAGAGACAGAGAGAGAGAACCCTATACCCTAAGCACCTTCCCTTGATTTTTCATCCTCTAGCTAATACCCTCTCTGTTCTTCCTTCCCTAATCAGCCAGTTTCCCAATTCTCCCTTCTTATTTACTCTTCCACTCAGTGTCACCTGTCTTCTGCCCCCTACGTTCCTGGAAAACTGCCCCAGCAACAATGCCCCAGCCTCCCAATTCTGTAAGTAATTCTGTCTGCTCGAACATGGCTGTTGCATTTGGCTCTACAGACCATTCCCTTCTTCCTTAAACCCTCCACCCTGGCCTCCATGACAATTTTTTGTTTCCTTGTCTGTTGTTCTATATGTCCTTCTTTGTTCTCCTCTTCCTTTGTCCACCCTACAACACTGGTGTTGGCTCAGGATTCCATTCTCAGCCTGCTGTTCACAACGACACCCTCTGCTCGGGCAACCTCATTTGTTCCATCTTCATACCACTCACATGTTGATTCCAAATATGTAGCTCCCCTCAGGTTTATATGCCCACCCCAAGCGTCTCAAACTGAAAAATCACCTTCTTTCCTCCCCAAAATTTCTCCTATAGTCGTCCTGAATTCCTCCTTCCTTTCACCCCACATGCAGTCACTGAGGCCTACCAACTTTTCCTTTTTAATAATTCCCAAATCTAGTCAGTCCTTCCTTCTATCCTAACTGCAGCTGTCCTAATTAAACCCTTATCTTCTCTCACCTGGGCGATTACAATGGCCTCTAACAGTTCTTCCTCTTACTAATCTTCCCTCTTTAAGGCTTTCTCCACAGAGCAGCCAGAGGGCTCTTTCTAAAATATAAATCTGATCGTCTCACTCCAGATTAAACCCCTTCAAAGGCTCTCCATTTAATTCCTTTACAAGGCCTTTATCACACCCACATCTCCCTCTCATCTCCAACCATTCATTACCATGTATTTGATGCCTCTGTGATTTTGTTCTTTCTCCTGGGCATGTCCTTCTCATGTCCTTGCGACTCAAACTCAAACTTCTAAGACTTTGACCAGACACCATGTTCTTCAGAAAGCTTTCCTCTGAACCCCCAGATTGAGTGAAGGGCCCATTCTTTATGCTCCCAATAGCAACCTGTACATACGTCAAACATAGCCTCAAAATATTTTATTCAAAATTAAATGTGTATGGATCTGTCACCCGCATTAAGCTCCTCTAGTTCCAAATTCACCTCATTTCCACTGACAAAAAATGTACTTGAACTGGGATATATAAGGACAGAGTTTTCTGGGGGTGAGAATGTTTAGACATAAAGCAGGTGGTGTCCATCCTTGGGGTCCTTCAAGCACAGGGCTGGGTATCTACTAGGCCAGGTTTGGCATCTGTAAAGGCAGGGGGGTGGATAAACAAGACCACCACATTAAGTGCCTGCCAGCTCTGGGAGTCTTTGATTCTGACCTACTAAATAAATCCCTGCAGGCAAATTCCTCAGAGGACTCCAAGGTCAAACCCCAGCATAGCCCCTCCTTAGCCCCAGGAGGGAAGAGAAGAAAAGCCCAAGGGAGATCCAGCAGGCCCAGCTCCTGAGGTTCTTCCTAGACTAGAATTCAGAGTAAAACTGAGCTACTCCTCTCTAATAGAGATAGAGCAGAGGCAAGAGTAGACCCTCTTTTCCTGCAACAGAACCACCGTTCCTCTAGCTCCTGACTAGGACACCACAAGACTGTCAGCCATGCAGGGAAGGAGACCCAGCCTGCTGCCTGAGCTCACGCTTGGGGCCACGCTGGCAGCTGCTCCTCCCACAATCTCCATTCTTGGCTCACTCTGATGCTGAGGGATCCCTGGTGAGGACGCAGGACAAGCAGCATACCTCCAGGACCAGGAGAGCCACCGCTAAAGTGAAGTGTACCAGAGCAACCACAGCCAGGCACAGGGAAAATCAGAAAGGGAAAAAGGAAAGGCCAGGAGTAACCAGTCCTAACAACCTAGAGCTAGTGAGAACTCAAGGCCAAATTTCATTTTCCGGGAGGAGGGACAAGGCACAAAGTATTTCAGGATTAAGCATCTCATGTTTCCTGTCTCCCCCTTCCCTAGTTCAGTTCCCTCTCTGCCAGCCTCTGCTGGGCTGACAAATTAGAAACTGCTCTGTTCCCTTAGTCCTCGAGGGCTGCTAGGGATTCTGTAAGAAAGCAAATATCCATGTAGGTCCCAAGAAAGAGGTGGCGTGGGTGAGAGCCTGGGTCTCTGCTACTCTGCAGCCCATCCAGGAAGAGATGGCTGGGGCCAGTACCACTGTGTCACAAACCCCAGGGAGCACCCACACGTGTTCTGTGTGAATGACACCCCTGACCACAACAAAGAAAATCACATGAATGGCATCCCTTGGAGTTGTGCAACTTGGTGGCCCTGGCTGTGTTCTCTAGTGTCCATCTCAGAGCAGATGGAAATCACCTGAAAGGTCATATTGGCCAGTTTCCTTTCACCGCCTGCATACACCACTTAACATTTCCCCACATTTGCGCATTCTTTCCACTTAACCATTTGAAAATAAGATACAAACATTTCACCTCTAAAGACTTCTGCCTGAATTAGTTAAGAAATAGGATATGGGGCTGGCCTGGTGGCCCAGGTGGTTGGAGCACCATGCTCCTAACGCAAAGGTTGCCAGTTCGATTCCCACATGGGCCAGTGAGCTGTGCCCTCTACAGCTAAGACTGTGAACAAAGGCTCTTCCAGGGGCTGGGCTGCCAGGAGCAGTCGGAGGCTGGCGTGAGCTGCTGCTGGCTGCTGTGTGCTTCCGTGGGCTACTGTGTGCTGCCATGAGCGGCCGGTGGCCAGCGTGAGTGGCCGGCAGCCGGCGAGAGCTGCTGTGAGCAGCCAACCAACGACTGGCAACCAACTGCCTCAGCCCGGAGCGGGGGGGGGGGAGGCTCATAATACCGGCATGGGCCAGGGAGCTGTGTCCTACACAACTAGACTGAGAAACAATGGCTTGAACTGGAATGTGTGGGGCGGGGGTGGGGGAGGTGGAAGAAAGGGGAAAACAAAAAGAATTAGGATACTCTCCTATATAAATACAATGCCACCCACAAAATTTAACATTGACACAATCACATTATTTAATATGTAGTCCACATTCAAATGTTCTCAATTGTCTGTCATCTGGGAAGTTTTTCAAACATATAAATTCCTGGCCCCTCTCTGATTCAGTAGAGTGAGTCCTTAGACTCTGAATGTTTCTAAGCCCTTCAGGAGATTCAAATGTGCAGCCAGGTTTGACCCACAAACTAGGGTTTCAGAGGAAACTGTGGACGGGGACCCCAAAAGCACCAGGCAGTCAGCTGGTAAAGAAAGAGGACATGGTTAAGGCTGAGCAGGTCGCCTAAGCTGCAGCAGGCACCAAACTCAATCTACACAACTGCCAACAGGTGGCTGAAGGCCTGCAGGAGAGGAAATGGGGTCAGGGCCGAGCCACACAATGCTTCAGAGTCAAAGGGTGGAAAGAAAGAAGAGGGCACTCCCTCCAGTGAGCTGGCTCTGCCTAGTCCCTGTGCCAGAGAGGGAGGGCCTAGGGGCCAGCACTGATCCCAGCTGGGGGAGGAGAGTGGACAGGGCTTCCTGCTGTCTTGCTAGAGGGTACTGTATCAGAGCTGCTCTGCTGGGGACAGCCTAATGGGTCTGTGTCATCTTCTCCCCATATCCTGAGCCACAGAACTGTATCCCAATGGGTGCTGAGTAACAGCTACTGCCAGGTGTCATGCCAGACTTAGAAGTATTCAGATGACCGTGGCATGATTCCAGAGAGCTCACATCCTAGCAAAGGTGAGAGACATATCCATAAATAATTCAATCCCTTTCTTGGGGCACAAAGCAGGGAAGATATCTTGGCCCATCTTCAGTGGGCAGGGAAAATAGACAGCTTTCAAAGTGGTGAAAAATAAAGGGTTTCCAGCCCCCAGCCTCAGGCATCCCACCTTTTAGTGGTTTTTACTAAGAGAAGATGACTCAGTTATAGGACTGCCCTAGGGAAGCACCTCCTCTCAGAACAGAATGGGGCAAGGGGTTGGAGGCCATAAGGACTTAATCCCTTTGGCTTCCAGAGTTTTCTCTTAAGAGAGGACCCCTACCCCTATCCATCCCCCAAGATCCACATTTACCCATACCCAAAATTCCCCTGTCTTTGCAGCCAGGGTCCCACGCCCCACACCTCAGTCTACATATCTGTTGCCCTGCTTCACCTCTCCCTCCCACAGCCCCAGCTCTAACAGGAAAGGTCAGCATGTGCTATGCCAGGAATCCGTTTCTTCCACCAGGAAGGTATATCCAGAAGGTCAGGTAGGCCAGCTCCCGCCTCAAATAGACGTGCGTGATCCCTGCTTCTGCATTGAAAACCTACACATTTTATACAGCTCTGCAAGCTTCTTTAATGTCAGGCCCATCACTAAGTCACACACACTAACAAAGTCTTTCTATTATCTCACTTATGTCCCTCTATGTGGCTCTCACTTAGTTCCAAATGTGGGGAGACAGATATAACTGCCTATTTTCTTCCCACTCAAACAGCCCCTCCCTAGTGTCCTCTTAGCCAAGGTAAAGCAGCCCCACACAGTTCAGTCTTTCCTACTGGAACTTACTTTCCATCTCTCTCTTCCCTGGGCCTATCCTGGACTTTCCACTAATTTGAAGCCAAAGTAGATACAAGAGTTAGTAGAGGGCTCTCTGGCTCCTAGGAGAGAAGAGGGACGTGGAGGCTGTGTGACATGGTTAGATCGAGTTGAGTTTGCATTGAGAGGCCTGAAATCCCCAGTCCTGGCTCAGAAACCATTAGTGTAGTTGGTTCTGGTCACACCCGCACACACAGAATCCCTGGAAATCACAGCTCCCACCACACGCCCTGCAGATTCAGGATCTGAGTAAGAAAAAAATCAAGGGTGGAAGTGGTGAGGCAGCTCGTGGCTCCTCTCAAAACTTTCCTTCCTACAGCTGGCAATTTAGATGGCAGAGCCACAGACCAGGAGTTGGCAACCAACTAACTGGAACCTTTCGTGAAGAGGAAAGAAAGGTCTTGGCAGTGTGTGATCTCCAAACCAGGAATCATCCCATGAGCCAGAGCAGCCACATCTCCTCTCTGTCTGGTCCACACTTCCCTCTTTCTCCCCCTCGCCTGGCCTCAGCCACTGCAGCCCCAAGAACCAGCCCTTCTAGTTCAGATTGGCCTGGATCCTCCAAAGAGCATAGTGGGTAGGAATGTAAATTGGTGCAGCCAATATGGAAAACAGTACGGAAGTTCCTCAAAAAATTAAGAATAGAACTACCTTACGACCCAGCAATTCCTTTTCTGGGTATTCATCTGAAGAAATCCAAAACATTGATTTGAAAAGATATATGTACCCCTATGTTCACTGCAGTACTATTCATAATAACCAAGACATGGAAACAACCTGTGTTCATCAACAGATGAATAAAGAAGATGCGCTACATATATATAATGGAATATTACTCAGACATAAAAAGATGAAATATGCCATTTATGACATGGGTGGACCTAGAGGGTATTAGTGAAATAAGTCAGACAGAAAAAGACCAAAACCATATGATTTAATTCATATGTGGAATATAAAACAAAAAGTAACAAACTAACAAAACAAAACAAAAAAACTCTCTTAGATACAGATAACAAAATGGTGGTTGCCTGACCGTGAGGGGGTTGGGGGAGGCCAAAGAGGATAAAGGGGGTCAGATACATGGTAATGGGAGGGGACTAGACTTTGATGGTGAGCACACACTAGAATACACAGATTTCAATTATAATGTTGTACACCTGAAATTTATTATGATTATGTTATTAATCAATTTTACCCCAATTTAAAAAAAAATTTTAAGAAAAAGAATTACTTCCAGCTTCCTCAGCCCTCCAGAGAAAGGCACTGAAACAGGATGGTGAGGGGTAAGAGGAGCTCTCAGGATGAACTTCCCTTACCAATCTTGGCCCCCGCTGAGGGGACTCCTGAGGAAACTTCTTCACAGACAACTTTCCCACCAGCCCAACTCACATCAGAAAGAGAACCCCAACGTTTTCAAACAGCAACATCAAGGAAACCCTAGCCTCTGAAGGTACTGCACGGCCCATGAAGTATAAAAGAAGAACATAAGAAAATGGGTGCAGTGTGGGATGGGGACAGACACAGCAGCCCCTGTGTAGTCCTTGCCTCTCCACCAGCTCTCCCTGCCTCATTGCCTCAGCTTTGCTTCACAGCCATTTGCTTCCTGCAAAACAAGAGCTCCTGCAAGGCCCAGACTGCTGCCTCTGTCACCCTCAGGTGAACCTGCAGACCAGCTTACCCACCTCATACCCTGTGGAATCCAGTTCCCCAGGATTCCTTCGGGGGCTGGGAAAATTCCCTGGAGGAGACCAGCCCAGAAAGTAGGTCACAGCTGTTGCCATCCAGCCCAGACACCAAAGAGAGGACAGAACATGCTCTGGCTGGAAGATTCACCTGAGAGAAGAGATGAGAAGCATCGTGGATCCAGCTCATGCTCAGGTTCAGTCCTGATACCCCAGGTCCTCACCAGCTGGGTGGAGCTAACCCATCAGAGTCTGCAAGGAGGCACTTCAAATATGGCCCCACCCCATGGCGAGAGGACAGGATGTATCTCAGGGTAACTGCAGAGGCGACGGACTAACTAGAGTGCACCAAATAATGCCAGTGAGACCAATCTCCAAAAGAAGGACGGACATCTTTGCTGGGCATCAACACTCTGATTTTTAGAGAGTGTCTCCAATTCATTCAATTATAACAATTTTTTGGTTGTTTTCTGGTAGCACCTTTCTTAAACATCTGAAAGGCTGTCTCTCTTTTCCTGTCTGTTAGAGATGAGGAGAATGAGGTCCACTAAGAGTCACTGACGTTGCCCTCTGTTTCACACTGGAGAAGGGTACAGACAGCTGATGTGGGGAGGGCACGTGTTGTTGACACTCAGAAACAATCTTGGCCCCAGCACTGGGTTCCCTCCACAAGTACACACTTGGCACAAATGTGTCAGAGCCCTGGGTTCAGAAGGACCCAGGAAATTAGTCCCCAGAATGATCTTATGCACAGAGTAGAGAAGGTGCGACGAGCAGCTCAGTGTGGTAACGCTGTCTGTGGGAAGGGTGGGGGTGAATGCCTGTCAGCCTGGGCAGGGAAGCCAGTGGGCAGGGGCACGCTGTGTGGGCAGTGAGCTGCTGGCAGCTGACAGCCATCTACTTGGCTCAGAGGAGGGTGAAAGGAAGTTGAGCAAAAGAAGGTAAGCCAGCCATCCACGCACACCGCCATGGAACTGAGGAACTGCTCCCCACCATGGCCAGGGCAATCTCCTCCCCTCCCGCTGGGCAGGGAGGCTCTGCACCACTGTCCACAGCCTTGCCCACTGTCCCTCTGCCACCAGTTCCTAAACCAGCCCTCTAAACATGTGGCGTGATAATAGAGAATAACTTCAATGAGTGCTAACACTCCAAATCAAGAAAATCCCTGATAGACTGCAGTCATTCGCAAGGACCAAAAGCCATAGTAACCATACAAATGGGAAACACACCCACACCTTGTCCCACACACCCCACATTATACCCCCCACACTCCATGCACACCCCATGCCCCTCCCCCATGCACACACCTCCATACCCCGCATATCTCCCACAACCCCCACCCCCATACATCCTATAGCCCCCACACACACCTCCTCCAGCCCACTCACTGTCATCAGCTCCCTGAGGACAGAAGAAGCTAGCCTAGACACCATGAGGTTGCAATCTTAGCGTCACTGGCAAAGAAGTCTGAGAGAAGTAGACTGAAGTTGAACCAGGAAGAATAAGGGAAATGGGACTTTTGGCTCCAGGCATCAGCTCTGGGCCTTCCAAAGCAGGTCCTTTCCTGTACGCATTCCAGTTCCAGCACGCTAGGAGCAGGTCCAGGGAGCATCAGGGAGTGAGTGCCAGGGAACCAGAGCCTAGACAGAAGAGCCCAGGAGGTCCTTGCCCTGGCTCTGACAGGCCTTAGGGGCAGTTATTTCCTAAGTCAGGGCAGAGTGGAAAAGCCCTGGGGTCCCCACAGACCAGCATGGAGAAGGAAAGGGGCACCAGCTCTTAAGAAACCCCCATCTTTCAGCCCAGAAAAAAAGCGCACACAAACAGAACACCATCAAACATCAGGTACTAATTTACACAGGGGTGTTAGAGGCCTAGGTGTTAGACAGTCCCAGGGACATTTGCATTTAAAAAGCAGAGTCTGAGGGTAGGAGTGCCCAACTCAACCACTCTGGCAGTGGTAAGGGAAATGTCTAGTGGCTGAGAGGAATGATCCATTAAAAGATAGGTGGGTGGGTTCCTTGTGTAAGCCATGCCTCTTCTGGCCTCTCATGGTCCCAGCTCCTGAACCCCAAAAATCTCTTGCCCCTCTCCAGAACACAAGTACCCACAGTGCTGCCCATCAGGCAGCCTGTCCCTTTAAGTCACCAACCCCTGCAATTTCTGGCCCTGGCTATTGTTAGCCCAGCCTGACCCAGGCAGCCACCAGGCCTTCCCCAGTAGCCACAGTTCCATTCCACTCTTCCTGGTAGCAAGCAAGAAGGATATCCTCAGGGCAGCCAAGGACACTGAACCCAGGGGGTTCTAGTTTACCTACGTCAAAAGAAAAACCCCAGTAGGGAAGCAGGGCCCCAACAGAGAACTGAGAAATGAAGTCCTCCTGGAGATTGTCTCTCAGTGTCCAGAATCCCTAAACCACAGGGAAGGAAATTGTCTAGATGGGGAAACTGAGAAGGAGCAACAGGCAGGGGTCCTGACGGTGCCAGACCCCAGCCAGGACTCCCCAAGTCAGCCTGGTCATCCCTGGACCGGTCCCAGTGGAAGGTCCAGTGCCCAGACCCCTGTGCCCTATTTTCCAGTCCATCTGACACAGGACCTCAAAAGCCATGGGTGCAACTGGAGGCACCTTTCTCTCCCTCCTGCTTTCTCTCTCCCCTTTTCACTCAACAAAATCCTTAGAAGCCTTCCCTGGTCAACCCTTTCAAACTCTCCTCACTTCTTTTAATGTTCCCTTAACACTGTGTGCTGTGTGTATCACCTGACTGATGTCTGGCCTGGTGTCTGGGGAACAAGATGCCTTAGATGGTGTTAAAACAACCATTTTTGCATCTCTGTGCGTGGAGGGGTCAGGAAGATGTATTTTCTAAGTAGTAAGTGATCGAGGGGTTAGGGAAGTAGAGCAAGGAATCAAGTAAGTTAGTCTCAGTGTTGCTCTGTACATGCCCTGATGCCTTTCTCCCACCTCCTGTGACCCACTTTGCACAGGAAGATCCCAAGGGGGAGAGAGCCCAAGTCTACACCGGCAAAGGGGACACTCAGCAGAGGGGTGGACCAGCTGGCACAGTGCAGCACACTCATTCTTTCCAGCAGCCCCATCTTCATGGGGCACTTGCCCGTGAGACCCTCGCTCAGGCTCTACAAAGATGGCAATAGTCAGAGGCCATTCTCAGCTGGGATTAGCTGACATGCTGGCAACAGGGAGTGACTGTATGTGCGGGTTTATCAGCTAACAATCCACAGGCATCTGGCTGAAACACCATTACAATGTATGTAATCACCATTACAAAGTCTCAAATTAGTACCTCAGGGCTATCGTGACTGGAGTGTTTTGGTGAAAGGGAAAGAGGAGAGGGGGTGCTAAGTGAACAGGAGCATCACGGAAATAGAAGGAAGGAAAACAGACCTATTAATTTCCTTTGGTATTTTGTGCCAGCTATTGTTTTGTTTAATCCTCATAACAATCATTAAGTATAGATATTATTAGCCTTACTTTATGAATGAGGAAACTGGAAGACAGGAAAAGGACTGAGTAAATTGCCCAAGGTCATACAACTAGTAAACGATGGAATTGAGAGTTAAACTGAAACATGTTTGAGGCCAAAATTCAGTCTTTTTCACATCCTGCCATATACCCAGGCACATCACGTTTTACCAAATGTTCAAACAGACATCGGAGATTATTCTGGTACACCCCCACACTCTCTTCCCACACCCCAAGACTTCTTCACCCTTCCAAGCCATGCAAAAAACAAGCAAATGAGTAAACACACAAAACGGACCCGTTTTGCAGTTAAGAGAACCAATGACCACAGGGTAGAAATGACATGTCTGAGTCACATAGCTAGTAAGTGGCAGCAGTGGGACTGGAAGTCAGTCTCAGACTCACTCCAGTGCTCTTTCCAAGACTAAACCACATCCAGTCTATCATACCCATTCTCAAAATCCTCCGGGGAAGGAGATCCCCCAGACTTCCTGTTCCAATCTCTCTCTACTTGGTCCATTCCTTTCCAAGCTTCTGATTACTTTTATTGAGTGAAGTATCAGGCACCAAAAGATTATTATTTCTTTCTCTTACCTGAAGGATTGAAACAGCCTCCTAAGTAGTCTGTCTTCCCTGCACTCCACTGCCAGGATCGTCCTCCAGCAGTACAGCTCTGTCTTTCCCCTTCCTTATCAGATACTCAAGACACACCACAGTGAGTCCCAGCCCAGTCCCCCCACCCCGCCCCAATGCCCCCAAATGCTGATCCCAAGTTTTCCCAGAGACCTTCACTCATGCTAGTGCCTTCTGGAATACACTCCGCTTGCCCTCAACGAATACCTGCTCTTATACTAGAGCCTTCTCTCATCTCCTATGACTATCATTTTGTTCTCTTCTAACATCTCTAAAATTTTCAGTGCATCCCACTACATTTACATTGTTTTGTATTATCCCTACTAGTCATCAGAATAAAAATATATTCTATTCATGTAGGTGCTTTATAGTTACAAAACACTCATAGACATTAGCCCATTAATCTTCTTTCCCCCTTTCTTCCACCTCCCCCCTTAATCTTTTTCTCCCCATTTCTTCCCCGCCACTCTAGTTCAAGCTGTTGTTTCTCAGTGTAGTTGTGTAGGACACAGCTCCCTGGCCCATGCTGGGATTTTGAACCTTGCGCCATCAGGCACTGTTCTAGGCAGTTATGAACTGGGTTCATTTTTACAACAGCCTTTTTTTCCTGATACTATTATTTTCCCAATCTTCACATAAGGAAATGGAAGCACACATAAATTATGTAATTTTCCCAAGGTCAAATAACTAGTTTGTGGGGGAGCCAGGCTCTGAACCCAAGGAATCTGGCCCCAGAGACATACACTTAACCATATGCTGAATTTATACTCCCTGTCAATTGATGAATGAATAAATATAAGAATGAAAGAGCAAGAGGCACTGAAGATGTTTTTGTTGAACAATTAACCAACCCAACCATTAATGAACCTACCCTATATTATCCGTAGAAATATCACAAAGTCCTTCTCAAACTTTCCTTGAGTTTAGCTAGAGTATATCTACAACTAATTCCCAGTAGAGAATGCTTGTCAATAAAATACAGAAGCTTGGTTTGATTAATTTTTAGTGAACTGAATTCTCCAGAATATAAACTCCAGGAGGACAGAGATTTTGTCTGTCTTTTTCATGGCTGGGCATTTAGGAGAAGGTCAGATACGTCATGTACATGCAGTGCATACCCGGTGAATGGTGACTAAAATGAATGGATGAATAAAAAATAAAATGCAAACTCCTTCAATGGCTCTGGTCAGATTAAACTACTTTCAGTTCACCTCTTTCACCACTTACTTCATCCCCCACCCCAATTCCTGCACATTGGTCAGATCTCAGCTAACGTTTAATTTTTTCCAGGAAGTCTGACCACCCCAAATGCCCCACATGAGTTCTCACAGCATCCTACACTTCCCCCACCACAGCCATTTAATTGTCTGCATCCCCACTCCACAATTAGTTCTAGAAGGCTATCTATCCTAGGCGCTGAAAGTACCTCAAGTCCTTAATAAGCACTCAAAACCCAGTTGCTGAACGAAATGAATGAGTTCTTTTTAAACATTATCTGACAGACATATCCCTTTGTGATCATATCTTCTTCCACAGGTGACGTTAAGAAGAACCCTTTCTGTTGTCATCTGGCTCTTGGGGAAGCCCCATCTCATTCAGAACTTGGGCTTCATTGACATTTTTTTTTCCCACAGGTCCCTTCAGTGCAGCACAGAAGGAACACAGGTTCTGGAGAAACCCTGGCCTAGATTCAAACTTCAGCTCTTCTCTAATTAGTTATACAATCTTAGACATGTTTCTGAATTTTTGGTTGGAATCTAAACCTAATATAAACCTCAGTTCTCCCAACTGTAAAGGAGGGAAGAGACAATTTCTTCATCATCCAGTTCCTCCAAGGTTGGGGAGATGGCAACATGAAGATAATGTTTGAAAAGCTATAGGTGGCCAGATGTTCAATGGCAGTGGCCATCCTCTTGCCTTTCTTAGTACTTGACTATTTGCTTAAGTGGCTACTTCCTTTTTTTCTTCCTTGCTGGGGTCATCTATAACAGCATGGTCAGAATTGCACTTCAGGGGGCCGGCCCAGTGGCTCAGGTGGGTAGAGCTCCATGCTCCTAACTCCAAAGGCTGCCAGTTCAATTCCCACATGGGCCAGTGGGCTCTCAACCAGTTCAATTCCTCGAGTCCCACAAGGGATGGTGGGCTCTGCCCCCTGTAACTAAAAATTGAACACGGCACCTTGAGCTGAGCTGCCTTCCCGATGGCTCAGTTGGTTGGAGTGCGTCCTCTCAACCACAAGGTTGTCGGTTCCACTCCCACAAGGGATGGTGGGCTGCGCCCCCTGCAACTAGTAACGGCAACTAAACCTGGAGCTGAGCTGCGCCCTCCACAACTAAGACTGAAAGGACAACAGATGGAAGCTGAAGAGCACCCTCCACAACTAAGAGTGAAAGGACAACAACTTGACTTGGAAAAAAGGCCTGGAAGTACACACTGTTCCCCAATAAAGTCCTGTACCCCTTCCCCAATTAAAAAAAAAAAATCTTAAAAAAAAGAAAAAAAAGAATTGCACTTCAGAGCATTTGTCAACCCCTGGAATCACGAATCACTCTACCTTTCAAAGTCTTTTGTCAGGGAACTAACTGTATCTACCTTTTCTTTTCATTAAAAACAAAAAGACAAAAAACCTGCCTTCTTGAAGTCTAGAGTGAAAATCTGACTTCCCTGGTTATAACGTTTTTTAGGAAAGTATAGTTGCCTTCTCCAAGATTCCCCTAATATCTAAGATGCAAACAATCTCTCCTTTCTTGGTCAGAATTAAATGCACTTTAATAGTGCTCCTAGTCCTTTGGATGGCATAACACCATGGCAAGTAGGAATGGGACGGATGCTCTGCTTTCAGGAAAGCTCTCAAGAAAGAGAGAGAGAGAGAGAGAGAAAGACAGCACTCTCCATAGTTGAAGGGCACAATCATTACTCTTATTGGGTTTCAGGGTTAGTTTGTGACCTAAGACAAGAAGAGCTCATATCTATTTCTTCTACCTGGCAAGGCAAACTTTAGTATTTCCTAAAATTGGAATCTTCTTGGATCTCTTCTCTTTATCCCGCTCACCCTTCCTATGCTTTCTGGTCATATTGTGACATTGCTAGTAACCCTGTGACTTCTCATGGAAATGATCTCCAGGGTCGTTTCCAGTTGTAACACTGTGTGATCACAGGAAATGCAAAAACAGTTTCCTTTTATTTCATAAAACAGATACAAAATAAAGCACATATGGAAATGCCAAAACAAAAGATCTGCCTCAATTATCCCAGAGCCCCCAAGTCCTAAACTTCTTACTAGAATTGCCCAAAAGGTGGCAAAATTACTTGATTTGATTATCTGGTCTTCTTACACTGAAGGTAAGGATATGAATGAGAAAGACCAGTAAGGCAGGAACCCACGGAATTCACACACATGTGCCTCACCCCTCAAACAACTGGGAATTAGAGATGCTATGCTGGACTGGGGCTTATCAGTTAAGGGTATGTCCAGTCTGGTGACATCTCATGGGCATTCAATTCAAGGAATCCACTACCAAAAAATTCTACAACTCTGCTGCTCCTTTCTACTCTCCCAAGACCCAATATCTGCCTGATAGTGCCATCGAGGTTTACGAGCACAGGGTGAGACCGCCTGCTTCAAATCCCTCCTCTGTCATTTACTAGCTGGCTCACATCGGTAAGTGCTAGCTATTATATCATTTGCTAGCTGAGCATTACTCTGTCTATAGATAGTAGTCAGCCTTTGAGAGGGTATATGTCTCTTCCCAATTCCCTACAAATATCATTAAGCAGTCTTTCCTTCTCTCTCAGTAATCATCCTGCCAACCCTATTTGAAGAGAAATACCCAAGGAAGAGTTACTTTCTTGTTGTCACATCTCCCTTCCCTTAGCAAGAAAGGAAAGGTTCCGGAACATTCTCGATTCCATATCCCTGTCCTCCCACCCCTCCCCCACCCCACCAGCTCTCCCTTCCTTGTCACTAAGGCTAAATTCAGGATGAATAACTGACATTTGTATAATACTCTGCAGTTTTCAGAGTGCTTCTGCATACATAATTTTATTCAGTTCATAGTAAACAGTGTATTTCATCCTTAAAACAATCTTGTGAGCCAAGGGCATTATTTTTCCCCATTTTACAGATATGCAAACTAAGGCTTAAACAGGTTCACAAATTGTCCATACTCACAGAAAGGAAATAAGTCACACCAGGACTCAAAGCCAGGTCTCCTGACACTGACCCTACTCACTGTTTTCTCTACTACTCCACATTATCATGTCCAAATTCACATCCCAGGAGCATGAGGAGCCTGAAGTTTATGACCAGTTACAAACTCCAAAAGGAACAGAGATCCCTCATTTTTCTCCCTGCTGGCCGGACTACAGCTGTCCAGCCTCAAGGATCATAGACATGAGACACCTGCAAAGCGCCAGGTCCAGGTGGTTGAGGGAACCACAAAGCGGGTACCAAAGGCCCACAGGGTGTGGAAGATCTGCTAGAGCACCACTGGGTCATGGCAAAGACCACCGGCAGTCCAGGCCACTGGGCAACCCCAAAGGAGCACCGCAGGGAAAAGCCTGAGGCCTTCCTCACCAGTGCTTCCAGGGAGAGGGAAATGGACAAGCTGCCTCCGGCCAGGCTGAGAGCTTGATCAGATGCAGACACACACAAATGCATGTTCAGCAGTAAATTCAGAGCCGTGGAAATGAAACCTTGGGCTTATTCAAAGACCAAAGGAGAAGCAGCCACCATCTCCTTAGATGCTGGCTGCCAGGCAGAGCTATAAAATCTGCCTACACTTAATTTTTCCACGGACACATCCCCAGATGGGACCGCTTGGCTCTGGAGGAGCCACAATTCCGAAGCCTCAGAACAGCTCTGCTCTGGGATCCATAGCTGGGTTTGGGGAGAGAGGAGTATTTGGGGATTGGGGTTGTCACCCCCTGGGCCATTTCTCTTCCAGTATCTTTCCAAGGCTCAGTGTGGCAAGAGTAAGTTTTCATTCAGCAACTGCTACAGGGTTGGAATTCAGTGCAAATTGGTAACATCTGCTTGGCCATGTCCCAGACAGTCAGGTAGTTTAGAGAGAAAGGAGGACCAGTGTTGATCCACTTCTGGGAGCAGGGGTAGCTGTGTGCTAAAGAATCTGGTGCCATGCTGGGTACAAAATTTCCCAATGGAATAGAGAAAAAAACATCAGGGCAGCTGGAGACAATAGATTCCATCCCAGGCATGGCTAGGGGTGAATGGTAGGTGAGGGAAGCCACAAAGACCCCCAAAGGGGTGGAGATACAGGGAGAGATGGTTGGCCTGAAGGCTCAAGAGCAATGGCAGCTCCTTCACACGCAGGAGGGTGTGTGCACTCATTAACCTCACACATTTGTAACCTCTTCCCACCACCCCGGATCCTGCCAAGTCCCTGGGCTCCCTACCCTACCCCACCCAACCCCAGCTGGGCAGCCTCCCTTGGGCTTCCTGCTGCTGCGGTGGCTCCCCGGCATCAAAGCCACAGCTGTCTGGAGCTTAAAATGAGAGACAAGTACAGACCAGGAGAGCAGCGCCTCCCCCGAGGGCCGGGAACTCGGGCCTGAGGGTCCCTCTCCCTCTCCCAGGCTTTCTCCTTTTGCTCCAGTATCCTTATAAGGGAAACGCCAAGTCTACAACCGTTTGACTGAAAAAAATGTATATATTTCCTAGGCTAGATGCTGACTTTTCACCCACCGCGCGAGAAAGCACCACCCCACTTCACAGCAGGTTTTGCTTTTTATTTCCTATATTAAACAAACAAACCCCAAAACCATTGATTGGCTCAGATCACCTAGCAGAAAGTGTGTTTAGAGGGAAAGGGGTGGAGAAAGAGGTCCCGGGGGCTCGAGACGCCCCGAAACTGCTGGAGCGTGTTGGCGGTGGGGGTCGGCAACCTGCTTCGCGCTGCGGCCGGAGCTGTCGCCCCCACGACGCCTGCCGCTCGGCACCCTCGGCTCCTGCCATTGTTGAGCCTCGGCCGTTGCCATGTTGGTGGGACAGTCCCTTGACCGCCGCTCCCTCCACGCCGGGCCATCTGCAGCCCTAGAGACGACGTTCTCGACCGGACGCGCGTCCTACCTGTGCTCCCCACGGGCTCTCTTGCGAGACCCGGCCGCGACGGGGGCGACCGGCCCCACAGCTCCCCGCGTCTTCGGCCCTTCGCCAGCCGGCTGCTACCGCCCCTCGGCGCCGCGCCCTCTCCGGGCTCTGAGCTCAGGAGCAGCTGGGAGGCAGGAAGGGGCGCCGGGACCAGCTCCGGGGAAAGAAAGTCCTCTCTGCTGAGAGCGTGCGCAGCCCGCAGTCAAACAACCCCGCGTGAGACAATAGCCGGAGCAGCGGGCGACAGGCGCGAGGCCATCTCCCGGGAACCCGGCGCACTGCACCGCGACGCGATGGGGCCAGACCTGCCCGCCAGCGCAGGACACGCGGCCGCGGCGCGCCAGCCCCGGCCTCCGCTCCAGCGCCGACCCCTCCGAGCCCCAGCGAGGGGCGGGGCGGACCAGCAGCTCTGAAGGCTTTCCATCCCTCCCCTCTCCTCCCCGCCCCTCCCCTGCCTTCCCCTCCCCCGCTTTCCTACTCTTTCCTCCCCTTCCCTCCCCTCCACCTCCTTCTCTCCTCTACCTTTCCCATCCTCCCTTCACCCTCGCCCCTCCCCTCCCTGCCCCTCCCCCACTCCCATACTCTTCTCCCCACGCTCCCCTCCACCTCATCCTCTCCTCCCCTCCCCCACTCTCCTCCCTCGCCTCTAGCCCTCCTCCCCTCCGACTCCCTCCCTCCCTCCCCGCATGGGCGCCGGGAGGAGAAACGCGCCCATTGCAAGTTTTGCTTGGGAAATCCAAGAGCCAAGATTCCCACTTCCCACTTGGGTGAGGTTTTTTGCAGATGGGCACTGCTTTTCCCTTTGCGCTGTGTCAAATAAAATGCTAAGTCCTTCTGCTGGAAATGACAGAGTTTTGAGGTCCTGTTATCGGTGTGAGGAATTTCACCGCTCCACACACCCCCAACCCCGGTGGTTAGGACAGCGATGCCGGAAAGAACTCCTACTCGAGGTCCGAGGTCGGGGTTGGGGGAATCTGTCTCAGCGCTTGGCACACTCAGCCTCCTTGGTTTTTCTATTCGCCCAAGTGGGTCGGACCAGACCCCCAAAGAATAGCAATCAACAACCTGAGGGGGTAGGGTAAGTGACAGGTCCTCCAACCCAACTATATGGTAGGGGGTAAAAACTTTTAAAGAGTATGTTATATTTAACATTTCGACTCTTAAGTAAGTACCTTTCTTTGAGCGCTTGTCTCTAGAATTTTCCTAGAGCCTCTACACAAAAGAAACCAATAGTTGACCAGATCCTCATTTGCATTTGATATGTGTAATAGCTATGATCTCTGATCTCAAAGTATATTTTCTTCAAAACCTAAATCTTGTTCTTCCCCAGGATCACCATTCTTTCTTTCTTGCCAGACTACGAAGATGACACCTGGTTCTCAGCCTCCCTCCACTGCAATCCTCTTTAGGTATTCAGGGGCTCAAGAATCCTAACCTCCTTCAAATGCCCAGGACTCCCCAGCGAGGGTTCCCATGAAAACATTTGTCAACCTTATCCTTCCCTGGTCTCAAGGAAATATTTGTTAAAATGCTACTATTACAGTTTGTCTTCGGTTCACCAGAGTTTAAAAAAAAAAAAAGACAAAGGTGTCAGAAAAGCATTTTTAAAAATTTCTTTATTGGGTGGCAGATTGGCTTAGTGGTTAGAGAACATAACACCAAGGTCGAGGGTTGGATTCCCACATGGGCCAGTGAGCTGTGCCCCCCACAACTAGATTGAAAGCGACGACTTGACATGGAGCTAATGGGTCCTGGAAAAACACACTAGTCCCCAATATTCCCCAATAAAAATTTTTAAAACAATTTCTTTATTAATATTAAACTGTCGGACAAACCCAACACAATCCTTAGATTCATAGAATAGTAGTACACTTGAAAGAGACTCCAGAGCTCAGTAAGAGGGTAACTGTTTGTTCATAAGGGGATTGGAAGACCCAAAGGATGTCCTACGGAGGGGAGTAAGCAATTAAAAAGTGAGTTCACGACGACTGGATTAAAAAACTGTGGTACATTTATACAATGGAGTATTACTCGGCTATAAAGAAGAATGAAATCTTACCATTGCAACAATACTGAGAGAACATTATGCTAATAAGTCAGTCAGAGAAAGACAAATACCACATGATCTCACTTATCTGTGGAATCTAAAGATCTGAATAAATGAGCAAAGCAAACAGACGTAGTCTCAGAGATAGAGAGGAAAAACTGATGGTTGCTAGAAGGGAGGAGGGTGGGGATGAGGAATAAGGGGGAAGGGATTAAACAGCATAAATTGGTAACTACAATATTGCCATGGGGATATGAAAGACAGTTTGGGGAATATAATCAATAACGTAAAGATTTTGTAGGGTGTCAGATGGGTACATGTCTTATTAGGGAGACCACTTCATGGATGGTGTAGATATTTGACTACTGCACTGTACACCTGAAGCTGAAGTTGATGATACTGAATGTCAATATACGTAGTCATGGGATATGGAGTACAGCACAGGGAATAGAGTCAATGGAATTGTAATAGATACCTACGAGGTCAGAGGGGCAATAGATTGGGGGAGGGGGGTTATCACTTTGTGAGGGATGAAATGTCTATTACATTGTTTTGTACACCTGAAACTAATAAAAAATGAATAAGAAAGTGAGTTTACTATTCAGAGTTCACTATTTTGTTTTCATGTAAGATGAAATCTGGGCAAATGCCAAAGACCCTTCATTGCAAGCGACCTCAGTGAGGTAATGGGAAGAGAACCCCGTGAGAGGAAACTGAGGCTTGTTTCTTCTCTCTACCCACTGCGATGTGACTGTGGGTAATCAACTTCACGATCTGAGCATCAGTAATAATATTGGCTTCACCTGGCACGCAGGGCTATTGTGAAGATCAAGTGAGAGAATGTAAGTGAACCGTTTTGATGACTCTGGACAATCTGCTCTGCGCACATACCACAATGTATATATGGTCTTATTCTGGATCCTCAAGCACCACAGGAGATAAACATGCATTTATTCACTCACTCAGTCACACTTGTGCACGATTAATGTCATCAGGCTAAGCTTGGAAGACTGAGAGAACAGAGGAGCATAGGGGCCATCACTGCTTCAGTACTGCTGGAGTGAAAAGTCGGGAGCAGAGAGCTAACAGGTAGTAGGCCTGGGTTGCTGGATGATATCAAAGGCTTTCTAATACATTTCAATAGGGAGAAAAATGAGTTATGAGAGAACCCAGAGCACATCAATAAGTTTTGATTTTGTCCTGTTCGTGGCAGAGAACCCAGGGTGTAGACAAGTGGAGCTGGGAGTGATGTGATCAAGAATAAAACTTCTTGGCATATTACACAAGAGTATTTGGAAGATGCTGTAGTGTGAGGTGTCCGGCATCTCAGCTCCCGCTCCCCACATAAGAACGCAGGACATGGTGAGGCCAAAAAGGAACTCCCATGGAGCCATAAGTAGGGGAGTCATATCACTATATTCTCACCGGCGGCATCCGCCTCTCTGCAATCTGCTCTTGCTAGCCCCCATTCTTTTTCTGCTAGCATAGCCACAGCAATTATATTAGTGGCCAATGGCTTACGGGTTACAGCTGACGGCCAAGTAGCCACAGCTGATGGCCATCTGATCACAGTTAATGGCCATTTACTACCCAAGCCAGCACCTTTCTATGAGAGGCCGAGAGCCTGGAAACTGTTTTTTGGGGCTTTGTCCCCACACTCCACCCCTACAGGGTCTCACCTCACAATCTACGGGACAAGCGTCTTCCGCGAGGGGCCCTGTGTGAGGAGCCTGGAGGTGAATGCAATGTCCCAGACACAGCCAGCCTCTCTGAGCACAACCAGGGTTTCTCAGGGCACCACCAGTACTTCTGGGCACAGCCAGACTTCCTGGGCTTCTTAGGGTACCACCTATCTCCCCGGGCAAAGCCAGGGACTCTCAGGGCACTGCCACTGTCTCTGGACACAGCCAGACTTCCTGGACTCAGCCAGGGCTCTCAGGGCACTGCCACTCTCTCTGGACACAGCCAGACTTCCTGGACATAGCCAGGGCCTCTCAGGGCACTGCCACTCTCTCTCTGGACCTCTCGGGGTACTGTGCCGGAACAACAGTGGCTCACATCAAGGTGCTTACATATTATTAAGGGCGGCCAGTCAAGACACAAAAGCAAACATCTGCCAGTCCCACTACATGGTGGTATGTTCCCAAACAGTCAAGCGTCCATTAAATCAGGGATAGAAGGCAATTCCTCATAGTCCATAGTCATTCGCCAGGGCTGTCATGGGGGTGAGGGATGACCTTGACCTCACCCTCATCTCCCACGGAGGACTCAGCAAGCGTTTCCTCCTGGGACTAAAAGTCCTACATCCGGGCTGCGTCAGCAAGCAGTTCCCAGCCCACAGGGCCGCAACAACCTCCGCTTTCTCCGGTCTATGCTGGTTGGGGAACCATCCACCTCTTTCCACCCCTCCACGGGGATCGAGCTCTCCGGCAGCTGCTCCTCCTGGTCTTCCTCAGACTGAGTTTTCATACACACAAACTGCTCCACTGCCCTTCGGAAAGCTTTGGCCAGCACCGTATCCTGCAGACTACGCCATGTGTCGTGCGGGTTGTCCGGTGTCTCAGCCTCTGCTCCCCACATAAGAACGCAGAACACGGTGAGGCCAAAAAGGAACACCCACGGAGCCATAAGTAGGGGAGTCATAGCACTATATTCTCGCTGGCGGCTGGGCTGAAGACACAGGAAGCAGGATCTACATAATCTGCAACCCACTGTCCTAACAGCAGTCCGCGCTTGCCAGCCACCATCTTCTTGCTAGGCTCCCATTCTTTTTTTGCTAGCATAGCCACAGCAGTTATATTAGTGGCCAATGGCTTACGGGTTACAGCTGACGGCCAACTAGCCACAGCTGCTGGCCATCTGATCACAGTTAATGGCAACCCGAGCCAGCACCTTTCTATGTGAGGCCGAGAGTCTGGAAACTGTTTTTTGGGGCTTTGTCCCCACAGATGCACTGCAGGGCTTCCCTTGGCCCCTGCAGCTCCATTCTGACCCGCTGGCTTTCTAGTAGGCATTAGCCAATGGGAGCCACGAGAGAAGACGGAGGAAGGAGACCAAAGAGGTCTGGGTATTTATTCCTCAGGATCCCTGTCTTTGGTTCACTGTGGGCTGGCTGCCACCCTCAACCAAAGATCACAGCTCCCTCCAAGGGGTTTCCTCTCTTTCTCCTTCTCCTTCTCCTTCTCCCTCCTTTTCTTTTAATTCAGATAATCACTCTCTTCCTTTGACTTTTCAGGTCTGGGGGGTAGACACTTGCTTTCCCGCTGGCCCCAGTGTACTGTACACTATACTCTTTTTTTTCTTTTTCTTTTGGACTGTACAGAAATGCTATGGTTCTCGTATACCCAGCTGACCCTTTGTAAATTGTCTCTTCAAACTGGAGTGTGCCATTTCCTTTCTGCCATGTTACCAGGGTGGGGAAGGAACCAATTTTTCTCTGCCTGAAAGATTCTTTGGCTGGTCTAATACTCAAACAGACATGAGACAGATTAGCAAGAAAAAATTTAATACATACATATGTATGGGAACTCCTCATACACGGGAGAGTCAGAGACCCCACATGCACGAGCGGTTCGTAGATAGAAAAGGAACGTGGGTATATTAAACATTCTGAGCTAGGGATGAGGTAAGGTGCCATGCGGGCTTCAAAAATTCATTGCAGGATGATAACAAGAGTAGAACTTTAGTAAATAGAAGTTTGCCCTGCCCTATAAATAAGTTAAAAGAAATTATTTCTGATAATCTCTCATGGGCAAGACCTGTAATTCAAATTCTTCTAGGTAGTTAGGGGTGGGGACAGGAGCTCCTCTTGAGCCTACGGCTAAAGTTGCCTTTTGTTCAAAATAATCTGCATAGCACAGAGGCACAACTTGGGCTGACTAGTTCTGGACTCCCACGTGAATACAGGCTGGGAGCTCAACAAGGAATCCATGGCTGAATTCAAAGTGCAAGATTAGAGAATCTCAAAACTGTGCCATGGTTGTGACAGCAGGGACAAAAAGGAAAGGGCAAATGCAAGAGATAATTAGGAAGTCAAATCAATAACATTTGCTAATGTATTGAATGTGGGGAATCAGGGAGGGGAAGGAATCTAGAATTACTTCCCACATGACACCTTAGGAATTGGTGGCAGGTGGTGCCATTCACTAACTGAAGGACTATAGTAAGACAGGGCCCATGTGTTGAGGGAGCAATCATGAGTTTAATTTTGGACATGTTCAGTTGTAGGTTGGCAGTGGGTATCTGTGAAATGTTTAGGTGAGGATGTCTAGTAGACAGTGGATTTATGAAACTAAACTCAAAGTAGAGGTGTGGACAAATCATATCAGTTTTGGACTCTTCAGATTATAGGTAGTCAACAAAGTTATGGCTATGTATGAGATCACCCAGGTGGGCATATAGAGGAAGAAAGAGAGCTGCAAAAGAGATTGAAAAAAAATAACCAAGTTGATAGAGAAACTAAGACTGATCAAATATATGGTGATGGAAAGAGAACTAGCTCTGGGAGGTGAACACACAATGTGATATATAGATGATGTATTACAGAATTTTACACCTGAAACCTATGTAATTTTAGTAACCATTGTCACCCCAGTAAACTTTAATTAAAAAAAGAAAAAAAAAACTAAGACCACAAAGTGTCAGAAAGGAGGGTGGGAGAAAGTGTTGGGAAAGAATGGCGGAACACAAGTGCATCAGGGACATGCTGGAAGACATGCTGAAAAAATGGAAACGCTTAAATATGTGTAGAGGCGAAAAAGAGATGGAGAGATGACTGATGAAAAATGTCACAGAGGAGATGGGATCCAGGCACAGCAGGGTAGAATTGCCTGATTTATGTTTGAAAGGAAGGGTGCACGAGCACATGCATTTGTGCTAAACCTAGAGGTTAGAAGTGAAGAGAACTGGTTGCTGCCTGGCAGTCTCTAAGTCATCTCCTGAGAGAGAAGAGGTCAAAATGGGGTTGAGGATTAAGGAAAGTGGTTAAGGTTAAAATAGCCATTGAAAGGAATAAAAGTGGTAGCTTCTTAGAGAAATGGAATTGTCAGCAGAATTGAGGATATGGCTGGGATCAGATACGTAGTGGCTACAATATGAATATGTTCATCATTTTCTTCTGCAGTGCTGGGAAGCCCAGGTGTAGAATGTTAAATCACTGGGGGGCAGAAGAGATTGCAGAATAGGTATGGTGGAAGGATAAAGTGGAAAGAAGGTGCCTGACAAAAGAGGATATGCCCAAGGAGGGACATGAAACTGAAAAGGCTGTTGTCCTGTGGGGTGGCCTGCGGGGGTCTCAGTTCCTGCTCCCGCACAAGAACGCAGGATGTGGTGAGGCCAAAAAGGAACACCCACGGAGCCATAGATGGGGGAGTCACACTACTATATTCTCGCTGGCTCCGCCCCTCTGCTATCCTCAATCCACAATCCGCCCTTGCTAGCCCCCATTTTCTGCTAGTGTAGCCACAGCAGTTATATTAGTGGCCAATGGCTCACTGGTTACAGCTGAGGGCCAACTAGCGACAGCTGATGGGCATCCGATCACAGTTGATGGCAATTTACTACCTGAGCCAGCACCTTTCCACGTGAGGCCGAGAGCCTGGAAACTGCACTCCTGGCTCTGTACCCACAGCTGTGAACCTCTAGTCTTGCTCCCCTCCAACTTTTCCTCCAACACCCCAGCCAGAGTGATCTTTCCGAAGTCAAGATCTGCTTCCCTTGCTGAAAATCAACTAGCATATAAACTCCATAAAAGCCCCAAAGTTTTACTTTGTTTTTTTTTTAGTTGTGGAGGGTGCCATTCAGCTTCAAGTTGTTGTCCTTTCAGTCTTAGTTGTGGAGGGCGCAGCTCAGCTCCAGGTCCAGTTGCCGCTGCTAGTTGCAGGGGGCGCAGCCCACCATCCCTTGCGGGAGTCGAAAACCGGCAACCTTGTGGTTGAGAGGACGCGCTCCAACCAACTGAGCCATCTGGGAGGCAGCTCAGCTCAAGGTGCCATGTTCAATCTTAGTTACAGGGAGCGGAGCCCACCATCCCTTGCGGGACTCGAGGAATTGAACCGGCAGCCTTGTGGTTGAGAGCCCACTGGCCCATGTGGGAATGGAACCGGCAGCCTTGGGAGTTAGGAGCACGGCGCTCCAACCGCCTGAGCCACCCGCCGGCCCTTACTTTGGTTTTTAAACTTCTGTATTCCCAGAGCCTAGCGCAGTGCCTGGCACATAGCATGTGCTCAGTAAAACTTGTCAGGGGAGGGCCTTTGGCAGTGGCCTGTGGTTACCGCTTTACTGAGGGCTCCCCCTCCCTTTGGCCTGCTGTTTTTCTGGGCGCCACTCCTCCCTTCCCGACGTGCCAGGAGCATGGCATCTCTTGGTTCTTGGGCGTTGCTCTGAGCAGCCTCACCCTTAATACCAGAAAGAAGCTGGAGGGCACTATGGGGAAAAAACAAAACAAGAAGAAGGTGGAGGAGGTGCTAGAAGAAGAGGAAGAGGAATATGTGGTGGAAAAAGTTCTCGACCGTCCAGTGGTAAAGGGCAAAATGGAGTACTCCCTAAAGTGAAGGCGCTCTCAGATGAGGACAACACCATGGGAGTCAGAAGAGAACCTGGATTGCCCCAACTTCGTTGCTTAGTTTCTTCAGTCACAGAAAACAGCAATTGAGACAGATAAATCAGAGAGAGGCAAGCTCAGATCTGACTCTGATTCTGAAGATATGGGAGAGGAGAGCAAACCAAAGAAGAAAGAAGAGTCAAAAAAGCCATGAGGCTTTGCGGCGGGTTTTGGAGCCAGGGCAGATTATTGGAGCTACGGGCTACAGTGGAGAACTCATGTTCCTGATGCAATGGAAAAACTGATGAGGCTAACCAGGTCCCTGCCAAGGACCCCAATGTCAAGTGCTCCCAGGTTGTCATATCCTTCTAAGAGGAAAGGCTGCCGTGGCATTCCTACATCCGCGAAGGACGATGACAAAAAAGATGGCAAGAATGAACTCTTTTGAGTACCAGCCTCTGTCACATCTGACTGTGGGTTTCAAGTGCGGAAGGGAAGGAGTTCTACCTGTCTTGACACCACAGAGATGGCTTGAGAAGATGTTCTTTGAAGAGCCAGTATAGTTTCTGTGCCATACAGCAGCCTAAGTGCTTTAAAGCCATTCCGTGCTCTATACTTTGCACACCGATTCCAGTGGAGGAGAGGGAGAATAAGTGTTTCAGGGTAAACCATTCTGCACTTTACTGAGAAAAGCAAATGACCTTCTATGAAGGACAAACATGCAGAATGGTTGTTTGTGAACCAGAGCAAAAAGATACTGTAGATCTTCAAAGAGCATCTCCACAACCCATAGCCTTCTTCCCAGCAGTGTTAACTGCATTTTTACAGTGTAGCATGTGTGTAGTTTTTGACTATTGCTGGCGTATTATTTGGGGGTAGGAGGGCTGGGGTGGGAAGGAAAGGAGATGGGCAGGAAACTTTTTTGTTAAAATTTGGATCGTGATTGGGAAAATGGTGAAACAATGGAAAGAACAAACAACTAATGATGATTCAGGTCTCTGTCCAGAATATTTTATCTTTTTAAAAAATCTCATTGGCAATCTAAATGAGGACTGTGAGAGACTGTTTAAAAGCTGGGACTGCCTGAAACTTATAAGCCACGGTGTTCCCTGCCTGAATTTAATGCTGTTCCCAACAAAGAACTAAGCCAACTGTTACCAAAGCTGCCATTTGGGGGATGGAAACTGGTTAAGGAGGGAAAATCTTTTATTGGAGCATATACAGAGACAGATCACTCTGTCTTAAAGGTGCTAATTCTTGAACTGACAAGAAGACCCTTTCTTTTCCAGTTATGAAGTTATAACTATTAGCTTGTCCATCCAAGGCACTGGCTGAGGTATTTGGGTAGGGGAAGAGGGTGGCATAGGAAGTGTGAGAGTAAAGAGAAGGGACCATGCTCTTAGGATGGAAAACTCTTGGAGCTTCCCTGTTTTTTGAACTTTGAACTCTGAAACCGTTGGGGGCAGGGTACAGTCACTGACAGCACAAGTTCATTGAGTCACTTCAAGAGTTGGATTATTTCAAAACCCCTGGTCTCAGGAGATTAAACTTTAATATTGGGGCAGTGGTTCACTTTAAAATATAAAACAAAACAAAAAATTATTTTTCAGTCCTAAGAATTAATTAATCCCAAAACACTGCCTTGATTTATGCGTTCCATCAGTTCTTGACATCATCTAGACCTGCATGTAGCACTCCATCGTAAAATCTTTTTAGGCATGTGTTAGCTTTCTATAAAAACTTTGTTTAAATGTAAACTTCATACCACACTGTCAGTTTTTGTCTTAATAAAACGATATAGATTTATAAAAAAATAAAATAAAATTTGTCAAATGGATGGCTCCATATAGCTCTTAGATAAAGTTCAAACTCCTTAAGAAAGTCCACAATGGCTCTCACAATCTGGCCCTTGCTTTTCACTATAGACTCAGAGGACAGGGATTTTTCTCTTGTTCCTACTTGTATCCTCAGAACAGCACCTGCCATGTACCGTGTTTCCCCCAAAATAAGACCTAGCCGGACAAGCAGCTCTAATGCGTCTTTTGGAGCAAAAATTAATATAAGACCCAGTCTTATTTAATATATTTAATATAATATATTTTACTGTAATATAAGACCGGGTATAATAATATAATATAGTAAAATATAATATAATATAATATAATATAATATAATATAATATAATATAATATAATATAATATAATATAATACCGGTCTTATATTAATTTTTGCTCCAAAAGACGCAGTAGAGCTGATTGTTCGGCTAGGTCTTATTTTCAGGGAAACACAGTAGTAGGAATTCTATAAATGTGGGTTGAATAATAACTTCCTCCCACATTCTAATGCAAACTCCATGCTTTGGTTTTACTGACCTTGCAGTTCGAGAATACACAGTAGTTTCACTGAGGGGCCTTTCTACAACCCTGCAAAGTCCTCACCTGTATCATCCTATCTGGCTCTTTCTACCTCGTAGGCAAAATAATGGCCTCCCAAAGAAGGAAATATCTGCTTTCCAATCTCTGGAACCTGTGAATACGTTATCTTACATGGCAAAAGGATTGTGCAGATGTGATTAAGTTAAGGACTTGAGGCGGGGAGATTATCCTGGATTACCCAGATGCGCCCAATGTAATCACACAGGTCCTTAAAAGAGGAATACCTTTCTTAGTTGAAGTCAGAGAGAGATGTGATGACAGAAGAATGGTAACAGTAACAACATTACTGGCTTTAAAGTTGGAAGGTGGAGGTCCTGAGCCAACGAATGTGAGTGGTTTCTAGAAACTGGAAATGGTGAGTAAACAGTCTCCCCTAGAGTCTTCAGAAAGGAACACTCTGTTGACATCTTGATTTTAGCACAATGGGATCCATGTTGGGTTTCTAATCTACAGAACTATGAGGTAATAAACTTCTGTTGTTTTAATCCACTATGTTTGTAGCAATTTGTTACAGCAGCAATAGCAAACTAATACACCCTGTAACTAGTTTCCCAGGAAGCTTCCCCAGAGTGCCTTCTAAGGATGTCTAGACATACCTGATAGCTACTACGTTTCCCTGAAAATAAGACCTAGCCAGACAATCAGCTGTATTGCGTCTTTTGGAGCAAAAATTAATATAAGACTTGGTATTACATTACATTACATTACATTACATTACATTATATTATATTATATAAGACCCGGTCTTATAGTAAAATAAGACCGGGTCTTATATTAATTTTTGTTTCAAAAGACGCACTAGAGCTGATTGTCTGGCTAGGTCTTATTTTCGGGGAAACATGGTAGCTGCCAGGATTATAAAACTAATCACAGTATTGTAATTGTTTATTTGCTTTTTTCTGAATTGGGGATGGTATAGAGGAGGGTTATGAGACTATAAACTCACTGAGGACAAGGAAATCTCTGTTGGGTTTACCTTTTAATTTCTAGGCCTAATGCATTGCATGATCCAAAGCTGGTACTCAATAAAGGTTTGGTGAATGAGTGAATGAATGAAAACCTGGATTTAGTTTACAGGAAGAGAATGGTCCCCAAGTTCCTTTGAAAACACAGTTACTGCTCCAAGGTGCAATCACTTAAGCTAATGTTTGCTGGCTGGAGGAATACTGTTTCCATGAAAATAAGACCTAGCTGGAGAATTAGCTCTAATGTGCCTTTTGGAGCAAAAATTAATATAAGACCCGGTATTATATTATTTATATTAATTATATTATATTGTATTATATTATATTATATTATATTATATTATATTATATTATATTATATTATATTATATTATATTATATTATATTAAAGACCCGGTCTTATAGTAAAATAAGACTGGGTCTTATATTAATTTTTGTTCCAAAAGACGCACTAGAACTGATTGTCCAGATAGGTCTTATTTTCGGGGAAACACGGTAGTACTGGGTCAGGGTCCAGGTAACAAACAGGACCACTGAGAAAACAAGAAAGTGTGTGAGAATTGCAAGGATAAACCTTTCTTGAGATGGCCTTTGAATAGGAGTCCACCATCCTCCCAGATGCAACATTCTGAATAAGCCTGCTTTTCTTTCCACCAACATTGTCTCTTGATTTTTAACTCTTTCAAGCAGCAGGCAGCCAGAACTACACTGCTACACCTATTACTTACCCTAATCACACCAGACTACCTTCTTTACGGTGCCTAAAAACATTAGTCTCAGGCCTCCCACAAGGATATGCATTTGCTATTCCCTTCCTCCTTCCAGATATCTTTATGACTGTCATCTCCTGTAGGTCTCTACTCAAATGCCACCTTTCAAAGAGGACTCGATTGGTCCCCTCGTTAAATTTCACATCATCCTTTCTTGCCATTGCCTATCCTTCTTCCCCACTTTAATTTTTGCATTTCAGTTATACATCTAATATATTGTATATTTTATTTATGTTTATTTATGGTTAAAACAGTACCCACAATAGTGCATGGTAAATGGTAAATAGTTGTTTTTTGAATGAGTGAATTAATATCTTATTTAATCCTCAAAACAATTCTTTAAAACATATCATAATTTCCACAGTAGAGATGAGGAAACTGAGATACAGAAGTTAATCTGTCCAACATCACACAATAAAAAAAACAAACAAACAAACAAACAACAAAAATCACCTTTCTTGATCCACAATTTTTCCCAGCTCTGATACAGAATTGACGGTGATTTTTCAAAGACAGATGAGTAGGAGGATAAAAAAAATCTCTTTAAAAATTAGTGGGGGAAATTAAGAAATAGGCGGGTTTGTCCACAAATATATAATCTTTCAGTTTAGACTGCCCACTAGTGGGAGAATTAAGTACAGCAGTCTATGAAGTGAGAAGTTTAAGAAGCATTCCAAGATTTCATGCTAGGTAAAGATAGCACTCCTGGTGGTGTTTTTAATGCAACGTACAAAAAAGCCAATTCAGTTCATGCAACCTCAAGTGGGACTTTGAAGTGTTAACAAACCAAACTTTCAATTTAACTTAAACTTTGCCGTTGCCTATAGGATAAAATGTTTTTACTTAGCCTGAAATAAACCTGGTCAGCTGTCTCCAATCTGGCACCTCCCTACCTCCCTCCAGTACAGCCAGATTAATTTATTCACTGTTCCCTCAAAACACAACTTGCACTCCCAACTCTCCTTCCAGACTAACTTTTCCTTACCACTGTGCCTAGCTCACTGCTGTGGAAACAGTGGGTACTCAATAAGCAAATTGCTAGGTTAATCCCATTCAGCCTATTTGACATTAAACAGTTAGTTTATTATCCTGAAAGAAAGGGAATACAATGTAACAAAGTCACTGGACAGGGAAAAAACTTGAAGGCCTCTTTATTCTTGCCCCTTTAACTGCCTTCCTGTGAAAAAAAAAGTTAGGTATAATACATTTCCACATCTCATTCATAAAAAGAGAACAAAAAGTTTTTTCTTGTCTAACACCGTGGGTATTCAAGAAATGTCTGAATAAATAAATGAATGTCTGTCTGGCTCATTACAATTTCTTTTTTCTTTTTCTATTTTTCTTATTAAAGTTTACTGAGGTGACCATTGTTAGTAAAGTTACATAGGTCTTAGGTGTGCAATTCTAATATGTCATGTATATATCCCATTGTGTGCTCACCACCCAGTCAGTTCTCCTGCTATAAATCACATATATTTGACCCCCTTACCCCCTCTACCAGCCCTCCCCCTCATTACAATTTCTTTTATAAACCGTTGACAGTTAATTGTTTAAACTCATCTCTGATCACGTATTTTCCTTTCTGAAAATTTAAGGGCCCCACCCTCATTTTGTAATCCCTGACTTTCTGTCCATTCTCATCTCCTGACACTCTTGTACTCGAATTATTACTGCATTTATTACTTTGTTAAAATTGCTTACATTCTGCCTTCTGTGAGCAGGATGCGTGTCATACATCTCTGACTCTAGAGCTAGCACAGGGCCTAAGCCTTAACAGATGATCGATAAATGTTTGTTCAATCAAACCATTCCTTCCCATTGCATTTTGAATTTGCCACGTCTAATCTTAGTCACAGTGGGAAAAGTAACAGAGTGGTAAAATTTTAGATTTAGAAGGTATCTTACAGATCCTCTAACCAATTTCCCTCATTTTATAAATGTGGCCTGTTCAGAATCACAGTTTGTTGGTCTTTGTTCTAAAAGAACCAGACAATTGTCGGAAAGAAATTCCTCCAACTGAGGCTGAGCTATTTTGTTGTTCATTGTGTTCAGAGCCTTGAGTTCCCAGAAATAAAAATGAATTCCCCTATCAGTCTTTGAAATTTCATAATCCTGTGTTCCACACCCTATGCGTCAAGGTTGATGAAACTGATTTTAGGAAAACCCAGGCTGATCTGCAGACTTTTTATTCTTAATACCGCATGTTGTTCTCACTCTAATAATGCTTTAGAAACTGCAATTTGCCTGGAAGAGGGGAAAGGCAAAAATTTAATCAAAATCTAAATTAAAGGTCTAAGTTCCCTTTCTCTCAATGTAAATTCAGACCCACATTTCCATGGTCACTGCTCTTTTCCTATATTAGCTCCTCTATTCGTGAACCAAATTGTGTTATTTCTTCTTTTGTGCTAAGGAATGCTTATCTAACAGCTACATTATCTAGTGAATGGAAATATACTTTTCATTAAAGGGAAAGATACCGTAATTTGGTTCAGTAAAATAACTAAAATTAAAAGGTCTTATTAGGAAAGTGATAGATGGAAGACAGAAGAATTGTAATAGAAAGAGGTTACAACTCTGTCTGAATGTTCAGTTTCGTCTTGGTTGCCCATGTTTCTGTAATTTACTACCCTTTCGTTTTAGAGTTTAGTAGATATTGACAGTTTATTAAACATGAAATACGAAAGAACTTGAGGAACAAAGGTATTAAATAAATGGAGAAAAAATAGAAAAGTGAATATTCATTTTTCTTTATGTTGCTGAATAAATACTTTGAATCAAATTAAAATCTAGATCTAATTTTTTGGAGAGGGAATTTTTTTAGAATTATAACAAATAAATGAAAGAAGAGGGTTTTGCAAGAGCGCCCGGATAGCTCAGTCGGTAGAGCATCAGACTTTTAATCTGAGGGTCCAGGGTTCAAGTCCCTGTTCGGGCGGTTGCTATTTTTCGTACCTTACTTGGTTACCAAATATATGAAAATTGCAATGTTTAAGCCTATTTCTGTTTTAAGTTGATTCATTTCATTTTTCATTGATTTCAGAATATGCTAGATAAACGTTCTCAGGATAGAAAGACACTGTGGAAAATCACTGAATTCCTTAGCAATTACGGAAGTATTACACGGTGGTTTCCCAACGAAAAACAATTTGTTTTTTCAGATTGCTAATAAGTGAAAAAGAAAAGCACCATACCGAAGATGAAAGTTAAAGGTAAACGCCCGAACAGGGACTTGAACCCTGGACCCTCAGATTAAAAGTCTGATGCTCTACCGACTGAGCTATCCGGGCTCTCGTGAGAAACCGCTGCTGCTACAATCCCTTACATAAGAATAAGGAACTTTGTGTAATCAATTCTTTCTACCTACTTTTTGTGACACCGTTTTAAACCCAAGAAAGCTCGGGATTCATATGCTAAAGAAACCTAAATCAGCATTTCACCAGCATTAGCAGCTAATTGAGAATTGCGAGATATTTCTGTGCCTAATAATCGGTGCAGGATTACGAGAACCCGGACGTACATCACTTTTGAAGCGCCGTAGTGACGTCAGGTCTATTAGACTAAATCATGATAGGGTGGATATCAGTTCTAAAACCTACCCGACAACAGCAAAAAAAAAAGTATGCTGTTTTAAAGCTATCAGTTGAACTGCTGAAAGTGGGAGAAAGGACCCTGCAGGGGGTGATAGTGAGATTGTTTTTTAAGTAATTTTAAGCGATTCAAACCCTGGAGGAAGTCACTAGAAATGACCTTGGGGGCAGAAGCCCTAATAAACCAGTGACTGAAAAGCCGAACATGCCAGCAAAGAGATTAAATCCTATTCATTTTTTTAAGGCCCCACTCAAATGATACCTCTTCTACAAAACCTTCAATGATTATGTTAAATGTGAAGAAAAGATTAATTCAAGAGACGCAGACTCACACACAGCTTATGCATTCAGTAATTGGGTCTCTCCATTACAGCACGCACGAAAACCAGTTCCAAATGAGTTAAAGGCCCTAATGTGAAAAGCAAATCTTTACAAGAAAATATATGAGAGTATCTTTTTGATCCAAAGACAGAGAAGAATTTCTTAAATAATCTACAAAAAAGAAAAGCAAAACATAAAGAAAATAAATTTGACTTCATTAACAAGACTTTTGTTCATCAAAAGACGATTCAAAAAGTGAAAACAAACTATAGACTTGAAGATGTTATTTGTAATACATATAATCAAGAAAAGTTAATATCCAGATTATATATAAGGAACCCCTACAAATCATAAGAAAACGACAAACCAATAGAAAAATGGGCAAAACATGTACAGGCAATTCATAGACAAGTAACCATAGTTAATAAATATGAAAAATGCTCAACTTTACTAATAATCATGGACACATAAATCAAACCACCATGAGCAACTATTTCACATCTATCACATTATTTTTTAAATAATCTGTCAATACCAAGGAATGGCAAAGATGTGGAGCAACAGAATTCTTACGCACACCTATGAGGCGTGTCTACTTCTACAATCACTTTGGAGAGCATTTTGTCATGATCTAATAGAGTTGACAATGTATTGTGACCCAATAATTCTACTCTCTAGAGTGCACATGGAGCATTCATTACTGTATGGACTAAATAGTGTCCCCCTCCCCAAATTCATATCTTTAATTCCTAGCCCCTAGTATCTCTCTTTGGGAATAGGCCTTTTACAGAGGTCATTAAAGTAAAATGAGGTTCATATGGATTGGCCCTAATCCAATATGACTGGTAGATTTATAAGAAGAGATTAAGACACAGACAATGCACACAGACTGATGGGCAAACCTGAGAGGACATATCAAGAAGGAGGCCATCTGCAAGCCAAGGAGAAAGGTTTCAAAAGAAACCAAATCTCCCAACACCTGGATCACGTACTTCTAACACCCAGAACTGAGAGAAAATAAATTTCTGTTGTTTGAATCACCTAATTTATGGTATTTTGTTATGGCAGCCTTAGAAAACTAGTACAATTACTATATAGCTACTCATTATACAGTTCAATACATTACAACATTACTAAACAATAATGAAAATTATAACTCATGATTTAACATTGTTGAATTTCACAGTGAAGCAAAAATGCAAGTTGCAGTAGAATACATACAGTTTGATGCCATCTATAAAATTTTAAAAAGCATAAAATATTTTTTAAGGAATATATATACATATAAATCCTAAAAGTATAAAGAAATGCATGGCAGGGATAAATACCAAACTCAGGATAGTGGTTCCCTCTGGAGTTGAAAGAGGGAGATGCCATAGCAGAAGGGACTAACAGGGAACTTTTTTGTATAAGGTATTCCTTCATAGGAAGAGTGGTGGGGAAAAGATTATAGTCTTTATACCTTTTTGTATATCTGAAGTAGTTCATTATAATTTTTTAGAAAGGCTATAGACCAATAACACTGACTTCTAATTCTTTAGCACTACAAGGGACCTTGTAAAAATTGTCTAATTCAGCCATTGTATTTTACAGATTGGGAAACTGAAGAATTGTTAACTCTGGTTTCTAGAAATAACTAGACTAAATCCAAATTTCCTGTCTCTATTAAGTAAATGACTTGTGAGTATCATTCTTAGAGAAGGAAGTGGTGATCACTGAGTCAGTTAAGAGCTTGTTAAACCATTTTCATTTTCTTTTTTGGTATGATTACTTGACTGGAAGAAGAAATACTACAGTTATGGTTTATTTTTATTATAGCAAATTATTTAACGAAGTTTTATGAACTCCTTGGAAAAGGGTAGAGAAATGCTGCCAAATATGGACCACTATTAAGTAGGATCACCAGTAGTGTAAAAACAACACTGGAAGATGAATCAGTGTCACCCACAAGGGGAAAAAAATCTCTATTCTTAACCATGTCCTATTCAACATTATCTATCAAGGCTTTAAATGGAGACAAATTAAATATATTGATCAAAACTCCAGGCAAGGCTTACTGCAGCTCATCAGTCATTGCACTTACTACATTCTCTTTACCTACACAGTGTGACTCCTCCTGTAGACAGATTCCAGGTCTTGTTTTGAAATTCTCCAAGTTGGTTCTTGGTACACAGTAGGTGTTCAACAAGTATTTGTTGATCTTAAACTGAATTGCATGACAGGATAATAATTCCAAGAATCCAGGACACAGTAGGAAGGGACCTAAACTAACCAGATACTATTTAAAAGACAAAACAAATTCCTGTTTGAGAATTAAAAAAAAATAAAATTAATTGCACAAAAGGAGATGAGGAATAGTTGACAGTGGTACACACAAAAGAGCTCCTCCCCTCTATTTTTTTGAGAGAGGTGGTTGCTGAATCTCCCAGCTATTGGGGAGGTTATGCCAGAAATGGAGTCAAGTGCAATGTGCAAATTAGGGGAGGCCATTACCCCATTATATTTTGCACAGGTCTGTATCTAGTTCTGGGAGCCACATTTCAAGCAGGAGGAACAGGTACTTGTTCAGAAGATGTCGACTAGGGTGGCAAGGGGGCTTGAAGCCATGTCAAATAAGAAATACTTATTTGTTCAAGGGTGGACCCTTGAACAACATGGGTTTGAACTGCACAGGTCCACTTATAGGTAGATCCCCCCCCCCCACTCCATTTCAACCCCCCATGCTGGTATTATGAGCCTTGTGTCCCCCACCCCCTGCTGAGGCAGTCGGTAGCCAGTCGTCGGTTGGCCGCTTACAGCCACTCACACCAGCACACAGTAGCCTGTGGCAGCACACAGCAGCCCACAGTAGCTCACCCCACATGGCAGCTCACCCCAGCCTCCCGCTCTCACTGCAGCTCAGCTCCAGGGAGAGCTGTTATTTACAATCTTAGCTGTAGACTCCGCAGCTCACTGGCCCTTGTGGGAATTGAACTGGTGACCTCGGCGTTAGGAGCACCGCGCCCCAACCACCTGAGCCACCGGGTGGGCCCTAGATATGATATTTAATCAATCAATTAATTAATTAATTTTTCAATAAATACTATAAATGTATTTGCTCTTCCTTATGATTGTCTTAACATTTTCTCTTCTCTAGCTTAGTTATTGTAAAAATACAGTATATAATGCATATAACATACAAAATATGTGTTTATCAACTCTTATCCAGTAAGGCCTCCAGACAACAGTAAGCTATTAGCAGTGCTAAAGAAAAAAACACAGGCCCCAAATGGCATAATTTGTACTGAAAGTCCATGATATTGTTAGGTAGAAGTTAGAAAATGTAGGAGAAGGAGGAGAGTGGAAGGGGGTCCACAGTGCCTGCAGAAAAAGCTCATAGCTATTAGGTTGGTGCAAAAGTAATTGCGGTTTAAAATGTTAAAAATAATTGCAAAAACTGCAATTACTTTTGCATCAACCTAATAGCTTGGATTAACTGCCTCCAGCAACTATCTGTTTGTACAACAGATGACAAGAGGTGGTCTGGAGCAAGATAAGGATCTGAATCAACAGACCTCCACCCATTTTAGGGGGTCATGTCCTCCGGTGGAAGGCACCACTTTTCCCACCAAATCAATTTGTAACTCCCTCCCTCACCCCATCCAGCAAACCTTAAGTCCTTGGGACAAGGGTTCTCTCTCTCTCTCTCTCTCTCTCTCCCACCTTAGCTGTTCCTGTTCTCTCTCTCTTCCCCTTCTCTCTCGCCCTCTCTCTCACCTTGGCTAGGCCTCTTCTCTTCTCTAAGAATTTATCTCTACTAAACCCTGCTTGCATACGAATCAGCTTGCTGACCTTTGATTCTTCTCTGCATCAGCAAGAAGAATCGAGACTCCCGTAAAAATACCAAACCTAGATTTAATACCTGATCTAAGTGCAGTTTCAAACTCTCCCAGACATATAATCCTTTTTTTTTCTCCAGACATACAATCTTAATCAATCAGTATGGAGTTTTCTGGTGGAGCACCAGGAAAGTAATCTGTCACATGGGCCCTTCCATCCCACCATAGAAAGAAGAAGCAATCTGTTAAGCCACATTTAGGCCTGGAGCAGAAACCTTGTCTTAAAAGCCATCTTGTCTTGATCCTGTCTTGCTTTATCTCCTAGGTGCCAGTGATCAGCGGCCTCGGCTGTCCAACTGCGACCTGGGGCCAGGGTGTGGAGCTGGAGGGCTTGGTCATGCCCTGAAACCCTTTGTCACTGAAGGGGGAACAGCCTCGTTTACCCCTTCCTATAAAACTCCATACCCCTCTTTGCTTGAGGAGGTTATGGTCTTTTCTAGCCTGACCTCCTGCAGCTCAAACACGCCAAATAAATTCTAATAAACCAATTTTGGTCTCCCGTGTGAGTCATTCCTCCAGCCAACACAATCTCATGGTAAAATCTTCCTGGGGGCGGGGTGTGGGGGAAAGGTGTCCTGGCCCCCCAAATAATCCTTTCTTGTGTTTGTTAATAGTTGCCTTGCTCCACCTTTCTTCCTATAAAAATCTTCCATTTTTGTACAAACCCTCAGAGCGCCTTTCTAGTTACTAGATGGGATGCTGCCCAATTCATGAATCACTTAATAAAGCCAAATAGATCTTTGTATTTACTTGGTTGAATTTTGTTACTTAACAGTAGTTAAGTTTTTTGGGGAATCAAAAGTTATAAGCAGATTTTTGACTGCATAGGGTCAGGGCCCCTAACCCTATAGTGTAGTTCAAGGGTTAACTGTAGTTAAAGGCTCTGATGGAATTTTTAGCCTGCAGAAAAACAAAGGAGAGAGTTAGAGATTGGACTTGGTAGCTGTCTTCAAATAACTGAATAGGAATAAATCGGGAAGGAAGAAGCTTTATTCCTCTTCCAGGTGCAGAACTGAAACCAATAGAAATTGCAAAATAACACATTTCAGCTCAGAAAATCCTCTAACATTTAGAATCATCCTGAAATAAAATGAGGTATTTGGGGGAGGCAATGCCATCTGACACCGGTCTTTTATATTAGTAGGATTAGAGATGACCTGGTTGTGATCCAAATAAGCTCCATCTCATTGATCTTTGCACCTCTTTTAGCATTTACCACATATCTTGTAGTGATTCTAGTCTTATCTCCCCCAATTAGCGACGTTAGGCTGCTGTTTCGCTTCTTCAGCCTCCTCTGGGGAGTAAGAATGAGTAAGTCAACGCTGAGAAACAGAGGGAGAAGCTTTTTTCTGATGAGCTGAAGGCTGCCTCTGATGATGCTCTTAGGTTTCTCCGCTCCCAGTTTTTTGATCTCCTAGCACACATCTTCAAATATCACAAGACCCCACCCGTTCCTGAAATTCCTGAAACGTTCCCTCTTGAAACCTCACAACTCTTAGTCATCCAGGCCCCGCGACTCTCTCTCCCGGACTAGGAAGTCTACTCTATGGTATGGAAAGCTCATCCTCTCTAGCCCTCTAACAGTTGACCATCTATGGTTTCCGGAGGCCTCACCGGAAGTTCTAGTGTGAGATAGATTTGGGAGGCCGGAAGTTGCTCCCTCATTGCTCGCGGTTTCAAATTGCTGCCGAGGCCTGAGGACCTGTAACTGACGTCCTCTTTCACCCGCGTTAAGTGTAGGAGCCACTTGTGGAACGGCAGTAAGTTGTGGCTCTTTGGATTCGTTGGCGAGGCGCCGGGAGCCGGGGGCGGGAAGTGGGGAGCCGGCGGCTGCGCGGCCGGTTCCGCGGGCCCCGGAGCGGGCAGAGCAGGCGGGCGGAGCTTGCTGCTTGGGTGGCGACCTTGGGCCGGTCGCGCCGGGCGGAAGAAGGACTGGTGGGTCAAGGGTTGTGAGATTGTGACCCGCGCTGCAGAAAATAAAAATGGAAACGGAATGATGTGATGCGGATTGGCCAATTAGGTTACAAACCTAAAATCGAAATGGTTGACGATATTTAACTGGACGCAGAATTTGAGAAATACTAAGACACTTTGGAGGAAAGAGGTGGGAGGGAGAGAGGGAGGTGGGGAGACTGACATGGAGGTGTCTCAAGATTTTAAGATAATAATTTTCAGGGCTGAGTATCACCTGTCAGGTACATGACTGACTGTTTGAAGAGTGCTAATTTGGGGGCTACAACCAGGCCTCCCCAAACAGAGTATCAAGAGATGGGCTCGGGCATCTGTATTTTAGCTCACCTCCCTGGTGATTCCTGTACACTCTAAAGTTTGAAAAGCACCTTTAAAGCGACTCCTGGAGAAAATGCCCCTGCTTTTCCCCTTCGTCAGTACTGGTCAGGATCACAACTTTTTATAGTCTTAAAAAAAAACTAAAGTAGTGAGTGCTTGGTTAAAAAAGGCACACAATATAGATGTGTGAAGTTAATCCGTCATCCCTAACCCGTTTCCTCCTCAGGCTAGCTGCTGTTAATTGCTTGATGTGATATCATTCCTGACTTTTCTACACATACTCACATGTAAACAGCAGTTGGGATAGTTTCGTATTGCTCTGTACCTTTAAGTTTTTCAAATAATATCAGGGACAGCTTTCCATAAAGTATACATAAAATGCTTCCTTTTAACGACTTGTGTAGTGTTGTATTATAGGGTTGTACAACAATTTCTTTAACCAATTCACCACTGATGGATTTTTAGTTTGTTTCTTGGCATGTTGTTTGCTTTGTAAACTGCTGGAGTATACACTTGCACACATTTCCATCTTTGTAAATGCATAGCAGACCTGATAAGAACCAAAACGTCTGAACAGTACTTTCTTTTTTAAAAAGAAAAAAAATTTTTTAAAAGAATTTTATTAAGATAGAGCTAATATATAATATTATGTTAGTTTTCAGGTGTACATCATAGTTATTCAACAGTACTCACCTGGCCCTATACAGAGTTATTGCCACATTATCGGTTATATTTCCTGTGCTAAAGAAGTGATCACCATGATAAGTCCAGCAAACCATCTGACACTGTACCACGCTATTACAATATTATTGACTATATTTCCTTTGCTGTATATTACATCCCCAAGACTTAAGTTGTTTTATATCTGAAACTTTGAACCTCTTATTCTTCTTTATCCTCCCCGCTTTTTAATTTTTCAATTAGACTTCATTCAATATTATTTTATATTAGTTTCAGGTGTACAGCATAGCTGTTAGACATTTATATAATTTAGTGATCCCCCTGACTAGTACCCACCTGACACCATCAACAGTTATTACTAAATTATTGATTATATTCCCTGTACTTTACATTCCCATGACTATTTTGTAACTAGCAATTTGTAAATCTTAATCCCTTTACTTTTTTCCCTCTGCCCCCAACCCCCCTCCCACCTATCACCATGATAGATCTAGTACCCATCTGACACCACACATAGTTATTACAATATTATTGACTATATTTCTTATACTATACCCTATATCCGCATGATTGTAACAAATTTGTACTCTTTGATCCCTTCGCTTTCCACCTACTCCCAACCCTCCTCCTATATGGCAACCTTCAAAATGTTCTCTGTATCTGTGAGTTTGTTTCTGTTTCGTTTGTTTATTTTATTCTTTAGATTCCACTTATAAGTGAAATCATATGACGTTTGTCTTTCACTGTCTGACTTACTACACTCAGCACAATACTCTCTAACTCCATTCATGTTGTCACAGATGGCAAGATTTCATTCTTTTTTACTGCTCGTAATATTCTATTCTATATATGCACCACCTCTTCTTCATTCATTCATCCATTCAGGGCCATCCAGGTTGCCTTCATATCTTGGCTTTGTAAACAATGCTACAATGAAAAGATTGGATGAGCATGTTCCTTCAGAGTAGCATTTTGGGTTTCTTCAGATAAATACCCAGAAATGGGATTACTCGGTCCTTCTTTGTCTCTTGTTACAGTCTTTGAGTTAAAGTCTATTTTGTCTGGTTTAAGTATTGCTACTTCAGTTTTTAGTTTGTTTCCATTTTCATGAAATATCTTTTTCCATTCCTTTACTTTCAGTCTGTGTGTGTCTTTCAATCCGAAGTGTCTCTTGTAAGCAGCATATACATTCAGCTCTCCTATTTTCTTTTGTTATTAAAATCTATTGGGATGACAATGATTAGTAAAATTACATAGGTTTCAAGTGTACAATTCTGTAATACATTATATATCACATTGTGTGTTCACCACCCAGAGTCAGTTCTCCGTCCATCACCATATATTTGCCCCCCTTTACCCTCTTCTATCCTCCTCTTCCCTCTCATATCTTTTGATTGGAGCATTTATTCAATTTACATTGAAAGTAATTGTTGATAGGTATGTAGTTATTGCCATTTTATTCATATTTTTTATTTTTATTTTTATTTTTTCATCTTGAAGTCCCTCTAAGATTTCTTGTAATACTGGTTTGGTGGTGATGAACTCCTTTAGCTTTTTCTTGTCTGGGAAGCTCTTTATCTGGCCTTTGATTCTAAATGATAGTTTTGCTGAGTAATCTTGGTTGTAGTTCCTTGCTTTTTATTCCTTGGAATATTTCCTGCCAATCCTTTCTGGCCTGCAAAGTTTCTGTTGAGAAATCAGTCTTATGGGATCTCCCTTGTAGGTCACTGACTGTTTTTCTCTTGCTGCTTTTAAGATTCTCTCTTTGTCTTTAACATTCGGCATTTTAATTATGATGTGTCTTGATTTGGGTCTCTTTGGGTTCATCTTGTTTGGTACTCCATGCTTCCTGGCCTTTTATATCTATTTCCTTTGCCAGGTTAGGGAAGTTTTCTGTCATTATTTCTTCAAATAGATTTTCAATTCCTTGCTCTCTCTCTTCTCCTTCTGGTACTCCTATAATGCGAATGTTGGTACGCTTGATATCGTCCTGGAAGCCCCTTAAACTCTTCTCAATTTTTAGGATTCTTTTTCTTTTTGCTATTCTCATTGGGTGTTTTCTACTACCTTCTAAATCGCTGATTTGATCTTCTGCTTCATTTATCTCTTAATGCTCTGTAATGTATTCTTCATTCCATTATTGTATTCTTTATTTCTGACTGGTTCTTTTTTATATTTTCTGTCTCTGTTTTGAAGTTCTCCCTGAGATCATTGATCATCCTTATAACTAGTGTTTGGAACTCTGCTTCTGGTAGATTGCTTGTCTCCATATTGTTTAGTTCTGTTTTGGAGCTTTGTTCTTTTTTTTTTGGGGGGGGGGACATGTTTCTTTGTCTCCCCATTTTGGCAGCCTCCCTGTGTTTGTTGCTATGTATTAGGTAGGGCTGCTATGTCTCCCCGTCTTAGTAGAATGGCCTTATGTAGTACGTGTGCTGTGGGGTTCAGTGGCGCAGTGTTTCTGGTCACCTGAGCCATGCACTCCAGGTGTATCCCTTTTGTGGGTTCTGTGTGCCCTATTGTAGTTGAGCCTTCGTTGCTATTTGCACATTAATGGGAGATATTGACCCTCTGGCTCATTGATTGTGAGGACTGGCCTTGACTACAGTGGAAGTGTTGTTGTGCAGGGGCTGACCCTACAGAGCAGGATCTGCCTCAGCAGGACTCTGGTGCCTGCCCAATCCTCTAGGGTGTCTCCTCCTTGAAGGTGCTGGGTGATGCTCCAGCTCATTTCTTTCTTTTTTTTTTTTTAAATATTGGGGAATATTGAGGGACAGTATGTTTTTCCCTCATACTCCATCAGCTCCATGTCAAGTTGTTGTTTTTAATCTAGTTGTGGAGGGCGCAGCTCAGTTCCAGGTCAAGTCATTGTTTTCAATCTAGTTATGGAGGACTCAGCTCATTGGCCCACGTGGGACTCGAACTGGCAACCTTGGTCTTATGAGCACCGTGCTCCAACCACCGAGCCAACGGGTTGCCCACTGACTTCTCAGCTCCAAGCTCAAGCCGTTGCCTCTCACTGGTCCATGTGGGAATTGAACTGGTAACCTTGTTGTTAAGAGCTCGCACTCTAACCAACTGAGCCATCGGGCTGCCCCAGGACACCTTTTTTAAGGAGTTTTTATCATGTAGATTCAGAAGGATTTTTATCATACAGATTGCCTCTTTGTATGAGAGTGGAGAGTACCCATATTGATTACCTTAATAGTTTGACTAGAAAAGTCCAGAATGGTTGATTAAGATTACATTTCTGGGAGAGGTTGAAACTGCAATTTGGTCAGATAGGTTTGGTATCGTGGGCTTTTAGCACAGGTGATTCCATTTTGGGCCTGTGGTTTTTTTCTTTAACACTCTCGTGTATCTAGTTGAAAGAATCAGACAGTAGTGTTTAATAGAGGTCCTTAGTGCTCTAAAGAATTCATAAAAATGATTAATTCTGCTAACTTCTGACAAGAAGTTTTTGTTTTAGTTAGTCTTAAAATCATAGTTGTCTTCAATGGTAAAGGTTTGAAGATGAGATGTAGGAATCTCTTGGCTAAGTGTAGGGTAAAAATCACACATCATCATCGAGAGATGAGGAGGACTGTTTTTGTTCTTTGATTTCAATCTACTAGAGAACACGTAAAAACATAACTATAATGTGGTGTTTTAATAGATATGCTCTGGTGTCATCAGCCTCTCTTGCAGAATCAGAAAAGCCTTGACAAGGAAGTGACTTTTGACCTAGAACAATGAGTAAGGATTTTTGAGAACAGAAAATAGAGCATAGAAGAAGAGAAAGGACAGGTGCTAAGGCAGTGGCTTTCAAACTTTTTTAACCATGTCCTCCCGTAAAAATAAATTTTGTATTGTGATTCAGTATACATAGGAAGGGTAGTGGTTAAGTGCTCTGGCTCTGCAGACCATGATTTTGGGCAACTTAACTTCCTCTTTGCCTCAAGTGCCTCTTCTGAAAATGAGGACAATAATATATCTATCTACCTCTTAGGATCTCTGTAAGGATTAGATGAGTTATTGTGACAATTAAATTCGCGAACTCATCCTAGAAAAAGTGCTACATACCTCATTGCTGAATATCATTACAGTCACCTTTGAAGTACTCCTTTTGGGAAGCTATGCACTGACGCCAGTGCCTAGTCCACCCTTCAAAGCAATTTTGGAACTCTTCTGGGTTGGCCATCAGAGCTGTCACCATATTACCCTTGATGTCCTGAATGTCATTCAAATGTCTTCCTTTCAATATTTCCTTTATCTTCTGGTAAAGAAAGAAGTCATTGGGGGCCAGATCAGATGAGTAGGGAGGCTGTTCCAATACAGTTATTTGTTTACTGGCTAAAAACTCCCTCACAGACAGTGCCATGTGAGCTGGTATAGTCATGATGCGAGAGCCATGAATTGTTGGCAAAAAGTTCAGGTCATTTCTAACTTTTTCACGCAGCCTTTTCAGCACTTCCAAATAGCAAACTTGGTTCACTGTCCATTTGGTACAAATTCATAATGAATGTTCCCTCTGATATCAAAGAAGTTTAGCAATATCATTTTGACTCTTGATTTGGACTGACGGAACTTTTTGGTCATGGAGAATTGGCTGACTTTCATTGTGCACTTTGACGCTTTGTTTCAGGGTCATGTTGGTACACCCATGTTTTATCACCAGTGATAACATGGCCCCAAACATCCTCTTGCCTTTCCAAAAAGTCTTGGCAAACTTCAACTTTGACTTTCCTTTGCTTTTGTTCATCGGTGAGTTCCTTCGGGACCTTTTTTTTTTTTTTTAAATTTGGTCACAGATCACAGTGGCCCATGCAGGGATTGAACTGGTAACCTTGGTATTATTAGCACCGCGCTCTAACCAACTGAGCTAACCGGCCTCCCGGGACCATTTTTACGCACCTTTCTCATGCCAAGATTTTCAGTTAAGATTTTCCTGTTTCTCTACTGATGTTTACTTGGTCTGCTATTCTTCTTGCAGTCAGCCAATGATTTTGATGCACAATTTGACAAATTTTTGCAGTTTTCTCCAGTTCTGCTCATTACTGGTGCCCTGACCTCTCTTCATCAGTGACGTGTTCTCTCACCTCAGAAAAATGTTGAATCCATTTGTACACTGCCGTTTTCTTCATCATATTATCCCCATAAACTTGGACTAACAGGTCCCTGATTTTACTTCCACTCTTGCCAAGTTTAACGAGTAATTTTAATGTTTGTTCGTTGCTCTAATTGAAGCTCAGGCATTTTTGCGGTGGCACACAAAAACATGCAACAACAATAATGAACGCCACACAGCAAGACACCGCCACACGTCAACACGAACACAGCTGTGAGACACTGATACACCAAGGTTATGAAACCTCACTGAACTGTTTGTACAGCGCTGCCAATGTGAGCGCACAGTGGCAAGTTCGTGAAGTTAGACCTCGTATAAAGTGCTTTAAAGAGTGCTGACACAAAATGCTTAACTGTGATAAGTCTTAGCTATTTTCAATAACATGTTTACCTTTGTTCTCTTTTATTTTCTATTCAAATTCTTTAATGGAGGGGAGGAGTTAAGACTCAGTAGGGTACAACTTGTAGTTTGAAAAATCTCTACTAAAAACAGGTAGTGAAAGAAAATTCCATAAACTTATTATGAAATAAATTATATTAAAAACAAAGGTAACAAATATTCAAAATTCAACAAAACAGGTGAGTGGTAAAAATTTAAGAAATTGAGTTTCATGCATTAGGGTGGGTGGTGAGTGGTGAAAATGAAGACTTGGAGTAGAGTACCAAGATGGAATGGAGAGGACATTGAAGACATCATGAAAGCTTATGGGCACATCCCCAGTGAGGCTGTTAAGGGTTTGGAAATGGGAGAGCCTGCTGCGTTAGCTCTACAGGCCCATGTAGGATAGTCCTTCACTCTTAAAACGCCCAGAAAGACAGGGTATTTTGGCCTGCCCTGGGGTATTCCTAGTTCTGCTGTATTATCTTTCAGTATACACATCTCTTGAGGGAGAGTCCTTTTGAAAGCAAGCAAAGAAAACTGTGAAAAGGACTTTCTTCCCTCATTCACTTAAAAGGCATAGTCTTTTCAGCTTTTTATACTCAGCCTTAGGGTTTATTATTGAATGGAAAGAAACACATCCCCAGAGAGCCAAAGCAGTATAGGTTAGTGATACCGAATCTTTTACTGTAACTGGAATGTTTTCCAAGAGTGTTAGTTTTTTCAAGATAACAATACATAAACAGAATTTTTGTGGTCTCCCCCGCCCCCACATTTGTTGTGTACTATTCAATAAGGTAATTAAAACCTATTGTTTTAATTCAGTACTATTTTTTTCTACTTTTTCCACCTTTTGAGGAAATATTTTAAAGCATATCACATACATCATTTTGTATATCAGGATGTTAATTCTTATGAAGTCAGTGTTTAATAAAAAAAATTAACCACAGTGCCTTTCTACAATCAACAGTGGGTATCTCATACCTAGTATATAAGTCAAAGTTTCCTGGTTATTTCGGGGAAAAAAAGACATTCTACAGATGGCTTGTTTGAATCAGGTCTTCAACAAGGTCCACACATTGTGTTAGGTCCCCCTACAAACATACCCTCCACTGGAGGTCCTATAGAATTTCTTACATTCTGTATTTGGCTAATTGCCTGGTTTTATATTGTGTCCTTATTTCTCTACTCTCAATTTTCCCTACAAACAGGTAGTTAGCAGTTAGATCAAGAAGCTTGATTAAATTTGAATTTTTTGGGCCAAGAATACTTCATAGGAGGGACTGGGTGCTTATTGCTTTAGATCAGGAGGTTCATAATGTGTGAATGACCCTCTTTTAGAGATAAGTTTGGTCAGTGGGTTAAGTGTGTAAGTTTCCTCCATGTGATTTAAAGTCCTGCCTCCCCTAGTGTTTCACTTCAATGTTTTTAGCATCTATTAATGATTTGTTGAGGAGGTGACATTTAACCCGAGACGGGAAGGTTTAGGATGAGTCAGTCTTGTACAGAATTCAGAGTGCTCAAATGAAGAAACAGTGTGTGCAAAGGCCCTGAAGCAGGAAGCAAAGGCCCTGTTTGAGAAACCAGATCAGTGTGGCTGGTGTGCAAGGTGTATGGCTTTCCCTGTGGTTATCTTTATAGAGCAGAAGTGAACTATGGAGCAGGGCCTGGCACTGTAGGATTGGTTTTTTTGTTTGTTTTTGTATTTTAATCCTGGCTGTAATTTGGAGTTTGAATTGAAATGGGGTTAGTGAGACCAATCTATTGCAGTGATGCAGGAAAGAAATGACCCTTTTTGTTTGGGGATATAGTCATGAAGATGAAGAGGAAGAAGGAAGGAGTGGTTTTGCAAGATTTATTTAGGAGTTAAAATCTGTAAGGTTCGATGATGTGATAATGGTGGAGGAGGGAGAGATGAAGATGACTCCTAACTTTCTGGTTTGAGCAACAGAAAATAACTACAGTTGATCCTTGAACAATGTGGGGTGTAGGGGTCCCGACACCCCCACCACCACCACCCCAAATGAAAATTCGTGGATAATTTTGACTTCCCCAAAACTTTACTAGTAATAGGTACAGGAAACATTACTGATAACATGAAGAGTTGATGAACACATATTTTGTATATTATATGTATTACATACTGTATTCTTACAATAAAGTAAACTAGAAAAATGTTTCTAAGAAAATCATAAGAAAAATACATTTACAGTTATTTATTGAAAACAAAATCCATGTATAAGTGGACCAGTGCACTCAAACCCATGTTCAAGGGTCCACTATACCAAACTGGAAGCATAGTATAGTGACAAAGGATAAGCTTTCTACTTGGGCAAGTTATTTGACTTTGTTAAGCTTCATTTTTCTCTTTTCAGGAGTGACTAACATTATCTAATCCTGCTGTACTCAAAAGAGATTCCAAGTGGAAAAGGGATAAGTCTTGCTTTGGATTCATTTTCTGACGTACATCCTTGAACAATGCCTTTGCTCATGATGTTCTTCCCTCTCATTTTCCCAGTATTCTACCATTTGAAAATCTTTCCCTGTCTGTCTTTATTCCCTCACATTCATCCTCTGCTTTGCAGTCAAAAGTAGTAAGAGGCACATCAAAAGTTTAAGGGCGCACAAAAATTGAAAGGAAAAAACGTGCTTCAAAATACTATGAAAGAAAACTGGCATGACTTTACTAATGTAAGATATACTTGAAGAAAGAATGTCTTAATTGAGATGGAAAGAGTCACTGTATAATGACAGTTCACCAAGAAGATATAGCAGTTTAAAGCATGTATGCCTCTGATTAAAAATCATTTTAAAAAGACGAAGCTGATTGGTAGAACTACATTGAGAGAAGTGGACAAATCACCATAGTGGGAGATTTCAGCTCAATTATTTGTAAGTCAAGATGACAAATTAGCAGATAGATAAGCTTGTAAAAAAAACCCAACAAGCTTAACTTAATGAACATAGAATTTCACAAGCATACATTTTGATCAAGTAGACTATGGTGAAAGCCGTGAGTAATGGGTCATGCTGTGACTACTGAGGCCATGATGTCACTAGGCCAAAAAAAAAAATTCCCTCCATCATAATCTTACGGGGCCACCACTGTATATGTGGTCCATCATTGACCAAAATGACCTTATGTGTCACATGACTGTAGTGAAAACCTACTGTAGAAACAACTCAAATGTCCAGCACGCAAATTACACTGGAATATTATACAGCAGTCAAAATAATTGAAAAAATAAAGGATGGTATGACATGGATGAACCTTGAAAACATGCTAAGTAAAATAAACCAGGCACGGTCAACATGGCGGGCAGTCTGAACGTCTTGCTGGGAAGTCGTGTCCGTGCTGCCGTCGCTCGCCGTGGGTTCGCGACCCGAGGGGTGGCAGGCCCGGGCTCTATCGGCCGCGAGCCGGATCCCGATTTCGACTGGGAGCCGGAGGAGCGGGAGCTGCAGGAGGTGGAGAGGTACCCGCTCCTTCCCGAGCCCTCAGCCTGAAGCGGATCCTCGGCGCCCCGGCCCTCCAGGCAGCGCCCCCTTGGCTCCGGGCATCCTCTTGCCGCCTTCGCAGGGACCCTTGTTCCTTCCCTTTGTCAGAGGCGCAGGGGCAGGTGTTCAGCTCCCTTGGGGCCATGGATCCCTTCACTAGTGACGTATTTCATGGCCCGTTTTAAAAAAGAGTTCGGCATGCTTAGGGGCTGTTCCAGGCGTTTGATTTCTGAGGCGCTGAACAAAGGAAAGAGGGCTGGGCACTCCGGCATTTAGCCCGAGACGCTTCAACCGCCCGTCTTGCTGGCACGCATGGCTTCTGCCATTGGTTCTCTCCCCCAGCGCCCTGAGACGACAGAAAAAAGCCATTCGGTTCCAGAAAATTCGGAGGCAAATGGAGGCGCCAGGTGCCCCGCCCAGGACCCTGACGCGGGAAGCTATGGAACAGATCCGGTATTTACATAAGGAATTTGCAGAGCCCTGGTCAGTTCCCAGATTGGCTGAAGGCTTCGATGTCAGCACCGATGTGATCAGAAGGGTTTTAAAAAGCAAGTTTGTACCCACATTGGAGCAGAAACTGAAGCAGGATCAGAAAGTCCTTAAGAAAGCTGGGCTTCCAGGCTCTGGGGATAACTGGAAGGTTCTTTCTACAGGCCACTCCGTGTCAGGCTCTTTGCTGATCCCAAGGGGTGAAACCTCATCCCAAGGCCAGGGTCACAGCACAACTTTGAAGATGATAGAACCGAATAGTCACAGTACAAACACACCGAAGAGACAGAAGGGAAGGAATAAAGGAATCCAGAGCCTGGAGAAGGAGAGCTTTGTGCCTGTCACTGCAGCCCTAGGTCATCAGAGAGCGCCGCAGAAGTACACCAGTGATTATGAGGCCCCCCGGGGAAGTGACGGTGATGGGTTGCCCACTGAGAAGAAGCTGGAAGAGTTGAAGGCAGGGGAACCGGGTGACCAGAACTTCAGCAGCAAAGTAGTGCAGAGGGGGCGAGAGTTCTTTGACGATAACGGGAATTTCTTGTACAGAATTTGAACTGGAGCCTGGCTTGTCGAGATGCCACAGGAAACAGCTAGGCGAGTATATTTGAACTGCCTGGATTTCTGTGTATGGATTATCCCCTTGGAATAGGAAGAAGTGATGAGCCTGCATGTGGGAGGAAAGAGCTGCTTGGATTTGAATCTGACAAGGGGCTGTGAACTCCATAAGGCAGATGTGTATGGGTGGGGGCAGCTGGCTGGGTGGAGTCCAGCTTCCTGGAGCTGTGGTCCTGGTCTGACCCATATGGATCTTCAGTACTCAGCCTTCCTGCTTAGACTCTGCATTGAAACCAGCCTGTGTTGCATGTGTTACTGAGTTTCTGTGGTACTTGCTTGTGGTATATGTTTGGGAGGAAATGAAAAGTTTGCCTTCTGTCCTCATTTACTTCTTGATTAATGAACACTAACAATTATGGAACTGCTTAGTCAATGAGTTGTTTTCATTATGTGCAAAATAAAGTCAAATGTAGCAAAAAAAAATAAATAAATAAAAAAATAAACCAGGCACAGAAGGGCAAATATTGTATGATTTCACTTATAGGAGGTACCTAGAATAGGCATATTCATAGAGACAGAAAATAGGATAGTGATTACCAGGGCCTGGGGAGAGGGGATATTGGGGAGTTATTTAACGGGTACAGAGTTTCATTTTGGGGTAATGAAAAAGTTCTGGAGTTAGATAGTGGTGTTGGTGTACAGCATTGCGAATGTACTTAATGTTACTGAATTGTACACCTAAAAATGGTAAATTTTACGTTATATATAGTTTACCACAATAAATTCTTTTTAAAAAAGAACTGAAGTGAAAATTTATTTTAGGGAACCAAAAATCCCTAAAATTACATATAACATACCTGTCTTTTTTTTTTTAAGTTGAAAGCAACTAAAATATACATACGTAGTTCTTAGGATTCCATTTTTATGCAGTAAAATGCATAAAAAGGAAGTGAAGAAAATCAAAACAGGATTCCAGATGATTGTTGGGAGGCAGGGGAATGAGGTTGGGGATATAGTTAGATATAGATTGTCAGAGTCCTAGTTTGTGGATGCTTATTGCATTATTAAAAAGACTCAAGTGAAAGTGGGCCAGGTATGGATGAACAACAGTATGTCTTGAAGGAAAGGATTGTGATTAGTCTAAATTTGTACACTTGAGGTCTAATGGGAAAAAAATAATTGCTAAGTAAGGACTTAAGAGCTCTTCTGAGTTTGAAATCTTTATCCAGCAATTTATTATGTGGTCTTGGGCAGATAACGTCCCTCTTTCCTCATCTGTAAAATAAAGATAACATTGCCTATGTCATGGGATTGTTTAAATTTTAAATGGGTTAATATGTGTGCTTGGTACAGAGTAAGACCTCTTTAGGTCTTTGCCATGTGTTTTGCTTATCTAATGCTATGTAGTAATAAACCACCCAACAATTTATGGAGTTAAAACAACAGCCATTTTATTCTTATGATTCTGTGGGCTAAGTTGCATGGTTCTTCTGGTGGTTTCACTTGTGGTCTGTCATTTAGCTGTAGACAGGTGTCAGCTGGGGCAGAAATGTCCCAAAATGTGTGTTTTGGAGAGTATGGTTGGAAGGCTGGGCTTCAGCTGGTCTCTACTTAGTAGAGTAGCCAGATTTAGGGGCCTCCAAAAACACAAAAACGAAGCTGCCAGGCCTGGAATTGGAACATTATTATTCTGCTGTGACAAGACTAAACAAATTGACATGTTGTAAATTAAATTACAGTGACTGGAGAATGAGAAAGGTACAGGACAGTTAGCCTCTTAATAGTTGTGGACCAGCTCTGAAAAAAGACTGCTCACATTCCTGTATATCTGTTGGAATTGAGGATTAATTTCCAGGTGGCTATTTCCCCAATTATCTAAAAGAGAGAATAGTCATGCTCCATAGAACCCCGGGCACCTGCGCTTCTGTACACATGAGCTTTCCCATCTCATTAGCTGCCCATAGCTAACCCCCTGGACCAGACACTTCTTCCTTGCTGACTCTGCGCCTGTCCCAGTGTGGGCCCCAGAGCTGGCCTCACTGGAGCGTCTTCTATCCCCTTTGCCTATAGCTAATGTAAATTCTTTCAGGAGAATTCTCTCTCCCTCCTACTTGATGTATAAAAACATTAAAAAACTCCAGGATGGTGGCCATGTTGTCTTTTCACCCAGCCATGTTGCTGGTAGTTCATTATTTATGCTCCAGGACCCTGTCTTGCTTACAATGGCCTAAAAATCCTTTCTTTTAAAAAAGACTTTTCTCCTTGGAAGTTAAAATTTTTTGTTGAACAGCTGCATACTATTAAGTAACTTATGTCACAGAGCCAGTTGGGAGCTGTTCACTGGGAACCGTTTTTGGAGCTGATCCACACTTAATATTTGTATCCAGCAAGATGCTGTTACCATGTATATAATTGTTCATTTAGGCATTGGGGATATATTAATGAACAAATAAATATAAATTCCTTCCCACTTGTAGCTTATATTTTACGTGATAAATAAAATGTATAATGTGTTGGTAACAAGGACAGTGAAGAAAACGAAAACGGAAGAAGATAGGGCGTATGGGAGGTTGGGAGTCGCAGTTTTAAAAATGGGTGGTCATTAAAGGGAAGGCCTCATTGATAAACTGATATTTGGGCAAAGACAAAAGGAGGCTAGGAGCTAGAGGGGCAAGGGTGGAAGCAAGATAACTTTTAGAAGGCTAATGCAGTTAGGAGGTGGGTGGCTTGGAATAGCGTAGTGATGATGCCAGCAGGGAGAAGTGCTTAGATTTTGGAAATCTTTTGAACCTACAGCTTCAGAATTTATTTATGGACTGAATGTAGAGTGTGAGAGAAAAAGGAATTAAGGTTGGCTTCAAGGTCATTGACCTGAGCAACTTGAAGGATGCAGTTTCCATTTACTAAAATGGGGAAGATTGGGACTAGCAGGTTTGGGGAGATCAGGATTGGTTTTGAACGGGACCGAAGTTTTGCCAACCGAAAGCTGCCTTTTGGGATATTGATTTTAAACTGGTTATTAAGAAACAAGACTCAGAAAGAACCTTTGGTCCTGTGTCCCCCCCCCCACCCTCACCCCCAAAGATCAGATGGAAAAACCTGCTCCAGGTAAGAAATTTTGACATACTTTAGCCTAATCCGAGTTGAGTGTGGTAGATGGGAGGATGTCAAGTAGGGGCCTATTTACTAAATCTCCCCCCAACACCAACCATGGCTTCTGGGTTGCTTAGCAGAAATTTACCTGCACTGTATGTTTCTCTCTTCCTCAATTACCTGTACATTCTCACTTTTGAAATCTTAAGATCTCACCCCCCCCCTTCTCCTTTGTCCAAAATGTCATATACAGAGGGTGCCAAAAAAATGTATACACATTTTAAGAAAGGAAAACTGTATTAAAATTGTGATACTCAGTATATACCGATAACAAAAGATGAATACAAGTCATATTTAACTTCTGCAATTACAAGAGGTGCTCAAAGTGGTTCCCATCAGCATCCAGACACTTCTGATTATGGGGAACTACTGCTTGAGCAACGCTGACCAAAGTGTCCACTTGTATACATTTTTTTTTGGCACCTCTGGTATACCCAGTTTTACCTCACTGTCTTGAATTTTCATGCTTATGTGAATTCCTCGTGCGCATGCATTAAACATTTGATTTTTTTCCCCTGTTAATCTGTCTCTTAGTTCGATTATTAACCCAGCTAGAAGAATTCAGAAGGTGGGAGGAAAAGTGTTTTTTTATTTAGCCCCCAGTTTGTAAGGTTTGAAATGCCAATTAAAAGCTAGCTGCTTTATAATTGTATGTTATGCTTATATCCTATTAGATTTCCCATGTTGTAGAAAGGGAAGTTAGGAGGGAGGAATTTATACTTTGTAATAAAGTCTTCTTAGAAGAGTGAGGAATCTTGTTTTATCTGTTGGTTTTTCTATGTTCCCTTCACCCTTCCCCTGGTGTGGCTTGTTCATAAATTTCACTGATTGTTTTGTCATCTTTTTACTAGAAAAAACCTGAAGCAAACTAAAGCAAGTTTATCTAAACATTTATTTTCCTGTTCTATAACTTTTACTTTTAAAGGAGGAAAAGTAGAAGCTGAGAATTTTTAATTAAACCTTACTCTATTTCAGTTCATACTTTATCTTGATGATACATGTCCACCTTGGTTTAACCTGTTTTGTAGGTATGTAATTGCTGTTGACAAGAGAGAAATTCTGAGATGTTTTAAATTAACTTACAGCTGCTATAGAAAAAGGCAGGAATAATTAACCAGTGAATAACTGTGGGCCAGTTAACGAAGATGGCTCACATTCCTGAATGGATTTTGGAGCTTTGAATCCAAGTATCTGTCAGTTAGCTGACCACTAGACACTGCCGAATCCTGCGTATGCATGAGCTTTGGACTGTTGCGGGTAACCAATCAAAAGTAGGAAATACTTCTTCCTTACAGACTATACCGCTATCATAGAACTGCCCCCATTTCACCTTATTCCTCCCCTCTTATGTGTAGAGAAAGAGCAAACATAGTAAGTTCTTTCTGGGCCACCCAAAAGCAATGGGACTGAGGGAAACAGGCTTTGCTAGATTTCTTGCTCTCGGCCACATTCAGTTTATATTACGATGCTGATGTTCCCTTCTTTTAAGCAGGTTTTTATGTCTGAATTCTTTTAGGCAGGTAAAGGGTGTGTTTGTTTCCAAGGTTCTTTTCTGAGTCTTGTTTCTTAATAACTAGCTTAAAATCAATATCCCAAAAGGCACATTTTGGGGTGGTAAAACCTTAGTCCCCCTCAGTCCCATCTTTGAAACTTTAAAAACATTCATATTCCAGAAGTTAAGCTAGCAGATTGCATAGGCTTGTTTGTAGGCTTGATTAAGCTCGTTAGATTTTTGCCAGGATCTGAACTACCGCGTTTCCCCGAAAATAAGACCTAGCCAGACAATCAGCTCTAATGCGTCTTTTGGAGCAAAAAAAAAATTAATGTAAGACCTGGTCTTGTTTTACTATAACGTAAGACTGCATATAACGACACGACATGACACAACACGATATAATATTAAATACCACGTCTTACTAATTTGTGCTCCAAAAACACATTAGAGCTGATTGTCTGGCTAGGTCTTGTTTTCAGGGAAACAGGATAGAAAGTAATCAGAAGAATATCAAGAACCTCAGCATGGGTATATTGCATTTGTGAAAGGTATTCTAACATGCGTATGTGTATTTTACTTCTGCTGGCTGCTTTTTGTAAGTCCTAAAGAGAATTTTCTACTGTATTCTACTGTAGAAGAGATTTTGTAGTTTTTTTTTTAAATTGAGAATAGTCCTTTTTTTTAAAAATTTTTATTGGGGAATATTGGGGAACAGTGTGTTTCTCCAGGGCCCATCAGCTCCAAGTTGTTGTCCTTCAATCTAGTTGTGGAGGGCACAGCTCAGCTCCAAGTCTAGTCGCAGTTTTCAATCTTAGTTGCAGGGGGCACAGCCCACCATCCCATGCTGGTATTGAACTGGCAACCTTGTTGTTAAGTGCTCCACTCCGCTCTAAGCAGTTAAACCATCCGGTCACCCCAGATTTTGTAATTTTTTTTCCTTTTAGATTCATCAACAGACTAATTTCTTCACTGCCAAAATGGCGTCATTTTCTACCTCTGCCCAGTGTTCAACATCTGACAGTGCTTGCAGGATCTCTCCAAGACAAATCAAGCAGGTAAATCATTTTTGGGCATTCCTATTTTCCTCTAAGTTTTTAAAAAATTGAATTAGGGGAAATAGCTGACTTCACTGACTGTAGGATTTTACGCAGAGCAGAAAGAATTATTTTTTAAAATGTCATAAAATACGACATTTTAAACATGTCTATTGATACTGTGAGCAGTATCAATGTCCATAAATTTGGTCATTAATTAAATAAATGTATGGAGGTTACTGATTGCTCAATGGTAACATTTTGAAAACTAGTGTGTTTTAGGGTATGGGTAGCTAGTGTGGAATTTGGGGCCAAGTTATATAAGTTTGTTTTTTGTCTTGCTCCATTCCAATTTGTTTAAAAATCAATTTTAAACGGCAAATGTACTCTTAAGAAATTCAAACTTTATAGTATGTTTATCTCTAATCCACAGACTTTTGACCCATCTCTTTCCTTTTCCTGAAGTCCCTTCCCTGTTAGGTAACACTGTTATCAATTTGGTGTGTCTGTTCCAGATCTATACCTCTGACATATCAAAATACATAATTTTGTTTTGTGTTTTCATAAAATTGCACAGTATATGCTAGGTAGCTCAATATATTATAAAGGTGGAATTTGGATTTGATGGGGGAAAATGCGGCTTATATAATGAATGGTTTTAACATAATTGGCCATCTCTGGAAGGAAACAAATTAAGACGTCAGACCTTGTATACAAATTTTAGATTTAAATGTAAAAAGTGAAAATTTAGGAAATAGTTGTGATACTTTAATGAGGGAGGCCTTAAGAGAAAACTGGAGGCTGTAAGAGGAAGAGAGACAAATTTGACTATATAATATTAAAAAACGAAATTGTGTGGCTAAAGACAGACTCCACAATCAAAGTCAAGAGATAGCTGACAAAGTCACTGTCCATTACATGGATTTACTACATCTTGTTTATCCATTCATCTATCAATGATATTTGGGTTGTTTCCATCTTTTGGTTATTGTGAATAATGCTGCTGTGGACACTGGTGTACAAATACTTGAGTCTCTGCTTTCAGTTCTTTTGGGTGTATATACCTAGGAGTGGAACTGCTGGGTCATATGGAAATTCTACATTTAACTTTTTGAGGAACTACCAAACTGTTTTCCTCTGCACCACTAGGTATGGTGCCAGATAAGTACTAGATCTGTCAGGGTGATAGATGTACCATTTTACATTCCCACCGGTGATGCACAAATTTTCCAATTACTCCACATTCTTGCCAACACTTTTCCCTCTTATTATTAGCCATCATAGTAGGTATGAATGTTATCTTTTAAAAATGTCATTTTTCGATATTGAACTCGAGTTGGAAGAGGCGAGTCCGGCCTCAAAATGGAGGGCCATGATCCAAAGGAACCAGAGCAGTTGAGAAAACTGTTTATTGGTGGTCTGAGCTTTGAAAGTACAGATGATAGTTTAAGAGAACATTTTGAGAAATGGGGCACACTCACGGATTGTGTAGTGATGAGAGATCCCCAAACAAAACATTCCAGGGGCTTTGGTTTTGTTACTTACTCTTGTGTTGAAGAGGTGGATGCAGCGATGTGTGCTCGACCGCACAAGGTTGATGGTCGTGTAGTGGAACCAAAGAGAGCTGTTTCTAGAGAGGATTCTGTAAAGCCTGGTGCCCATCTAACAGTGAAGAAAATTTTTGTTGGTGGTATTAAAGAAGATACAGAAGAATATAATTTGAGAGACTACTTTGAAAAGTATGGCAAGATTGAAACCATAGAAGTTATGGAAGACAGGCAGAGTTGGGAAAAAAGAGGATTTGCTTTTGTAACTTTTGATGATCATGATACAGTTGATAAAATTGTTGTTCAGAAATACCACACTATTAATGGACATAATTGTGAAGTGAAAAAGGCTCTTTCTAAACAAGAAATGCAGTCTGCTGGATCACAAAGAGGTCGTGGAGGTGGATCTGGCAACTTTATGGGTTGCGGAGGAAACTTTGGAGGTGGTGGGGGTAACTTTGGTCGCGGTGGAAACTTTGGTGGAAGAGGAGGCTATGGTGGTGGCGGTGGCAGCAGAGGTAGTTACGGAGGAGGTGATGGTGGATATAATGGATTTGGAGGTGATGGTGGCAACTACGGTGGTGGTCCTGGCTATAGCAGTAGAGGAGGCTATGGTGGTGGAGGAGGGCCAGGCTATGGAAACCAAGGAGGCGGTGGATATGGCGGCGGCGGCGGTGGAGGAGGATATGACGGTTACAATGAAGGGAATTTTGGCGGTAACTGTGGTGGTGGTGGGAACTACAATGATTTTGGAAATTATAGTGGACAACAACAATCAAATTATGGACCCATGAAGGGGGGCAGTTTTGGTGGAAGAAGCTCGGGTAGTCCCTATGGTGGTGGTTATGGATCTGGTGGTGGAAGTGGTGGATATGGTAGCAGAAGGTTCTAAAAACTCAGCAGAAAAGGGCTACAGTTCATAGCAGGAGAGAGCGAGGAGTTGTCAGGAAAGCTGCAGGTTACTTTGAGACAGTCGTCCCAAATGCATTAGAGGAACTGTAAAAATCTGCCACAGAAGGAACGATGATCCATAGTCAGAAAAGTTACTGCAGCTTAAACAGGAAACCCTTCTTGTTCAGGACTGTCATAGCCACAGTTTGCAAAAAGTGCAGCTATTGATTAATGCAATGTAGTGTCAATTAGATGTACATTCCTGAGGTCTTTTATCTGTTGTAGCTTTGTCTTTTTCTTTTTCTTTTCATTACATCAGGTATATTGCCCTGTAAATTGTGGTAGTGGTACCAGGAATAAAAAATTAAGGAATTTTTAACTTTTCAAAAAAAAAAAAATGTCATTTTTCAGGAAAGTAACAAATAATCGATCATCTGTAGTTATTTTATGCATTGGAAGATTGTATGTTATTAGTAAATACCAGTGTTAAAAAAATGTTGAAGATGTTCTCGTTTCCTAGGGTTTCAGAAACCAATCTAATTGAAATGTAAATAGCAGGTTTATTTTATGTTTATATCAGGTACGACCAAAAGTGCCACTTTTGAAGATTTTGCAGGCAGCAGGTGCACAAGGTGAAATCTTCACTGTTACAGAGGTAAGCCACCAAAGAAAATTCTCAGTTTTAAGAACAGTTGAGAAAGAGAAGCTGATGAATATGTAGTTCTGAAATTAGACCTAAGAAAGGAAGTTCTGCTCCTGAGGTACTGGAGAGGCAATTTTTGCTGTTTTAAAGACCACACGCTACGTTGAACTTTATAGTTTCTTTAAATTTTTTTTTTGAAATGTGTTGTCAGCTAAACATAAGATTAACAATGAATTCATTGATTTCAAAGTTAAAATGCAAAACATGTTTTAGATTTAAAAAATGACACTGTCTGATTTACAGGATATGCTGCCAGGCAGGATATAAATGTGATAATTTTGCATTATAAATTTGTCAGATACTCTTGAGCACTGTGATTTATTTTAAACACTTACGCATTTAAATAACTTAGCTTCTAAAGTATTTTTTTAAAATTAGTTTCAGGTGCACAAAGCAACGTGATAGACATTTAAACCCCGTATAAAGTGATAACCCACCCCCCAAGCTACTACCCCTCTGACATCTTAAATAGCTGTTACAATACCATTGACCGTCTTCCCTATGTTGTGCTCCACATCCCGTGACTATAGATATATAGATAAGTTTTATATTTATGTCTTATATTTATTTATATTTATGTCTTATATTTATTTTTATTTATATTTATATATTTATATTTATATAAATATATAGATACCTATATATTTAGTTATAGTTGACATTCAATATTATTCTACTTCAGTGCATTGGTCAGGCATCCACACAGTCTATGATGTGATCCCCCTGATAAGTCCAGTGCCCATCTGGCACCTTTCATGATCTTTACAACAGTGTTGATAATATTCCCCATACTGTATTAACTATCATTTTGTATTTCTTAATGCGATCACCTTTTTCACCCTTCCCTCAACCCCATTCCCATCTATCACCCTGATAGATTTAGTAGTTGTCTGGCACCATACCTAGTTATTACAATATTATGGACTGACTATATTCCTTATGCTATACCCTACATCCCCATGACTATTGTGTAACAACCAACTTGTACTTCTTAATCCCTTCCCCTTTCACACATCCTTAACCCCCCTCCCATGTTAAAGAAGTCCCTCTAAGATTCCTTGTAATGCTGGTTTGGTGGTGACAAACTCCTTCAGCTTTTTCTTGTCTGCGAAGCACCTTATCGGTCCTTCAATTCTAAATGACAGCTTTGCTGAACAGAGCAGTCTTGGTTGTATGTTGTTGCTTTCCATCACTTGGAACATTTCCTGCCACTCCCTGCCTGCCTGCAAAGTTTCTGTTGAGAAATCAACTGCCAGTCTTATGGGGGCTCCCTTATAGGTAACTAAGTGCTTTTCTCTTGCTGCTTTTAAGATTCTCTATTTGTCTTTAACCTTTGGCATTTCAATTATGATGTGTCTTGGTGTGGGCCTCTTTGGGTGTAACTTATTTGGGACTCTCTGTGCTTCCTGGGCTTGTATGTCCATTGCCTTCACCAGGTTAGGGAAGTTTTCTGTCATTATTTCTTCAAATAGGTTTTCAATTCCTTGCCCTCTCTCCTCTCCTTCTGGTGCCCCTCTAATGCAAATGTTGGTACACTTGATATTGTGCCAGAGGCCCCTCAAACTCTCCTCAGTTTTTTTGGATTCTTTTTCTTTTTGCTGTTCTGTTTGGGTGTTTTCTGCTACCTTATCTTCTATATCACTAGTTGGATTCTCTGCTTCATCTAATCTGTTGTTGAATCCCTGTAATACATTCTTCGTTTCCATTATTGTATCCTTTATTTCTTACTCGGTCTTTTCTCTGGTTTCCATCTCCATTTTTATGCTTCCTATCTCTCTGTTGAAGTTCTCCCTGAGATCATCGAGCATTCTTATAACCAGTGTTTGGAACTCTGCGTCTGATAGATTGCTTATCTCTTGTTTCGCTTAGTTTTTTTTTTGAGATTTGTTCTGTTCTTTTATTTGGGACATGTTTCTTTGTCTCCCCATTTTGGCTGCTTCCCTGTGTTTGTTTCTATGTATTAGGTTGGGCTGCTATGTCTTCTGGTCTTAGTAGAGTGGCCTTATGTGGTAGGTGTGCTGTGGGGTTCAGTGGCGCAGTCTTTCTGGTCACCTGAGCCACACGCTCCAGGTATGTCCCTTGTGCAGGTTGTGTGTGCCCTCCTCTTGTAGTTGAGCCTTGGTTGATAATTGAACATCAAAGTGAGGGACTGACCCTTGGGCTTACTGGTTATGAGGACTGGCCTTGACGACAATGGAAGACTTGTGCAATGGCTGATCCTACGGAGCAGGATGCAGGATCTAGCCTCCGTGTGCCTAAAAGTTGGGCGGGGCTAGGTCTCAAATCAATCGCCAGGGCATGGTGAACTAACAGTGGAGACTCAGAAATGGCGGCCGCCTGTGTTTGCACGCTGGGAAGGGGGAGAGCTCAACAAAGAAACAATGGCCTCCGCCGTCTCCCCTGTCCAAGAGAAAGCCGCCTCTCCAGCCCCCGTTCCAAGCCAATTCCCCACCATTTGTCCCGACCTCCTTTCCAGCTGCTGCTCCAGCACTGGAGCTCAGAGGGAGTGATTCCACTGGTGGGTAAATCACGTATAGTCCCTTTAAGAGTGCCTGTGAGTGCAGCTGTGCGGAGTCTCACTCAGTTACAATCTCCGCTGGTTTTCAATTTCTGGCTGGTTTTCAGCCAGAAATTATGGGGATTTCTCTCCCCGGCACTGGAACCCTGGGTTGGAATGGGGCTGGGATCTCTCGCCCTTCTAGGGGATGGGAAGGGATCACCATAGCCAAAATAGCTCTCCTGATCTTTAATGGTCACACGCGGGTGTGGGACCTGCACATTCTGCATCTCTGACCTTCCCACCAGTCTGGAGGTGGCTTCTTCTGCAAGTTCTTAGTTGAAAGGCTTCAATTCAGCTTGATTTTAGGTGATTCTCAATAATGGTTGTTTTGTAGATTAGTTGTAATTTTGATATGGTTGTGAGAGAATGTAAACACAGTGTTTATCTACTACGCCATCTTGTCCTCTAAAGAATTTGTTTAAACAAAAACAAATTAAGTTAAGTAGAAAAGACTCAGTATTAAAATGTTAATCTCTTCCAACTGCTTGCATTTAGTAAGGTAAAGATCTAAAACCCTTCTCTTTATTAGCAAGCTTTTTTGACTTTGCTTAAAAGCTCCATACCTATACCTATCAGCAGTGATGCCCTCTTGAGCCATTATACCTCTTAAGAAAACACATCTCGAGGCATTTCAGATTATCTGGAATACTCATATTTCCTTTTATCATTTTAAATTAAGTGCATAATTTTGGACTATATGGCTAAAATTCTGATAAGTCGTATTAAAAAACTTATTAAAGTGTGGATTTTTATATCATTAAAGTTGTTATAATAAATTATGGTATCTCCTTCAGTAGCATGGCAGAGTTAGCCTGGGTTAAGAAGAAATCATTCAGGGAAAATGTTTCACTGGGGAAAAGTCAATTTACATGATAAGCTCTCCATTATGACTCTTGATACTACCTGGTGCATAAAGTGGAATTCCCTAAATTTTTATTTTTAAATACTGGTTCTCAGTATGTGCACTGAGGCAGTATGGTGTAATGAGAATAGTAGCAGTAATATACAGATTTAGAGTAGTGTTTTAGAAGATTTTATTTTGTGTACTTGGATTTATTTTTTCTGAAAGTTGGATAGACATAAATATAAAACTTTTTCCTTTTTCTTCCAGTAGATGCTCTTCCCATCTTATTTTTCCATAGATACTTGATGAGATAGGAGAACTTCATTAATACTGGGATATGTTGCTGGGATGTAGGGGTGCCTAGGAGTTTCATTGCTGTAATGGAAACAGTGTTGGAAAAATCTTCTGTGCAAACATGTAATAATCATTGAGACATTGGGGCCTAAAGTTAAAGATAGCTGCTTTTGGTCTTCTTGTGATCTGTGATAACAAAGTTCGTACTGTCATTAAGTGAACTTAATTATTATTATTATTATTTTTAATTTATTTATTGGGGTGACAATTGTTAGTGAAAAGTGAACTTAATTATTAAGCATTTTTAAAAAAATCTGTTTCTTGGAGAAAACATTAGAAAAAAATTAGATAAGTTGTAACTTTTGAATCATGAACTTGTCTGTGTCCCCCCTTCCATTTTGTGAACTGTGAAAAGAGCCAGATAGAGTAAATTTTTAATAAACACTTACATTCTGTTTTGTGTACTTATAGTGCTGACAGCTTATTAACCATCCGTGCTTCATTTGTCAGAAAGAATTCAGTGAACGCACATCAAAAGCCTGTAGTAGTTATGTCCCCTTGGATTTGGAAAGTTTATTACTTTTGGTAATAGAACAGACCCCTTTATTTGGACAGGTGAGGAAATTTTTAAGGGAATACTAGGTGAATTCACCACTTTTTCTCATTGTCAGACTAGTACATTTCTATTATAAAATGTAAGGCTCTGTTAATGTCCAGAACGTTAATAAGGTATTTTATTCTCATACAGGTCATGCACTATCTAGGCCAGTATATAACAATGAAGCAGCTTTATGATCCGCGGGAGCAGCATATGGTATATTGTGGGGGAGATCTTTTGGGAGAGCTACTAGGATGTCAGAGCTTCTCTGTGAAAGATCCAAGGTAAAAAGAGTGAGGGTTTGTTTATCTTTTTGGGTGCTTATACATAACCACTTACTCTCCATAAGTTATTAATGGCTATTTAGTCCTTTAGTCAACAAATAGTTAAGGGCCTATGTATGTCAGGTGGCCTGAGAACATAGTAGTGAACAACAAACACAGTCTGATTTTATTCTATTTTTTTATTTTTATTTTTATTTTTTTTAAAGAAGGTTTCAGCTCACTGTGGCCCAAACTGGCAACCTTGGTGTTATTAGCACCATGCTCTAACCAACTGAGGTAACCGCCCACCCAACACAGTCTGAGTTTATGAAGCTTGCTTAAAGAGTAGTAAGACAGCCAGGTGCTCTTTTCCATCTTAATCAAATTATCACACCAATACATGGTGAAATTACACTATAGTAAGTGTTACAGAAAAGAGGTACATGAGGTTGTGTTGAGGGTTGGGATTTAGGGCCTTAAGGATCAAGGAGAGGTTCCTTGATGCGTGATACTTGAACTGAGAGCTGAAGGATAATGAGGCAATTAGAGGGGGCTGGTTTAAGGAGTGCTTCTGGCAGATTGAACGTCCTATTTAAAGGCCCAGGTAGTAGCGAGCTTGAATTTTGTTAACAGAGAGAGGAAGAGTGAGGTGATAAGAAATGTAGAATTGCTGGGCACTTTGAGGTTGAAGAACTTCAAAAAAATCACAGTACAGCTACTCTGACCTGTTACGTGACTTTCTCTAACTGCACAAGGTATTTCGTTATTTATTTATATAATCAAAAGCTAATTAGTAATTGAGAAGCCAGTGTTCTCTTTCTCTAGCTTTGTAATGACTTCTGAGCTCATTTTGTCTTACTTTGGTAAGACTCCCTTTCACCCCCACTCCCTGATTAAAACGTAGAACTTAACTTCGTACAAGGAAGGAATGGTCTGCAAAGGAAATCTACCCATGTGGGTTGCTGTTATTAATTAAGTAAAATGTAAATTAATTAGTTTTTTAATGGGGGGCAAAGTAACACAAGGGCTTGGGCATTAACATTTTGATATTTTAATAATGAGAAAAGATATATTCTGGGGAAAAAATTCTGGGGAAAAAATGTTATAGAGAAAGTTGGGAGCTAGCATATTAGAAATACACTTAGCAATTTAATGGAAAACCGTGGAGTTACTAATTTTTGATTTTCTCTCTGACAGCCCCCTCTATGCTATGCTGAGAAGGAATCTGGTTGCTTCCACCATCGCCACTGCAGGTATGTCACATCTCATTTTGTCAGTGTGTATCACAGCCTGGAGGGCGCAAATGATGGGAAAAGAAAAGGATCAGGGTGGAGATGGAATGCTGTTTTCGCATGATTTGGAGGGATACTGTCACACAGAATATGATTACTATGTTATTTAACTTTTTATTGTGAAAAAATTCCAATATACTAAAGGTAGAGAGATTGGTATAATTAATGTGCTCCCTTTACACTTAGTAATTGCTAACATTTGGCCATATTTGCTTCATCTAGACATACTTTTAAAATCTAACATAAGGATTTTTTTCTTCGAACATAACTACAATGCCGTTATTACAACCGACAAAATTAATAATAAACTAAGTAATAACTCCATAATACTATCCAATAGCCAGTTTATGTATAGTTACCCCCAGCTATGTCAGAAATATCTTTTACATTTTGCTCGTTCAAATCAGGATGCAAAGTCCACACATTGGATTTGGTTGATGTGTCTCCTTGAATCTATAAAACTTAATGCTCCTTTTATATTTATGTCATTTATTTGGTGAAAAAATGGATCGTTTGTCCTATAGCATTTCCTAGTTCTAGGATTTTCAGGTTGTATCTCTGCGAGGTTGTTTAACATGTTTTTCTATTCTATTTTTGGTAAACTAGTAGTTTACCAAATAGATTCAGTTTAAATTTTTTTGGAATAGATTCAAGTTTAAATTTTTTGCTGGGAAGGTTTCATAGGTGGTACTTTGTACATCTGTTGCATTACATCAGTCTGTAAGGTCTGCCTGTTCCTCTTTTGGTGATAAGATTCTGTGGCCTCACGTGATGTGTCACCGTGATCCATCTGTTAATATTGTAAAAATCCCCCGAGAGCCTTTCACTCAATGGTTGTAGCTTTCTGTTATTTGAAGGCCAATTTGTCTAACCCTTTGCTTGATTCCATACATTTTAAATACTGCCCTCTGAGTTTAATTTATTAGGTATATGTGGGAAACTGCTTTGGGTCTGAAGTGTGATGTGTTAGAGATAAGTGAATTAAATTGGATACAATTGAAATATAACTTTGTTTCTTAGTTTTAAATAATGAACCTTTTTTCTTCATTCCCTCTTGAAGCCTTTTTGTGAGCTTCAAATTAGATTTTTGGTAACACTGTCCTTTGAAGAAAGCCCAAATTTGTAATCCCTTTAGATTGTCTTTCAATATTTTACTGAAAAAAAAAAATAGCTTGAAAAAATCCATTCCTAATAAAGATTTACACTTTAAAGTGATTAAAATGTGATTTTGAACTGACATTGGTTTCTGAAGCCTGTTGGTTTCATTGAGCCTTTGCTTACTTCACCCAGCTGTAACTTTCCGTTTGAGAGGGAAGGCCTTGCAAATGATATGGCGCTTTATTGAAATTTAGTCACTTGTGAAGTAGTATGGCTTTTCTGGGATTGTCACTACAGGCTTGACGTACACAGAGGATTTTATATTTGCTACTCTACTCTTTCAGTAAAATTTGTTTTCTGATTGATCTGTTCTCTGAATATCGAGAGTGGGTATAATTCTCACTTTTTCTCTCTTATTTTCTTTCTTGCACTTCCTCTGCAGAGTTTAACATGCCATATATTAAAATTACCATTTCTATAACAAACATTTCAATTGATCCTCACAACAACCCTGTGAAGAAAGTCTGGAGATGAAGAAACTAAGGATTTTTTAATTGAGTGATTTGTCCAAGATCAGATGCCACTGGTTAAGTGGTAGAGAAGATATTTCTGATTGGCCAGCCCTTGTTTTTTTTTTTTCATTGTGCCATCTCCTTAACCCTTGGTTGTAACAGAATTTGCCCCAATTAATTTTTTTTTTTTTTAAGATTTTTATTGGGGAAGGGGAACAGGACTTTATTGGGGAACAGTGTGTACTTCCAGGACTTTTTTCCAAGTCAAGTTGTTTTCCTTTCAGTCTTAGTTGTGGAGGGTGCAGCTCAGCTCCAGGTCCAGTTGCCATTGCTAGTTTCAGGGGGCACAGCCAACCATCCTTTGCAGTAGTCGAAACAGGCAGCCTTGTGGTTGAGAGGACGTGCTCCAACCAACTGAGCCATCTGGGAGCTCAGCGGCAGCTCAGCTCAAGGTGCCGTGTTCAATTTTTAGTTGTAGGGGGCGCTGCCCACCATCCCTTGCGGGAGTCAAGGAATTGAACTGGCAGCCTTGTGGTTGAGAGTCCACTGGCCCATGTGGGAATCAAAATGGCAGCCTTCGGAATTAGGAGCATGGAGCTCCAACCACCTGAGCCACCGGGGCCAGCCCCTGCCCCAATTAATTTTTTAAACACATTTTTTTTTCTCTGAACAGTAAAATTTTAAAACATTTTGTTCTTCAACTTCTCACTTGGAAATAATTTCACCCACAAAAAACTGCAAATTTTCTTAAAAAGAGTTCCTTAAACTCTTTACCCAGGTTCCCCAAATGGTAACACCTCACATAACCATAGTACAATGACCAAAACCAGGAAATTGCCCCACAGTAACTTGATAGTCTGCCCTGACTTGCACCTGGATTGGTACTTGATGGCTATCTCTGTTGATCTTCATAAAATGGGTTGCCTGTGATTTATTTGAAAGACAAATGAGAAAAGTATTTTCCATATCACCTATTTTATACCTTTGCAAATGAGGTGAACCTTTTATTTTGATGGTTGCTTAAAATGCCATTATTTAAAGTGAGGGTGGTTCTTCATAAACCATTTCTCCAAATTTCCACATGCATGCTAATAAAATGAAATATATATATGACAAACTTTGTATTATTTTACAATTTCTTTGTACATTGTAGTTTTCCTAGATAACTTCTTTTTGCTTCTAATTGTTTTAACCTAAGTAAGGTAGTATGCATTAGAATATAAATGAAAATAATTGAATTACTTTATTAAAGAAATGCTTCATCTGCATTGTATGTTAATTGATCTTTGAAGGCCGCTGTGGTTAAAAATGCTGTTTCTTAAGCTTAGTATCTCCATTTATCTATAAAAAATGTTTCTAAAAACAGTGTTCTTTATAATTACAATTTTGAAAATGTTTGCTTTGTGCAAGACGACCGAATTGTCATACCAGTTGTAGAATCTGGGTTTTTTCTCTGGCAGTCTTTATTATAATAGATGAGGATGATGTTTTCTATAAGGTTGCTGGACCTGATAGTAGCTGATGAACCCAATCCCTGATAAGACTTATTTATGTGCACTCAGTTACATATATCCTCATATAATTAATTAGTGGTCCAGGTTATTAAATTCTCTGCAGCTTGTTCTTTTCCTATAGCTAAGTTTTTACCTTCTGTTCTTGAAAAATTTCCAAGTCCTTGAAACACATTTCTTTTCATCTATCTAAGAATTTCTCTCAGGTTATTGTTTTCTTTGCTTTTTATTAGCTTTGAGCAAAACTTCTGCTTCCTCTTTCTTCTTAGGAAATGTTTGTAATAACTGGGAAAAGTAGGACTTGTTGATCAAAAAATAACCCACCTATATTCAGGTGATGGGAATTTAAACTGTGAAATCACTGACATTTAGAATGTAAGCTTACATAAAGATGCTATTGTATTATGAAGCAAGTGAGGAAAATTCCAGATTTTCAGATTTCATAACCCTTTATAACTTTTTAACACTTGAAAATAAAAATTAAATTAAGAAGCCAAGCCATTTTTGTTGTTTACAAGTTAGGCAAATTTGGTAATAAATCACCTATAGGAAGAGATGATAAAAATACTCCGTATTATTCCCTGCTCGGAATCACTCTTCATGTTAAAATTTGAAAGCTTGCTATGGAAGAACATTTTGTAGCCATTTTTCATTTTCCTGCAGATTATATTTTGATAATATATTTTGAATGTTGGCTGTCTTGGTCTTTGTGGTTTTTACCATTTTTGATTTTTTTTTTTTTGTTCCTTTGGGTGGTTGCCTTCTCCAGCCAACATGGAGTAGTACATCTCTAGGGACCAAACCTGGCTCCAGGGTTGTTTGCTGAGGTCCTTTTTGTGTGGAAAGAATGGTTATTACCGGGGAAGGTTTTCCTTTTGTTTTACTTGCTATCCAGATGCTGCTCAGACTCTCGCTATCGCACAGGATCAAAATATGGATATTCCAAGTCAAGACCAACTGAAGGTAAAATCACCACATGGTGACTTCTTTTTTTGTACAGAGTGGCCCCTTCTCTGTACCTATGGATCTTGGACTCCCAAGACCTTTTTCTGAATGTGGTAAGAATTTAATAAGAAAGGTTCTTGGGAGTTCACAGACCAGGGACAGAGTGAACATTCTCTGTTCTGCCCATACAGAGTTCCAGTCTCTGAATCTTTCTTTGGGATGTAGCACTTCTGATCTTCAGTTCTTCCAGTTGCATTTTCTTTGGGGTTTGTGTGTGCACCTGTGTGATGGTGTACGTTCCTAGGTATTTGAGGAAACTGCTTTATTAGATTTTAATAGGCTTGTTGCAATTAAGTTCATGTCAGGCCATTTCGTAAAGCTTCCCCAAACCTGGGAAAACCTTATGGTCATCTTGGTATATGATGAGGATTTCACATGTTTTCTGAATTATGCCTAATTTTGTAGTAGGCTAAAGGCTTTATATTGATAGCCTATTTTTAACAGTAGATTTTGCTCTTTTGTGCAGAGATTTTTTTTTTCCCCCCTCCGGTTTGGGATTCTCCTAGCTCTGCTCAGAGTGGGTTGAGGAGAGATGTTGCCTTTCTTTGATGACTGTTGTGAATTCCAGAGTTCTCTTTCTTGTGCGTAACCCATTGTGTTGCACACGAACTGGTGAGCCAGAATGGAACTGCTACATCCCCTGGTCTCAATCATTTCTGTTGCATTGATAGACACCTTTCCCTTCTTTTCAGGAAAGTGCAGAGGAATACTCTAATTCCAAGAAAAGTACTGAAGAGGGCAATATTCCCATACTGTCTACCTCCCAGCATAAATGCACAAATTCTAAAGAAGGTAAGTTTTGAATTAAGGCTATGTAGAGTTTTCTTTTTTGTTGATGATTTCTAGAAATGGCATCTATCCAAATTAAGCACTACCTAATTAATACCGTGATACAGAGAACTCGAAAAATACTGCTGTCTATTTGCATGTGAAGTAGGAGACACATATGTCATGTATTTTTCATTCTTTTCTGAAAACTTTTTTTCACCCTAGTCACCATTGTTAACTTTGAAGATGGTAGTGCTCTTTTAGCAACCCATGATTGCTGGGATAGAGCAAGACTTTTCCTTTAGCGAGCTTGCTAATAGAAGATAGCTACACATTTATCAGTTTGCCACCTGGTAACGTAGCTGCCTTGGTTTTTTTAATTTTTTTTAAATCCTTGGTACTCCTGTATATACTTGATCTGGTTAGAATTTTGATTTGTTAGCTTCATGCAAAATTTCATAGCTTTTTGAAGTTTGCAAAGATGATAAAATATACTTAATATGTCAGAGCCAAGAATGAGATATAAACCTAGTAGTTCTTTTGCCTTTGGGTGATAGTCATCAGATCTTTGCCATCCATATTAGATATGGTGTGGTCAGGTTAAATGAGTTAATTGAATTTTGGAAGTTTCCCCCAAGCCCTACTTGATAAACTTATCTCCTAAAATTTTTTCTGCAAAGATGTATTTTATGGAATGATGGTTTCTAGTACCTGGTTCACATTTGGAGCAATGGCAGGTTAGACCTCTAGTAACTTCGCAGACAGTTATGCTGTTGAAGTTGTTTCAGATTTTTAGTTAAAATTGAATCAGTTTATCGTGCTGGATTATTTTCTTCAAATTGTGTTTGAGTATATAAACTGTATTTTGCGTTATCTAGTTACCTTGGAGCTTATTTCAGTCTGTATGGCGTCAGATGTATTGTTTTTTTAAATGCAGGTCCTTATTTTCTACTTAGAAGGCTGTTTAAAATATAAGAACAGTCAAAATCAGGAACTAGGGAGCTAAGAAACTGGGGGAAAGAAAACTTAAGGGAAACTTAAAATCCCTATAGGAAACAAAACTTAAAAGTTTTCAGTGGGGGAGGGGAGGCTACTCCCTTGGCCCATATCAGTAGGTTATCATTGTATAGTTGTGAAATGAATGAATGAGCTACACAGTTAACCACTTTTCCAAGAATTTCGTTTTCACAAAACTCCACCCCCTGAAGTGTGCTGAGGAAAGCCAACTAAGCACAAAAGATGGGCAAAAAGAAAAGCTGTTTAGTAAATATCTGAAAATATCAAACTCTAGTGCCAATTTACGAATGTCCCAGTTCACTGCTTGAGAACCTCTCCTGTGTGGGAGGAGGGGGGAATAAAAAAAGACAAAAATATATAAGAACAGCTAATTCAAGAGGCTATGTAGTTTGTAATTTAATTTTGAGAATTAAATAGCTTAGTATTTTCAGAAGGGTGTATAGATAGAGGACAGAATTTTTATACGTGGAAAGAATGGCCTATTTCCATACCTTCCATGAGAATTTACAGAGCTTGAACAGATGAAGATAACTTTAATATCTGTCTCAGGAGTTTGGTTTCTGATAATTTCAGCAATGAGTAAGTAAAACGGAGGTTGAAATTTCCCAGAGCACAGATGGGCAGGATCAACGTAATTTGTAAGTAGATGGGATAATCTTTTGTTCTAGCACGGACCCATTTATTGCCAAAATTTTTTCAGCCATATGTACCTCAGCACATTTAAATATCCATGGTTGTCACCGTATGTTTAGTGCATTAGGAGAAAACGTAGAGGAGAATGAGAAAGTAGGAAAAGAGTAAAGCACAACAAAAAATTGCATGATGGGAAAGAAAGAAAAGAATTTCATGCATTAGCAACAAACTTTAGGTTAGGAACCACCTTGAATGTCATTTAGATGTATGACACAAGATCTTTTACCTGGAATATGTGGGTCCTTAATGTTTTGGATTTGCAGTGTTTTTAGATTTATTATTGTATAGATATTTTAACTCCAAAAGGGCCCATTGATCCAGAAGGGACATATGTATATATTTGGACAACCTAGAGTTCAGCATTTTATAGTGGTTATTACCTATCAAACATGAATTCCTGAGAAATGTCCCAAAATATATGGTGCCAATGAGCCTGCTTTGGCAACCTTATGGTTGCATGTGTCATGGTCTATACCCCCTTGCATCTATGCCAAGGTTTGGGCCTCTGTGCTATCGTCGTTTGCAGTTCAATGGATCAAGCCATTTTCAGATACCATGTACTAGAGCAAGTCATTGTTTAGTTATTACATTGGTAGGAATGTTTAAAATGACAGTAAGTGACCATTTAGAAATCCTTTTAGAACAATGCCATTGTTTGGATGCTTTCAGAGTTTAGATTTCTGGATAAATGATTATCTACTTCTAGTGACATTACTTGCTAATGAAGCCTAAACAGGGGAGGAGATTTGGGCTCTGCAACTGAGACAGGTATTTGATTTCTGATTCTTTCTTACTGGGAGTAGGAATTTCTTTTTACCTATATTATAAAGAGATTGTAAGTGTTATAAAGAGTCTTAATTCTTAAGGGTTGTGTACATAGTTATCCTTTTCATTTGACTTCTGTAGATGAAGACTTGATAGAAAATTTAACCCAAGATGAGACATCTAGGCTGGACCTCGGGCTTGAGGAGTGGGATGTAGCCGGCCTGCCTTGGTGGTTTTTAGGAAACTTGAGAAACAATTATACACCTAGAAGTAATGGCTCAACTGATTTACAGACAAATCGGGTAAATTTCATGTTTGAAGAGAAACTTCTTTTTTTTTCTTTTGAAAGAGTAGCACTCTTTGTTACTCTTGACCACACATTGCATTCTCTAAGAATTCTCATACATTGCTATGACTTTAAGTGCCATTTGTATGCATATGATGCCCAAGTTTATATCTTCAGCTCTGACCTTGCCCCTAAATGCCCAACTTCCGTATCTAGCTGCCTACTCAACACCTCTACTTAGATGATCTGACATTTAACAGGTTCAAAACGACTTTTTTTTTTAACCAAACACTTTTATCTAGTCTTTCCTTTTTCATAAGTCTATCTTCTACCCAGTTATTCCAGCTGAATATCAAGGGATGTGGTTGATATCTTTCTCTGTCATTTGCCACATTCAGGTTATCAGCTGATTACCTGATATCCAAAACATCCAAAATCAAACCAACTACTCTTTATTACTTTCATTGTCATAATTCAAGCCATCATCATTCTGCTCCTTTATCTTCTTTTATATTCTCCATTGTACTTCTCACCTGGTAAAATGATGATTATATTTTGGTTATGTTTATTGACTATTTAAAAACGTACTCACTGAAACGTAAGTCCAGGAAGTCCAGGTCTTTTGTATCATTAACCACTCCATATTCTATTGCTTAGTACCTACAACAGTATCTGACACGTGATAGGTATTCAGTAAGTATTTGTTCAGTAAATGAATAGAGATACAATGGCAAAATAGTAAGTTGTCTCTTAACGAATATTATAGAAAAGCATGTCATAAAATGTCCATAGTTGAATATAGAAAGAAAGAATTCAGAAAGAGGAGAGGATTGGGTTACAGTCAGTATTTCTCTCGTTTCTTCAATAAACATCATTGACCATTAAAGGAAAAAATACAACACAGTAGAGTGTTTTCTAGGTTTGCAGAGTGCCAGTTATTGAAAGGAATATAGGGAATGATTCTACTTAATTGAGCAACTATGAGTCTGTAGCTTTTAAGCTCTTCAGTACTGTTCCTTAGGTGTTACACCGATTTACTGTTAAAATAGAAAATTTCTCACCAGGCGCCCTTACATCCATCCATTTCCTTTTACATAGTAGGTGCCGAATAGACGTCCATTGGAGAAAGGCTAGGTGTTTTTTGGAGATATGTGAGGACATTGAGTTTTGGGTTCATTTATGTTGGTTCAACATCTGATAAGCCTCTGACTACAAAAACTCATGTTTGTTTTTTTCTGTTAGGATATGGGTACTGCCATTGTTTCAGATACGACAGATGACGTGTGGTTTTTGAATGAGCCAATATCTGAGCAGTTTGGTGTTGGAATAAAAGTTGAAGCTACTGATACTGAACAAACAAGTGAAGAAGTAGGGAAAGTGAGAGACAAAATGGTATGTTGTGGAAATATTTCACATTGATTGGATTTATGTGTGTAAGGTATAATTTGTGCAGCTCTAGTGACCTGACCTATACTATATACCTCTTTGTATAACAATGACTCACATAATCACCCCTCTTTTGCTTTTTAATGTTTCTCTACATCTAATTTTAAGATTCACACTAAGTTAACCAAGGCTGCCTCAAAAATAGGATAGAACTTCATGGGTAAAGCTCCTTCTTTGTTAGAAGCGGTAAACTCCCCTTTTCCTGCTTACCTAGTCTCTCACTATCACTGCAGAGTTTTTTCTTCTGGAGACTTTGCTTTGCTAGCAAGGCAAAGTTCTAAATAGCTGCAACAGCCTGTAGGGAAAAAAAATCCTTATTTCTTGGACATCTCAATAGCTTTCATAACTATTTTATACTAAAACGGAAATAGATGAAGTCTTCTTACATATTACAAAGTTTCAATATGGGGGAAAAAGAGAGAATTCAATACACGTGGTGTGACCATGTCAAGATGAAGAGTTGTACAAGCATGTGCTCAAGTTTCAAAAGAAATTGGGCAGCAGATCCAGTGCCTGATAGGGGCAAGATTCTCAGAAAATAGCCACTGAATAAATATAGGGAGGGAGGGAAGGAGGGGAAGGGAGGGGAGGGGAGGGGAGGGACTTAAATGGGGCTATCCTTTCAATTTAGAAGATTTTCATAGTAATTTGGATTCCTGAAGGATATCCTAGTATGTTTGTGGTAGGCAGATACATGCTTGGGTTCTGCTAGACTAATTTTATGGGTAGCATGAGAAGAGAATGCAGGTGTCTAGAATGAACACAAAGGTGACATTTGGAAACTTCTATAGAAAGATGACACTTAAAATACATGAATTTTTGTGAGAAAGTTGCTAAACAGAGGGTCATAATTGTAGTATAATGGTTTTATTCTATTTACTGTGTCAGAAAACTAGTTTTAATTTTTAGAATTTCAAGTTCTAAATTTTAAAATTTAAAAGACATTTCCCACATTTCTTTTTGTTTTCCTGGTCTGTGGGCATGTTGTAGGAAACCCAGTGTGTCACATTAACTAGTTGTACTTTTGAATTTGAAGTAAAATTTTAAAATACTTTGTTTTCATGCTTCACATCTGAGTTCCTTATTTTATATAGTGCTTTTATAATGCCTACCTGGATTCCCAAGATAAATTTCCACACTTAATAATTTGTAGCTTTTCTACTTTGATATTGTTTATTTTCTGTACAGTAATAAATTTGAGGACCTTCTCCCTTCTGAATGCAGAAGATATTTGGTAATCCTCTGGTGTTACATGTGTATAGAATCATGTTTTTGGTCTCATATTTAAGTTACCTCCTTTTTCAGTGGTAGTGATGGGTGTAGAATGTAAGTTTTAAATTGAAGTTCTTTTGTCTTTTCTACTCTCAGGAAATAGGTAAACCTTACTAAATGAGATGTCTTTGCTGTCACAGGTGACTGAAGCAGGAAAACATGATGACCTTGAGGACTCTAACTCCATATGTGACGATACTGATGTAGAGGTTGCCTCTGAGGTATGAATCTCTAGTCAGAGAGTTGTTTTGCACCACCCATTTCTTCACATGTTCATGTTGCAGCAGTTCACTTGTGGTGAAGAATGCCACTTCCCCCATTTTTTATCTACCTTTCCTGAATGTTAATAGATGTTGGTTTCTTTACATTTTGTTAGAGGTTTTTACTGGAATTTCAGAAGAGGAGAGGAGTTTATCTAATCCTCTTCTTACCTTGAAAAGGGATGACTTAAATTCCTCTGTATTTTTCTCCCTGCTATCAAAACTCTTTGGACGCAATACTGTGGGTATTCAGTTATTCAGAATAGTCCTATACTACTCTGCCCACTAAACACCTCTCTGTAATGCCAATGAGACCTATAAGCTATCTAAAATTCTTTGTCAAGTGTAAAAATAATATTTTCAGTGCTTTCTTAAAAAGAAACAAATGGAAACTGGCTTAATTTCTACACAGGTTTATATTAATGGAGGGCTTTTAGTGTTAAGCTGTTAGGAAATAGTTATGGAATTGTCACCAATTGACAACTTAAGTTTAGACGCACATATGTTCCTTGGTTTTCTATTTTCATGCCAGTTCCCTATTTTCCTTTTAGTACTTATTTCCCTTAGCTAACTCACTGTGGGAAAAAGGGTAGGGAAAGGAGAAGAAGGGGATTTTACATTTTGCTGCTTGGGTTGTCTCTGGTGCTGTTCCCCCCCCTACTTCTACCTCCCACTGTTGACCATTATGTAATTCATTGCAGATTACCTGTCTGTCCATATCTAAGTAATAAATGTGCAATATACTGGTCTATTAAGTGTTCTTGACTATAATATAAACAGCAAAGATGAATGTTTCCATCTTCATCAGACTTCGGTGGCTACTGGGGCTCAGAAAACCCGTTAAGCAAATAGACTGTATTTCATCAAAGATGCCATTGAATTTAATAAGCCCTATTATTTTATGTACTACTAGAAAAGAAAAATTGATGCCAATTAGGCAACGACACACCATCATTTATGAATTCCAAATCTTTATGAAGTTCCTTTGAGTATTTGTGTAGCATTTCAGATGAGATCTGAGGATCTTCAACTGGTAAGAGATGTTTTGAGGCTCTCTGGAGAACATCCCAGTTTAACAAATGGTTGTGTCCCTGCCTCTTGGAATAGGCAATTGAGTTATGACTTCTAAACTCGAAGTGCTTGGCCTTCATTCTGAAAGTAATCAAGTCAGCCTGTGTCAAATCATTGATCCTGTCAAAGCCAGGCAATTATCCACATTAAATACCCTTGAGTTGTTCCAGGTAGTTACCTTTGAATTAAGCAAGGCATGTAAAATTTATTGAGCTCTAGTATCCCCTAATTTGAAGATGGAGAAGTAGGTAGGAAAAAATTACTTGGCATTCGAGGACAAGAACATTCATTTTTCAGAGGGTGTGATTTAGGCATACCTATGGTCCTGAGAGCAGTGAAAGAGCATGAGTAAATTAGTAGTTTTCTCCCCCCTTCTGCCTTCCTGTCCCTTCTTCCGCCCCCTTCCCCCACTTCTTCCATCTCCTCCCACACCCCGTCCAGTTCAAGTTGTTTCTCAGTCTAGTTATGTAGGACACAGCTCCCTGGCTTATGCTGGTATTATGAGTCTTGCACTACTCCCGGCTGAGGTAGGTTGCCAGTCATCGGTCCCACTCACGCTGGCCGCCGGTCACTCAAACGCTGGCCACTAGCTGCTTGTGGCAGCACACGGTAGCCCACGGCTGCCCACAGCAGCTCAGCTCTTGGGAGATTCATAATCTTAGCTGTAGAGGGCGCAGCTCACTGGCTCATGTAGGAATCAAACTGGCGACCTCGGCGTTAGCACTATGCTCCAACTGGGTCGGCCCAAATTAGTAGTTTTCAAATCTCATAATTGTAGCTTCTTTTTTGCCCAATTTTATAACATTTCTTAATTAGTAGGAAGGAATGAGAGTATTATCTCTTCTTAATTCTTTAGTCTCTTACTCAATATAACAGTAAGTTATACAAAGAAATGACCTAAAAAGAAGGCAATGGGGAAAAGCAAACAATGTAAATTCCACTCCTACTGGATAGAAAGCCAAAATAATTACTTTCTTTAAGATAGCTATGTCAAATTTTGGCTTAAAATGGCAGTTGTGTCACTGTCATTATAAAACTTCTGAGGAGTTTCTTAGACATACAGCTGTAGAAATTGTTTCATTTCTAGGCTAGCCCACTGGTGTGGAATGTCTGGACTCTTACTGGCTTAGTGAGATAATGAGAATTTGACCTACCCTCCCTTTTTCTCAGCATCATATTCTCCACTGAAAATTAATTGGCTACACTTGTCTTTGTAGGATGAGTGGCAGTGTACTGAGTGCAAGAAATTTAACTCTCCAAGCAAGAGGTACTGTTTTCGATGCTGGGCCTTGAGGAAGGATTGGTATTCAGATTGTTCTAAGTTAACCCATTCTCTTTCCACGTCTGACATCACTACTATACCCGAAGAGAAGGAAAGTGAAGGGATTGATGTTCCTGATTGCCGAAGAACCGTATCAGCTCCAGTTGTTAGACCTAAAGATGTGTATAGAAAGGAAGAAAACCCAAAACTCTTTGATCCCTGCAATTCGGTGGAATTCTTGGATTTGGCTCACAGTTCTGAAAGCCAAGAGACCATCTCAAGCATGGGAGAACAATCACCTAATCTTTTAAAACAGAGAACAGTTATAGAAAACATGGAGGATTGCCGGAATCTCTTGAAGCCATGCAGTCTATGTGAGAAAAGACCACGAGACGGAAACATTATTCATGGGAGGACAAGCCATCTTGTCACTTGTTTTCACTGTGCAAGAAGGTTAAAGAAGGCTGGGGCTTCATGCCCTATTTGCAAGAAAGAGATTCAGCTGGTTATTAGGGTTTTTATAGCATAGCTGAATCAGTGAATGACAGAAATGTTAAAAGGACCAGGTCACATATCAAAACTTAAATATTGAGCATCTCCACTCAGTGTGACCCATTGTATCTGTTCATTTATTCATATAAACATCTGTGTTACAGGACATTTTGCTTCTAAACTTACATGGAAATTGAGAATGAGTTCTTTAGAACTAGATTATTAATTTGGGAATCCATTAACTTACGTTAATGACTTCATTCTCTATTAATTTGGGAATCCGTTAACTTACATTAATGACTTCATTCTCTATTCAAAGATGAGGATCTGGGAGGGAGCAACTACCAGACAAACAAAAAATAGGATCATTTAGTTAACCAAATTACTTGAAGATTAATCCTTTCTTTAGTTAATTTTATTCTCTAATTTTCTGTTAGGGAAAGTTCTCTTTTATTTTTATTTATTTTTTAAGAGTTTTATTAAAATATGTCTAACATATTATATTAGTTTCAGGTGTACACCATAGTTATTCAACATTTATAGACCTAAAGACTCGATCACCACAAGAAGTCCAGCAGCCATCTAACACCGTATCACGCTATCATAATATTATTGACTATATTCCCTATGTTATACATTACATCAGGTGTATAGCATAGTTATGTATTTACATAATTTAAGAAGTGATTCCCTCTAATTAGTCTAGTCTTTTTCTTCTAATTTTAATTAAAAAAAATTTTTTTATACTGGGGAACAGTGTGTTTCTCCAGGGCCCATCAGCTCCAAGTTGTGTCCCTCAATCCAATCTTGGAGGGCACAACCCACGGGCCCATGTGGGAATCGAACCCGCAACCCTGTGGTTCAGAGCTTGCGCTCCAACCAACTGAGCCATCCAGGTGCCCCCAGTCTTTTTTATTTTTAATTCAATTGCAGTTGACAGTCAATATTAGTTTCAGGTGTACAGCTTAATGGTTAGACATTTATAATACAACTTACGAAGTGATTCCCCTGTTAAGTCTAGTTATTGATCCTGACACCACATGTACAGAGGGTGCCAAAAACATGTACACACATTTTAAGAAAGGAAGACTGTGTTAAAATTGTAATACTCAACATATACCAATAACAAAAAACGAATACAAGTCACGTTTGACTTCTGCAGTTATAAGAGGGGCTCAAAGTGGTTCCCATCAGCGTCCAGACACTTCTGATTACAGCGAACTACTGCTTGAGCAACGTTGACCAAAGTGTCTACTTGTGTACATTTTTTTGGCATCCCCAGCCGTTATTAAAATATTGACTATATTCCTTATGCTGTATTTCCTGTTAGGGAATGTTCTTAGACATCAAAACCAAGGTGGCTTAGAAAAATATTAAAGCTAACAATTGAAAAACAAATAAATTGAGTAGTTATGTAGTGTTACAGATCACTTTATGTTGTAACCAGGCTGCATAGTTCAGAGAAGCCAAAAGAAGTCTTGAAAAACGAGATTTTTTTCTTCCATGTATGCCTATCAATCGTTTCTGCTAACAGACCCCTAAGAGAATTTTGAGTACATATAATCTTTTGCACATTTTAAAAATTGAGGTGTAGTTAGGAAATAATAAAGTATTCCCTTCTGACGAATTGTAGGCATCTGAGTAACCACCCAAAACAAGCTTATAGAAGAATATTTCTGTACCTGAGAATATTCCCTTGTGTCCTTTCCAGGTAGTCCCCCCATCATTTCTTGGCTCTCACCCTAGATTAGTTTTACTTTTGCACATGTTTATTTTGACATCTAAATTTTTAAAATAAATTTAAGTACTTGCAGAAGATATACTATCCAATATATTGGTTATGTGCTTTAAAAATAATTTTTATCAAAGCCTTGGAGCTGCAGATTTAGCTGATTAAATTTATAGAAAATGTCCTGTCATATAAACTGGCAAAGTCTGTTCTCATAAAATTAATTAGTCAAATCAGACATTCAGTCAAAAAAATGTTTGACCTTTTTAAAAAAAATTTTTTGACTTTATTTCAAATAAATGTGTTAACATATATCTCTGGTAGAACCTTCTCAGTTACAGTTCTAAAAAATATAAGGCACAGACTTTTTAACCAAAGCCTCTTTCTTTGCTTTACTCTGTCCTCGTTGTCTTTTGAGAGAGTTGTCTGTTTTGTGGGGGGTTGTTTTTGTCCTTTTGTTTGCCTCTGGTTTTTTTACACTGTGAGGCAGTGCCCCAAAGTAAGATTTTAGATGCTTGATAGGCAATCTTTCTTTTGAAAATAGGGAGTATGGCAGTTGTGAAAATGAAAGTAATTGAAGAGAAATGTTAGATCTGAATAGGCTTTGTCTGAGCACATCGATCTTTGGATAATACATACAGAAATTGAAGATCTTTAGATTGATTTCCTTATAGATAACCGTCTGAATCTTGGTGAATGCCCTGGGGTATGAATATGTCATTTTGAAGAACAAGGTCCTAGAATTATCAAATTTAAGGATTAAGAATCAGTTTCATTGTCTGTTAAAAAAGACCAACTCAACACCCCCCCACACTCGTCCCCACCCACCCCCTCCATCCTTGAGATCTGGGCTAGGGATTTCCATTTGAACAAGTGTTCCTGCTGCAGGTGGTCAATGGACCTCATTTTCAAAAGCCTTGCCCTTAAAGGAAGGTTTTTTCAGGTACTGGAAGTTGAGAGAACAAGATCCTTTTATTTAGTGTCATATTTAATTTCTAGAGATTAAGTTTTGTTAAAGTTACTGAGTTTTAAAACTAGAATGCACTCAGGTACTCCTTTTATTTTGTACATGAGGCTAAAAGATGAAATGACTGCTGAAAGTCTCGGCTAGTGATACAGCTAGTACTAGAATCCAAATCTTAAACCATACTTGCTTCTCTCATTATTTGTTAGATATTTAAATGGTGGTGCTTGTTGAATTTGGAACAACTTAATAACCTTAAAATATTGGAGAATATGACTTGGCAGCCAAAATAGGACTTCAGAATAGTAACTTTTAACACTTTCTCCCAAAGGAGAAAAGGCCCAGTAAATGTCAGGCTTATATAACCATATATTACTCCTCCCACTGGGAGGACAAGTAAAGGTGACAGAGGAACCTGAAGCATTTTCTCCCAGTATTGTTCATTAGTGGAGAAAGCGGCTCCAACCTCTGGCTCTATAGGTAGAAGGGACAAGGGTATTCCCCCCAATAAGAACCAGTCCTTTGAGTTCAGTGTTTTGTTAGGCTGTGGTAAATGCTCTAAAACTTCAGAACATTTTTACTTTCTTCCCTTTACCCCCTAGTACTCTCTTCATATTAGTTTGACAGCCCTCAGTTTTGTTTTCTTGCCAGTGATAAAGGAGAGGCAGGGAGAGTTGGGGATCTGCACTCGTATTTTATGACTCATAAAATTGCAGGTTGCAGTGTTTTAGAAAATGAAATTTAAACATTCTTAAAATTTGGTTTGTAGATAGTTGATACTACACAGAATCCTCTTATGTGAATCAACTTTCCTCCTTTTCCCCTTTGTTCACCTGGGTTTTTCACTGTTTCCATTAACTGTAAGTTCTTCAATTAGAAGTTCCTAAGCTATGTGAGCTGAAAATATAATAAACCTACACTTGGTTTACTGTACCTCTATCAAGAACCATTTGAATGACTGGAAATTTTATAGAGAAGTGTATTTGCAGGAAGAGGTGGTCAGTGTTTCTTGGTAGCTTATCTAAAATCCAAGAAGCTGATTCTCCTGCAGATGGTTTTCCTTCATCCAGAGTCCTTATTTAATGTCTTCTGGGAGCATAGCACAGGAAGTAGAATTACTCATTTCTTGGGGGTAGAATGGGTCAAGGATCCTAAAAAGAGTCAAAGAGTGCTGTCAGCAATTTTTCCCCCTCCTTCTTCCTCCCCTCCCCACTTCAGTTCAAACCGTTGTTTCTGTCTAGTTGTGCAGAACCCTGGCCCATGCTTGTATTCTTATGAGCCTTGCGCTCCAGTTGTTCGTAGGTCGGCCTGCAGCAGCACATAGTAACCCACACCACGCCAGCGCAGCTGCAGGGAGAGCTGTTGTTCACAATCTTAGCTGTAGAGGATGCAGCTCATTGGCCCATGTGGGGATTGAACCGGTGACCTTGGTGTTAGGAGCCTGGCACTCCAACCACCTGAGCCACCGGGCTGGCCTGCAATTCTTTACCTGTAGGAAACTTGAAATCATCTCGATAGTTTTAGATTTTGTTCTTTTTTTTCAGTGCGACTGCGGTACAGATGTATTTTACTCACTGTCACTAAAGCAAGGCATAATTTGTATGAAAAGTCTTCATAGTTTACTACTATAAGATAAAGAAACTTTTGAGTTCCAAACACTACCATTTGTCTTTTAGTTGTACTTAGAGTGGCCATATGCTCTCGTTGTGCTGGTTTACCCATTTTTCAGCATCCTGTCTGGTTTGTCTCCGTCTCTCCCCTGTCACTCTCTTGTCTATTTGGATGTCAAATTGTATGATCTTACTAGTAGGCCATTGAAATCTGACTATGAGGAAAGGATTTGTTAAAGTAGGTGTCTGGAGTTTATTGTTTCTGCTGCCTCACACCATTGACTTGTGATTAATGGAATCAACTCACATTAGCATCTGATTTCTTATTTTAGTTGTCATTTAAATTAATATTTATGATCATGTTATTATCCTGGACAGAAAATACAGAGCAGAAATGACAAATCCTTAGAAAAACAAATTTCTAGATTATAGCAAAAAATGTCTCCCATCTTTTAATATTAACTCACTCTACTTGTACTGTACTTATATTTGGAATACTTTTGTATTTGATACTTAAATAGACTTTATAAAAATCGTAGACCACGCCTTTAAACTGATGTAACTATTTCTCCACAGTCCGTCTATGGAATATCATAGGTTCCCAATCCTAGGTTAGAACAATGGATCAGTGTCCAGCCAGGCCAGCCTCCAAACTGCCATGAACTTCTCTCATATAAGATTGAATCACTGCCAAGCATTTGAAATATGCTGTGTTGTGTTTTAATAATAATTTGTGTATATTTAGATGTATGTAATGCTTTGTGGGACATTATTTTGTTTGTAAGAATTTATTTTTAAAGGTCAGGATCAGTTGTAGCTTTTTAAAAAATGCCAGTTCAATGCAATGTTGGCTCCTTTGAAAAGTCATTAATGAGAAATTGATGAATGTTAGATCTTGGGTTCTGCAATGCTATTGTAGTGTTACCTCTTGTTTCTCTTTAGAAAGGAGGAAACTTGTTAACCAGCTATTTCTCCTTTTTTTTTCCCACAGAGAGTTATATGAACTTTAAAAATTACATGGCTTTAGATACTGTGAATTTTGTTTTCTGTTGAGCTAAGTATTTGCTTAAATTGTTCAGACCCATGACCTAAAGAACTAATTGATAGTTCTCCCATTCATGGGTGTACGTGATGTGCACACACTATCAAGACTGATAATGCTTTTGCTAAAAAATGGATATAGATTAGGAAAATGAGCCAGTTTAGAATCTGTACTTCAAAGATAAAGGAACCTGCATGTTCTCTCCTGTGCCAAAAGTAAAATGTACACTGTTTACAAATGTCTGGAATTTTGCACTGCCGTAGGGTATGCAGAAGCTACTTTTCTGGAATTTCCCGTATTTAAGATTAGTGGAGTTGCAGTTTAGCAAATGAAGAAAAATATTGAGGGCCCTAAAGCTAAACTGGAAATGAGTATCTGAAGTAGTTCTAGTGGGTCCCCAGACTTAATTTGGGGACGGTTTTTCCAGATTGCTTTGAGATGTCCTTTCTGTTGACAGCTTTCCCTGTTTGCCATGCTATATTTTTCCTGTATAGAAATCACCAGATCTCTTTTCTGTGGGAGAATGTCCCATAAGCATTTTGAGATCTTTTGATGCAACGAACATGTAATCCCAAATAATGTTGTTATTGGTGAATGTGGCATTTTTAAAGAAAAGATTATAATAAACCTACTCTTGGATTTACTGTACCTCTATCAAGAGCCTTTTGAATGACTGAAAATGTTAGGGAAGTGTATCTGCAGAAAGAGCTAGTCAATATTTCTTGGAAGCTCGTCTGAAATCCAAGATTCCAAATCATGTGTTCTTGCCTAGTCTTTATAAGCACCAAGTTAATAGCTCTGTGTCTTTTTGGTGTTTGCACTATGTAATTCTTTTATTTTTATTTTTTATTTTTTATTTTTATTTTTTAAATCCTACCTATAGTTTGGATCAACATACCACCACCTAAATGTAGTGCACTATGTAATTCTTTTAATACTTGTTGATTGTGTTGTGCTTGTTTTGTGTATTAAATATTTTTCATTTTGCCATTTTGTAGTGTCATTATTGGGGAAATACATAATTTTGTTTGTATACAGCAAAATCTCATTTTCTGTTTCTATATACAATCTTTGGTCTGATTTGTGGATGAAGAGAGTAGCTTTTACCCTAGAAATTATTGTACTCAAAATCAACAGTAACTTTTCATATTTCCCCCAGTTACCAATAGAGTAATGTATTTCATTTTTAGGTTCCTAATCCTGAAGGAAACCTCAAAGTTTTGCAGAGTATTTTTTAGCATTGAGCTAATTAGACGGCTGTGAAGTTTTTCCCCCACCAGGGTCCTGGAGAGTTAGAGAATATTTAGTACCTGCATGCCCTGAGGGATTTAAGGCAAGCCCCTTCAGAGGCACAAGTCTGTACCTAACTCTTCTGAGCCCGTGATTTGGTCAACTTGTCCACCTTCTTTGCCATTGAAGAGATTTCAAATAGCGAGCCTCTCTACTGAGTTTACAAAGAACTGCCAGGCACAGGGCTCTGTTTTGTGGTTTTGAATTGGGGCTAGTCGGTGAAGCGGTGTTGAAAGTTTGTCACAAAGTACACAAAATACATGCCTAGTATCTGCTAGGGTCTTTAGCAGTGGTTCTTTGAAAAGCTCATGAAATTTAATAAATCTCATAAAAAACATTTATTTTTTTATTGGGGAAAGGGAACAGGACTTGATTGGGGAACAGTGTGTACTTCCGGGACTTTTCCAAGTCAAGTTGTTGTCCTTTCAGTCTTAGTTGTGGAGGGGGCAGCTCAGCTTCAAGTTGTTGTCTTTTGAGTCTTAGTTGTGGAGGGTGCAGCTCAGCTCCAGGTTCAGTTGCTGTTGCTAGTTGCAGGGGGGTGCCGCCCCCCATCCCTTGCAGGAGTCGAACCCGGCAACCTTGTGGTTGAGAGGACACGCTCCAACCAACTGAGCCATCTGGCCACCCAGGAGCTGAGTGGCAGCTTCTAGTTGCGGAGGGCGCCTCTCGCTGGCCCATGTGGGAATCGAACCAGCAGCCCTGTTTCCCAGAGTTCGCACTCTAACCAACTGAGCCACCGGTCTGCCCAAAAAACATTTTATATTCACTTTCAGGAGCTTCATTGAAGCCACTGGTCCATGGCCTTCAGGTTCTGTTCTTTGGAGGGATATTGAAGGTGAGCCTGCCCACAAAGAGCTTGCTAGCCCACATGCTTTTCAAAAGGTCATTCCCTTAGAGCTAAGGCCATTAAGGTTAGGGAAACATCCCATCAGCTGTCCTGACGTTGGGGCCACCACATAATTGGCGCAGATTGGTGCACATGCACAACTTGTGGGGGCAACCTTCCTAGGCTGCAATAGAAATGCGATCCCCTAGAGATACAGCATACTCCTGTGTGAGGACGCCCTCAGGATCTGGTGGGAGGGATAGTACTGGAAATAACGGGTAGCATTAAAAATGAAAACAAGCAAGAGGGCCATTAGAGACAAGGATGAGGCTAGTTTCTGTGTTACACAACCCTTTCCATGTTTGTGACATCTTTAAGGTACTTGTTAATGATTCCAACTGCATAATGTGTTTCCTGTGTTTTTGCAACCTACTCACCTTCGTGCTTCAGATTTATCATCTTTGAATGTAGTCTTGGGGTCAAAGGGAGGCAAGCTGAAATTAGTAACAGCTAAACTGTCAGGCAAATTTAGTAGTGTTTGTTAGAATCTGCACAAATCCAACCTCTAAAGGTATAAAAAGAATTAGTGCTATTAGAAAGATTTCAAGTCTTGCTGCGTACATCTTCCCTGAACTCATTTTATTAATGTTTTACTTTTGCTTTTCCTCTTTAAGATAAAGGACAGGAGTTAAATTCATTCAGTAAATACTTTTTCTGTGTTAATATGAACCAGAACTTGCTTGATACTGGGAATACCACCGTGAATAAGGAAGCTCTCTCAAGTTGCCTACAGTCCAGCAATGGAGTTAGGGACATAGCACATTTTCCACATGGGACGAGGAAGCGGCAAAGGAAAGAGATGGGCCTGAAATGTTGAAGGGGCCGGTTGCTGAAGGCGTGACATGCCAAGCTAATTTGAAACTTATCTTGAAGGCAGTGGCGGTGCCATGCAAGGATTTTAAGCAGGAGACATGACCTCATTTTTCTGGCTGCATTGTTGGGAATAGACAGTGCTGCCTACAACAGTGAGGCTGTGGCAGCAGTCTGAGCTGGAATGATACTCCTGAGATGATGGCAGTAGGCCTGGAAAGAATGCTAATAGATAACACTTACTGAACACTTAGCAGGTGCTGACTTGTCATCTACTTTCCCACGAGGTATTTAAGGCTTAGAGAAATTAATAACCTGTCCAAGCCAACTAAGAATCACAGTCATTTCGTGGTTAAAACCATTGTGTCTGGGACAAAAGCCCAAAAGAAGTACATGGATTTGAGAGAAATTAAGGCAGAAATGACAGACTTCATGAATGTAGGTATGAGGGAAAGGAAGTCAAGGATGACTTGGACAACAGATGGATGGTGATGTCATTCATTGAGAAAGAATATGTGTAATACGATGTCATTCATTAAGAAAGAATATGTGTAAAAGAACAGGTTTTTGGTGGTGACAGGAAAAAATGATGAGCTTAGTTTCGGATGTGTTGACTTTGTACATATGAGAAGATCCAAATGGAAATGGAGCTCAGGAGAGAACTGGGCTATAAATATTAAATACCAGATGGACAGGTGGCTCTGTTGGTTAGAGCGCGAGCTCTGGGCAACGGGGCTGCCGGTTCGATTCCAACATGGGCCAGCGAGCTGCGTCCTTCACAACTAGAATGAAGTCAATGAGATGCGACTGAGCTGGCCGTCCGGGTGGCCAGATGGCTCAGTTGGTTGGAGCACGTCCTCTCAACCACAAGGTTGCTGGTTCAGACTCCCTCAAGGGATGGTGGGCTGCGCCCCTGCAACTAACAATGGCAACTGGACCTGGAGCTGAGCTACGCCCTCCACAACTAAGACTGAAAGGACAAGAACTTGACTTGCTAAAGTCCCGGAAGTACACACTGTTTCCCCATAAAGTCCTGTTCCCCTTCCCCAATAAAATCGTTTAAAACAAAAAATATTAAGTACTTCTTATGTGTCTTGTACTTTGTAGGTACTGGGGATACAGTGAGGAAGATGATGAATGTGGTCCCCGCTCTTATGGCTTAGGAAAGCTAACTAGTTAACACATAATATTAGTGTAGTAAATGTTATGTTGGGAGAATCCTTGCTGCTATGAGAATTATAGAAGAGGGGCCTCATTTAGTCAAGGGTTTAGGAACAATCTCTTTGAAGAAATGAGGAGCTGAGGTCTAAAGGCAATATAGGAATTAGGAGAGGAAGAGTGCCATAGATAAGAGGGAACATGTAAAGGCCTTTAGGTAAGGAAATAATGGCATCTGGGAAGACTACAAAGTTTAGTGTGGCTGAAAGCATGGCAGGACACAGTTGAGTATAATAAAGGAAGTATTTGGGATAAGAGTTTGAAAAGAATGGAGGAAGTCTGAAAGGTACTCTGGAGAATAGGAGAGAAAACAGACTAGGAACACTAGCAAGATGATTGCCTGAGACTCTCCCATCTCTAGACCAGGGTTTGTCAACCTCAGCACTAGTGACATTTTGGGTTGGAAAATTCTTTTTTAGGGGGAAGGGCATTCTGTACATTTTAGGATGTTTAGCAGCATCCCTGACCTTTATACACTAGACACCGGGAGCACAACCCCTCCCCCTCACCACCAGTTATGAGAATCAACATGTCTGCACACATTGGCAAATGTCACTTAAGGAGAAGCTCCTGGTTGAGAACCAACAGGCCCAGCCTGAGAGCTTTAGGACAAAAGTCACATGACTTGCAGATTCATGTCCTGGACCTGGGCTCTCAGTTCTACCTGGTTCTTCTGTTTTCCTAATAGTTGAAGTGATGATTCTAACCTAGAAGACAGTAAGAAGAAAGTGAAGACAGGTTACTTCACTTCTCCAAGCCTCAAATACCTTGTAGGGTAAATATGTCAAGTTGGTACCTACTAAGTGTGTGGGGAATATCACCTATTGTCATCATTCCCAGGAGGGGGCAGATAGGAAATGGAAAGCCCTAAAGAAATGGAAAGAATGGTGTAGTAGGAGTGGACTGACAGCAGAAAAGATAGGTCAATATGTTCTGAGAGAAACTGGTTCTAATAAGGCTCAAAGATTGTGGTAGATCATATTGTCTTCCAGGCCTTGGAGGGGATTGTGCTTCCTGCCCCACTGGCAGCAGGCTTGTAAATGAAAAGTGAGTGGAAATGAAGCATGCTACTTCTGAGCAGAGGTTTAGGGACTGCTGTGGGGGGTCATGCTCCTCCCCTCCGCATGAGGCTAGTGCACCCCAGAATGGGGCTTCTCCTTCAGCTTGGCTTCAAAGTTGACTAGGACAGAGAGCAGAGCTGTGACTGTCTTGCAGTGGGCAGATAAACATTTTGTTGGAAGCCACTGAGATTTGGAGGGTTGTTACCACACTGCAACTTAGTCTAGGCTGACCAGTACAGGGGTACAGCGACCCCAGGTGAGGGCAAGTGCCAGGCATGGCATCAAGTGAGAGGTTGAAGTGTCATGGAGGTGAAGTTCTTGGATGTTGAGGTGGTCGGTAATGGTCCTGTAAACCCGAGTGTTGGATGAGCCGTTCACATCACGTGGTATCACTGAGGATGGAAAGACCTTAGGAACCCAAAGTCGGTGATGGCGAGGGGAAGTATCTGGAAGGTTAGCAGATGACACAATAAAGGAGGCATAAAGAGAAGTCTAGGTCTAAGTGTCAGAAGAGCAGAGACTGATGTGCGGAGGGCTGATGTCGGTGCAGGAAGGAGAGGCCCATCTCCTATGCGGAAGGTCAGGTGGTGTGAGGAAATGACCACCAAGACTGTTGGGAGGAAAGCCAGGCATCCTTTAAGAAGAAGAAGTGGAGAAAAAAAGCGTTTGTGGCTGCAGGCAGGGATGTTTACCATGAAACAGTGTTATAGAGTACTGTTCACACCGTGTGTGGGGTCAAGAGGTGTCTGCTCTGCATCCTCTCGCCAGAGAGGATGTACACACGTGTAGGATTTTCTGTGCAAACCCAAGAAACTTTCAGTCCCCCTGAAACCTCCTGTGGACCCTAGATTAAGAACCCTGTGTAGAGCAGTAGCTCTCAGACCTTAGCAAACATCCGAATCACCTGGAGGGCCCTGCCGGCAGGTGGATAGGCCCGTTTCCACGGGTCACAGCCGGTGGGTTTGCGTTCTCTCAGGTTCCCAGGGGATGCTGGCATTGCTGGCCTAGGGGACCGTTGCTGTAGTCTAAAACGACGAGCACAATCCATAGTTTGGGGAGGGATAGGAACAGTGGGAAATTGTTAAGCATAAGTCATGGAGATAAGGATAGATTCTTTTGTTCTGCTGGACTCCTAGGTTTCAGTTAGGCAAATACTCAAATGTTTCTCTCTCTTTTTCACACACACACACACACACACACACACACACACACACACACACACACACACACCCCATTTCAGGTGTAGAGAAAAGGGAAAGAGGAGTGAGCTCTCATTTCAGGTTTAGGGCAAGGTGTGCAAAAAAATCTTTTAGGTTAACATGTCCTTACAACACCTTTACAAAGAGGGGAAATGATAAGCATTGCTTGATTGATTAACCATCTTCCTTCCTCTCATTTTGGGGTTCTTTCCCCTTCATCAGTAACCTTTTAAAGAATCCACTAGTAAGAAACTAATTTAAAAAATCACTAGTGGGAAATAAGCCATGTATTCAAATCAAGGTGAAGAGATATGAAACTTCAGCTTGCACTAAATGAAAAATCTTAAAATCCAGCAGAGTACACTGCTCGAAACTGTTAGGTAATTTCGGGAATAATTGCATCTGCTTTCTTCTCTCTCTCTCTCTACTTCTCCCTCTCCCCCGCCCCCTCTCACCTCTTCTCTTTCTCCTCTCCCCTCTCTCAATGGAATGATGGACAAATGAGGTAAACACCTCCTATTTCCTCTTCCCCTTGCTTCCATCACAGCCTGGGGTTGCGGCTTCCTCAAATAAGAAGGACCCATCATATCTCTGGCCTCTAACAAGCAGATGTAACCTTTATCTTCCACCAGAGGGCACCAGTAACCTATAAAACTTGAGAGGAAGGTCCTTTTGCCCTTAAAACAACGTAGTTGAATCTGCCTGAAGATAACCCCCTGGGTTTAAGTCTTTATTTAAATATTCTCACTTCGGGTGCTTGGAGGAATAATTTGTCAGATTCCTCTAAAATCCAGGAGGGAAATCTGGAGTAAGAAGATTAGCATAAATGGCTCCAACTCCACACCAGCCAGCAAGAGAATTACATTTCCGTTTTTGATTTTGTCCATTTCTAGCATCCATTCTCCGTCTCTTTAGACTATCTGTAACCTAGTTACAAATTATTCTCTTGATAATAAGCTATTACAGTTCCTTTCTTCTTGGTTTATTCAAATAAACTTAACTGCTGGTTTTTCCTTTGATGTATAGCCTCCCCCTTTTTGTCCCCAATCATGGTCAGCTTTCTTTCCAGCAGAGACAGGGGCATGGGGTGTGGGGAGGATCTGTTTCTGAGCCCCTGCCTTACTGCTGAGCCTCAGAAGCTGTTTGCCTGAATACCTTTGTGGTGAAAGTCTACTGATCGACCAGTACCCGTCACTGGAGCCTGTGTTCTTGGGGCAAGCTCTTTCTCCATCTGAGGAAGGGGGACAAGTAGGAAAAGTTCAGGCCACCAGCCATACAGCCTCCCTGAAAACATCACAAACTTCAGGGGAGCAATGATATCCAGTTTGTATCTGTTTTATACACACTATTTATTTTTCACCTGTCTTCGTTTTTTAATGTTAGGGAAAGAAATACAGACTCAGGTCAGCTTTCAACAGTGTGCCTAGGAATGCTGGCCCAGACAAGAAAAGCCTGAAGGGAAATCAAAAGTACATGTCATGCACCTTGTTAGGAACAGAGCCATAGAATGGGATGGACAGGACTCCAGAAATCTAGTACAACCCCTTATTGTTCCAAGAGGAGAAATGACATGGTCAGGGTCACATGGTTGGTTAATAGCAGAACCAGAATTCAGATCTGTGGGCAGACACACTCGTTCTTGTCTCACCATTCCATTTTCTAAATCAGTCATTATTTGTAACATTCACTGTGTGTTTAGCATATGTCAAGTATCAGTTTTATCTTACGTTAATCTTCACAGCAACCCTGTGAAAGAAGTATAGTGTTACATGAATGAGATATGTTATCCCCATTTTACAGATGCATAGAGAAGTAAAATAAAAGATATAGGAAAAAATTAGCCAGTGTTCTATTTCAGTGTTTCTCCATGAGGTTTTTATTGTTTTTTGTTTTTAATGGGACTCTCCTTTGCATAGTAGGATACTTAGCATCTCTGGTCCCCCAAGCATTAACTGGCCCACTCATTATGATAAAACCAAAAATTTCCAACACTCCCTCCCCCCAAATAGAGTAGAAATGGTCTTCCTGCTGGTTGGAACCACTGACTTAAATACATGGCACAGGAAAAGGAGTATTAAACAAAATTGATTTGCTGCTTTGGTTATTTTTATATTAATGAAGGTTATAAGATGGAGACAAGAGCAGGCCAAGAGGAGGAAATCCCTGGGGGTGGACATAGCTCTGGAAGGGAGGAGGCTAAATTAGAAAGGAAGGGAGTAATATTGGACCAAGGATCTTTGTGTATGGCTGCTGCTAAAACCTGGAGCCTGGGCAAGGTCCACCCTCACAAACCCGTACCTTCAGAGACCAGTCAGGTCTCACAGAAAAGGATAGGGGATGATAGGCCGTGCCCACCCAAAAGGGCCACCAACAACACCCGCCTCAGCCTGGTGTTTTCAGGTGGGAATGTGGAGTCACTGTTGACAGCCTTTCTAATATTTCAAGAGACTCTACCAGGCCAGGTTATTTTTTTTAATGATTTTATTGGGGAAGGGGAACAGGACTTTATTGGGGAACAGTGTGTACTTCTGGGACTTTTCCAAGTCAAGTTGTTGTCCTTTGAGTCTTAGTTGTGGAGGGCGCAGCTCAGCTGCTGTTGTTAGTTGCAGGGGGTGCAGCCCACCATCCGTTGCTGAAATCTGAACCAGGAGTCTGAACCGGCAACCTTGTGGTTGAGAGCCTGCGCTCCAACCAACTGAACCATCTGGCCACCCAGGAGCTGAATGGCAGCTCATTGACTTCATTCTAGTTGTGGAGGGCGCAGCTCGCTGGCCCATGTGGGAATCGAACCAGCAGCCCCCCAGATCTCGCGCTCTAACCAACTGAACCATCCGTCTGGCCCCAGGCCAGGTTTTTATGGGAAATCTCTCTGTTGTAAATATTGGATTTAAAAGATGGTTTTAAGCTTTAGGCCACGAAAAAAAGCCTGCAGGTGATTTGGGTAGTCTGTGACCTGCAGCTCAGGTCCTCTCTGAGGGGCCATTCCATCTAAGGTGTGTGCCCACCATGCTGGTTGACAGAAGGGATACAGATTTCAGTACACACAGAAGGAATTTACCCATCTGAGTTGGCAGCCAGTGGGGCAGGGTGGGCAGAGGAGTGGTGAGCTTTTCTTGGCGCACGGCTCCACTGAGGCCAGGGGGCCACAGGAGCTCCTGTCCCTTGTGGATCTGAGATCTGCAATTCTGGGGCTGTGATTCCATGAAGGCAGAGCTGCGAAAATTCTTAGAGGCAAGCCAATGCCTACAGTGCCCCCAGATCAGGCCCATGGCAGTGGCTTCTTTGCTTGGTCCTTTCATTTCCCCTAATGTGTAGGAATGGGGAAAAGAAGTCTCTGCTCCCTGGAGGCCCTTGGCCTTGGCCTTGGCTCATGGTATTGGCAGTTTTCAAACTCAAGCTACTTTTATTTTCTCTCAGCCAGTGAGTCCCTGACACCAACTGCAGAGCTAAACAACCAGTTTTCCAACCCAGCTGTTCAGCTACTCTGTGAGGTAAGTTTAAATGAACCTTTCTTTAAAACCTGTCGGGAGCTATCTCCTTCCCCCTGCTCTTTCCCCCCCATTAATCGAGCACAAAACAGTTACTCAGGAAAGCAGCATTTAATACATGGAACACTGGTGCCTGCAGATCCTCTATGGGGCTCAACCCCCCCTTCCACTTTGGGACCCTGATGGGATGTCCAACTGTTTAGAATGAAACTGCAGACTACAGTATGTGTGCTCTCTTGTTCTCTGGGGAGGGGCTTGCCGGGGCCTCTTGCTCTCTGGGCAGGCAGTACTGTGCTTTAAAAGCAGTGCCTTTGTCGGTTTCTAATTTGTAGCAGAGGGATAGTCAGATGGAAGGAGGTAGCCGGGCTTTGCCAGCCCGATTCCTGATGTGGAGGAGCTGTAAAATCAGGCCGCCATGTTAATATCTACATGCTAGGAAGTCTCTCTTCAGTTCTCCAGACCTAGTCAGTCTTGGGCTTCTGAAGTCTGTAACGACTCTCCTTCCTGGCTGCCCGCATCCTTGTACCCCGTGTACTGGGGCAGCTCGCAGAAGAGGGGTGGTTCTAAGCCCTGCTGCCTGTCATTCCTAGCCTGCATGCCCGGGCAGGCCAGGGTTTCTTGGGCTTCAGAAACTTCTGTGCTATAGACGGGAGGATGGTGTAGGTAAAAGCTGTTGACGAGTATGCAGCATGATACACAGAATGAATTCTGAGGCCCGGGAAGTGATTGTCTGGCTCTACTCCATCTCAACCCCCAGTATCCCCAGGAGTCAGTCCATAGTCATCATCTTCTTGCTTCTCTATTCAGCCTCGTACCTGGATGCCCTCCCTGTCCAGGTCAGCTTCCCATCCACCACCAGGGCAGAACTCTGCTGGGCAAGGGGATCTAGGTATCAGCATTTAACCAATGTGCCTATAACACACATTTTCAGAATTGTGAACAGGATTAGTTTCAGTTTTCAGATTTTTGGCTATCACAGATGAATAAAATAAGAAATAACAAAACACAACAACAACAACAAAAACCATATGTAATTTTTTAAGATAGGGACATCCATAGGGTTGCTAGCTTTTATTTAATCAAATAAGCGCATTAAAAGAATAGCAAATACTACTACCATATATCACCACAATCCTTTCCTAAAGGAAATGACATTTAATGCCACAAATGCATGAAGGACATAATCTCCAATAAAGGACAGTTCTTTGAAATCATAAAGCTCTGTGAAGAAACTTAACTCATTTTTTAAATTGCATTCCAGACGTAACATTCTTATCATGGATGTCCTCAGCCCTCAGATGGGACTGGCACTTGGGGACCCCTGCACTGGATAACTTTGCCCTTCCTACTTTCTGTGTCCATCTCTGTCTTTTCTGCTTTGGAACCTGGCCCATGAAAAGTGGATAATCATATGTGAGGAAAAGTTGTGAAAGACTTTGGAAAGGGCAAAAAGAAATTATTACTGGGTGTCCTGTCTAGTTTCCCTTGGATTAATTTTCCTTTCATTTTCCTTGAGCTGTTTTACAAATCTGTAAATTGTGCAAAGCTGATAAAAATGCAAATGATTTTGCCCATAGACATGCTAATTATATCCACTGGCGATGCAACTGGCTATTGTGCAGTGGATATTGATCAGCCTTGCACCTAATGGTAAATTACTCGCAGCTTTCCTGGTGGCTTCTGTATGTGTCTGCTCTTGGGATTTGCCTTGGAACGATTGTAACATCCTACTAGTTCCCTCATTAATTGATGAGTTAAATCACTGACATGTGTTAACTTTATATTTGTACAAACGTCTTAATCTTACATTTTAAAAAATCCTTTCACACTCAGCACAGTTATTATTTAGAATCAAAGGACAGATAAAGAGCTTCACAGACAAGAAAAAGGTAAAGGAGTTCATCACCACCAAACCAGTATTACAAGGAATTTTGGATTTCTTTAAGACAAATATAGATATATAATATATATAATAATAATTATATATAATAATATATATATAATATATAATAATTATATATATAATTATATATAATTATATATATAACTATATATAATTATATATAATTATATATAATAAATTATATAATTTATTTATATATTTATATTAAATATATTTGTATTTATATATAATTTTATATTTATATATAATTATATATATATAATAAAATGGCAATGACTATATACCTATCAATAATTATTATATTTTCAATGTAAATGGATTAAATGCTGCAGTCAAAAGTTGGGGCGCTGAATGGTAAGATAACAAAACCCTTACAAATGCTGCCCACAAGAGACTCATTTCAGATCACAAGACACATACTGACTGAAAGTAAAGGAATGGAAAAAGATATTTCATGAAAATGGAAACAAACTAAAACCTGAAGTAGCAATACTTATACCAGACAAAATAGACTTTAAGTCAAAGACTAACAAGAGACAAAGGAGGACCCAGGAATCCCACTTCTGGGTATTTATCTGAACAAACCCAAATGCTACTTCGAGGGGATGTGCTCATCCACATGTTCTCTGCAGCATTGTTTACAAAGCCAAGATATGCAGGCAGCCTGGGTGTCCCTGAATGGATGAATGGATAAAGAAGAGGTGGTACGTATATACCACAGAATATTACCCAGCAGTAAAAAAGAATCAAATCTTGCCACCTGTGACAAAATGAATGGACCTAGAGGGCACTGTGCTGAGTGCAGTAAGTCAGTGAAATGTCATATGATTTCACTTATTAGTGAAATCTAGAAAACAAAATAAATGAAACAGAAACACACTCATAGATACAGAGAACATTTTGATAGTTGCCAGATGGAAGGGATGGGTGAAAAAGGGGAAGGGACTAAGAAGTACAAATTGGTTTTTCCACAGTAGTCATGGGCATGTAGGGTACAGCATAAGGAATATAGTCAGTAATACTGTAGTAACTATGTGTGGTGTCAGATGGGTACTAGCTATATCGGGGTAGATGGGAGGGCGTTGGGGGCAGGATGAAAAAGGTGAAGGGATTAAGAAATACAAATTGGTAGTTATAAAATAGTCATGGAGATGTAAAGTAAAGCATAGGGAATATAATAAATAATATGGTAATAACTATGTATAGTGCTAAGGGGGTACTAGTTAGGGGATCACTTTGTAAATTATATAAATGTGTAACCACTATGCTGTACACCTGAAATTAATATAAAATAATACTGAATGTCAACTATAATTGAAAAATTTTAAAGGGGGAAAAGATAAAGGGAAAAAGAGGTTCAATGTCCCAAGTATAAAACAAGTAAGACTTGGAGATGTAGTGTACAGCACAGGAAATATAGTCAATAATATTGTGATAGCGTGTCACACTGATAGGTACGGTATCAGGTGGTTGCTGGACTTACCATGGTGATCACTTCTTTAGCATAGGGAATGTAATCAATAATGTGGTAATAACTATGTATAGTGCCAGGTGGGTACTGTTGAATAACTATGATGCATACCCGAAACATAATATTGTATGTTAGCTATATTTTAATAAAAATCTAAAAATAAATAAATAAAATACACGGCTTTAAAAAAAATCCTTTCACAATGACTACCTCTGAGCGTTGCTTTGCAGGTGGAATGAGATCACAGGTAAGCTGGTTGTAGGGCCTTCCACAGCTGGGACAATCCTTGCGTCTTCCTAGTTTCTGAGCTCCAGAGTACCCTGTGTTTTCACAAATAAAATCTTTTTTTTAAATTAAAAATTTTTTTATTTATTTGAGGATTGTTGGGGAACAGTGTGCTTTCCAGGACCTATCATCTCTATGTCAAGTGGTTGTTTTTTTCAATCTAGTTGTGGAGAGCGCAGCTCACTGTCCCATGGGGGAATCGAACTGGTGACCTTGGTGTTATGAGCACTGCGCTCTAACCACTGGTGTTATGAGCACTGGTGTTACAACCCTGGTGTTATGAGCACTGCACTCTAACCACTGGTGTTATGAGCACTGGTGTTATAACCCTGGTGTTATGAGCACTGCGCTCTAACTGGCCGCCCCCAGATCTTTTTTATTTTTAGTCTTCCTTTCTTTCTTTCTCCCTTTCTTTCTTTCTTTTATTAGTTTTAGGTGTACAAAACAACGTAATGATTAGACATTTATACCCCTCACAAATTGATCACCCCACCAAGTCCTCTGACATCGTACATAGTTTTTACAGTACCATTGACTATATTCCCTATGCTGTACATCCCGTGACTATATATATATATATGTATATATATATATACATATGTATATATATATGTATATATATATAATTATAGTTGACATTCAATATTATTTTATATTAATTTCAGGTGTACAGTGCATTACTTAAACATTGATATAATCTATGAAGTCATTCCCCCCGATAAGTCCAGTGCCCATCTGACACCCTACATGATCTTTACAACATTATTGACTATATTCCCCACACTGTATTTCACATCCCCATGATTATTTTGTGACTACCAATTTGTACTTTCTAATCCCTTCACCTTTCTCACCCATTTCCCAACCCCTTCCCATGTGGCAACCATCAGTTTATTCTCTGTATCTATGGGTCTGTTTCTGTTTTTAAACAAAATCCTTTGATTAAACTTTTCACATTACAGTATTAGTGACTTCGACTTTTTAAGCATTTCCACATTTCAAAAGAGGACCCTTAGAAAAAAATGCTTATCCAGAGTAATGACTGCAGTGGTGGAAATACAGAGGGATGCAGTATACAGGTGCTGTAGCTATGTGGGACCGTGTGCCTCTAAAATAACCTGCCCTGCTGGTATTCAGCTGCAAGGGATAGTTTGATTCTCCTCCCCCCACCCTCTCCCCAATGCAAGAAGCACCATCATTAGCATGCTAAGGAGAATAGGTTCTACCTTGTACTAGGATCTTAAAATATATACTTATTAAATCCTCTCCCCAGATCTGTGAGCTGGATATGTTTATCCATGTTATTGATGAGGAACTAGGAGAAGTTAAATGACTTGCCTAAGGTTACACAGCTAGGAAGTTGTGCCAATATTCAAATCCAGAGTCTGAATCCAGAGCTGTGGATTTGAGCCATGAAATAGCCCTCTGGTCAAGACTCCTCCCTCCATCAAACCCATCGCCACTGCTGAAATGCACTGCCAAGTGTTACACCTCTGTAAAGACATTGCTCCCACTAAAATGGAAATGACCTGGAAGGCATAATGCACTTGCAATGAAAATAATGTCAGAAACAAATTGATCTGAATCAGAGAACAGGTTGTGACTCAAGGGTCGGGGCACAGCCAAGAGAGGAGCAGGGGAAAGTGAGAAGGGAGTTCCGTGTAGCAGGGGCCTCTGTGCTCAGTGGACTGAGGGGTGAGGGGAGATTTGATAGGAGCAGGAAGAAGCTGGGGAGGGTCAGACAAGTAAATCGAGTCAGCTGGGGAAGAGCAGTGAGCATTATAGCCTCTGTCGTAGGACCCCGTATAACCGAGGAAGTTATTCCTGTGTTATTTGGTCATAGGAAGAGAAGTTTGCAGGCCTTAAAAGTTGTAAGGCTTCCTAAAGGTCAACCAGCCAAAGCCACACCCTCCTCTGCACTGTCCTGGGCCCGGCCAGGCATAGTAGGGCATGTGGACACTGGGATGGCCTGGAGGAAAGAGAACAATGAGCCAGGCCAATGCAGCGTATCTGCCAAGCAGGAATACTGGAGGTCCAGGCACACGGAAGTCAGGTAGGTGGGTGTCTCGGTGATGGATGTTAATTTCCTGACCTTCCCTCTCTGTTGAGTCCAGCTGGACAGACCCAGTGGCTCCAGGGCCTCTTGTCATCCTCTGAGCACTTTGTGATTAATGCACAAGTCACTTATTCCCACCGCCTGTCCCTGCTCTGTGCCCTCCTAGCTCCCGTGGACCCTTCTGCACTTAGGTAATTTACTCAGAAATTACTGTCCCTAGAATTTCTCAGCGTGCTCGGCGTACAGGTAGTGACCAGGGTCTGCGTGTGATTCCCCTGCAGAATTCTAACCAAGGATAGGTGAGTCACAGCACAAGGGAGAGACTTAAGTATTTGCAATGAAGAAAGCAGGGCCCAGCTGAGGCCAGAATCTGTCCTGCAGAAATCAGTCCTTCTTTCCTACACACTGTGGGGCTCAGTAGGAAAACAGTTCCACCTGGTCGTCATTCACGGGGGCTGCCTGTGGTCCCAGCAGGGTTTCACACAGGATGGTGGCCTAACCCTGGTTTGTCTGGGAACCAGACAACTGCATTTGAAGGAGGGGGAGGCCTCTCCCATCCTCCACACCTGCCAGCCGGATGCTGCCCCAGCCAATACAGAAAACGAATGATCCCAAATAAACACTTTCACTTTTTTTCAAAAAATATTTTTCTTACCTTGGCCTGGGATCCCAAAACAAAGACTGCATGTAAACTAGATTTAATGCTGATTTGGCTTCATGGGCTTTATAACTAATCAGATCAGGAAAGACAGAATCACATGCTGTTAACATTCATTCCTTCAATGACTGTTTAGTGAGTACCAGGCAGGAGAGGGGTTGTTTGTGTTATCTCACACAAACAAGCGCATCACATTGCTAATGCTTTGTGCTGTTCATTCTTCACGCTGTCGCAGAATTTATCTAATTATCCCCACCCCACACTATCCCCTACTTGCCTCCCTACCTTCTTCTACAGGACAGATGAAAATGTTTTTGCTCAATTTGAGGAAGCTTTACAAGGTAAAAGATGGGGGACAAATGCTCTATGTGCAAAACAAAGTCAGGGTTCTGAGTTCTTGAGAGTTCTCTTGATGGTTGGAGGAATGTGAATTCCTGTAACAGGTCAAACGGGGCTTCAAATAGGAACAAATCTTTTGGTGGCAAAGGTATATTTGACTTAAGACTTTCTAGCAGGAAGCCAGCTGCTGTGAGGATGAGAAGTCCACATTCAGAGGGCTAGAGATACTCTTTCTTAAAGAGCAGGGGCCAGAGCTCAGCTCTGCCCTCTGCAGAGCCAGCAGGTGTCCCTTTGCTGGTGGTACCCAAGGACAAGGGCTTCTGAGGATGTCGCATGTGCGTGTTCCCTTATTCCCCAACGTCCCCACTCTCCCCCATCGATAGTCCAATCCTTGGAGGAAAATGCACAAAGGGATGCTCCCAGGTTGCAGGACCAAATGTGGTCCATCTGGCTGAATGGGGAACTCACATCTCTGCTTTGGTAAGAAGCCCTTGCCAGCCCATCCACCAGGACGTGGTCCTAGCAGAGATAATGGCCTCAGTTTACAGAGCGCTGTCTTCTAATCAGATATTTACAGATTATTAGCACTGTCTTCTAATCAGATATTTACTCATTAACAACAACGCTGTGAGTTAGGTACTGTTATGACCCAATTTGACAGATGAATAAACTAAGGTCCAGAGAAGTTAAACGACTTGCTGCGGGTCACACAGCTTTCAAATGGTGGTATGAGGATTTGAATCTGGGCTATTTGCCTCCAAAGTCCACATACTTGATAATGTCTTTTCTGCCATCCTAGATGAGCATTCTCTTATGTTAGACTTTTGATTGCAAGCGACAGAAACCCAACCCAAGGACACTGCAGCTAGAGGAAGCAGCAGTCGCAAAGGCTTGGCAGCCCCAAAGGGAAGGTGTGTGGTCTGTGAGGATTATAAATTACTGGGGACAGAGATTGAGGGAAGTCACAGGAGGGATCTTTAGTTGGGCCAGGTGCATGGAGGCAGGGGCGCACAGCAGTGACCCCGAGCTAAGGACACCAATTGTCTTGTTCCTGAGGCTGGGGGTGAGGAGACACAGGGAACCAAGTATGGTTCTCTCTTCAGCCTGCGTTCCTCATACTCTACTCCAACACTCCTCTTTTTCCTCACCTATATTTTGTTGTTTTCCAAATCTTTTCTGCTTCCGACACCCCTGGAGAATGAGTGCTCCATGGAGGGAACTTTGATCTGTCTCAGCAATCTGGAAGGGGCAGTCTCTGGTACAGATTAAGTATGTAACTTGATACCTATTTCCATGTAAGCCTGGTTGTTTTAATTGAAGATTCAGTAGGAGGGGGTGCTGTGCCAGGCACTGGGAGCTGGCAGGGACCACAGGAGTGGATCAGTGGATTGAAGCCTCCTTTATTCAGGGTGTGTGGTCTCTGATTTATCTTTTTTCCCTTTGCCACTCCCCACTCCCACCTCTGCCAGTTTTGAAGTTTGAGTTCTCCCTGAATCCACACAGTGAACTGGCTCAGAGAGCCCCTGTCCCCCACACTCACCCACCTGTTGTATTGGGTGTGGCTGGGGGGTAGGGGGAACTGGGCAGCCTGGTGACCTGGCCGAGCACCTATCAGACACCGGTGAGTGGCTTCCTCCTCCTGCTCCTGGTGTGGACTTGAGCACGCCATTGGACCTTCCTAGGCTTCTGCATCATCCTTGATGTGTCAGGCAAGTGACTTGCCACTGCTCTTCCCAACCTTGTGCGCAGGGAGCAGCTAAAGGACAAAAGGAACAGAGGAAACCCAGTAAGCAGAGGCCCCAGTCATCTAGCTCCAGAAATGCCCAGTTCAGAGGGCTTCTGTCCCTCCCAGCAAAGTGTCCAGCTCCAAGGGACATCCAACTGTTTACCTCAGAATCCATTAGGCTCCTGTGGTTGGGGCCCGGGATGAAGGGAGGAGAGACTGGAGCTGCTACAGTGGCAGAGTGAATGGAGCGGCGGAGGTGAAGGCTGTGGGTTGACACACTTGGTAGATATGGGCAAGGCTGCTATGAATGCAGCGTCTTCCTTCCCTCCCCTCCAGCCAACTGCAGTGCTGGTATGAGGAGAGACATGGAACCAAGCATGGAGAGAGAGCTGGATGGACAGGGGACAGGTCCATTTTGGGAAGCAGGAGGGAGAGGGGAGGAGGTGCTGCAAGGGAGTAGGACAACCAGCCACATATCCCTGGGGCCTGTGTCCTATGAAAGACAACAAGGTCCCGGCTTGAGATTTGTCCATACACCTCCTCTGCGAATGCCTAGGAACCCCTGAGAATCAGGAGAGAAGGGATCTTGGAGACCTCGAGGACAACTGCTTTGCTCCACAGGTGAGGGAGGAGAGAGCAGGAGAGGGGAAGGGACGAGCTCAAGTTCTCAGAACTTGTAAGTTGCGGAGCTAATAACTGGATCTACTTGCTGAGGGTTTTACACATTTTTATCATGTCCCAGAAGTATCTCCCCTAAACCAAACCAATACCTGAATTAGGTAGGGTGGCTCTAGGTGTGACTTCTGATCGCGGGGGCCTTCAGCCCTAGCACTGAGCCTGTTAGATGGTAACTGTGTGGTACAGGCCAGAGCAGACTGGGTTGGGTCTGGGCTCCACCACAGTTCCCTTTGCCACTCTGGCCAAATCTTTTCCCTTGTCCGGGACTGCTTTCCTCATCTGAGGTCATTACAACTGCCATCTTGTGCTTCAGAGGGTCAGAAGCTAAAATGAGACCATCCTCTCTTTTCAAACACCTACAATTTAATTATAGAGTAATTCTTGACCCAGCTAGATGGGGATTCTTAAATATCCCTGTAAAATTTAGGAGACCTGGGCTTCACTAAGCCACATCATTTTTCTGGGATCCCAGGAATAAGCTGAAGGCCAGAGGGAGGGGAAGCCTGCAAGATGCCTGAGTGACACACCTTTTAGGCCGAGAGTACCCACCCTGGGTGAGAAGCACTGTGGCTTTATGGATCTTAGAGCTGAAAAGAGTTTACGTTTATTTTTTTTATGTTCTAGGTTTTCCATATGTGTTATTTCACTTAAGTGTCAATACTTCAGCAATTACTATTGTCGTCATTTTATGCACGAGAAAGCTGAGGCTTGGATAAACTTCGTATGTCAAGTCACACAGCAGGTAAGTGGCAGAGCCAGGACTCAAACCAGGGTTTGGTGGGTTCCAAAGCCTTGTTGCACTATCCACTGCCCCTGCTGGCCTTGAAGCCCTGGCCAGAGGGGGCACTGCAGAGGCCTCAGGCAGGGGCTCCCTGTGGTTCCAGGATGGCTTCCTCAGGAAGATAGGGCAGGGTGGCGGGTGCTCCCCTCCCAAGAGGAAGAGAATAGACTGAGTGGGCCAGGGTTGGCTCCTGCCATGGCTCTGCCAAAGTTCCTTGACACGTAGCGCTCAAGCCACCCCTCCCTCAGGAAGGCTGCTGGGAGCCCCTGGGGGAGCTGTCCCTGCCTGCACCCCACCACATGTCGCCTGGGCTTCTTTTATAGCACGTCTTTATGTTAAAATGCTTATGTTACTGCAATTAGTAGGAAAAAAGGCACACAGGGCTTCTTCGTTCCCCGCGCACTCCTGAGGCGGGACTCCATCACACATTGCTTAAGACACCTGCAGAGGCCTTGCAAAGAGTAGCAGGTGACCCAGGAATACCTGTGAGATGCAATATTAATGACCATTCCTAAGACTGTCAAAAGTGATTTTATATACATTATATTATTTACCCATCCATTCACATTCATACGCATTTACTGGGCCAACAATAACATGCCCAGAATTCACAAGATTCTGGGGATGCAAAGACGCATTAGACACCCTGCCTGTGCACCAGGAGCTCAGAGGGGGAGGCGGGGCTTTCCAGAGCAAGAGATGGAAGAAAAAAAAGAGAAAAAAACAAAAACTGAAAACAGAAAATTGCAGTATGTTGCAGCTAGGGGTCAGCACAGGCGCTGATGCAACCTGGGGAGGAGGCGCCCCAGCCCAGTCTGGGGGAGGGGGTGTGAGGGAAGGCTTCCAGGCTGCGTGGGACTGGGCCTGGCAGGAGCACGTCAACCAGGTGAAGCAGGGAGAGCGTGGAGTGAGGGCGGGGGAGCTGGAGGCAGGTTCTGGGGGTGATTGTACATGGTCGGTAATTATGTACTGTAAGGCGGGAAGTAGGAAGAATGGAAACACCTTTGATTTGAACATGGAGCGTTTTTTATTTCTCAAAGCACTTCCACATCTATTACCTCAAATCAGCCTAAAAGCAGCAGCAGCAGTGATAGCACTGAGTATTGACTCGGCCGCAGGCTGTTCTCAGGGCGTTTGAATGTTATCTTGTTGAACTCTCACCACAACCCCCACTAGGTACTCTTATCACCTTCACTGCATGGCGGGGACACTGAGGCACTGAGAGAACTGACATCTCGGGAGGTGGGGGATGGGCTCTGTCATTCTCACTGTACCGCTGATGACGTAGAAGCCGGGGGTTACGTGACATGTGTCTGGTTGTGTGACATACAGGAGTCCTGGGACTCAAACTCAGGCCTCTGGGCGTCTACCCTGCTGCTTTCCCCTGGAAGTCTCTCTGCCCCTCAGGACAAGATGTCTGAACAAAAGCAAGCCACCAGATTGTGACTGGAAATCGGTTCAGGTGGCCCTGGTATTTCTCCACTGGTGAGCTTCTGCCTTTGCCACTGAAGGGGTCAGGAGGTCATCACCAAGATCACCAAGAGCAGGGCTTTGAATCCAGCATTTCACCGGGTCAGCCAGCTGTTGGAAATGCAGAATGTATTCCCTCCCTTCTGGGCACAGACTGCCCAGGGTGCTTCACTCCATGCATCCTAACTTTGCAAAGATAACCAGCTCTCCCAAGTTCCTCAAAGGCTCGTTTCACTTCTGGGGCTGCCCATTCCTCACACCCATCTGGGCCAGCTTCTCCATCACCAAGGAAGCAGGGATCTTTCTGTTGGTTTCCTCTGGTCAGGCCGTGCACATTCCCTGAGGTCCCCTGATTTCCTTGTATCTCCCCCTGGGCTGTGGTCTGCAGTATAAACATGGTCCCCTCTGTAGGTGCCTCTTACTTTTGGAAACTTCTCTGATGGACTTACCTCTGGGGAGTGATATGCTCCTTACTGGCCGCAGCTGCAACTATTCCAACCTGCATCAAAGCACTCTTCTGTTAATCCCCAGTTTCTGAAATGGTTTTGTTTTTCCCTCTCTTCCTCCCTGTACTGTCTCTCTTGTCCTTCCTTTCTACGGTTTGCTCAGAGCACCGTAGGGCATCTGACAGTGTCCCTGACACTCGGCCCGACCACCTTCCTTGAACTACGACTTTACCTTGGCCCTCCAGCCAGATGCCCAGTCTGTGGCCTACTTTGCCCCCAAATGTGTCTCTCTACTATCCAGCTCTTTCAACCCTAAAATCTTCCATGGAGACTCCTGTTTTCACCCTCACGTGGTTCTGGAATGACCCCTGTCTACCTGTTCCTCAGGCTCACAAATCCTCAGTCACTGAGGCAAGGGGCAGAGTAGACAGGTAATTGGTTCTCAAGATAAATGGATCTGGTTTGAATCCTGGTCACAGCCAACAGCCATGTGACTTTGACCAAGACTTTACCATATTTCTTTGGGGTATTGTGCAGAGATCATGATATCCAAATTGTAAAGCATCTAGTAGTACTTATACAGTAAGCTTTCAACAAATGGTAATATTTTTTAATAATGAAGCGTTTTCAAAGGATTTCTATGATAATGAATTTGAAAGTGGTTGGCAACTTTAAAGTGTTTCTCCTTCTTGGCTGGAAACACTATTAGGGCGAGGGCCTTGTCTTTTGTTCACAATATCTGGTACATGGAAGGCCCTTGATGTATGTATTTATTTTTAGATGAATGAATAAACCTACACTGTCTTCAATTCTGATTTTAGGGTTAATTTTTAATATGAATTTTTCCTAATCATAAAGTAATACATGTTTCATTGTAGAAAAATTGGAAAATACTTTTAAAAACTATAGAAACGAAAACTAACTGTGATCCTACTCCCTAAAGAATAGTCATGGGGCCGGCCCGGTGGCTCAGGTGGTTAGAGCTCTGTGCTCCTAACTCCGAAGGCTGCCGGTTCAATTCCCACATGGGCCAGTGGGCTCTCAACCACAAGGTTGTCAGTTCAACTCCTCGAGTCCCACAAGGGATGGTGGGCTCAGCCCCCTGGCACCTTGAGCTGAGCTGCTGCTGAGCTCCTGGATGGCTCAGTTGGTTGGAATGTGTTCTCTTAACCACAAGGTTGCTGGTTTGACTCCCACAGGGGATTGTGGGCTGCGCCCCCTGCAACTAGAAAAAAAAAGGCAACTGGACCTGGAGCTGAGCTGCGCCCTTCACAACTAAGACTGAAAGGAAAACAACTTGACTTGGAAAAAAAGGCCTGGAAGTACAAACTGTTCCCCAATAAAGTCCTGTTCCCCTTCCCCAATAAAATCTTAAAAAAAAAAAAAAGAATAGTCACAGTTAACGTTTTTTTTTTTTAAACGAAAAGAAGATATATTTAATGCATGTAATAGACAAAGAATTAATATTCAAAACGTACAGCAAACTACAAATCAAGAAAAGAAAAGGTGACAATACCTTATATTATTGAACACTTACTATTTGGTACTCACTATGATAAATGCTTTACATGCATTATCTCATTTAATCCTTCCAACAAATCTGTGAGGCATATATTATTTTCTTTCCATTACCAAGTGAGGAAACTGAGATTCAGAGAAATGAGGTAACTTGCCCGTCATTGCTGAGTTAGTAAAGGGTAGAGACAATTAGGGTTTTGATATATGTCCCTGTAGCCCTTTTTCTGTGCTTATATATATGTATGTGTGTATATATATATATATATATATATATATATATATATATATTTGAAAATTTTTTGTACTCTGGTCTGTCAGTTAACAAAATGAGAATTACCCTGTGTTATTAAATAATTTTCACAAGCATAATTGTCAGTGCTACATATATTATTCTATGATGTGAATGTATCATCATTTATGTAACCAATAGGCAATGGTTGGATATTTATATTGTCTCCAATTCCCCCCCCATTATAAATAATGTTGCAGTGAACATCCTTCTGCATAAATCTTTGTGTACATCTGTGAATTAAGATTTTCTACCAAGAATAATTTCTACAAAGTCAATTACTGGACCTAAGAGTGAACACTTTAAGACCCCAGTTATTGTTAAATGATTTTTCAGAGAGGTTGCATTAATTGATACTTCTCCCCCTACCAAAGTATAAGAATTCTTACCAACTGAATATTATTATTTAATCTAAAATAATCTTTGTTAAATGAAGAACATGGAACCTACTTTTTTCTTTCTTTCTTTCCTTCTTTCCTTCTTTCCTTCATTCTTTCCTTCTTTCTTTCTTTCTTTCTTTCTTTCTTTCTTTCTTTCTTTCTTTCTTTCTTTCTTTCTTTCTTTCTTTCTTTCTTTCTTCTCTTTCTTTTTAAATTAGTTTCAGGTGTACAGAACAATGTAATTGCTAGACATTTACACCCCTCACAATAGAACCTACTTTTATATGATGATGTTCCTGCCCTGGACATATACAATGTACTCAGTTACACTAGAGTCTCTCTACTTCGGCACGATTGACATTTGAACTAGATAATTTTGTGTTTTGGGTTGCTGTCCTGTGTATTGTAGGATGGTTAGCAGTATCCCTGGGTTCTACCCACTAATTGCCAGTAGCATTCTCGACCCCTCAATTATGATAACCAAAAATGTCTCCAGACATTGCCCCTGGTTGAGAATAACTGTATGAGCTACACTGTATTAACTCTTTATTGGTTGCAAGTAACAGAAACCAACTCTAAGCAAAAATGGGAACTTTATGAGATGAATCCTAGGGTACCATGGAAGCCAAGGGCATAGATGCCACTGGGCCTTCTCATTTTCAGGTCTGACTCATTTTTTCTCTTGTTGCAGACTGGCTTCTTCTTACCTACATGGAGGAAAACGGCCACGACTAGTATTTGTGAACTCTATATTCCTCTTGTTTATGAGAAAGCCAGACCTTAATGGAATCTCTTGGTTCCAAATCCAAATTCTGTAGGAAGAAATAGGATTGGCCCAGCTCAGTTTGGCTTCTGCCGCTGGTTTAATCGAGTGGCTGTTGGGGAGGAGAAAGCCCTTGGGAGTCTTGCTGTAACCAGGTGGTTGTGCAGTTTCTAGAAAAGAGGTTTCCAGGCAGCTGATCCTCTAGGAGTCCCCTATATGCCCACATATCTGGAGAGGTTTATCACGTGTGCACACGCACAACTGTAAAGCTGGCCCAGCTGCACACTTTGCCTGAGGGGCAGGGGCTGTCTGTGTCATTGGCATCCCCTTCCAGCCAGCCTGGACTTCCAGGTGTGGCAGTGAAACTGCTGGGCCACCCAGACTTTAGTTTAGTGAACTTTCTGGTTGGAGGGGTCAGCTTCTCTGTGACTGACTGTTGTGGCTTACTCGGGCAGGTCAACCAAGTGAGCCCAGTTTAGAGTCTGGTTTTTGCAAGTTCATAAAGGTGTTTTATGTGGGAAATAACTGCTGGTCCTTCTTCACAAAGTCAGCTTTGGAATGTGCAGCCACTGGAGCAGAGGAGCCCTCCGCCACCTCTGCACCACTGAGTGCTAGAAATTTAGCCTCTGCCTCCAAGAAGGAAGGAGGTCGGTGTACGGGCACCAGCACTCCCAAGATCCAGTCCTTGAGCACAGAAACCTGTCCACCCATGGCTTTGAACGACTGGGGAATGGCAGAGGGAGGGCTGTCCCCAAAACACGGAGTAAAAACAAACTCCATCCTGTTCTGAAAGTCTTTCAAGCTCACAGGTGTCGTTCCTCACCATGCGGTGACCTTGGATGAGTCACTTCTCTGGGGCATCAGTTTCTTTATCAGAAATAGGAATGATACTTGCCCTAAAAGATATTTGCTAGAAAAGTGCTTTCAAAGGTTTACGTAAAGGAGTGCAAGTCTTATTGTAACAAAGGTATTTATGGTCATTACTTCACCACCAGGGAAAAACTCCAAATCCTTTGAGGCCACCTATTGCTCAACAGAGCAGTGCCACGGGCAATGTTTTCTCTGAGTCATCCCTCCCAGACCTGGAGCTGGCTCCAGATTTCTGCTGCATTATGAACACTTCAGGGATGTGTTCATCTTCTTCATCTAGAAATGTAGGAGCCTGAAAAGGAATTGAGTCTCTCTTACTTGTGTGACCATGGGCATGTTAACTAACCTCTCTGGGCTTCAGCCTCAGCAACTGTAAAATGGGAATACTTTGTGGCATTTACTTCTTAGGTTACTAATACATGTAAAGCATTGGTGCCTGGCAGAGAGCAAGTGCTCTCTCAGTGTTTGCTCTGCTTATTCATTCACAATGTGCCAGGCCCTGTGCCAAGTGCTGGGTAGAGAGAGGTGATGAGAATATGACCTGGCCCTTAGGATTCTTGTAGGTTACCGGGGGCCAACGTAAGCACCCAAGAAAGGTTATTATAAATCAGTGTGGCAAATCCAATGATAGTGACCCATCTGCCCTGGCATGGGGACCCTCCCCAGTGGTTCCCCGGGGGCTACAGGGAGATTGGGAAGGACCCAGGTAAACACTGCGGACTGTTCTAGCACTTAACTCCCCAAGGAGCAGGAGGCATACCCTCTTCAGGATCACTTTAAGCGGGGAAAACCCCTTGCCCCCTTCCCGCCCTTTTAAAAGTTATTGCCCAATATTTTCAGCCCTATGCAATGGTTAGGTAAAGGGCATCTTGTAGATAGGATATAATGCGGTCAGTAAAACTGATACCACACAGATATGGAAAAGCACTTATGTGGTACATGGTAGAGTCGTGGGCCCCCTGCTTTGCTGGCCCCTCAGGTCAGAAGGGAAAAGCAGGGATTGCACACGAACTGTGCAAAGGCCTGCCAGCCACCTCAGGCTCAGGAACTGAGCTGGGGGAGGGAGGCACTCAGAGAGGGTGGAGATACTGCCACCCTGGGAGGAGGCTGCACCCGGAGCTAAGGAGTCAGTGACTAGACCAGAGAGGGACACTGAGGCCCTCAGAGGAAAAAGAATGGGGAAATCAAAGCAGACGCAAGGACAAGTGCAAAGAGCTGGGCACAGGTTGGGGATATGGAGGATGGGGGTGGGAATGGTGGAAGGGGAAAATTGCCAGGAGGTGAGATGACCAGTAAGGCATTTGCTGTCTGTGGTCTAGGACTTTGCTGGATGAGGCTCTGCTTTGCTTCCCTCAGCTGGTAATTGACTCTAATGAGTCAGAGTCCAGAATATTTGGCCCTCCTGTCTTGCCAAGGCAGTGCCTACAGAAGGGCTTGCCTCTCAAGTATGTGTGTGGTGCTCGGGGGAGTGGAATATAGAATTCAGTCTTCATTAAGATCATAGTGAAGTCAAAGCGTACGCATGTGTGTTCAGACAAGGAAGGCACACAAAGAAATAAAAACAGACTTGTTAGGGTGGTAGAAGGGTGGTTTTCTTATTTTTAGACCTTTTCCCATTTCTCTTTTCCTTACCAAGATGTATGTTGCATCCAAATGTCTCTGTCTCCACTTATATCTGCATCCACATCTGTCGCGTCCAGCGCAACACGGGCAGGGAGAGAACGAAAACAGGCAGCGAAGGGTTACGAAAGAAACAGAAATCAAGAAATTTGTGCAATAGGGGCCAAGGTTCTCCCAGCCTTGAAGGACTGAGAGTCCCGAATTGGGCCACCTTGTGTCTTTTATTGATGTACACACAAGGCAGTAGCATTGTTTTCTCCACGGTCTGTGAGTCCCATACTCCGTACCAGAAAACTGATGCAAACCAATCACCTTTGCCTGCAAACAGCCAGAAGCGAAAGCCCCAGGATGTCTTAGTAATGGTGGTGTGTGCCTCCCCAGGGACAAAACCGTTACGCTGAAACTTACTGATAAGAAGGAGAACTGATGTTATCACATTATTGAATCTCTTCCCAAGCAGGTTGTGGGAAGGAACATAGCCACAGAGGCAGAAGCTCTCCTTAGACAGGGCATGGTGGGGGGCTGTGCCCACCTCTATCGACCCCATGGTTTCTCCTGGTGGTCCCCACGTGGCTGCGCCTGGCTTAGGTTGTTTCCCCCGTGGGGAATCTTACCCATCATTGACTGACCAGCCATCTCCTCATCCTCTCCTCCTCTTCTTTCTTCTTTTTTTAATAGATTTTATTTTTAGAGCAGATTTAGGTTCACAGCAAAATTGAACAGAAAGTACTGAGATTTTGCACATACTCCCTGCCCCCAACATGCACAGCCTCCCCCACTACCAACACCTCCCACCAGAGGGGTGCATTTGTTACAACTGATGAACCTACATTGACACGACATTGTCACCCAAAGTCCATAGTTTACATTAGGGCTCACTCCTGGTGGTGTACGTTCCATGGGGTTAGACAAAGGTATAAGGACATCTATCTACCTTTATAGTGTCATACAGAGAAGTTTCACTGCCCTAAAAACCTCTGTAATACCCCTATTCACCACCTACCCCTGCCAACCATTGATATTTTTACTGTGTCCATAGTTTTGCCTTTTCCAGAATGTCACATAGTTGGAATCATATAGTAGATAGTTTTTTCAGATTGGCTTCTTTCACTTAGTAATATTTAATATTTCTCCATGTCTTTTTATGATTTGAGCTCATTTCTTTTTAGTCCTGAATAATGTTCCTTTGTCTGGAGGCACCACAGTTTATTTATCCATCACCTACTGAAGGTCACCTTGTTTACTTCCAAGTTCTGGCAATTACGAATAAAACTGCTGTAAACATCCATGTGCAGGTTGTTGTGTGACTGTTGGTTTTTTAACTTCTTTGGTTAAATATCAAGTAGTGTGATTGCTAGATTGTATGGTAACAGTATGTTTATTTTTGCAAGGAACTGCCAAAGTCTCTTCCAAAGTGACTGTACCATTCCCACCAGCAATGAATGAGAGTTCCTGTGGCTCCACATCCTTTTCAGCATTTTGTGTTGTCAGTGTGGTGGGTTTTGGTCATTCTAATTCATGTGTAGTATTATCTCTTGTTATTTTAATTTGTATTTCCATGATGACATATGATGTGGGGCATCTTTTTATATGCTTATTTGCCATCTGTATGTCTTCTTTGGTGAGGTGTCTATTCAGATCTTTTGCCCATTTTTAAAATCAGGTTGTTTTCTTGTTTTCAGTTTTAAGAGTTCTTTGTATATTTTGGATAACAATCCTTTATCGGATAAAGTCTTTTGCAAATATTCTCTCCCAGTCTGTGACTTGTCTTCTTATTCTCTTGACAGTGTCTTGAACAGAGCAGAAGTTTTTAATGAAGTCTAGCTTATCATTTCTTTCTTTCATGGATTGTGACTTTGGTTGTATGAATGGTCTCCTGCCCCGCCAGGTACTTCTCAGCCTTCCCTCCACACTCTCACTTTGAGAGCATGGATTCCATTAGCATAGGCCTTTTAGTTCCCTAAAGGCTCCTCCTGCCTCAGGCCTCACTGCTCTTCTCTTCTCCCTCAATTGCTTGCGCAGCCAACTCCCACCCATCCTTTGGAACTCAATTGAATGAGACTTCCCTTACACCTCAGCCCAGCTCAGGTGCCTCCTCCCCCCATCACATCTCTCCCAGCCCCTGTACTTCTACTTCCTTCCACTCATCATAATTGTAAAATGTGGCTTCCTGCTAAAATGTAAGGTCCATGAGGAAATCTCTATGTTGGTCATTGTTTATCTCTAGAGTCTGGCACTGTGCTTTGCACATAGTAATAATTATTATTTTAATAGCAAATGCATATAGTGCAATGTGTCAGAAACCCTCCAAAGCACGTTGCATATTTAACACATCTACTCTGCAATAACTCAGTGAGTGAGTATTTGATTATTTCCAGTTTACTGATGAAGTATCTGAGGTACAGTTTGCCGACACTCACAGAGCCAGTATGTGGAAGAGCTGGGATTCAAACCCAGAAAATCTGGCTCCAGAATCATTGTTCTTTATTCTACTGGGTTGCCTCTCAAGTTCATTACATCTTTATTGAATGAATGACTATGTCAGAGAGACAGAGATGAAGACAATTAGGAAATTATATGAGAGAGCAGGTGGTTGCGGATCAGAGTGAATCAAATAGGCATTTGCCTCTGAAAGGCTCCTTAATGGTTGTTGGCTGACTGATGGACAGACTCTGGAACAGGGACACTATCCTGCCCCAGCCCTACCTTCCTTCTGGGATTGAGCAGCACAGGTAGATAATCGGTAGGACAAAGCCCAAGTTCATCTTGAGGGACATGTTGGAAGGATGCCACAGAGCACATTAGTACTGAGCCAGCTCGGGTAGAGACAGCCTGAGCCGTAGATAATTACTGCTGAGATGTCCAGAACATCGATTAAAAAGGTTCAGTCAGTCATCTCCAGCAGCTCTGGCTCAGCCATTGCCCTTTTTCGGGGAAGACATGGAGCGTCCAGACGGTCCAAAAGTCATGGCTCATTTCTGCATCTGATCCTATCCCTAGCCACAATCAGAGATCTCTGTTGTTGTTGAGTCAGAAAGTTTTGCTACTCAGTTTTCACGTATAAATGTAATTTTCTCAGAGGGTAGAAATATAATTGAGCACCCAGGGAATGTCCTGCTCCTCCCTTGGGAATACCTGGATGTTATACCCCCAATTAAGAGGGCTGGTACCCTGAGCTAACTTGTGTATTCTGTGAATCAAGCTATTTCTGTTGTGCCTGCTCTTTATAGGAGAAGAGAGGCACCTTTCATGCAACAAACAGGGACTTGGTGGGATCTCCAGAAAGGGAACACAGTTTTGACAGAGGCAAGAGGCACTAAGAAGGTGCTGACTCACAGAGAAGCTGATGTGAAGCCAGAAGGCCCCTGAAAAGATGGTGTCCGCTGTGGAGGCTACAAACTCCTAGAAAGCCAGAACCAAGATGGCAGCCCAGAATCTTGAAGGTGGGGGGCTACTGGAACTAGTCTTCCTGCTTCCTGGAGACATGAGGAAGGTGTGCCAGGCAAGTATAGGACAGTCAGAATTGCAGGGGAAGACACTGGAGGCCAAATAGGAATGAGCTTTCTTTACCCAGGAGGCTGGGGTGAGTCCTGAGGCCTAAGGCAGAAGGAGAGCAGATGGCTAGCACAACCCAAATAAAACCCAGGTGCTTACACCTTGAGAAAAGGTAAAGGGACAGTCTCGGAAGAGTCAAAAGCTCCCCAGACACACAATGCTGAGGACTCAACCCCTGAGCTTCTTGGTTCACTCCCCCCTCCCCCCATAGAGGGCTGGGGCAAGCAAGGGGGCCCAAGGACCTAGGTGGCCTGAGGCAGTGCCAACCAGTCTACTATTACCATTAGTTCAGGCAGAACTTGGTGATATATCACTTCATTGTGTTGGATATATCTGAGGAATTGTCCTTAGCTTCTTACAAAAGTCTCCTCCCTCTTAAAACCTCTTGTTATGTTAAGGGAAAGAAGCCATATGTGTAAGCCCATTTATATGAAGTTCAAGAACTGGCAAAACCAACCTATGGTGATAGAAATTAGAACAATGATGACCTCTGTTGGGACCTTTCTGGAGGCGTGGAAATATTCTATATGTTGATTTAGATGTTAGTTACATGGGTATATACATTTGTCTAAGAATATTGAATTTTATACTTAAGATCTGTGCATTTTACTGAATGTAAATTATGTCACAAATAAATAAACAAAGTAACATTGTCTTGCTGTTCTTGGGGGAGGAGATTTTCCCATTCTTCTTCACTGTGGAGAGATAGCTAGCTGGACACCCCAGGAAGCAGTGAGTGGCTCTGGGGTCAGACAGTCTCTGGTTCTAATTCTATTCTGCCACTATCACTGTGACCTTGGAAAAGTAATCTCTGATTTTGTAATTTTTCAAATGGGCCAGGGGATTGTTATGATAAGTAAATGAGCTATATAGCAAATTACCTGGCATAGAGATGGTTATCAGACATCACCTCCTACAGGAAGTCTTTCCTACCTTCTCCAGACTGTGTTAAGTACCTTCTTCATTCCCATACACCAGCCTTTGTGCACAGGCATTCAAATCTGTGTCTCAACAATGGTGCACATCTCTGACATTCACAGAATTTTGTGGTTGTTTATTGCATAGGCAAATTGCAAATATGGAATCTGCAAATGCTAAGAGTCTACTATATGGTAATATTTTTATCTTTCTGGCCCCCACCTCCCACTAGGTTCTCAGATCATGAGGGCAAGGGCTGGTTCTTGCTCAGCTTTGTATCTTCCCAGCTATTGTTTGTGCTTGCTAATTGTTTCACCAGTGAGTAACTAATAAGTAAATTAGTGCTTGCATAATCAATTGACTAAATTTGTGAAAGAATGCACAAACTAATGAATGTATGAATAAATGGATGAGTCCATTAATGGGAGAATAGGTGAATGGTGAACCGATGAATGAGTAGAGTCAAATGAATGTAGGAGTGCTGGTTTCCTTCCTTCCAAACGGTTGTGTGGTGGTGGCAGCCCAAGTGGCCCCGTTACAGAGCCCTGGGAAGAATCAGGGCTGGGGCAGCTTGAGGGACAGAACTGAGGGAGAGTGCAGCTGCCAGAGCCCTTCGAATACAACCATTCCAGAGACTTCTTCCCCCTTCCTTTGGGCCACTATCGACTACCCCTCCATAATGGTGCTGAAGGGGTGTGAGGCAGGGCATGCCTCCAGGAGGCAGGGAGCTAAGTCCATGGCTGTCCTCAACCCTGACATCCCTGCCACAGGCAGTGAGGGCCTGCTCCTCCTTCGACACCATGTCCCCGAGCAGATGACTTTCCTCTCTTGTCAGCAACAGAGCGGCTGTCAGGAGTTTGCATTATTTATCTGTACTGTAACATTTACTGGGATTTAGTGTTTAATAATTGTCACTCCAATATATCTTTTCTTAATCCCTTCAGATCTGCTGCTATAGCAATTTTAAATATTTATCAACACTGTTCGTGTATTCACTGGTTGGGATGCAATTTTTTTGTAATTAAAGATTTACAAGACACTGGTCAAGATTTAGGAAGGATTGGTAGAGATCAAAGGGGGTGGAGAGGAGAGATCTGGTCTTGGAAACCATTGCTTGGAATCCAAAGCTGGAGTTGGCGCTCCCCCGGGAAAGGTGGAAGCTCATCCATTCGTTCCCAAACCCTCTCTTTTACTGTCTTTCACACAGCCCAGTGTTCCCAGTAAGTGGCCTCAGTATGGGCCTGCCTTCTTCTGGAGCTTCTGTGGTATGCCAGCCTTGGGCTAGGTGCTGGGGGACGACAGGGAGCAGGACAGAAAAGGTGCCTTTTGGCATGAAGCTTACATTTAGTGGTGGAGACAGACAATAAACATGTCAACAAATTTTAAAAAAGCATTTTGGATTTTGAAAAATGCTATAAAGAGAATAAACAGATGACTGAAAGTGGGACACTAGTATTAGAGTTCTTTAACACAAACAACAAAAACTGACTCAGGAAAACTTAAGCAAAAAGAAATTTCTAGAAGGATAAGGGAAATTCATCATTCAAAGGAAAGAATGAAAGAGAAAAAGAAGAGAAGGCACAGGAACAAGGGTTATTTTGAGGCAGGCACCAACAGACAGTGTCTTCAGAGGGTGGCCTTTGGGACAAAGTCTCCCAACACTGTTCTGTTTTTGTGACACTTTGCCCAGGAGTCACAGTCCAGGGACAGAAGTTTCTTCCTCTTCAACAAGTGGATACCAGGGCACCTTGACTGACAGTTATACCAGGACTGGGGGAAGGGAAGTTATTCAAAGCAAACTCTGAGTGATGATACCAGAAGGAGTTCTAGGTAACGGACATACTGACACCTCAGGCAAACATCATATTACAGAAAGCCTTTCTGAGGATATTTAAGCTGAGACAAAAATACTGAGGACACATGAAGAGCTGGGTGATGAGGAACCAGCAAGTGCAAAAGCCCTGCAGTGAGAAAGAGCTTGGTGGACTTTCAAGGGGCAGTGCGGCTAGTTCTGTCTTCCCTCAGACTGGACGTGGGAATGGGCCCATCTCCAGTCCCCAGGATTAACCTGGGCCATGTTATGAGCCCAGAGTTTTGTTTATTCCCCAGATCTAGATGGCATTCTCTTAGCTCGTAGGACAGGGAAACTAGTGAGGGTGGAATTCTGGTCAAGTCGAGTCATGGATCTGAAGGCTGTGGTGGACCCAGCATTGGGTCATGTTCAGTAGACTAAGGATGGATAAGCTATGCATGCCCAGAGCACATACGCTCCTGTGGGGGAAAGGCACACAGAGCATTACAGCAGGACAGTGATAGAAGTAAGCTTCAGAGAGTTGATTTGAAACCTTTCTTTTTTTCTAACTATGTGTTTAGTGTTATAAATTCCCTGCTAAGTACTGCTTTAGCAGTGCCCCGATGATTTTGATATGTTGTGTTTTTGTTTTTATTCAATTCAAAATACTTTCTAACATCTCTTTTCTTTGGCCCATGGATATTGTTTAGATGTGTTATTTAGTTTCCAAATATTTAGGGGCTTTCTAGTTATCTTTTTGTATTGATTTCTAATTTTTTCCATTGTGGTCAGAGAAGATACTTGGTATGACTTCAATCATTTAAAATTTATTGAGTTTTATTTATGGCTCAGAAGATAATCTTTCTTGGTAAAAGTTTCACATTTACTTGAAAAAAATGTGTCCTCTGCCATTGTTGGGTAGAGTGTTCCATAAATGTTGACTAGGTCAAGTTGGTTGATAGTGCTGTTCAAATATTCTCTATCCTTGCTAATTTTCTGACAACTTATTCTATCAGTTATTGAGAGGGGGTATGAAAATCTCTGACTGCAATTATGGATTTGTTAATTTCTCTTTCAATTCTATCAGCTTTTGCTTCATGTATTTTGAAGCGCTGTTTAAGGTATATAAATGTTTAGAATTGTTATACAATAAAAAACTATCGAGCTCCAAGTGTCAATTGAGAAAGTTGAGAAACCATAGTCTAGATATAGTTATTACCGACAGTTGAGGCAATATACTTTTATGTACTCTATTTAACGTCCCACAAATCATGGGGTTTCCCAGTCTGGCCTGGAGGTACTACTCCCAGCTTGTGTGAGTTTTGAGACTGTTCCATTTAATCCTTTCAGATTATTCTTTCCCGAGCCTCAGAGATTCCTCACATGTACGTGCTCATCAGTTCTCAGTTGAATACTTGGGATTCACTTTAGATTTCCAGAGTTCTCCCTTTGTGCAACTCTTTTCTCTCCAGTTTTCTTTCCTGTGAATTCTACCTGCCTTGTATGCTCAGCATTGTCTCCTTAACTTGGGGTGTCCACCAGGCTCCACCAGGGATGCTCTTCCTACCTGTGACCTGGAAACTCTCTTAAGATAGTGAGCTGGGGCAATCATAGGGATGACCTTATTTATTTCCCATTTCAAAGGAATCACTGCTTTTCATTGCCTGGTCTTGTAAATGTTTTATAAATAGTCATTGTCTTATAAATAGTCATTTCATATATTTTGTCTGGTTTTTGATTATTTCAGGTGGGAGAGCAAATCCTGTCTTTCTTGTTCCATTTTGGCTGAAAGCCAGTCTCTTTGGATTTTGGAGACCAGTCTTGAGATGCTATGTGGAACCTGTGGCAAACTCAATAGGAGAATCCCAGGAGGTCCTGACACATTGGGAATAAACAGATGCTCTATTTGCCAGGCCCCTCTTCTTTTCAGAAACAGTTTGGCTTATTGTTGGCCCTGACAGACTAAACCCCTGATCAGTGGACACCACATGAGCATGCAACCAAAGCTACTCATCATGACTGACGAACCGATAAATTCAGGGACGCTCAGCAGCACTCTGTAATCAAGTGCAAGTGATATTAGTGGTACTGGGCCAAGCAGACGCAAATGGCTCGTGTAGGTTGTAGGAGCAAGTCACTCAAGCTCTCAGTGTGCCCATTGCTCCTGCTCTGCCATCTCTTCCTCAATCTATACCTGTGGCCTCATGGAGAGTTGACTGAGGAGCACAAAAACAAACACTGCTTTACAAAACTTGTTGTGATATGTTGGTATCCACCCTAAGTACAGTACTCTAGCATTATAGCCCCATTCGGAAGTGCACTGGAAGTGGAGACTGGAAATCCTCCCAGTGGGAGTACTTGGAGCAGTAGAACACTAACTACTTTGCTTGGAAGGAGAGATGGCCTGAGGTAAGGCTCTCACTAATTCATGTGCTTTGCTAATGATTTGGCCAGATGGTCAAGAGCTTGGAAGGGGTAAGATTCAAGAACTGGTGACATGGAAGTTTAAAAAAAAGATATGGGGATGGGCCTCTTGGAATGGGCACAGAACATGAGAATATTTGTGTTCCATGTGGGTATCTACCAAGCCCTTATTGGTAATCAGGTAGACCAGATGGTCTTCTTTGTGGAAATTAGTTAGAATTTTCCCTCAACAAGCCCAGGGTTTACTCAGTGGGCTTATGAACAGAGCGGCCATACTGACTAAGTTGAAGGCTTGGCATAGGTTCAATCACGTAGTCTCAGTCATGTTGATGAAGTCATGGCCCTGTGGCAGTGTGTATGTACATGTGTGTTGCGTGCCAACATCCCATCCCTCTGGTCACCTGGGAGGGCTTTAAGGCAAGGGATGATTAAAGAAGTCTCAGAGGGAAGGCAAGAGGGAGGCAGTCTCTGATCCCTTGTTTGTTCAGGGTCTAGCATAGTTTCTGTCACAGAGTAGTTTCATTTGTTGAATGAGAAAAAAGAAAAGAAAAAAAATGAATGAGTGGATCTACGTATGCTTGGAGTTGGAAGGAATCTCAGAGATGATCTAGTCCCATCCCTAACCACTATGAGACAGTCTTTGTTGGTATCCCCCATTGCTTGTTATTATATAGAGCAATGGTTCTGGTTAAGATGTATCAAGTGCTTATCATTTTGAGTTACTCTACATGCATTAACTTCATAGAAGCCTCAAAATCCGAGGAAGTAATTCTTATGCTTATGTACCACTGAAGAAATAGTTTCAAATAACTTCTTCAGTCACACAATTAGTAGATGACAAAGTCAGGAGCTGAAGCCAGATGTGTCTGACTCCTTAGCATTTTTTTTTTTTTTGAGTGTCACAGGGGAACTTTATTGAGAGAAACATGGCCACACCCAGCAGACATGCTTTCCCTCTCATTCTGGGTCGGTCTCTCTTTCACACACGCACACACACACTCATCTCTAACCTTGTAAACATTATGCTGTACTCCTGGAATACATATTGTGACAGAGTTCTCACCACCTCACAAGGTAACTTGTGCTCTCATTAGCCAGCTTTGGCTGTTAGAAAATTGTCTTTCATCGAGCTGAAACCTGCCTCCCTGTGACTCGCAAGCACTTTTCTGAGTGTCCTCTCTGAGACTTCTGAGAACCACTCTCCTCCTGCTTCCTCAGGACTGTCCTACAGCTGTCTGAGATGGCTCTTGGTGGTTGCATGGATGGAAGGGTCTCATCTAGGGCTGCTGCTGGTGCCCTTGATGAAAGGGCCCAACTTTCCTAATGCTCTTAGCATTGGCTCTCAGGCTGAGCAAGATGAGGCCTAACCAGTGCAGAGTTTCAGGGCCATTGCCTCCTGTCTAGACACCACATGTTATTAATGCCACGTCACCTCACATTAACTATTTTGGCAAAAGAATTTCTTCTACTACTGTGGCCTGTTTTGTTGCATTACTGTGGAACTTAGCTCAAAGCAGAAAATAAGATGAGAGGGCAAGAACAGCAAGCTCCCCTGGGTCTGGCCTGAGTCATCTGTGATTCTGGTCTCTGGGTCTAAGTACTGGGCTGAGAGAGAGGGAGGGAACATTGCACAGGAGCTGGAGGGCACTGCTGGTGTGTGGGGTGATGCTTAGTAACCATCTCTGCTGGAATGGAGCTGTGAGGATTGCATGCGTGTGTGTATGTGTGTGTCCATGTGTGTGCACATCCATGTGTGAGTGAAGTAGCAGGGAATCTTCTAGAACACCTGTTGAGTGTCTGTCTCAGCCTCATCTATCTTGGCCTTTCCATTCTCACTTTGGGTGGAAATGAATCTTGTTTCACTGGAAAAACTATCCTTCAGACTGAGCTGAGCTCCGCACATGAGCTGGCTTCTGGACCTTCCCCCCATTCCTCCAGCCCTGGTGCAGAGAAATAGCTAAGGAGGCTGCTGTTGCATGGAAACCCCGGAGGTCCTAAAGCCATTCTGGTAACTTGTGTGAAGGCTGCAAGGAATCGGCGCACTGCCCTTCACCGGAGCCTGGGCAGAGTCCTCTGGGGCCTCTGCATGACTCTCTTTATGACTCGTGTGTGTGTGTGTGTGTGTGTGTGTGTGTGTGTGTGTGTGTGTGTGTGTTGCTCACCATGAATATGTTCCTTGCATGTGACCCCATGCTAATTGCCTCGGATTTCCTCTTAATTAAGATGTAATGTGGCTCCTGATGCCCAGAGGAGGATGAGGGTGAGAGGTCTTGGATACTTGGTTTGACCTTCCCATACCCCCATATGGGTGAGGGGTGAAGGAGCCAAATGTACACGGGAGAGGAAGGGTGGGTGACGCTCCATTCTCCCGCCCCCAGCACAGCATGCTGTAGAGAAAGGACAGGTATCAGGCTTCCATTCTGACATTGTCCTTGGCTAGCTGTGTGATGAATGGCTGCATTTCACCCACCTGCCACACACGAGGATGGCACTAGACAGCAGAGAAGGTGAGGGCTCTGGAATCTGACCCTCTGGTTTGAATTCTGGACCTGTTATTGGGTAAGTCACATAAACTTTCCAGACCTCAGTTTCTTTGTCTATTAAATGAAGTTAAAAGTTTCTACCTCCTGAGATTGTTGGGAGGTTGAAGATAATGTGTATAAAACACCTATCTCTCAAGGGACATTTAATAAAGAACAGTAGCAATCATTTAAGGAGACCTTGCCTGCTCCTTCCACTCTCTTGGGATGGCAGGGCTAATTGATATGGCAGTTATTTGGGGTTCTGCCAGCTGTTATTATCTAGAGTAACGACAGCAGTATTTACATAAAACTGCCTAACACTTTGTGTTCCCAGAATGTGCAGCTCTGGCGGCCCTGGAGGGGGTACTAGCAGTTCGGGTACATCCTTTTCTGCACTCTCCCCCTTCCTCAATCATAGCTTTTCTGAATGTCCCTAGTTCAAGGACTTGCTGTTTATCAGCTGCAGGGAAAAGATTCAGGATGCTATAGGGGAGATTTTTGTATTGCTAAGTCTCTATGCTCTCAAGGGAGTGGCTAATTAGAGCCCAGGTCCAAAACATGCATCACTGTTGCACCTGGTCCTGGGGCCCCTTGGCCTGGCCGGCTTCCCAGTAAAAGCCATAGATCACAGCCATCTCCTAGCAAAGGTGGGGAGGGCCAGAGTGGCAGGTGGATCACTGGACAGAAGCCAGGAAGCCAGGAGGGCTGCAAGAAACTATATACTCTTCATGACTCAGTGTCACAGGGCAGGGGACAGCCAGATAAATTCAAATATGATGATAATACAGAGCTTTGGAACAGCTCAAGGAATGCCAGGGGTTTTGTCTCATTTGCATGGCCCGCCCCCTTGCCACCTACCTCATTTCCCCATAACTTTGGGTCAGAAGACAAGGAAGAAGCCAAAATTTCTGGCCAGTTTTTAACCTGACATTCATGGTTGCACATTAGAGCACTAGGTTATATGGGGGGAAGGAAGGTGGGAGTGAGCCAGGCCCCCCCGCTCCTCCCATGTCTCATCAGCCTCATGATTCAGGCCTTCGTGCATTCCCTCACACATTCATTCACTCACTACAAAACATGTAATGAACACCTACACTGAGCCAGGTTGTGTTCTAGGTGCTGGACTTGAAATGAGAACCCAGGACCTCAGTCCGATTGGAATGACTGCAGTCCCATCCTTCCCTGCCTTCTCCTCAGAGCCCCCCATTTTCATTTCTGGTGGAATCTCATGGCCATTACTCAGCCCGAGGAGTCCCACCCTCCAGGACTCTGCTCTGCCCACATAACCTAGTGTCTTAGGAACACAGGTGACTTGAAGAACACACCTGGTGTGACAGTGCTGTGTGATCTCATGGTAATACTGAGAAGAGGCCCTAACTCAGAACTGGGGAGGCCCTGGAAGACTTCCTGGGGGAAGCGATATCTAGGCTGAGACCCAAAGGCTGACTAAAACTAGTGAGATGAAGGGAGGAAGGAGAGTTTTGTGGGGGAGAATGTTCCAAGCTGAGAACATTGTGCATAAAGTGCCCAACAGAGACAATGTGATATGTTCTAGCAATTGAAATACATTTGTGTGTGGCAGGGTCTCAGAGTGTAGGAGGGAGTGAAACAGCCTATCTACCAGGAGGTAGGGTAGGGCTGGGTCACGAAGAGCAGTGATTATGTGTCAGGGAGTTTAGTCGGAGCCATGAAACATTGTCAGCAGGAAAGTGATAGGACCGGATCTGAATTTTAGAATGAGCCCTCTGGCTGCTGATTTCCACCACAAAAGGAGGGAGGCAGGGAAGCCAGGTTGGAGGCTGTCATGGTGGTTCAGGGGAGAGATGACGATGGCCTGGACTTTCATGCCTGTTATCCCGACCTCAGTCTCTCTCCTCCAACCCATCATCTCCTTGCCGTGTACTATGACCACTTGTCACACGCAGCTAGCTCATGACGGGATGTAGCCTACTCTTCTCCTTGCCCCAAATCTGTCTCACTACTGGGTCCTCCTGCAGTGGGAGCTCGTATTTGAGCACCATGGCTCTTGGGCATTTCTTCTACTCATTGCCTTGGAAGTCCCTGTGTTCTTTGTTCCTCCCAGGGATGCTGGAGGGTGGGACTCCTCAGGGGCTGAGTAATGGCCATGAGATTCCACCAGAAATGAAAATGGGGAGCTCTGAGGAGAAGGCAGGGGAGGATGGGACTGCAGTCATTCCAATTGGACTGAGGTCCTGGGTTCTCATTTCAAGTCCAGCGGTGCTGGGGAGCCCCTCCTGCTCAAGGATGCCTTAAAAGCAAAGAGTGGAGAAATTGGAAACTTTGTATACTTACTGCTGTGGAAAACAGTGTGGGGATTCCTCAAAAAAATTAAACATAGGATTACCACATGACCAGTAATTCCACTAGTGGGTATGTAGCCCAAAGAATTGAAAGCAGGGTGTCAAAAGAAATATTTGCACACCCATGTTCACTCAGTATCATTCACAGTGAAGAGGTGGACGCAATCTAAGTGTTTATCGACGGATGAATGGGTAAACAAAATGTGGTCTATACATACAACGGAATATTATTCAGCCTTCAAAAGGAAAGAAATTCAACATATGAAGTTCTGACACTTAAGTTTGCGAACTTGCCACCGTGCACTTACATGGGCAGCACTGTACAAACAGCTTGGTAAGGTTACATAACCTTTGTATATCAGCGTCTCACAGCTGTGTTCATGTCGATATGTGATGGTGTCTCTTTGAGTGGTGTTCATTATTGTTGTTGCGTGTTTTTGTGTGCCATCGTGAGAATGTCTGAGCTTGAATTAGAGCAACGGACAAACATTAAAGTTTTTGTTAAACTTGGCAAGAGTGAAAGTGAAATCAGGGACATGTTAATCCAAGTTTATGGGGATAATGCCATGAAGAAAATGGCAGTGTACAAATGGATTAAACGTTTTTCTGAGGATAGAGAATGCGTCATTGATGAAGAGAGGTCAGGGCGGCCAATAACGAGCAGAATTGGCAAAAACATTGCAAAAATTCGTCGAATTCTGCATCAAAATCATTGGCCGACTGTGAGAAGCATAGCAGACTAAGTAAACATCGATAGAGAAACAGGAAAATCTTAACTGAAAATCTTGGCATGAGAAAGGGGTGTGCAAACATGGTCCTGAAGGAGCTCATCGATGAACAAGAGCATAGGAGAGTCAAAGTTGGTCAAGACCTTTTGGAGAGGCAAGATGTTTGTGGCTGTTTCACTGGTCATGAAACATGGGTGTACTAATATGATCCTGAAACAAAGTGTCAAAGTGCACAATGGAAGTCAGCCAATTCTCCATGACAAAAAAAGTTCCATCAGTCCAAATCAAGAGTCGAAATGATGCTGCTAAACTTTTTTGATATCAGAGGGATTATTCAGTATGAATTTGTACCAACTGGACAGTTAACTATTTGGAAGTGCTGAAAATGCTGCGTGAAAAAGTTAGATGACCTGAACTTTTGCCAACAATTCATGGCTCTTGCATCACGACAATGCACCAGCTCACATGGCACTGTCTGTGAGGGAGTTTTTAGCCAGTAAACAAGTAACTGTATGGGAACACCCTCCCTACTCACCTGATCTGGCCTCCTATGACTTCTTTCTTTACCCGAAGATAAAGGAAATCTTGAAAGGAAGATATTTTGATGACATTTGGGACATCAAGGGTAATACGACGACAGCTCTGATGGCCATTACAGAAAAAGAGTTCCAAAATTGCTTTGAAGGGTGGACTAGGTGCTGGCATCAGTGCACAGCTTCCCAAGGGGAGTACTTCGAAGGTGACTGTGGTGATATTCAGCAATGAGGTATGTCCTAGTTTGGTACAAAAATAATTGTGGTTTAAAAGGTTGAAAATAATTACAAAAATAGCAATTACTTTTCCACCAACCTAACAGCACTTTTTCTAGGATGAATTCACGAACCTAATTGTCTGACCTCGTATGCTACAACATGGATGAATCTTAAGGACATTATGCTAAATGAAATACGCCAGACACAAAAACATAACTGTATGATTCTACTTTGAGGTATCTAGAGTGGTCAAATTCATATAGAAACAGAAAGTAGAATGGTGGTTGCCAGGGGTTTGGGGAGGAAGGGATGGGGAGTTGTCGTTTAACCGGTATAAAGTTTCAGTTTTGCAAGATGGAAAAATCCTGGAGACTGGTTGCACAACAATGTGAATATACTTAACATTACTGAGATGTACAAGTAGAAATTGTTCAGATGGCACATTTTACATTATGTGTTTTTAAGTACAATTTTAAAAATTTAAAAATCAGATAATTTAAATTAAAAAACCCCCAGCAAAGCAGAGTCAAGGGTGGGTGATGGAGGTATTTAGCAGCGCCACCTTTCTGAGGACAGGAGGAAACGAGAAAAGGTCAAGCCAGATTCCAACTCCCCTCATCTGAGCTGCCCCAGGTAAGGACATCCGCTTGCCCCCACTAGGGATAGGTGGGGACTGGTGAGGACTGAGAGGCAGCTGTAAGGGCAGAAGTAGGAGAAGCCCTGAGCATTTAGCTGGTACCCAAAATGCCAAAGGGTCACCACTGCCATTTCCTTTAACTGCACCTCCCCCACATAGACACTGTTCCCTCTGAGGATATATTTACCACTTACTTTCCCCTCGATATTAATCTTAGCCTATTTCTTCTCTGTAAAGACAGTGGGGAGTCTGAGAGGTGGGAAACATGAAGTTGCTTTTGGTCCCACACTCATCTAGGGGTGCCTCTGCCTTCCTGTTTCTCCTACCTGCTCTCTCTCTTCAGAAAACTGTAGCGGAGGTCCTGCTGGAGGCAGGGGTGGATGGGGTAATTGATGGGAAGCCCCTTTCACTCATGTGGCGAAATGTCAGCCTGGAGGGGAAGGCCACCGCTGACTTCCCTTTTGCTCAAATGTGATGTTGCCCTTCCACATGCCCCCTCTGTCTAAAGCATCCAGAGCCACTGGGGGTCTTAGGCATGGGCCTGCTGGCAGTACAACTAGAAGGGCTGGACTGAGGTCAGACGCTCCCTTCTCTGTCATCTCAGGCCTTCCTCGGCCATTTGGTGTGGTCCATTGCATGTCTGTGTTCCTGGCATCTTGACCATAAACACTGCAGTTGAATTCCTCAGTGTGCTGGGTAGGTTTTCCTAAGCTTTTGGGCCTCTCTTGACTAAGATGTGGTGGGTTCCATAGAGGAGTCAGCAAGGAAGACAGATGGTGGTAATGTGCGTGTACGAGTACGTCTTTCTTGAAAAACAAGCTCCTCTTGGCAAAGCCTTCACTGGACTTTCTAGTCTTACTTGGTTCTCCTCTTCTGAACTCTTAATCTGTGTTCCCCTTAATCTAACTGTAATGCAGGGTCTCTGTCCCGCTCCCCGCTCAAGCACGCAGGATATGGTGAGGCCAAAAAGGAACACTAACAGAGCCATGGATAAGGGGAGTCATACCACTACAGTCTGGCGGCTGGGTTGAAGACACAGGAAGCAGGAGCCACACGACCCGCAATTCACCGTCTGCTTCTCTGCCAACCAAGCGACAACCTAGCGTAGCTACGGCAGTTATATCAGTGGCTAATGGCTCACTGGTAACAGCTGATGGCCAACTAGTCACAGCTGATGGCCATCTACTTCACTCCTTAACTAAATGGGAGATTCCTGGGAAGAAACTAAATGGGAGATTCCTGGGAAGAAACTCTTTATTTCTTGTCTGATTTCTTCAGCAGCATCTTTGAGGTTCTTTGTTATGCAAAAATATTGTAGTGTTTTATCCATTTCCCCTGGGCCTTTCTTAAATGTTTGATATCCAAATCATTTACTTTTTCTTGTTGTTACTTATTTTTTGTTGTTGATTTTTCTATTCAAATTATTTACTTTTGAGGTGATTGTTGATTTTCTGTTCTTCAGCTATTAATTGGTCTCCTCAAGAGCCTTGTTTTTTTAGTGGCTTGGTGGATGATTTAAACACTTTTATAACATTGATTTCATTGACCTCATTAAAATCTGCATTTTGGGGGGCAAGATGTCAATTTCACTTTTCAATGGGTTCATATCATATTTGTTTGTGTTGGTTGTCACCAACACAAAGTCACCACAAAGTCAACACAAAGTCACCACCCATAGTCAGCGGAAACTGACAAAGACCTGTGACACATGGGCTGGGGCCATGTTAAAATGAACAACTAGGTGAGGGGTTAAGGTCAGAGTGTGGTCACTTCACTTGTGAATATTTTTTGTTATGTTGACTTTTGTGTCCTGGCACAACCTGTGAGAGCTGGAGAATTAATACTCAGAAAACAAGAACCTCTGTATTGCCCTTCTGACACTTGGATGGTAATTAAGAACATACTCTCAATTTGCAAGTTGTAATTTCCCCCTACCGAGGAAGGAGTTTCTGCAGAGCTGCAATCCTGTTGTGTGGGAGGGGAAGCCCGGGTGAGTTGCTTCTAGAGTTTAGAGCTAATGAGAGAGAGTCACAGGGCCAGCGTTTCAGTTCAGTCTAAGGGAGGACTTTTTTTTTTTTTAATTTAAAGGCTTTCAATTTTCTTAAATAATCCTCATATGTACCATTCCACTTTGTGGAAAAACTGAAATATGCAGTCTGGACACAACACAGATTTCTGAACACTGACACAAATACTTACAAGTCTATATTTTATAATATATGGGAACACTGTGTCCCATCTTAGAGACTGTCACAGACGACAGGCCTTAAACTGCAAGAGGCTTACAGATGAAACTTTAAATTTGGAAGTGTTAGCTGCGCCAAAATTCCAAACTGCTTTGAAGAGAGTATTTAGAAATACGTCTGAAAGTAACTCCATCCCAATTCTGTTTGGTCATTGCAGCTGCACTCTGTACATACATATTAGCAACTTAACCTTAGCAGAGGGTACTTCCATCAACTGTATAAAGAGTTTATTGAGGCCCACAACAGAGCTGAATGAGTAAGCAAAATGACTATCCAGAAAAAAGTTGCAATTTCCTGTTTTCCCGGAAGAACTTTTTTAACAAGTAAAACTGTTAAACTGGATGGCTACCTTGTGAGGTAATGAGCTCTATGTCACATAAAGTATTAAAGCTGGGAAATGATGAGGGGGCAGTTCTTAAGAGACCATCTAATGTGGGTGAGAGGTGGGGCTAGAGGACTCTTCCAAATCTGAGAGTCTATTATTCTACATCTTTTGTTCTATGGTATAAACTCCTGAAGACAGGACTAGATTTTACTCATCCCCCAAGCCACCTCATAAATCCAGGGATAGCAGCTTGGTTGATGATTGATGAGTGTCTGACTGAGGGGACAAGCCATTGAATGAAGGAACAAGCTCTCATCTTCCACATGGTCCTCAGTACCTGGCCATTCTAGAAACCAAAGCCAAGGTTAAACTTCGCCACAGTCCTTCCCGTGGGAACCAAAGTAGGAGATGGGACCCTAGGGAAAAAACGGAGACAGAGGTCTGAAAAGAGGGGCAACTGGGTAGCTTATAAAGCTTGTTTTAAATTATTGAGCTCCTACTACAGTGGTTCTCAATCTTGACTGTACATTTAAGTCACCTGGGAAGCTTTTAAAAAAATAATGATGTCTGTATCTCACTCCTAGAGACTTTGATTTATTTGGTCTGTGGTTTTGGGCATCAAGCCAAGGTTGAGAACCACCATCTCACTAAGTGCCAGGCACTTTACATATATTTTCTCACTTAATGCTCACAACTCATAAGTTAGGTCACTGCTTCTCAGAATGTGGTCCGAACCAGAGATATCACTTTGGGAACTTGTGTTAGAAATGCAAATTTTCAAGCCCCATTCTAGACTCTCAGAATTGGAACCTTGGGGTTGGGCCAGGAATCGGTTTCAACCTCCCTCCAGGTGATTCTGATAATGCTCCAGTTTGAGAATCACAGAATTAGGTACTAGCAGCCCTCACTCACAGGTGAGGCAGACAGGTGTGGTTACTAACCCAATGTCTCAGGCATAGTAAGGATCACAGCAGGGATTTGAATACAGGTATACACCTCTGTCCAGACTGAAATGTCCTCCTTCTTACTTACGGTCCCCTGGTCAAACTGAGACACACCACAATGCTTGTGGGAGGTGACTGGGGTCTCTCGCTAGCCCTGGGTTGATTCTTTCTCTTTCTCTTTGCTTGGTGCCAACATGTAACTCCATCTGGAGCCCAAATGCTCTTGCCCTGGGGAAGAAAAGGGCAGAATACCCCAGGATTCATTCTTAAACAGTTTTATTAGGTGCTCAAAATAGCTTCTGGCAGATGGAGTGTAGAATGGGGACTAGAAGAGCTGCAAATGACATTTCCAAAATTGTGTGTGTTTGTGCAAGCACATGTAAGGGCACGTGTGTACACAGCTCATGTGTGTGTGTGGGGGGGAGGATGTCAGAGAAGTTGAGGAACTGGGGAAAGGGCGTAGAGGAGGACTAGAACAGGATGGGTGACTCCAATTGTGGGTACAGAGCCTGGAGTACAGTTTCTAGGCTCTCAGCCTTGTGTGGGGCGGGGGCTGGTTCGGGTAGTAAATGGCCATCAACTGGGATTGGATGCCATCAGCTGTGGCTGGTTGACCATTAGCTGTAACCAGTGAGCCACTGGCCACTAATATAACTGCCGTGGCTACGCTAGCAGAAAATGGGATCTGGCGAGAAGATGGTGGCTGGCAAGTGCGGATTGCAGTTAGGATGGCGGGTTGCGGACGGTGTGGCTCCTGCTTCCTGTGTCTCTAGCCCAGCCGCCAGCGGGAATGTAGTGGTATGACTCCCCTACCTATGGCTCCGTCGGTGTTCCTTTTTGGCCTTACCGTGTGTCATGCAGGGGACCCTGCTCGCTGCGCCATATGTCACACGGGGCAGCCTACAGGGTCTCTGCTCCTGCTCCCCACATAGGAACGCAGGACATGATGTGGCCAAAAAGGAACACCCACGGAGCCATAAGTAGGGGAGTCATATCACTATAGTCTCGCTGGTGGCTGGGTTGGAGACACAGGAAGCAGGAGACACACTATCTGCAACCTGCCATCCACTTATCTGCAATCTGCAACCCGCCGCGCTAACTGCACGCTGCGCTTGCCAGCCACCATCGTCTTGCTAGCCCCCCATTTTTGCTAGCGTAGCCACAGCAGTTATATTAGTGGCTAAAGTCCCAATGGTTACAGCTGACGGCCATCTAGCCACAGCTGATGGCCATCCAATCACAGTTGATGGCCAGTTACTACCTGAGCCAGCACCTTTCCACATGAGGCCGAGAGCCTGAAAACTGCTCTCCTGGCTCTGTCCCTACACTCCACCCCTACAGGGTCTCGCCTCATAATCTACGCGACAAGCGTCTTCCGCGAGGGGCCCTGTGTGAGGAGCCTCAAGGTGAATGCAATATCCTGGACACAGCCAGGCTCTCTGGGCACAGCCATGGTTTCTCAGGGCACTACCAGTTCTTCTGGGCACAGCCAGACTTCCTGGGCTTCTTAGGGTAACCACCAGGTCTCCCCAGGCACAACCAGGATTTCTCAGGGCACCACCAGTACTTCTGGGCACAGCCAGACTTCCTGGGCTTCTTGGGGTACCACCAGTCTCCCCGGACACAGCCAGGGTTCTCAGGACACTGCCACTCTCTCTGGGCACAGCCAGACCCCCTGGACACAGCCAGGGCCTCTCAGGGCACTGCCACTCTCTCTGGGCACAGTCAGACTTCCTGGACTCAGCCAGGGCTTTCAGGACACTGCCACTCTCTCTGGGCACAGCCAGATTTCCTCACATATTCTCCATGGCAGCTAGTCAAGACACAAAAGCAAACATCTGCCAGTTCCACTACATGGTGGTAGGTTCCCAAGCAAACAGTCAAGCAGTCCCTTAAATTAGGGATGGAGCCCATTCCCCATAGTCCACAGTCATTCTCCAGGGTTGTGCGTTAGCCTCACAATGTGTGCCCTCTCCGCAGGGCGAGGGCTCCAAGTCCTCCCCACCTGGGGGTGAGGGCCTCAGCAAGCACTTCCCAGCCCACAGGGCCACAACAACCTTCACTTTCTCCGGCCTATGCTGGTTGGGGAACCGTCATGTCTTCCCACCCCTCCACGGGGTCCAGCTCTCTGGCAGCTGCTCTTCCTGGTCTTCCTGAGACTGAGAGTTCATATGCACAAACTGCTCCACCGCCCTTCGGAGAGCTTTGGCCGGCACCATACCCTGCTCGCTGCGCTATGTGTCATGCAGGGTGGCATGCGGGGTCTCTGCTCCTCCTCCCTACATAGGAACACAAGATATGATGAGGCCAAAAAGGAACACCCACGGAGCCATAGATAAGGGAGTCATACCACTATAGGCTCGCTGGCAGCTGGGCTGGAGACACAGGAAGCAGGAGCCACACTATCTGCAACTTGCCGTCCACTTCTCTGCAATCCGCAACCCGCTGCACTAACTGCACTCTGCGCTTGCCAGCATATCACTATCTTCTTGCTGGCCCCCCATTTTCTCTGGCATAGCCACAGCAGTTATATTAGTGGCCAATGGCCCACTGGTTACAGCTGATGGCCAACTAGCCACAGCCGATGGTCATCCAATCACAGTTGATGGCCATTTACTACCTGAGCCAGCACCTTTCTATGTGAGGCCGAGAGCCTGGAAACTGCACTCCTGGCTCTGTCTCCACACCATGTCCTGTGTTCTTATGTGTGGAACGGGACAAGAGACCCCGCAGGCCACCCCGCATGACACATGGCAAAGCGAGCAGGGTACGGTGCCGGCCAAAGCTCTCCGAAGGGCGGTGGAGCACTTTGTGCGTATGAACACTCGGTCTCAGGAAGACCAAGAGGAGCAGCTGAGGGAGAGCTGGACCCCCGTGGAGGGGTGGGAAGACATGGACGGTTCCCCAACCAGCAGAGGCTGGAGAAAGCAAAGGTTGTTGTGGCCCTGTGGGCTGGGAAGTGCTTGCTGAGGTCCTCACCCCCAGGTTGGGGAGGACTTGGAGCCCTCACCCTGCGGAGAGAGCACACATTGTGAGGCTAATGCACAGCCCTGGTGAATGACTGTGGACTATGGGGAATGGGCTCCATCCCTAATTTAATGGACCCCTTGACTGTTTGCTTGGGAACCTACCACCATGTAGTGGAACTGGCGAATGTTTGCTTTTGTGTCTCAACAGGCCGCTGTGGAGAATATGTGAGAGCCCTGGCTGAGCCCAGGAAGTCTGGCCTGTGCCCAGAGAGAGTGGCTGTGCCCGGGGAGACAGGTGGTACCCTAAGAAGCCCAGGAAGTCTGGCTGTGCCCAGAAGGCCTGGTGGTGCCCTGAGAAACCCTGGCTGTGTCCAGAGAGCCTGGCTGTGTCCAGGATATTGCATTCACCTCGAGACTCCTCACACAGGGCCCGTCGTGGAAGATGCTTGTCACATAGATTATGAGGCAAGACCCTGTAGGGGTGGAGTGTGGGGACAGAGCCAGGAGAGCAGTTTCCAGGATCTTGGCCTCACGGCAGGGTGGGGAGGTGCTGGCTCAGGTAGTAAATGGCCATCAACTGTGATTGGATGGCCATTAGCTGTGGCTAGTTGGCCGTCAGCTGTAACCAGTGAGCCACTGGCCACTGGTATAATTGCTGTGGCTACGCTAGCAGAAAAATGGGGTCTGGCGGGAAGATGGTGGCTGGCAAGCGTGATTGCAGTTAGGACGGCGGGTTGCGGACGGTGTGGCTCCTGCTTCCTGTGTCTCCAGCCCAGCTGCCAGCAAGAATATAGTGGTATGACTCCCCTATCTATGGTTCCGTGGATGTTTCTTTTTGGCCTCACTGTATCCTGCGTTCCTATGTGGGGAGCGGGACCAGAGACCCCGCCTGCCACCAGGCATGACACTAATCTACCCAAGATTAAAAAGGAGAAGTGTTTCCCAGGGACTTGGGCCAACACGATGCCCTCCCTGGGCACGTGGCAGTCAGACAGATGTTGTTGACTGGCTGAGTGAGCTCTAATGTGGCTCTCAGGGTTGGCGGACCCACCTGAGCTTCACTTCAGGGTGAAGTGAAGTTCCAGAATCCTTGAAGGTTTTGTTCGGCTGAAAGCTCAAAGCTTTGATCAAAGGTTAGGAACAGACATAACAGCCCTTGCTTTGCATATGAAAACAATGGGAATTCATTTCATTTTCCTTATTTTAAAGGAAACATCTATCTATGTAAATCTGAATCCCATTTAGGTGCAGACATGGTAGATTCTCATCTATTTAATTCCCCCTGACAGACACTCAAGTCATCATGGGTGCTGTTTCCCATGGCAACTCCCAACTGTAGTCTGGAGTCCCGCAGCTGTGGGTGTGACTCCCAGACTGTCTATTACAGCAATTCTACAATTTTGGGGGGCTTTGGACCCATTTCAGAATCTTTATAAATCCAAGGCGGTGTCTTTCCAGTAAATTTCACATATACACATAAGCAGAAAATTTTGTCAGCAATTCATAGTGGTCCATGGACTCTCCAAGTCCCTTTTGAACTACTGAAGAGTATGGCCCTCCATCTTCCAGTGACCCTCAGTCCAGCCCTGTCCTGAGCCAAGAGACGGGTTGTAGCTCCCCACAACCCTCACTGTAAAATGAATGGAGATAATGATATCGAGGCCATTAGTAGGCAGAGGCCTGAAGCAGATGACTGTGCCAGGCTGGCTTTGGCTGTAAGAGACCTTACCAAGCAATGGCCTTTAAGCTCCAGAGTCATGTACTTGCAGCCCAGGCTCCTACTCCTCGGTCAGCTCCACCCCCACAAGTCCTGGGACCTGCCTACCATATACCCAGCTCCTACAGTCCTTGTCAGTGCAAGTGATACCATCTCCTCATGCTCTCTAGTTAGTACCTGATTGTTTCTGGTTAGCAGCAAACCCAGCTGAGAGGAGTGCACTGCATTCACGTCCTTTTTTTCATGTAGAAGGTAGGTGAATAGAGCATGGGGATTCGTACTTAGAAGACCTGGGTTCAAATTCCAGCTCTACCCTTATTGGTAGTGTGACGTTGGGTAAGTTATGTAAAATTTCCAAGCCTCAGGCTCCTTACCTGTAAAATGGGGATAACAACAATATCTATGTTGCCTAACTCACTGCGTTATTACTAAGAGCAAATGAGAAAGCAGAAATCAGTGAGCTCAGTAGTACCACAGTGTACTGCAATTGTTCTTACCATGCAGGTTGAGCCTGGGTTCCTTCTTTCCTGCCCCCAGGCTGACAGCCTGGCCCATTTTGATTCCTGAGGTGGCAATGAGGGGATGAGGAATAGCTCCGTAGCACTCCCTCAACCTACTGTGTGTTCTGTTGCTGCCAAGAAAGCTGCCATTTTCCAACAGTGGCTCTTCAGAGGTCTCAGACATCCGTGAGCAAGACCACCAGGCCCCTTTGCGTACAGTGGCGCTGAAGTGGGGGTGAGAGACTGTGGCGATTGGAAATTTCTACAAACAAGGCAGAGGAGAACTCTGGATTCCTTGTGGGGACAGTAGAAAAGGGAACCTGAAGAGGCACAATATTTGAAGTGTGTGGAGGAGACCAAGATGCTGCTTCCTGACTGTAGCTGGGCAGCAGAAGGGCACAAGAAGCAGAACCAGTGTCTGCATGAAGACGAAAGGAGGACGGCTCAGGAGGGCATTGTGGCAGGAGAATGACACTTGGCCAGAAGGAGGACATAGGTGCCATGTTTTCTAATTGATGTTAAGATATGGGCATGGAGGTCAGGGGAAGCAGTGGCGGGGACTCCTGCCACCTAGACACTTACTTGGTGCATTGCTCAGCTCAGTGTTGAGCTTCTGATGAGCTCCTGAGCTGCCAGCTGACATCTGAGCTCAGAGGCAAAGGAAGCCCACGGGCAAAGGATGCTCTGGACGTAGTTCTGACCAATGAAGAAAAACTGCCTGGTAAGAGTGGAGGTCCAATCTGCAGAGGAAGCCACTATGGAATTTTAGAGTTCATAGTATCTAAGGAAGGGAAGGATGAAGGGGCAAAATGAGATATAACTAGACTTCTAGGAAGCACGTTTCAAAAAGTCAGAGAAAAGAATCAGAAGCTGTACTTCTCAAGACAATATAGTTCAAGAGGTTTTAAAACTGAAGTCCTTACAATAAAGTCATAAGTTATCCTGAATATATACAGAGGGTGCCACAAAATGTACACACATTTTTAGAAAAGAAAAAAAACTGTATTAAAATTGTAATATTCAATATATAGGTAACAAAAGATGAATACAAGTCATGTGTACAAGGTCTGACAATTAAGTTCGCGAACTTGTTGCAATGATGTTGCTAAGCTTTTTGATATCAGAGGGATTATTCATTATGAATTTATACCAACTGGATAGTTAACCAAGTTTACTATTTGGAAGTGCTGAAAAGGCTGCATGAAAAAGTTAGACAACCTGAACTTTTCACCAACAATTCATGGCTCTTGCATCACAACAACGCACCAGCTCATACGGCACTGTCTGTGAGGGAGTTTTTAACCAGTAAACAAATAACTGTGTTGGAATACCCTCCCTACTCACCTGATCTGACCCCCAATGACTTCTTTTTTTGCCAGAAGGTAAAGGAAATATTGAAAGGAAGATGTTTTGATGACATTAAGGACATCAAGGGTGATATGTTGACAGCTCTGATGGCCGTTCCAGAAAAAGAGTTCCAAAATTGCTTTGAAGGGTGGGCTAGGTGCTGGCGTCGATGCCTAGCTTCCCAAGGGGAGTACTTTGAAGGTGACTGTAGTGATATTCAGCAATGAGGTATGTAGCACTTTTTCTAGGATGAGTTCATGAACTTAATTGTCATATACATTTTTGGGGGCACTCCCTGCATATATAAAAAAGAGGGCAGCATCAAAAATAAGAGTGGCTGCACAGGGAGCTCTCTAAAATCTGCACAAAGAGTTTAGAGGTTCTCATGTTCTTGAAAAACTACTGACATATTTTGAAAGTATATGAATTTGAATCTAGTAGAGCAGGGTGGTTAAGACAGAGCCTTTGGAATAAGACAGCATTTGAATCCTGACTCTGCAACCTACTAGTTTTGTGACCTTGGATAAGTCATTTAGCCTTTTTGAACTCTGATATCTCAATTTGTAAAATGGGGATAACAGTATCTACTTTGTAAGGTGGCTGTCAGTGAAATGAAATGGTGTGCATGGAATTCTTACTAGAATGGGTAGCACCGAGTTAAGTGCTCAGTGTTAGTCATTATTACCATTCTATAAAAAATACAAGGAGATGGTATAAATCAAAGGACAACTGCAAAAGGATAACACCAGTGGGTAAGAACATAGTAGGAAGGTTAAATATAGGTGATCTGACACCTGTGAAACCCAGGAGAAACACACAAAGATTCTTTCAGTAAAATCAAGAAGGGAGGTAGACAACAGGCCCAGAACAGCTAACACATTGTCAATGGCGACAGAGGAAGGACAGGATAGGGGCTCCTCTTGTCACTGCTGTCTCCCCTTGGAATGATGTGCTTGAATGACAAACGCAATGAGGAAGGAACTGAAGGCCAATGAAGCTCATTCCTCACTATGGTGGATGAGTTCCAGTCTCTCTGTTACAAGGCAGGGCATTGACAGACTTGCAAACGTGATTTGGAGCCTTGATCTACGTAAGCTACTTTGAAGCTTCATGGGGAAATACAAAGGGGGTCAGGAGCCTGTGAAAGAGTAAATGTGGCTTTGATTTTCAAAAATAAGGGAAAGGATAGATTTAGAAAATACAGAAGTGTGCTTAGTGTCCATTCCTGGCGAAGTTCTAAACGCAATGATTAAACTGAGGTAATTATTTCAGTAGTTTCCTAACTGGCCTCTGTTTCTGCCCTCAGCTACCCCACACCCCATGCTGTTCTCAGTCTAACAAGCAGAGAGAGAGGTCCCCTTAGGTCAAATCATGCCATGTCGACTCAGGACCCTCCAGTGGCTCCCCACTTACAGGAAGGAAAAGCTCAAGTCCTTCCAGTGGTCTATGAGGCCCAACACAATTGCCTGGCTACTTCTCCGATCTCAGGTCTCACGGTTACTCTTCTCCCACCCTCTCTTGCTCTGGCCACACTACCCTCCTTGCTCTTGGCCTTCACCCATGCTCTTCTCTCTGGCTGGATCACTCTTCCCCCAGACAACTGCTCAATTCTCTCTCAAAAGTCACCTCAACAAGGCCTGCGCTGAGCACCCTATGTAAGCCCCCACACCCACTCTCATCCTCTTCCCTGATTTTTTTCTCCATAGCACTCATTGCCATCCAATATACCATATATTTCTACTTACTGTCCTGTCCATCAACTTTCTCCCCTCACTAAAATGCAAAGTTGGGCTCAGAGTTTTATCTGCACCTCCAGTTCCTAGAATTGTGCCTATCACATAGCCATGATCAATAAATATTTGTGAGTTGGAAGGAGGGAGCAGGAAGAAAAGAAGAGGGGAAGATGGCTTGGTACACCTAGAAAGAATTCACCAGGCTAGGGTGGCCAGCCCAGTTTGCCCAGGACAGAGAGTTTCTGACACAAGGGACTTCCAGTGCTAAGACCAGGAAAGTCCCAGTTGGCCGTCCTACACTACATCAGCCAACCTCATTTACTTCTGTGAGATGAGGACTAGACTGATAGCTCTCCGAATGCCACAGACTCACTATTTCCTCATTTTAGCACCACCTCCCACAAAGTTGGCCTCATGGGAGAATGTAGAAATATCGGTTACAAGATAGCATATTTAACTGGTTTGCAGCAGACTGAGTGGCCAAACCAGACATGTTGATTGATGGACCCATATCAGGCTGGGGAAGGCTGCTGTGGTGACACAGAACGGGTCCACCCAGGTCTGTTCCACAATCTAGCTGAGCTGTGGATGAGGACGTAGAAGACAGGACAGAATCATAAAGTGGCATGCACTATGGAGGAAAAGCTAGTATGTCCAACAATTAGGCTGGGTTTTGAAATCATCTTGATAGGTAGAAATGATAGGCCCTACATAACAATTTAAAATTTAAACAGAAATAAATATTGCTTTCTATTTAGGGTTGAGAAAAAAGCAATCTTAAATGTACAGAAGAGACCAGCTATTTTGTTTGTTTTAAACCCAGCATGTTTAGTTGCCCACATGCTCCGTCTAGTGTGAAAGCTAAGACTTCAAATGCCACTTAGGCCTTGTTAATAGACATAGAAGGCACAGTCCCACCGTCCTCCCACCTGGCTGGAACACACCTGAGCCAGGTGCCCAGCTCTGTACTAGGGAAAGGCTGCTCACTCTCATTTGCTCAGGTTCTAGGACACAGCAACTCACAAAGTGCTTTTTCTCTCCCCCTCCCTAACTGGCTATGTCCTGGCAGTGTCATCTCTTTCCAGGAGAAAAGAGGCCACTTGCTCCCATCCTCTCCCCAGCTTACCTAACTTCTCTGGGGTAGCCAACATGGCTTTCACCACCCCCTCAGGATTCTGGTCTGTAGCTGAGGAGTCTGAGGAAAAAGAGGGTAGCAAAAAGGTCTTCCATTTTCCAGCCTCCCCATCTTCCAAACTCAGGCACATTTAGAGTATTCTGAGCGAGTGGAATCTAAGGCCCTGGGCCTCTAGCTGTGCTGGTAGCCACTTCCTGGGTTGCTGTGACCGGGCCCAGGGCTCCTAGGGGTGTTGTGGGGTGTCAGCAGATGTGCTGATGGGAGAGGGCTTGAGGGCTCCACAGGCTTTCCAGGGCTCTGAGTGCTTATTTAAGGGAACAGCACCCCAAATCTCTATCCATGTGGGCCCACCCAGAAAGCCAGCAACTGCCGATTGTCCTAAAGGAAAGGAGGCATTGATTTCTGACTCCAGTTTTTCATTATCTGCACAGGCCCAGCCCTGCCTCCCTCTTCCTTCTAGGTCAGAGAGAACCAGTGCAAAGCTCACAGATGGTGAACAGGCTAGAACCCACAGTCCAGCTTCAGTCAGTTGGCAGCGCTGCCCAGAACATAGCTGTAGTGATCCCAAAGTTCATCAGGAAAGAATACTGGGGGCTTACGAGTGTGGGCCATGGGTGCTGGAAGGGGAAGGGAGCATGTATGTCACGTCTCTGCTTGCCCAGCCCCCTGTCCTGAAAAACACATCACCCACCCTTGGAAAAGATCACATGGGAATGGAACCTGCTGACCTGAGCAGCCCATCAGTAAAGTGAGGAAGAGCGGAGGGACCACTGTCCAGCCCCTTTCCCAACCCTCTCCCAGGGGACTGGAGCAGAAGGAATGAAACATTTTAGCCACTGGAGGCTGGAGCTCTGAGGTTCTCAAAGTGTGGTACCCAGACCAGCAGCATCAGTGTTTGCATTAGAAATGCAAATTCTCAGGTCCTGCCCACATCTAGACCAGAAACTCTGGGGGTGGGCCCAGCTATCTGTGTTTAGCAAGCCCTGGGTGATTCTGAGACAGGCTGACCTGCTCAAGAGGAAGAAGGCTTCCAAATGGGCTGTTTGTGGAAGGTCTTCAGAGAAGCCTGCTCTCCTGTGCTCAGAGCGAGGAGCGTTACCCTCTGGGGTTTGGGGTGAGTGTGCTCTTTCTAGGTCCTGTGGGGCCTGATGCTCTGTCTCCTGGTCTGGCGTCCACCAGTCTGTACACTTGCCTCTGGGTGGCAGCTTAGAGCAGCCTCTAATAAAATGCTGAATGTTGTCTGTAGCACGGGGGTCCTTAGGCTCGTGTTGTTTCTTTTCTGTCTCAGAAGCCCCATGACTTTCCCCAGCCTATCTCAGAAACAAGTGCTATGGCCAGGGACCTTTTGATGGGAGCTGCCCCCTTGGCTGACCACAGCAGACCCTCACCTTGCCTCTGTTGCCCTTTCAACAGATGTCCTCTTCACACTTGGTCCTCAGAAGTCAATCTGTTTTTTTTCAAATAATGAAAAAGCAAACCGGGTTCATTGCACATTATACTGAAATGACCTGGGATAAATATAGCCATTTCCTTGTCCCACAGCCTTCCCCACACCTCCCCAAATTCTCTATCACCTCACAACCTTTCCTGACCCAGTAAGCCCAAGTTCTTGCTGTCTTGATTATTTGCAATTCTCTGTGTAACTTGCCTCTTGGGCTTGTTTAATTAGAAACAGGCCTGAGAAGTGCTTCTTATGCCCTGGCATGTTAATTGCGTATCAGAGAATGAGAAGGTGTGACAATGTTTGGTGATGTAAATTTCCACTTTACTCCATTTTTCTCCCCCACACCTCTCCTTGCCTCCTATGCTTCCTCCCTTTCTTGTCTGCCTCTCCTGCTCTTTGCCCCTCTTCCCCCACCTCTGTTGCTCAGTTACAGGGGCTCTCTGAGACAGGCCAGAATTAAAATCTGAAGCAGGGGTGTCCAAAGTTTTTTGAACGTTTTTCACCAAGGGCCATATGCGGTAAAATACACAAACAGCCGGGCCACTCACTCGAGGTGAAGTACGTATTGCCTGGTTTATTTAAGTAAACTAAATATATTTTTGGAATTTGCTGTGGGCCAATTAAAAATGGATTGCGGGCCGCAATTGGCCTGTGGGCCGCAGTTTGGACACACCTGGTCGAAAGGGAAAATCTGTGCACGCTTTTGCCATTTCCCTCCCTCTCTCTCTCTCTCTCTCTTCTCCTTTCTCTCCCATTCCAGCCCGTTCCTCTGTCACCCTCTGGGCTTTGAAGGGACTCCAGAGCAGAGAGCTCTGAGTTATACTCGGTACTCAAAGGACTATTTTTTTTTTGTTTCCTTTTCCCCCTTATTATGGTTGTTCTTATTTCATTTTATTTTTTACAAAACAGGAGAAAAGAGTGAATTGGGTTGGGGGAGAGGATACATTTCTCCACAAAGGCACAAAATTGCCTATAGAAAGTCAACCTCAGAGTACCAACCGGGCTGCCAAGAGGAGGTGGTTCTGAGCAGCGTCTCCCCAAATGTCCTTTAGAGCTGGTTGGGAGCGGTCCCCCAAGATGGGAGGAGAAGCTTCCTTCAGCCCTTGCTCAGGAGGGGAATGAGCAAGCAACTGAGACTGTACAGAGAAAGAGAAGAGGAGGGGATGCGTCCTGTGGGCTGAGGCCTGGGTCATAGGCGGGGTCATCCAGGCAGAGGCTCAGGAGCCTCTGGGCATGTAGACATCTGGGGTGATGGGAGGCTCTAACCAGAGTCTTTCTGTCCCTTACAGATGCTCCTCAAAAAGGCAGCAGAGGAGACCTCAGGAGGCGAGGGCCATGTTTTTGAGGCTGCAGGAGCAACCCCTGGGCCACAAAGCCCCATCTGTCTTGGTCCAGCTGCCAGGCCTCAATCACGTGGGTCCATGTCACATTCCTGGCAGGGCATCTGGCCCAGATTGCCTCCCGTTTGGTAAAAAGTAGTCCTAGTCATTTCTCTATTGCTGAAAATAGGCAGAGTTCCAGGAATTTTGTGACAATGGTGGTGACAGAGTCTCCCCTTCTGAGGACCTGGACAGCTTCCTTCCCAGATTCCAGGGCAGGACAAGGGGTGCAGACACCACCCGAACTGAGGGGGCACCCAAGCCCCAGAAAGCCCAGGCTGGAAGGAGAGGCCGCCCACCCACCCCTTGCCTGGGCTGGCCAGTGCCAAGGTGGGCTGCTAGCCCAGCTGCTAGCAGGAGGATGGCCAGGGCCAAGATGGCTATGAGCCCACGTCGGTCCCCTAAGGCTCTGTGGCAAGGAGTGGCCTCTTTAGTCCTGGCCCATACACAAGCCAACTGGGTGTGGGCATCAGCAAAGGCCACTTGCAGGCAGACCCAGTACTCCGTGGCCGGAAGGAGGCGGGTGATGTTATAGCTGAGGGTGCCCCGAGGCAGGCGGGCCAGAGCAGTGGCCCCCTGGCCCCGGAGAGAAGAGGCGCTGGACCAGGTGAGGTTGGTGGAGATAGTGTTGGGTGGGGGAACCCAAGAGAGCAGGATGTGATAGGGGTGGGTCTCCTGCACCCGGAGCTCTAGCCCCCATTCCTTGTCCTTGCCTAGCTGCAGGGGAGCCTGGCCAACCACCACACTGACTGTCTTAGTATCAGCCCCCACCAGGTTCTGGGCCACACAGGTGTATAGCCCTGCCTCTTCTACTGTCACCCTCCGCAGCTCCAGGGTCCCCTCGGGGTACACCCGGTATCTCCTGTCTGCATGGGCAGCTATCAGTCGAGCCCCGACTGGAGTGACCCAGTAGATCTCAGGTTCCGGTTCAGCCAGCGCCCGGCAGTGCAGCACCAGACTCTCTCCACTGGCCACATGGAGGCTGGGGGGAAAGCTGCGGGGGGAGATGAGGGGCAGGCAGTGGTCCGTCATCTCCCGAAAGGGCACCTCTCGGACTGGGCGACGCTGGAGGTCTGGTGGCTCAGCACACAGGGTGGACTGCGGCTCGATGAAGCGGACACGGGTGCCCGTGGCATTGGCCCAGCGGATGACACAGTCACAGCGGATGGGGTTGCCATGAAGACCCACCTCCTGCAGGTTGGGCAGGGACTCCACTGTCTGCCGGTGCAAGGCACTGAGTGCGTTGTTGTTGAGCATGAGGGTCTCCATCTGGGGCAGGTGGTGGAAGGCGCGGGGGTGAACAAAGGACAGCCGGGGATTGTTGGTGACGTCCAGCTTGGTCAGCTCGGGGAGGTTGACCAGGGCAAACTTGTCGATGGAAACCAGCTCCTCCATATTGTTCAGCCCCAGCTCCTTGAGGTGCAGCATGTTGGCGAAATCCCCTGGCCCCACACGCTGGAGCGGGTTCTTGTTCAGGTCCAGGAACTTGAGCCCAGGCACCTGCTCCAGTGCCCGCCTGGGCACCCGATCCAGCTGGTTGTCATAGAAGGAGAGGCTCTCCAGGCTTTGCAACCCCTCCAGGGCGTAGTCGGAGATCTCCCGAAGGTTCATGCCTGCTAGCACCAGGCTGCGCAGGTTGGCCAGGGGCCGGAAGTTCATGTCCAGGATGGCGTCCACCTTGTTCCCGCCAATCATGAGGATCTCCAGGTTGGGCAGCATCTCGAACCAGCGGCTGTCCACGGCCTTCAGCAGGTTGGAGTTGAGGTGCAGCCGAAGCAGGCTGCTGAGGCCAGCGAAGGCCCGGGGTGCAATGCAGTGCAGCTGGTTGTGGTTGAGATATAACTCCTGCAGGCTGGCCAGCCCCGCAAAGCTGTGGTCCTCGAGCCGGGTCAGCTGGTTCTCCTCCAGGTGCAGACTCAGCAGCTGGGGCAGGGCACGGAGATCACAGTCACGGGCATCCGAAAAGCTGTTCTGGGACAGGTCCAGCTCTGTGAGGTTGTCCAGGTAGCCAAGCTCGCTCCGGCCCGCGTGGACGATGCCGTTGCCCTGCAGGAGCAGGGTCTGCGCGCCTGCAGGCAGCGCTGGGGGCACGGCCGTCAGGGACAGGTCATTGCAGTCTACCGTGGTGGCCTCGCGGTAGGACGAGCGAGGTGTATACCAGGGCCGGATCTGGCAAGCACACCGAGGGGGACAGGGCACACGCCAGGGGACCACGGGCACAGCGGCAGTGGCACCAGCCACCCAAGCTAGCAAGAGGGGGGCCACGAGGAGCCTCATTATGGAGCTGCAGGGAAGAGGACCATCCACAGGAGAAGTCTGCAGTCCTTCTGCTCTTACCAGTCTGTAGGCTGAGGGGCAGCAGCCTGCCAGGGCCTGGGGACCCACCCTCCCAGGGCAGTCATGCTACACGTGGTGAGGACCGGCACTTCTCGCCCACCTGGGTGTGGCTGTCCATCCTCATCCGCTGGGCCTGCTCACTCATCGCCACGCCCCCCGGGGCAGCCCTGGAGAAGAGGAGTTAGAGTTAAGCAGGTGGCAGAGAAGCAGAATCTTGTTCCTCCTCCTGTCTCACCTGTCTGACTCAAGAGGCCAAAGGAGCTGAAGGGGTGGGCAGGGCCAAGGCTCCTGGGTTCCGTCCTACAGTCCTTAGACTTTAGTGTCTTTTTCTATGGCCTGCAGGGAAAATGAGTGACTACAAGTCTTCAGGGAAGAAGGGAGATTGGGCCTTGGAAGCTTCCAGGATACTCGGGAAAGGTGTGTGTGTGGAAGACAGTTGGTGGCTGCCATTATTGTCATCTTCAGAGTCCTTCTGAGTCGAGAGAGATGTGGAGTAGATTCTCCAAATTTTCTTACATCTCTCCTCCCTGCCTCCTTGGCTCACTCAATAAATGGAAAATAAAGTGATGGTTCCCAGACATCTCTCTGAGTGGTGTGGACAGGGGATGGTGAAAACAAGTGCAGCTTCTAAATTCCAGGGGGGCTCCCAGGACTCTGGAAGTTGGGAGGAAGTTGCTCCTAATCCCATACCCAGACAGGTTGAGGAAGGGGCTGGTTCTGCCTGGGATCTGCTTAAGCTCTCCTGGGTGTGGTGCAGCTTGGGATTTTGCCAACTTCCATACGTGGACGTAGGGGCTTTCCCTTTCCCAACAGCCTGGCCAAGCTGCCAGGTGGTGGGATTAAGAAGCCTGGGTTTGAGCTCCTCAGCCCTGCAGGTAAGACCTTGCATGACCTGGTCGCAGCTACCTCTTCTGGCTTCTCTTGCTGCCACCCCGCTTAACCGCTATGCACACCCCTTTCAGGTTGAAGTTACCCTGCTGTGCCCCCTTTCTCATGTGTCCTTCTCATTGTCTCCCAGGCAACCCCTACTTGTTCTTCAAGAATTTAAGGTTACTCCCCTCCTACAGAAAACTCCTCCCAGGCCTGCCACCACGGCTGGCTAAGGGGACTGCTTTGCACTCTTACAGGGCCCCACGCTTCCTTCTGTCACAGCCCTGACCACAGCACAGGGCAGGTGTCCCCTAAGTATTCATTACCTGATCAGTCTCTAACCCAGGGCGCTGTCCCCCAGGAGGTCGGGCCCCACCCCACCCCCCCCAACCTACAATCTAGGCCCTTGCTGTTCCCTTCCTGTCAGTCCAGGGGATCGGTGCAGGCTCTCTCAGACGCCACAGCCAGGCTGCATCACCCTGGAAGCAAGTCCATCCTTGTCCAGAACCAAGTTGGGGGGCTTCCTGGGCCTGACCTGACTCCTGAATGGAAGTCTGATTTGGGTAGTTTTCCAGCTGCAGGTATCAGGGAAGTACGCATGATTTGCCAGAACTCTTCAAAGACGCTGAATATTTTTTCTAATTTAACCCTCATAACTAGTCTACAAGATAAGTATTAATACCCCCAGTTTGCAGATGAAGAAACTGAGGTTCAGAAGAGGTTAGAGAATTTAGCTCAAGACACATAGCTGGTAAGTAGCAGGAAACAGGAATCCACCCAGTTTGTGCCATTTAGACCAAGCTTCTCAACCCCCAGGTCTGGCCTGAGCCCACCCTGGGCACCCTGGGGTGCAGTAGCAGCTGCAGGAGCAGGCTGGGTGCCCATTCTTGTCTCCTGGGGCAATGAGTCCTCACCAGGGAGCTTTAGGAACCTGGGAACTGTGTCTCCTACCACTTTCTAGGCAGGTGCCTCTCAGCTGGCCAGAGGGGCTCTTTGCTCACTTCATCCTGCTTCCAGGACACTGGGGCCCAGGAGGGCAGCGGTTGGTGGCTTGGTACCCTTTCTCAGAAGGACAATGGCATGCCTGTTTATATCTACCTCCCACCTTCTTTTGGAGCTATTTCTGAAGGTGGGAAAAAGAAGCATGACTTAAAATGAACAGAGTTTTTGTGCAGGAATGTGTGTGTACTGACACGTAAAACTCAGGGCAAACAAACACATGTGCACACATGCATGCACACCTGCATATAAGTACAAGGGGAGCCTGGGGAGCCCGGCCACCCAAGCCTGTGCCTGTCGGTCAGGAATGGGGGCGGATTTGTGGTGTACTATGTGGGTGGAGAGGCAGCACGGACAAGCTGAGTCCCTGAAGGGCCCTGTCTAAGGCCAGTGGTCCTGCTTCCTGCTTCCTGCCTGGAGAGCAGAACCCACCAGCAAGGAGATCTCACTATTGCACTTACCACTTCCTACCAGAAAAGTTACTGACTTCTCTGAGCATCTGTTCCTTATGTATAAAATGAAGTCATCAGGATTAAAGGAGCTCAGTGTGTTGCACACAGAAAGAGCTCAATAAATGTTAGTTCCCTTCCAGCTCTGCTCATCCCCCGGGGTTGGGAAGCTCTCCAGCTAGGACTTCTTAGGGGAAACAGAAGTTGGATCCTAGAGCCTGACGAGCTTCTGTTAAGCTTGCCCAGTGTGGGCTCAGTGTTGCCTTCAGGTGGTGGAGTGGGTGCTGTGCACAGAAACAGACCACACGTCACACCTTTAAAGAGTGCCACTCTGACAGGACCAAAACTGCAAAGCGATTAGGAGAGCCCAAGACTTTGTAGGCAGAGAGAAGGCTGGAGTGGGTGGAGAGGGGTGTTCATCTGAGCCACAGGCATCTCCGGGGCCTTCAGACCCTGACTGAGCCCCAGGCGTCTCTCCTTTTCCAACACCTTTGTTCTAATACATTTGTGATTGAGAAACCAAACTTAATTTAAAACCTCCAGAGACTGGCCTTTCCCTGCACCCCAGGAAGCACCCTCCTTCTTTCCTGCTCTGGCTGGGCTGGGTGAGGAAGGCAATGGTCCTGCTCCTCACCAGGAGCCCAGAGAGAGGCAGCGGCTTGATGACTCATGTTCACGCCATATCTCTGATCCCAAGTCTTGGCAAAGGCCTAGATAAGCCCTCCCCATCGCTGCTGAGCACGCAGCCCCTTCCAGGGTAGAACTCAGAGCTGCCCACTCACCTGCCATCACCATTTAAGGTCGTCTTGCACACGGCCCACTCATGCCGGCTGATTAGCAATTTCTGCCAGGAGCTCAGAGAAAGCTAATTGTCTTTTATCCATAATCTCCTGGGTGAGCGGGAGTTCAGACCATCACATGTACATTTTCCCCAACTGGATTTCAAGCTCCTTGCTGCTGGGGCCACGTCTTACATGCTTTTTGTGTCCCTACAGCACTCAGTGTAGGACTAGGCACGAAAGGGTACTTGTGAGTGTATATAAATAGTGAAACGTAATCTTCCCATAACCGTGTGTGTAGGCAGAGAAGGGATTATTTAGTCTCCTTTTGCAGGGGAAGTAACTGAGGCTCTAAAAGGTTAAGTGACTTGTCAGCTTCTACATGGCAGGGTTGGCATTCAAACCCAGGTCTTGCCCTGGCAGCCCAGCCAATGCTCTGCCTGGCGGATCAATACCGGCCTTACAAGAACAGAGCACGGGGCTGACCCGGGGAGCTGGCCTTGGACACAAATCCCTTCAGAGGTGGCCTCTGTCCTCAGCTCATCCTCCTTGATGCCTATCTGCCAGGCCCCTCCGTAGCCAGACACTACTCCTTCACTCCTGGGGGGTCTAGAGTGACCTGCTGGGGGGACAGCATGGGGAAGATACGGGTCCTGTGTGAGTGTGGCTGGGCCTGGAACCACAGGGCCAAACAGCAGGCCTCACACAGGCCCTAGCCCGCCTTCTGACTTGGGGCTGGGGTGTGCCCTTTGTGCCAGCACTGCCGGCAGCAGGGCCTTCAGGGATGAAGGCAGAAAGCCCTGGCGGCCACAGTCAGGGAAGTAAAGTTGCCCACTCCAGCGGCAAGTTCTCTCTTGGAAGGGCTGGCTCTGCAAGCCCCATTGGCCCGCCTTCTCCAGGCAGCTGCTTTGGATTTTGCAGGAAGTGTGGAATTGATCTCCTACACTCCCTAGTACACTAAGACCCTTGGCAACGCTCTAAATGAAGATATTTGGAGAAACTCTTGTCAGGAGTCAGAGCTGCTTTTCCCTCCTTCTCCAGCACAGTCCAGGTGCTCCTACCACACATTTAGGTCACTGTTCTTCCAGAGGGCTGGTGGATGCAGCCTCTCCCTGCCCTCCCCCCCTTCCTCTCCCCTTCCTGGCAGCCTCTGCCCTGCCCCTGGGAGCTGAGGGTCTGGAGGGAAGAGCAGGCAGGTGGTGATCGATTGCCTGGCCTTCTTTGCTTCAGTGGCAGGTCCCCCTGAGCCGCGGAGACAGATGGGCAGCATAATTGAGTATAGCATTGATAAACTCCAGCCTCCTCACCAGCAGATAAGCGCTGGGTGGAAGGGATGCAGAGGGAGGGAGGCCAGCCCTCCATCTGTACACCTGGCCTCAGCTTCTCCTGGGAGGTGAGCATGGCCCCTCACTCCCACCTTTCATTTAATCACAGACAACCAGGACCTCAGAGCTGAAGGAGACCTCAGCGTTTATCTAGTCTTCCAGAGCCTGAATTCCATTAATAACTTATGGAGCGGAGAAGCGTGGGCTTTGCAAACAGAGTTTGAGCCTGGCTCTGCCTCTTGCTGTGTGACCTTGGGCAAAGTGGGTAACCCTCTGAACCTCAAATGTTCAAGCTGGGAAATGGGGATAAAACACTAGCTGTGAAGAGCACAAGGATACAAGGGGTATGCAGTGCTTGTTAGTGCCCTTCATTGGCCCCATCATTGCTGCCTCTCATTCCATCCGACCATCTACTTCTCATCTCTCACCTTTTGTAATAAACTTTAAAAAATATTATTGAGGTACAGGAGAGTGCATTAATGGCACTAACTCTAAGTGTACAGCTGGACGAATCTCTACATTTGCAGATACCAGTACAACCACTGCTGCCCAGATCAAGATATAAATATCTCCAGTATTCTAGAAGGTTCCTGGGAAGCTTCCTTCCTAGTCTATATCCAGCACGCACCTGGAGTTAGCCAGTGTCCTGACTACTATCATCATCATTCAGTTTCATCTTTTTAACCCAGACTTCCCCTTTCTTTTCCATCACAACTTGGGACCACATTCTTTGGAAACTTTAGGGAAGGCCAGAACTTCAGACTTGAAATTCACTTAGTTCATCCTCCTTTTTTGAGGGCTATAGCTTCTCTGGGTCTCCTGTGTAATCGGCCATCCCCAGAAAGAGAGACTGACTCTTCCTCATTCTGTACTTCCCATTGCTAGCGATTGCTGTATGCCTTAGGGCCCTGCTCTGGCTGGAATCCAATGGCCTAGGCCTGTGAGTGCCAAACTGCCTCGAGGCAGGGAGATGGCAGGACGACCTCTTGGCCCCATGCACCCCTTGCAGCCATGTGACTCTCAGCCAACTTCCCTTCTTCAAAGCCCTGCTGGGTCTTGGCCACCTCCTGGCGCAGCGCGGCTCACCCCCCTTTCGGCTGCAGACCCCCAGGTCTTCTCATTACAGAACTCAAGGACATTAGGCAAGAAGACAAATGGAAGAGTGTCCAGAAAGGAGGGACACTCTTTCTGGACTCACTTCCAGCAGCCCCTGACCTCTCCCTGGCTGTCTCAGAGGGAGAGACACACTCAACTTGCCCCAAATTCAGCATCTTCCACCAAACCTGCTCTTGCTTCTTCGGTTCCATCTCTGTCAGTCAGCACCACCAGCCACCTTCTCCAAGACTGCAAACATGTGCCATCTTGCCTTGTCCCCCCCACCTCATGCCCCCCCGACAGTGCTCACACTTCCCTTTTCATCTCGTCTTACCCTTATGAGAGCCTCTTTGATCTCTCCTCCTCTCCCTTAAACGACCTTCTCATTCCTAGACACCCCATGCTCCTGCTAAACAAGACTTGCTACTTCTTTCCACACCTCAGGCGTATCACACTGCCTGAAAATCCCTGCCCCAACTTCAACTACCAATCTTCCCTTCAGCCATAAAAAACTATCCCAAATGCTAACTCCTCTATGATGCTTTCCCTGATTCCCTTGAGAAGGGTGGTTACTCGCCCCTCCCGTCTTCCCCAGCAACCCTGAAACTCTGCACAGACCTCCACCACAGCCCCTTCCCTGCTGTCAGGCTGCAGATCTGTCTTCCCAGCTCGGTGTGAGCTGGTCCAGGAAAGGATGCTTTCTTATTGATTTCTGTTTCCCCAGAGCCTAGTGCAGTACAGACTTTCCCTGCAGGGGTGGGAGGTGAACGGCAACCCATTAGTGGGTCATGAAAACAATTTAAAGTGGATCACAATCTGCATTTTTAAAAAAAGAGATAAAATAGAAAATATCAGAGTGGATTGTATGTAGCTAGACTAAGCATTGTTTTGAAAAGTTTGTCCCCCTATTTCACACACACACACACACACACACACACACACACACACACACACACACAGAGGGAGATACAGGGACATGATGAAAAAAATCATGCTTTTTTTTTTTCTTTTTTGTCTTGGGTTGCAGCTACAAAAGCTTGAAAACCATTATTCTTTCTTGGTAAGGTGAGTTCCTTCAACTCTAGTTGACGCCACTGGAAGGAAGACATAAAGCAAAGTCTCAGAGGAAAGACGTGACATTCCTGAGCACCTTCTGTGTGCCAGGATTTCTATTTGCTGGCCACACTGTCTACCTCATCCCATCCTCCAACTACCCTGGGAAGGAGGTAGTTTTTAGATAAGAAACCCCAAGCTCAGTGGAGCTAAGCCATCAGACCAAGTTCCCACAGCAAAATGTGGAAGAGCCAGGATTTGACCCAGGTGTGTCTCATTTGTCAGCCCTTTCTATTTCCATGATTTTGGTGCCAGGAGCTGACTTCTAAGAGTAGATGATGGTGCGGGAACCGGGGGAAAAAACTGGAGGGCATCCCATGGAGAAGGATGAGGTTTCTCATGTCCACCCTTGCCCTCTGCTCCTCTCTGGAGTTCTCTGGAATGAAAGGAGTCAGTGTTCCAGTAAAAACCCCTTCCTGGGCCTGGGAGGGAAGGGACTGGTCCCCGGAGAAAACTCTCTCTCTACTCCCAGGTCTCCTCGCTGGCCCAGGGAGAGGGTGTTTGAACTCTGATGCCTGGAAGGGAGCCTGCCTCGTTATTTCGTAATTAGGAGTGGAAGGTGCCAGTAGGTAGCACACAAAGCCATTTCTGACTGGTTGCACTGCACCAAAAGCGCTGCAGGGGAATGGAGCCAGGTTGCTAGCGCATGGAGAACAGTGCCATGCTGAGTCCCACCCCCACGTGCTGCCAGGCTTCTGCTGATCGTCCTTAGAAACCTCTGACACCTCCACACCTCGCTCTCCTGGGTTCCCCTGGTGCCCCAGCATTCCTCCATCATAAATTTGTCTGTCTGTCTCTCTCACCAGACTGTGAGACCCTCAGGGGAAGGGACTGTGCTCCAAGTTGCCAGTTCTTCCAACTTCTGGCACATAGTAGGAGCTCAGAAAATGTCTGTGGAAGGACGGAAAGAGGGAGGAAAGGAGGGGGAAAAAGGCAAGGAAGGGCAGGGAGAGAGGAAGGAAGCCGGTTATTTCGGAGCTCCTAAAGACCAGGTGGATCAGAGTCTGGGCTCAGGCCCCTTCTGCCTCCGTCCTCGCCAACTGGAAGGAGACACACATTGCTCCCAGAGTCCATCTTCCTCAGGTATACACCTGGTGCCCGGCCCCGCCTCTGGCCGCTGCACAGCCACTTTAACCCTTACCTCAGGTGGAGAAGGAACTTCTCTCTGACTCAGCTTTCCACCTCTGGATTTGAAACGATCCTACGATGGTCATCACCCTTCTGGAGCTCTCTCAGGGCTCCCCTCCGGAAATCCTGTGGACTCACTGACCTCTCTGAGGGCTTTAAAGGTGGCTCTGCACCTGAATCCTGGTGCGGCCTGTGGGAACTTGAGCTTCCTCACTCAGGTTCCCCTACCTCATGGGGGATGTTTGTAAAGTGTCCGGTGCTCAGGGAGAGTCCCTTCCCTTTTTATCCATCTCAGTTTGTCTGAGGCACAATCCCTGGTTTCTAGCCCATATTTATACCAGGCCAACACCAGGTGGTCATGTGGTCTCTACGGCAGGCATACTCTCCTAGAAACCCTTCCACTGCAGGCTGACACTCCTTCCTGATGGAGCTGCCCTCTCCTGGATCAAATATAAGCATTCCCCGGGGCCTCCAACTGGGTCCTATTTCTAGTCTCCAAGGCAGCTCAGTTCATTTACAGAGCATGGATGTCTGACACAACTCTCACCCAGTAAACAATCCGGCGCCTCCTGGCTTAGCTGAGCAGCTCCTTGTTTCCCCAGGTGCTTGCTCCTGGGAAGGGTCAGTAGAGAGGGCCCCTTGGGGACACAGCCCAAGAGAGCAGTTTCCAGGCTCTCGGCCTCACATGGAAAGGTGCTGGCTCAGGTAGTAAATGGCCATCAACTGTGACTGGATGGCCATCAGTTGTGGCTAGTTGGCCGTCAGCTGTAGCCAGTGAGCCATTGGCCACTAATATAACTGCCACGGCTACGCTAGCAGGAAAATGGGGGCTAGCAAGAAGACGGTGGCTGAGCCCTCAAGCGGTGCAGTGAGGGTTGTGAACAGTGTGGCTCCTGCTTCCTGTGTCTGCAACCCAGCCGCCAGAGAGACTATAGTGGTATGACTCCCCTACCTATGGCTCCGTGGGTGTTCCTGTTTGGCCTCACCATGTCCTGCGTTCTTGTGTGGGGAGCGGGAGCACAGACCCCGCACGACAGCCCCTCCAGCAGATTTCTAAATGTCACAGCTTGATGGCGGCTCACAGTCATTCCACGTTGGCCACAGTCACAAGACAGAGGGTCAGCCAAGCCCAGCTGCTGACCCATGAATCTCTCTAGACTTCCTCCCTGTAATTCCCCCTGTTTTTTTCTAGAATCAGGTGGGGTGCTGGGCAGACCCTGCATGTGGGGACAAAGCCCCCAAAAAACAGTTTCCAGGCTCTAGGCCTCACATAGAAAGGTGCTGGCTCGGGTAGTAAATGGCCATCATCTGTGATCAGATGGCCAGCAGCTGTGGCTAGTTGGCCGACAGCTGTAACCCGTAGGCCATTGGCCATTAATATAACGGCTGTGGCTACGCTAGCAGAAAGGAATGGGGGCTAGCAAGAAGATGGTGGCTGGCAAGCGCGGACTGCTGTTAGGCAGATTATGTAGATCCTGCTTCCTGTGTCTCCAGCCCAGCCGCCAGCGAGAATATATTGGTTTGATTCCCCTATCTATGGCTCCGTGGGTGTTCCTTTTTGGCCTTACCGGGTCCTGTGTTCTTATGTGGGGAGCGGGAGAAGAGACCCCACCTTACACCCCGCCGGACGTCCTGTGTGACACTGCAGCATTCTTGAAAGGCTTCCTCCCAGAGCCAGGACCACAGGACATCCCTTTAGACACAGTGGATTTGTGGGAACTAGGAGCAAGGGCAGGGGAAGGAGGGGAAAGTCTTTGAGAGATGCAGGCAATAGTCCTTCCTGCCCCAGTGCCTTTCAATATGCAGGGTCCTTGCCCGGAAGCCCCTTTCTTCATCAGTGTATTTCGGGAATGTCTTCCCATGGCTGAAATTTCAGTGTACATTGCACCTCTCTGATGTCCTCCCTGACCACGGCCATCCACCCTCTTCCCTAATTAATCAATCCCTTGCTCCTTCTTGCATCCTCTAAGAATCCACATCCAGTACGCTGCCCATCTATTCTCTCAGAATGAACTGCTCCAGGGCAGCTCTATGGCTTTGTGGCTCCAGAACTAATAGAAACGGAAGCACCAAGTCTTCCAGTCTTGTTTGAGGTGAGTAAGGAGTTAGATGGGGAGGTTTGGGTTTCTCTCTCTAGAGAGTTTGTGGCACTGAGGGAGGGAGCCTTAAGGCACGTTGGGGGGAGATGTTGGCAGAAGGTTTGGGGCCTGGATGGCTGAGAAAAGGCTGTGGATCAAATGGGGAGAAGACCAGTTAAACAAGGAGAAAGGCCAAAGCTCCTCTAATGGAAAAGGAAAATGAAATCAGAATGAAAATTGATGAGGCGGAGAGAAAAGGAGACTCGTTTCATCAGCAGGTTTGCCAGATGAAGCTGAGAGATAAATCACCCAGCGGCGGAAGGAGCCTTGGTCTCTCCTCGGGGCTCACTGCCTGCTGCCTCTGTCAGCTGTCTCAGGCAGGCCTGCCAGATAAATGGCTGCAGCTGAGGCCTGTGGAAGTTTTTTTCCCCTTCTAAATGCAGTGAGAATGGCCTGTGTCCTCACCACCTCCTGCAGGCCTGCCTGGGTCATTCCTTCGCTGGGTCCAATTCCTTGGTCCCCTCGCCAATCCCACTGGCCTCTCCTTCAGCAGCCCCTCCTTGCTGCCCCTTCCCCAGCTTGGGGCCAGGCCTATGGAGAACATGTCTCAACTCTATCGACCTTCTGCACCCCTCATCCTACTTCTCCAAAGCCAGACGGGGCAGCAGAGCTCAGGACACAGGAGAGAACACAGGACAGGACAGGGCTGGGTTTTAGTCCCAATGTGGGGACAGATCTTGGAATAGGTCCTCTCACTTCTCTAGGGCTTGCGCTCCTCATCCATGAAATGAGGGGTTGGGCCAGAGCAGTGAGCTGTTCTACAACCACATGTGGTCTCTGGACCAGCAGTATCAGCATGTTAGAAATGCAGGTTTTTGGGCCCACCCCAGCCCTCCTGACTCAGAATCTCTGAGGGTAGGGTCTTGTAGCCAGTGTTGGAACAAACCCTCTTTGAAAATCCTATTTGGAAATCGCTGGGCTAGCCAATCGTTAAGGTCCCTCCAGCTGAGATTAGAAATGTATATGTATGTGTATGTATATAAGTATATGTGTATATATGTATATATATGTATGATGAGTTTCTTATCATTATTCTGACAGGTAAGACTTGAGTGTCCAGAACCCCCTTGCACCTTCTCTGTCCTGGACACAAGGAAACTGCTACCTAATGAGCATTCATAGAGCCCTGACTGTATGCTGGCACTGTGAGGGGCTAGGGTGCAAGGTTATGGGAAGGGCAGGCAGGGAGTCAACAAGTAAAAAAAACCACTCTACTATAGTATGATCAATGGTGCCACAGAAGCATTTATCCAAGGGCAACAGAGGCACAGACTAGAAGAGAGAGCACGATTCTGCTTCATGTGGAAAGTTGGGAAGAAAAATCAGAGGAGCTTTACTAAAAGTCATTGAATTATACACAAAAAATGGGTGATTTTGATGGAATGCAAATTGACAATTTTATTAAAGTTGTTTAAAAAAAAAATCACAAGGGAAGTGTTGCCTGAATCGGTAGGTCAGCAGGTACACAGATGGTAGAAGGCATCTGTGTCCCCAATTGCACACATATTGGGGACAGCAGGAGCAAAGGTTCTGGGATAAAAAGATATGAAGCAAATTCCAAGAGGTGACTCCCCTGAGGTTCCAAGAGTGTGGTTGAGGTGGGAAAGAGGCTGGACCAGCAGGCCAGAGCCAGAATTGTCTGGACACGATAGCAAAGGCAGAGGGCGGCCGAAGGGGTATGTGTGGCCTTGACCACTATACCCATTGATAATCGTAATTGATTAGGGCCGGATGCATTTTGCAATTTAAATTCTTCCATATCACTGTCCTATAAGATTTTCACAACAGCCCTGCAAAGTCATAGGTGCCATTTCCTCCATTGTAATGGAAAAGATATTAAATGACTTGCCCAAGAGCATACAGCAAATGAGTAACAGAGCCAGGGCTAGAAGACAGTGTACTGCCAAGCGAGGCCTTCTTTTCCCAGTGGGATGACAATGATGTTGATGGTTACCACTGACTGAGGACTGCTTATGAGCCAGGCCTTGGGCTAGGAACCTGATATGAGTGGCTGCACTGAATGCTCGGAACAATGCTATGATATAGAATGCCTAGCCCTTTTCACAGATGTGAAATTCTCAAGAATATCCAGCTAGTTGAGCCAGAACTCCAACTGGGTCGTGGCTGGTGCCAAAGCCTGTGCTCTGAACCCTGACCTGCATTACCCTCCTCCAGCCCCCACTGCCTAGCTCTCCTCGAGCCCGGAAGGAATGAAGACATTTCCAGTTGACTTCTCCTTATTCAAATTCCCCTGAGCCTGGGCCAACCCAAGACAAAGAAACTGGCCCCTGGCCTATGCTGAGCAGCCCTTCCTCACGGGAAGGCCCTTCCCTGTCCGGCCGAGGCTCCCTCTCCCTGAGCCTGTCCATGCCTTCCGAGCCCACTGGGGACCAGTGGCTCCTGAGGACCCCAGAGCACAGTGGCTGGAAACGCTTCCATCCACGATCAATAGCAGGCATAATTCAGGGACTGCGGCAAGTACAAAGGAGTGTAGGTTAAATCAATATTTAGAAGCTTCAAAATTAAACTAATTAAGAGCAAGCCTCAATGATTTTTACTGTCTGGAAATAAAAAAGACAAAAAAGTCCATCTATATTTCATCATTCTACCTTAGTAGCTTGTAATAATTTGGGAAGAGCAGAAGACAAAAGTGCTCCCAGCCAGCCCCACTTTCTGCGTTGCAGGAAAGGGCAACACCTTGACCTTCATAGTAAAAGACGAGGGGAAGAGGGACGGGAGGGAGCACGGGTGCAAACAGCATGCTGCAGAAGGCCACTGGCTTGCGTGAGGGCCCGTATGAATTGAACTGTGTCCCCCAAAAGGTATAACTGAAGTCATAATTTCCAGTACCTGTGAATGTGACCTTAATCTGGAAATAGGGTCTTTGCAGATGTGGTCAAGTGACAATGAGGTGGGCCCTAACCCAATGACTATAACTCCTTATAAGAAGAGGGAAATTTAGACGCAGACACAGAGACACCAGGAGAATTCCTTGTGATGATGGACACAGAGACTGGAGTGCTGCAGCTGCACGCTGACAAATAACAATGACGGACTGCCATGGCCAGAAGCTGGGAGAAGGCAAGGAAGGAGTCTCCCTTACAGGTTTCAGATGGAGCATGGTCCTGCCCGCACCTCGATTTCAGACTTCTGGCTTCCAGAGCTGTGAGACAATAGATTTCTGTTGTTTTAAGCTACCCGGTTTACAGTACTTTGATACAGCAGCTCTAGGAAACTAACAGGGATCTTGGATGCTAGTTCCCACTCTACACAGTATAACTGTGCAAGCTGGGCAAGATGCTTAACCTCTAGAAGCCTCAGTGTTTTCCTCTGAAAAATAAAGGTAAGACCTTTTGTCTTTTGTACAGAGAAGTAGTGTAGATGAAACGAAAACATGAGTGTGAAATATGTACTATGAGCTGTATGTGCTGTGTCACCTGGCCTCATAGCTAGTGCAAAGAATCTGAGAAGGGACTCAGGAGCCATCTGTCAGATGGGCAGGACATTCTCTGCCAGCTTGTAGGACTGGTCTAAAAATCTAATCACAGGTGTGAGGTGTCTTTGCTTCGTTAGAGATATTGTATACACGAAGGGTATTTTTATTATCATTCTCAACAAGGATTTTATTTGCTGACCACTTTGCCCAAGTTTTCTCATCTATAAAATGAAAGGGTTGGACAACTTTTTCTTAAAGCACCATTTCAGCAGCATTCTCTGAGCTTATTTACATATTAAAAAAAAAAAAAGTCTTGGGGCCGGCCCAGTGACTCAGGCGGTTAGAGCTCTGTGCTCCTAACTCCGAAGGCTGCCGGTTTGATTCCCACATGGGCCAGTGGGCTCTCAACCACAAGGTTGCCAGTTCGATTCCTCGAGTCCCACAAGGGATGGTGGGCAGTGCCCCCTGAAACTAAGATTGCACACAGCACCTTGAGCTGAGCTGCTGCTGAGCTCCCGGATGGCTCAGTTGGTTGGAGCGCGTCCTCTCAACCACAAGGTTGCCGCGACTCCCGCAAGGGATGGTGGGCTGCACCGCCTGCAACTAGCAATGGCAACTGGACCTGGAGCTGAGCTGCGCCCTCCACAACTAAGACTGAAAGGACAACAACGGGGAAAAAAAAAAGTCCTGGAAGTACCCACTGTTCCCCAATAAAGTCCTGTTCCCCTTCCCCAATAAAAAAATCTTAAAAAAAATAAATTCTTAGCAGCCTAACCTCATTCTCATTCCTTACACCTCAGCCTGGTCACCCAGGATAATTCAGAGGGTGCCAACTAAGCACTGTGGCTTTGCTCCCTTTGTCCCCTTTGCCTGGGTTAAGGGAGGGCGGCACCAGAGCACCTCTGTCCTCCCTCAAGAGTGTACCAGGTATGGAAGGAACAGGAAACCACACAGGCAGCAAATAAAAACTCTTATCGATCAGGAGATGGCTGGCATCCCAAGTCTGGCTGGCTCCCAGAACTGTTCATTTTAAATAAACGTTCCTAATAATCCACTCGTACTTAATACTGGAGTTGTGTCTTATTAAAGTGCAGTGGAACTGGGTAGCTGAGCACTGGCACTACTGCCGCCCCGTCCAGGCCCTTTCCAGGGCGCCAGGGGGACCCAGAGTCTCAGGTGGTCTCAGAGTTTTGGAAGGAGCTGCACCTTTCAGCAGCGGGTTCTCCACTGGGGAGACCAATTTTCTTGCCATGTAACAACGACACTCTTCCCAGACAGCTGTCAGTGAGCGAAGGGCCATCCGGCTGCACATCACTCTCACAGGAAGGGTGACATTAGCAGTGCCACCATAATAACCACCTATACGCAACGCCATCGCCTAGTCACCTACCTGCATCCCACCATCTCTGTCAATATCACCAACCCCACGGTTACCACTGTGCTTAGCTGTGATCAAAGAGACCTCCACGCTCACTGCCATCACCACGTGTCACCCTGAACACCCTCTTCTAGCAGAGCGTCAGCTCTTCCATCCACTGTCACAATCCTAGTCATCACAAGTACCCTGATAATCGAAAGAAAATTTATATGGCTTCATCACTCTGACATGTACAGAATCTGAGATAGATATGGATTCTGTCATTGGGAAATATACGTGAGACAATAAGACCCATTACGACGCTAACACGAGAACAAGTGGATTTGCATATACATAGAGGTCCACCCCAAAGAAAGCGTGAACATGGAGGTGGGACGCACAGATGGAGAGTCCTGGGGGAGAGGGGAGAGGGGCGGGAAGGGTCAGTAGGGGCTAGGCCTCACTGTGGCCAGGTGAGCTCCACGTTCTGTCTGGGGAAAAATGAGACTCCTTTGCCTCCTATTAGCTCTGTGTTTTTCAACTCTGGCTGCAAATAGCATCAGATGGGGAATCTTTTAAAATAAATGGATGTCTATGTCCCACTCCAGACCAATTAAATCAATCTCTGGAGCATCATATTAAAAAAAAACACAAAACTCTCCAGGATTTCTTTGCATGCAAATTTTACATCAAAAGAAAAAAAAATTGTAAAACAAAACTAAAGTCCATAGTTGTTGATACTGAAAAATACTCCAGGGAATAGTGTACTGAAGTCAGCAATTCACTTTGAAATACACAAAAAATAAGATGGATTGAGGGATAGATGGAGACAGATGTAATAAAGCAAGTCTAGGAAATGGTTAATGGTAGAATATTATAGATGGTAGGTATATGGTTGCTCACTGTAAAATTCCTTCAACTTTGCTGTATATTTGAAGATTTTTATAATAAAATATTAGTGAAAAAAAATCCCCAACTGGTTTTAATGTGAAGCCAGGACTGAGAACCACTGCATCTGAAGAAAAAATCCATAAGCAAGGAAGTTCCTCTTTCCTCTACCCTCTATGTGTAAAAGAATATACCCCCTTTCTAACAAATCAGACTCTGGTTCAGTGCTTCCCAGCCCGTCTCAAGTTGTGGCACACGTAGAAAGTGTATTTGTATGGTGCACCTGGGGAAATGGAGGGGGTTGCTTGCTTGTAGCAGGAGCCTGTGGCTGGGGAGACGAGAGACATGAGGCTGCTCCAGACCCCATAGTGCTGCCCTGAGTGCCTGGGCTCGACCCAAGACCTGCCCACAGCCATACAGTTTGGCCAGCAATGCTCTGCTCAAACCCCGAGTCTCCCTTTTCTAAAGCCTGGGCTCAGCATTCTTAGCAAGGATTAAATCCTTTCCCAGGAAAACCAGAGCAAAGCCTGAGTACGGCAGTGTGTGTGCGCATGTGCGCACATGGCGTGTCAGATGGGCACTGCGGGCAGGGCCAACCCCATGCCCCATCTGTATGCTCCTCCATAACCACTGGCCCTGTCGGGGAGTGCCATGGCAACACCATGCTCTTTAAACACAGGAGTTTGTGCTACCATTGCAAAGCAGCATTAGGCAATTTAATTAAGGAGCTGGCAGCAGACAAACTTTGTGAGTTAGAGGCATTTTATTAAATCCCACTGTATTATGCAGCTCAGTTCCCCCAGGAGCTACGGAGCTGAGGAGAGGAAAGAATTTGCTGGGGTTTTCTTTTCTCTTTTCTGCTTTCCCTGGCCTCCCTTCTGCTTCACGCAAGCATTCCAAGTGCAGGGAGACCCCAACTGTGATTGTCTGCTCCCCCAGCCCAAGCAGCAGGCCTTGGCATAAGGGCTACAGGCAGCAGCCTAGGGATATAATCACCAGCATTGATCCCATGTATTACCGTTCAGAGAGCACTTTCACATGCATGATGGGGGCCAGGCCTCCAATCGTAGCTTCAGTAGTCACAACAGCATGTTTCATGTTGCCGGTACCAAGCTCAGGGCTTCCCATGATCTCATTGAATCATTCCCACACCCTAGGAGTAAGAATGCTGGCATTTCCATTATATAGATAAGGAAACTGAGGCTTATAGATGTGAAGTAACCTGTCCAAGATTTGTAAGCAGTGTGAGGCAAAGAAGCAAACACAGACAGGCTGACTGCAGAGCTATGGTTCAGACCACAACTCTCTGCTACCTCTTATGGTTGGTTCTACCCCAGTCACCCAGCCGGGGAAATAATTCCACGGTGAAGCTGAGGTGGGAATGGGGTTCTCCAGGATGCTGAGCTAACCTACCAGGCCTAGATCCTTTGTGAAAGGTCACACCCAGGACCTAAGAACTTGCCAACATGCTCAGAGAGCCCAATCTCTCTTCCTGGCTGCCGTAGGGAGAGTGTTTGGCTGGGACTTGAAGTTAACTTCATTATCCTCTGTGGCTGGATATAGGGAAGAACTTCCTGGATAAGGGAGAGGTAGAAACCAAAAAGGTATGATTTGCCAAGAAACCACCTGACACCTAACCTGTCCTCAGTGGAGCAGGCTCTGGGCCCGTCCATGGGAGGCCATCCCGGGCGCCTGCCCTCAGGCTAGGGAAGGGCCTTGGGGTTCCACAGCCTTGAAACTCAGCTCCCACCTCTGGGAGTCCCTTCTGTGTGAGCACGGGTAGGGCAGCTGTGGAGAGGCCCCCGTCCTCTAGGGCTGCAGTCGGCTCCTGGGCTCGGCTGATGGGAGAGCCCAGGTCTAGGTGTGGTGCCAGCAAGGGGCCAAAGGCCTCTCACTCTGCAAACATTTACTGAACCGCTCCAGGCGCACAGCATCCCAGATGTGAGTAAGAGAGGGTACCTGCCCTTTAGACCTATGCCGGGGACCATTCTCATGGGCTCAGCTTCCTCAATCCTAAAATGGGGCTATCAACTGAATAAAAGTAAAACATAAATAAAGCGAGGGCAATGACATATGCCTTGTATAGCTAAAATAGATGCAAAAGATAGCTAATTTCATCAAGGGCTTATTCTCTTATTCTCTTATATCTCTTTTCATCCTCATAACTCTATTACAGTGGTACCTCGATTTTCGAACATAATACATTCCAGAAGACCGTTCGAGTTCTGACACGTTCAAAAACAGCCGACAGCGAGGCCTCAGGATCTTGCACTGAGAGGAAGCCATATGAAATGTTCGACTTACGAGGCGTGTTCGAAAACCGAAGCATTTACTTCCAGGTTTACAGCGTTCATAAACCGAAATGTTTGTCAAAGGAGACGTTCGAAAACCGATGAAACTGAGGCTAAAAGAAGTTAAGCCTATTGCTCAAGGTCAGACAGCTAGTAAGGGGCAAGAACCAGTGCTCTTAACAATCCCATTTTCTCTCTCTCTATGTGTGTATGTATATACATATATATCCATATGTGTGTACATATGTGTATATGCATATACACATACATATTATATAATCATATATATTAATAAGTTTTGAGATATAATTCATATACTATAAATTCACAATCGCATTATATTTGAAAAGTAAATTTAATAGCTGTATTTGCCACCCAGCTTAAGGACACATTATTATCTGCTAGGAAGAAACAGATTTCATGAGTGCGGGGCTTCTCCTCTTGGAAGGGGGCTCAGGAGTCACAGCCCTGGAGCAGTGGAGCCCAGCTGGGCAGATCCTCTGGAGGGAGGAATTTGTGAGGCCCAGTCCTCTCTCTCCCTCCCCCACTTTGCTCTTCATCCATCACCATCCTCTCCCCGCTCCCACCAGACCTGAGGTTTCCACCTGGCTCTGGGGCCTCTTCTATTGGTCTCCATTCCCTTGCTGTACCTGGCAAAGCGTGAACCACTGCAGGTGCCCTCCAGGTGACCCCTTTGAGAAGTTCGGGGCGGGGGGCATGTGTGTGAGGTAGGCCAGGGGGGACAGAGCTAGCTCCAGGGGAAGGCCAAAGGGCCAACTTGAGGGATGCTCAGTTCCACACTCCACAGGGTAAGTCTGCCAGGGAAACAGCAGCCTTTGAATGGTCTAGCAGTAAGAGATCTGGTCTGGGTGGAAATCCAGAGGTTCTAATCCCAGCTCTACCATTTATTAACTATGGGACAATCTCACTGAGTCCCAGTTTCTTCTCATCTGCAAGATGAGGATAAGAACATCTGCCTTGACTGCTTACTATGATCTGGGACCTTTCACAAAGCTTTTTTCTTATTTAATCCTATTTAACACAACAATCCTATGAAAGCAGCAGCGTTAGATTTACTGAAGAGGAAATGAAGGCTCAGAGAAGTTAAGCAACTTGCCCAAGGTCACATGGCAAGTACATGTAGAAGCCACGATTCAAGTCAGTGTGATGCTGAAGCCCTCACTCTGCCAGTCTGTGAGGGAAACTATTGGACAGGTGAGTGCACAGGGGCTTCAGCAGGGGCTACACCAAACTAAGGTAGAGGTCTTCCCCCAACCCTCACATGGCTGTGCTATAGTTTGGCCAGTTTTCTTCCAGTGAGATAAGAACAACTGTTCCAGGGGCTGTGCACCCTCCCCTCTCCTGGAGCAGTTTGGGCAGCTCACGTGTGAGTGTGTGTGCGTGTGTGTATCTGCACAAGCATGCATGTGTGTATGAGTGTATCTGTGCATGAGTGTGTGTGTGTGTGTGTGTGTGTGTGTTGGGGGATGTGGCAGGCAGAAAGGCACCGTTCTCGGCCAGGTGAACCAGCCTGGAGGGGAATGGATTTGGAGGATGTATTTTGCCCATGCTTGCTCTCCTGGGCACAAGGCCTGGGTGGTGCCAGCTCATTTTCACAGCCAGTTCCCCAGGGAATTAACAGGGGAACATTCTCCTCTGGAATAATGATAAAAACAATAATAATTAAGAGGGTTGTCGCTAATATTTCTCTAGTGCCTCTCTCCCCAGACCTCAAAGCTCTGGGCAAAGAGCAAATCTGCCAGCTTTATAGCCATACCGCAGGGCCCGAGAAGCCTCAGGAATTGCCAGATTTTCTGTCTCCAGCTAGGAGGCAAGTGCAGGTGCATATTTGAGATTGACTTGTGCCAAGAGCCGCCTTTGAGTGCCAGTGGCAGAGCTGGGAAATGACCTAGGTCCCTGCCTCTTGCCTCCCCACTCCACTATCCCTCATGTTCTGGGATCACCCTGTGCCCAGGAGTAGCTAAGAGATGGATCAAGGTGTCAGCTATCTTCACCCAACCTCCAAAAGCACCCATCAACCTCTGGGCTCCCCTACCCAGCCTGCTCTGCCTCAGGGAGGACTGCCCCTGCTCCTGCAACCAGTGGGACCATGTCTGCCCGCATGTCTGGTCCCTGCAGAGGACAGCTGATGGCTTTCTCTGGCGCCAGCCAGGAGTCATTACGCACCAAATGTCTAGTTTAAACAAGTGATTAGGCAGCTCTATTAAGAGCAAACGTGCTTCCCACCAGGGAGGTACAGGAACTCCCCTGAGGTGGCTGAAGTGGGAGGGAGGGGCAACTCAGGGCCTCGCAGCACTGGGCTGTTCTCCTCCAAAGCATTGTCCAGAGAATTCAGTGCATGGTGCAGCTCCCAGGTTCTGAGAGCTGGCATCCTGAGTGGCTCAGAGCCTGACAGATTTTCAGACACAGAGCACTCCCGACTGTCCAGGCAGCCCACCCACACCTGGAAATGAAGGACCTGGAACAATTTAAATGGACAGAGAAGCCACAGATCTCATGTGGCCAGTGACTCCAGCCTCCCCATATACACTCTTGAAAAGCAATGACTAGATCTGAGTTATACTTCTTTTCTTTCTCCAGGAGCTGCAGGACAAGAAAAGGTCAGGAACTGTGTTTATCATCAACATATTCCCCCAGCATCTTGAGAGAGAAAGCCTACTGAATCTCAAGTCCACAGATGGACTGAAGAGTCTGGAAATACCTCCATTTGTATGCTGACATGATTGTGTGTGTGAGTGTGTGTGCATGGGTGTGTTTTTCTGGGGGGAAGTTCCATGGCTTGTATCGGATTTTCAATGGAGTCTATGACTCTACTCCTTGGTCAGTTCTGAAGGGAATGGGCTGTTCCCTTCCATAAAGGTGACTTCATCTTCCAGAAGCCATTGGTGGACTTTGAGGCCTGGATTCCACCTGCTTGAAGAGGGGCGTTAGGACGAGTTTGGGGGCATACTGAAGCAGGACACACTATGACAGACAGACTTGCCAGGCAGAGCCGTGGCTGCCTCTAATCCAGACCAGGTAGCTAAGTACCTTCCTTATCACCTCATTTTTCCTATTGGGACAGCTCCATGTCTACTGTTCCCTGTCACCACAGTGACAGCTTTCTAATGATGATATTGGCATCAATGTCATATAAATTCCTCCAGAACCCCAGGGGCTAGGAGGTCAGTTTCAGGAAGCTAGGCACTAAAGCTCTGCATAGCAGAGTGGAAAGAACAAAGCCTTTAGAATATGAAAGACCTGAGTTTAGATCCTGCTTCTGCCTCTTACTAGCAGTGTAACCTTGAACAAATAACTTAACCTCTCTGAGTGTCAGTTTCTATATCTGTAAAATGGGAACAATACCTCACAGAGTTATTTTGAGGATTAAATGAGGTCATGCTGACAGACATGCTGGCATTGTGCTGGCACAGAGCAGGAACTCAGTAAGTGAGTTCTCTTTCCCAGTAGGCATGGGTGGGCATGTACCCTTCTAGCCATTAGATGCACACTACGATATCAGAAAAAGGGGGCCCAGGGGAATGGTTGCTTAGTAAGATGTGAATGCAGTCAGAAGCCATTTCCCCCAACACTGTTGATGGAAATCTCCCAGTCCTTCGTGGCTCACCTGGGGCCCCTTCTCCTCCATGAAACTCCCCTTACAGTGCTCTTTCCCAACATCGCATGATTCCCATTGGGGCTTCTCATCCATCTCATGCAGTCTCCACTCCATCTCTCTCTTTATGATGAGAGAGGCCATTGGCTCATCTAGATCAAAGGGTAGATCCCGAGGCTGCTCCAGAAGCAACCTGAACCCCCAATCCCATCCTGGCCCACCTCTCCAGTCCTTCCCTCCTCTTCTCTTTCCCTTGACCTCTACAAGAACTGACTGTTCTTTTGTATGCTTCCAGGTCTTTGAGCTTGTTGTTCTGGAATATCCTTCCATTCTCTGCTTGGAGAGCTTTTAATTATCCCCCAAGTGTCAGCTCAATTGTCATCTCTTTTGTGACATCTTGCCTCCCTCCTGCTCCCACAGATCCTACCCTAGTTTAGCAAGAGCCACGGATTGGCCATCCGCCTCCCTACACTGAGCTTCTCCAGAGCAGGGGCTGGGCCTGCTCCATGCTGGTTTCCCCTTCACCTCGCACAGCGCCTGGCACATGGCTGGTGTTCAGTAAACGTGGGTTGGGATAAAAGAACACATGACATGGCTGCCCATGGCTGGCAGTGGGGTCCCCTTTAACAGAAGACTTCTTGAAAAGGTGGTAGGTAGTGCCCCCTCACGGGTTCTGCTGGAGTAGGTCCTACCCTATCCAGACTAGATGAGCAGGTGGGTGACGTTAGAGGGCTAATACACTCATCCCATCTGGATTCTGCACTTGTCCAATCCAAACCACGGGGCCAGTGCAGAGGGCTTCTGCCAGTCACTCCAGAACCTTCTCTACCTTGCATCTGCAAAGGGAGAGGATGGAGAGGGGATGAGGAAGGGAACTAACAATTGTCAGCACTGGGGGCATTAGTTCTGGCTCTGTGACACTGGCATCATTAACTCATTTCACAGATGAGGACACTGAGGCTCTGAGGTCACTCACTTGTTCAGGGCTATGTAAGAAGTCGCATGGGCTAAAATTGGAGTCAGGTTGGTCCAACTCTAGAGTGAGGGTTCTTTTCTTTCTTTATAAGATGCTGCCTTCTGCAGAAATCACAACATGGCACCCAGAGGAGACAGGAATGGGGGAAGATTCACACTGAAAAATTATATGTGTGTGTAATATTTCTCCTTCAATGATAATGAAGACGAAGTAAATGGATGGAGGATAGTTTGAATCAGTTGCCAAAATGGCTTTGGACAGCCTTTCCTCCAACTGTCTAGATGTGGGCCAGAGGATTGAACATTGGGGCAACCTTCTAAGCAGTTATCTCAGTTATCTCCATCTCCAGTTCTGATGAGGAATGGCTATTTTAGCACAGAGATGTCTTCCTCTAACTTAGTAACAACCCAGGTGGCTTTATCCCACCCATGTTTCTATCCCACCATGTTTGGTTACTTGCACTACCTTGCCAAAGCCTCAACTCCAAAAGGGTGGGGAGGAAGATGGTAGGAAGAAGCGCAGGAGGGGAGGAGGGAGCCCTCCATGGGGAGAAAAACAGGGGGACTCCAGACAGAAGGGGGAAACGAGGGGAAAAGGTTGGGGGCCAGGCTGCCTGGATTGATCCAGCAGGACTTGAGTGCCTTTATTTTTTATTAGAAATATGTGACCTGAAAAAACTTGGGACTTATTTCTATGCTTTTGGTGTTTTGTTGTGTTACCGTTTTTCTTTAGTTTTTAATGAATGTTCCTTTCTGAAAAACTACTCTTGTTTCTATTGAATTGAGAGAAAATATGGACGGTAGGCACCTACAGTACAGTCCCTCAGAAATGGCAGCTAGCAACAGACTCAGGAGAGCTAAGGAAGGTGGAACTGAGGGAAGGTGGGAGGAGAGGGGGGAAGGGAAGGAGAACCATCCATGGCATCCATGAAGGAACAATAGCTAAGAAGAAGGTGGAAGGCCAGATTTCCTCTCTACACAGGAGCTGTTTCAGGCCCCAGTTGAGATTGCCAGGCAACCCCAACCACCTAGATTCCAAGCCAGGTTCTACAGCAGCTTTTACAGCCTCCTGTGAGGGTGCCATGAAGATGGCTTGACTCCTAGTGGAGTAGGAAATTCTGATTCCAAGTACCAAAGGAGCAAGGAGGCAAAACAGGGGCTGGTAATTTAAGGGGGAAAGGCCTCAAGGGGACTGGCGTGGCAGGGTTAATAGTTTCTTTCCTTCAAGAGAGATGTCATGCCATGTTGGAAAAATAAAACACTGCGTAATTGCAAAGGATGCATTCCACAGTGTATTAGATACCACCACACTGCTACCCCTCTGTCAGCTGGCATCAGGGTGACTGAAGACTTATCAAAAGTCACTTTGACATTTCCAAATGAGATGTTTTGATAGAGGTGCCATTCAACTGGTCCAAAAAAGCCAGGTAGAACCTGAATGGAAATGAGGAACATTTGTCACCTTTGTCTCACCTATTTAAAGTGTTCTTGTCTGACAACAAGGCCCTCTCCAGGACAGCACTAGGAGGGAGGGAGGGAGAGAGGGAGGGAGAGAGGGAGAGGGAGAGGGAGGGAGAGGGAGAGAGAGAGAGAGAGAGAGAATGAACACTGGGAAATGAGCAGATGAGAGGGAAGGGAAGAACAGTAAGAAGTTGGGGGCAGCAGAGGCCAGGTAAGACTGGCTCTCAGTGACTCAGCAGAATGGAGCTGCAGCAAGAGTACAGGCCTGTGCTGTCCAGTATGGCAGCCGTGTGGCCGTTGAGCATTTGAAATGTGGACAGTCCAAACTGAGATGTGCTGAATGTAAATGCATACCAGCTTGTGAAGATTTAATATGGAAAAAGAATGCAAAAATATCTCATTAATAAATTTGTTATACTGATTACATTTTGAAATGATAATATTCTGGATATATTGGGTTAAATAATATCACTAATTTCACCTGAATCTTATTTTTTTTTAACGTAACTACTCGAATATTAAAATCACATATGTGGTTTGCATTATATTTCTACTGAACAGTGCTAGTATAGACTGTAGATAAGAAAGATGTAGGTTCACCTGTGGCTGTGGAAACATGGCCCACATCTACGGCTGTGGGGACTGGGCCGATATCTGTGGCTGTGGAAAAGCGGCCGGCATCCACAGCTGCAGAGACACAGGGGATCCCAGGACAGAACAGAGAACACAAAAGCCAGGAGGTGGGCTCTTTCCCTGCATCCCACAGCTGATCTCTCCTGCCGAGGGGGCAGCATATCCAGCATTTGAGGCAATAACCTCAGTGAGATATCAAGTTGGGCCCTAGGACAAAGGACACAAACTCCATACCTGGGCCCCTCCCCCAGCTCTTCCAATCCTACCCCCGCCCTTCCAGAGACTTAAATTGGCCCCTGAACTGAGGAGTAGTGTCAAATTACACAGGAGCCTTAGTGTTCAGGCTCTGGGAAGACTGGCGTGCAGCTCTGACCCAGGGAAGAGGCTGGGAAGAGTGTTCCTTTTGCTGGGCTAGGAGAGAAGAGACTCCTCCACCCCCAGCCACCACTTTTTGTGGTCTGCGGGAAGAGTGTGACATGGCTGGGGTGGGAGAGAGAAGACCCCTCCATCCCCAGCCCCCACCCTTTCTGGTCTGGCTAGGGCAGGGCAATCACAACTGCAGAGGCACTCCCAGGGGTCAGCAGTAAGTGGCAGATGAAGCTCCCAGCTTTCAGCAGCTCAAAAATCTTCCACTGCCACATACACACACACACACAAACACACACACACGCATGGAAGAAGTGCCCTAAGACTCAGGAGTACTGGACACAGGGCTGGCGGTGCTACTCTCAGTGTGCATATGTGCAGGCAAGGGCAGAAACTGCACTGGTTTTGTAAAAACTACCATCCAGACCCCTCAGCCCCACGCATCTAAATCTGCAGTTCCAACGTCACCCTGGGAACCAGGTGACAGGCTCTGCCCGCACAATACGCAGAAGACTCTTTGGTACAGCAGAGGACAACCTGGAGATTACTTGGTGGGCTTAAACCAAGACTGGCGCTGCTTTTTGTTTTGTTTTGTTTTGTCTTTATATCTTTGATATATTCCCCTGTGTTGAGTGGGGTATGTCGGTTGTTTTTACATGTGAAGGTATTTGATTTTTTCTTGTTGTTGTTGTTCTTGGTGATTTGCTTTGTTCTGAAATTGCCCTACACCAGGGCCCAGCTTAAGAGGCACAAGATTCAACACACCCAGAGGCCAACTCTAGACCAAACCGGAGTACTACTGGGTTTGACCTACAAGTGACACACCCAGACGGAATTCTCTACAGGCACAAGAGCCCATAGAGGCCAAACCACATTTAAGCGGTCAACCCTCACACAGCAGAACACCCTGCGGTGGGCAGAGCCAAGTCTCACAACTAGACAGCCTAGGAGTTAACCCCACCTACTCACAAGCGAAAAGCAATTAAATATTTTCTTTAACAGGACAATATACACAACACAAGAGTCACCTTTGGAGCACATGCAGGGGAGAAGAACGAAGTAGTGCAAGTCAAATATAAAGGACACATACTACATAAGATAACCCAGCAAGAAATAAGAACTCTAGGGGATATACCTAACACATCGAAGCAAACAGAGAGAGTCAGCCAGAATGGGGAAACAAAGAAACATGTCCCAAATAAAAGAACAGAAGAAACCTCCAGAAATGGAACCAAATGAAACAGAGGTAACCAACCCATCAGAGACAGAGTTCAGAACACTGATGATAAGAATGTTTAAGGAGCTTAGAGATGACATAAAGAAGGATAGAGAAATCATAATGAACAACCAGTTAGAACTAAAGAACACAATTACTGACACAAAGAACTCACTTGAAGGAATTAACAGCAGGTTAGATGAAGAGAGGATCGAATCAGTGACTTAGAAGACGAATTAGCAGAGATCACCCAAACAGAACAACAGAAAAAAAAAAACAAAAAAAACAATGAAAATAGTTTAAGAGACCTCTGGGATAACATCAAGCACAACAACATACGCATCATGGGAATACCAGAAGGTGAAGAGAAGAAGCAAGGGATCGAGAATATATTTGAAGTAATAATGTCCGAAAACTTCCCTAATCTGATGAAGGAAACCAATATACAAGCCCAGGAAGTGCAGAGAGTTCCAACCAGGATAAACCCAAACAGGCCCACACCAAGACACATTATAGTTAAAATGGCAAAGGTTAAAGACAAAGAGAGAATCCTAAAAGCAGCAAGAGAAAGACAGAGGATTACATACAAGGGAACTCCCATAAGACTCAAATGACTTTTCTACAGAAACATTGAAGGCCAGAGGGAGTGGCAGGAGATACTCAAAGTGATGGAAAACAAAAACTTACAACCTAGATTGCTTTATCCAGCAAGGCTATCATTTAAAGTTGATGGAGAAATAAAGAGCTTCCCGGAAAAGAATAAGCTAAAGGAATTTATTACCACCAAGCCAGCATTGCAAGAAATACTAAAAGGACTTCTGTAAATAGAAGAAAGATGAAAACAATCTAACTACAAATGTAAAAATGGCATAACTATGTACCTATCAATAATCACTTTAAATGTAAACGGATTAAATGCTCCAATCAAGCGACATAGGGTGGCTGAGTGGATAAGAAAGCAAGACCCTTGTATATGCTGTATACTAGAGACTCACCTTAGATCAAAAGACACACAGGCTGAAAGTAAAGGGTTGGAGTGAGATATTTCATGCAAATGGAAATGAGAAAAAAGCTGGAATTGCAATACTTATATCTGACAAAATGACTTTAAAATGAAGAACATATTAAAAGACAAAGATGGGCACTATATAATAAAGGGATCGATCCAACAAGAAGACATAACCCTAATAAATATCTATGCACCCAACATAGGAGCACCTAAATATATAAAACAGATATTGACTGACATAAAGACAGAGATCAACAGTAACACTATCACAGTAGGGGACTTCAACACACCTCTGACAACAAGGGACAGGTCTTCCAGACAGAAAATCAACATGGAAACAACAGCCTTAAATGACACATTGGACCACTTGGATTTAATCGATATTTTCAGAGCATTTCACCCCAAAGCTGCAGAATACACGTTCTTCTCAAGCGTGCATGGAACATTTTCCAATATAGACCATATGTTAGGCCACAAAATAAGTCTTGATAAATTTAAGAAAATTGAAATCATACCAATTGTCTTTTCTGACCACAGTGCTATGAAATTAGAAACGAACTACAGGAATAAAACTGGAAGACACACCATGGAGGCTGAATAACATGTTACTAAATAATGAATGGGTCAACCAGGAGATCAAGGAAGAAATCAAAAGATATCTCGAGACAAACAAAAATGAAAACACAACAACCCAAAATCTATGGGATGCCACGAAAGGAGTCCTAAGAGGGAAATTCATAGCACTGCAGGCCTACCTAAAGAAACAAGAAACATCACTAATCAACAGTTTATCTTCACACTTAAGGGAACTGGAGAAAGAACAGCAAAATAAGCCCAAAGGGAGCACAAAGAAGGAGATAATAAAGAGCAGAGCGGAAATAAATGAAATAGAAACCAAAAAAAAAAAAAAATACAAAAGATCAACAAATCAAGAATTGGTTCTTAGAGAAGATAAAAAATTGACAAACCTTTAGCCAGACTCATTAAAAAGAAGAGAGAGAGAACCCAAACTAATAAAATCAGAAAGGAAAGAGGAGAAATCCAAAACTCTAATTCAAAAATCTTTATGCACTCCTATGTTTATTGCAGCACTATACACAATAGCCAGACATGGAAACAACTGAAATGCCCATCAGTAGATGACTGTATTAAGAAACTGTGGGCAGACGCCATTATCCTCTGTTTCTCTGCGGCACCAACCTCGACGTCTTGCCTACGTCCCGTTTGTTTACGGCCTATAGATCGGTGTGTCCATTTAATCCAAGAAAATGGAAACTGAACAGCCAGAGGAAACCTTCCCCAACACCGAAACCAATGGTGAATTTGGTAAACGCCCTGCAGAAGATATGGAAGAGGAACAAGCTTTTAAAAGATCTAGAAACACTGACGAGATGGTTGAATTACGCATTCTGCTTCAGAGCAAGAATGCTGGGGCAGTGATTGGAAAAGGAGGCAAGAATATTAAGGCTCTGCGTACAGACTACAATGCCAGTGTTTCAGTCCCAGACAGCAGTGGCCCCGAGCGCATATTGAGTATCAGTGCTGATATTGAAACAATTGGAGAAATTCTGAAGAAAATCATCCCTACCTTGGAAGAGGGCCTGCAGTTGCCATCACCCACTGCAACCAGCCAGCTCCCGCTCGAATCTGATGCTGTGGAATGCTTAAATTACCAACACTATAAAGGAAGCGACTTTGACTGCGAGCTGAGACTGTTGATTCATCAGAGTCTGGCAGGAGGAATTATTGGGGTCAAAGGTGCTAAAATCAAAGAACTTCGAGAGAACACTCAGACAACAATCAAGCTTTTCCAGGAATGCTGTCCTCATTCCACTGACAGAGTTGTTCTTATTGGAGGAAAACCTGATAGGGTTGTGGAGTGCATAAAGATCATCCTTGATCTTATATCAGAGTCTCCCATCAAAGGACGTGCACAGCCTTACGATCCCAATTTTTATGATGAAACCTATGATTATGGTGGCTTTACCATGATGTTTGATGACCGCCGTGGGCGTCCCGTGGGATTTCCCATGCGGGGAAGAGGTGGTTTTGACAGAATGCCTCCTGGTCGGGGTGGGCGTCCCATGCCTCCATCTAGAAGAGATTATGACGACATGAGCCCTCGGCAAGGACCTCCTCCTCCTCCTCCTGGACGAGGTGGCCGGGGAGGTAGCAGGGCTCGGAACCTTCCTCTTCCTCCACCACCACCTCCTAGAGGAGGAGATCTAATGGCCTATGACAGAAGAGGAAGACCTGGAGACCGTTATGATGGCATGGTTGGTTTCAGTGCTGATGAAACTTGGGACTCTGCAATAGATACATGGAGCCCTTCAGAATGGCAGATGGCTTATGAACCACAGGGTGGCTCCGGATATGACTATTCCTATGCAGGGGGTCGTGGCTCATATGGTGATCTTGGTGGACCTATTATTACTACACAAGTAACTATTCCCAAAGATTTGGCTGGATCTATTATTGGCAAAGGTGGTCAACGGATTAAACAAATTCGTCATGAGTCAGGAGCTTCGATCAAAATTGATGAGCCTTTAGAAGGATCCGAAGATCGGATCATTACCATTACAGGAACACAGGACCAGATACAGAATGCACAGTATTTGCTGCAGAACAGTGTGAAGCAGTATGCAGATGTTGAAGGATTCTAATGCAAGATATTTTTTCTTTTTTATAGTGTGAAGCAGTATTCTGGAAAGTTTTTCTAAGACTAGTGAAGAACTGAAGGAGTCCTGCATCTTTTTTTTTTATCTGCTTCTGTTTAAAAAGCCAACATTCCTCTGCTTCCTAGGTGTTCTGCATTTGAGGTGTAGTGAAATCTTTGCTGTTCACCAGATGTAATGTTTTAGTTCCTTACAAACAGGGTGGGGGGAGGGCGTGCAAAAACTAACATTGAAATTTTGAAACAGCAGAGTGAGTGAATTTAATTTTTGTTCATTGTTGGTTAAAAAGGAAAATTCCCCCTATGTAATTATTGTGAACACCTTACTTTGTGGTCACTGTAACATTTGGGGGTGGGGGAGACAGGGAGGAAAAGTAACAATAGTCCTTAATGTCCCTGGCAACTATTCAGAGCAGTGTGCAGAATGTAATGCTCTTTTGTAAGAAACATTTTATGATTTTTAAAATAAATTTAGTGAACCTAAAAAAAAAAAAAAAAAAAAAAAAAAAAAGAAACTGTGGTACATTTATACAATGGAGTATTATGCAGGCATAAAAAAGAAAGAAATCTTACCATTTGCAACAACATGGATGGACCTAGAGAACACTATGTTAAGTGAAATAAGTCAGACAGAGAGAGACGAATACCATATGATCTCACTTATATGTGGAATCCAAAAAAAAGAATAAATGAATGAACTAATCAGAAACAGTTTTGGAGACATAGAGGAAAAACTGAGGGTTGCTAGATGGAAGGGGGCGTGGGGATAAGGGGGAAGGTGAGGGGATTAGAAAACAGTCAGTAAGCACAAGATTGCCACAGAATTTTGAAAATTAATTTGGCGAATGTAATCAATAATGTTGTAAAGATTTTGTAGGGTATCCAATGGACACTTATCCCATGTGGGAGACCACCTCAGGGATGATGTAGATGCCTGATCACTGCATTGTACACTTGAAGCTGAACAATAATGAATGCCAACTATAATTTTATATATATATGTATGTATGTATATGTATGTATATACTTACAAGAAGCGGAGTACAGCATTAGGAATAGAGACAGTGGAAATGTAATGGCTCTGTGCGATGTCAGAGGGATAGTGGATGGGGGAGGAGGGTCCACACAGTGTGAGGGATATAAACGATAAACGTCTAAGTATTACTTTGTCTTGTGCACCTGAAACTAATAAAAAAAATAAAAACAACTGAGGCAAAAAAAGAAAAAGATGTAGGTTCAAATCCCACCTCTACCACTTACACAAGGATTATTGGTTGAGTCTCTTAACCTCTCCACACCTCAATTTCCTCATCTTGTCAAATGGGAAAATATGGTATGTGTTCTTGTTAGGTTGCTGTGATGATTGAATACAAAGATACGTAGAAAACACTGCGCATGATACCAGCTACACGGACGATTAGGAAACATCAGCGGCCCCCCTCTTCCACTTACTCTCCCTCCTCCCCGGGAGCCATGAGAGTGCTCTCCTGGCCTCATCACTAATTAGCTTCATGCTTAGCTTTGTTACCAGCCCTCTGTGAGAATTTGGGAAACTATTGCCCCTTTATAGACATCGGTTTTCTCAACTGTAAAATGAAGGGGTTGGGTCAAATGACTTCTCAGACCCTCAAAAAACTATATGGCCCTTCACCTGAATTATCTAACCTTTGTGGGCCTCAGTTTCCTCATCTGAATCTTGGCAAGTAGCAACAGTGGCCCAAAGGGGGCATGATGAGTTTGTGCCTTATGGCAAAGACACCACTGTCCTCTGGGCTGGGCTCTGGAACCAGTGAGGGGCTGTGCCGAAGCCCTCACACCATTAGTGTCTGAAGCCTGGGGCTGTAAGCAGCTCAGTGAGGCCAGGTAAGGAACTCAAAAGTGCCTGATCATCAAGTGTATCTAGAGAGGGTGGAGGAGACTTTAAAACCTTTAGCCAGGAGCATCATAGCATTGACTAATCCCTGAGGAAATAAATATATTTCCTACAGAGCCTGTCCCTGTTCCCAGTTGCTGCCTTCAACAAGTCCCTCACCTTTCCGGAGGTTCCCACCTTCCCATGCCAGTGCAGTGGGGGTGGAGGTCAGAATTATCAGGGGTATCAAGGAGGGAAGAGAGTGCTGACAACAACTTGAAGATTTAGGGTCAACTAGTCCTTGAGGCCAGGTGGGGACTGATGGTAGAAAACCTCTGACTGAATGCCAAGGTCTCACTTATCAGGACACAAGAGCTCTTGGCAGATACGGATCAAACGGGTGGTCCATACAAATCAGAGGGTGATCCATGGAGCCCTTGAACCAGAACCATCCAGCCAGGGCGTCACTCATTATGAAGATTCCTGGACTCCACACCAGACTTTCAGAATCGAACTCTCTGGAAGTGAGACCCAGGATCTTGCGTGCCAAACGCACCCTGGAGGTGGTCTCTGATAACCACTGATGGAGAGCCCAGGTGACGAGCTGTCTAGTGACCGCCATCAGTCTGGCACCCATTTCTCCACTGAGTAGCCTTCATTTCTGCCAACCTCATCAGCAGGCAGGCATGAGATGTTTGAGCAGAAGGCATTATAAGGGCAAGGGAAAGCTGGGGGTGACTGCACACCTCTTCTCACATCCACCCAGCCCTATATGCAGAAAAAAGTTTCCCAGGCACTGAGGGCAATGGTCACACTGCATCAGTAGGTGTCATGATAATAATGTCCTGTGATGAGGAGCCAGCGATACTGGAATGACTGGTTTCTTTAGTGGAAAGAGATGGGTACAAAATGATGAGCTCTAAGCCCCCTGAGGGGAATGGGCACTGTTGAGGCTGTGGACCCAACCTCCCAACACCCTTCCTTTGGGTCAGGCCGAGGAAAGAGATGTGGCAACCGGGGAAGGCAGACATGGGTGTGGGGCAGCGTAGGGAGAGGAAGAACTCGGGGCAGGTGGCCCATCCTAAGCCACCAAGACAAGAAAGCAGTGGAGAAACAATACAAGGCTGTAACTGGTTGGGTGGGGGTCAGGGGGTGGCGGGTGACAGACACTGGGAAAAATGCAAAGAGAAGGTTGGAGAGAAGCAGCCAATCGCGCCTTCCCTCAGGAGGTGGGGAAAGAAGGGCCTGGGTAGGACACAGATGAAGATGTTCTTCTCACAGGCTGCGCTCACTGTCGGATAAGTCTCAACTGCTGAATCCTGCATGTCAGACTGGGAAGCCTGAGAGAGGACCCAGTCCAGACGCCCAGGAAGCTGAGCCTCCAAAAGGAGAAATCTCATCCTCCCTTATTCCCAGTTCATGTATTTTCTACCTCCCCACATGCTCTGGTTAGTGCTTCCACCAAACTGAAGGATGGCGTCTGAGGTGAGATGCAGTAGAGACAAACAGGGCATACCAACTATAGCCTCTTGCACACAATGGCAGGTTTTATTCGGGGGTCACGTCGGGGCACTCAGTACTTATCTGCTGATTTGTGAACACCTTCACTTGCGCGGCCTCATTATCACGCAGTCGGTCACCACCTTCTCCACTTTACAGATGAGGAACGAGAGGCTCAGGGGCTTCATGTTACCCGATGATGGTGGCAGGCCTGGACCCAGGCTGCTCCTGACAAGATGGAAGCCTTTCCACCAGTCATGCTGTCTCCATGAGCATGTGAGGAGGCAGCATGTGGAGCTGGGATGAGGTCCTGCCAGAGTCACAAAACGCAGAAATAGAGGTACTAGCCCCAAGGCCCTGGCTTCGGACAGAGGGACCAGACAAAGGGATTTGCAGAAGGCCACAGAGCAAATCAATAGTAAAGCCAGGACAGGAACTCTGGATTCCCAATTACAAACTTAACTCCTCAAGCAGCAGTGACTCAGACGTGGGTGAGCTTAGGATCCCTCCGCAGTTGGGGGCAGAAGCTGGAAGCCAGGGTCCATTTCCTTACCTGTGGCTGCTCAGGATTTAGGGAGGTTCTCACTGAAGAGCCCGGCGGGGTGGGGTGGGGGGAGTGGTTGGGGACCTAGGGCTAAACAGCTCTGCATTTGGAAACAAGTAGGCTGTGAGGTCCTTGAGGGCAGGGCTGGGTCTTATTTGTCTCTATATCCCAGCATGCTGCATGATTCCCAGTACATGGCTGTGATGGTGAATGAATGAATCAAACCAAACTAACCAGAAACGAGGCTAAGTGGAGCGAGGCATGTGGTAGAAAAACATGGACTGGGACTCAGGATTTTGCCTTCTCCTCTCCTGTATCAGCGAATATGCCAGGAATTGTGTTGGGTGTAAATCATGGGCAAGACATGACAGAAATGTCCAAGGAGAGAAGGGATAATTAAGCAATAATAAGGAAGCATAACGGGTTGTGTGTTCCTGCTGAGCCTGGACCCTGGTTGACCCAAAGCAAGTCCCTGCCCTCTCTAGGCCTCAGTTTGTTTAGTAGGAATTGGTGTTAGACTAAATGATCTGAGAGCACTTCCCACACCGCCTCCCATGACTGCCAGGCAGGTGATGGGCACGCAGCCCTTCCCGGCATCAGAGAATTATATGGGGGTGGGGAAGAGCAAGGCCAGGCTAAACTACCCTGGCCCAAGGGAGGCAGACAGATTCTCCTGGAAGTTGGGTCCCCAGAGACTGCGCAGCCAGAGGTAACTGGCTGTGACAGAAGAGCAAGCCAGTAGTCAATTTCATTCAATAAATCTCTGATTGTCTAGGAGCCCTGTAAATAGCAGGCTCCCCTGTGGGCCTGAGGCGCTCTCTGCTTCCCTCCCTCTTGCTGGCACCTGCTTTACTCTGTCCAGCCAAGCCCTGTGCCAGCCTGAAAACGTGCCTCAGCCTCTGGGGCAAGGTGGGCAGCAGAGGGTTACATGTCCCCTAGTAGGTGAGGGCCCAGGCCATAGGGCAGTGGGAGGAGGAGGGAGCCAGAATCACTTACTCCTCATTAGTCCAAATTACAATCAGGAGTGAGATGACAATTATAATTTGCAGTGGGCTAATTGTTTTCCCTCAGAAGCTGATCGTTTTGCAGATTGGGGAAATTAATTGTTTCAAGTCCCAGGTGGATTAGCGTTGAACCTCACTGCAGCAAAGCAGTCTCTGCCTCCTCCACCTCTTCACCACCCCTCTGGCCAGCCTCTCAGCCTCAGGCTTCTGCTCTTTGGGATCCTCAGGCAAGGAGAGACGGAGGGTCTGGGGGTCCTGCGTAGGAGAAGGGGAGAGCACTGGCAGAGAGGCAGGGCTGGGAAGCAACTGGTCAGAAGGTGCAGCTGTGAGGAGGGGGTGCTATTGCCTGTAAATGTCCCTGCCTAACCACCTGTCCTCTGCCCAGCTGAGGGGTGGGTCTGGGAAGCTTCTTTGGACCTGCCAGAAGTTCCTATTTCCACCAAACATCTGACAGTCATTGTAACATTCATTTATTCATTCATTCAACAAACACTAATGACCTACTATGTGCCAAGCACTGTTTAAGGAGGGACCCCGCAGTGAACAATACAGACACCATCCCTTCTCTCATGGAACTTACGGGGGAGGGGGGATGGACGATAAGTGGAGAATAAACATGTAAGTAGGTAAGACATCAGATGGTGACAAGGGCTCAAAAGGAACATGGTAAGCAGAATGGCCCTCAAAGATGTCCCTACCCTAGTCCCTGGAACTTGTTAAATTTGTGACCTTATGTGGCAAAAGGGACAGTGCAGATGTAACTAAGGTTATGGACCTTAAGATTAGGGAGAGTCTCACCTGGGTGGGACAAAGCTAATCACAGGAGTCCTTAAAAGCAGAGAACTTTCTCCAGCCAGAAGCAGAAGAGGGATCCAAGCATGCAAGGACTTGATATCCTGTTGCTGGTCCTGAGACGTAGGGGATTATGCACTAGGTGTGAAGAGAGGAGTCTGGAGTTGACAGCCAGTAAGCAAACAGTGACCTCAATCCTAAAACCACAAGGAGCAGCACCCCACCAGCCACCTAAAGGAGCTCAGAAGTGCAGTCTCCCCAGAACCTCCAAAGCTGACACCTTGATTTTGGCCTTTTGAAACCTGGAACAGAGAAGAGATCCAACCTAGATGGACTTCTGACCCACAGAGCTGTGAGACAGCAAATGTGTGCTGCTCCAAGCTGCTAAATTTGTGGTTAACTTGTTACGGCAGCAATGGAAACCTAATTCAGGAATGAAACAGGGGGACAGGATAGAGCGACTTGGTGCTGGTTTGTTCTGGGTGCTCAGGGAAGGCCTCTGAGGAGGGGACATTGGGACTGAGACTGGAGAGATAAGGCAGAGCAGGGTGACCAATTTGTCCCCATTTCCTAGCTTGAGCACATCAATTCTGAGTGCCCCCCAAGCACCTCAGTCCCGGGCAAACAAAGTGGTTGCTTACTGTAAAGTAGAGGGAACAGCCAGGGCAAAGGCCAGAAGTGGGGGCTTTCAGGTGATATACTACAAAAAGCATCATGAGGGAAGTGCTGTCAGATGCAGGAGCAGGTGACAGGGCTGCTGGGGCATCTTGCTCAAAAAACTCTTTAGAATGGGGACCACGCAATTCTAGTTAAGGTGTGGAGGATAGGTAAGAACGCTCCTTTCCAGAACCTTCTAGACTCCCCCTCCTCCCAGCTATGTGCTTAAGAATGACCGTTGCCTTCCCAGTCCCACCCCAGGGCTACTTCCTTTCTCCCCTACTCTGCCTTCCTTCCCCAGCTGGTCTCTGTCAGGGCCCAGGTGTCTCCACGGTGCCAGGGTACCAGGTGCTGCTGCTGCTTCCTCAGCAGGATGCTGGTACATGCTAGCAGCACACAGCAGGGGGAATTATTCAAGGCGTCTTTAATTAGTGAGACAATAGGATGCTGGGAAGGAGGGAAGACAGAGGTTATGGCTGGCTTCCCACCCTGTCAAAATGTCACCTTTGAGCCTGAAGAATGCCTGAGAGACAGAGGACAGAGGAAAAGCAGAGATGGGCAATGGGCCCCTCACACCCTCCACTCCCCCCTCCCAACAGCTGCTCTGCCTTTACATGAACCCACCCCGCCCTGCTCAGTTCAGCTGGTTACCTCCAGACTGAGACAGGCAGGAAGCAGCTGTTTAGGCCCAAAGCAAGGAGCCCAAGTTGTGTAGTGGGAGAGCAAAGAAGGAACTGAGTTAATATTTTGGCTCTTTGTCTCATTAGCTATTAGCTGTGTGATGTCTGGCAAGTTAATTGCTCTGGGTCTCAGTTTTCTCTTCTGTACAATTAGAGTAATAATACCTACTTTGCAGGGTGGTTGTTGTAAAGATTAGAGATGTCAAAAAGTGCCCCACGTGGAGTAGGTACCGGATAAATGGTATAGCTATTTCGATTATGAGTGCAGAACTTCCCATCCCAAATCCCAGCCCCCTTAATCCAATGTTTCTCAAATCAGAGTTTGCCCAGGGATCACCTACGGCACTCGTTAACGTGCAAAAACCCATCCCACTCCCCTCACCCCTATTCTGCGGGTCTGGGAGTGGAACTAGCTCGAAGGAGGTGATTCTGAGCTGGGTAATAAGTGAGCTGTGTCCACACTTATTGTCCACACAGGCCAGTGTCTGCCTCCTGGGAAAGAAAGAGCTGGCTGGAGGCTGTCCCACACCTGTTCCCATTTCATAAGCTGCCTCCACAGATGGAGAGAGCTGTCTGGGAGGTGACCCCTCCCCCCCTTCTACCCTCACTTGGGGGTCTGTGCCTTGGGAAACCTCCACATGTAAGCAAGGAGAGCGGTTCTCGGCCTCCTGGGGAGTTGTGGCTCCTCAGGAGGTCAGAGCTGGTAGGTGCCTGCGCCTCCACCTCAGTTTGCTTCCTTGTTTCTTCAATGAAAGAAACAAGAGGCCCAGAGCCGGGAAATGACTTGTGGAAGGGCACACACTGCCACTCTGGGCTTCTGACTCTGGTCTGCAACGTGAAAGTACTTGGCTACATGACTGCTAGTCTCTCTCAACTCTGAAGCTCTATGCTTGGGAGATTATTTACTCCAGGAGTCGGCTCCACTGGTCCCAAGTGGGGCAACCCTGAAGGAAGTCCAAGGCTGATTGACTTCCTAGATTACTATTGACCCGACTTCCTGACCAGGAGGTTGGCAAAACCTTTATCACATCCCTACTCCAGGTCTTACTCAGTTTATTGTCTACATTGGTGGACATTTCTCCTTCTCCCTCTTTTTCTTTTTTCCTCCATTTTTTCTGTTTCTCTCTATATATTCATTGGAGCATTGACTCCCTACCTGCTGTCTGCCAGGAACTGGGGATATACAAGGTGAACAAGACCCAGATGTCCTGAGGAAGCTCTAAGCTCTCAGCTTCACAGGGCAGACAGAGACACTCACAGGTCTGATGTGGCCCCAGGGGCTGTGAGATGTGTCCTGGGCACCAGCCATGTGGGATGATGTAAGTTAGAACAGCCCAGTGGCCCTCAGAGTGTCCCATCTTTCCTCTGTACCTCTCTCCTGCCTCTGGCTATCTGCTGACAAATACACAGCAATTTAGGTACAATACACCACTATTATTGAAGTTAGAAGATATGGAAAAATATGTGGAGAAAATTTAAACAATTTCTTTTTCCACTTCCTAATGCTAACCACTGTTATTTTGGTGCATATCTGTCATGCAGGGTGTCATGCGGGGTCTCTGGTCCCACTTCCCACATAAGAACGCAGGACATGGTCAAGCCAAAAAAGAACACCCATGGAGCAATAGATAGGGAAATCATACCGTTATAGTCTCACTGGCGGCTGGGTTGGAGACACAGGACGCAGGAGCCACACGATCCACAATCTACACTCCACTAACCAACCTCATTTGCTAGCTGCAATCCGCCATGCTAACTGCAATCAGCAGTGCTTGCTAGCTCGGCACCATCTTCTTGCTAGCCCCCAGTTGCTGCTAGCTTAGCCATGGCAGTTATATTAGTGGCCAGTGGCTCACTGGTTACAGCTGATGGCCAGCTAGCCACAGCTGATGGCCATCCAATCATAGTTGATTGTTTTGGTGGAGCACATCCTTTTTCAAAAGTTACTTTTGAAAAAGAGGGCAGTTTACTGAAAATTTACATGTTTGACAATATCTTTATTTGATCTCCGTAATTAATTGATAGATTGACTGGAAATATAATTTCAGATTGAAAATAAATTCCCCTCATATGTTTGAGGGCATTTTTCCATTACTTACAGTACTTGCTTCCAAGGTTCTGTTGAGAAGTCTGCTGCTATCTTAAAACCTGTCTTTTTCTTTCTAGATACTTGCAGACTCTTCACTTTATTCCTGACATTGTATCTTTGTGAGGGGCCTTCTTCATTAATTGTGCTGAGCACTTAGTGGATTCTTGCAATCTGGAAAGAGATCATTTTCATTTGAGGAAACAGAATATAGTTTCAAATTCTAACAGCTCATTCTTGTTCTCTGCATTTTCCTTAAAAAACAAAAATCACCTAAATGTCCATCAACTTGATAAACGGATAAATAAAATGTGAAAAAGCCATACAATGCATTATCCAGCCATAAAAAAGAAGGAAGTACTGAAACATGCTACAACATGGATGAATCTTGAAAACATCATGCAAAATTAAAGAAGCCAGACACAAAGGCCATGTATTATATGATTCCGTTTATATGAAAACATCCAGGACAGGCAAATCCATAGAGACAGAAAGCAGATTAGTGGCTGCTAGGGTCTGGGGGTGGAAAGAATTGAGGAAGAGTGACAGCTATGGGTCTGAGGTTCCATTTTGGGATGAGGAAAAGTTTTAAAATTAGATAGTGTATAAGGTTGTACAACTTTGTGAGTATATGAAAAAAATCACTAAATTGTATACTTTATAAGGATGATTTTTATGGTATATAAATTATATCTCAGTTTTTTTAAAAAGTCCCCTTGTTCTTGTTCTGTGGGCATGAAACCCTCCCTTAAGTCTCAGAGAATATCAGTTGTGGTGGTGGTGGCAGTGGTTTTATGTTTTCTTTTACTCCCTGCATAATGTTTGCTTTCTTCAAGTGTTCTTTTTGTTTATTATGGCGTATGCTTTTTTTTATTTTAACATTGGACACTTTCCTTAAATATCTAGTAATCCTTGGCCGATGGCTCATATTCTTGAGGTGGGGCATTTAAAAGCTGACTGGAAGTTCTGTGCATGCACAGAGCTTGCTGACTGGTGGTGGGTCTCACCATGGGAGGTTTCAGTGAAGTCTGCCAAATGTCACTCAGTTACCAACATTCCTAGAGCTAATAGGAGGAAAAGGGCAAGGAGCGTCTCCATTTGGCTTGCAAACTTTCAGCAAATCCCCGTTTTTCAATATATTGCCTCGTCTCCACCCATGTTCCCAAGTGAGGGCTTTTGGGTTCAGTCTCTCTGGCGAATAAAGTTCTCTCCACGATGCTGTTAGGTAGAGCAGGGATAGTTCTACAGTGAAATGGGGTAAGGAATCACTCTGTGGTATCACTATCCTCATTTGGGCCCTGCTCCATACCCTGTCTTCAGATGGCACCAATTTCTGAGCCTTCTGTGATTCTATGGCCCATTTCTCATTGGCTTCTTCTTTGGCGGTCTCTAGGTTTTTCTTTCTCTTATCAAGTCAAGTCAGTCAGCTTCTCACCTTCCCAAACTGTTTAGACATCACTGCTTTGCTCTGGGCTCCTGTCCCGTACCCTTGTGGGCTGGTGCCGATTTTATTCCTTTCTTCTTGTTTTAGTGTGGCAGCACAGAGAAACATGCATGTGTTCAGTTTACCATGTTTAGTCAAAGTCCCTCTTCGCTATATGTCATTTGAGAAGCAGCATACTCTTGGTATTCTCAGGCTTATCACAAAGTGGCATCTTGTAACTACCAACCCGGATGTGACACGAAACAGTGTATAGTGCTGACTTGCGTGCTGTGAGTGATTCAGGGAAAGCTCCTGGCAAGCTAAGAGTTGGGTGTCTTTGTCCTCACTAGCCTTCATTACATTTCTCAGTCATACTTTACTGCCTTTTATGGGGAAAATTACATGGTAGTCTCTATTCCACGAATTCATGAAGGGCTATGATGTATCCCTAGAGAACGTCAAGGGTCTAGTGTATCTCTGTCGCTATGGAAACTAGTTCCCTGGTGACAGTCAGGCTTAATGACATCCACAATGGCATGATGCACATGGATTCTAGTGCTGGTAATGGGCAGAGAGCAGTCCCTGGGGAGAGGGCCACACTCACCCTAATGAGTAGCTATATCCTCCAAGATGTCTCCTGGGCCTTGTCTCCCCCTGAGTACCTATCATGGGGCCCATCTTGGAGGACTGTAGCTCAGAGAATGAGGAGGGAGAGAGTGAGCCTCTCTGGCCCACCAAGATCTGGAATCAGTCAAGTGCTCCTGGAACTGCTTCCAAATCCAACCTCCCAGGACTTCAGCTTCATGATCACCCAAGCAAGGGAGAGTTGGCTCAGAGCTCCCTCAGTGGTCAACAGTCCATAATCAACTTTCAGAGTGTGTGTGGAAGGAGAAGATAGATAGTTCAAAAGTCACTGGTGCTTGGCTTTGAAACGCATTACTACTTTTTGTCCGTGGCATATTTACTATGCAAATGCATTAATACATGCTAAGGATTTAAAACAGCCTGGCTCATGGTAAGTGCTTTATAAATGTTTGCTATTACAAGTATTTAGCTTGGGTCCATATGAAAACAAATTCTCTGCCACTCTCTCAACTCAGAAAATGGATAAGCTAGAGACCCAGGAAATGAGAACTCCTGGGTCGTCAACTCCTCTTTTTACAGGGAATAAACCACCATCCAAAATATTTTGCTTATTGGTTCACCCCATTCACTGGACTGATGAATTCACTCCCTGTCGCCCCACTCCTGGATACTTCACCAAGAACTCATTGGCTGTTTATAAAGCCATTTGTGAGCTCTCTCTCCCCAGGCTGTGCTCAAGGCTGCCCCTCCCTGGCCCAGGGGTAAGAGGCTGGCCCAGCTCTCCTCCTCCCAGTTCCTTCCTCCCTGCTCTGTGCCTGCCGCTCCAGTATATCCCTGGTCTTGATAGGGTGCTCGTTCCTCCTTTCCAGCCATGTATGCTCACTTCTCCCTTCCGGCTGCTCTTTCTGCCTTTTACAGATGTATCTCCATCTCTCCTTGCCTTTTCTGTCAGAACCACCGTCTTCTCACTTTTCCTCTTTTCTTCCCCTGGGCTGGGAGCCCCTTAAGGGCAGGTCTTATCTGTCTTTACAGTTTGAACACATCACACAGAGGTTGGCGCATAGTAAATGGTTGAAATATCTTTTTTTTTTTGGGGGGGGATGACAGAATCCTCTTTCTGTATTGCCCCATTTCTGTATCTGCTTTGGGTCCTTTGCCTGTCCCCTCAGATACACACATATACCCTCACACCCTCGCTAGTTTCCCCTTAAAGCCTCTGGGGTGGCTCCTCTGTCTGGCTGGGATGAAGGAGGGGGCATTTCCCATTGTGGGAAAGCCTTTCTGACCTCAGCTGCAGGAAAGGCCTAAATGGGTTGCCCAGCTCAGCATGTCAGGACTGATACCTGCTGATGAGGAGCAGGCTTGTTCCGTGCAATTTCCAACTCATTTGTCTTTTCATTTGTAGCTTAAATTGGCCAATTTCATCTGGAATGTGCTTGGACTCTCTGGCAATCCACACATAACAAATGAATGTCCCTAGTAGCTATGACAGAGAGACTGACTGGGGAATGGGCCCAGATCTCCCACAGCAGCACAACGATGGTCCTGACCTTCTAGAAGCATGAATGCTTGAAGGATGGTGACCAGGCCTGAGAAGGGAGGGCAGAGAGGAACCTGCATGGAAAGAGCCCTGGAAATATCTGTTTTTTTCTGTCTTATATTTGCTCCTATCCCTCCCTACCTGCCTTGAGGGAGAAGGTCAAGTGCAAGGAATGGAAAATAGTTCTTAGGGCTTTGAAGACTAGGCAGCACTGACATACTTTTGAGTGAAAGAAGCCAAAAACTCCAATCATATAAAACTTAAAACAGGCAAAACTAATCCATGTTGCTAGGATTCTGCACAGTGGTTACCTCTGCAGGTGTTATTGAGGGTGAGGGTGCATGAGAGAGCCTTAGCGGCTTGGAGGTTCGTTATCTTGATCTGGGCTGTGGTAACATGGGGGCATTTTACACCTGGGAATAAATTCATCAAGTCGCACACTTAGAATCAGTGTGCTTCACTGTATGAGATCTACCTCAATAAAAATGAGACAAAAGTCACACCAAAAACCTCATCCAAACTTTACTATGCATAAGATTCACATCGGAGCTTATTTAAAATGGATATTTCTGGACGCCCACCCTGGCATCTATTTAGTTGGTCTGGAGTGCTGTCTGAGAACCTGCATTGGTAATACCCCCCTCCCCCCCAAGGGTGGTCACAGATCAGACAAGACCACGTGGTGGAATGGATGTCTGCCCAGTCAAATGGCCTAAGTGCCATCCTGCTGGGAGCCATAAAGGACAGCTGGGTGGTTAAGGGCTCCCAGGTGCCGTTGGCAGGGAGGGTTAGAGTTTGGCCACGCTGTGGCATAGAGGAAGCACTGTCAGAGAGCTGAAGTTGTGGTGGGCACCGAGGGGCTAATTAAGATCAGGACAGCGAGTGGGCCCCCTCACCAGGGAAGAGAATTGCTCCGAGCAAGGAGCCCTCTTGTCCTGGGCACCCTTCGCCAGAATGGATGGCTGGGCAAACATATGGAGTGGCCTGCTGGTCCCCAGCAGAAGTGCATGTCATGGAATGGCCTAATGGCTCCACAATGACCGGTTTGGTCAGTTGTACATTCCTCAGCAAGCACCAGGAAGAAGGAACCCAAGACTGAAGACATATGGCTATAAAGAGGAAACTCTGGGGAGGGCATAGACAAGACAGCATTTCCATAGATAAATGCCAAGACAGACTGAACTTCAGCTCAGAGAATGAGTCTGAAAATGTGTGCAAATGATGTCTTCTGAGCCATCCTTGACTTGAAGGCCTGGGAGAACTGAGGTATAGGATGGGGAGCTCGATTCAGGGCATGAGGAAAGGGAAGTGAGCAACATATCTACCATATGCCAGACCCTTAAAAAAAACTGTCATTGATCCTCACAATAATTCTCTGACATGGCTTACTTATGTGTCCTTTACAGATGAAACTAAGACTAAGAGATGTTCACCAACTTGTCCAAGGCCACAAACTTACAAACAGTTGGAATTTGAACTTATGTCTGTATGATTCAAGCCCCACAATCTTTCTATAACACCTGCTACCTCTCCCTCTCAACCTCTAACAGTGATCGAACATTGAAGAATTTGCAAAATGCTTTCTCTCACATTATCTTATTTGATTTTCACAAATACCTTGTGTTAGGCAGGTATGAGTCCCATTTTAAGGATGAATAATTGACCTTTAGGTAAAGAATAATCTGTCTAAGATCAAATAGCTGGTAAGTGCCTGGGCAGTGGGCCTTAAACACAAGTCATGTGGCTCTAAATTTGTCACAATCCCTTGCCTGGAAACCAAGAAACATAATCCAGCCCTGTCATAAGTCTTGGAGAATCTGGGAACACCACTGCTTAGAGCACAGCTTGGTTTCATGATGACTGAAAACTGGTTTTACATAACTCCTTTAGGGACTGAGATGGAAAAATGGTCTCATCGGGGACATGAAAGCCCAGAAAGCTTGGTGAGTATCTCAAGATTATACAGGACACTGAGGACAGAGCTGAGACTAGAACCCACATTTCCTCAAATGGATAATTTCCAGAGGCCTTCTGGAATATTTCTTCCATCTCGTGTTCTCTGCCTCAGGGCCCTTTCCCTCCATTCTTCATTTGGACCGTAAACTGATGCCAAAGGTGAGAAGGAAGCATCAACAAATGCTGGGAGTGGAATGGGGTGGGGCAGAGCAGCAGTCCCTGGGGGTTTTCTTAGTTCCTCTGCCAAAGCACATCTGGAAGCATCAGCTCATGGACCTGGGGCACGTCAGCCAGGAACAGGTAGGCACAGGGACTGGATCACTTCCCTGATACTACCTATAAGGGATTTCCCAGGTCTTTTCCCTGGTTTACCTGGCCATTAGGACGTCAACACGTGACATGTGAGGAATACGTTGATGAGGAAACTGTGTTCTGGGGTGGCCAGTATCTAGACTGCTCTGATATGTCAAGTCTTTCAATAGCAGCTATCTTGGACCCTCCATTTTGCTTGTGTATACAGTTGGGGATTATTCGCTTGGCAGCTTCTCCCCAGCAAAAAGTCTTTGCTCTCCTGGTTTCTCTTCACTGACTAATCTACTCTGGGAAATGCAACCAGTGTTCTCCAAGTCAGACCTAATTAGACCAGCAAATCGGCGGCACTCAAGTCATCATAGAACATTGCAAGCTCAGGTGCAAATGCTGTTTGGATTATCCTGCAAGCTGTTTGTTGTGTCTGTTTGTGTTTCCTTGGTTTATCCATTCTCTGCTCCCTGCCTTCCATCATCTCTCTAATGGAGAGGCAGGACGCAGTCGCCCACAGGCTGGCATTCATCTTCCCAGCCTGACCTGCTTGCAGGCTATTAAGCTGCTGTTGCAAGATCGAGGAGGGGAGAATAATGAAAACAGTGCGGAGAGCAGAGGAGGGCAAATGGGAGTCTCTTAGAATCAGATCCATTGATAAGTCAGGCCTAGAAGAAATGGCCTCAAGCTTTGAAAAGTGGAGAGCTTCTCAGAGAGCAAGGCCAGGTGAATTGACCTCCTTACTGGGTGGTTCACAGGAAGAGGCCTGGCTAGGAGGATCTCTGCAGAAGGCTGGGCAGCCTAGGAGCCCAGGCAAAGATTACTAAGGTCATTACTGCCCTTGTCCCAATGAAAAAAATTAGCAATTCTCTCTCCTCTCCTCTGTTCCTCTCCTCCCAAAGTATTGCAGGGAGAAAAAAAAAAACAGAAGCCTACAGTCCAGCCCTATTATAGATTCATGATTACAGCTTCACCCAGCCCTCTCTGCTGAGATCCTTTTATTCCTCTCTCACTGCTGCCCTGGCACACACTGCTTCTCACTGAGCCTGTACCTGACCTCAGGAAAGATGTCCTTGCTGACCTCATGGGGCTGGTAGGATGGACGGGCGTGACCTCCTTTGTCCTCCGTCAGAGTGCCTCTCTCCCCACCCCTCTGCCCTGCTTCCCATTTTCTCTTCCTTCCCTCTGACTTAAGGAAAGAGGTTTCTTCTTTTTAAAAACAACCCTCATCCCTCCCCACCTCCTCAGGAAACTCAGTCCTTTACTTACCCTCTGTCCACTTTTAAAAACAATGGAAATGCAACTTTAGTCTGTTATTTCCTCTAAACACAGACCCTACTTGCTTATATCCTTTTGAGTTGCTTTTCAATATCACAGCTTTTCTGATCCAGAAGCGTTTTCTCAGCTTTCAGCCTCTGGAAGCTTTTGACTGAAAGCCAAAAACCCTGCATCTTGCAACTCTCTCCCTGTCTCTGGGCTTTCCTGTGCTCACCTTCCCTCTGAGATCAGCCTCTCGTGCCCTCAATGCATTTTCTTGTCACATTGGCAGCTCTACCCTAGTGACCATCTCACGCTGTCATCTTTTCTCCCCATTCAATTCCTTTGAGTACCAAACTTCCACTTGAGTCCTTAGAACACTGGTCCTAAATCAGACTTGGAACACCCTCCACCCCAGTATTGGCCATGCGTCCTAACTAGCCCATTGTCCCAATAGTCCATTTGATCTCCCCAACTACTTGTTCCATTCTATTTAGGGAGATAATCCTTGAGCTCTTCCTTTGAAGTGCCCATTACAACAGAGTGATCATGTATTCCCAGGGGTCTGAGAACACAATCCCAGATGGCCTGCCAAAAGTTCAAAATTACTCTGAAGCCTTGTTTTAAATTTCCTTGTAAACATCATACTTAATCCGTATTTGCTTTCCTCTAACAGTTGCTCCCTGAGTCTCTGAGTCAATGTGGTACCACTACTGAGACCTATTCCTCAGCCTCCAGCATGAGTCTCACCCCCTCAGAACACTTTCTCCAATCTCTCTTTTCTACCAGCTACCCCTGGCGTTAGAGCTTGGACAATTTACTCTGGCATTTAATTATTAATTGCTTTAGGGGGGGGTCAACACATTAGTAGTTCCCTGACAGCAGTGCCCACAGTCTCACAGTTTTTATCTGTCCCTCCAATCTGTGGCCCTTGGTAAGGCATTGATTTGGATTAAAACCACAGGTTCCCTTTGAGGCCATGAGACATGTTTCTAAAAACCCTCTGTGAAAGTCCCACCCTGAAGACCCCACTTGCTCCAATGTGTCGCTTATGGCTGGGATTGCCTCTCTTGTTACTTCACCTCTCGTCTAGACAGAGGGATGGCAGAGGTGCTCAAGCAAGCCCATCTCCTGGGCACTGTGCTCAAGATTGAGACAAGTCCAACTTGTGGTTCCTTTCCAATCACTTAATTGCATTTGGCTCTCCACACCTAAGGCTGAGGACTTCTAGCCGCTCCACAAATCCTCCTTAATTAAACCTCCTGAGGCCCCTGCCGAGTGGCAATAACTCAGCTCCTCTTGTACAGGTAAAAGTGCCCTGGTGGACTTTCCAGCTTAGAATGGGCACTTTCAGGACCCAACCCATTATTTCTGCAGACTGCACCAGCACAGCCTGACCTATGAATAGCTGGGAGTGTGGTGTGGCAGGAAGCAGGAGCTGAAACAGCTCCTCTGCATTGTGCTAAAGCGAGCAACCTGAAAATTAGATGCAAGATACTATGCAAATATGGCATGTATTAATTTGGAACCATTAGCTTTGGGTATTTTAGGCAATAAAATGTCAGCCCTGTATGTGATCGTATTTATTTCCCCAATTGCCCTTTTCTGATATTCCAAGTAAAACTGAAGATGCAGTTATGGAAGATATTTAAAGGGACATATTCCTCTCTTGTGACTGTTAAGGAACAGGGGTAAGTTGGACATTACTGCTACCTATGTAAACATAGATATTATTTCATCCACATCCTTACTGGCAAACATTTGTTGAGCCCGTCCTCTGTGTAAAACACCATGCTGGGTGCTAAGAGAAGAACATGAAGTGCCTTCATTCCGCTGAGCTCCGTACAATAAATATCTATTAGGTGCCTATTACTAAACATTTATTAAGTGCCACTTACTAGTTGGGTGACCCCAGGCCAGTTAGTTTTTTCACTTGTAAAATGGGGTATTGCATGTGTTCTTCAGACTGTGGCAAATCCCTATCATAGAACACCCTTCAGCAACAAAGAAGAACAGACTATTGAAATGAACAGCTTAGATGAACCTCAAGGAAATTATGCTGATGAAAAAAGAGCCAACACAAAAAAATTATAGACTGTGTGATTCAATTTATATAACATTTGCCACAGGTTAGGGATGGGGGTGTGTGACTATGAACATCAGCACAACTGTGGGTGGGATTGCAGATTGGTGCAGCCACTACAGAAAACAGGATGGAGGGATTTCAGAAAGCTGAAAATGGAACTACCTTATGATCAGCAATTCCACTCTTAGGTATCTATCCAGAGAAATCCAAAACTCTAATTCAAGAATCTTTATGCAGTCCTATGTTTATTGCAGCACTATACACAATAGCCAAGACATGGAAACAACCAAAATGCCCATCGGTAGATGACTGGATTAAGAAACTGTGGTATATTTATACAATGGAGTATTACGCAGCCATAAAGAAGAAAGAAATCTTACCATTTGCAACAACATGGATGGACCTAGAGAACATTATGTTAAGTGAAATAAGTCAGACAGAGAAAGACAAACACCATATGATCTCATTTATATGTGGAATCTAAAGAAAAGAATAAATGAATGAACTAATCAGAAACAGTCTCAGAGACATAGAGGGAAAACTGAGGGTTGTTAGATGGGCGGGGGGTTGGGGATGGGGGAAGGTGAGGGGATTAGAAAACAGTCAGTAACCACAAGATGGCCACGGGGTTACAAAAGTCAATTTGGGGAATGTAATCAATAATGTTGTAAAGATTTTGTAGGGTATCTGATGGACACGTGTCCCATTTGGGAGACCACCTCAGGGATGATGTAGATGCCTGATCACTGCACTGTACACCTGAAGCTGAAGCTGAACAATAATGAATGTCAACCACAAGTTTACATATATATATATATATATATATATATATATATATATATAGTTACAAGAAGTGGAGTACAGCATTAGGAATAGAGACAGTGGAAATGGAATGGCGGTGTGCAATGTCAGATGGATAATGGATGCGGGGAGGGGGTTTGCCACTGTGTGAGAGATATAAATGATAAATATCTAACTATTACATTGTTTTGTGCACCTGAAACTAATATAAAAAAAGTTATTAAAAAGAAAAAAGATCAGCACAAGGGAGCCTTGTGATGGTATATTTAAGTATCTTGATTGTTGTGGTGGTTACACAAAACTACACACACACACACACACACATCAATGCATGTGTAACTGGTGAAATTTGGAAAAGCTCTATGAATTATATCAATGGCAGCTTCCTGGTTTTGATATTGCACTATAATTATGTAATATGTTAATATTAATATGGGGGTGGGGAGGCTGGATGAAGGGGACTCAGGACTTCCCTGTATGGTTCTTTGCTCTATCAGTGAATCGAAACTTATTTTAAAATAAAAAGTCTTTGAAAAAATAGAGAATACTACCTACAGCATAAGGTTATTTTTAGGGTATGAAAAGTTAATATAAAGCACTTAACATAGCATTTAGAACATAGTAAGCCTTCATTATATGTTGTTGTTGTTATTACTACACATGCCAGGCACTGGGAGTTTCAAATGAACAAGCCATGGTCTCTGTCCTGAAGGAACTTCCAATTCAGCAGCAGAAGAAAACGCAGCAAAGAGATTTTTAACAGAATATGCTGAGCATGCTCAGTACATGGAGGAGGTCTCTGAGCATGCAGGAAGGAAGGTTTCCTGGAAAAGATGTCACGAGAGCTGAGTCCTGACACATGGGAAGTGTCAGGAGAGGAGCGTATGTATGAAGGGCATTGGGAAGAAGGAACAGTTGAGCTCAAAAGGTGTGGAACAGCTGAGATGGCTGGGAAACCAGAGGCACTTGGTTTTACTTGGGCATTTGGGAGGCAGAGAGTGGAGGAGAAGAGGCTGGCAAAGTAGGTAGAAGTCAAGCGAGAGAGGCCATGTAGGTGCCAGGAGCCCAGACATCACCCCTCAGGAGGTGGGTGAGGAGCGACTGTCCTTTAGCCCAGGCCCCGTTGTTCAGTACTCTGGATTCTCTGGGCACTCCTTCCCTTGGGACCCCAGAGAGGGCTCGATCAGTTACTGTCTCCAGCACTGAATGAGAGACGGACTATGAGTATCCGAGAAAAGCCAGAGGCCCACCAGGGGCTCTGCAAAGGCAACCTGGAGTGGCCTTAACTACAGCGAAGGTAAATCTACTACAAACGAAACTGTGCAACACATTCCAGACCCACCTTCATCTTCCCACCTGATGTGGGATATATATATATATGATCTCACTATTCCTTGTACGGCTGTGCATAATACAGAACTCATGGCAGCCTCTTTTCTGCAAGCATATATATGCAGCAATACAGACAACACGGAAGTCAGGCCACAAGCACCAGGCTCAAGCCTAAGTCTTTGTTGACCAGCCCGTGACTACATGCAAGTCACTAAACTTTCTGAGCTGTACTTTCCCCCATTATGAAATAAATGATCATAACACACACCCAGCTTCCTCGCAGGGGTGGCTCAAAGAACATTAACAAAGCAAACACCATAATACCATGTTTCCCTGAAAATAAGACCGGGTCTTATATTAATTTTTGCTCCAAAGGACGCATTAGGGCTCACGTTCAGGGGATGTCATCCTGAAAAATCATGCTAGGGCTTATTTTCTGGTTAGGTCTTATTTTTGGGGAAACATGGTATATGTGAAACAGCTTTGTAGTTGTAAAGAACTGTTCAGACGTGAAAGATTATTGCTATTGTTCCTGAAAGAACTGTTGGTAAGAGGAGCCTACACCTCTGACTGGAAAATCAGAAGAAATCTCCTTTGAATCTAGGCACAGTCTTTAATTGAGGAAGGACAGTGAAGGGAAAAGAAAGGGGACAGGAACAGGAGCTATGCTTACACTGGTGAGGAAACAGTCATCTGGTCTACCCATGTCACACTTAGAGGGTAGCTTTTCCTCCAGCTTTTTCAAGGAGATCCTTTGTATATAAAAACTTTTCATTAATGAATTCACTCCCTCAATATTTTTGAACACCTAATGTGTGCCAGGCACTAGTGCTACAATAGTGAAATAAACAGATAGGGTCTCTGTCCTCATAGGGTCACAGTCTAGTGGCAGAGACAGACATTGATCTAATACACACCCAACTATATAATTAGATACCATAATGTGTGTTGAGAGAAGAATACAGTACATACAAGAGTGTTTAACAGCAGCCTGATAAAATTCTGGAGGTACCCTAGGGAAGATTTTCTAAGGAAGAGCTATATGAGCTGAGATCTGAAAGGTAAGTAGAATTTAGGGAGGAGAACTATGGAGTGGGAAAAGTGATGAAGGGCCGAGGAACAGTACCTGTGAGGGCCATGAGGCAAAGAGGATCTTAGCAAGTCAAGAAACTATAAGAAGGCAAAGTGTAGTGTGCAGAGCACGGGGGTTGGGGATGGGGTGATAGAACCAGAGAGTTAGACACTGGCCAGGTTCTATAAGGGGTTGTCAGCCATTGCTCATCCTAAAGAGTGTTAAGAATCATTGAAGAGTTTTGAGAGTTAGAAAATATGACCAGATCAAGATTGTGACCTTGTAAGATTATTCTAGCAGCTATTTGAAGACTAAATTAGAGGGGCAAGTGTAGAGCCAATGAGTAAGTGATTCCTGTGGTCCAGGTGAGAGGTGAGGGCAGCCTGAAGTATAATAACATAGAGGCTGTGAAGATGGGAAAGACTGCATGGATCTAGGTGCTGTTTTGGAAGTAGATTAGGCAAGACCTGGTGATGGACTGGGTGTAAACGTTAAGGGAAGAGTTGACAATGACTCCCAGCTTATGGCATACACAGCTGGTGTGCAGTGGTGCCATTCACAAAAACAGGCAATGCTGGAGGGGGATCAGACAGGGGTGGAGAAGACAGTGGGTGATTTAGGAGGAGAATCATGACTCTGTCTTTGAGGTTTCTTGCGACATGTAACTTAGTCAACTAGGGAGATGGTTATAAGAACATGGAGTTCAGATAAAGAGGCTACAGATGTAGATTTGGTTGTCACCTGAAGGTGGCTGATAATGGAAATCATTCATGAGATGGTCTAGGGACAAGTATCCAGTCAGAAGAGAATACCTTGAACCAGATTATAAAGAACACCAAGGTTTAAAGATCGAGAAGGGAAAGCTGAGTCAGCAAAGAAGACTTAGGGGTAACCAGAAAAGGCAAGAATATGCCGTCAGAGACCCCAAGGGAGAGGAAAGTGTCAGAAAGGAGGGAAAAATGCTTCTGAGAACTGAAAAATGTTCCCTGTGCTTAGTGATATGGAGAGTTGTTGCAGCAGAGTGACGGGGGAGGAAGCCAGACTGAAGTGGGACAGAGGAAGTGGGAGGTGCAGAATTGGAGAGAGCTAGTATAGCCAATTCTTTCAAGAACTTTGGCTTGTAAGGAGAAAAGAGACAAGGTAATAGCAGAAAGTGGAGTTGGACTTGAGGAAGATATTTGTTGTTTTGAAGATGGGAGAAACGTGAGCATGGTGGGAAGGATGTTCCAGAGAAGACCAGAGGACAGGATCTAGAACGGAGGTGGTAGAAGAACTGGCCTACAATGGAAATGCCTCCTGCAGAAATAGGAGGGAGAGGAGGAGAGGGCTGGTACAGAGGCAGGTATATGTGAGGGTGTGGAGGGGATGAGCTGAGGGAGTTCTGCCTGATGACTTCTATTTCTTTGGGAAGTAGGAGGTAAGGTCATCAGCTGAGAGTGAGGGTGTAGGTGATGGTTTGGGGAGGAAGTTGTGAAATGGCCATTGAGAGTCAGGCGAGAGATAACCCGAGATAACCAGCACTTTTGAAGAATAAATTGGGCTGGTGATGGTGAATTTTTAAAGGTACCAATCTGCCTCATTTTGTTTTTTTCTAGCAGGTTCTTTGGATAAAGTCAGAAGAAGCAGATAGAGTGATTAATCCAGACTGAGACTTTGCCAGACTGGGGTAATAAAAAGAGAGTCGAGAGAGTTTAGGATATTGGTAGGAGAGCTCTTAAAATGACGGAACATGGAATCTATCTGGACTCAGAGAAGAAAGACAGAGGAAGGTAATGGATGGCAAGAAAGTAGAAGTGCCAATGGACCAAAGGTCCCAATGAGGTTAAAGAATGGCTATGTGGGAGGCATCAGACAGCAGGCTGGGAGGCCAGGAGGTGGTGACCAGAAAGCAGGGATCTCTACTAGGTGACTATCAGATGATGGTAAGATCTAAGGTGTGACGTTGGGAACGAGTAGCTGAAGTATGGAAGCCAGTGAAGGGGATGACGGGCTGGGGGTAGGATGAGTTCCCATGTAGTTACTGATCTCACCAGGGCAATGGACAGACTTAGAAAAGAGAGGATTTCTACGAGTAGATGGCAAAGGCTTCACTGAAGCAGAAAGGTGGCTGGGGATGGCAAGGGGGAGGTGGAGATGCAGCCTGATTTTATGAGAGTTGGGGAATAACCATCTCTTAGAGAAATTACATTCCCTTGCATGTGAAGTACATTCTCCAGAGTGAAAGGTCAGGAAAGAAAGTGGAAGGAGTCTTGGGAAGACATAATAGATACAGCCCACGGCCAGAAGTTAGGAGATATATATATCCAGCCCTGATGACACTAACATGCTCTGACCTTGGGCAAATCCTTTCCCCATCCTGGGCCACGGGTTTCTCATCCATAAAAATAGGATGGAGGAAATGGCTAAGTTAGAGCTTCCCCACTGACCTTAGAGAGCCATGAACGGGTTACAGGTGTACCAAAATCGTGATCCCCTTTACCCCTGGGTCAGTCAGAGTCCCTGAGCCATTGTCATTGTATATGTGTGCTATGATGTGAATGAGAAGGTGAGGAAGCAGTGGCCCCGACACTCTCCAGGGCCCCAGCCATCTCTGACATTCTGTTTGCACATCTCTGGTATGCCATCTTGGAGGAGGCTGTGGGGAGGCCAAGAGAAGAACAGACAAGACTCCTGCTACAGCCAGAAGTCCATCGGCTGGCAGAGCGGAAGTCAAGCTGCCCAGCTCCCCCCGGCTCTCCTCACCGCCCTCCCAGCACCAGCCAAGGAAGCTGTGGTCTGTGCTTAGATGCCGAGGTGAATGCAGGTGCCTCTGCTCCTCTTTTGCCTGGTGGCTGGGTGGTCACTGGTGGCCCCTTCGAGCCTCAGCAGCAGCGTATGTCCTCGGAGGAGCAATCACCCACTGGCTCCTTCTTTCATTTTCCAGTTATAAAAACAGACTCATCATTTCTGAGGAGTCGGCAGCGAGTCTCACTGACATGAACCAGACAGAGCCATCACAACGCAGATCTTCCTCTTGGGACCAGCCACTTCTCAGAAATCCATGGAAGATCCACTTACGTGGTTGACCTTGGGCTACCCTCTCTCTGTTACTAGCCCTCCTTCGCTTCCCTCTCCTTCCATCTACTGTCAGATGCTATATGCTTAGAGAATGCACAGACAACCTAATTTTACGCTAATCATGAAATACCAGGAAAGACCCAGCACCTGACTCAACACTGTACACAGTAGAAATGCAATAAATATTTACTGAATCAATGAAGGGTATTCTTGAATATTTCAGAAAGAAAACTCTACAAAGCTCACCAGGATTTTCAAAATTATTGATCACACTGCTCCTATTTATTTGAGTAGATAATTAAAAGTAGATAATTAAAAGATTACTTTGAAAATTCTTTCATATTTATTGGTGCCTACTACGTGCCACATGTTTCACAAGTATGAGCTGGTTTCATTTTCACAAGCTGGTGAGATGGTTATGTTAACCCTATTTTACAGACCGGCAAACTGAGGCTCAAAGAGAGTTTAGGAGGCATGTCCAAGGTCATAGAGCTGGTAAGCAGTGGCCACAGGATTCTAAACAAGATGTCTGCAATTTTAAAGCTGGTGCTGTTCAGCACACCAGGCTGCCTCATACTAGGGCATAAACAGAATAGAATCAATCGAGAGACAGAAGAAAAGGGGGAGGCAGAGAAGCGTGTAGGAAGATTGCAGCAACACAGACCATCTGAGGCTCCCCACTGCCATGTTCTGGGGAAGTAGTTTTGAGGCTGGGTAAGATTTGCCAAAGACAAGGAGAGAGAGTCAGACCCTCACTAATCTCTCCACTTTGATTGCTTGGCTGGCTCACCCACTACCTACACAATCTGGCATTTCATTCCGTGCTGCCCAGCTTGGCTCTCTATGAGGGGCCATGAAGATGCAATGACCTGTCCGGTGAATACACTGTCCCTGCTCCCCTCCCCATGAGGCAGAGTGACAACTGGGTCCAGGGGGTACCCCTTGTTCTCAGAGCCTGGGGAGCAGGCAGGAGAGTGGCAGAAAACATGAGTGGTCTGACCTGCCACAGATGAACATGGCTGTCAGCCCCCACACCTGCCTGCCTCTGCCTGACAGGTGAGCAGCTGTGTTCTACAGCTGTCTGTCCATCTGTCTCCTTCTGACGCTCCTCATAGAGGGGAGGCTCTGGATCTGAAGCAGCAACCTCACTCCGGATATTAAACAGCGGGGAATAGGAAGGACGGGGCAAAAAGAAAAGTGTGCCTCCATCTTTATCCAATACCCGACCCCTCCCCACTGCCAAGTCCCTCTCACTGCCTCCCATCCCCTCCCCACTACTCCCCTCAACTCTGCCTGCCAACCTCTACAAATTACCACACATGCCAATAAGTCATTAGAAACCAGAACAACAAATGTGGGGTTGCCATGGAGACCGACACCAGGAGCTGGCAGCCCTGGGGGTCAGCCTGTGGCTCAGGTGTGCTGTGGGGAGAGCTGGAAAGGCCAAAGTGCCTAGCAAAGGGGAGATAATGTGCTACGAACTATTGGGGTTCTGATTCCAGACAGGGCACCAGGCTCTGCGTCCTCCTCTCCATCCCCTCCCCAAAGCCCCAGTACTGCCCACGTGCAGCTTGGTAGGTGTGATAAATGCTGCACAGGCTTCGGGGGGAGGGGGCAGCTGCATCCTGGGCCAGCGGTCCCAGCCCTGTCCCCCATAGACCTGTGTCTGTCTCCAGAGGAGGTGGCTGGGATAAAGCCCCCCTGGGGACCATCCCGGAGCCAAGGACCCTTAGAAACCTGAGCTATTGCTTGTGCTTGGAGGAGACTGAGGCCCAGCAAGGGGCTGAGGGCAGGATAGCCCTCAAGCAACATTCTTCCTGAGCTTGGAACTCACTTGGCTTCTGCCCAGTGCTCAGCATAGTGCCCGGGCCCTTGTAAGTTAAAACACACACTTGTTGAAAATGGTTGAGAGACTGTGTGTAAGACTGCCAGTAAGTATCCAGAAATTCTGATAAGACAGAAGCAGGCCCTGGATTGGAGTCACCACTCTTCCACTAACTCAGTGTGACCTCTGACAAAGCCACTTCTCTCTGGGCCTTGGTTTCATCATCTGGAAAATAACTGGGATGTGTTTCTGACACAGTTTATTTCAAACTGGGCTGTTCAGTTATGAAATGATTCCTCTGGGGTCATGGGTCAGGAGGAGGCAGAGTCAGTGGGGTTCTGGTCCATCCGCTTTGCTCCAACTACAGCAGCCTTGTAGTAATTTCCTGTAGTTGTTACAACACATTACCATAAAGTTAGTGGTTTAACACAGATTTATTATCTTACAATGCAAAATGGATCTCACTGGGCTAAATTCAAGGTGTTGGCAGGTCTGCATTCCTTTGTGGAGATTCTAGGCAGCATCTGTTTCCTGGCCTTTCCTAGCTTCTAGAGGCTATCCACATTCTTTGGCTCATGTCCCCTTCATTCTTCAAAGCCACCAATGCAGCCTTTCTCACTCTGACACTGACTTCTGCCTCTGTCTTCCACACTTAAAGGACCCTTGTGATTACACTGGGTCTACTTAACATAGATTTATGTTAAGGTCAGCTGATTAGCAACTTTAACTCCATCTGCAACCTTAATTCCTCTTGCCATGTAAGCTGACATATTCACAGGTTCCAGGGCCTAGTACACAGACATCTTTGGGGGGCCATTATTCTGTCTATCACACATATGTTTTTAAAAATGGATCGATTTCTGTAAATGTTTGAAAGCCACAGGACTCTCAGTTGCCATCAGTTTTAAAGTGCTGTGACCTGGACTCTTTTTCTACATGGGTGATCCTTACAAAGAATTCAGAGGAACTCTGAGGCCTGCTTCTCAAGTGTGAACGTTGGCAGACTTAGGCTGTCTTGGTGTGGTGCACAGAGTGATGGGTCTCTATGTCCACCAGAAAAGAGCTCTCCAGGAAGGAAAGAATGAGGGTTGTTTGGGGGAATCCACTTGTCTCAGCTCTTTCCTTTCCATTCTATATGCACATACATACTCAGATTACTCTGCAGTCATCTGTTTCTGTTTTTACTTCCAGGTAAGGTCAGATTGAGCTGGGTGTGCGTGCGTGTGTGTGTTTGTGGGTGTGTGTGTCCATGCATGCATGTGAATGATCTCTCCCGTCAGAACGGATGATGGCCAAGGACATGACCCTGTTTTCCTTTGCTCCCCATTACCCATCCCCATCCCTTGGCATTGCACTTGGTACAGAGGACACACTAATTTAACAGTCATAAAATTGAGATACCATCCTTTCTTCCCATACCTTGACCTTCAACACCGTCCTTTTCCTAGATCTATCCAGAGGAGTCCCCAGATTATTATAACAAACTCTAGAAACAGTACCAAGTTCAGAAAGTGCAGGTGTTAGAATCTTCCTGCTAGCATCTTTCCAGGCCCATGGTGACCAACTCTAGAATTTGTAGGTGAGACAGACTCTGACTTGTCCTGAGGGAGATGGTGACCTCTCATTCTCCTTGCATACAACATAACATCTGTAAGATATCTCTGCCAACTGCCAGAGACCCAGTGGGGATGAATAAAAAAACTCTTATGAGAAAAGTGTCCTGGGTATTAATCACAGCCCTGGTGTTTTATGATTTTATGCAAATTACCCTCTCTCGACCTTATTTTTTTCCCTTGGTATATACTGGCAGCTCATTCCTGTTCCTACCTCTATCATATGTCCCAGGGGATCCCAGAAGAGAAATGTGATTCAGTAGGCTAAAGCTGTTCTTTGGAGGACTGGCCCTGGGGAAATTGAGGGGGAAAGGAACTAACATTTATTGAGCTTCTACTTTGTAGCAGGCACTTTACACACATTAGTTTGTTTAATGTGGTGGTTGAGAAGCAGACTTCTGGAGTCAGGAAGATTTGGGGCTGTATTCTGGCTCTGCCACTTGCCAGCTGTGTGTGGCCTTGGGCAAGTTACTTAAAGTTTCCCAGCTTTAGTTTCCTCAACTGCAAAATTGGAGAAAATCATATTCACTTCACAGTGTTATGTGGATTAAGTGAGAATAAATACAATGAAGCTTTTGGCACATCATAAGCACTCAAAAATGTTAGTTCTTATTATTAACAACTCAATGAAGCACGCGTTATGAACCAAAATTTATAGATGGGGAAACTGAGGCTCAGAGAGGTTAAATAAAATGCCCAAGGGTGTGTGGCTAAGGGACGAGGACACTAACCCAGGTCTAACTGATTCCAGTTCCTCTGGACTGGGAGCCAGGAGGACAGAAGCCTGAGGCTCAGGCCTGAGGTTGTGCCCAGAGCTTCCAGGTCAAGTTGGTGGGCCCTCCTTTCTCAGGCTGCCAGGCCACAGAGGAGGGGAGAAGGCTGTTTAGCAGAATCGGTTGCCTGTGTGACTCTTAGCTCCTGCTCTTTGGCTGGTGGTGGGGAGAGGGAGGAGAAAGTGAAGGCACTCTTGAGGGACCCCACTCCACTCCAGGATATTCTTTCTATAGGTCAGAAGCGAACCAAACCCCAAGACCTAAGGCCCAGGTGGTCTCTCTCCAGGGAAAGGGCAAACTCACCCCTCATGGGAGAATGTTTGCTCATTTTGGCACAATATTATTTCCAGTCCACTATTTATGAAACAAATTGGAATGTTTTAGAAGTAACCTACCAAACAGGAGCCCGGGCAGAGAGGAAGGGAGAAGAGAAGCCAGCTGCAGACTGAGTAGAAAAATGGAGTTCAAGGAATGGCAGAGAACTGGGCCTGACATCAGCGGGCTGAGGGGCTGATGGACAGCAACCAATTAGTGGAGGGCAGATCTTGGAAACCACCTGAGAGCTGAGAACTGGAAAGGGGTCTTTCTCAAAGCAAGAGGTGTCAAAAGACAGACATAGGCTGGCAAGAACGCCGGACAATTTTTTTTTCTAATTAAAGTTTATTGGGGTGACAATTATTATTAAACGGACAATGGGTTTTCATCCTTTAAAGATAGGACTGCTCTCCTGACCAGACAGAACAAAAGGGACACCAGAAACCTGGATGGTGGGGAAGGGACTGCTCCAGAGAAAAAGACTGATCCCACCCATGTGCCCTCCCCCTACATTGTCACCCTTCTCCCCCTTCCACCTCCATGAGCTACAAGTTTCCCTCTTGAGAATTCCCCCTCTGCAGACCCAAACCCCACCCCATTTTCCAGCCCCCCATCAGCCACACCCCCTCGAGGCAGCGTTCCCTATAAACTCCCACACAGAGCTCACAGTTCTGATAACATTTATAGTCTAAATCACACAGTTTAGCAGTTGGTTTTAAATACTGTCTGGTATTATTCCCTAGTTATTTCTTGGGAATAAGAGTTTTGCCTCTCCAACGGATCTATAGGTGTCCTTACCAGTAAAGACTGTGACTTAACGTATCTTTATATCGTCCCCGTCTCCCACTCCACACTGCCTACGATTGTGCTCAAGGTCAGATCACATTACCCCCTGCCCCAAAACTCAGCAAAGGCTCTCCATCTCACTCTGAAGAAAGACCAAACTCCTCATCCCAGCTCCAGGGCTCTCCACGATCTGGCCGCCCCCTTGCTCCTCAAACCCTCCAGGCACGGCCCAGCCTCTGAGCCCTTGCTCCTGCTGTTCCTTCTGCCTGGGGTGCCCTTACCAGCTGGCAGCCACTTCCTCTTTACTCGTATGGTACGTCACTTTCTCAGTGAGGTCTCCCCAGGCCATGCTGTGCAAAATTACAAACTCTCCTTTTCCTAACACACCCTCTCCTATCCCCCTCTTCCTTGCTTAATTTTTCTCTTTAGCACTTGCCACCCTCTAATATGCTATTTATTTTACTGTCTCCTCAGACAATCAGGTATAAGCTCCATGAGGGCAGAAATCTCTGATTGCTGGCTGCGTACTGTTGTCCACATCCCCAGGCCAGGTACAGATGCTTAAGAAGTTCTTGCTGAATGAAAAGACTCCAGTCCCACCCTGTGTCCGACATGGCTAAGGCATGGTTTTGCTAAGCAATGGGCAATGGACAGGAAAATTCTGTAGGTCCCCTCCTAGGGTTTCCAGGCAGGAATTCCTGCCCATTCTCAGGAATTTTTTCGCTTTCCCGTTCCCGAATCCTGAGAAAAGTTGGTCGGGAAATTGGGAAAATCAGCTCCTTGAACTCACGTAGTTGGTAGTATCGACTGTCACTGTGGAAACGATTCATCTGGAGAACAGAAAACAGTTTATATTTCGGGATTTGGGAATGGAAAAGCGAAAAAAATTCCTGAGAATGGGCAGGAATTCCCGCCTGGGAACCCCATCCCCTCCACACGTAGGATTTCACCGTTCCCTGGGTCGACTCTGGGGAAGCACCTTCTGAAGTTCAGGGGCCTGGAGCTGTGTGAGCCCCAGCTGCCTTCATCCCATAGAAAGGTCTGTCCAAAAGTGGAAGATGGAGGGGTGGGGAGATTACCAGGCAAGGTAGTCACGTCCTTCCTCTCCCTGTGCACAGCTTTGAAACTTCTAGCTTGTCCACCAGCTGCCCCTCTGTGGCCGCTCCATCTCCCGACATCACCATCGCTGCCTTCCCAGGACAAAGACAGACACTTTCATCATCTGCTTTTGAATGCTCACTTTCAGAAGACTATAGAGGAACATAACCTCCTGCCTTTCTTATCTCTTCCTCCTCCTTTTCTTCCCCCCTGAAAGGATCAGGTAAGACAGACCCACTTTTCCTGCGGGACCAATGCTGATTGCCCAGCAATCACTGCCTATTCTCCCATGTTTTTTTTCCTAAAGGATCTGCCCTGTGTGTTTGTAAAAATGAACAATTATATGTGTCTTGTTCTTCCTAAGACATCTGAGGCTGTCTCCTTAAGGACACCCCACTAATAGGGGTGTCCCAAACCGTCCCCACCTAATCTGCTTGAATCTGGGATCTGCACCCATCCTCACATCTCCTAGAACGCACCCCTGCATTGTTTCCACTATTATGGCCCTGGGGACTGACGCTTAGGGTCCAGCTTCTCTGAGGCCACTGGCTGTGTGTGGCCTCCGAGGCGCTTAGCTGAGGCAGAAGGAAACAATGTTTGTTCTTGAGGACCTGTGATCTGTGAGAGCAAGAGGAAAGCATGACACCCTCTCTGAAGGTCCCAAGAAGGGGACAGGCAGCCTCCAGCTTGGACAGTACTTGGGGAGCTTTTTACTGTAGGGAGGGAGGACAGTGGGCTGGCTTACCCCAGAGCATCCTCCAAGCCCAAGGACCACTAGGGGTGGTTAAGATGCAGAAGCCCTCAGGTCAGAAGGAAGGTTAAATCCTTCCTGTTTTTATTTTTCTAGCTATATGTCTTTGAGCAAGTTACTGAACCTCTGAGTCTCAGTTTCCACAGTTAAAACTAGAGAAAATAAGAGTACCTACCTAATAGGGGTATTTTTGAGGATTTAATGAAATAATGTAGGTAAAGCACTTGGCACAGTGTGCAGCACATAGTAAGTGGTCAATAAATGCTAGCTGCAATGATTGGTGCCATTACAATGTGAGAGGTGGAGACCGAGAACCCTCTGCTTGCCCTTCGTCTTGGAACTCACTTCAGGCCCATCAAATGCTGAGCAGCAGGGAAGGTGTGGGTGGAAGAAATGTACAGAGAGAAACTGAATTCTAAACCAGATCTGGTTAAACTTACCTCCTAATAAGTAGCTCCCTCAGGCTAAGGTGTCTCCTAGGTCCCCAAATGCAAGAAGCCAGAGGACAAGGGCTTTGGCAGCTCTGAGTTTGGAGCAGAGACTGCTTGATGGTGGCTTAGAAAATTTAGGAAGTCATAATCATGAGACCAAATCCCAGCAGGGATGCACCAGGTCGCCTGCCCAAAGACCAACTCCTTTAGGTTGGAGAGTGTGGAGACTTTCTGGGCGACCTGTCAGCCCCACTGGAAGCTCAGCTCCTAGCACTGGAAACAAAGAGGCTGAGGTGGGACATGTCCAACGTATTTCTGATATCCACAGGAGGCAACACATACACAACATAGCACTTCTTCATGATCCGTCTGCCCCAGATGCTTTTGGCACCTGTGTCCCCAGGCTCACCACCTCTGCCTGGTTGACTCCCTTTTAAGCCTTGCCCCACATATCATGTGTTTTGAGAACTATTTCCTAATCTGCAGACAGAGATAGTTACCTCTTTATCTGCTCATACCTGTATTATAGCACTTGTTTCATTAATGTAAGACTGACTCTCCTATTGAATAATAACAATATACTTAATCGTATGCCAGGCACTGTTCTAAGCTCATTATGTGTATTATCTCATTTAATTCTCATAACAACTCTAGGATGATATTAGTATCCCATTTATGCATGAGGAAATTGAGGCACAGAGATGTTAGATGACTTGCCCAATGTCACTCAGCTAAAAGGGGTGGAGCCTGGATTCAAAAGCCAGCTATGCAGCTCCAGAATCTATGTTTTTCACTGTGAATGCCTGGAAGGCAGAGGCAATGTCTGATGTGTCTCTTTGTCTCCAGCACCTAGCACAGGTCTGAGCATACAGGTAGGTGCTTAGAAAAGATGGTCTGATTGGTTAAGCAACTGCCTGCATAAGGCTAACCTGGTGACTATTCCAGCCTCTGAGCTGCAGGACTGAGAGAAACCAAGGCCTTTAGGGAAGTATAAGATATAGGTGTTCTTCTTATTCACCCAGTCTTAGCAATTCTACCACATGCTGTGGCCTGTTCTGTTTGGTTGTGTCTTTTCTTGCATGTCTCTTGCCTTCTGTTTTTTGTTTCTCAGTTTATCTTCTGCCTTTGTCCTCTTCCCCTTCTGTTCCTGGTCACGCTCCCCTTTTTCTGCCCCATCCAGCCTCTGCTCATCGTCCTTGCCCTTCCCTGTAATTCTTGCAGGCTCAAAAACCTCCCACCGCCATTCTTTGCCTTGGAGCTTTTACAGAGGCAAGGCTTGGCCAGGGAGTCTGAGAACACCAGTGTCACTGACTCATTAGACTGGCCATGGGTCAAGGTCTTACCCTCTGACCCTTAATGAAAACAGCAATTTCCCATCAACTCTACCTGAATGCAGGGTGGTGGTATGGAGTGGGGTTTGCCTAGCTACAGCTTGTCGCACATCTGTGTAGCATCAGAAAGACCAGTGCCCTCCCTGCCTTCTCTCTCAGGGTCCCAACTCCTCCAGGAAGCCTTCCCTGATCACTTAAGAAAGCTTATTCATGCAAGAAAATCCTTATATATTCTCATATTCTGAGGAGACAAGCACGTGCCTGAAGAGTTTGCTTAAAATGTAATCTTTAGATAACTGTACAACTTACCAGATGTCAAAAACATCATAGGGGCCAAATGAACTGCAAACAATCAGTGATTTCAAAACGGAAACCTCTGTGACCTGAGGCAAGTGGCTGATCCTCTCTGGTCCTTGAATTTCCTCAGCTATAAGGGTGGGGATTATAACTCAGATCTTAGAAGGTTGTCCGGAGGATTGAATGAGATAATTTTTCTACAGCTCTGACACACAGGTGCTTAATAGGTACTCAGCAACAGATCTGTATCTTTTTTCCCTCCTCTGTCTAAAGCACTGGGCTTCCACTCAGACCATGGCCCTGGGTCTGTAAGCTTTGTGGTACCTGGTATATTGTAAGGAAATGGGCCTGTCATGTTAGAGGTCACTCAGTGTAATAATGATGACAACTCACTAGGACTGTTCACGCTCCCCCACCGCGACTCAAGCCGTGGATCTTTGAAAGAGTCCGGAGGGTACAGAACTAATCAGCTGCGAAGTCCCGGTACAAGTTCAGTTCTGACCTGAGACATGGAAGTTTGTTTAATTGATGCATCCTTACATCCTAAAATAATGCTAGGCTCATAGTAGGTGCTCAATAAATTGTTGAAGGAAGGAATATTTTTTAAAAAACCGTGTATTTCCTTTTTTCTTGCAAATAAAGAAAAGAGGGGTAAAAGGGGCAAATGGTAGGGTACAGGAGACATGCCAGGGAAATGCAGCTGCCAGGCCCACCAGCCCGGGCTCCTCCTCTGCAAAGCAGATGCAGCAAAGCACAGAGCACCTGCCTGGCTTGTGATGAAAGCTGCGGTTTATGAAAGAGAAGGGGGAGCAAATGTGAAGACAGAGACCTAGAGGGGAGCGAGGGAAAAGTCTTGGGGAGAAGGAGAGTGAAAGAAGAGGGAGAGCACTGTGAGAAGAAAGGGAGATGAAGAGATGCTTGAGGAAAGGAGTGAAGAGTGAAGGAGAGAGAAAAAGGAAGGAGGAAGGCACAGGGGAAAAATGGGCAGTGGGGAGGAATTGTGGAGAGTTACAGAGGAAACTGCTGTCTCAGCCTGGGTGGAATTCGTCTTAGAAGACCTCTGAGTTCCCACAGGCATCTGGTGCCTCCTTTGGGTTAGGCTGTGCCAGGGGGAGGGTATGGATTGGGGGCGACGGTGCTCCTAGATACCAGGTGTTTGCTAGATCCTGGGCAGTTCTCAATCCCTGGAGCACTGAGGCCTTTAATGCCATCCTTTCTAAATAATGACATCCCATGCCATGTCCAGAAGGACCCCCTAGACAGAAAGGAGGAGACAGTGTGAGCCAGCTCAGGGGAAAGCAAAGGGCCTAGAAGGCTCAGACCCCTAGCTATGCCCCTCTCTTTCCATCTTCTCCACACAAGGGCACCTGGCCAGTCAGAAAAGTGGGTCAGGCCACCCACATGTGACTTTTTTCTGATAACAACAGGGTCCACAGGTGGGGGTTGGGGGGTTCATGCCCTGTACACAGCCTTGCTCACCGCAAGCCCAGTGCTTTTCGTTGGAGGAAACTGTAAGGAAGAGTGGGCAGTGGGAGGGGATCCTGGCCTTCTCATACAGGAAGAGGACACTGGACCAGAGTTCATCCCTGGCTGGTGGGGAAAGGGGAGCCTGGCTTGGGCTTGGGCACATGGAAAGACCCAGAGCTCCTGATGATGATGGCCAGGCTGGCAGGGAGCCACCTCTCCTCTCCTGACCAGAGGAGGTTGTTCTCTCTACCACTCACCTCCTGGGGTCTGCAAGCAGAGGGCCTGTGCTGTCCATCTCTGCCACTGAGAGCTGTGCCCAGCCCACCCCCTCCCGACCCTGCCATTAGAAGCTGCGTTGGCTTCAACAGATGGGAGCTGCGGCAGCCTGAGGAACAGAGCACAAAGCCCAGCTGACATTTTCCTTCCTGTTCGTTCGGTGGGGGAGGAAGGATAGGGATGGGAGTGGGGGAGGAGCACAGCAACACCCCCTAGGCCCGCCCCCAGGGCCCGGGGCTCCAGCACCTTCAGCTTCTCAGCTCAGCCTGGTCACCAGCGGCTCTTCGCTGGCTGGGCAAGCAGAGCCTGCGCCGCCCTTGCCTGCAGGACAGACGGACCACCTGTGGCTGGCCAACCCCTCCAGTCTCCTGGGCGCTGCGGTGGGCCCAGAGTTGCCCTCGGGGTTTCGCTTCCCACTCTCAAGCCCCCGGGCTGAGCCCAAGGTCGGCCCATCCCCCACCCCAGTGTCCCATCCCAGGCTGCGGATAGACTCCTGCCAACCCCGGAGGAGTCTGGCTCCTGGTTCCAGATACTTCAGACAGCCACCAAGGCCATCTTGTCCCCTCCGCACAGACACCCGAGCTCCAAGGAAGGGGAAGTCCTCGCGGCTCTAGAGTGCTGCCACCCGGCTGCCGCCCCTGTCACACCCTCCCTAAGCCCTGTGCCACCTCTTGGCTTCCCGACATCTCAGGGCCCCGCTCTCCCCAGCAACAGTTTGGGGCGGTTCGGGCCCCTCTGGGGGGGTTACGCGCAGTCGGCCACCTTCTTTACATTCCCCAGTCGGCTTTCCCACTGCGCTCGCGGCCGCCTCCCTCCGCGAGTCACCAGATCCCTCGCAGGCAGCTCGGCGGCGCCCGCGGCCGTCCCCTCCTCAGCCCCCGCCTCGTCCCTGCAGCCACACCAGAGGCCCCCGCGCCACCCGGGGTCAGCCCACAGCCGCACACTCACCCACTGCCGCCGTCCGGGTCCCGGGGCCGCCACGCTGTTCGGCTGGAGAACCTGGTCTGCGCCCTTCCTCCGCGCGTCGCCCGCCCAGGTCAGGGAGCTCCGTGAGCGCCTTCCCGCCGTGGAGTTGTCCTGGGAGTGGTGCTGGGCAGGGCCGGGGAGGGCGACCGCAGAACAATGATCCGCCCCGGGCTCCACGCTGCCCCCGGCGCTAGTGGCCGGAGCCTGCGTGATTAAGCCCGGCACTCCCTCTGCGCGCTGCGTGGCCAAGTGCCCTCAGCAGGGTCCACGCTCCCGGCGCCCCTCCGCGCGCCTGCTCCCTGCTTCTCACTCGCCCTCCGCACCCGCTCCGCCGCCGCTCTCCCAACCTCCCAGCCCACTCCGGTCGCCTCCTCCCAGTCTGCATGCCACGCCACCCCCTCCAGTCCCGCTGCCATTTTAACTCCTGAGTGACCAGAGGCCCCCTCTCCCTAACACACAACCACTCCCCGGTGGGAGAAGTTGGGTGGGGCCCGATGCTAAAGCTTGAGTGTCTGGGGCCAGCGGTGTTCTTGTGCCTTTAGAGGCAAGGCTTAGCTGAAAGAAGGGACACAGCGACTGGGTCTGAGAGAAGGGGGTGGCTCTTCTGATAGTGGCTCTTACCCTCCTGCAATCGGTTCTACCCTTCCAAAGTTACCATGCACCAAAGAATGCAGTGATGGGTGAGAATTTGTTCACCGACACAGACAACTCTTATCCTAAAGAATGGAGATGCCCCCTGAGTTCTCATGCCCTTCCAGCATTGCCCCCTGTGCAGGGCATTTCTGATATCTTGGATAACCCCACCCTGGCCCTTAGCAAACGATGTCAGTCTACTGAGGTGTTAGGCAGGAACTGGCAAGCCCACTGAGGACCATGGCTTTGGGGGGGAGGGGTACACCCCCTGCAGGCTGGGCGTTATGAACACTAGGGAAAGAGAGTAGGAGTTGATCCATGCTGAAGGTTGGTGCTGGGATGGTGCTGGTGGCTTAGAGAGGCTGGGTCCCTGCCATTAGTCTGGGCTTAGGAGAGTAAGTGTCCTGCTGGACCGAAGGCTGAAGGCCCATGACTTAGTGGGGCTGTCCACGCAGACCACTCAGAATGCAGGCAACAAGCTCAGCTCCCTGGCAGGCCACACCCGCAGTTGCAGAATCAACAGTGGAGTGGGTAGGCTGGAGTTCAAGGTATGGGGAGTTCTACCAGGAGGGCCCCTGGTATGTCTTCCTTCATCCAGAGTTTGAGCTCAGTGCCTCCTGTGAGGTGAGCTCTGTATAGAACATGGACAGAGTTCTATGGACAGAGTCTTTTCCAAGGGCACAGCCCGTGGGAAATCCATGCCTGGAGGCATTTATAAAGTCAGTTTGAAGGTCTGTGCGTTCTGTATGCACAGAGGGGGTTCTCACCTTCATATATTCAAGAAGCACATAAGTTCCCACTGTACTCTGAAACCTTCCCCGTGTCCCCACCCTCCACCCCTGCTGTGGGGCACAATGGCCTCAAGGAGCTTAGAGGGACAAGCTGCAACTATACAAAACAAATGTTTAACATTTCAAGGCAATGGAAGTGCCATAGAAATATAGAAAGAAAAAGCCATCTGGGCTAGGGTTATTCATGGAAGGTTTTAAGGAGGAGTTGGATTTCAAGCTGAGTCCAAATGGAGGGATAGGATTTGAACAGGCAGAGAAAACAGGGACCAGCAAAGGCAGGAAAGTGGAGACAAGCAGAGTAGAATGGGTTGTCCGGAGGGTGGGAACAAGAGAGGGAATTTATAGAGTTACTGTTGAATGCCAGGTTTTTTCACCTTTCTCATTTTATCCTCAGAGTTGACTTTTACCCCATTGAACAGACAGGAGAGTGGAGATTCAGAGTGTTCAAAATCTACAGGAAGAATCTGAACTCTGAACTCACAGTGTCCTTGCTATAACACCACATCAGGTGTAAAGAGTGGATCAGCTGATGCAGTTTAGCTCCTTTAAGAACACGTGATTTGAGATGAACGAGGCCGGGAGAGGCTAGTGAGGAGGCTGCAGTAGGAAGGAGGGGGAGGGGAGCAGTGACAATGGAGAGCAATGAGCCTTTGTAAGGAAGACCTGGCAGGATTTTGACACTAATTGAGCGAAAGGCGTCAAAACCTAACTCCAAGCTTTTGAGTGTGAATATTTGGGTCCCTTGTCAATTCAGTGGAGCCACCTCACCATTCTGAGGGCCAATGCCACTGAATAGAGCATGACAGTGAAAAGGAGGAAATGTTACCAGTTCTCTACCAACTCAAGGACCTGAACTCTCAGTCCAGTGCCCCAGCCTCCCAGCACCTATGTATGCTGCCTAGTGTGTCTTAGCTCCCGACCAGATGGTAAGCTTCTGGAGGGGGTAAGAATGCTCCACACAGTGTCAAAACTAGTACCTTATAGTATGTGCTCAATACCTGATTATTGAAGAATAAATGAGGTAAAAGTAAGTAATATTTGCCACGTGGCTGGTTCCTAAGTGGCAGTCCCTGTAAGACACAGGCTGGGTAAGGGATAAGGGAATTGTATTGCCTGTGGAGACAGAAGTGGGGAAATCTTTTCTTGAGCTGGCTCGAAATCTCTAACAACCCAATGGGACTGAGGGAAGAGCATAAGTTTGAGAGCCAGAGGTTTGAAACTCTGCTTATCACTTCCTCTGTGTTGCTTCAGGAAAAGTGCTTAATTTCTCTGAGCTCTAATTCTTTTCTGTGTGAAAATATTAATTCAAGTAAGAGCAGTTAATACTTGTGAAACACCCACTACATGTAAGGCATGATGCTGAGCACATCTATGCCTGAGTTCATTGAAAGTCCCACCTACCCTAGGACTCAAGATAGGGGAAAAAAAAGAGGCTTAACATTTACATAACTGGTACATAATAGAGCTGAGATTTGAAACCAGAGCTATCTGATGGTGCAGTCGAAGGACTACACTACTCTGTAACACTTCCTTAAGCTGAGGGTAGCAGTCAGGGTATTAATTCATACTCATAGGATGGTTGTGAGATGTAATAGGGTTACACGTGTCTGGCAGTGAGCACAGTGTCTGGCATATTACACATCTTGGTAAATGATAGTCTTCTCTCTCAAATCATGGCTGTCATTCTGAGTCAGATACTTTCCTGGGAAGATATCAGGGCTCAATTCAGTCCTTTGGAAGTTCTTTAATTACCCAGAGGATTTAATGGCCCGGTTACTGACCTTTTGCTCTCCAAGTTTAATCTGTAGGTTTAGCCATGCATAACTTCCTTCCAGGAAGCCTGGAAGGGACTCTGTAACACCAGAGTGCCTCTGGAGAAGGATACTGGGATTACGTATCCGTACAAATGATCCTCGGCTCAACTCTACTTGGTTCTTTAATGTAGGGTCAGACACTGTGTTAGAAGGCATGCTATTTGTGTGGTAGGGGGCAGTGAGAAGAGCAGGGCTTCTGGAGCCTGGCAGATGAGCCAACTCAGAGAAGGGAGGCTGGAGACCACTTCCTTCAGTGGACCCTCCACTGTTGTATGCAGCCTCTGGCCAGCCTTCACTTCAGGAGGCCCTGGATGGGCCTCTGGAATCACTGAGGACTACTGTCCCCACAGTGACCCTACTAGATAGAGGGTGTGGCCCTAGAGCAGTAGTCCTTAGTCTTAAGCATCACCAGGAGCATGTGTACAAATGCAGGCTCACCAGTCCTACCCCAGAATCAGATTCTGCAATTCTTGGCAATCTCTCCAGGTGATTCTGATTCAGGTGCCTGGATGAGCCCTAGATGAGATACACTTACCTGCGGGGCCCACTGGTCTCTGACCTCTCCTGTCTGGGCTCAGTGACAGCAGAGCCCTATACTCTGGCTATTGGGGAACAACAGTGAAAGAACACAGGGTCCCTGCCAGAGGAAGGTTCATGGTGAGGCTGAAGCTTAAGCTTTAGGGGGGCTCCCTTGTGGGGAGCAGTGGGGGTCAGCTCTGAGATCCAGGAGTTGTGCAGTGTTCTATATGGGGAAGGAAGGTCAATTTGTAAACAGAAAACATTTTTTATGTAAGCATTCCTGGTAAACTGAAAGAAGAGATGTCAGAAGAAAGGGATTTGGATTTCTAAGGCTCATGTAAATTGTTGTGATCTTTCTAGTTCTAAAGAAATATTACCATTGGACCTAATTTTATATTTGTTCTTTTTTCAGAGGGCCCCACACAACCTGGCTCTTCCCCTGGCCTGTCCCCTGAGGGAGCTCCCAGGATCCACAGACACCCTTGGGTCACAAGACCAGATCGGCAGGAGCACGTTGCAGATGGCAGAGCTGTATGGAACTGCAGGGAGGCCTCACATTCTCGGAAAAGGCACTGCAGGTAAAAATGATGTAAGTTGAGTCTGGTTTTGCCCAGAAACAATTGTAATAATGGAAATCACATTCTTGTCCAAGGTCCTGGTTCCCAGATTTTTATAGGACTAAGTATAAACACCATATTTAATCAACTGTAAATGATACACCTGTACTCTGTATTTGTTAAATTGAATTGAGTATATAAAACAGCTAAACTGGGCAATATGGTAACCAAATCCCATTCTGTGTAATTTAATGTTTCAAAAGATTCCTTGGAGAAATGCTCTTTTGGGGAGTGGGTAGAGGGAGCCACGGAGAGGATTGGAGACTCCCACTTCCCTCCCTACAAAATCTGTGTAGGCAAGAGGGTGATTCCCAGAGGTCTGAGCCGGGGAACAAGGGTTTTGTGCTCCATGGCACATCTGAAACAGATGAACTAGGTAGCCTCATGTGTGGGCACAGCTAGCTGATTCTGAGGTGCATGTCTCTGAAGTCAATAGCTGCCTACACACCAGGAATGGGGGCCACTGGACAGGGCTTGCAGTGCTTGGAGTTGGATGAGGCTCATCTGGAATGGCTTCCTGGAGGAGGAAAGTTTGGAGAAGATACTTGAAAGCAGGAGAGCCGAACAGTTAGGTTTCCTGAGGGGTCAGTCCCAAGGACCCTCAAAGACCTTTTCATTTGAATTTTGACCCACCTCACTGTAACCCACAGGCTATCAAGAAGCCTTTCTCCCTAAGTGCTCATCACCCACCTTCCATCTCCTTCAATGGTTTTCAAATTGCAGGTGGAGACCCATTAGTGAGTTAAAACATAGGGTGTATGGAGTTGTGATGTTCAATGTGTTTTTTACCACGAGTCTCCATCAAACCTTGGCTATTTATTCCCAAAGCATGAAAATAAGGTACACATGAGTTATCTCACATGTTAAAAAATATTTAACCAAATCCAGCCTTTCTACTTGGTATGACTTCTGTTGATTGTCTTCATTTCCAATCAGACTGTATTCATTTCTGAACATTTCATTTCAGAAATGGTTCACAAGACAAAGAAACGGGTTCCACGTATCCTAATTTCATTCTTCTCTGTTTGCACTGTCTCTGACCCTTATATTTTCCTTCTTATTTTCTCACAGAGAAGGATGTCTTTATGGTTTTACTTGCAATTTTTGAATTAATTCCAACATAAATCCTAGAGCTCACAGGGCTCTCCAAAGATCGCTCTTACGATTTCTCCAAGCAGCCACTACCTGGGTCTAGTTTTGCTTTCTAAATCTGTGCTTTTGAAACTGTGTGTACAAAAGAACCACCTGGGGAACTGATTAAAATGCAGTTTCATGGGTCTCACCCAGTAGGTCTGAAGTGGGGTTCCTGAACTGCACTTATGACCAGCTCTCCGAGGGATTCTGAGTGTGACACTTGGAGGACCATTTATAAACCATGCAGAAAATTCAGCTCTTTGCGGGAAACTTTCCCTATTCACTCCTGATTCTGATCACTCCACTCTGTTTCCCTTCTGCAGGAATAGTCTTGGTTTAGGCCACTTTATATTTATTTGCCATCATTTGCACTTTGTCTGAAAGTTATTTGAGCTGGGTATCCTGCCTTCCTACTTAAATTATAAATTCCCCTAAGGAACTGTATCATTCATTACCATTTCCCCAGAGTGCCAGCAGAGGACCTGCTCATGGTAGAGTTCCCATAAGCTCTCTGCGTAGGACAGCATCCTCCCATGTATCTCCCTGCCCCTCGTGGGGTCCCCACACAGGAGTGCTCGGGGCTGGGGTAAGTGTCTGAGTTGTTCCCTGGATCGAACAGCATTATTGATTGGGTGATTTCAGCTCTGTCTGACTTTGTCCTTTCCATCTAACCTACATGGGTTTAGGGAGAAGTGAATCGGTAAAAACTAATGAGTCCAGAGGACACCCCTGGGACTGTGGCTTCATCAGGAGCTCTTATATGCTTCCTGCCCAGAAACACATTGAACAGCAAAAGCAGAGGACTGAGCAGCAAGACTAGAACTAGAACGAGCCAAGCTGGCCTAAAGCAGCTTAAAACAAGCCTCCTGGGCCCTAAATCCTGACACTTAGGCTTTAAAATGGACAGAGGGAGAGAGGACTGAGGAAGCCATGGCCTCGGCACAATCTTGTTCCTACATTAAATGGTTCTCCAGGCAGAGGTCAGCTTGGTCCATTTTCTTGTCCTGAGGAGCTGTCCTGCATGATAAGCAATTTGGGAAAAATTGACACTGAGCTCCTGAGTCTTCTGGGAGCCTTCAGTATATTGTCTCACTTAGTCTTTATGAGGTTCACAGTGGCTAGTCTCCCAGCTAGAAGAGGTGCAAACCAGACTCAGCCCCATGTCCTCTGGTCACGGTCCACTGGGTTTTTTTTCTTTTTCTTTTTTCTGTCCACAATTCCCCTACATCTCATGGAAAAGAGACCCCACAATACCCGAGATTTTAATCAAAGGGATTAAAATCTTCACTGCCAGAAAGCTCACCCTAACGTTTTATTCTTACTTCTCCTCCTGCTAGAATCACATTTCTTTCTATTTGAACCCTAGGGTTTCAAAGAACAGCCTATTACTCTCACCAGCCTCTGTACGTGGGACCTGGGGCCTTTTGGTTCATGAAGTTCATGATGTCTTTTTTTTCTTCAGGTGCTATAAACCCATCCTTTGCTGAGGGGTTGCTTTTCTGGAAAAAGAAACAATTATAAGGAGAGGAAGGAGAAAAGTAGGGTAAAAAGAGAGCTGAGGAAATAAATTAATGCCATCTCTCCCTGAGCTGGGGGAGACTGACCTTCCTGAAGGCGGGACGTGAGGGGGTGACACCCAAAATGCTGGGCTTTTTACAGGCCAGGACCCTGGGCAAGAGTCCAGGAGCTTGGGCCACTTCTGTGTGTTTCTGCATACATGACTAACGGTCCAAATCCCTTCCCAGATCCCAGGCTCCTGCCTCTGCTGGGTGGGCCCCCCGTGGAAGGGAAGATAAGAGGCCTCTTCCAGCGTGGGACACCTAGATGGCTCTGTCACAGACAAGTGGGGTGTTTTAGATTCCAGATGGGAGAACAGATCGCTAAGGACTGGGCTCAGGTACCAAGACCCTCTCCTTTCCTGTCCCCCTTCAATGCAGAGCTGATCTTTCCATACATTGTGTAGGGTGGCTGGAACAGATGACTAATGCATGTCATTTTCAAGATGCTCTCTCTGCACAGGAAAGTACATTCAGATCCAGGTTTTAATTGTGTGTGATTTTAGCTGAGATGGCATTAATTTATTTCCTTTGCTACTTCAGCGGTTCTTCCTCTTTCATCACCGTGAAATTATCTGGAATGTATCTTTTTTTCTAAAGGACAAAAAGAAGCAGCTGATCTTGCTCCTTTTCTACCGATTGAGGTTTAGAACATTCTAGGGGCTGCCAGATGCTGTTCAGTGGGTGCTTCAGGATGGAGACCCTATGGTCTCCCAGTCCCTAGCCTACCTGCCCTCCCACTCACTATCAGATTTATCAGAGGGAATGCTGTATGCAGCAGGACCCTTACTACCCAAGCAGACTCTCTGACAAATCCACCACCAGAAGGGCATTTTCCCCCAGCGCTGGCTCCAGTCAGTTTCCAAAATGAGAGGTACTTTCTTTTTTCTACAACCTTCAGAGAAAAGCGGAACAAAGGGCTTCTTGGAGGAAGAGGACAAAATTAATTGAAGAAAGATGGAGCACGAGGCATCTAAGACCACTGACCAGTGCTCTGAAGAACATGCATTCGGACTTTGGTTGGGAGAGTGTCTATTATTTAAGAAAGTGGGTAGGACCAGGGTGAATATGATAACCCCCTAATACAATGTTTTTAACTTTTTTCTTTTCATTTGAACCCTCTTTGGGATAAGCATAAAAATATGTACACACACCAGAGATTCTGCTGCATCTTGCCCCAGAACTTTGCCCTCTTTGAAAATTATTGTTTTGCTGTATATATCCACACTAGCTAATGCCATTTTATCAAGGCTGACTTACTCTAGTTTTTATTATAAAAATAAAATAATCTTTTCCAAATATAGAAATATAGTATTATTTTGAATATGCTTCTTCAATCTCTATGTAAGTCCCAAGTTGGAGATTTAGCCCTCCACCGCTCCCCATTGGAGAATCACTGAATCACTGCCCTAATATCCAGCACAGGAAATCAGAAACGCATTGGCCATGACAGACAGGGATTATTTAAAGACCCTTTTGTCTCTTGTCCAAGTTGCTACCCCATCCCGTAAAAATCAGTGTTTGATCATTCTGGCAAATAGTAGGAAACTCAGTTAGTATACATTGCATGAATCTTGCAGTATTAAATAATTATCAAGTGCTTGGCACAGTGTTGTTGCCTGGTACCTGAGAAGGTGCTCCATAAGTATTAGCTGTGGTTCCTAAGGTCTCAACACCCTGTCTCCTCCACAGATCCTGTTAGTCTGCCCTCTGCTAAGAAGCTCCAGCTGGTGGAGATGCTAGTTTTCTTACAGTACCCTGGGACGACCTTAGCATCCTCTCATTCTGCAGAACTTATGTTTCACCCACCTTCAAATGGTGGCTACCTGTCCAGATACTGGCTTCTTTTGGTTGAGTCAGAAGCTTAGCACATAGTAGCTTTGTTTTGCACATAGTAGGCCCTCACAAAATGTTTGTTGAGGGAGTGAATGGTCTTCTGCTCTCCACCTGACACCCCTCCAGTCAGCTGAGGCAGAATCTGTGGGAAGCTGGGGCTGGACCACAGGGCTCCTTAGTGAGCAATTAGTCCTCTGACTGCTCTTTACGCACAAGGCTCCAATTTACTAGCACATTCTCATGCCTTGAAAAGTTATCTTTTGGGCAGCCTATCTTTCTAGTGTGTTTAGGGGATTATTGGAGGCTAGTATCACTATGCTGTTTAAAATTTGTTTCTGCATTCTCCCTAGATTGCTTTGAATAGCTTTGGAGTTCAGATAGCTCTTCCTTCCAATTGCTTTTGGTTATTTCCTGGCTGTGTCAGCTGCAGTCTCAATCTTGGTAGGGCGGTAAGTGTCAGTTTCTTTCTCAGCTGGGCCCAGCCCAGACTTGGTGGACACATCTGGCCATGTGATGGAGATGCTGCAATTCTCAGATGTGCCTATCTGTTCATTTGCCGTGACCTACCGTTTCTTAAAAACAAAACACGTACCATATGATCCTGCAATCACCTTCTAGACACACAGCCCAAAGAAATGACAACTTATGCCCACATAAAGTCTTGTACGTGAATGTTCATAGCAGTTTTATTTGTAATAGCCCCAGATTGGAAACAACCCAAATGTCATTCAATGAGTTAGACAAACTGTGGTTCATCCCTGTCACAGAATATGACTCAACAACAAAAAGGAATGAACTATTGATATACACGACTTGGATGGATCTCAGGACCTTGTGTTGAGTGAAAAAGGCCAATTTCAAAAGGTTACATACTGTGTGATTCCATTTATATGACATTCTCAAAATGACGAAATTATACAGATGGAGAACAGATTAGCGGTCGCCAGGGTTTGGGGAGGAGGGGTGGTTAAGGATAAGAAGGGTATGATGTGACCATAAAGGGATAGCACAAGTGAACTTTTTGAATGGAATTGCTCTGTATCTTGATTGTCGTGGTGGTTACACATGATAAAATTGCATAGAACGACACACACACACACGTGCATGTGAAATCTGAAAGGGGTCTGTGGACTGTACCAACATCCATTTCCTGGTTTCCAAAAAATAAAAATAAAAAAATTGAACCAGCGTTTGTTCACACTGTTTGTCAGCCCCTGGTCTGCCTTTGGACTCTGGCATGATATTCAGGTTTGTTTGGAAAGGCTAGACTCTCCTGGCATTCTCAAGTATTAAAAATATAGCTAAAATACTTTAGTTCTCCTTCTAACCTACATAGAATCCATTTTCCCAGAATCATTATAATCTTGTTTGGGAGCTCCACACATTTCCAGCCTATGCCTTTCTTGAGGTATTGTATTCTAAGTGGATTATCCGCCCTGTGAAGGAGGACTATAAACTTATTGTGTTTATTTGATTATTCTAAGCTTAATCAGCTTCACCTTCAAGTTTAAGGAGGATCCTGAATTCAATTACCACAGAACTTGCTTTCTGTTGCTGCTTTATTTTGAGGTCAAATATGTATCCTCTGAACCTCTGGTGTGCTCCTGGTGGTCTGAAGCTCTGCCCTGCAGTTGTTGTGGGATGTGCAGTGTTGCCTGCCCTAGCGGAGTCCAGGATGGCAGGCCTGAAAGAGCCATTCTAAGATTTGATTCATTTAACATCCCCCCAATCCCACGGGAAGAACCCCAGCAGATCTGCTCTCTCTCCTCACCCTTAGTCTCTGGAAGGGAAGGACACAGGTCTCAAGTCACACTTCATCTCCCTGCAGCTCATCTAGACCCACCCCTCTCCTGATCTTGTAGGGCTCCCAGGAAGGTATACAATCATCCAGTAGTGTATCTTACTCTTTTTCCTCTCTCCTTACAAAGAGACTAGACTTGCCTAGACACAGCTTCTCCTTTCATAGGTGAAAATCCTGAGACCCTGTTGTAGTTCGTGGCAAAGCTGGTCTACAGCCCACCATGGTACTGCAGGCTGCTTCTCTCAGAGAATGACTTCTATAAGTGTATTTGTGGCTAACAGTTTTGCTTTGTTAATTGGGGAGTTTGGTGACGACAGAGGTAGGACTTCATCTGAGCTGCCCTGGCAATAACTCAGAATCATCCCTGTGGCTCTGTGTGCCCACCCCTACTTCCCCTGTGGCCAGTTCTTCCAAGGAGTTGAGGGGTGGGTAAAGCTCAGGAAAAAGGAGGAGATGCCTCTGGCTCTTCTGGGGGCTTCTTTGCTTTTTGGTGCTCTGGCCTCTGGAGCATACACACACACACACACACATACACACACACACACACACACACACACACACACACACACACACACGGGATTTAAGCAAACTTCCTCCTCTAGTTTGGTGAATGGCTAAGGACCCAAAGATTAAGACTTATCTGATCTGGTTTGAAACTTGACTCTGCCATTCCTGGCCAAGTGACTTTGGACAAGTCATGTAAATACTCTTAGCCTCTACTTCTTCATCTCTAAATAGGGGTAATACCATCTATCTCATAGGAATATCATTAGTACAGAAGAGAATATATGTAAAGTACCCAATGCAGTCCCTTCTACTTAGTGAGGGCTCAATAAATGTAAGTTATTTTGACAATGCTGATCATGATGAGAGTGAGTATGAGTGTTTTTAAATCATTCCATAGTTGTGTCCTTCATTTTCAGCATAGACACGACTTCCTCTAGAAAACCTTGCCTGCTCCCACAATAGATGGAGGGCCTGTCCTCTGGATCCCCTAGCCTCCAAACTTGTCTGTGTTAATATTTTTACATTGCACTGTTGGTCTTGCCAACTAGACGGAGTTATTTGAGAAAGCGTCCATACCTTGTTCATTCCTCTATCCCCAAGACATAGCACAATACCTGACAAATAGTAGGTGCTCAAGAAATATTTGCTGAATGAATGGATGAGTAAAGAGGTGAATGAGTGAATGAAAAGGTGACATGTAAATATGGGACTCAATGTCCCCTCTCCATACTGAGACTAATCTTTCTTCTGGACCTTTCCTCATTCTGCTTCTACCTTCTGGAAAGTCTATCCCTACCTTTCCATTTTTCTTGGACATTCCTATCTTTCAGGGTCCATATGGAGTCCCTGCCTCCTCTGTGCAGCCTTCCCTGATAACTCCAACCCACTGTGATGCCTCCTGAGTTGGAACTCACATGGGAATTATGTGGTATTGATTTGGACTGTCAGTTAACTTTTAATATTTATGTCACTTCTCCCCAAACTATAAGTTCCTAGATGGCAAGGATTTCACCTTGTTTTGTTCTATACCTCCAAAGTGTTTTATAAACCTCAGGGACTCAATAAATGCTCAGAGGAATTGTGTATGAGGCAACAGAGGCAGGATGCAGAGTGGGTTGCACCGTGCTTCTCCCACTATTAGCTGGGTCACCTTGGGCCAGTTACTTGCTTTCTTGGGAATCTCATTTTCTACAACTACACTAAAAAGTAAAAACACCTGCTCCAGAGAGTTGAGGTGAAAAAGTAAAAGCAGAGTCCTTGACACAAGTCATGTCAGCTGCCGTTATTGTTCTTTCTCCTACATCTTCACTCCTGTGGTCACCATCTACTGAATTCATTCTATTGCCCCACTTTTTATATCACCTTACCCTAAAAATTATGAGAACCCTGTAAGCAAAGCATTGGTCCCCTTGTTTTAAACATAAGGAAACTAAGAGTCAGACATGGTGGGTGACTTTTCAAAGGTCATGTGGCTAAAAAATGTCAGAACCAGGAGACAAGCCCAGATCTGTCTGACACCACATCCATACATATTATAATAAATTCTGGAAACAGTACTGAAGTCTAGGTCCTGCTCTGCTACTGACTTGCTCTGTGACATTGAGCAAATCAGTAAACCCTCTCCAGTTTCCTCAAAACAAGGGTGTCCAGCTAGCTGGTTTTTGACATCATAGCTGACTATTGTGTCATGTTGTTTCTACTTGATTGTGACCTCCTAGATAGCAGTCAAGGACCCTTCTCCAGCATCTTTCATTCTCCTTTCCTAGAGAAGGCCCGTGTAGGTTGTTGATGGATATTAGATTAACTGGGGTTGTGGCGGGAGGGTGGGAACAATGCTGGTGAACAGTGAAAGGCTATGATGAAGGGAGCCAGTGGAACCAAGTACTGTTGTCGTTGGCAGAGGGAGGCCTGGCCTGGGCAAGAGGGAGAAGGAGGAGGGGTTCCGACGTCTGTCTGTGCCTGGTTAAAGCGTGCAGACAGGGTCGCTGAGTCTGGCAGTTCTAAGGACAGGGATTTCTGAATGGGTCTAGGTGAACTTGTGGTTTCAGTGGTGGTGGAGAGGCGTGATCTTGACTCAGAGCTGTGGCTGCACCTGGTTATCTGTGCTGAACACAGGATTCAGCAACTGAGTAACCATGATCCACCCAGCTTTCCATGGCTTGAAATAGCTGACTCCTCTTGTCTAGCCAGGAAAGTCAGTTTTTAATACTCAGCTCTGTGACACTTCCCTGGACACCCTGAGAGAAGCCATCCCTCTCCTCTGCTCCGCCAGCATGATTAATTCGAGGCCATACCTTGACATTTATCACTGCAGAGGAGATCATTTGGGGCTCTTAACAACTGACCAAACACGTGATGTGTTGGAGGCCCACCGCAGAAGCAGTAACATGGCTGTCAGAAACGGCCAGCTCCCTGGCCCTCCCCCTCCCCACCTCTACCCACTCTACCCCACACCCGGGTCCAGTGGGAGTGTCCAGAGTGGCTCCCAGTTCTCCCTGGTTGTCCTTATACTTAACCCTCCGCACCCTCATGCCTGCCTGCTGCCTTCTTCATGTATTCATGTCCCCTTTCCCTCTCAGAATCACGCTGTATCCATCACCTGACCACACTGGGCCCAGCCCAGAAGTGATGAGAAGGGGGCCCCCAAGTATTTTGTAGAAGACACTGTTCCCTATGAGAGAACAGCACTGCACAACCAAGTGCTAACCTGGGGGCTGTCAGCTACGGGCCACAAGGGCTGTGTGTAGACAGAGTGATGGCGGGACCGTCCCTGGAGCAGCATGGGGTCTGGAGTGACCGTGTTATTACTGCCTTCCTTCTGCCAAACCTAATCCTTGGTCCTTCTCCGCTCAGCAGCAGCACGAGGAAGCTGGCAAGGTAGCCACACGCAGGCTGCCTGGCAGCTGCCAGGTGTGCTCAGCCACAAGACAGCAGGTTTGGGTGCATCCGCATTTCCGGGGTGGGGGTGGGAGCTTTCTGCTGAGGTGTCCCAACACGGTGAGCCAGCTTTGGTTTCCTCACTGGCTTCCTCGAATTCCTGGAATCATTTTGGAGGGTCTGTGTGTAACAGAGGACCACAGCTCCCCAGCCCTCAAACAGAGGCCCTGACTAAGCAGACAGGCTGGGAGGGCCCAGGCGGAGGGGGGACATTGTTCCTCTGGCTACTTTATTTCTTTGGTTTGTGGCTGTTTGACAACATCAGTAAAAACAGCTTATAAATTAGGTGCCCGGCTGTAAACTGCAGACGCAGGCGTGGTGCAGGGAGCAGAGGCTCTCCTCCCCATGTCCCTGCACACTCCCCCTGCAGGGAAGAACCAGCCTGTCCTCTCCCAGCACCTGCCTATGGCAGGGCTGGGGTGAGAGAAGTGTGGGGGAAGTGTGGGACAGAAGTGTGGGGGAGCTGCTGTTGGCCCCTCAGAGGCTCTTCAAACAGAGAGATGTTTATATCTTTTCAGTGCGGTCCAAATTACAAGCAGGAAACTGGAGCCCAGGGAACATAAACCAAGGGATACAAGGTAGGTGTTTTTTTTTAAGCTTGATTTAAATCAGCCTTTAGAAGATCTCAAATGCAGCCAGTGGGGAGGAAGAGCTGCAAGGAGTCAGGCAGGCCTGGTGGTCAGGAGCTCAGTGTGACCTGATACTCATGCCTTTCATGTTTCCTCTCTCTCCCAGCTTATTCAGAAAGCCAGTTGTTCTAATGGAGGAGGAGCCTGACAGAACTGAAGACAGGAGCTCAGTGCAGCTTTGAGGCACTGCCAGGACCGGCCTAGTCTTCCAGCAGATATGCAGCCCAGGAACAAGGCAGAGATGGCAGGAGGGGTCATAAGGCCACAGGAGGTGGGTGGCCCAGCCCTCTATTGAAGCACCTCCCCTCTAACCCTAGGCAGGGACAAAATCTGCTCTCCTACCACTGTACCTTCCAACCTCCATGGGAGCCTAAGGACCCGGGTCAGAGCCAGGGGGCCTTAGTGTCCACCCTATCATGCTCAGTGCACACTGAATGTGAAGGAGCCTCGGGACTTAAGTACCAACTAGAGCACCGTTAGTTAGAGTTAGAGTTAGAGTTAGAGTTAGAGTTAGAGTTAGAGTTAGAGTTAGAGTTAGAGTTAGTTCCTGAACACAGAACACAGTTTGTCCTCAGCACCCCCAGTTCTGTCTCTCTAGTCCTTTCATCTGCCACCCCCCCCCCCCCGCATGGCTGTGTAAAGCTCCTACAGCTGGGTCATTCCTCTGCTTTTGTTGATATGTTTTCTTTGTGTGTGACAAGTCTTTGTGTGCATACCCTACCCACAAAGGACAGCTTGAGGGCAGGAAGAGAAGGATGGGAGCAGGTCTGGCCACAGGGATGCCAATAGACAGAGAGAGGACACCCAGAGCACCCCGAGAAAGGGCATCCAAGTGACGCATGTGTGTGCACATGCACATGAATGTGAGCAAATAAATTGACAACTGAGGTGACAAGTCTTGTGGGAGTTGCTTTTCTTCAGGCATTTTAGTGTTTTAGTTATTCCTTTAACCTGCAGGGCAGCTGCCCACACATTCCACCCTGGCCCAAGCCCAGAACGTCTTGGAGGGACAAGTTCCTGGGCTATATTAGACCAAACGTAGACCCAGTGTGTTTTAGACCAGTGCGCTACAAAGCAATGTGCCATCTCTTTGAAAAGAAGATACTTCTGACCCACTGGGAAACATCTGGAAGTATTCTGTCAAATCTAATGAGCTGTGTGATCTTGGGTAAGTCGCTTAACCTCTCTGAGTTTAGAGCTTTTATCTTTGAAGTTAGAAAAGTGATCCCTGTGAAATGGCTGCGAGGATCAAATGAGATAATAGATGAGAAAAAGCTCTGAAAAGGTAAAGTGTTTAAAATGTCTAGAATTCTATAACAACTGCAACAATCATTAGGATTAGTATAGACTATGGTGAATACCAGAAGGAAGCTAAAGACATTCCCACATCTACACTCTGAACACCTGAGTTTGCTAGCCTTATCCTCTCTTTTCTTGTGTAGTGTTTGTGTTTCAGTCATTTTACACACACACACTCACAGACGCTGCTGATTGATGGTTGACCACACCTGCCACCTAGGGTACCCAGGAACCCATATTTACCCACAATGAGGGATCCTGGACCAGGAGTGAAGGCACTCAGTGTGAAAGCCCTATTCCTTGTCACCCTTAGCCCACACTCTGGGACCCAGGAGACTTTAAGATGACTCTGGATATAAATCTAGATCCATCTGGGTGGATCTGGGCCAACAGTTCCTTTGTAGTGGGGTCAGGTGACACCCTGGGACACCCTTTGGCTAGCCTATACCTAGTGTAGCTATCCCTAGTGTGGGGGGGACTCATTGGTGGGTAGTTGCCCCCAAAGATAAGGGTCTGTAAGGTTCAGGAAATGTGTTTATGGGCAATTAGGAGTGGCTCCTATCTCACCAGGTGAGTTTACAACTTAGGAAGCATTTCTATTTTAGCAGAATGAGAATCAAAGGACCTTTCTTAGTTTCAGTTCTGGAGAAAATTGTCCCACCCAGCCTGTCCACACCAGATGGCCAGGCTGACCCACGTCCTCCCTCCCAGCCCCAGCTCTAGGGCCATCCAGTGCACAGGTCTGGCACGGGTGTGCCTGCACCTCTGGAAGCTCCCAGAGCAGAGACCAAGGTACGACTCTGAGGTTTTCAGTTGGCTTTGGCCAAACTCCAAATGCAGATTATGTAGGATTTCTGGATCCTAAGGGCTGGATCCAAGACGAACAACATTTAGGAAACACTCCAGTATCCCCATGGATCTGAAATCACAATTAGCAGCAGTGCAGTGGCACACAAGAGGGGCCTAGGGTGTGGCCCCTTTTCTCCCCTGAATTTTGGTCTCCTGCCACCAGCGAGGGGCCGTGTTGGGTTGGGGAAGGGGCTCTGAGTGCCAGGTGTGGGGTGCAGGGTGACCTGTAGCCCCATGGTAATGCCTCTCAGGATCTCTGCTCTGGTTCTATGGTAGCAGGAAGAAAAAGGCCTAACACTAAAGCCTTCCTCCCTGCTGCTGTCCTCAGTGCGGTCTTTTCCCACCTACTCCTCTGGCTTCCTATTGATTTAAATAGAGAGAAAGCAGGTGTGGGGAGAGAGGAGAGCGACCAAGGGAACAAGAGGCAGATGAAAGCAGAGAGGGGAAGAGGAATGAGCACCCGGGTGGGCGGGAGAGAGGAGAGAGTGAGTAGGAAGGAGAATGAGAGCTGAAAGAGAAGATAAGCAGAGGATGTGGGAGCAAGAAAATCAAAAGGGAAGTGGACAAGGAGAGGGGAGAGAGGGAGGAGACTCCTCCCAGGCGATCCCTCCCCCAGCCAGGGATTTACCACGAAGGATTTGCCTGCCTGCGATGGATCCATCAGAGCCCAGCTCAGCCCATCCCTGGGGGACAGAGCAACACCATGCTTTGCCAGATGCCAACCCTGGGCTTCATGGGCAGAGCGGTGCCTCCCCTGTGCCCACCTGGTGAGAGACCCTTCCGCTGCTCCCCACGGTGGGGACCAGTCCTGCTGTCCATCAGAACCCTCCACCATCAGGTCCCTTTCTGTAGAGGAGGCACTTTGCATGCAGGGCTTTCCTCTGTGTGCTCCAAAGCCAGAGGAGACCCTGAGAGGGGCCCCTGGCAGCTGGTCCTGCCATGCACAGTGCTCAGCCATCCTGGGTGCAGTCTCTTTGGAGGTGATCTCCACACCCGGGGCCTCTCCTCTCCCCGTTCTGTTCGTTCTGTTTGGCCCCCGGGGCTTCGGGCTTCGGCTTAGGAAAATACTCACACAGCGCTGTTTACAGGCACAGTTGGATTGGATTTGTCTGTGTTGCCATGACAACAGTGAGGGCGGCCCCTGTTCTCTCTCCCACCCCATACTCTGCTTCTTTTACAGCCTAATAACCTCTCTGTCTCTCTCTCAGTTCTACCCCCACCATCATTCCTGATTTCCCCCTTCCCTTGGAAGGAGTAAAACTTGCACATATTTCTCTTTAGTCCTTCTAAGATTGTAAGTTCCTGGAGCTGGTCCCAAGCACTGAGGGTGGAGTGGTGTCCTATATTGTGAGTGGAGCAGAGGGGCAAAGGACCTTGGGCAAGGTTTGTGGTCAAGGTAAGGTCTCCGGCACACTCTGAGAAACTGCCTTCTCCTTCCGCAGAGTACCTCTCAATGCACCCATCGCAGCCTCCAGGCATCCCCAGAACCCCTCAGCCACCTCTGCCCCAAACACCTGTTGTCCTCTTTTTTCCCAATTCCCAGTCAAGCTTCACTTCCCCCTATAAGCTGTTGCTGTTTAACTCAACCTGACCTCAAACCCCAGGATCCCGCTCTGCATTTAAGTGCACTCCGGAGTATTGATCTGCACTTGCTTCTCTTATACATGCCCCACATCTCCGTTCTGGGCTGGATTTACGTGTCCAGCCTCCTCAGCAGTACTTCTTTCTGTCCAGCACAATTTGAAATCTTCCTGCCCCAGTATCAGAATTCTTTCCTATAACAAACCCATTCTGTGTAGATTGGAAGGGTTGATCAGCTACCTCTCCTTCACCCTGTCCCACCTGTCCAAGGGATGGGCACCTGGCCAGGCCACACAGCGCCTTCTCTGAGACCTGCTATTAGGACACGGCCCTCTGCCTCTGGACTGTGAACTATAGGACAGTTTACCCTTGGAAAAGGAACCAGTAAATGGCAGGAAGCAGTGCAATGGCGAATATATTTACCTATCTTTCTGGAAACTTCCTGAGACCAAGAGATGTGTCACCCCTACCAGACTGGAGCTCTCCAGGGACAGGAGCTTGGTACCCCATCAAATTAGGAGCTCCCCAGGGTGGGAGGGTTTCTTAAGCAGATTAGGTGCTAAAGTTTAGATAGTTTAATTGGTAAGCTATCAGGGATTTAAAGCTCATCACCAGGGTTTAATTCCTTGTTTGGATAACTTTATAAAAAAATGCACCTGACTATTAGCTCTGTCTTGTTCACCATGTAAGGTACTGAGTTTACAGAGAAAGACAAGGCAATCTTTGCCCTTGAGGATTTATAGTCTGGCAGAAAAACTTGTCTGTGTGATGACAGAAGTTCATATAGTGTCCAGTGGGGGCGTTGGAAGGAATGAAAATACCATCAGAGGGCAGGTCTGGAAAGTCTTCAGAGAAAAGATCCCTGAGCTAGGTCCCAAAAGAGGCAAAGGCACTTGTCATCTGGGCAGGACAGAGAATGGCATTCCAGACTGACGAGCAGCCTCAGCAGAGGCATGAGGTGGGAACCAGCCTGCCAGCTTTGGAGCTGTGGGTGGGTATAAGGTATAGCAGGGAGGATGGGGCTGGAGTACCCCTAGTGCTCAGGAGCATTTTCCCTTCCCCTTCCCTCCTGGACCCTCCTGGCGGCAGGCCTTCATGGAATCATCTTCAGCTGCTTGGACGCTAGGCTTTCAGGTCAGGGTAAATGTGCTGGGCCATACATGCTTAAAAGGACCTCCTTTCTTAGCCCTGCCCTCAGGTTACCATAAGTCAGAACTCTCAGTTGCAAGTACAGGTAACCACCTTTCTCTGTTAGAAGCATAAATAAAATATGACATTTATGAAAAGAACCAGTGGGATGTGCTTCATCAACTTAGGGACAAATCAAGTCTGATTCTTTTTAATACTTAAGTTAATCCTTTCAGCATCCATCAGCCCAATTTAACAGGAAGTCCAGTATCTCTTTTTTGATGTCCATCTCCTCTCCTCTTCCCCAGCTCTTGCCCCTTGTAATTGTTAGAAAATTTCCAGGGCTTGTGAAGTGGGAAGAGGCCAGAGAGTAGATAATTGGAGGGCTTGGCCAGCCTGTGCTTCCGTCATTGACTGATGGAACGAGGCTCCACAGTCAAGTAGGGCTTCCGTTTCTGCCACGATGGGCTTGCTGATTGGGTCCTCAGACAGACCCACTCAGGGACGTTCCATTCTTGGGCCCCTGACATACTGCAAATGAGTGTATATGCAATATGATCATCCACTGTCCCCAAAGGTCACCAGACAAATAGCTGGATCAGAGAGAGTTTCTTGTGTTCAAAAACAAAATTCAACTGAGTAAATTGGAAGATCTAGTTAGCTTTATTAAGTAATTCATGAATACAGCAGCATCCCATCCAGCAAGTAGGAAGGTGCTCTGAGGGCTTGTACAAAATAGAGGGTTTTTATAGGAAGAAGGGTGGGTGGGGCAGGGCAACTGCTAATAAATGAAAAGATTATTTGGGGGCTGGGAAGGGTTTTTATCTTGCAGGTTGCCTTTTCTTTCTATGGGGGTGGGGGATGGAGAGGGTCCAAGTGATGTATTACCTCATTGCTGTCGACCAGAAAATTTCAGACTGTTTGGTTAAGATTAGGTTTCTGGAAGAGGTTGAAACTGCAATTGGATGAATTAGATGAGGTATTAAATCTAGGTTTGGTATCATGGGCTTTTAGCACAAGTGACACCATTTTGGGCCTATGGTTTTCTCTCTAACAATTGCCACAGCCACTCTGCCACCAAGATAATCTAGGCCTCAGTATTAAGACCACATGGTCAGTCTAGGCCGGTGCTCCTCAAGTTTTATTGTGTATTAGAATTAGCTTGTTCAAGCACAGACTTGGGGCCACACCCTCAGAGATTCTGACTGAGCAGGTCTTGGGCACAGGCCTAAAAATTTGCATTTCTAACAAGCTCCCATACTAGGATGCTGCTGGTCCAGGAACCACACTGCATAGCCCTGTCTAGATTCTCCTTTCCTCAAGATGAACTCTACCCTGGGGTCCTTGGTGTCCATTCTCACTAGTAATGTACAAGATTATCACCGTCTCAGTCCATCAGGACTTACTGAATTTGAGTAAATAAGAGATCAGTGTCTTGATCATTTTCCTTTCAAGAGGCTCCTTGGGCCCTATGCAAATTGGTCTGGTCCTTCCCCAGCTGCCTTTGAATCCTCTATACAGATAGTTCTCAAAGTGCGTTCCCTGGAACCAGCACCACCTGGGAACTTGTTAGAAATTCAAATTCTTGGGCCTTACACCAGACCTACTGTCCTGTGTGTCCTTTTATGTGATGGTCATCCAGGTGCAGTCACAAGAAGAGAAATAGGAGAGGCTCAGGGAAACCAAGTTTACTGTACTCACAGCTTCCAGAAACAGGAAGCATACCACATAGGGCCATGCGCGGAGGCACTGGCACTGTCGGGAGGCAGAAGTAACAGGAGAGAAGGAAGAGCTTTGGCCACGGTCCTTACTGGGGTGTCCTCAGGAAAGGAAAGTCAGGGCAGGGCAAACAGTTGAGGATTGGCTAGTATAAATAAGTCCCAGGGGCTTTAAGTGATGATCCAAGTGGTCCCTAGGTGCCTAGTACCTGGCCTTGGGATGCTAAAGGCAGAGGAATATTGTCTCCAGGAGTGTACTTGGGTTGTGGGAGCCAGATAGAGGAGGTTTGGCTCTGGATTGGTTAGTTTGCATATCAAAGGCATGTTCCCAGGTGGGCCCTTTGCTATTTCTAAGAAATGGCTGGCCCTGGGAGGGGTGGGGGGTCAGTCTCCCTCCCCAGCCAGAAAGGTTTTTAAGATGTCAAAACATAATATACAAAAATAAAAATATGAACACTACACCTACTGATTTAGAAACTCTCAGAGTGGGTTGGGTTAAACACTATGTTTTAACCCCCTCCAGGAGATTCTGATTCACACAAAAGTGTGAGCAACATCACTCTACTATCTAACAAAGATATTAGAAGGCAGCTTTTGTCAAGCCATAAAATAGGTCCTTTAATCTTTCCACATGGGAACCCCTTCCCCTAGCTTTACCTAATTGGTGACTCGCTGAATCAACCCTCTATGCCACCACCTGAAGGAGAGCTGTGGTGACTGCTGGGTGCTGCTGGGGTGGCCTTTTCTAGCCAGTCCAGCCACCAACTGGTCTTTGGGCTTGTCACTTCCTGCTGTCTTTTTAGCAGAATGTGGGGACTGAATCTGATGATCTCGAAGTTTCTTCCAGCCCTGCCTTTCCTTAATTCTCTTCATCTCTCCCCAGGTCCTTATCTGTAAAATAGAACTAGTTCTCACCCCTGTATTATAGAGATGATGAAATGAGGGGATGTGTGTGAAGCACTCAACGTATGGTAGAGGTTTGATACTGTTAGTGGAATTTTAAATTATTCTCTTGCCCTCCCAGTTTTGCCCAAACCTTCCTCTTAATTCTAATTGCTGCCTCCACTCTGTGCTTTCCTTGGGCCTCACAGGCCCTCTCTTCTCCAGAATTTCTCTTTACAGAATTCTTCTCTTTACAGAATTAGCATCCTTACAGCTCACAAGTATTGTGGGGAGAGGAGTCCCCCATATACTGCCTTAAGAAACAGGTGGTAGAGGGAGGAATTGAGGTCGTGCAGTTTGCATCAGGCACCGAGAAATGGAAGGCCTCAGACAAGATGACAGAAATGGCCTGCTCCAGTCCTCGGCTCAGCTGCCTCCTGCTAAAACCAAATTCCCATTCCTCTTTCAGGCCTCAGCTATCCTGTCTGAGGAGCAGCTCAGAATATCTGCACCCAGAGCCCAGTGGAGACCCCTGAGTTTCTTTCCTCTCCTGTTACCACCCCCACTCTGTTTCCTCCCCCCACCCCTACCCCTCTCTGCCAGGGTGCCTCTGCCAACGGCTGGTTATTTATATCCCAGAGCAGCTGCTGACAGACAGCTGGGAGCTGGGAGACGGCTGACAGGGATGAGCGAGGCAGAAATGACAGGGTGGTGGGCGGTGCTGTCACTCTTAGCAGGACTGCTGGGCAGAGCCTCCTCTCCTTCACCCAAGGGGGTGAAACTTAGGCAGGGCTGACAAGGGCATCTGGGAAGGGGCACCTCAAAGAGAAGGGAGCAAGGGCTATGAACCTTGGGAGGGGGAGGCAACTGAGGTTGGAGGAAAGTACTTTGACCCAGTTGACCTGTTTTGGAAGGGAAGGGAGCACCTGTGGCTTAATTATCTGGGCATTTACCAGTGGCATCCGCTGTTCGTAAGCTATATGACCTTGGGCAAGTCACTTCCTTACTCTGGATAAAGTGAGGTTGTTGGACACAATTTTCTCAAAGTCCTCTTCCAGCCATGTTAGTGAAGAGGTTACAAACACAAATCCCGGAGTCTGATCTCTAGCTCTGCCAGTTGCTTACTGTATGACCTTGGACAATTTACTTAACCTCTACAGAGAGCAGAGCTCCCTTACCCTCTTTGTAAAATCAGCTCTCAATAGCATCTATATCAAAGGCTTTTTGTAGGGATGAAATGAGTTAATTAATACATGTGAATGCATGAAAGCAGTGCTGGGTACATGGTCATATAGTTTAAACAGAACCCCAATCAAGTCTAAACACAATCAAGTCTATGATTCTTTGGATGTCTCCCCTTGCTTTAACAAGGTAACTGTATTGGAAAATGTTAAGAGAAAAGGGTGGGATCCTCTTTATATATATTACAGGAAGAAGGGGGAGGTTTTATGTGTTCGTATGCCTTGTGTCATCCAAGGCATACTGCAAATTGGGAAATGTTTGGGCTAAGATTACATTTGTTCTGAGCCTGAGTCCTCGTCTTCTGACTATTCTTCCACCTGTTATCTCTAGGGACAATTGTTGTTTTCTCAAAATACCAAAAGATCAAAAGGTTATTGTGCTTTTTATCTGACTCTGTCATTCTGCTTCTCCTTACCTCTCCCCAGCTCCTGTCTTCCTTCCAACCCTTTGCCATCCTTCTATTTCAAAAACTAATACCTGGTGTTTGAGAGAACCAAATCCCAAGGGTGTAATTAAGTCTCTCAGCACAGCTTGCCTATAACACCAGCCTGGCGGTCAGGGTGGGACTTGAGCGGGAATCTGGAGGGTGGGTAACCTTGGAGCAGGGAGCCCATCAGTCCATCCACCAGCTCTGCGCCCAGCTGCAGGCCAACAGACACCCCGGGTTCACAGCACTACCACCTCAGCTGCTGTGTCTGGGAGCAGTTGAGGTTGGTGTGGATGGCGGCCCCTTCTCTCTTTTTACTAATCTTGTCCCCCTTTTTAGAAAAGGAGTATCCTCATAACAGATGAAGCAAAGAAAGCTGATGGGTTACCATGGAAACCAGCTGAACACAAACTCTTAGCTTCTGCTAATACTTGACTTATAGAAATACTTCTATAACCACAACTTGAACACACACACACACACACACACACACACACACAGAGCTGTCAAAGAAGAATAATTATTGGGTCATTTTTCTCTAATTATGATTAGAGTAGGTTCCAATGTTGGAGTCCAGATGAGAGGTGAGGAAGAGATGAATCTGTTCCCCTTTAGATAAGACCCTTGCAATTCACTTCCTTCCAGAAAACCTGGGGCATCAGTTCCAACATCCTAACATTGCCCAGGACTCACGTCTGGAGGATTACGTTCCCCAAATCCCTTAATCCTTTGCTGAGTCATCCCAGTGATAGACCTACCATGTTTCCCCCAAATTAGATCTAACCCGACAATCAGCACTAATGCGTCTTTTGGAGCAAAAATTAACATGAGACCTGGTCTTATTTTACTATAAGACTGGGTCTTATATAATAAATATAATGTAAGACCGGGTCTGATATTAATTTTTGCTCCAAAAGACGCATTAGAGCTGATTGTCCGGCTAGGTCTTAATTTTGGAGAAACACAGTAAGTTAAAATGTCTGGTTTCAAATAATCCCCTGCCTTTGGCCAATGCCACAGCACTGGGAAGAAGGGAGTGTCAGAAATGGTTAGTCATTCATTAAACATTTCCTGATCACCCACTATGTCCCAAACGCCAGGAATTAATAGTAATAAAAATAATAAAAATCTGGTCCGTCATCATGAATCTCATAGCCCAGGCCGTGGGTGGTATAACACAAATTATCTGTTGCTAATAATAAGGGATCCACATTTGCAAATGATTTTCCATATGCACAAATATTGCATTCAAGGTGACTCCTATGATATCATGTGTTTTTTTTTTTTTTTTTGGATCAATGTTTTTATCATTTGTGGTCAGTTTGATATAGACATTATAAAGAAAAACCTCTTACAATGACCATTTTTACATTTTTAACTTATCTTTTTCAGATGTGCTCTCTATGGGTGCTGTTCTAAGAAGTTACTTTATCACAATTAATGAATGATATTAGCTTATGATTTAAATAAACAATGGTTTTCACTTTCTGATATTATTTTCTTTATTGTCAAAGTGTTTGGAATTCATGAATGCTCTTCAAACCTGCTGTAGCTTTCTTAAATTTTTGTGTCTTACAATTTACGTAAAAAAACAAAAAAGAGGAAATGAGTAGTATACAGTAAAATATCATACAAACATGTACTGAGTTATCAATAGGATTTTGCATTGATTGTCACAAATACAGATATATTAGTAAACTAATATTAATAAACAAATACAAATAACATTAATACACTACTATGCTAATATTAAAATGTTATATTTACCCAAGTAGCCCTATGAGTTCAACTCTCTTGCTGTTCACATCCTACATTCTCCTCCTTTTCACTACAGATATCATGTGTTTTTGAGGGGAGAAAGTGATAAATGGGGCCACACCTAGGCCTTTCGGCTTTCCCATCTTTGGTCACTCTGCCTCGGCTGTCACACACCCTGACCACACAGGTGCCAAACTCTTTCTCTCCCCAGAATTGCCTTCTCAATTCAAAAGCTACCTCCTTCTAAAGGGGTCAACCTTGTACCCTACAGAAGGAACACGGGTGCTGTGAGAGCCAGGGCAGGTATCTTTCAAAGGAGCATACTGCCTGAAGGGTTGACCTTCACACACTCTTACATGGTATCTCATTTAACAAGAGAGTTGTGAGCCTCAGAGAGGTCAAACGTGCACAAGGTCACATAGCTGGTTTGGGGAGAACATGAACTCTCTCCCCAGGCAGGTTTGCTGGTCTCTGCACTTTTGCCACTGGGTCCGGGCAAACAGAAATTCTGGGTGGCTCTGCTCAAATGTCCCTGTATCAGAGTCCTTTTCTGTCTACCTTTTCCAAATTGTGCTTGCTATTCCTGTTACTCTCTATCCTCTTCATCTGTTTTTTCCCCTTAATACTCATTGCCACTGGAGCTAATATATCTGCTGTGTATTGTCAATCTTCCTCCGTTAGATTGAAAGCTTGTATCTCATTTGTTCACTGCTGAATTCCCTGCATATAGACTATTACCAGACACACAGTAGGCACTCAATTTGTTTGTTGAATGAGTGAAGAATGAACAAATGGAAGTTCACAGAGCCTGCCTGCCTTCTGCTCAGCCCATTTTATGGAAGCTAAGGATCACGAGGAACTGGCAGCAGGGGAAGTGGGACCCGGGAAGCACACACGTCATAGCTAAGGCTGGCAGAGGCCCAGAAACCTCCAACAAGACAAAGGAACCGATGGCGGTAGTTGGGGGTTTGGTGCTGCTTCCGTTTCCCCAGTCCCCACCTGCTCCCATTCCCAGAGCCTGGTTCCTCCACCCCACATTGACCCTCCCAGAGCTCATCTGGAAACTTCTGATTTGCATCTCCAAAGAAATAAAATAAATTCCACTAAGCACTGTCTATTTTTCCTTCTGTTTGCCCCGACGCAGGCCTGTTGTGGCTCCTGGGATCTGGAGTGGGTAATCTAGGCGATTTCTGTGGTTCAGGAGCTGAGGAACTGAGGGCCCTTCACAATGAAAAAACAAAAGGGAGGGCAACTTCAATTCGAAAGGGGATAGCGGGGGAGGAGGGGGGAGGAAAGATAAACCCGCCACAAAACCCTCCTGACACAATGATAGCCATATTTGCATAACAGAGACTGAGAGCTCACTTGGAAGGAGTGGTAATTAGATTCTCCAGTGATTAGGGACACTTTCCAACGTGCAGAAAGGAGATGGAAATCCAACCTTGAAGCGAAAAAAGAATGTACAGAATTGAGGATGGCAGACTCCAGGCTTGGTGGACCTGACAAGCAAAGGTTTGCAACCTTCTACTTGTCCAGGACCCTGGTGTGGGGGTCGGGGGTGGGGGTGGGTGCGGGAAGAGGGGGTGAATGTTGAAGACATAAAAACCTGCTTTCTGGGAAAAGTTTCCCGGGCAAAGGGACCGGGAAGAGCCCAGGCCCAGCTGAAGCAAACCTGGATGTTCAGGAAGAGCAAGAGGCCATGTGGCTGGAGCAGGGGCACTGGAGAGTGGGAGGAGAGATCAGAGCTCAAGAATGCCTTGGGCATCAGCTATCGTTCTGGACTTTTACTCTGAGAGGGAGGCCTCTGGAGGGCTGCGAGAAGAGCAGTGACATGACGGAATTTTTCATGAGGACAATTCCAGCTGCTGTTTCGCAGGCTGTAGGGGGCAAGGCTAGATGCAGGGAACCCAGGTTAGGAGGCAAATGCAGTGGTCAGTGTAAGGGTGAGATTCAAGGAATCAGTAACGCAGTTAGACTTAGCTAGTTTACAGCTTAACTCACTGCATAGCTTGCTATCTGGCCACCTGTAATTAAACTTGGTTTGTGTGCAGTTTGATCCATCCTGATGTTCATCTGTTTTCTCTTTGTTTCCCCCCTTGCTGATTAACTGAAGAACTCTGTTTGTTCCCTTTCTCGAGTAAACCCATACCTCATTAACAACATCCTAACCTGGGAAAGAGCAATTTTTTAATCCTCAGGCGCCCGAACACTGTCATCCAGTTTACAACTCCCTTGCAGTATTTACTGGTGACACATTAAAGTCCCAGGCCGCTGTGGCTGAGTCCGAGTCCAGAATCCAGCGATAACATCGTTTTCAAACAGACCAGACCCCAGGAAGGATGTCGGCTCTCAAACCTGCCTGACCCACTCCCCTTTCCTATATAAGAAAAAGCTAACCTGAAATTAGTGCAGTTGTGTATTAGTGCCTTGGTGACCCCCCTCACCCCGACCCCATCGGTGTTTGTCTCCTTACTACCTGCAGCTGTCCACTCTCAGACTCTGGACTCTGCCCTGGCGACCTCCCCCACCCTCTCTCCTTACAACCTGTGGCAGCCTGTGTTTCTCTCCTTATAACCTGTGGCAGCCATCATCTTTGGACACTGCCAAGGGCATTTGTCATGCGGGGGACCCTGCTTGCTGTGCCATTTGTCGTGCGGGGCGTCCGGTGGGGTCTCAGCTCCCGCTCCCCACATAAGAACGCAGGACATGGTGAGGCCAAGAAGGAACACCCATGGAGCCATAGATAGGGGAGTTGTCAAATCACTATATTCTCGCCGGTGGCATCCGCCTCTCTGCAATCCACTCTTGCTAGCCCCCATTTTTCTGCTAGCGTAGCCACAGCAGTTATAGTAGTGGCCAATGGCTTACGGGTTACAGCTGACGGCCAACTAGCCACAGCTGATGGCCATCCAATCACAGTTGATGGCCATTTACTACCCGAGCCAGCACCTTTCTGTGTGAGGCTGAGAGCCTGGAAACTGCTTTCTGGGGCTTTGTCCCCACACTCCACCCCTACAGGGTCTTGCCTCACAATCTATGTGACAAGCGTCTTCCGCGAGGGGCCCTGTGCGAGGAGCCTGGAGCTGAATGCAATATCCTGGACACAGCCAGGCTCTCTAAGCACAGCCAGGGTTTCTCAGGGCACCACCAGTACTTCTGGGCACAGCAAGACTTCCTTGGCTTCTTAGGGTACCACCTGTCTCCCCGGGCACAGCCAGTTTCTCAGGGCACTGCCACTCTCTCTGGACACAGCCAGACTTCCCGGACACAGCCAGGGCCTCTCAGGGCACTGCCACTCTCTCTGGGCCTCTCAGGGTACCATGCTGAAACAACAGCGGCTCACATCAAGGTGCTTACATATTATCAATGGTGGCCAGTCAAGACACAAAAGCAAACATCCGCCATTTCCACTACATGGTGGTATGTTCCCAAACAGTCAAGCTGTCCATTAAATCAGGGATAGAAGGCAATTCCCCATAGTCCATAGTTGTTCGCCAGGGCTGTCCTGGAGGTGAGGGACGACCTTGACCTCACCCTCATCTCCCACGGAGGACTCAGCAAGCGTTTCCTCCTGGGACTACAAGTCCCACATCCGGGCTACCTCAGCAAGCAGTTCCCAGCCCACAGGGCGGCAACAACCTCCGCTTTCTCCGGCCTCTGCTGGTTGGGGAACCATCCACATCTTTCCACCCCTCCATGGGGGTCCAGCTTTCAGGCAACCACTCCTCCTGGTCTTCCTGAGACTGAGTGTTCATAGGCACAAACTGCTCCACTGCCCTTCGAGGAGCTTTGGCCAGCACTGTATCCTGCCGACTACGCCATGTGTCACGCCACGTGTCTTGCGGGGGATCCTGCTTGCTGCGCCATTTGTCCTGCGGGGCGTCCAGTGGGGTCTCAGCTCCCGCTCCCCACATAAGAACGCAGGACATGGTGAGGCCAAAAAGGAACACCCATGGAGCCATAAGTAGGGGAGTTGTCAAATCACTATATTCTCACCGGCGGCATCCGCCTCTCTGCACTCCGCTCTTGCTAGCCCCCATCTTCCTGCTAGCGTAGCCACAGCAGTTATATTAGTAGCCAATGGCTCACTGGTTACAGCTGACAGCCAACTAGCCACAGCTGATGGCCATTTAATCACAGTTGATGGACATTTACTACCTGAGCCAGCACCTTTGTGGGGACAAAACCCCAAAAAACAGTTTCCAGGCTCTCGGCCTCACATAGAAAGGTGCTGGCTCGGGTAGTAAATGGCCATCAACTGTGATCAGATGCCAGCAGCTGTGGCTAGTTGGCCGTCAGCTGTAACCCGTAGGCCATTGGCCACTAATATAACGGCTGTGGCTACGCTAGCAGGAAAAGGAATGGGGGCTAGCAAGAAGATGGTGGCTGGCAAGCGCGGACTGCTATTAGGCAGATTATGTAGATCCTGCTTCCTATGTCTCCAGCCCAGCCGCCAGCGAGAATATATTGGTTTGACTCCCCTATCTATGGCTCCGTGGGTGTTCCTTTTTGGCCTTACCGTGTCCTGCGTTCTTGGGCGGGGAGTGGGAGCTGAGACCCTGCACGACAAATGGCGCAGCGAGCAGGGTCTCCTGCGCGACAACCTTTCTATGTGAGGCCGAGAGCCTGGAAACTGTTTTCTGGAGCTTTGTCCCCACAGCATTCTCTCTCTGCCCTAACTTTAATAAAAACTTCCTTTGTAGAGTCTGTGAACGCTTTCACCTTTTGTGAATGAACAGGGGTTAATTCCACTCCACAACAGTCAGGGCGCCCAGGTGGTGTCTGTGGAGGTGGCAAGAAGTGCTTGGAGCCAGCAGAATTGGTTGCTGGATCAGATGAGAAAGAAAGGATTCAAGGATGATGCCCAAGGTTTTAGCCTGAGCAATTGGAGCTACTGTTTCCTGAGGTGGAAAGAATGGGGAAGAGATAACATTTTGTTCTGGAGGTATTGGGTTTGAGCTGGTTAAATATCCAGGTAGAGACGTTCAGAAGGCTGTTGGAAATTGGAGTTTGGAGTTCAGGGAAAGAGGTCTGGGTTGGAGATATAAATTTGCATATAGATGGCACTTAAAGTAATGAGAATGGATGAGATCAACTAGGGAGCCAATGCTGATAGGAAAGAAAGGAGGTCTGACAGTGAGCCTGAGGCTCAAGCTGTTTAGAAGTTTGTCATGTGGGGTGTCATGCGGGGTCTCAGCTCCCGCTCCCCACATAAGAACGCAGGACATGGTGAGGCCCAAAAGGAACACCCATGGAGCTATAGGTAGGTGAGTCATACCACTATAATCTCACTGGTGGCTGGGTTGGAGACACAGGAAGCAGGAGCCACACTGTTCGCAACCCTCACTGCTCCGCTTGCTGGCTCAGCCACCATCTTCTTGCTAGCTCCCATTTTTCTGCTAGCATAGCCACAGCAGTTATATTAGTGGCCAATGGCTCACTGGTTACAGCTGATGGCCAACTAGCCACAGCTGATGGCCATCCAATCACAGTTGATGGCCATTTACTACCTGAGCCAGCACCTTTCTATGTGATACCGAGAGCCTGGAAACTGCTTTCTGGGGCTCTGTCCCCACAAAGTTCTTTCTGGCAGATCAGTGGGATAGGAGAGCATCAGTCTGGGTAAACTAAGGCCCAGATTTTAAGCATCCTATCTCCCCACACGGATTTCTATAAAACTCTCTATCCTCGGATCCTAGAGATACGAACTGAAGCAGCCCAGCATCATTAAAGGAGATGGAGACAGAGGACAGCTAATTGTAACCTGGATAAGTTCTTCCCTTTTCCAGGCCTCAGCTTCCTCCTGTCAAAGGAGGGGTAGATGCTTGGTCTCTGAGGGCCCCTTCAGCTTGAACTCTTAACTTTAATTCCAGAAAGTCTAATGCACTCCGATAACTGACTTCAGGGAGACAGTTGGGTTGATACTTTGTTCCCCTCATCTCGTTCTCACTGTCTACAATACACAGTTGAGCCTTATTATTTGTGGATTCTATATTTGCAAATTTGCCTGCTCGTGAAATTTGTTTGTAGTAACAAAATCAATATTCAGGGGGTTTTGGCGGTCATTTGCAGACTTGCAGAACAGTGAAAACTTTGAGTTGCCTGAGGCGCATGTTCTCAGCTGAAGTCAAATAAGGTGACCTCCTGCTTCCTTGCTTTAGCTCTCACATTGTAAACAAGTGTCCTTTTCAAGGTTTGTTTAGTGCCACATTTTCCTCATCTTTGTGCCTTTTGTTGGTGATTTTGCTATTTAAAGTGGCCTCCAAATGTAGTGCTGAAGTGCTGTCTGGTATTCTTAAGTGTGAAACAGCTGTGAAATGCCGTATGGACAAAATACCATTAGGATAGCTTTGTTCTGTCATGAGTTATAGTACTGTTGGCTGTGAATTCAATGTTAATGAAGCAACAAAATCTATTTAATTAGGTGTCTTTATTTATACAGAAACACACATAAAGTAAGGTTATGTACAGTATTGATCAATTGATGAAAACGTTGTGACCTGGGCTCGCAGGAACCTAACCCAGTATTTCCCCTAGGAGCAATGGTTCAGTATTTGCTAATTCAGTGTTTGCAGCGATTTGTAAACCATAACTACTATTAATAACCAAAAATCAGTTTGTTTAGTTGTTTGTTAAACCCTAGTATGCACACACATGAAGTAATTTCAGAACTGCTAGCCCATACCCTTGTGAGACGCAATTTTATTGACTAGAGTATAGTACTTGTGTATAGTTCCTTTTGTCTCTAGTCTTTATAGCATCTAATCAAAATTGTTTCCCCAAGTTATTTAGGTTAGTTTTTTTCTTTCCCATCCCCTTAAGTGTGGGTATATGATTTATTAATTTGGTTTATTTATTAATTTGTTTATTTTCTTTGTTTGTATTCATTTTGGGTTGACCCAACATTCTGGCTATTTTTTTTTAATTTGCACACAGTAAAATTCAGTTTTTGTGGTATACAGTGCAGTCGGTCTTGACAAATGCACAGTTGTGTATCCACCTGTACAGACATGACATAGAAAAATTCCGTTACTCCAAAAATGCCCCTGTCCTGCCCCTTTATAGCCAGTTCCTCTCCCCACCAATAAGCTCTGGCAATCACTGTTATGCTTGTCATCCCTATAGTAACGCCTTTTCTAGAATGTCGTATAATGGAATCATGCAATGTGTAGCCTTTTGGATCTAACTTCTTTCATTTAGCAAAAGGCACTTAAGACTCATCTACGCTGTGTGTCATTCAGGAGGTTGTTCCTGTCCATTGCTGGGTAGTGTTTAACTCTGTGGAGGTACCATAGTTTGTTTATCCATTTGCTAGTTGAAGAACATTTGGGTTCTTCCAGTTTTTGGAGATTTTGAATAAAGCTGCTGTAAACATTCATCTACAGATTTTTATGTGAATACAGGTTTCCACTTCTCTTAAGCAAAGCGAAGTCGGTTTATAGGTCATATGATAGGTGTATATTTGACTTTATATAAAACCACCAAGCTGTTTTCCAAAGTGGCACAATGTATGAGAGTTCCTGTTGTTCTAGATCCTCATCAGCACTTACTATTGTAGTAAAAATTTAGCCGTTCTAATAGGTTTGTAGTGGTATCTCATTATGGTTTTAGTTTAACATTTCCTATTGACTAATGACATTGAACATCCTTTCATATGCTTATTTGCCATCTCTATATCTTCTTTGGAGAAGTGACTGTTCTGATCTTTTGTCCATTATTTTAGTGGGTGTTTGCTTTCTTATTGTTGAGTTTTGAGGGTTCTTCGTATATTCTGGATACAAGCCCTTTGTCAAAAATGTGATTTGCAAATGTTTTCTCCCCATCTGTGGCTTATATTTCTAGTCTATTAACAGTGTCACTTGCAGAACAAAAGTTTTTAATTTTGATAATATTTAATTTATAATATTTTTCTTTTATGCTTTTGCTTTGTGACCTAATTAAGGTCACAAAGATTTTCTCCTATGCTTCTTCCAGAAGTTTTAGATCTGTGTTTTACATATGATCCACATGTAAAATGATCCATTTTAAACTAATTTTGAGGTAATTTTTGTATAAGGTGTGAAGTATAGGTTGTGATTCATTTTTCTGCATATGTTTATCAAATTGTTCTAGAACCATCATTGAAAAGACTAACCTTTGAGTAGTCTTTTTGAGTCAGTTGAGGAAAAAGACTGAGTTTCACAATGGGTTGAAATGCTGGTCCAGTTCTGACACCAATTCTGTGTGTTTTTTCAATACCATAAAGCAATTAACTCACTTCTGACACTGTCTACCGGGAGACAGCGTCAGATCCCACAGGTGAAGGGCTCAGTCCCACAAGACTGACCCCCTCCCTTCAGATGCCAATCACAAGTTCAGTTTGTCACCTGTGCTTCTGACCAACTTTTATAAATCAAAGGTTCTCACGACCTCCAACTCCCTCTTAAGTTTCCATTAATTTGCTGGAGCAGTTCATAGAACTGGAAATTATAAAAGTCACACAGGAAATTATGGAAAGACTTTGGACTTCCCACAAATCATTAAAACGAGGAAGGGTTGTTGAATCAAACTCAGGCAGATCTTCTGGGGAAGGGTACGCCTAGCTGATGTCCAAATGAGGTGCATTTCTCTCTCCAGTTCTACCTCCTTGGCTTGCTAGTTAAGGTGGATGCTGTAGCCTGGGCTGGAAGCCAGGTAGACTCATTGGTCCACGATGAGAGTCTAGGAGAAAGGTTGTTTTGTTTGCTTTCACAGTGAGACCTGTTGTAATAACAACACCAAGATGTCCTGGTGCTTTGACTATTCTCTCCCTGGGCTTCTAATGGAGATTGACAGAATCTAGCATTCCAAGTAATTCTATTGTCAGTTTCAGCAGGCTCCTGCACCTCATTAGACAAAAGTAGAGAGAAATGAGCAAAGAAGGAATGTCAGCCCCAGCGCAGAGAGGGCCTGTTAGAGTAAGCAGCCTGCAGGAAAAGACAAGGTAATAAGAAACTTATCTGGGCCTTCCAACTATCTCCTGTAGGTCCTGCGTGAGAAACTGGGACATTTGCGACAATGCTCTGAGGACTGCAGCCAGTGTGGACTGTTCAGGTTCAGCTGTGGCCCTACTCACCGAGGGACAGAGTGAGAGAAGGCTAAGAAAGATGTCTCTTGAATTGTCCAGTTCTTGGATCAGAGGCTCCTCCTGGTGGTGGAACCTATCAGGGAGGTGTCTGTGTAGCTTGGGTGTGAGCAGCAAGTGGGTACAGTGTTGGAGCTCAAAGCCTTACTATTTGATTTATCTAGACCTTTAGGATTTCACTCTGTGGGATAAACTGTAAGACCGTGGGAGAGAATCCTGCGCCTATAGGAAAATAGAGATCTGTCATTGTCCCACACTAATATCCTGTCCTCAGCCCTGGCCAGGAGCACACACAAACTCACATAGATACACACATAATACACATGGCACTCACATGTACAACTTCATGTACAAGTACGCACAATCCTCACTCGTGTATTCATACACATTTTTAAACACACAGAATCTAGACCAAATGTAGATGCCAACTACACATCCATACGACACATACAGGTTCATGCTGAAAGCATTCATCTAAAAGTTTTTGTTTGTGGCTCATGGCATCAGCCTCTTTGCCATCTCTTTACATCTTGGATGTATACAGCTCATATACACATTCACACCTACCCACCATTCTCACAACACACAGCACGCACTCAAACACCCATGCCACAAGCACATTCCCACACACACAAACATACATGCCTCTTCCATTTTCACCAGGCATGGGAGCTCCTGACCAGACCTAATCACTCTGATGCTACCCTGCTCCACGTGTGCACACCTACATACTCACGTTCTCCCTGCAGCAGGCTTTGGCAGGCTGGGCCAGTGTCCACACAGACTGGCAGAATAGGAGTGCTCTCTGCTTCCCTCCTGCCTATTGACATGCATCACCTGTCCCGTCCTTAGTTCTTTGCAATCTGGCTTCAACTGGGTTGAATGCCAAAATCTTCCTGGCACAGATCCCAGAGCAACAGCCAAGAAGCAAATATCCTGTGGGAATGAACTTCCACGAGCTCAGATGGGTGCATGCCAGCTCTGGAAGGACCATCAAGGAAAAAGGCTCTATTGGTGACCCCCCACTCCTCACCAGTGCTTGGGAGAGCCATGGGATGAGTCAGCACATGGAATCCTCTTTTCATCCCTCCTTTCTCCTCCTCAAAATCTTGGATATTTTGGGTATTCTATTAATAGGCCCTTCCCAAACTAGACGAATGAGTGTGGCCTGAAAGAGATACCAGCTTAGAGAATCCAGAGTTGGAGTCTGGGCTACATTTCCTATTAGCCTTCCGTTGGGCATCACTATAGCCCTATGATCTGGAACATGCCTGAAAAAATTCATTTTAACTGAAAAAATGTGAATGTATGTCAACCTGTGTAACTGGACCCACACTGCTTTATCTCTAGGGACCTCTCCACATTATAAGGAGATGTCCTTATAATGCAGCTGAGGAATTCTTGCTGTTATTCTAAATTTCACCAGGTAAGTAAATCATTTTCTTCCCCATCTCACATTTTCTTCCCTATCTCACATCTGGCCCTAGCTACTCCCTGTACCTTGCATTATCTGTTGCTAAGTAATAAGACTAGTTACCAATATTTGAAGACCTGTTATGCTCCAGGTACTATACTAAGTACTTTACCAACATCTCATTTAATCCTCACAACGTCCTTGTTGAGTGGATATTATTGTCCCCATTGTATAGTCAAGGAGTCTGAGTCTTGAGAGGCCAAGAAGCTTGCTCAACTTCACCACTCTAATAAACAGCAAAGATGGGATTTCAACTCAGCTCTTTGCTTCTGAAGCCCATGCCTTCCCCTCTACAGCAAGCTTACATTTATGATCACCAGTCGTAGAATGCAAATTCTGTTTATACATCCATTGTCTACGTCTAACCCCCTTTTCTTTAACTATAAGCCAGACTATGAATGGCAGGAATTGTGTTTATTGAATTCATTTCACGGTCCTCAACATACTTCCAGGAAAATATAGTAGAGATTACTTTTTTAAAAAAGTAATCGTTTCATAAATTTCAAATTGTGTCTGGAGTGAACAGACCAAGTTCAAGCTCTGTTCTTAAAAAAGAACAAACTTCAGAGAGAACTGGGTTTGAATCTAGCACTATCATTTACTGGCAGTGTGACTTTACTTTTGTTACTTCCTCCCTCCAGCCTCAGTTTCCTCATTTGTAAAATGAAATAGTGTATGTGATGAACTCTTGGGTTCCTTCCAAACGTGATTTCCCAAGAGCCTCCTGTGTCACGTGATACAGAGTGGAAGTGACGACTGCAACCACTTCCCGCACTTTGGAGCAGCCCGCCTCCTCCTCCTGTGCATCTGTCTGTTGGCCTGCTCCTGCCGGGGTCCAACAAGTCAGGCTGCAGAAGAATAATGGTAACTACGAGGCCTGACGAGGAGGCTCGCGATCCATCCTAGAGGAAGTGCTGCATTTCTCACTACTGAGTATCACTACGGTCACCTTCCAAGGACTCCCCTTGGGAAGCTATGCACCGACACGAGTGCCTAGTCCACCCTTCAAAGCAATTTGGAACTCTTTTTCTGGAATGGCCATCAGAGCTGTTGTCATATTACCCTTGATGTCCTGAATGTCATCAAAATGTCTTCCTTTCAATATTTCCTTTATCTTCGGGTAAAGAAAGAAGTCACTGGGGGGCAGATGAGGTGAGTAGGGAGGGTGTTCCAATACAGTTATTTGTTCACTGGCTGAAAACTCCCTCACAGACAATGCAGTGTGAGCTGGTGCATTGTCGTGATGCAAGAGGCATGAATTGTTGGTGAAAAGTTCAGGTCGTCTAACTTTTTCATGCAGCCTTTTCAGCACTTCCAAATAGTAAACTTGGTTAACTGTTTGTCCAGTTGGTACAAATTCATAATGAATAATCCCTCCGATAGCAAAAAAGGTTTAAAAAAAGGTTAGCAACATCATTGCAACAAGTTCTCAAACTTAATTGTCAGACTTTAAATGTGACAGTTGTTAACTAGACTGATTTTGGTGATCATTTCATAACGTATACAAATATCAAATGGTTATGTTGTATACCTGAAACTAATATAATTTTATATGTCAACTATATCTCAATAACAATTATGACATAGATAAATAAATAGAAAAAAAGAAAAAATAAGTCAAGATTCAATTCCCCTCTCATTGGAGAACAAAGACACACTTTGACCCACCTTATCTGACAAGACAGCTACCAGGAGCTTCCCAAAGCCACAGTCATGTGCCAAACACTGCATGTGCTGAACACTCCCCATGCTCTTAAAGAGCCTGTGTTAGGGGAAAAAAAAGTCTAAGGATATGACTGAAGGACTATGAAAAAAAGGGCTGCGGAGAGACAGACAAGCTGAGCACATGGGTTGCTGACTCTCCTGGGTTGACAAGGCCTCCAGATATCTGTTGACAGAAAGGGAGAGAGACAGATCCTCACTGATGGGAAGACAGCAGCAGCCATACAGGCCTACCCCACGCGTTCTTTTCCTGTCATTAGCAGGTGCTTGGTAAAACAGCATCACTGTTGTGCAAAGAGCTAGTCTGGGAGAAGGAGTCAGGATTCTAGACCTGGCTCTGAGGTACTGGTTGACTCGAGGCAAGTCATGCACCTCTCTGAGCCTCAGTCTTCCCATCTGTATGCAACCAGGTTCTTTCAGGCTTCATTCTGGAGGTGTAACCAAAGAATATGGATCACAGTAATGGTTGTAGACACTAAGGCTCTAGGTTTCCTCAGGAAAAGTACTGGAACCTTAGTCCCCAAATACTCCTCTTATGGTTCAAAGGCTTCTTGGGACAAGAAAAAAGTGGCCATGACACACTCTTTTTTTTATACCCATGATGTCCCCCTGCCCCCGCCATTCTCCACACTCTTGCCCACTCTCTCCCTTGCGATTCTCCTGTAACTAGAAGCTCTGGTCCTACCTGTGTGTGGGTAAATGTTTAATGACAAGCTTTGAGGTGAGGGGAATGCCTGATTGTAGGATTTGCCAGTTGCCAAGGTGTAAACACTCCCACCATAGCTAATTTCAAGATACCAAATGTGATGTCATTGAATGCAAAGCTAGGAAGATTCATAGTAGCACACCATTATATAGTATTCTCACCATACAGATACACCAGACATAAATAACCTCAAGGGCATAGATAATAAGATGTAGTGAAATAATTAGGAGGCGATGAATTTTGAGTACTTATTACCTTTGCTTTTATAATTTTTTAATTGTAGCTTTATGCAATTTATTTTTAATAAGGTTGGTTTTAACAACTGTCTCACGAAATTTCTGAAAAATGCATGGTACATCCCATTCAATCCTTCTCAGACAAATGCTAAAATTTGCAGAAGTACGTAGTTGAGGCCCTTGCTGTGTGAACTTTGTGGTTAAATGAGGGCACTGATTTCTGCATGCCTGTTTTATCTCCCTCTTTAACTTCGGTTTCCTCATCTGTTGTATAAGACATTACTCCCAGATTCCCCCTCCTTCGTTGGAATAGCATTGAGAGAAATAAAGTCATGGTAGTAGTAATACCTTGCTTCTTATGGAACCTACAGTTTACTAAGCCCAAATCGCATATTAATTCTCAGCAGTTCTGTGTCGTGAGGTTGATAGAGCAGTGAAGTTAATGGATGGAACATTTCACCCAGGTCAGCAAACTTTTTCCATAGAAGACTAGAGACTAAATATTTTAGGCTTTGCAGGCCTTATGGTTTCTATTGCAATGACCTGATTCTGCTATTGTAGGTTAAAAGCAGCCATAGACAATGTGTAAAAAACAATAGCAGCTATGTTCCAATAAACTTTCATTATGGACAATGAAATTTCAATTTCATATAATTTTCACATGTCATAAATGTTATTCTTCTTTTGATTTTTTTTAACCATTTGAAAATACAAAAATCACTCAACTTGCAGGCCATATAAAAACAAGCTGTAGGTAGAATTTCACCTGCAGGCAATACCCTCGCAGAAGAGGAAATTAAGCTTTGAAGAGAACAATGACTTGTTCAAGTTGATCTAAATGGACAGAATTGGGACTAGCTTGGTTCCTATTCCATTGAATTTTCCACTAAACTAACCTGCCGCAGAAAGGAGCTGCTCCTGCTCTTTAATACACCTTGAGGGACCCACAGGTGAATTCCCCATTGTGGGTCTTCTGTAGTCCTGAGGGCTTGTAGGTCACCTTCCTTGACTGCTCATTTCTGACTCTTTAACTGCAGTGGGCTTTCCTATGCATCAAAGTTAATCAGAAGAGGCTTTTGGACAATGTATAGTTACAAGCAATTTGTAACTCTGCTCCTTTGCTGTTAAGTCAGAAAATAAAGTGCCCACAGTCTTTACAACTACTGGTTTTATGACTCTGTCCTATTTTCACCAGGTATCCTACATTTTGACAAAGTGGGGACTGCTTATCTGTTCATTATTCTGTGTTCTCAAGTATTCTAGTCCAGGACTCTTCCTTCAGAAAGAACTTGGTTACTAATGACTAAGCACCCTCCAGCCATAGTGATGTGCAACAAGAGGTGTGTGACTCACCTGTGTGATTTATTTTCCCTTAGATATATTATTATGAAAAGTTTAGAGACGTCATCAAAATGGCGGCGTGAGGTGAGCCTCTGTAAAGCTCCCCTGGAATTTACAACTAATCGATCAACAATAACTCCACAAAGGACTCCCTGCACAGCACACAGGCAAGACGAAGAGGTCCACTACTGAATTCACCTAAAAGGTGGGAGAATCACTCGAGTGGGTGAGGAGGGAAGGGAGAAGTGCGGAGACGGAGCCACTCGGGCGCAGGACGCAGACCTAGCTCAGTGCTCCGAGCTCGCTGCTCCCGGAACTACCGCAGCTGCAGGAGAGGGAAGGACTCGGACTGCTAGGGCTCCGCTTATGGCCCACAGGGCTGAGGGGGCAGCATACAAAACCGCTGAACCCAACGCTCGCTCACGGCAGACCTCGGAGCAAAGACTGAGGGAAGAGGGCTAAAATCGGTGGTTTAAGCCCTCACTGCCGAGCGGAGAACGGAAGCCTTAGGCACGGAGACTAGCCGCCCCCTCCCTACCCTCCCAGAGCTCGCCCCACCCCCACCTGCCCGGTGCTAGAAGCAGAACAGTAGCAGTGTCAGATCAAAAGAACAGAATATTTGCTCTTCTGAGAACTATGGACCATAGACACAGATTCGCAGCCCAACTAGTTCCAGCAAAGGGGAGGGAGCTGTGGAAGCAGGACTGGCTGTGGTGGTGGTCCCTGCCATTGCTCTGGGCCACCTCTCACAACTCACCCCGCCCCTGGCCCCACATATCTGGGCGGATCCCTGCAAGAGTAAACAGAACTGCTGAAAAAGCATAGACTCAAAGTGAAAGGGTGGATATTGACACTCCAAGCAAATGGTACCCAGAGAAAATCAGGTGTAGCCATAATGATATCAGATGAAACACACTTTAGGGTGAAAAAGATAACAAGAGACAAGGATGGACATTTCATAATGGTGAAGGGGACTATACAACAAGAAGACATAATAGTCATCAATATTTATGCCCCCAATCAGGGAGCACCGAAATATACCAAGCAACTACTAACAGAACTAAAGGGAGAAATTGACCAAAACACAATTATACTAGGGGACTTAAATACATCATTGACAGCTATGGATAGATCATCCAAACAGAAGATAAATAACGAAATAGCAGCCATAAATGACACATTAGATGAAATGGACATAATTGACATATCTAGAGCACTTCATCCTAAAACATCAGACTATACATTCTTTTCGAGTGTACATGGAACATTCTCAAGGATAGACCATATACTGGGACATAAAATCAGCCTCAGCAAATTTAAGAAGATTGAAATCATACCAAGCATATTCTCTGATCACAAGGCTTTGAAATTGGATATCAACTGCGAAAAGAAAGCAGGAAAAAACACAAATACATGGACATTAAACAACATACTTTTAAAGAATGACTGGGTCAAAGAAGAAATTAGAGGAGAGATCAAAAGATACATAAAACAAATGACAATGAAAATACATCTGTGGGGACAGAGCACCAGAAAGCAGTTTCCAGGCTCTCGGCCTTATGTAGAGAGGTGCTGGCTTGGATAGTGGATGGCCATCAGCTGTGACTGGTTGGCCATCAGCTGTAGCCATTAAGCCATTGGCCACTGATATAACTGCCGCGGCTACGGAGGGGAGCCGAGGAGAGTGAAGGAGGAGACTGAAGGAGAGTAAGGAGAGTCGAGGAGAGTTGGTCGGTTGGCAGCAAAGCGGACAGCAGGTCGCACGTCGTGTAAACCCAGCCTCCAGTGAGACCATAGTGGTATGACTTCCCTACCTATAGCTCCGTGGGTATTCCTTTTTGGCCTCAAAATGTCCTGCGTTCTTATGTGGGGAGCGGGAGGAGAGACCCCGCAGGTCGCCCCGCCAGACACCCTGCACGACAACATCCTACCAAAATTTTTTGGATGCAGCGAAAGCAGTTTCAAGAGGGAAATTTATATCATTACAGGCCTATCTCAAGAAACAAGAAAAATCACAAATAAATAACCTCATGTTACAACTTAAAGAACTGGAAAAAGAAGAACAAGTGAGACCCAAGGTCAGCAGAAGAAAGGAAATAACAAAAATCAGAGAGGAATTAAATGAAATAGAGAACAAAAAGACAATAGAAAAAATTAATGTGACAAAGAGCTGGTTCTTTGAAAAGATTAATAAAATCAACAAACCCATGGCTAGACTCACTAAGACAAAAAGAGAGAAGACACTAATTAACAAAATCAGAAATGAAAAAGGGAAAGTTATCACAGACACCACAGAAATACAAACGATCTTGCAAGAATACTATGAAGGACTATATGCCACCAAATTCAATAACCTAGAAGAAATGGACAAGTTCTTAGAAACATATAGCTTTCCAAGGCTGAACCATGAAGAACTGGAAAATCTAAACAGACCGATTACCAGTAACGAAATTGAATCAGTCATCCAATCCTTCCCAAAAGCAAAAGTCCGGGACCAGATGGCTTCACTAGTGAATTCTACCAAACCTTCAAACAGGATCTAATACCAATCCTGCTCAAACTCTTCCAAAAAATTGAAGAAGAGACAGTACTTCCTAACTCATTTTATGAGGCCAACATTACCCTGATACCAAAACTTGGTAAGGACAACACAAAAAAAGAAAGCTACAGACCAATATCTCTGATGAATACTGATGCAAAAATCCTAAACAAAATTCTAGCAAATCGAATATAACAATGCATTAAAAAGATTATTCATCACGACCAAGTGGGGTTCATCCCGGGGCACAGGATGGTTCAACATCCACAAATCTATCAATGTGATACATCACATAAACAAAATAAAGGACAAAAATCATATGATTATATCAATTGATGCAGAAAAAGCATTTGACAAGATACAACATCCATTTATGATTAAAACACTTAATAAAATAGGTATAGAAGGAAAATGCCTTAACATAATAAAGGCCATATATGACAAGCCCTCAGCTAATCTCATAATTAATGGTGAAAAACTGAAGCCCTTTGCTCTACGTTCAGGAACACGACAGGGCTGTCCCCTATCACATCTGCTATTCAACATAGTGTTGGAAGTCCTCGCCAGAGCTATCAGGCAAGAGAAAGAAATAAAAGGCATCCAAATTGGGAATGAAGAAGGTAAATTATCACTCTTTGCAGATGACGTTAGGTTATATATAGAAAACCCTAAAGACTCCACCAAAAAGCTGTTAGAAACAATCAACGAATACAGTAAAGTTGCTGGCTACAAAATCAACGTACAAAAGTCCATTGCATTTTTATATACTAACAATGAAATTTCAGTAAAAGAAATACAAAAGACAATTCCCTTTGCAATTGCAGCAAAAAGAATAAAATACCTAGGAATAAACTTAACCAAGGATGTGAAGGATTTATATGCTGAAAACTATGAGACATTTTTTAAAGAAATTGAAGAAAACCAAAGAAATGGAAAGACATTCCGTGCTCATTGATAGGAAGAATCAACATAGTTAAAATGGCCATATTACCCAAAGCAATATACAGATTTAATGCAATCCCCATCAAAATCCCAATGGCATTTTTAAAGAAATAGAACAAAAAATCATCAGATTTGTTTGGAATCACAAAAGACCCCGAATAGCCAAAGCAATCTTAAGAAAAAAGAACAATACTGGAGGTATCTCACTGCCTGACTTTAGCTTGTACTACAGGGCTACAATAATCAAAACAGCATGGTATTGGCAGAAAAACAGACACATAGACCAATAGAATAGAATTGAGAACCCAGAAATAAAACCACATATATATTGACAGATAATTTTTGACAAAGAAGCTAAAAACATACAATGGAGAAAAGACAGCCTCTTCAATAAATGGTGCTGGCAGAATTGGATAGCCACGTGCAAAAGAATGAAACTGGACTGCTATCTGTCACCATGTACCAAAATTAATTCAAAATGGATCAAAGATTTAAGCATAAGACCTGACACAATAAACTGCATAGAAGAAAACATAGGTACTAAACTTATAGACCTTGGGTTCAAAGAGCATTTTATGAATTTGACTCCAAAGGCAATGGAAGTAAAAGCTAAAATAAACAAATGGGTCTATATGAAACTTAAAAGCTTCTGCACAGCAAAAGAAACCATCGACAAAATAAAGAGGCAACCCACTGAATGGGAGAAGATTTTTGCAAACAGTGCCTCCGATAAGGGGCTAATATCCAAAATATACAAGGAACTCATGAAGTTCAGCAACAAAAAAACAAACAACCCAATTGAAAAATGGGCAGACAACCTGAAGAGACATTTCTCCAAAGAGGACTTACAAATGGCAAATAGACATATGAAAAAATGTTCATCATCACTAATCATCAAAGAAATGCAAATAAAAACCTCAATGAGATATCACCTCACCCCTGTCAGAATGGCTATCATCAACAAGACAAATAGTAATAAGTGTTGGAGAGGCTGTGGAGAAAAAGGAACCCTCATCCACTGTTGGGAATGAAGACTGGTGCAGCCGTTATGGAAGGCAGTGTGGAGGTTCCTCAAAAAATTACGAATAAAATTACCATATGACCCAGCAATCGCTTTCCTGGGTATCTACCCCAAAAATTTGAAAACATTTATACATAAAGACATGTGTGTTCCAATGTTCATTGCAGCTTTTTTTACGGTGGCCAAGACATGGGAACAACCAAAATGTCCTTCGATAGATGAATGGATAAAGAAGTTGTGGTATATATACACAATGCAATACTATTCGGCGGTAAGAAAAGATGATATAGGAACATTTGTGACAACATGGATGGATCTTGAGAGTATGATGCTAAGTGAAATAAGTCAGACAGAAAAAGCAGAGAACCCTATGATTTCACTGATATGTGGTATATAAACCAAAAACAACAAAATAACAAGACAAACAAATAAGAAACAACAACTCATAGACACAGACAATAGTTTAGTGGATACCAGAGGGTAAAGGGGGTGGGGGGAGGGAGATGATGGTAAGGGGGATCAAATATATGGTGATGGAAGGAGAACTGACTCTGGGTGGTGAACACACAATGGGATTTATAGATGATGTAATACAGAATTGTACACCTGAAATTATGTAATTTCACTAGCAATTGTCACCCCAATAAATTTTAAAAAAAGAAGGTATCTAAATATCCCTAGGAATATATTTTAATAAGACTAAAGAAATGACTTCTCTGTTTTTCTGGATGTTGGATTTATCATTGGACTTTATAATCCAAATCTCCCAACCTAAACACAGTTTTATTAGAGTTGTATCCAGGATTTGTAGATTTAAAAAACAAACAAACAAACAAAAAAACGTTTAAACCTCCAGAGGGGTGTAAAGAATTGCACAGTGAACACCCATATGCCTGCCACCTAGACTCTATAACTAACCTTTTGCTGCCTTTGATTTATCACGTATCTGTCCATCTATCCATCCGTCCGTCCATTCTTAGGTTTTTGACACATTTCAGTGTAAGTTGCAGACATTGGTACACTTAAGCTTTAAACACTTCAGCATTTTATCATTAACTAGAGTTCGGTATTTTTTTATGCTCCTTTTTAATTAATTTATTTTTTGTCCTGGCATAAATTTGAAAGGCTCTGGAAGCTGCCTCCAGGAAATAGATCTCTACCTCACTGGCCCCTAAAGACTTCCCTTGGGCATTTCTTTCTTTGGCTTTTCCAAGGCTTTGATAATGCAGATACCTTTGTAGAGAGAATTCAATTCCACCCACGGGTGGCTGGAGTGGTGGAAATAGCCTTTGGTCTGGGTTTGAATCCCACTCCAAGTTATGTGTCCTTAGGCAAGTTTTTAAGAAAAATCTCTCTGTGCCTCTTCACATGTCAAATGTGGTTAAATAGTAACTACCTTGAAATAATAATAATAGTGAAGATCACATATTGTTTTGGTGACTAACTTGGTAAGTGACAGTCTGCTAGGATAATCAGATAGAAAAAGTAACTGCCTGTTTTCCTGACTACAAGCATGTCACAAAAGAATGATAGCTATTTCCAACTTCACCCCAACTCCACTGGGAAGGCCTTCCAAGCTTTGAACACTAAGCTTCAGGCTCTTCTTATGCCTGGGGGTAGTTAACAGCTTAAAAGACAAAACAAAGGAAAACTTACCTTAGCAAAGCCTTTGCTGAGAAAGAGTTGGCTCCACAGGGAGAGAAGGGAGACTGCTGCTTTGGACTGGAACTGGGAGTAGTTTGAACCCCAGGGGAAAGGGAGGAGGATGTGAAAGGGCAGGTTCTGTGAGTGGAGACCTGCTCTCCACACCCACAAGTCATGCAGGACACATTTAAACCTCTTACGTGGTCTGGGGGTCTAGGGCCTAGTCAGCATGGAGAACTAGACTCTGTGAACCGCCTCCTTGAAGGGACCCTCTGGGTTTGATGATGGACAGAAGCCTCCCCCCAAGCTTTCTGAAATGAGTGACTATCCACTCAGACACTCAAACCACCAAGAGAGGGGAAAGGGTTACCCCAAGCATAGTGGAATGTCCCACCAGCTATGTAGGCGGCATCTCAGAGTAGTATTTAATTTAGAAAATTAACAATCCATTCTTGCATTGTTCCTTTCTTCTTTTTCCTTCCAACAAGTTGGTGTCTTGAGAGACGTGCTGATGAAGTGGCTACATGGCCGAGAGGGAGTTAGGGATGTTGGAGAGGTTCTTCCCCTTCTGACAGGTTTCTGGTCAGAGACAGGCCTCAGAGCCACTCTGAAGAGAGATCTGGCTCAAGGGTTTCACCTCCCACCTGTGGGGAGGACAAAAGGGCCAAAGGGAGGTGAGGGAAGCAAGCTGGCAAACTGGCATCTGGACTCCCAGAACCAGAGACACGTGTTCTCGCTCCCACTTATCTCCCAAGCTGCTTTTTCCTGTAGCTGGTCTGGGGGACAGTAGAAAACAAATGGATGTGAAAAAAAATTAACAACAATAATTACAGGTTACAACAAATCAATCAGAACTGTGCGAATAGCCTCAGGCAGGTAGCTGAGTCAGGTTCTTCAGTTTAATACCTGCCCTCAGTGGCAGCTGCAGTGTGAGTACCCCACAGGAGACTGGCAGGAGCGCCGGATGTGATGTCTGAGAATCGGGATTTGTGTACCAAGCCTGCCCTCACCAGCTGTATCAACAGGCCACGGACTCCACCCCTCTTAGCTTCAGTTTCAGCACCTACATTGAAATAATAATTATATCTATTGAAACTTAATATATATAACTTAATATATATATAACAACTAATATCTGTTGAAACAAATCTCGAAGGACATAGAAGAGTCAAAAGCGCTTTGGAAACTGTATGGTGCTAGACAGACAGATCATCTTTTTATCTTCTGATTATCTCTTGAATCCACACACTTCTCTCCATCTCTACCAGTGGCTCCTTTAAGCCAGCGCCCACCGTCTCTCATCTGGCCTGTTGCCCCTTCCCAAGGGCCTGTATCCACTCTACCCTCTCTTCTAACTTCTTCAGTAGGCTTGCAGCCAGCATGATCTTCTAAAATCCAAAGTGTGCTCATGTACCCAGGTTTGTCTAATCCCTGCGGACTGGAGGGAAAAGAGGGATTGAGAGTGGTTTGGATTGAGAGACAAAAGCTAGAGCTGGAGAGAAGGGTGGAATGGACCTCAGTGTGCTTGGCGTGGTGAGAGGTTCTATTACTGTCCTCGTGTTGTTTAACAACTCCGGGGAAAGACAGAGTTTGCAAGTGTGAAACAAATGGAATGCCATTAAACACAAAGTTGTGTGCTTCTAATTGTGAGATACTTCTGTCTGCAGCAGAAGCCCAGGAAGCTCATGATGAGGGCTGAGTTAAAGACGGGACCTTGAAGAGCAAGCTGGGTGACAATGGAGAGAGGATAGGCTTCTGGACAGGGGGTCATACTGGGCTAAGGTTTAGGGGGCAAGGGACAGCAGTGTGGGCCTATGGGAATGCGCTGATTAGATTATCAGACAGCTGGCTGGGTGGTGAAGTCAGGTAAAGCAGGACTTTAAAGTCTAGCCGGAGGCGATGAGATCTAATTTAGACTAAATGCGGATAATCTGATGAATTATTGATTTGTTCAATGGATAATTTCATAGCTCAGAAGTGGGGGAAGCAAGGAAGAAATGCACTGCTCTGGACTTAACTCTGACCCGCCCCAGGGAACACTCATTGGCAATCAAGTGACTAGGGCCCTTGGAGAAAGTGACTGTGTCAGCTTGGAGTGGGTCACAGCAGGCGAGGTGACATGGCAGACATTAGTGCTAAGCTCCAGGAAAGGGCAATTGAAAAGCCCTGCTTGGGAAAACAGAGAGGTCAGGCCCCTGGGCAGAGATGCAGGAATGGTGGTGGTGGTGGCAGGAATGGCAGGGAGGGATACCTGAAGCTGGCAAAAGGTGGAGACTCTGAAAATGGAAATCTGCAATACAGCTAGAGAGAGAAGAAGGCACTGCCTCTTCCCCATCATCTCTCTCTCTCCCTCTGTCTCTCTTTGTCTCTCTCACATACTCTGCTCTCCGTGTCTGTCATTAGGCATTCAGGCAGTTAATTCTCCCAGACACACCGCTGAGAGTGCCAGGAGCCTTGTAGAGTTGAAAATGGAACGGCGTTTGCCAGGCTAATTACAGAGTGCCTGAGGGAGTCCATGAAGACAGGGATTTCCACTCTCTTAGCCTCTCTGGAAGGTTCTGTGCCTCTCTGCCTCAACTCCAACCTACCTAGCAGGCCCAGGTTCAGTCCCTTAACGGCCCTGAGCTCCTGGGTCCCTCCCAGCTCTCCTCTGGCTCTGTACCAAGTCTCCGGCTATACCTACCCTCTTTGGGTCCCACTTCAGGTTCCTGATCTGAGATAGGTCCTGTGCTCTGTGCTGCTTGGAGGAGAAGAGGGCAAAAGGGCCAGGCAGCAGGAAAGTGGGGTCTAGAGAGAATCCCAAACCTATCACACCACCTTCTACCAGAGCTAGACAAAGACAGCTCACCAGGAAGTAGGGACGGTGTTCTCACCCCCTTCTCCACACACACCATACACACACCATTAGAATGCGTCTTCTTGCCACTCAAGTGCAGTGGCCGTCACAGGGTGGACATTTCAGGGCTGTATAAATGAGTGGATATTCGAAGTACTTACTGAGCACTTACGCTGTGCTAGGCGTCATTCCCAGCACTTGGGATACATCAGTGACCAGGCGACAAGAATTCCTGCAACAGTCAAGCTTACATTTTAGGGAGGGGAGAAAGGCAATAGCAATAAACATAATAAATAATTATGTAGTGTATTAGAAGGTGGTAAGTGTTACAGGAAAACATAGAGCATAGTAAAAGGGATGGGGAGGGCGAGGGCACTGCAATTTTAAATAGGGTGGTCAGGGCAGGTCTGGCTGGGAAGGTGACATTTAAGCAAAAGCTTGAAGAGGTGGTGGAGGAGGAGTAGTGTCGCAGACAGTGCAAACAACCAGAACAGAGGCCCTGGGATGGGAGGGGCTGGGCTTCTTGGAAAAACAGCATGAAGCAGAGAGGAATGGGGTGGGGAGAGTGGGGATGGGGGAGACAGAGCATGCTGACTTGATAGGAATGAAAAACTGAATTCAGGCCTCAGAAAAGAGGTTACCCACCATCGAGGTCTTCCTTGATGGCTATACACAAAACAGCACCCCTGCCCCAGTGCTCTCTGTCCCCTCACCTTGCTTTGTTTTCTTCATTTTCTCACCAGCACCCGCATGCTATGTACTTATTTGCATTGTCTGCCTTCCTAAGAAAGGATGTCAGCTTCATGAGGGCAGGAAATTTACCTCTGTGTTCTCTGTCCTATTCCCAGGGCTGGATGCACAGTAGGTCCTCCATCCATATGGGTCAGATGTCAGAACTGTTAGTAAGTGTGAAGGGGACAGGATGTCTTCCATACCAGAGGCTACTGAGGGGTCTTGCAAAGGCAGCTCTTCATTCCCTGAACTGAAGGGAACTTCCTGATCCATGTTGATTACTGTCATCCTGAGGGGAAGTCCATAGTGGTATGCCACAGGGCTCTTTCATTGCCCTTGATTGGATGAAAGCAGAGATGAGCAGTGCAGGTAGAGTCCATTAAGGGTTGTTCTTCGACCTTCCTCTTAGGCATGCAAATATTTTTATTTCATCTGTTCAACAAATACGTGTATTTGTTGGGCACCTACCATATGCCAAGCACTGAGCTTACTGATTTTGGTTGGGTGAAGAAGAAGGGAGGGGCAGTTGAAATGATGCCACCCTTGCCCTATCCAGGACCCCCAGGGCTAGCCTTCATTGTACAGATGGGTAGAGTATGCCAAGCACATGACAGGCCCTGGGAATGCAAAGATGAATAGCACAGTACCTGTGTCAGTCAAGCTGCTGACAATCCAATAGATGTGAGAGACATGTAAACATGTATCTGCAGATCCACTGTGATAAGTACAATGACTATCTATACTGAGAACACAAGGAAGTTCTCACACAGGAGTGGTGCCTACGTTGAACTGAAAGTGAGCGATACGTCTCACCTTGTGGTTTGGTGTGAAGAGCCCCAAATCCTTTTCTTGCTGAGTCTGGAAAGAGGAGTTCAGTTGTATGAGTTACACATTGTCCTCTCCTGGTGGCCTGAACATATTGGTATTCCCAGGAGAGTAACTAACACACCACACGATTCATGTGATTATGAGGTCTGACAATTCAGTTCGCAAACCATCCTAGAAACAATGCTACATACCTCATTGCTGAATATCACTACGGTCACCTCGAAGAACTCCCCTTGGGAAGCTATGCACCGATGCCAGCACTTAGTCCACCCTTCAAAGCAATTTTGGAACTCTTTTTCTGGAATGGCCATCAGATCTGTCTTCGTATTACCTTTGATGTCCTGAATGTCATCAGAATGTCTTCCTTTCAATGTTTCCTTTATCTTTGGGTAAAGAAAGAAGACATTGGGGGCCCGATCAGGTGAATAGGGAGGGTGTTCCAATACAATTATTTGTTTACTGGCTAAAAACTCCCTCACAGACAGCGCCCTGTGAGCTGGTGCATTGTCGTGATGCAAGAGCCATGAACTGTTGGTGAAAAGTTCAGGTCGTCTAACTTTTTCATGCAGCCTTTTCAACACTTCCAAATAATAAACTTAGTTAACTGTTTGTCCAGTTGGTACAAATTCATAATGAATAATTCCTCTGATAGCAAAAAAGGTTAGCAACGTTGTTGCAACAAGTTTGTGAACTTAATTGTCAGACCAGGTGCCATGTGAGGGGTCTGGAAGAATGAAGTTGGTGATGGACCCTCTTTCCCAGTGCTCTGTCTGCTCTCCACCTTCAGTGGTCTCCATTTTCAGGTGCCTGTGGGGACAGAGCCAGGAGTGCAGTTTCCAGGCTCTTGGCCTACGTGGAAAGGTGCTGGCTCAGGTAATAAATGGCCATCAACTGTGATTGGATGGCTATCAGCTGTGGCTAGTTGGCCATCAGCTGTAACCAGTGAGCCATTGGCCACTAATATAACTGCTGTGGCTACACTAGCAGAAAATGGGGGCTAGCAAGAAGATGGTGGCTGAGCCTGCAAGCAGCACAGTGAGGGTTGCAAACAGTGTGGCTCCTGCTTCCTGCGTCTCCAACCCAGCCGCCTGCGAGACTATAGTGGTATGACTCCTCTATTTATGGCTCCGTGGGTGTTCCTTTTTGACCTCACCATGTCTTGCATTCTTATGTGGGAGCAGGAGCTGAGACCCCACCTGACACCCTGCCTGACAGTGCCAAAGCTTGTAGGCTCTCCGGGGTAGGGCTGGGGGTAGGGATTCTCTCTAATCCTAGAGGGAAACATTTGATACCTCATCCACTCTTGATCTGGGCTTTCCTCAGAGCTATGTTTTCTTCTTCTCAGGGCAATTAAAAGTTCCACCTGGAGCAATGAAAAGTCTCTCTTCCATGCAGCGGATGTGGCTTCCTGAACCCCTTCCTCACTTCCTGCTTCTGAGGCCAGCCCCTACCTGCCATGTCCTGGCTGTGGAAAGGATCTGATGAATATAGGGTTTCTTGATTTTGGAATTGCACAAAGGCTCCTCCAATCTCTGTGGACAAACTAGAGGAATAAGTTGGTGATAGTATATTAGATGGAGACCTTGTTGGTTCAATAGCCAAAAAAGAGTGTTGATTATTGTCATCATAGCGGTACACACAGGGCTTTTTCATTGACCTTGACTTTTCAATATTTTAATCAATGACTTGGGTAAAGTCTAAATGGCATAAATCTTAGAGAAAAAGATAATACAAAAATCAGCAAAATCAGATATCTGAAGACTAGATGAGGAGGACAAACCAGCTCGTGTGTTGGATGCCTCTGGAGGTTCTCCGGTGGGCAGCCCAGCAGAATGCAGGGATTCAAGAACTCAAGTTGGAACCAGCACTGATACGCAAACTCCTCACTTAACTTGCGTTAGGGAATAGGATATTTCTCATGCTAACAAGGTGGTAACCCAGGTTGCAAAGCTCAGAATCTATCCCCTTCCTCCTTCGTCATGAATATGTAAGGCAATAGGGCACCGGTTCCCTGTCTTGGATCACATACGCACACATATATATGACACTGCAAGCCCCGTTCCACCCAAGCATGCCTCTCCATGGGGTGGCAAGGCTCTGGGGGGACTCTGTCCATCCTGCCAGCCATATGCTTGAGAACCTCTGCTTAGAATCTACATTGTATGTCACTTGTAATGTTTATCCTTGCTCCTTACTCCACAGATGAATGAAAACAAGATTAAAAAAACCAAAAAGATAAAATGTTACATAAGTAAATATACAGCTTAAAAAATCAATTACACAAGTCCAAAAATGGGAAACACCCATGAGCGTAATGGACTCAGAATGAGCGAGGGAAGTGATCTGGTGGTTGATAAGCCTGTGAGGTCTGTGGCTTCATTAGCAGATGTAGCGTCCGGATTTCAGGAGAGGACATTTTGCCCATCTTGCCAGCCCACCTCTGGACCACTGTGCTTAGTGCTGCCCACACTAGGCCCAGGGAGAGGCACGGCTGACAGCTGCTGCTGATGTACAGACAGAGTACTTACAAGACTACTGGAGCAACCAAGAGAACCCAACTGGAGCAGACTAATTGGTTGAGGCTACAGATTTAGAGTCAAGTTGGCCTAGGCCTATGTCTAGGATTCTAAAGCAGAAGGGAGGGTCAAGAGAAACAGAGAATGGATCTGGATGACTGCAAGAGAATCAGGTGGAGAAGCCAAAGCATATCATACTGAGGTGGACAGAAGCAGGGGTTGGGAGCTAAGTCAATCACTGAGGAGGGAGGCAAATGAGGGATGAAGTAAAGGAAGAGCAGGAAAGGCTGTTTGCTTTGAGGAAGCTCCAGTACCACTATCTACCTTATTTAAGAAACTATTCTTTTCATTTCCCCCTTCTCCCCCCCACCCCCCACTCCAGTTCAAGCCGTTGTTTCTCAGTCTAGTTTTGTAGGACACATCTCCCTGGGCCCATGCTGGTACTATGAGCCTTGAGCTCCCCCCCACCCCCCTTTCCGCTGAGGCTGCAGGCCGCTCACGATGGCTGCGGGCCACTCACGACAGCACACAGTAGCCCACGGCAGAACACAGCAGCCCCCTGCAGCTCATGGAAGCTCACAGCAGCTCACGGCAGCTCATGGAAGCTCACGGCAGCTCATGGAAGCTCACGGCAGCTCACGGCAGCTCATAGCAGCTCACGCCAACCTCCAGCTGCTCATGGCAGTCCAGCTCCAGGGGAGCTGTTGTTCATAATCTGAGCTGTAGAGGGCGCAGCTCACTGGCCCATGTGGAAATTGAATTGGCGACCTTGGCATTAGGAGCTCGGCGCTCCAACTTCCTGAGCCACCTGGCCGGCCCAAACTATTTATTATTTAAAAAATATATAATAATAATCAAATGAATGCATGGGTACATTTTTAAAAATTCAATAGTATCACTAAGTCTATAATGAAAAACTTGCAATCCTTTTTCCAATTCTCTTCTCTGTTTCTTCTGTTTTTCCCCACCTCCTTTTTTCAAAATGCAGGATTTTACTGCTGTTTCTCAGTTTTTCAGTTTTATTTTTTTGGATCCTATATGGAAGATGAGAACTGTGTTCTCTTTTACCAACCTTTCCTGCACTCCTGGCACCCAATATACTCACACAATTACTTCTTCCCATCCTCTCATTACAGTACTGTCAGCTTGTGGGTGAAATAAATGTTCAGTGTTTATGAGGTCATGGAAATGTAATTCACTGCTGATCTAGGTGATACAATAAAACTTTTATTTTTTGGATAACTTTGTGTTTTTGCCTGATGTTAATAGTTGCCTCAATGTTTGTTTGCTTGCTTGCTTAGTTTTCCATGTACCTTTCACAAGTTCACTTCAAATTCTCTGGCAGAATAATAAAAATCACCTCAATATGTGCAAACCTGATTCCTTCCTTCATTGAATTGTCTTGGCATCCTTGCTGAAGATCAATTGACCATAAAAGTGAGGGTTTGTTTCTAGACTCTTAATTCTATTCCATTGATCTATATTTCAATCTTTATGCCAGTACTACCTCATGTTCATTACTGTGTCTTTGTAATAGGTTTTTAATTGGGAAGTATAAGTCCTCCAATTCACTCCTCTTTTTCAATATTGTTTTGGCAATTCTGGATGACTTTAATTCTTTTTCGTGACTAGCTGACCTGGCAAGAGCCTCCAGTAGAATGTTGAATAGAAGGGATGGGAGCAGACTTCCTTGTGTTGTTCTTTATCTTAGGGGGAAAGCATCCAGTCTTACACTGTTAAATATGTTAGCTGTGGGTTTTTATACATGTCTTTATCAGATTAAGGAACTTCCCTACTATTCCTAAATTGTTGAATATTTTTATCATGAAAGAATGTTGGATTTGTCAAATGCTTTTTCTTTGTCTATTAAGATGATTATGTGGTTTTTATCCTTTATTCTTTTAATATGCTATATTACGTTGATTGATTTTAGTGGGTTAAACTAACCTTGCATTCCTGGGACAAATTTCATTTTGTCACAGTGTATAATCCTCTTTATATGTTGCTGAATTTGATTTGCTAGAATTTATTCAGCTTTTTTTTGCATTTCTAGTTATAACAGATATTGGTTTTCGTATCAGAGTGGTACTGGTCTGATAGAATGATTTGGGAAGTATGCTTTATGTATTCTTATACTTGTTTAATAATTTGGTTGGGTTGAAATGAATTCTCCTTTAGCACAGGGGATAGCAAACTTTTATTAAAAGACAGATAGAAAATATTTTAGGTTTTAGAGGCCACACATGGCCTTGTCACATATTCGTTTTTGTTTTACTTTTATGGTTTTCTTTTAATAACTTTTTAAACCTTTAAAAACCATTCTTTCTCAGCTCAAGGGCCATAGAAAAATAGGCTATGGCCTGGATTTGGCCCACAGGCCATAGCTGGCCAATTTCTGCTTAAAAATTTTGAAGGCATTACTCCATTCTTGTTTAGTCTCTTTCCTCATCCTTTACCTGTCAACTTTGTTGTTGTTTTGCTTTTTTTTTCTCTGAAAGCTTTTATATCCTTCTATTTATCTCAGATTTCTGGAATTTTCTGAAGGATATATTCTGATGTAGGTCTTTTTTATTCATTATGCTAAGAAATCTGTCAAATGAAAACTGTAAACATGGAAATACATATCCCTTTAGTTTTGAAAAAGTTTTTTTAGTACTATTTATTTGCTACTTTCCCCCTCGTTTTGCTGTTTTCTCCTTCCTGAACTCCTGTTATTCATGAGTTTATCTTCTAGTTTTCTTAGTTCTACTCTATTGTTCCCTTCTGTCTCCCCTTCCCCACATCATTTGTCTTTTTATTCTGACTCCTGGGAGATTTTCTCAACTTAATTTGTCAACATTTTTTAATTTTGAAACTTCTGCCATATATATAATTTTATATTTACAAGAACTCTTTCTTATTTCCTGAATAAGATATATGTATGTATATGTGTGTGTGTGTGTGTGTGTGTGTGTACACACATATGCGCGTGCACAAGGTGTGACAAGTTTGCAAACTTGTTGCAAAGATGTTGTTAACCTTTTTTGATATCAGAGGGATTTTCATTATGTGTTTGTACCAACTGGAAAACAGTTAACTATGTTTACTATTTGGAAGTGCTAAAATGGCTGCGTGAAAAAGTTAGATGACCTGAATTTTTCACCAACAGTTTATGGCTCTTGCATAACAACAATGCACCAGCTCACACGGCACTCTGTGTGAGGGAGTTTTTAGCCAATAAACAAATAACTGTATTGGAACACCCTCCCTACTCACCTGATCTGGCCCTCAATGATTTCTTTCTTTACCCGAAAATAAAGGAAATATTGAAAAGAAGACATTTTGATGACATTCAGGACATCAAGGGTAATACGAAGGCAGCTCTGATAGCCATTCCAGAAAAAGAGTTCCAAAATTGCTTTGAAGGGTGGACTAAGTGCTGGTGTCAGTGCATAGCTTCCCAAGGGGAGTTTTTTGAGGTGACTGTAGTGATATTCAGCAATGAGGAATGTAGCACTTTTTCTAGGATGAGTTCGTGAACTTAATTTTCATACCTCATATATGTATTTCCAAGAGCTCTATCTTATTCTGTGAATGTTGTTTTTTATAGAATCCTGTTCTTATTTCATGGATGTAATATATTTCCCTATATCTCAAAAGCTATTTAAAAAATTTTAAAGTTTTCTTTTGCATTTTTCATTGTGTTTTCTCATTATTCTCTTTTTTCTTGCTGTTTTTTCTTTGGGGCAGACTTGTCTACATGTTATCCTCCTGTTTGTTGATCCTTGATTGTCCATTCAAATCTAAGAGTCAGAGACTTAAAATCTGATTCAAAATTCAGCGAGGCTTGTCAACTAGAGGGCTTCACTGGTGATGGGGCAGGGAGGGGGCGGACAGGAGGTTGGGAAGAGAGAAATAAATGTAAATTTCTTTATTTTTTTCTCTTTTCCACCATGATCATTCTTTAATCTCCTGCCTAGGGGTGGTAGGTAAGTGTAGGATTGCCTACCAATATTCTGGGAAGCAAGTAAGGGGAAAGGAGGACTGCAGTGTGGGGATTCATAATTTCAGGATGTAGACTTTGGTTTAGTCGCCCTTTGTTGACACTTGGTCCATCTGTATTGGTACTCCAGGTACAGAGCCCCTCTTGTTCAATCTCTTGAGAGAATAAACCTCCCCTCTTTTGCTAGGGTGGGATTGGGTTATGTACATAGTTCCAGGGGTGGGGGATTGGATTTTCAACTAATCCTCCTATTTCAGCCTCACCTCACAACTCCTGCTTCAGAAATACCAGATGCTACCAATTCCAAAACTTTTGCAAAGGTCTGGGTGCTTGCTAATTGGCTTCTTCTTATTGGCTTTTTTAAAGTTCACTTTTCCTAGTCTGCTAAATTAGTTATCATTTGCACACCAGCATTTCAGCTTCTAAGTCTTTTTAAACATTTCTTTTATCTTTGACTCTTATCCTCTTTGAACTTGAGGGATTATGACTTTAAATTATTTTACTCTAACTTCAGTGAAATGTTGGAAAGAAGCTCAGATATGTATGTGTATAAATCTGTCGTGTTTTAATGGAAATTATTACCTCCTTTTTAAAGATGATTCCACATATTTTAGCAGTATCTTCACTGAGGTGCAGTTACTCCCTCCCTGTCACATCCTGTGAACAATTGGGGCCCCTGCTGCTGATTCTTACAGGTTCTGGATCCCCAACAAAAGAATTATCAAATTAATAATCTAAGTTCTCACCTTGAAAACCTAGGAAACAGAAGCAAAGAAAAACAAAACAAACAAACAAACAAAAACAAACCCCAAAGCAAGTAGGAGGAAGGAAATAACAAAGAACAATGGAAACTAATAAAATTGAAACCAGTAAAACAATGGAGAAAACCATTAATCTGCTTCTTTGAAAAAATCAGTAAAATTGACAAACCGCTAGTAAGACTGACAAAGTAAAAAGAGAGGACACAAATTACCAATATCAGGAGTGAAGCAGGGGATAACACTAAAAACCCTGCAGACACCAAAAAGACAATAAGGGAATGCCACAAACAACTCTATACACATATGTTTGACAACTTAGATAAAATGGACTACTTCCTGGAAAAAACAAACTACCACAATTCACTCAATATGAAATAGATAATTTGAATAGCTCTGTAACTATTAGGGAAATTGAATTCATAATTAAAACATTCCCCCCAAAGAAATCTTCAGGCTCTATATCCTTGTTGATTTTTTGTCTAATTGTTCTATCAATTCTTGAGAGAGGGATGTTGACGTCTTCAGCTATAACTGTGGTCTGACTATTTCTCCCCTGAGTTCTATCAGGTTTTGCTTTGCATATTTTGCAGCTTTGTTGTTTTGCATGTACACATTTAGAATTGCTATGTCTTCTTAATATACTGAGCTTTTTATCATTATATTAATGCCCCTTTTTGTCTCTGGTAATTTTATCTGAAATTAATATAACCACATCTGATTTTCTTTGATTGTTTGCATGATATATTTTTGCCGGTCTTTCTACTTTCAGTCTGACTATATCATTCTATTTGATAGAATATAGTTGGTAATGTTTTTAAAGTCACTCTGCCTGTCTCTTTCTTTTAATAGGTATATTTAGATGATTTATATTAAATGTAATTATTGATACATTAGGACTTAAGTCTGCCATTTTATTTCTGTTTCCGTTTTGGCTCCTCTGTTTTTCGTTTCTCTGTTTTCTTTTCCTGAATTCCTGTGGACTACTCAAACACTTATTAGGATACCATTTTGATTTATCAATAGTGTTCTTGAGTATATCCCTCTGTATAGCATTTTCAGTGGTTAATCTAGGCATTACATTATATATAATAACTTACCATAGTCTACTGGTGTCATCATTTTATCAGTTTGAGTATAGTATATGAGGTTTGACAATTAAGTTTGCAAACTCATCCTAGAAAAAGCGTTACATACCTCATTCCTGAATATCACTATAGTCACCTTCAAAGTACTCCCCTTGGGAAGCTATGCACCGATTCCAGTGCCTAGTCCACCCTTCAAAGTAATTTTGGAACTCTTTCTGGAATGGCCATCAGAGCTGTCTTCATATTACTTTGATGTCCTGAATATCATCAAAACGTCTTCTTTTCGATATTTCCTTTATCTTTGGGTAAAGAAAGAAGTCATTGAGGACCACATCAGGTGAGTAGGGAGAATGTCCTCCAATACAATTATTTGTTTACTGGCTTAAAACTCCCTCACCAACAGTGCCATGTGAGCTGGTGCATTGCCATGATGCAAGAGCCATGAACTGCTGGTGAAAATTTCAGGTCGTCTAACTTTTTCACACAGTCTTTTTCAGCACTTCCAAATAATAAACTTAGTTAACTGTTTGTCCAATTGATACAAATTCATAATGAATAATCCCTCTGATATCAAAAAAGGTTAATAACATCATTGTAACAAGTTCACAAATTTGACTGTCAGACCTCATAGAAATCTCAGTATTATTTATGTCCCTTTACTCTCCCTATTTGCAATATAATTTTCTTATATATTTTTATACAAACATTTAGAACCACATCAGATGATGTTACAAGTTTTTCTTCAACTGTCAAATATAATTTAGAAAACTTAAGGAGGAACACATTATGTCAATCAATATTTTTACTCTTTATATTTTCCTTTTTTCCTCTTGATGTTCCTGGATTTCATCTTTATTATTTCCTTTCTGTTTCAAATATTTCCATTAGCCATTCTCTTAGGGCAGATCTAATAGTGACAAAGTCTTAGTTTTCCTTCTTCTGAGAATGTCTTAACTTCCCTTCATTCCTGGCGGATATTTTCATTGGGAATAGGATTCTAGATCGGCAATTCTTTTCTTTCAGTACTTGAAAAATATTGTGCTATTTCCCACTGGCCTCCATAGCTTCTAATAAGAAATCTGCTGTCATTCAAATTTCTTTTCTCCTATAAATAGTGCCTTTTTTTCCCTCTGAACTGTATCACGACTTTTGTTTATCTCTTTAGTTTTCAGAAGTTTAGTTATGATGTGTTTTGGCATGAATTTCTTTTAACTTATCTTGTTTGGGGTTTTCTCTGATTCTTGAATCTGTGGGTTTATGTGTCTTGTTAAATTTGGGGAGTTTTCAATCACTATTTCTTCAACTACTTTTTAAGCCTTACCTTCTTTCTTTTCTCCTTCTGGAACTTTGATGACATGGGTGTTACAACTTTTGTTATAGTCCCACAGATCCATGAGAAAATCTGTTTATTTTTTTCAGCTTATTTTCTCTGTTATTTAGATTTGGTCATCGCTATTGTTATATCTTCAAGTTCACTGATCCTTTTGTCTGTCTCCTCCATTCTGCTGTTAAGCCCATCCACTGAGCTTTTTATTTTGAGTACAAATTGTATTGAGTTATAAAATTTCCATTTGGTTCTCCTTTATATCTTCTATTTCTTTGCTGAGACTTCTTTTTAACTTCTTCCAACCATATTCATAATTTCTTGTTGAAGCATTTCATCATGGCTGCTTTAAAATCTCAGATAATTGTAACATCTTTGTCATCTTGGTGTTGACATCTATTGATTATCTTTTTTTTTTCATTCAATTTGAGATCTTCCTCGTTCTTGGTATGACAATTTTTTTTATTGAAACCTGGACATTTTTATGTTATGTTATGAGACTCCAGACTTTATTTATTTTATTTTATTTTTAACTTATTTTTGTTAGTTTCAGGTGTACAACACAATGTAATAGTCAGACATTTATCATTTATATCCCTCACACAGTGATAACCCCCCACCCCCATCTACTACCTCTGTGACATCACATACAGCCATTACATTTCCACTGTCTCTATTCCTAATGCTGTACTCCACTTCTTGTAAATTATATATATATTTATATTTATATATATTTATTATATATATTTATTGTAATTGACATTCATTATTGTTCAGCTTCAGCTTCAGGTGTACAGTGCAGTGATCAGGCATCTACATCATCCCTGAGGTGGTCTCCCTAATGAGACAAGTGTCCATCGGATACCCTACAAAATCTTTACAACATTATTGATTACATTCCCCAAATTGACTTTCATATCCCCTGGCAATCTTGTGGTTACCGATTGTGCTTTCTAATCCCCTCATCATCCCTTTTATCCCCAACCCTCCCTCCCATCTAGTAACCCTTAGTTTTTTCTCTATGTCTCTGAGACTGTTTCTGATTAGTTTATTCATTTATTCTTTTCTTTAGATTCCACATATAAGTGAGATCATATGGTATTTGTCTCTCTCTGACTTATTTCACTTAGCATAATGTTCTCTAGGTCCATCCACATTGTTGCAAATGGTAAGATTTCATTCTTCTTTATGGCTGTATAATACTCTATTGTATAAATGTTTCCACAGTTTCTTAATCCAGTCATCTACTGATGGTCATTTCGGTTGTTTCCATGTCTTGGCTATTGTGTACAGTGCTGCAATAAACATACGGTTGCACAAAGTTTTTCAAATTAGAGTTTTGGATTTCTCCGGATAGATACCTAGGAGTTGAATTGCTGGGTCATAAGGCAGTTCCATTTTCAGATTTTTGAGATACCTCCATACTGTTTTCCATAGTGGCTGCACCAATTTGCAATCCCACCAATAGTACATAAAGGTTCCCTTTCCTCCACATCCTCTCCATCACTTGTTGTTTGTTGATTTATTGATGATAGCCATTCTGACTAGGGTGAGATGGTGTCTCATTGTGGTTTTTATTTGCATTTCTCTAATGATTAGTGAGGTTGAGCATTTTTTCATATGTCTGTTTGCCATCTGTAAGTCCTCTTTAGAAAAAAGTCTCTTCATTTCTCCAAGGAGGACATACAAATGGCAAATAGACATATGAAAAAATGCTCAACATCACTAATCATCAGAGAAATGCAAATAAAAACCACAATGAGATATCACCTCACCCCTGTCAGAATGGCTATCATCAACAAGACAAATAGTAACAAGTATTAAAGAGGCTGTGGAGAAAAAGGAACCCTCATACACTGTTGGTGGGAATGCAGATTGGTACAGACGCTATGGAAGGCAGTGTGAAGGTTCCTCAAAAAATTACAAATAGAATTACCATATGACCCAGCAATCCCTCTCCTGGGTATCTACCCAAAAAATCTGAAAACACTTATCCATAAAGACACATGTGCTCCAATGTTCATTGCAGCTTAATTTACGGTATCCAAGTCATGAAAGCAACCAAAATGTTCTTCGATAGATGAATGGATAAAGAAGTTGTGGTATATATACACAATGCAATACTATTCGGCGGTAAGAAAAGATGATATAGGACCATTTGTGACAACATGGATGGATCTTGAGATTATAATGCTAAGCAAAATAAGTCAGACAGGAAAAGCAGAACCCTATGATTTCACTGATATGTGGTATATAAACCAAAAAGAACAAAAGAATAAGACAAATAAATGAGAAACAAAAACTCATAGACACAGACAATAGTTTAGTGGACACCAGAGGGTAAGGGGGGAAGGGGTGGTAGATGAGGGTAAAGGGGATCAAGTATATGATGATGGAAGGAGAACTGACTCTGGGTGGTGAACACACAATGGGATTTATAGATGATGTAATACAGAATTGTACACCTGAAATCTGTGTAACTTTACTAACAATTGTCACCCCAATAAACTTTAATTAAAAAAAAAAAGAATGGTCATATGAGATAAGGATTAGACTTACTTCTCATGGATTTAGAGAGCAGAGCTGTCCAATCAGAAATCAGAAACCATGCATCAGAGATACTATGAAACAGGTCTCTAAAGGCATGGTCCGTGGACCACCTGCATGAGAATGTTGACCACGTCTGTTAGAAATGCAAATACTGAGCTGATTGTATGTATACCCCCACCTCCCCAATTAACCACTGCTACAAAGAAAAAATGGGAAAAATTTTATAACCTGTTGAAGCTCCTCAAACTGAGACTATGATACTCCTGTGGGAATTGCCACAGTCACCCCACATGGGTGACTTTCCATGCTGCTCTTTCAGTTTCTGGTAAAACTAGCCTGGTCAGCAAGGCCAACCTAGTCCTTGCTTATGGGAACAAGCCATGAGCCTTGGGTGTCAGGGTGCTTCCTCCAGGGGAAGGACAATTGGGGGAAGAGAGGGAGAGGGCTGACCTAGTCAGAAGTGGCAGACAGTAGGAGACTAATGGGATTCATACTTGACATTCATTAGCTAAGGATTCTGGAACCTTGCCAGCCCGCTCCAACAAATGGCCCCAAATGCCCTCTTAATAGTATTAAGTGAAATTACAAATCAGAGATGCTGGCTGATCAATCTCCTTGGGGTTTCTCTGCAGACACTGTTCAGTGGGGGTGGGGATGATCCTTCAGTGGGGCTGCTGCTGCTTCTCTGCCAGCAGCTGCAGCTCTTAGTCCACTTCATCAGCTCCTCTCTCCTCTGGTCTTCAGGAAAGGAGACTGTCTGGCGCAGGTCGGGTCAAGGTCAAAGCTTATTCCTCATCCCATCCCACGCACCTCACCCCATAGCATAAAGTCACCTTTCAAAGAGGAGCAAGGTGCAAAATGCTCTGTCCCAGCAATTTCCATGGATACAAAATTTATTTATTTATTTATTTATTTATTTATTTTAAATTATAGTTGACATACACTATTACATTAGCTTCAGGTATACAGCATAGTGACTAGACATACATATACCTCACAAAGTTATCACCCTAATAAGACTAGTACCCACCTGGCATTGGATTTATTATAATATTATTGACTATATTCCCTGTGTTGTACTTTATATCCCCATGACTATTTTTATAACTGGCAATTTGTACTTCTTAACCCCTTTCACTTTTTTTGCCCATCCCCCTTCCATCCAGCAATCATCAGTTTGTTCTCAGTATCTATGAGTTTGTTTCTGTTTTGTTTGTTCATTTATTTTGTATTTTCAGATTCCACATATAAGTGAGATCATATGGTATTTGTCTTTCTCTGTCTGACTTATTTCACTTAGCATAATACTCTCTAGATCCATCCATGTGGTCGCAAATGTTAAAATTTCATTCTTTTAATGGCTGAGTAATATTCCATTGTGTATATGCACCACTTCTGCTTTCTCCATTCATCTATTGATGGACACGTAGGTTGCGTCCATATCTTGACTGTTGTAAATAATGCCGCAATGAACATAAGGGTGCATATAAGTTTTTGAATTAGTGTTTTGGATTTCTTTGGATAAATATCCAGAAGTGGAATTGCTGGGTCATATGGTAGTTGTATTTTTAATTTTTTTAGGAACTATTTTTCCATGGCCACAAAATTTAGGTTGGAGTGATGTCTTGGGCAGAAAAGACATTTTGGAATTGTGCCAGTAGGGACTTTCTTTTTCTCAACGTAGTCTGAGAATAGGTTGCTTGAGAATCTCAGAGGCGCTTTTTCCTCTCGGCTGTCGACATGCCATCCAGACTGAGGAAAACCCGGAAACTTCGGGGCCACATGAGCCACGGCCACAGCCGCACCGGCAAGCACCGGAAGCACCCAGGAGGCCGCGGTAATGCTGGTGGCTTGAATCACCACAGGATCAACTTTGACAAATATCATCCAGGTTACTTTGGGAAAGTTGGTATGAGGCATTACCATTTAAAGAGGAACCAGAGCTTCTCCCCAACTGTCAACCTTGATAAACTGTGGACCTTGGTCAGTGAGCAGACACGGGTAAATGCTGCCAAAAACAAGACTGGAGCTGCTCCTATCATTGATGTGGTGCGATAGGGCTACTACAAAGTTCTGGGGAAGGGAAAGCTCCCAAAGCAGCCTGTCATCGTGAAGGCCAAATTCTTCAGCAGAAGAGCTGAAGAGAAGATTAAGGGTGTTGGAGGGGCCTGTGTCCTGGTAGCTTAAAACCACACAGGAAGTTCATTAAAACTCCAATGTTTTTCTCTTCAAAAAAAAAAAAAAGAATCTCAGAGGCTTCAGATTGAGAAGAGGGAGCCCTCATTCGTTGGGTACCACTTCTTCTCCCAAGGCCAGGCTCTGGGGCATGGAACCTACTCTGAAACCTATTTGGGGCTTAGAGACTTAGAGATTTGGTGACTTGAGTTACTTCCCCTCTCTTTCAGCATGTACTTTATCACAACTCTTGTCTCTGCCTGATTGAAAGTTCTTGGATTCTCCAGCAGACGCCATGCTGCCTCATCAGATCACTTGCTTGCATTCTCCACAGCCTTGGCCTAGCCAATGGGGTTTAATGGTGATCCATCTTCCCCTGCTTCTCACGACAAGCCTTGATTACCTAGTCACCCACACCCTTCCTTTCTCTTAGGAAGAGGGATGGAAAAGATAAGCAAGCCTGGTCGGAAAGTGAGAGCAGATGATTAAGCAGTGTGGGCTCCTGTGGAATGGCTGAAACCCCAAGGGACCCAGAGATCGTGGGCCAGATGGGGAGCACCTTAGGTCCCAGGATTCTTCAGTGTCGGCAGCAACCATTAACTCTGCCTGTCAGGATCTCATTGGCTAGACCTTGTCTCCTGCCAGGATGAGAGTCTTTGCCCCTCACTGAGACCAATCAGCAGCACAGTCAGCAGCAGAATGGGCCCAAAGCAATTTCTTTATGACATTTCCAAGGGAGGGTGGGATTTAACACAGTGTTCATTTCTATGGGCTCCCTGAGGGTCAGATGGCACCTGAACCTACTACTAGCCAGCACCTCAAAGGTGGGTGTGGATGGTGAGCGTGTGTGTGTGTGTGTGTGTGTGTGTATGTGTGTGTGTGTGTTTGTGTAGGCCTGCTGAGGCTTCCCACAGTTTTGCATGCGTGAGTAAGCACAGGTGTTTCCAGGTACCCATTGAATAATTTTGTCTATGTACATCAAAATGGGAAATCAATTCTGATAATTACCCTAATTCTGCAATACTAATATGCCATTGATTATAAGATGCACCATTGATTTAACAACTACTTAAAAAAAACCTTTACAATAAACACGTATATCTATTTTAAGACATATTTCTATTTCAGAAATGTTAAAATGTGTGTAGGGGAAGGGGGAGATGCATATTATAATTAAGAGAAAACAGTAATTGGGAGAAGATAGTCAAAGCAATTGCCTGATTGAATTCACCAGCAAATGCAGTCAGTATGATTTATTGGTCTGTACTGTGAGAGAACCTTTATAGATGAAAGAGTTTTGTGGCAGTGGGCACCCTAACCAATGACTCAACCACCTTGATTTCAATTATCGTGCCCCACTCCTTGCCAGTCTCAAGGGCCTTGCCTTCCCAAAGTGCATCTCCTCATATTCATTGCCATGTGAGGTATCTGATTGCAACTAGGTGATTCCCAGAATTACAGACAAGAAGGTGTCCTCATCTCCTTTCATCTGGCACTGTCTTTTGAGCTCAGTTTCTCCCTACAGCTCCCCAGGGATTCAGATTTCCCTTGTCTGGTGTCACCATCATGAAAGGCTCATAACTCTATATCCAAAAGGGTTGCGCATTCTCCTTTTACCCATTGTCAGGTGAGGACTGAGTGATGCCGTTATCATTGCCTGTCACCTTCTCTCCCAGTATACTCCTAAGCCTACAGCCAAGCTGTCCGTCACTGTCTCGCCAGCACCCCAGCCTTCCTCCTGACTCAAGCCTTTGCTATATTGTTCCCTTAACCTGGGAGGGCCTGGGATGCCCAGGATCAACTGTCCAATCTACTGCTTTGAAGAGGGAATGGTGCGCTTTAAACACACACGGGTTTGAGCGATGGCCCTAATGACAAGACAGCAGGACACCTGGAAGGTCTGAGGTCTGAGGTGGGAAGTGGTGGGGGGAAAAAAAAACGCCTTTGAGAAAACAAAAATCAGAAAATTTTGATCCATACTGGAGAGTGGGAGGAGGTGCCTAGAGGCTGAATAAACAGGGAGAACGGGATGGTCCAGGGAAAAGACAGTCAAGAACAGACTTAAGAGGGAGAGCATCTTTACAAAGTGCTAGAGAAGAATCCCGCTAGGAAGAAGGCAGGGATGATTTCAGGACTCCCTTATACATCTTCCCCAGATCTCTAAACCTGGGTTTTCTATCTTTCATTCAGTGGTTCTCAACCTGGGCGGTATAGTTCTTCCTGGCCTAGGGGTGTTTGGAAATGTCTGGGGGAGTTTTCATTGTCACAATGATTGGGACTCTACTACCATTTAGCAGATTGGGCCAGGAATGTTAAGAATCCTGAAGTTCTAGGGATAGTATTGCACATGAACGAATGAATCACCTGTCCCAAACACCAAGAGACCCCGACTGAGAAACGCTAGTCCCTGCACTACCTCAACTGGACTCTCGGGGCTAGCCTCGGTTTGCCCTGACTCTCCCATTCCCTAGTAGACCAAGTCTGATTTTAATTTTCTTAAGAAACTAAGATAGATGGGGAGTTACAAAAGAAAGCAAAAAAGCATAAAAACAGATGAGCACCAACAGACTTTTGAGTCTAAGGAAGATCAAGTCTATTCAGTCTAGTCACAGAAGCACTCTTTTTTTTTTTTTAACTTACAGTTTTTCTGTGATTGAAGCAATTGACTTGGTGCACAGACCTCATTTCTCTCCTTACTCTAAGGAAATCACAACCGGTCATAGTTCAGACTGGTCCAGATGCTGTCCTGTTTAAGCTTTCCAGAGGCCAATTCCCAGATCTTTCTCTAGGTGAGACCCAGAAGAATCACGGGCTCAAATCCACTCGTCTCAAGCTGCCCTGGCCTTCTGGGCTCTTCCCAATCTCTGGTTCATCACACTATTCCCAAGCATCAGATCTGTCTGAGCAAGGTGTGGTCTTCCCTTTTGCCCCTCAGGGTAAGGATACTGCTAGCAGCTATAAAGGAATGCTCATAAATTCTCATGGTTTAACACAATAAAAGTGTATTTCTCACTCACCTAAAATCTAAAACAAGTATTCCTGATTGGCAGCAACTCTCCTCCAAGCGTTAATTTGAAACCTAAGCTCCTTCCATCTGGTGGAGCCTCCATCTTTGATGTGTAGTTTCTAAGGTCAATATGTGCTTGTCTTCATTATGCCAGCAGAAGAAGAAAGACCGCGGAGGGATTGTCCGTGGGTGGTCTTCATGGGCCAGACGTGTATTGCCACACATTACTTCTGCTTATATTCTATCGGCAGGAGCAGACACATGGCCTCACCCAGCTGGAAAAGAAACTGTGAAATGTACAGGAAAACAAAGAATTGGGTTTGATGACCAGCCAGCAGTATCTGCTTAAATCCCTCCTTGTATGGAATTTAAAAGTCCTACTGTCATTTTTATCTACCAGTTTTGGCTGGTATACAGCAATTTTCTGGTTAAGAAGAAATGGCTTTTTCTTCAAAAAGTAAAACATAGAATTATCATATGACCCCACAATTCTACTCCTAGGTATATACCCCAAAGAATTCAAAACAGTACTCAAACAAATACTTACACATGTATATTCATAGTAGTACTATTTGCAATAGCCAACAAGTGGAAATAACCAAAATGTCCATCAATAGAATGAATGGATAAACAAATTGTGGTACATACATATACAATAGGGTATTATTCAGCTATAAAAAGGAATGAAGTGCTCATGCATGTTACAATGTGGAGGAACTTCAAAAACATTATGCTGAGTAAAACAAACAGACACAAAAAGTCACATATTGCATGACTCCATTGATGTACAACGTCCAGCTAAGGACATCCAGAGACAGAAAGCGGACTAGTTGTTGCCAGGAACTAGAGGAAGGGCAGAGTGGAGAGTGACTGCTTGTGTGGACAGGGTCTCCTTTGGAGGTGAAGAAAATGTTTTGGAAGTTGACAGAGGTGGTGTTTGCACAACATTGTGAATGTACTAAATGCCACTGAATTGTTGACTTTTAAATGGTTAATGTTATGTTATGTGGATTTCACCTCATTAAAATTTTTATGGTTCTAAAAAAAAAAAGAATAAGTGGATGGGCTTAAAAACTTTTGTTCCAATCTGGAACAAAGATGATTGACATACTCTGGACTTGATTATTTTTACTAGCATTTTTCAATAAATTTCCTTTTTAGATTATATCAGTCTAAGTCAGTCCTGATGTTTACAATCAGGAACCCTAAGAGATATAGAACTTGGATCTTAAGTGGTGGTGCAAAACAAATCTTCAGAGAAATGAGGCATTTGTAGTGTGCCTGGTTGGAGCTGAAGGCAGTGGATACACACGGCCAGGAATTCTAGCAGCCTGTGGTTCAAGTGGCAACACAGCTCCTTAAGTTATCACCAGTGGTCGCTGGAGTGAAGCATTCACAGCAGGCCAGGACCTGGAGCCTCTGTAGTAGGTGCTCTTCGCGCCTGCCCTCCTAATTTCAGGGCAGCTATGGGATGGTCCACACGCAAGCATGTGCCAGTGTCTGCTTTTCTACCTCAAGGCTTTCTCCAAAGTCACAGAAGAACACTCAGCCCATGATCAGTGCAGCCAGGCACCAAGTGTGGGAGAAATTAACATTCTTGAGGGCAAACATCAACCCAAAGGGGATGGGAGCCAGTGGATTTGTGTTCCTTTCCTTCCGAGGACAATTTAGAGGTTCCTTCTGCAATGTGCTTCTGAAGATGCCCAGTAGGTGTAAGCCCACCACATTTAACAGCTCAATCATGCATCCTTCGTTAATTTTTCTCCCTCTCCTGTCTCACTCTCCCTGCTCCCTCATCTGCTTCCTGATGGCAACCCAGATAAACTACCTGCACCCAAGTCTGAGTCTCCAGCTTGCTTATAGGAGAGTCCAAACTAAGATAGGGAACAGTATGAAGAAAAGAGGAATTTAAGGCCAGGAGGTGGGAGGGAAAATGGAATGAGTGAACGTACCATTGCTTCTGCCGGCACTGGAAGCTTAAGAAGAGAATGGAAAATTCAAAATCATAAATTTGAGCCCAAGGCATGGAAAGAAACCCAGGGACTTTCTATGACCTTAGTAAAAGGCTTTCTTTTTTTGTTTCTGTTTATTTTAAGAGGACATTTATTTATTTATTTTTTTAGACGTTTGTCATTTATATCCCTCACACTGTGTGAACCCCCCACCCCCGTCCACTATCCGTCTGACATCGCACAGAGCCATTACATTTCCACTGTCTCTATTCCTAATGATGTACTCCGCTTCTTGTAAGTATATACATACATATATACACATATATACATATATATATATATATATATATATATATATATATATATAAAATTACAGTTGGCATTCATTATTGTTCAGCCTCAGGTGTACAGTGCAGTGATCAGGCATCTACATCTTCCCTGAGGTGGTCTCCCACATGGGACACGTGTCCATCGGATACCCTACAAAATCTTTACAACATTATTGATTACGTTCCCCAAATTAATTTTCAAAACCCTGTGACCATCTTGTGGTTACCGACTGTTTTCTAATCCCCTCACCTTCCCCCTTATCCCCACCCCCCCTTCATCTAGCAACCCTCAGTTTTTCCTCTATGTCCCCACAACTGTTTCTGATTAGTTCATTCATTTATTCTTTTTTTTAGATTCCACATATAAGTGAGATCATATGGTATTTGTCTCTCTCTGTCTGACTTATTTCACTTAACATAGTGTTCTCTAGGTCCATCCATGTTGTTGCAAATGGTAAGATTTCTTTCTTCTTTATGGCTGCGTAATACTCCATTGTATAAATGTACCACAGTTTCTTAATCCAGTCATCTACTGATGGGCATTTCGGTTGTTTCCATATCTTGGCTATTGTGTATAGTGCTGCAATAAACATAGGAGTGCATAAAGATTTTTGAATTGGAGTTTTGGATTTCTCCGGATAGATACTTAGGAGTGGAATTACTGGATCATAGGGTAGTTCCATTTTCAGATTTTTGAGGTACCTCCATAATGTTTTTCATAGTGGCTGCACCAATCTGCAATCTCACCAACAGTGCACAAGCGTTCCCCTTTCTCCACATCTGTGACAGCACTTGTTGTTTGTTGATTTATAGATGATAGCCATTTTGACTGGGGTGAGATGGTATCTCATTGTGGTTTTTATTTGCATTTCTCTGATGGTTAGTGAGGTTGAGCATTTTTTCATATGTCTGTTTGCCATCTGTATGTCCTTTTTAGAAAAACATCTCTTCATATCCTCTGCCCATTTTTTAATTGGGTTGTTTGTTTTTTTGGAATTGAGTTGAGTGAGTTTTTTTACACATTTGTGATATTAACCCCTTATCAGATATATCATTGGCAAATATCTTTTCCCATTCAGTTAGATCCCTTTTTGTTTTATTGATGGTTTCCTTTGCTGTGAAAAAACTTTTAAGTTTGATGTAATCCCACATGTTTATTTTTTCTCTTACTTCCCTTGCGCGAGGGGATATATCAGTAAAACTCTTACTCCGGGTAATATCTGTGAAGTTTCTTCCTATATTTTCTTCTAGGAATTTTATGGTTTCAGATCTTACATTTAAGTCTTTAAGCCATTTTGAATTTATTTTTGTATATGGTGTAAGGAAGTGGTCCAGCTTCATTTTCTTGCGTGTGTCTGTCCAGGTTTCCCAACACCACTTATTAAACAGACTGTCTTTACCCCATCATACATTCTTGCTTCCAATGTCGTAGATTAAATGGCCATATAGGCATGGATTTATTTCTGGACTCTCTATTCTGTTCCATTGATCTATGTGTCTGTTTTTATGCCAGTACTGTGCTGTTTTGATTACCGTAACCTTGTAGTATAATTTGATGTCAGGTATCGTTATACCTACGACTTTGTTCTTATTTCTCAAGATTGCTGAGGCTATCTGGAGTCTTTTATGGTCCTATATAAATTTTAAGATTATATGTTCTATTTCTGTGAAAAACGTCGTTGGTAGTTTGATAGGAATTGCGTTGAATATGTATATTGCCTTAGGCAGTATGGACATTTTAACACTATTAATTCTTCCTATCCATGAACATGGAATGTGTTTCCATCTATTTGTAACTTCTTTCATTTCTTTCCTCAGTGTCTGATAATTTTCTGAGTACAGCTATTTTACTTCTTTGGTTAAATTTGTTCCCAGGTATTTTATAGTCTTTGGAGCAATTGTAAATGGAATTGTTTTTTAATTTCTCCTTCTGATATTTTATTATTTGTATATACAAATGCAACTGATTTCTGAATATTAATTTTGTATCCTGCTACTTTATTAAATTCATCTATCAGCTCTAATAGTTCCTTGGTGGGGTCTTTGGGGTTCTCTACATATAGTATCATGTCATCTGCATATAATGACAATTTTACTTCCTCCTTACCGGTTTGGATGCCTTTTATTTTTTTTTTCTTGTCTGATTGCCGTGACTAGAACTTCCAGCACTATGTTGAATAGAAGTGGAGAAAGTGGACAACCTTGCCTTGTTCGTGACCTTAAGGGGAATGGTTTTAGCTTTTCCCCATTGAGTATGATGTTAGCTGTGGGTTTGTCATATATGGCCTTTATTATGTTGAGATATGATCCCTCTATTCCCACTTTCTTAAGGGTTTTTATCATAAAAGGTTGCTGTATTTTATCAAATGCTTTTTCTGCATCTATTGATATGATCATGTGATTTTTATTTTTCATTTTGTTAATGTGGTGTATCACATTAATTGATTTGTGGATGTTGAACCACCCTTTCATACCAGGGATGAATCCCACTTGATCATGGTGTATGATCTTTTTAATGTATTGCTGAATTCCGTTCGCTAATATTTTGTTGAGGATTTTTGCATCTATGTTCATTAGAGATATCGGCTTGCAGTTTTCTTTTTTTGTAGTATCTGTGTCTGATTTTGGGATCAGGGTGATAGTGGCTTCATAAAAAGTGTTTGGGAGTCTTCCCTTCTTCTGGATTTTTTGGAAGAGCTTGAGGGGAATAAATGATAATTCTTTTTTGAACATTTTGTAAAATTCACCTGTAAAGCCATCTGGTCCAGGGCTTTTGTTTGTTGGGAGATTGTTGATTACTGATTCAATTTCCCTGGTAGTAATCAGTCTATTCAGGTTTGCTGTTTCTTCTTGAGTTAGTCTTGGAAGGTTATACACCTCTAGAAAATTGTCCATTTCTTCCAGATTATCAAATTTGTTGGCATATAGTTGCTCATAGTAATTTCTTAAAGGTTTTTGTATCTGCGGTGTCTGTTGTCACTTCTCCTCTTTCCTTTCTGATTTTATTAATTTGAGTCCTCTCTTCTTTTTAATGAGTCTGGCTAAAGGTTTGTCAATTTTGTTTATCTTCTCTAAGAACCAATTCTTGATTCGTTGATCTTTTGTATTGTTTTTCTGGTTTCTATTTCATTTATTTCCGCTCTGCTCTTTATTATCTCCTTCTTTGTGCTCCCTTTGGGCTTATTTTGCTGTTCATTCTCCAGATCCCTTAAGTGTGAAGATAAACTGTTGATTAGTGATTTTTTTTGTTTCTTTAGGTATGCCTGCAATGCTATGAATTTCCCTCTTAGGACTGCTTTCGTGGCATCCCATAGATTTTGGGTCGTCGTGTTTTCATTTTCGTTTGTCTCGAGAGATCTTTTGATTTCTTTCTTGATCTCCTGGTTGACCCATTCATTATTTAGTAACATGTTATTCAGCCTCCATGAATTGGTGTGTCTTCCAGTTTTTTTCCTGTAGTTTGTTTCTAATTTCATAGCACTGTGGTCAGAAAAGACAATTGGTATGATTTCAATTTTCTTAAATTTATCAAGACTTGTTTTGTGGCCTAACACATGGTCTATATTGGAAAATGTTCCATGCACACTTGAGAAGAACGTGTATTCTGCAGCTTTGGGGTGAAATGCTCTGAAAATATCGATTAAATCCAAGTGGTCCAATGTGTCATTTAAGGCTGTTGTTTCCATGTTGATTTTCTGTCTGGAAGACCTGTCCCTTGTTGTCAGAGGTGTGTTGAAGTCCCCTACTATGATAGTGTTACTGTTGATCTCTGTCTTTATGTCAGTCAATATCTGTTTTATATATTTAGGTGCTCCTATGTTGGGTGCATAGATATTTACTAGGGTTATGTCTTCTTGTTGGATCGATCCCTTTATTATTATGTAGTGCCCATCTTTGTCTTTTAATATGTTCTTCAATTTAAAGTCTATTTTGTCAGATATAAGTATTGCAATTTCAGCTTTTTTCTCATTTCCATTTGCATGAAATATCTCACTCCAACCCTTCACTTTCAGCCTGTGTGTCTTTTGATCTGAGGTGAGTCTCTTGTCTTGCTTTCAAGAATACAAGGGTCTTGCTTTCTTATCCACTCAGCCATCTTATGTCTCTTGATTGGAGCATTTAATCTGTTTACATTTAAAGTGATTATTGATAGGTACATAGTTATTGCCATTTTCACATTTGTAGTTAGATTGTTTTCATCTTTCTTCTATTTACAGAAGTCCTTTTAGTATTTCTTGCAATGCTGGCTTGGTGGTAATAAATTCCTTCAGTTTGTTGTAATAAATTCCTTTAGCTTATTCTTTTCCAGGAAGCTCTTTATCTCTCCATCAACTTTAAATGACAGCCTTGCTGGATAAAGCAATCTAGGTTGTAGGCCTTTGTTTTCCATCACTTTGAGTATCTCCTGCCACTCCCTCCTGGCCTTCAATGTTTCTGTAGAAAAGTCATTTGATAGTCTTATGGGAGTTCCCTTGTATGTAATCCTCTGTCTTTCTCTTGCTGCTTTTAGGATTCTCTTTTTGTCTTTAACCTTTGCCATTTTAACTGTAATGTGTCTTGGTGTGGACCTGTTTGGGTTTATCCTGGTTGGAACTCTCTGCACTTCCTGGGCTTGTATGTTGGTTTCCTTCATCAGATTAAGGAAGTTTTCAGACATTATCATGTCAAATATATTCTCAATCTCTTGCTTCTTCTCTTCACCTTCTGGTATTCCTATGATGCGCATGTTGTTGTGCTTGATGTTATCCCAGAGGTCTCTTAAACCATCTTCATTGTTTTTTATTCTTTTTTCTTTCTGTTATTCTGTTTGGGTGATCTCTGCTAACTTGTCTTCTAAGTCACTGATTCGATCCTCTCTTCATCTAACCTGCTGTTAATTCCTTCAAGTGAGTTCTTTATTTCAGTAATTATGTTCTTTTGTTCTAACTGGTTGTTCGTTATGATTTCTCTATCCTTCTTTATGTCATCTCTAAGCTCCTTAAACATTCTTATCATCAGTGTTCTGAACTCTGTCTCTGATGGGTTGGTTACCTCTGTTTCATTTGGTTCCATTTCTGGAGGTTTCTTCTGTTCTTTTATTTGGGACATGCTTCTTTATTTCCCCATTCTGGCTGACTCTCTGTGTTTGCTTCAGTGTATTAGGTAGATCCCCTAGAGTTCTTAGTTCTTGCTGGGTTATCTTATGTAGTATGTGTCCTTTATATTTAACTTGCACCACTTCCTACTTCTCCTCTGTGTGTGCTCCAAAGGTGACTCTTGTGTTGTGTATATTGTCCTGTTAAAGAAGATCTTTAATTGCTTTTCACTTGTGAGGAGGTGGGGTTAACTCTTAGGCTGACTAGTTGTGAGACTTGGCTCTGCCCACCACAGGGTGTTCTGCTGCGTGAAGGTTGACCACTTAAATGTGGTTTGACATCTATGGGCTCTTGTGCCTGTAGAGAATTCCATATGGGTGTGTCACTTGTAGGTCAAACCTGGTAGTACTCTGGTTTGGTCTAGAGTTGGCCTCTGGGTGTGTTGAATCTTGTGCCTCTTAAGCTGGGCCCTGGTGTAGGGCAATTTCAGAACAAAGCAAATCACCAAGCACAGCAACAAAAACAACAAAGAAAAAATCAAATACATTCACATGTAAAAACAACCGACAACCCCCACTCAACACAGGCAAAGATACCAAAGATATAAAGGCAAAACAAAACAAAACAAAACAAAAAGCAGCCAGTCTTGGCTTAAGCCCACCACGTAATCTCCAGGTTGTCCTCTGCTGTACCAAAGAGTCCTCTGCGTATTGTACAGGCAGATCTGGTCACCTGGTACCTGGAGTGACGTTGGAACTGCAGATTTAGATGCATGTGGCTGAGGGGTCTGGATGGTAGTTTCTACAAAGTCAGTGCAATTTCTTCTCTTGCCTGCACATATGCACACTGAGAGTAGCACCGCCAACCCTGTGTCCAGTTTCCCTGAGTCTTAGGGCACTTCTTCCGTGTGTGTGTGTGTTTGTGTGTGTGGCAGGTGAGGGATTTCTGAGCTGCTGAAAGGCGGGAGCTGCATCTGCCACTTACTGCTGATCCCTGGGAGTGCCTCTGCAGTTGTAATTATCCTGCCCTAGGCAGGCCAGAAAGGGTGGGGGCTGGGGATGTAGGGGTCTTCTCCTTCCCAGCCCAGCTGTGTCACACTCTTCCTGCAGACCATAAAAAGTTGTAGTTGGTGGTGGAGAAGTCTCTTCTCTCCTAGGCCAGCAAAAATCACACTCTTCCCAGCCTCTTCCCTGGGTCAGAGATGCACGCCGGTCTTCCCAGAGCCTGAGCACTAAGGCTACTCTTTAATTTGACACTACTCCTCAGTTCAGGGGCCAGCTTAAGTCTCTGGAAGGGAGGGTGGTGGACACGTATGGAGTTTGTGTCCTTTGTCTGGTCTAGGGCCCAACCTGAGGTCTCAGCTAAGGTTATTTCCTCAAATGCTGGATATGCTGCCCCCTCAGCGGGAGAGATCAGCTGTGGGATGTAGGGAAAGAGCCCACCTCCTGGTTCTGTGTTCTGTGTTCCGTCCTGGGATCCCCTGCGTCTCTGCAGCTGTAGATGCCAGCTGCGTTTCCACCGCCGCGGATGCAGACCGCCTTTCCACAGCTGCAGATGCGGGCCTTGTCTCCACTCCACTCCCTTCCCTCTTCCCCTGCTCGCCCATTTTGCCCACCTTCAAGTAATCCTTGCACGAGTCTCTTAGCTGTTCTGTGTGATGAGCAGAGAGTCCTTTGATGGTTTATAGATGTCCAGTTTGTGATGAGATCCGCAGAAGAACTCAAAAAGTGCACCCTGCTGCCACCATTCCTATGATGTCCTAAAAGGCTTTCTTATAGCTCACAGTTACAGGACTGAGATAGACAAAAACTGTCAAGTTTGATCCTAGATGGTCCAATTGCAAACTTAGTTAAAAATCATAGCTTGTCTACATTTCTAATGTGAAAGGTAGGGTGTTGGCTAGCAAAGATTGGGGCCCCAACAGTTGGGATGAGGATATATGGGAATATTTGGACTCAGAGTTCCCTGAAACTTTCACCCCCACCAAGCCTTTCATGCTAGAAACAGTAGCTGTTTCTGCCTTGTTTAGAAAGTCTATGTGGACCCACCTTATGGAGTTAACTTACAAGGGGAATAGTCACAGTCTTTGTTATCTACACACACACACACACACACACACAACACAGAGCTCAGTATGATGGGTGGTGGTGGTGGTTAATTACATAGTAAAATTCTGGAGGAAAAATGTGCACAGCAAAAGTATTGCATGACATTATGAATTTGAATCACCAAAAATCCGGGAAATTCATGTAAGAATAAATAGACCAAGGAGGAGAAGAATTAGATTGCCTGAATTTGAAGATTCTAGGTTGAATGTCTAGCCTAAGTCACTAAGTTCTATGTCTATGTTTGGTTGGTTGAAGCATGGATTCCACATTTGTTCCCACTAAATGGAGTTTGAGAAAACAGAAATTCCTTGGACATAGGGAAAGGATGTATAGAATTGGAAGGACAGAGATGCTGAAATGGATTTATGTGAGACCCACTCATTTGCTCTAAGAGGATCCAGAAGACATTTCTTTGCCTCATGGTCTTGAGAAATATGTATTTACTAAGATGTCTAAGGGGTCATGATTTGTGGCCCTGGAATAATGGTTAAGGCCAAAGGGTAGAATGGAAGATACTAAGTATCACACATTCTAAATCCAGAGTGGTCAACTCACCTCCATGCAGGGCATACTGAAGGATAGGTACCAGCACCACCAACACCTTCCCTGCTCCTACAGTGTGCGGTGATACCTGAAAGAGATCTGCTAGCCTTTGAGGGATGTAATGTTCATAATGAGAAGCTAAAGGAGAAGGGGTGCTCTAAGAGAATCATTTGTAAAGAAAGAAACAGAGAAGACTGCCATTTCATGTCCTGGTTGGATGTCTGCTTAACTGATCTGAGCAAGGGAAAGAAGACTTGAGGAAAGATGATGGGGTAAAGTATGTGTATTGCAGGGGTCAGGGGCACCGGCAGTAAGCCTATACTCCCACCATTTAGCATGGTAAAGACCCATGAGTTTCCCAATGGGTGGGTGGACATAGCAGAAGGGAGCTGGTCTTGAATTGTCTTGTCAGTGACTTCATACAAGGACTGCCTTCCCACCAAGGTATTCCCGGCTGGACGCCCAGTGTAATTGCATTTGGCTGGTGTTGAGGGGTGGTGGGGAAATATGGCACCCCTCTTGACTCACTTTCTCTTGAGCCAAGAAAATGTTCAATGGCACTGAAAAAAAAATGGCGGCGTGAGGTGAGCCTCTGTAACGCTCCCCTGGAATTTACAACGAATCGGACAACAATAACTCCACAAAGGACTCCTTGCAAAGCAGACAGGCAAGACGAAGAGGCCAACTACTGACTTCACCTCCAGGTGGGTGAATCGCGCGAGCGGGGGAGGAGGGAGAGGAGAAGTGCGGAGACGGAGCCGCGCGGGCACAGGACATAGACCTAGCTCAGTGCTCGGAGCCCGCTGCTCCCGGATCTTCCGCAGCTGCGGGAGAGGGAAGGACGGACTGCTAGGGCTCCGCTTACGGCCCACAGGGCTGAGGGGGCAGCATACAAAACCGCTGAACCCAACACTCGCTCACGGCAGACCTCGGAGCAAAGACTGAGGGAAGAGGGCTGAAATCGGTGGTTTAAGCCCTCACTGCCGAGAGGAGAACGGAAGCCTTAGGCACAGAGACTAGCCGCCCCTCCCTACCCTCCCAGAGCTCGCCCCGCCCCCACCTGCCCGGTACTAGAAGCGATAAAGTAGGAGTGTCGGATCAAAGGACAGAATATTTGCTGCTCTGAGAACTGTGGACCGCAGACACAGATTCGCAGCTCAACTAGTTCCGGCAAAGGGGAGGGAGCTGTGGAAGCAGGACTGGCTGTGGTGGTGGTCGCCGCCATTGCTCTGGGCCACCTCTCACAACTCACCCCGCACCTAGCCCCACCTATCTGGGCGGATCCCTGCAGGAGTAAACAGAACTGCTGAAACAAAGGGGCTCTGAATCTGGTGCAGAAAGAGCTTTGGAACTCCAAAAGCTCTTCGCATACCTATCAACCTGTTGCAGAAGACACTCCTGTAGATGTCTAGGAAGAGAAATAGTAAATCAGTGATTGCCATGAATAACCAAGGCAACAAGATAGCTCAGAAAGAAAGTGAAAAGTCTCCAGAAAAGGAACTTAGAGATATGGACATTAGTGATTTAAATGACAGAGAATTCAAGATTGCAATCCTGAAAAAACTGAACGAGATGCAAGAAAACACAGAGAGGCAGTTTAATGAACTCAGAAACACAATCAAAGAACACCATGAGCATTTTACAAAAGAGATTGAAATCTTGAAAAAGAACCAAATAGAATTTCTGGAGATTAAGAATTCAATAGAAGAAATTAACAATAAAATATCCAGCTTAGGTAGTAGAGGTGACCAGATGGAGGAAAGAATCAGTGACATCGAAGATAGGAACCTGGAATTTGCACAGAGGGAAGAAGAAAGAGACTTGAGACTTAAAAGAAATGAAAGAACTCTACAAGAACTTTCTGACTCCATCAGAAAGAGCAATACAAGAATAATGGGCATACCAGAAGGAGAAGAAAGAGGGAAGGAAACAGAGAATATATTCAAACAAATCGTCGATGAGAACTTCCCAAACTTGTGGACAGAACTGGATCCTCGAATCCAAGAAGCAAATAGAACACCTAATTACCTCAATCCCAACAGGCCTTCACCAAGGCACATTGTATTGAAGCTGTCTAAAATCAATGACAAAGAAAGAATCCTCAAGGCAGCCAGGGAAAAGAAGACGGTAACTTACAAAGGAAAGCCCATTAGATTATCATCAGATTTTTCAGCAGAAACTCTACAAGCTAGGAGGGAATGGAACCAAATATTCAAACTATTGAAAGAGAGAAATCACGAGCCAAGAATAATATATCCAGCAAAGATCTCTTTTAGATATGAAGGAGGAATAAAGACCTTTCCAGACATCCAGAAGCTGAGGGAATTTTCTAACACACAACCTCCACTACAAGAAATACTAAAGGAGGCTATTAGACCACCATCAACAGGGACCACTTGTGGCAACAGAAACATAAAAAGGGGGAGCGTAAAGGCCTGAACTGGAATATGGGAATAGAGAAAGTAAGCGTACTGAAGAAACTGGAATACTCTAAATATCAAACTTTCTTTTACATAAACTCAAGGGTAACCACTCAAAAAACATCCAAATCTGAAATATATACTGTAATAAAAGAAGAAACAGAGGGAAACATCATAGAATACCACCACACAGAAATAACAGACAACAACAAAAAGGCAAAGAAACAATGGAGACACAGCCTTAACAGAAAACTAAAGACAGAATGACAGGAAATCCTCACATATCAATAATCACCCTAAATGTAAATGGACTGAACTCACCAATAAAGAGACACAGAGTAGCAGATTGGATCAAAAAACTAAACCCAACCATATGCTGCCTACAAGAGACACATCTCAGCTACAAGGACAAGCATAGACTCAAAGTGAAAGGGTGGAAATTGACACTCCAAGCAAATGGTACCCAGAGAAAATCAGGTGTAGCCATAATGATTTCCGATGAAACAGACTTCAGGGTGAAAAAGATAACAAGAGACAAAGATGGACATTTCATAATGGTAAAGGGGACTATACAACAAGAAGACATAACAGTCATCAATATTTATGGCCCCAATCAGGGAGCACCGAAATATACCAAGCAACTACTAACAGAACTAAAGGGAGAAATTGACCAAAACACAATTATACTAGGGGACTTAAATACATCATTGACAGCTATGGATAGATCATCCAAACAGAAGATAAATAACGAAATCGCAGCGCTAAATGACACATTAGATGAATTGGACATAATTGACATATATAGAGCACTTCATCCTAAAACATCAGACTATACATTCTTTTCTAGTGTACATGGAACATTCTCAAGGATAGACCATATATTGGGACACAAAATCAGCCTCAGCAAATTTAAGAAGATTGAAATCATACCAAGCATATTCTCTGATCACAAAGCTTTGAAATTGGATATCAACTGCAAAAAGAAAGCAGGAAAAAACACAAATACATGGAGATTAAACAACATACTTTTAAAGAACGACTGGGTCAAAGAAGAAATTAGAGGAGAGCTCAAAAGATACATAGAAACAAATGACAATGAAAATACATCCTACCAAAATTTTTGGGATGCCGCGAAAGCAGTTTCAAGAGGGAAATTTATATCATTACAGGCCTATCTCAAGAAACAAGAAAAATCCCAAATAAATAACCTCATGTTACACCTTAAAAAACTAGAAAAAGAAGAACAAGCGAAACCCAAGGTCAGCAGAAGAAAGGAAATAACAAAAATCAGAGCAGAACTAAATGAAATAGAGAACAAAAAGACAATAGAAAAAATTAATGTGACAAAAAGCTGGTTCTTTGAAAAGATTAACAAAATCGACAAACCCTTGGCTAGACTCACTAAGATAAAAAGAGAGAAGACACTAATTAACAAAATCAGAAATGAAAAAGGGGAAGTTATCACGGACACCACAGAAATACAAAGGATTATCCAAGAATACTATGAAGGACTATATGCCACCAAATTTAATAACTTAGAAGAAATGGACAAGTTCTTAGAAACATATAGCCTTCCAAGGCTGAATCATGAAGAACTGGAAAATCTTAACAGGCCGATCACCAGTAACAAAATTGAATCAGTCATCAAAAACCTTCCCAAAATCAAAAGTCCTGGACCAGATGGCTTCACCAGTGAATTCTACCAAACCTTCAAAGAGGATCTAATACCAATCCTGCTCAAACTCTTCCAAAAAATTGAAGAAGAGTCAGTACTCCCTAACTCATTTTATGAGGCCAACATTACCCTGATACCAAAACCTGGTAAGGACAACACAAAAAAAGAAAACTACAGACCTATATCTCTGATGAATACAGATGCTAAAATCCTAAACAAAATTCTAGCAAATCGAATACAACAATGCATTAAAAAGATTATTCATCACGACCAAGTGGGGTTCATCCCCGGGGCACAAGGATGGTTCAACATTCGCAAATCCATCAATGTGATACATCACATAAACAAAATAAAGGACAAAAATCATATGATTCTATCAATTGATGCAGAAAAAGCATTTGATAAGATACAACATCCATTTATGATTAAAACACTTACTAAAATTGGTATAGAAGGAAAATACCTCAACATAATAAAGGCCATATACGACAAGCCCTCAGCTAATCTCATAATTAATGGTGAAAAGCTGAAGCCCTTTGCTCTCTATGTTCAGGAACACGACAAGGTTGTCCCCTATCACCTCTGCTTTTCAACATAGTGTTGGAAGTCCTCGCCAGAGCTATCAGGCAAGAGAAAGAAATAAAAGGCATCCAAATTGGGAATGAAGAAGTTAAATTGTCACTCTTTGCAGATGACATGATGCTATATATAGAAAACCCTAAAGACTCCACCAAAAAGCTATTAGAAACAATCAATGAATACAGTAAAGTTGCTGGCTACCAAATCAACGTACAAAAGTCCATTGCTTTCTTATATACCAACAATGCAATCTCAAAAAAAGAGATAGAAAAAACAATTCCTTTTGCAATTGCAGCAAAAAGAATAAAATACCTAGGAATAAACTTAACCAAGGATGTGAAGGATTTATATGCTGAAAACTATAAGACATTTTTGAAAGAAATTGAAGAAGACACAAAGAAATGGAAAGACATTCCGTGCTCATGGATTGGAAGAATCAACATAGTTAAAATGGCCATATTACCCAAAGCAATATACAGATTTAATGCAATCCCCATTAAAATCCCAATGGCATTTTTTAAAGAAATAGAACAAAAAATCATCAGATTTGTTTGGAACCACAAAAGACCCCGAATAGCCAAAGCAATATTTAAAAAAAAGAACAATACTGGAGGTATCACACTCCCTGATTTTTCCTTGTACTACAGGGCTACAATAATCAAAACAGCTTGGTATTGGCGGAAAAACAGACACATAGACCAATGGAATAGAATTGAGAACCCAGAAATAAAACCACATAAATATGGACAGATAATTTTTGACAAAGAAGCGAAAAACATACAATGGAGAAAAGACAGCCTCTTCAATAAATGGTGCTGGCAGAATTGGATAGCTACGTGCAAAAGAATGAAACTGGACTGCTATCTGTCACCATGTACCAAAATTAATTCAAAATGGATCAAAGACTTAAGCATAAGACCTGACACAATAAACTGCATTGAAGAAAACATAGGTACTAAACTTATGGACCTTGGGTTCAAAGAGCATTTTATGAATTTGACTCCAAAGGCAATGGAAGTAAAAACTGAAATAAACAAATGGGATTATATGAAACTGAAAGCTTCTGCACAGCAAAAGAAACTATTGACAAAATAATGAGGCAACCAACTGAATGGGAGAAGATTTTCGCAAACAGTTCCTCTGATAAGGGGCTAATATCCAAAATATACAAGGAACTCATGAAACTCAACAACAAAAAAACAAACAACCCAATTGAAAAATGGACAGAGGACCTGAAGAGACATTTCTCCAAAGAGGATATACAAATGGCAAATAGACATATGAAAAAATGCTCAACATCGCTAATCATCAGAGAAATGCAAATGAAAACCACAATGAGATATCACCTCACCCCAGTCAGAATGGCTTTCATCAACAAAACAAATAGTAACAAGTGTTGGAGAGGCTGTGGAGAAAAAGGAACTCTCATACACTGTTGGTGGGAATGCAGACTGGTGCAGCCACTATGGAAGGCAGTGTGGAGGTTCCTCAAGAAATTACGAATAGAATTACCATATGACCCAGCAATCGCTCTCCTGGGTATCTACCCCAAAAATATAAAAGCATTTCTCTATAGAGACACGTGTACTCCAATGTTCATTGCAGCTTTGTTTACGGTGGCCAAGACATGGAAACAACCAAAATGTCCTTCGATAGATGAATGGATAAAGAAGTTGTGGTACATATACACAATGGAATACTATTCGGTGTTAAGGAAAGATGATATAGGAGCATTTGTGACAACATGGATGGATCTCGAGAGAATAATGCTAAGTGAAATAAGTCAGACAGAAAAAGCAGAGAACCCTATGATTTCACTGATATGTGGTATATAAACCAAAAAGAACAAGACAAACAAATGAGAAACAAAAACTCATAGACACAGACAATAATTTAGTGGTTACCAGAGGGTAAGGGGGTGGGGGGTGGGTGAGGAGGGTAAAGGGGATCAAATATATGGTGATGGGAGGAGAACTGACTCTGGGTGGTGAACACGCAATGGGATTTATAGACGATGTAATACAGAATTGTACACCTGAAATCTATGTAAATTTACTAACAATTGTCACCCCAATAAATTTAATATAAAAAAAAAAAACACATGGCACTGCTCCCAAAAAAAAAAAAAAAAAAGAAAATGTTCAGTGCAGGTGCCTACAGGCGTTCCTCACATGTGCGACAAAGCCAGCATTTGGTGCCTAATGAGGCAAATGTCGAGAACTCCAGGACTGGTAAATAGAGGTCTGATTTAAGCTATAATGCAGACTGCAACCCCTCACTTCTTTCCCATTCCTGAATCAGTTTACTGAAGGTCAACAGAAGGTCATGCATTCTAAGTCTTCTAGCTTTCCCTCAAGGGATCTGTGGCCATATACCAGGGCTGATAAGTATTGATCAGGATAACTGGATTACCCAGATCTTCCAAGGATTATCAGACACCGGCTCTAGTATAACATTAATTCTGGTGTAACATTAGAGTGGTGTCTGGGACCCACAACACCACTTTATCTGCTGGTCAATGTGAGGCTTGGAGGGCCAGGTGATACATGAATTTTACCTGAGATTGTCTCATCATAGACCCAGCAGGGCGCTTAGCCCATCCCAAGGCTATTTTCTCAGTTTCTGATGAAACAATTGGAATAGATAAGCTGAGCAAATGATAGAATCCCCGCGCTGGCTCCTGATCCATGGAGGAAGGCTGTTGCCATAGGAAGATGGGGGTGGGGGTGGGGAGGCTAGGGTGCGTGTGCGGTGAGGGGCGGGTCTCTGGACTCCTCCCACACTCCTGTGGGAGTTACAGAGAACAGCTTCCAGCTTTGAGAGGGGCCCAGAGCAAGTGAAGTTATGGGTCAAGTTCTCAATACAAGCGGTTTTGCCCTGTGCCTCTCATGACCCAGCAGATCCAGTGATGGTCAGTCTGTGGTAGGTCAGAATTCCTTGTGGAGCCGTTGGAGAGTACCAACTAGAGAATCAGAGTGAGGGCCTCTGCAGTTTGGGAACAATGATGTCACACTTTGCCCAGTAATTATTCATAGGAGAAGTAGCTCGTAACTTTTTACTAGACCTCAGAGACTGAACACCAGAATACAGAACACCAGGTGACCACGCAACCCACATTGCCTAGTGTGTGCTGGGTACGCTCTGACCAACAAACCACGGAGGGCGCGCCAGCACCGCCACACCATCAGGTGGAAGCTTTGTGTTGGGAGCCAGGTCAAGCTGGGCCTGAAGACATCAGCACGTTGTATGTGGCTCACACTGCCAATCTCTTTGCTCCCCTTACAAGGCCACCCTACCCTCAGCACACACCTATGACCTCATGAGGAGCTCCTTCTGACCAGAAGACTGTGAAGGAAAAATTGGAGCCTTATTTTCAGGTTGCTCTACATAATATGTTGGCATCACACAGTAAGGGACTGCTGTGACATTGGAACTGCCCTCAGGGCCAGACTTAAAGGACATCAGAGAAGGCAAATCGCCATAGGGACAGAGCTTCCAGTGGTATATTCTGATCACTCTTCCCAAGAGAAGAGAGGTCCTGAGGGAAGCATCTAAATTAATTCATGAGCAGTAGCTAGTGGTTTGGCCAGATGGCCAGGGATTTGGAAGGAACTAGATAGGATAATCAGTGACAAGGAGGTTTAGAGAAGGGTGAATGGACCCAGACCCCCAAATTACAATACCCTGTAGTCTCCCTCCTACTTCCAATATATCCCCAACCTGTCCTCCAAGTGATCTTGTTAGCAGGCTAATATGACCATGTCATTCCCCTAACAAAAATTTTAATGACCCCCCTTTTGTTTATAAGATAAAATATAAGCCTTTTACATAACCTGTTCCTGTCTATTTGTTCAGCCTCACCTCTTATCACTTCCTTCCCTAACACTTTATGCTCCAGTCTGATCCCCAAAAGTATGTCTTTCTTTCTCAGTCTGTTTACCCCTCTACCCAGAAGGATTCTGCCCTCTTCATCCTCCAGGCCTCAGCTCAGAGGCCACCTCCTCCAGGAAGACTGCCCAGATGCCCTCTGATAGATTTAGGCCAGCTACTACAGTCTACTCTGGAGCTACACTGCTTGAGCTTCCATCATGGCTCTTTCACTTAACCCTGGGCATGTGACTTAGCATTTCAGAGCCTCAGTTTTCTTTCCTGTAAAATGGGCAAGGCTGGTATGAGGATTAATATATAAGTATGAATAATAATGAGTAATAATTGTGTTTATAAACAATAAAATTAAAATAGATAAGTAAATAATACAGAAGTGGAAATATAAAAGCAGAATTGGACCTACATAGCATGAGTGCTCAGGCTGTGCTAATTATTGCTATGAGGTGCTGTTTTACTCCCCAGTACTTTGTACTTGGGCACAGGCTCCTAGTAAATACTTGCAGGATGAACAAATGGTGTCTGGAGTCAGAATCAGAGATACAGTCCCAACTCTATCGTTTAACAATCATGGACAAGTCACATGGTGAGTAGAAGCTTCAGTTTCCTCATCAGCAAAAGGAGGATGACAGCACAAATATTAAGCTGAACCATAGGAAAGTGCCATATTGTAGGTCAAAAACAATCGAATATCAGCAATTTCATATGCTTCAACACAATCCTTACATCTTAGGGCTGAAGGGAGGCCCAAATGAGGTAATGGATGTGAGAATGATTTATAAGCTGTAAAGTGCTGTACAAATGTTGGTATTGATTATTATCAGATATGTGTAGCAGGTTAGAGTTGATATACTGTGTTTTCCCCAAAATAAGACCTAGCCAGACCATCAACTCTGATGAGTCTTTTGGAGCAAAAATTAATATAAGACCCTGTATTATTTTACTATAATATAAAACTGGGTCTTATAATGTAATATAATGTAATGTCATGTAATATAATATAATAAAATAATATGATACCTGGTCTTATATTAATTTTTGCTCCAAAAGACACATTAGAGCTGATGGTTCAGCTAGGTCTTGTTTTCGGGGAAACACAGTAATAGAGGAGAGGAATAATTTCATTGAATTCGATTTGTATAATAAATAGCAATTTAGAGAAATGAATTGAAATTTTAAATTCTCATACAGATGGCATCCTGCTGGGTTTGAACTCAGGACTGAATAGAAGGACTAGGGGTTTGGGTGAGGCTTTAGCCGAGGGAGGAGCACAGAGTGCTGTGGATCTGAAAGAGGCATTGGCCTGCCTGTCTTCCAGCCTGCTTGCATTTAGCATTCTGTAGCTGTCCAAACCCCGTCAGGGATCTTTCCAGCACTCTGGTTCCTCCAGGAGCACACACTGTATTTGTTCACATTCACTACACCTTGCCTAGACTCCCAAGGTGACAGCTTCCCTGGAATTCCTGATGCAGAAGGAACTTCACTGGTGAATGTCAATACACACAGGTCCATGGGAGCTCTCAGCTTCCAGCCTGGACAAAGCCTCTCCTTCCCTCCCGGTGACTCTGTTGAAAGAGATCTCTTTGTAGACTCGGGCTTCTCCTAGCGAACATCCTTCTTGCTGTCCTTTCACCAACATGTGACCATGTCAGGTATGATAGGAGGGGATATGGGCTTGATGACTTCTGAGGTCCAGGTTGGCCAAGCAGAGTCGGTGACTAGCAGAACTAACACCAAGCTGCCTTTAAATCAGAACCCCCAGTCACTTCTTTTGTGTATCTTTCGCCCTCTTTACTTTCCTGTATAAAAAAGACTCTCAATCACCTAAACTTGGTATGAATCGAAGTCATAGAACCATCCACCATTAGAGCCAGAAGGGTCCTCAGAGACGACCCCCAATTTATAGCTGAGGAAACAGGCCCAACCAGAGATAAGAGGCTTGATTATAATCTAGGCCTGTGGTACTTGTGCTGCCATGTTATGTGTTTTAAACAATGGACTATCATTTATAAAAATTAGAGTGTATGACATGAAATAGTCCTGGGTTCACCTAAACTTGCCTTCCACCAGCTATGTGACCTTGGGAGCATCGCCTGACCTCTCAGCCTCAGTTTGCTCACCTGCAACAAATTTCTCAGTGTTAGAGAGAATCAAATAACATGTAAAGTGCCCAATGTACAGAATACTCATTAAAAGTCAGTTTCGTTTAACTGTAGCATAAAAGACAAACTTTGTCGAAGGATCAGTAAGTAAGATTTTTGGCAACATTGGTCAGGGGGAGAGAGGAGAGTAGTGCACCCCAGCATGTCTGATGTCACACTACATTACCCTGCTTTTGTATACGATTGCAAGGTTTCTTCTAATTTGATTAAATTCGAGAAGCATATATTGAACATTTAGTATGTGCCAGACTAGGTTAAGTTTTGTTGGTACAGAATATGCTGAGACAGTGTCCCCTACATTCTGGAAGGTGACCCTCTAACTTGGGAGACTGATGGACAAACAAGTAACTGTGACGTTGTTCTGCATAAGAGAGGTGCTAACAAAGGAGTGTATAGGAACAGGCCATTCCAGGCAGAAGGGACAATTTGAACAAGTGCCTGGAGGCATGAAAATCAATTTGGAGAATCTATCAGGTAGGCATAGGCTTGGCAGCTGACAATAGAAAACTCAGAATAGCAGGGGCTTAAGTAAGCTTGAGGTTTATTTCTCTCTTACATTAAAGAAGTGCAGAGCTAAGGAGCCCAGGGCTGATGTGGCAGCTCCTTGGTTGTCAGGAACCCAGGCAGTGAAAAGTGGCTGCTTAGACTATGGACTTCAGAGTCACACTGTCTGGATTTTAATTCTTTCTTAGGCCATGAGATCGTGAGGAAGTTTCCTTTCCTCTTTCTTACAGCATCTGTAGAATGAGAATAATAAAAGTATCCATCTCATAGGATTTCTGTGAGGATTGAAGGACTTCATACAGGAAATATGTTTTGGACAGATCTTGGTGCATAATGGTGCCATATATTTTTTAATATTTATTTTTCTGTTCCACCTTCCTTAGCACATGGCTTCATACTCAAGTCCACCTTATGGTCCAGAATAATTGCTGGAGCTCCAGCCATCACATGTCAATTCTAGGCAGCAGAAATAAGAAAAGGGAGGAGAACAAAGACCCTCTCCCTCCAGGTGAGTCTGTTTCTTTTAAATAGTTTTCCAGAATTTCCACACATCACTTCTGCTTATATGTCACTGGCCTGAACTTTGGTGGCCTCATATAGTTGCAAGGAAGACTTGGAACTCTGATATTTTACCTGGGTTCTCTTAGAAAGAAAGAAGAGGTATAGATTTTGATTGGCAACTTGCCGTCACCACCACAGGGAATAATAGATAAGCACCAGCAGGTGGGCTCCAACACCAGGGTTTAGGGTTAGACCAAATTGTGGACAGCCCTGCCTGTCATATCACATGCTAGTTAGATGCGTAGGGTCTGAACCTCACTAGGAAATTGGGATTGGAGATATTTTCTGGGGTCATCAAAATAAAGGTGGGAGTTTGAGATCTCTTACATATCACAGGTAGAGTGAGATGAGGGGTGAGGAAAGAGGCATATTCAGGTTCTAACATCACGCCAGGGGTTAGGTTGATGATTGGTTAAGGGTAAGGGAGAAAGTTGAAAAAGTGCCACCCTTTGACAACTGTCTCTCCATATCTCATCTTACTGTGCTATTTTCATGCTGCTTTCTCTTCTAACAGATTTTTCATCAGTCTTTACAATTGTCATGCAATATTATTGCCTTGAAAAATGAAAGGTGCCACTTTTCAGGAATGTGCTTGCCTGCACCCCCTCCTGACACTGCAGACAGAAACCTGGAGAATACCAACATCTAGGGAAGAGGAAGCAGAGTCCATGTGTCTGGTTAGGACTCTGAGCACCTAGCTTATTGGAGACTTTTACTGAACAAATGTCTACTCTGCATACGTAAGTTTAATAAGTATGGGGGTGGAGCTGGCCATGATATTTCTCAGAGAAAGAGAGGGGCTCAAACATGGTGCTCCAGTGTTCATCCCAACTGTGGTTGGTGGCAGAGTGGTGATCCAATCGGAGACCCTTCTGGAAACTAGACCTACTTTGGAAGCTCTACTTTCATGCTCCAGGTCCCAAGACCTCCTCATCTTTTGAGGAGAGGCAGCTTCTCAGCTGACCCCTTGCAGGATAAAAGCCATTTTTCTCTAGGAGCCAAAATTCTTAGTCCTCAAAGTATTGCTCCTGGACTGCCAGTCCCTGCCGTCTTCACCCAGGACAGCAGACAGACTGGCAGGATGGTGAAAGCAGGGTGCCTGGGCTGCATTTAACTTCAGGGAGGTGGAGTTTATTCATTACCTATTGATGCAAGTCTATTTACCCCAACCTTAGTAGCTTAACACAATAATAAAAACACACATAATAAAAACAAAAATAACCAACCTTTTTTCCTGTGGGTGAGGTGTCTTGGAGAGACTTGGCCTGACAGTGCTGACTTTGGGTATCCCTGAAATTGCAGTTAAGATGTCGGCTGGGGCTTCAGGCTTCTAAAGGCTGGACTGGGGCTGGAGGAGCCATTCCCAAGATGGCTCACCCCTATAACTAGCAAGATGGCCTGGTCTTTGGTAAGAAACCTCAGTCCTTCTCCTTGTAGGTGTCTTCTGGGGATACTTAAGTGTCCTCATGACAGAGCAGCTGGCTTCCCCAGAGCAAGAGAGCCAGGAGAAAGAAAGCAGGCAGAGGCTGTCCCTTTGATGTCCTGGCCTTAGGGTCACATTGCATAGCTTCCACCACATTCTATTGTTTAGAACTGAATTACTAAATTTGGCTCACAGTCAAGGGGAGGGGAATTAGGCCCTGCCTTTTGAAGGAAGATCAAAGAATTTGCGGAAATATTTTAAAACCACAACATAGGATTTAGGCCCTGGGGATCCTCAGAAGGAAGCCAGAGGTAGAATCAGAGGGAGGCTTATGAGCTTCTAGAAATTTAAAGGCAACTGTAAGAAATTATGTTGAGTTAGGTTGCCACTGGAGGATCTTATGACCTAATCCAGAAACTTCCAAATGCCAGGTGGCTCCGATGTTGTCTCTGAAATGCCCCTATTTTGTTTATGCTGACGCCCAAGAGGCTCCCAAACTGCAAATCGGTATCACTATCAAGCCCCATGGCCTCCTCCCCAGAAAACACCTTCCTGTGGTATGTAAATGGAAACTGAGGCCAGGACAAGTTGAGCAATTTGACTTCTAGTCTGCCAGTGAGGCCCAGGCAGTGGTGGGAGGATTCTGAGAAAGGTCTGACCAATATACCCCACTCTCCACGCCATAGCATCTCCCTCTGACACTCCGGGAGCCTAGTATTTATGGGAAACTTTCAACATGCCAGCAGTGTGCTAAGTGTGTTTATGTCCTTTTCTCCTCCTCCCGATCCACTAAAGTAAGTACAGATACCCCCATTTTACTGATGAGGAAACTAAGGCACAGGTACAAAAATTATACTGTAGAAGTAGCTAAAGGTTACTCAGCTGCTAAAAGGTACTGTGATTCTCATCCAGCTGGACTGACTCCAAAACGAGTGTTCTGAATCCCTACATTCTCCCACCTCCCAGATGTCTGGCTTCTGGAATTGTTGATACATCTGTTCTGCTGCCTCCGTGGCACCAGGACATCTCTTAATTTCCTGCATAAAGCTGGGGTCTCCAAGATGCAGAAGCCAGAGGTCCAAGGTTCCTTTGCAGGAAAGTAGTGTTCAGGCTCATTGCCCACCCTACCCCATGTTCCCTCCCTTCTCACAGCAACCTGCAGTATCTCCAAAATCCTAGAAACAGGAGTCAGAAATCTACCCCCTCTGTTTACTCAGAGCTCCCATGTCACCAATCCTCTTAATGGGTAGCAGGGTCATACATAGCATGGTCAGCTTCATCTCCAGTTCTGGCAGCAGCTGCAGTCAAGGTCAACAGTGATAAGGGCCAGATTGTCTCTTACTCATCCACCCAAATGGCACAGCCCGCGTGCCCCACTCCTGCCTCCTCCCTCTGGCTCAGTGGACACCAGAAAGGCCAGAAGCCCTTCTCACTGAGCCCCGCAGCCTGTATTGGTGGGCGCAGAGCCCCAGTCTCCACACCCAGGAAGCTGGCTCTGCCTGGAGATGGGGTAAGGGGGGTCAGAATAGGGGTGCAGCTTTACACCCATACCAGCCTCCAAAGGGCACACCTGGACAAAAACTGTTCATTTAAGAAAGGTTGTGTTTCTGCCATGTTTCCATGAAATAAGACCTAGATGGACATTCAACTCTAATGCGTTTTTTGGAGCAAAAATTAATATAAGACCTGCTATTATATTATGTTATATTATACCAGGTATTATGTTATATTATATTATATTATATTATATTATATTATATTATATTATATTACATAAGACTCGGTCTTATTTTACTATAATTTTAATTTTAATTTTAATTTTTGCTCCAAAAGACGCATTAGAGCTGATTGTCCAGCTAGGTCTTATTTTCAGGGAAACACGGTAGACATTGAGCACTGTCAGCTGTCTCCAGGAGAAGAAAGATAATCTGAGAAACTCTTCCTGCATACTGGAGACTTAATGATCCCCCGTCCCTCACTGACGGCCAATTGCTGGTCTGAAAGATGTTCAAGAAAAGGGGCAATTCCAAGCCTAGAGAAAGGACTGTGCTATGTCGCCATGGAGGCGTCGATGTGGGAGGTGCTGCACCACTCAAATCCCACAATAGTCAGCTACCAGTCTGGCCTCTGGGAACTTAGCCTCCCCAGTGTAGAGGGGGACTAGCAGAAGCCTTCTTAGACCGCTCCCTCAGAAAAGACATAGAGCTTATGCCCATGGAAGCGGGCCTCTCCCTAGCTCCCCGCCACCTTCTACAACCTGTCACATTCTCTGCTTCCCTAGAGCCAGCTGTGTTTGGTCCAAAACCTGCTCATGCCAGTTGTACTCTTTTGTAATTACGTACTTTTAATTAAATATTACATGAATGGATGATATATGAACCCCCCAAAAGAGTTGTTTCTATGAAAATTAAATTGGAAAAAGCCCATAAAAGCAATTTTCTTTTTTTAAAGAAAGGGAATAAGAAGAAAGCCTATCTAGGTGTGGTTGAGTTGTTGGTAAAATTTTAGCAGGGGGAGAGAAGGGGAGTTATAAAGATGCCAAGGACTCTATATTCAACTTGCTACACAAATGTTTTCAAGTCCTTGGGTAAAATAGAAATCTTTGCTGATGCCTCATGAGTGTGACTCGTGGAAGAAAGATGGGGAGAGAAAAACAGTAGGTCTATACTTACAAAAAAGTCATGGTCTTATATCAAAAAATTAGTAAATGTTCATTTATATTTTTCAAGGTAAAGTATTATTTAAGGTAGGAAATATTTTGGCTGAGTCTCCACTTGAATGAGGATTTCACCCAGTGTAGGTGGCAGCCTGTGTTTACAGAGCCTAACAAGGGAAAAGACCACAGCACACATCAAAGGCTAATTAGAAAATCAATGCATCCAGGCCTAATTGACAATGCTAATCATCTCTTGAAACTGAAGTGTCCTAGCTGCACTGGGATCATTAGAGCCTGTCAGTGAGAGATAAGGTCTTCAGATTTCCACAACAAGCAGGGTGTTTTACTCAGCAGACCTGGACTTAATCAATATTTTCAATATCATGACCTGTGACCTTATTCCAGTTAACAAATGCTTATGCTTCATAATAGACTTCACAGTACCACATTTTCTAGTGGCTTTTCCTGCATTAAAGCTGTTTCCCACTCGGTCCTTCCCCACACATGTCCACCTTTGTGTTTGCACTTGAAGTGCCATATTGTTGGAAGGAAACCTTACTGCTGAGCCTACTTTTACTTTAAGGTCATGACTTCAATTCTCAAACTGGCACCCAGTTCTGTACGGTGATTCCAATATGCTTTTTTTTTCCCCTGAGGAAAACATTTCCATTACCGGAGATGCCTATTTCATACCTTTTCTCCTTCCTCAAGCCTCTCACACCTGATCTTTTACCTCTTACTTTACTGGGAGGATAGAAACCACTGACATGCATTCCTTCATCTTTCTAAAACTTTCTTCCCCTTTTGATTTCTTCTTCTCCTGTCCTCTGGTTACAATCGAGAAAGCTCCATGAGGTAATGAACCAGGTCTGTTTTGTCCTCAGCACATAGCGCAGTGCCTGGCACATAGTGGGCCTAGCACTTGATGATGAATGAATGAATCTCCATCCTTTCCTGATTTATCAGTCAGTCTTCATTGTTTATAACCTTCTGAAGGGGAAGGAGGAAGAGCTCATCACGTTGGCTTTAAGCATCTGAGGTAATAAATAAATATGAAATCCTTGCTGTCTTCATCCTTCACGGATGTGGTACTGAGCCCCCCACATTCCAGGTTCATCTCAGTCTCATATCCATCTGTCATTTGAGTTTGTGTGTGCTTCACCCAGGTTACTCTTCTCATGTCTGAATCCTCAGCGTATATCAGCACATTGCTTGACACGTATACGGTGTGATCAAATAATACGGCTGTGGGGACAGAGCCCCAGAAAGCAGTTTCCAGGCTCTCGGCCTCACACGGAAAGGTGCTGGCTCAGGTGATTGGATGGAAATCAGCTGTGGCTAGTTGGCCATCAGCTGTAACCAGTGAGCCATTGGCCACTAGTATAATTGCCGTGGCTACGCTAGCAGAAAGAATGGGAGCTAGCAAGAAGATGGTGGGTGGCAAGCGCGGACTGCTGTTAGGACGGCGGGTTGCAGATTATGAAGATCGTGCTTCCTGTGTCTCCAGCCCAGCCGCCAGTGAGAATATAGTGATATGACTCCCATACTTATGGCTCCGTGGGTGTTCCTTTTTGGCCTCACCATGTCCTGTGTTCTTGTGTGGGGAGCGAGAGCAGAGACCTTCACAGGCCACCCTGCACGACAAATGGCGCAGAGAGCAGGGTACGGTGCCGGCCAAAGCTCTCTGAAAGGTAGTGGAGCATTTTCTGCGTATGAGCACTCAGTCTCAGGAAGACCAGGAAGAGCAGCTGCCAGAGAGCTAGACCCCCATGGAGGGATGGGAAGACGTGGATGGTTCCCCAACCAGCATAGGCCGGAGAAAGCGAAGGCCGTTGCGGCCCTGTGGGCTGGGAACTGCTTGCTGAGGCAGTCAGGATGCAGGACTTGTAGTCCCAGGAGGAAATGCTTGCTGAGTCCTCCGTGGGAGATTAGGGTGAGGTCAAGGTTGTCCCTCACCCCCAGGAAAGCCCTGGCGAAAGACTATGGACTATGGGGAATTGCCTTCCATCCCTAATTTAATAGACCACTTGACTATTTGGGAACATACCACCATGTAGTGGAAATGGCGGATGTTTGCTTTTGTGTCTTGACTGGCCACCATTGATAATATGTAAGCACCTTGACTGTGAGCCGCTGTTGTTCCAGCATGGTACCCTGAGAGGCCCAGAGAGAGTGGCAGTGCCCTGAGAGCCCTGGCTGTGTCCAGGAAGTCTGGCTGTGCCCAGAGAGAGTGGCAGTGCCCAGAGAGCCCTGGCTGACCCCAGGAAGTCTGGCTGTGCCCAGAGAGAGTGGCAGTGCCCTGAGAGGCCCTGGCTGTACCCGGGGAGACAGGTGGTACCCTAAGAAGCCCAGGAAGTCTGTCTGTGCCCAGAAGTACTGGTGGTGCCCTGAGAAACCCTGGCTGTGCCCAGAGAGCCTGGCTTTGTCCAGGATATTGCATTCACCTCCAGGCTCCTTGTACAGGGCCCCTCACGGAAGACGCTTGTCGCGTAGAGTGTGAGGCGAGACCCTGTAGGGGTGGATTGTGGGGAAAAAGCCCCAAAAAGCAGTTTCCAGGCTCCGGCCTCACATAGAAAGGTGCTGGCTCAGGTAGTAAATGGCCATCAACTGTGATGGGATGGCCATCAGCTGTGGCTAGTTGGCCGTCAGCTGTAACCAGTGAGCCATTGACCACTAATATAACTGCGGTGGCTACGCTAGCAAAGAAATGGGGGCTAGCAAGAGCAGATTGTAGAGAGGCGGATGCCACCAACGAGAATATAGAGGTATGACTCCCCTATTAATGGCTCCGTGGGGGTTCCTTTTTGGCCTTACAATATCCTGCGTTCTTATGTGGGGAGTGGGAGCAGAGACCCCGCAGGAGACCATGCACGACAACGGTGAATGCTGCTGTTGAGTGCCATCCAATGGAAAGGCAGCAATCTTTAATACAGGAAGCAGCACGTCAAACCTTAGTAACAGTGTGACAAGTTTCAGCTTGTTCAGTGCAGTCAGTTGGGTGTGAGCTACAGTTGAGAGAAGATGTGTTTTAAAGTGTGCCCTAAATCATCATGACAATTCTCCGTGTCACACATTGCTTCTGGTATACAGCAATTTCTGTCAAATAAAAATATTACGGTGTATTCTCATCCACCTTATTCACAGGATCTGGCACTGTGAGACTTCTGGCTCTTTCTCAAAGTAAAAATGATTCAGGACATCGAGGCAGCCACAACAGAGCAACTAAAGACACCAACAAAAGAGGACTTCCAGAACTGCTTCAGAAAGTGGCATGAACAGTGGGATAAGTGTGTTTAAAGAGAGGGGGAATATTTTGAGGGGAATGAATGGCAATGTGTCTTGCACTGTAATAATTTTTTTTTTTAATTTAGACATTCACTGTATTTTTTTTATCACACCTCGTATGTGGGGCTCAATAAAAGGCTGATTGTTGAGAGTCCTCAAATCTAAAAGTCACTCTGGATTCCTCCCTTTCCTGCTCTCCCCATATCCAATCCACTAGAAAACACATTTAGTTTTTACCTCTATGGCAGGGACCAGCAAACATTTTCTGTAAAGGGTCAGATAGTAAATATTGTAGGTATATGGGTCATATGGTCTCCATTGGAACTACTCAACTATCATTATGGTATGAAAGCAGCCATAGATACTACATAAATGAATGGACATGGTTGCATTACGATAAAGCTTTATTTACAAAAACAAGGTGTGGGAAGGATTTGGCTCAGTTTGCAGAACATTTTTCTATAACATATCTCAAAACTGTTCTTAGGAAAACAAAATATTATTGAGAAAAATAGGCATGCTTGGTGCCTTCTATCCACTTCTAGAAGTACTTGAGGAGGATCACGTAGCCTTATATGGCTGTGTGCGTGTGTTTTTATACAGAAGTGAACCTCCTTCTACCAGATCAACTAAGCTCTTTTCCTGGCCCTTGGAAAAGTCTCTCACCTCACCCATCTTTTCTGATAGGCTCATGTATTCTAGACGCAAAAGCTGGTGCCTCAGCTCTGCCACTTGTTACCTGGGTGACCTTTCCCAAGTTCCCTAATCACTGAGAATCTCTCTCGTCTCGTTGATAGAACTGGAGTAATATTGCTACTTTACTCACGGAGTTTTCCTGTGGGTTAAATATGATCATGTATCTAAACTGCTAGTACAATAGCTGGCATAGAGCAAGTGTTCAATAGCAGTTATTACTGTTAGTGTTGATATTACTATTATATATTGATATGTATCTCCATATATAAATGCAGCAGAGCTTCATGTTTAAGAATATGGACACCTGAGTTAACGTTCTGAGGTTTGAATCCCACCTCCATCACTTACCATGTGACCTTGGAGATGTGCCTCAGTTTACCTAACTTGCAGGTTGTTATGAGGATTAAACGAGTTGGTTTTTTTTTTAATTTATTTATTAGGGTGACAATTGTTAATGAAATTACATAATTTCAGGTGTACAATTCTGTATTACATCATCTATAAATCCCATTGTGTGTTCACCACCCAGAGTCAGTTCTCCTTCCATCACCATATATTTGATCCCCTTTACCCTCATCACCCACCCCCCACCCCCTTACCCTCTGGTAACCACTAAATTATTGTCTGTGTCTATGAGTTTTTCTTTCTCATTTGTTTGTCTTTTTTTGTTTTTGTTTTTGGTTTATATACCACATATCAGTGAAATCATAGGGTTCTCTGCTTTTCCTATCTGACTTATTTCACTTAGCATTATACTTTCAAGATCCATCCATGTTGTCAAAAATGGTCCTATATCATCTTTCCTTAACGCCGAATAGTACTCCGTTGTGTATATATACCACAACTTCTTTATCCATTCATCTATCGAAGAACATTTTGGTTGCTTTCCTGACTTGGATACCATAAATTAAGCTGCAATGAACATGTGTCTTTATGGATAAATGATTTCAAATTCTTTGGGTAGATACCCAGGAGAGCGATTGCTGGGTCATATGGTAATTCTATTTGTAATTTTTTGAGGAACCTCCACACTGCCTTCCATAGCAACTGCATCAGTCTGCATTCCCATTAACAGTGTATGAGGGTTCCTTTTTCTCCACAGCCTCTCCAACACTTGTTGCTATTTGTGTTGTTGATGATAGCCATTCTAACTGGGGTGAGGTGATATCTCATTGTGGTTTTTATTTGCATTTCTCTGATGATTAGTGATGTTGAGCATTTTTTCATAAGTCTATTTGCCATTTGTAAGTCTTCTTTGGAGAAATGTCTCTTCAGGTCCTCTGCCCATTTTTCAATTGGGTTGTTTATTTTTTTGTTGTTGAGTTTCATGAGTTCCTTATATATTTTGGATATTAGACCCTTATCAGAGGAACTGTTTGCAAAAATCTTCTCCCGTTCAGTCGGTTGCCTCTTTATTTTGTTAATGGGTTCTTTTGCTGTGCAGAAACTTTTAAGTTTCATATAGTCCCATCTGTTTATTTTAGCTTTTACTTCCATTGCTTTTGGAGTCAAATTCATAAAATTCTCTTTGAACCCAAGGTCTATAAGTTTAGTACCTATGTTTTCTTCTATGCAGTTTATTGTGTCAGGTCTTATGCTTAAGTCTTTGATCCATTTTGAATTAATTTTGGTACGTGGTGACAGATAGCAGTCCAGTTTCATTCTTTTACACGTGGCTATCCAATTCTGCCAGCACCATTTATTGAAGAGGCTGTCTTTTCTCCATTGTATGTGTCTAGCTTCTTTGTCAAAAATTATCTGTACATAATTATGTGGTTTTATTTCTGGGTTCTCAATTCTATTCCATTGGTCTATGTGTCTGTTTTTCTGCAATACCATGCTGTTTTGATTATTGTAGCCCTGTAGTACAAGCTAAAGTCAGGCAGTGAGATACCTCCAGTATTGTTCTTTTTTCTTAAGATTGCTTTGGCTATTCGGGGTCTTTTGTGGTTCCAAACAAATCTGATGATTTTTTGTTCTATTTCTTTAAAAATGCCATTGGGATTTTGATGGGGATTGCATTAAATCTGTATATTGCTTTGGGTAATATGGCCATTTTAACTATGTTGATTCTTCCAATCCATAAACATGGAATGTCTTTCCATTTCTTTGTGTCATCTTCAATTTCTTTCAAAAATGTCTTATAGTTTTTAGCATATAAATCCTTCACATCCTTGGTTAAGTTTATTCCTAGGTATTTTATTCTTTTTGCTGCAATTGCAAAGGGAATTGTTTTTAGTATTTCTTTTTCTGAGATTTAATTGTTAGTATATAGGAATGCAATGGACTTTTGTACGTTGATTTTGTAGCCAGCAACTTTACTGTATTTGTTGATTGTTTCTAATAGCTTTTTGGTGGAGTCTTCAGGGTTTTCTATATATAGCATCATGTCATCTGCAAAGAGTGACAATTTAACTTCTTCATTCCCAATTTGGATGCCTTTTATTTCTTTCTCTTGCCTGATGTCTCTGGCAAGGACTTCCAACACTATGTTGAAAAGCAGAGGTGGTAGGGGACAGCCCTGTCGTGTTCCTGAACGTAGAGCAAAGGGCTTCAGTTTTTCACCATTAATTATGAGATTAGCTGAGGGCTTGTCATAGATGGCCTTTATTATGTTAAGGTATTTTCCTTCTATACCTATTTTAGTAAGTGTTTCAATCACAAATGGATGTTGTATCTTGTGAAATGCTTTTTCTGCATCAATTGATATAATCATATGATTTTTGTCCTTTATTTTGTTTATGTGATGTATCACATTGATGGATTTGTGGATGTTGAACCATTCTTGTGCCCCAGGGATGAACCCCACTTGGTCATGATGAATAATCTTTTTAATGCACGGTTGTATTCGATTTGCTAGAATATTGTTTAGGATTTTTGCACCTGTATTCATCAGAGATATAGGTCTGTAGTTTTCTTTTTTTGTGTTGTCCTTACCAGGTTTTAGTATCAGGGTAATGTTGGCCTCATAAAATGAGTTAGGGAGTACTGACTCTTCTTCAATTTTTTGGAAGAGTTTGAGCAGGACTGGTATTAGATCCTGTTTGAAGATTTGGTAGAATTCACTAGTGAAGCCATCTGGTCCCAGACTTTTTCTTTTGGGAAGGTTTTGGATGACAGATTCAATTTCTTTACTGGTGATTTGTCTGTTTAGATTTTCCACTTCTTTATGGTTCAGCCTTGGAAGGCTATATGTTTCTAACAACTTGTCCATTTCTTCTGGGTTATTGAATTTGGTGGCATATAGTCCTTCATAGTATTCTTGAATGATCCTTTGTATGTCTGTGTTGTCTGTGATAACTTCCCCTTTCTCATTTCTGATTTTGTTAATTAGTGTCTTCTCTCTTTTTACGTTAGTGAGTCTAGCCATGGGTTTGTTGATTTTATTAATTTTTTCAAAGAACCAGCTGTTTGTCACATTAATTTTTTCTATTGTGTTTTTGTTCTCTATTTCATTGAGCTCTGCTCTGATTTTTGTTATTTCCTTTCTTCTGTTGACCTTGGGTTTCACTTGTTCTTCTTTTTCTAGTTCTTTGAGGTGTAACATGAGGTTATTTATTTGGGATTTTTCTTGTTTCTTGAGACAGGCCTGTAATGATATAAATTTCTCTCTTAAAACTGCTTTCGCTGCATCCAAAAAATTTTGGCAGGATGTATTTTCATTGTCATTTGTTTCTATGTATCTTTTGATCTCTCCTCTAATTTCTTCTTTGACCCAGTCGTTCTTTAAAAGTATGTGGTTTAATATCCATGTGTTTGTGTTTTTCCCTGCTTTCTTTTCGCAGTTGATATCCAATTTCAAAGCCTTGTGATCAGAGAATTTGCTTGGTATGATTTCTGTCTTCTTAAATTTGCTGAGGCTGCTTTTATGTCCCAATATATGGTCTATCCTTGAGAATGTTCCATGTACACTCGAAAAGAGTGTATAGTCTGATGTTTTAGGATGAAGTGCTCTATATATGTCAAAGATGTCCATTTCATCTAATGTGTCATTAGGGCTGCTATTTCGTTATTTATTTTCTGTTTGGATCATCTATCCATAGCTGTCAATGATGTATTTAAGTCCCCTAGTATAATTGTGTTTTGGTCAATTTCTCCCTTTAGTTCTGTTAGTAGTTGCTTGGTATATTTCGGTGCTCCCTGATTGGGGGCATAAATATTGATGACTGTTTTGTCTTCCTGTTGTATAGTCCCCTTTACCATTATGAAATGTCCATCTTTGTCTCTTGTTATCTTTTTCACCCTGAAGTCTGTTTCATCTGATATCATTATGGCTACACCTGATTTTCACTGGAAACCATTTGCTTGGAGTGTCAATTTCCACCCTTTCACTTTGAGTCTATGCTTGTCCTTGTAGCTGAGATGTGTCTCTTGGAGACCGAATATGGTTGGGTTTAGTTTTTTGATCCAATCTACTACTCTGTGCCTTTTTATTGGTGAGTTCAGTCCATTTACATTTCGGTTGATTATTGATACGTGAGGATTTCCTGTCATTCTATCTTTTGTTTTTTGGTAAGGCTGTGTCTTCATTGTTTCTTTGCCTTTTTGTTGTTGTCTATTATTTCTGTGTGGTGGTATTCTATGATGTTTCCCTCTGTTTCTTCTTTTATTACAGTATATATTTCAGTTTTGGAGTTTTTTTGAGTGGTTACCCTTAAGATTATGTAAAAGAAAGTTTGATATTTAGAGTATTCCATTTTCTTCAGCATGCTTACTTTCTCCATTCCCATATTCCAGTTCAGGCTTTTACGGTCCCCCTTTTTATGTTTCGGTTGCCACAAATTGTCCCTGTTGATGGTAGTCAAATAGCCTCCTTTAATATTTCTTGTAGTGCAGGTCATGTATTAGAAAATTCCCTCAGCTTCTTATGTCTGGAAAGGTCTTTATTCCTCCTTCATATCTAAAGGATATCTTTGCTGGATATATTATTCTTGGCTCATGATTTCTCTCTTTCAATAGTTTGAATATTTGGTTCCACTCCCTCTTGGCTTGTAGAGTTTCTGCTGAAAAATCTGATGATAATCTAATGGGCTTTCTTTTGTAGGTTACCATCTTCTTTTCCCTGGCTGCCTTGAGGATTCTTTCTTTGGTGTTAATTTTAGACAGCTTCAATACAATGTGCCTTGGAGAAGGCCTGTTGGGATCGAGGTAATTAGGTGTTCTTTTTGCTTCTTGGATTCAAGGATCCAGTTCTGTCCTCAAATTTGGGAAGTTCTCATTAACAATTTCTTTGAATATATTCTCTGTTCCCTTCTCTCTTTCTTCTCCTTCTGGTGTGCCCATTATTCTTATATTGTTCTTTCTGATGGAGTCAGAAAGTTCTTGTAGAGTTCTTTCATTTCTTTTAAGTCTCAAGTCTCTTTCTTCTGCCATCTGTGTAATTCCAGGTTTCTATCTTCGATGTCACTGATTTTTTCCTCCATCTGGTCAACTCTACTACCTAAGCTGGTTATTTCATTCTTAATTTCTTCTATCGAGTTCTTAATCTCCAGAAATTCTATTTGGTTCTTTTTTAAAATTTCAATCTCTTTCGTAAAATGCTCATATTGTTCTTTGATTGCATTTCAGAGTTCATTAAATTGCGTTTCTGTGTTTTCTTGCATCTCTTTGAGGTTTTTCAGAACTGCAATCTTGAATTCTCTATCATTTAAGTCACGTATTTCCATATCTCTAAGTTCCTTTTCTGGAGACTTTTCACTTTCTCTCTGAGCTGTCTTGTTGCCTTGGTTATTCATAGCAATTACTGATGTATTATTTCTCTTCCTAGACATCTACAGGAGTGGCTTCTGCAACAGGTTGATAGGAAGAGGTCTTTCTTTTGTTTTCCAATACTTGTTGGTAGACTGTTTCATTTTCTCTCCGACTGCAGCCTTTTTTTTTCTCTCTGACACAGTAGTGCTATGTTTTCTCTGCACTATTCCAGCTTCTCACACAATGGGGGGATTCCCTGGGGGACGGGCCTCTCCTCTATTAACAGTTCACCTGGGTCATAGGGTGCCACGTCCCTATAGGGGTGCGGAGAGCTTTTGAAGTTCCAAAGCTCTTTCTGTACCCGATTCAGAGCCTGTATGTTTCAGCAGTTCTGTTTACTCCTGCAGGGATCCGCCCAGATAGGTGGGGCCAGGGGCCGGGTGAGTTGTGAGAGGTGGCCCAGAGCAATGGCGGTGACCACCACCACAGCTGGTCCTGCTTCCATAGCTCCCATCCCTTTGCCGGAACTAGTTGAGCTGCGAATCTGGGTCTGCGTTCCACAGTTCTCAGAACAGCAAATATCCTGTCCTTTTGATCTGACACTGCTACTTTATCGCTTCTAGCACCGGGCAGTGGGGGTGGGGCGAGCTCTGGGCGGGTAGGAGGGGGTGGTTAGTCTAGTGCCTAAGGCTTTCGTTCTCCTCTCGGCAGTGAGGGCTTAAACCACCGTTTTCAGGCTTCTTCCCTCAGTCTTTTCTCCGAGGTCTCTGCCATGAGCGTTGGGTTCAGCCGTGTTATATGCTGCCCCCTCAGCCCTTTGGGCCGTAAGTAGAGCCCTAGCAGTCCGAGTTCTTCCCTCACCCACCGCTGCTGTCTTTCCGGGATGCAGCGAGCTCGGAGCACTGAGCTAGGTCTGCGTGGCTCTGTCTTTACACTTCTCCCTTCTCTCCTCCCCCACTGGCGCAATTCGCCCAACTGGAGGTCAATTCAGTAGTGGGCGTCTTTGTCTTGTCTGTCTGCTGTGCAGGGAGTCCTTTGTGGAGTTATTGTTGTCCAATTAGTTGTAAATTCCAGGGGAGCTTTACAGAGGCTCACCTCACGCCGCCATTTTGATGACGTCTCATGAGTTTTATATATAAAGTACTTAGAAGAATGGCTAAAAAATAGTGAGCACTGTGCGAGTGTCATCATCGTCACCATCCTCATCTGGACCAGGACACATCCTGATGCATCCCCTGACCTTCGGCATCCCTGGTGTCCAGGCATCATGCTAGTTGCTTAATCCAAGTCTCCCCAGCAATAAAGAGTAAGTGTGTCCTCCACACTGCTTTGACAGGTCTGAACCCCCACCCCTTGCATAGCTTCTGTCATTCTCCTCTCCATCTCTAAGAAAACATCTTCAACTTTCCTGCTTGCTTTAATCCAGTGGGTAAGGACCCTTCTTTACCCTTCTTCTCCCCTCATTCCTTCTCTTTGAGGATATTTGTGTCCCTGGTATTTATTTAGCTCCCATAATCAGTCTGATTGTACTGTGGTGATTGGAGTCATACAAACTGGGTAAGAATAGAATTCCTAATCATTAGATTCTGTAAAGACCTCACTCACAACCAATGCTCACAGCCTGGTGAGTGAGGGATGGGAGGGCAGGGCGTCGGGTTCATCCCTCGGCTGACTTTTCCAGATCTGGTCTATCTGTTGAAGTAGCTCACCCCCACACCGCCTTTCCCTTTGTTTATATTATATGGACTCCACTCTTACTGATTTACATCTCCATTGTCATATCTGTGATGTTCCCACCATTCACGGGGGCTCTTTGATTCCTATAGATTCCTAGAGACTGACCTCCATGTGATCAGTGTTGCCTGGTTAAGGTAAGCACTAGAGCAATGGTTGGACTACTTCTGGCAGGGGTGATAGAAAAAAGGAATATAACGCTGGATACATTCTCTTGATTTTAATTTTAAAATGTGTACTTAATTAACTAGTGCTATGGAAACTGTTTCCTGAAGCTATGAAATATTTCAGTTAGAGAAGGGTTAAAAGAAATAAAACCTCCACATTACAAATTGAATGCTTTGTCATCAACAAAACTGTTATAAATTTCTTTCTCTGAACATTTGCTTGTTTTTCTTTTTTCCCTACCTCCAGGCAGCCTCTGGCCTGTTCACAGGTCTGATGCAGCTTGTATGCAGTTTCTGCTTAGATTAATGACATTAAATATCTCCTCAGCATTTCTGCCTCTTTGTTCAGAGCTCCAAGCCTCAGAGATTGGCTCCATTTTCTCAGTCTCCAACTTCTCCCAAATAGCTCTGAACTTCTTTTAAAAAGGGGTACTCCTGCCAGTGCCTGCCCTGTGCTTTTTCTAATTTACTTGCTCACTTCTAATGAAAAAAATTGTCATTTTATCATCTAACTTCTGAGGGAATCTGGCTTTTATTCCTCTGACGAGCCATAAAACAAAATGGAACATGAATTAAGTGAGTCTCTTCCACCTGCCAAAGAAGGAGCATGCATTATAAAAGCAGTACTAGTCACTTCTGGTCAATGTGGTGCACTAAGCCAACAGGAAATAACTGTCTCCACACCCTCCACCCCTCTCCGACACATGGGAAAGCTGTATAAAATATAACCAAAGAAAATTCAAAAGCATAGCCAAGCTCAAAGTTAAGGGAGAGAAATCTCCAATGCCAGATTAACAAAGAGGAGACTCAAAGTCAGGGTGGTTAGCAGCTGCTGAACAAAGTGGCTCATGGGATTATAAAATCAACTCGGGGCTGGAGTCCTGGTACCTGACTGGGGAGGGAGTCTTGGCTGCGGACCCGATATAGTGGTTTCAGCAATCATAAAGGTAGGGATTGTGAAGATCTGGTCTATCTATGGAACAAGAATAAGAAAAACTACACCAACCATCTTGGAAATCGATGATGAAAGCTTTAGTCCAATCTGGCTATGGGTGTACAAAGAGCCATTCTCAAGAAATTGGTGTCCTAAACCAATTTGACAGGCTTGGGCTCTAAGTTCCCACTACTCACATGGTACAGGGACCCCAGCTGAAAAAATAACATAAAAACCAACTAGAAACTACTGAAGCCTTTGGGACCCTGCAGATGCCTTGTGAGAATGGACACTTCCACAGCCCAGGGCACGTGGGAATCCCATAGGAAGTAATCCACATTCAAGAAAAGCTCATAATCAAATATTATACTCACAAAAGAAAACAAACCACCATAGGGAGTAGTTAACAGATACATCAAATAAAAGACTTTGCACTCCAGTATCTGGATATAATAAAACAACTAGAAAGAAACTTTAATAAGTATACTTTAAGTGTTTAAAATGTTAGAGAAGGACTAAGTGTCAGGACAATATAAATAAGACCATATAACAAAAATGTAATTGTCAAAAAAACACATGAAAATTCTAGAAATGAAAAATATAATAGTTTAAACGTAAAAACTCAGTGGAAGTTTGAATAAGTAGCTTTTTCAAAGACAAAGACAGCATTAGTGAATTTTTTAAAAGCTAGATCTGAGGTAATAGCCTAGAATACTGCTCAGAAAGATAAAGAGATGAAAACCAGGCTAAGAGGTATGGAGGATATAACGAGAAGAAGGTTAGACATACATTTAATAGAAGTTATGAAAAGAGAGAAAGAGGGAAAGACAAAATGCTTAGGATAAAGAACTGCCAAACTAGGCTTCTATACCCAGTTCAACTGTCAAATAAGAATGAATGTGAGGGGCTGGCAGGGTGGCTCAGGCGGTTAGAGATCCATGCTCCTAATTCCGAAGGCTGCCGGTTCAATTCCCACATGGGCCAGTGGGCTCTCAACCACAAAGTTGCCAGTTCAATTCCTTGAGTCCCGCAAGAGATGGTGGGCAGCGTCCCCTGCAACTAAGCTTGAACACGGCACCTTGAGCTGAGCTGCCACTGCGCTCCCAGATGGCTCAGTTGGTTGGTGCGTGTCTTCTCAACCACAAGGTTGCCAGTTCGACTACGGCAACTGGACCTGGAGCTGAGCTGCACCCTCCACAACTAAGATTGAAAGGACAGCTTGACTTGGAAAAAAGTCCTGGAAGTACACACTGTTCCCCAATAAAGTCCTGTTCCCTTTCCCCAATAAAATCTTTAAAAAAAAAAAAAAAGAATGAATGAATGTGAAATAAGTTGTTTTTAACACTGAAAAACTGAGTTCATAAACCTACACTGAAAAAAACTTTTAATGAAACTGGACATGAAGAAGTAGGTCTCAAAAACTAATAATGATATTTTAAAAACTCATGTGATTCTGATGCAAACCCCTGGCTAATACCCATAGATTCAAGCCAAAATCTTAATTTTACATAAGTAAAAACTGAAACTCAAAGAGGTAAATATGTCTTACCCAAGGTCAGATACACTGGTTATTGTGTGAAAGAGGCAGAGATACTTAAATGTTCTTATATAATTTTCCAACTATGTGTCTCAGAGTTTGTTTAACTTGAATGAAGAGGCCATAGGCCAGACACAATTACAGAAAGGAAAGTAAAAGGGCAAGGGGCAAGGTATATTGCTCTAGCACAGGGTTTGTTCAGTTAAATCTGGCACAATATTTACTGGGCTGATTCCCACAGGTTTTTCTTTTTATGATTAAAAAAATTCTGTGTAAAAAAATCTAATAGTGCGTAAAAAATGGTTTATGTGTTGGTAAATCTAAGTATCAAATGTTTAAATGTCTCATTTGGGGGAGTTTAAATATAAGATGTAATTAAAATACTGTTTCATTAAAAATACTGTGTATAGGGGCCAGCCCGGTGGCTCAGGTGGTTGGAACTCCATGCTCCTAACTCCGAAGGCTGCCAGTTCGATTCCCCCATGGACCAGTGGGCTCTCAACCACAAGGTTGTTAGTTCGACTCCCACAAGGTTGCTGGTTCGACTCCCACAAGGGATGGTGGGCTGCGCCCCCTGCAATAACAATGGCAACTGGACCTGGAGCTGAGCTGTGTTCTCCACAACTAACACTGAAAGGACAACTTGAAGATGAACCGCACCCTCCACAACTAAGATTGAAAGGACAACAACTTGACTTGGAAAAAAGTCCTGGAAGTACACACTGTTCCCTAATAAAGTCCTGTTCACCTTCCCCAATAAAATCTTTTAAAAAAGTATTGTGTATAAAACTGCCATTTTTGCAGGTTAATAATTGTAGAATATTGGCAATTTCATATGGCTCAACTGAATAGCAGTAGCTAGAAAGATGGGTGGGAGAGATCAGACACCAAGCACTATAAAGAACTTGTATAGCTCAGGAGAAAGACAGAGATAAGTCACAGTAAACTTTAAATTTATAAGTTAAAAGTCTAAGAGTGTAAAATTCAATAAAAATGTTTATTAAAAATTAAGCATAATTCCTAAAAGGAAAAAAATATACTGTATAACATACCTCACCAAAGGAAACAAATGAACTAAAAAATCCTGGAATCCAATGGTAGACAGGAAAGGAGAAAAAGGTAACAAAGAAATGGCTTAGATCTGAATTTGGTCAAACTTGAGTTTAAAACCTGTCTTTGCTTCAAAATGGCAGCATGAGGTGAGCCTCTGTAAATCTCCCGTGGAATTTACAACTAATTGAACAACTATAACTCCACAAAGGACTCCCTGCACAGCAGACAGTCAAGACAAAGAGGCCCACTACTGAATTCACCTAAAGGTGGGAGAATCACGGGAGCGGGAGAGGAGGGAAAGGAGAAGTGAGGAGACAGAGCCGTGGGCAAGGAAGCAGACCTAGCTCAGTGCTCCGAGCTTGCTGCATCCCGGAGCTACCGCAGCTGCAGGTGAGGGAAGAATTCGGACTGCTAGGGCTCCGTTTACGGCCCATAGGGCTGAGAGGACAGCATATAACACGGCTGAACCCAATGCTCACAGCAGAGATCTCAGAGAAAAGACTGAGGGAAGAAGGCTGAAAACAGTGGTTTAAGCCCTAACTGCCGAGCAGAGAACAGAAGCCTTAGGCACTGAAACTAGCCGGCCCCTCCCCACCCTCCCAGAGCTCACCCTGCCCCCACCTGCCCAGTGCTAGAAGCAGAACAGTAGCAGTGTCAGGTCAAAAAAAACAGAATATTTGCTATTCTGAGAACTGTGGACCAAAGACACAGATTCGCAGCCCAACTAGTTCCAGCAAAGGGGAGGGAGCTGTGGAAGCAGGACTGGCTATGGTGGTGGTGGCCGCCATTGCTCTGGGCCACTCCTCACAACCCACCCTGTAGCTGGCCCCACCTATCTGGGTGGATCCCTGCAGGAGTAAACAGAACTGCTGAAACATACGGGCTCTGAATCTGGTGCAGGAAGAGCTTTGGAACTTCAAAAGCTCTCCGCATACTCACAACCACTGCGCCCTGTGACCCAGGCAAACTATTAACAGAGGAGAAGCCCATCTCCCAGGGAATCCCCCCATTGTGTGAGAAGGTAGAATAGTGCAGAGAAAACATAGCACTACCCTGTGAGAGAGAAAAAAAGGCTGCAGTCGGAGAGAAAATAAAATATTATACCAATAAGTACTGGAAAACAAAAGAAAGACCTCTTCCTATCAACCTGTTGCAGAAGCCATTCCTGTAGATGTCTAGGAAGAGAAATAATAACTTAGTAATTGCTATGAATAACAAAGGCAACAAGACAGCTCAGAGAGAAAGTGAAAAGTCTCCAGAAAAGGAACTTAAAGATATGGAAATACGTGACTTAAATGATAGAGAATTCAAGATTGCAGTTCTGAAAAACCTCAGAGAGATGCAAGAAAACACAGAAAGGCAGTTTAATGAACTCAGAAACGCAATCAAAGAAAAACATGAACATTTTACAAAAGAGATTGAATTTTTAAAAAAAGAACCAAATAGAATTTCTGGAGATTAAGAACTCGATAGAAGAAATTAAGAATGAAATAACCAGCTTAGGTAGTAGAGTTGACCAGATGGAGGAAAAAATCAGTGACATCGAAGATAGAAACCCGGAATTACACGGATGGAAGAAGAAAGAGACTTGAGACTTAAAAGAAATGAAAGAACTCTACAAGAACTTTCTGAGTCTATCAGAAAGAGCAATATAAGAATAATGGGCATACTAGAAGGATAAGAAAGAGAGAAGGGACCAGAGAATATATTCAAACAAATTGTTGATGACTACTTCCCAAACTTGTGGACAGAACTGGATCCTCGAATCCAAGAAGCAAATAGAACACCTAATTACCTCGATCCCAACAGGCCTTCTCCAAGGCACATTGTATTGAAGCTGTCTAAAATTAACACCAAAGAAAGAATCCTCAAGGCAGCCAGGGAAAAGAAGACGGTAACCTACAAAAGAAAGCCCATTAGATTATCATCAGATTTTTCAGCAGAAACTCTACAAGCCAAGAGGGAGTGGAACCAAATATTCAAACTATTGAAAGAGAGAAATCATGAGCCAAGAATAATATATCCAGCAAAGATATCCTTTAGATATGAAGGAGGAATAAAGACCTTTCCAGACATACAGAAGCTGAGGGAATTTTCTAATACGTGACCTGCACTACAAGAAATATTAAAGGAGGCTATTCGACCACCATCAACAGGGACAATTTGTGGCAACCAAACATTAAAAGGGGGAGTGTAAAGGCCTGAACTGGAATATGGGAATGGAGAAAGTAAGCATGCTGAAGAAAATGGAATACTCTAAGTATCAAACTTTCTTTTACATAATCTTAAGGGTAACCACTCAAAAAAACTCCAAAACTGAAATATTACTGTAATAAAAGAAGAAACAGAGGGAAACATCATAGAATACCACCACACAGAAATAATAGACAACTACAAAAGGGCAAAGAAACAATGGAGACACAGCCTTACCAGAAAACTAAAGCTAGAATGACAGGAAATCCTCACGTATCAATAATCACCCTAAACATAAATGGACTGAACTCACCAATAAAAAGGCACAGAGTAGCAGATTGGATCAAAACTACACCAAACCATATGCTGTCTCCAAGAGACGCATCTCAGCTACAAGGACAAGCATAGACGCAGAGTGAAAGGGTGGAATTTGACACTCTAAGCAAATGGTATCCAGAGAAAATCAGGTGTAGTCATACTGATATCAGATGAAACAGACTTCAGGGTAAAAAAGGTAACAAGAAACAAAGATGGACATTTCATAATGGTAAAGGGGACTATACAACAAGAAGACATAACAGTCATCAATTTTTATACCCCCAATCAGAGAGCACCAAAATATACCAAGCAACTACTAACAGAACTAAAGGGAGAAATTGACCAAAACACAATTATACTAGGGGACCTAAATACATCATTGACACCTATGGGTAGGTCATCCAAACTGAAAATAAATAATGAAATAGCAGCCCTAAATGACACATTAGATGAAATGGACATAACTGACATATATAGAGCACTGCATCCTTAAACATCAGACTATACATTTTTTTCTAGTGTACATGTAATATTCTCAAGGATAGACCATATATTGGGACATAAAATCAGCTTCAGCAAATTCAAGAAGATTGAAATCATACTGATCATATTCTCTGATCACAAGGCTTTGAAATTGGATATCACTGCAAGAAGAAATCAGGAAACAACACAAATACATGGAAATTAAACAACATACTTTTAAAGAAAGACGGGGTCAAAGAAGAAATTAGAGGAGAGATCAAAAGATACATAGAAACAAATGACAATGAAAATACATCCTGCCAAAATTTTTGGGATGCAGCGAAAGCAGTTTTAAGAGGGAAATTTATATCATTACAGGCCTGTCTCAAGAAACAAGAAAAATCCCAAATAAATAACCTCATGTTACACCTCAAAGAACTAGAAAAAGAAGAACAAGTGAAACCCAAGGTCAACAGAAGAAAGGAAATAACAAAAATCAGAGCAGAGCTCAATGAAATAGAGAACAAAAACACAATAGAAAAAATTAATGTGACAAACAGCTGGTTCTTTGAAAAAATTAATAAAATCAACAAACCCATGGCTAGACTCACTAATGTAAAAAGAGAGAAGACACTAATTAACAAAATCAGAAATGAGAAAGGGGAAGTTATCACAGACAACACAGACATACAAAGGATCATTCAAGAATACTATGAAGGACTATATGCCACCAAATTCAATAACCCAGAAGAAATGGACAAGTGAAACCCAAGGTCAGCAGAAGAAAGCAAATAACAAAAATCAGAGCAAACCTCAATGAAATAGAGAACAAAAAGACAATAGAAAAAAATTAATGTGAGAAAGAGTTTGTTCTTTTAAAAGATTAACAAAATTAACAAACCTTTGGCTCGACTCACTAAGACAAAAAGAGAGAAGACACTAATTAACAAAATCAGAAATGAAAAAGGGGAAGTTATCACAGACACCACAGAAATACAAAGAATCATCCAAGAATACTATGAGGGACTATATGCCACCAAAATCAATAACCTAGAAGAAATGGACAAGTTCTTAGAAACATATAGCCTTCCTAGGCTGAACCTTGAAGAACTGGAAAATCTAAACAGACCAATTACCAGTAATGAAATTGAATCAGTCATCTAAAACCTTCCCAAAAGCAAAAATCCTGGACCAGATGGCTTCACTAATGAATTCTACCAAATCTTCAAACAGGATTTAATACCAATCCTGCTCAAACTCTTCCAAAAAATTGAAGAAGAGACAGTACTCCTGTCGTGCAGGGGACCCTGCTCGCTGTGCCATGTGTCGTGCAAGGGACCGTGCTCGCTGAGCCATTTGTCGTGTGGGGCGGCCTGTGGGCTGTAAGGTGGGGTGTCAGCTCCCACTCCCCTCATAAGAACGCAGGATATGGTGAGGCCGAAAAGGAACACCCACGGGGCCATAAGTAGGGGAGTCATATCTCTATATTCTCAACGGCGTCATCTGCCTCTCTGCAATTCGCTCTTGCCAGCCCCCATTCCTTTTCTAGCGTAGCCACAGCAGGTATATTAGTGGCCAATGGCTTACAGGTTACAGCTGAGGGCCAACTAGCCACAGCTGATGGCCATCTGATCACAGTTGATGGCCATTTACTACCTGAGCCAGTACCTTTCTATGTGAGGCTGAGAGCCTGGAAACTGCTTTCTGGCGCTTTGTCCCCACAACTCCCTAACTCATTTTATGAGGCCAACATTACCCTGATACCAAAACCTGGTAAGGACAACACAAAAAAAGAAAACTACAGACCAATATCTCTGATGAATACAGGTGCAAAAATCCTAAACAAAATTCTAGCAAATCGAATACAACCGTGCATTAAAAAGATTATTCATCATGACCAAGTGGGGTTTATACCCGGGGCACAGGGATGGTTCAACATCCACAAATCCATCAATGTGATATACCACATAAACAAAATAAAGGACAAAAATCATATGATTATATCAATTGATGCAGAAAAAGCATTTGACAAGATACAACATCCATTTGTGATTGAAACACTTACTAAAATAGGTATAGAAGGAAAATACCTTAACATAATAAAGGCCATCTATGACAAGCCCTCAGCTAATCTCATAATTAATGGTGAAAAACTGAAGCCCTTTGCTCTACGTTCAGGAACACGACAGGGCTGTCCCCTACCACCTCTGCTTTTCAACATAGTGTTGGAAGTCCTTGCCAGAGACATCAGGCAAGAGAAAGAAATAAAAGGCATCCAAATTGGGAATGAAGAAGTTAAATTGTCACTCTTTGCAGATGACATGATGCTATATATAGAAAACCCTGAAGACTCCACCAAAAAGCTATTAGAAACAATCAACAAATACAGTAAAGTTGCTGGCTACAAAATCAATGTACAAAAGTCCATTGCATTCCTATACACTAACAATTAAATCTCAGAAAAAGAAATACTAAAAACAATTCCTTTTGCAATTGCAGCAAAAGAATAAAATACCTAGGAATAAACTTAACCAAGGATGTGAAAGACCTATATGCTGAAAACTGTAAGACATTTTTAAAAAGAAATTGAAGATGACACAAAGAAATGGAAAGACATTCCATGTTTATGGATTGGAAGAATCAACATAGTTAAAATGGCCATATTACCCAAAGCAATATACAGATTTAATGCAATCCCCATGAAAATCCCAATGGCATTTTTTAAAGAAATAGAACAAAAAATCATCAGATTTGTTTGGAACCACAAAAGGCCCCGAATAGCCAAAGCAACACTAAAAAAAAAAGAACAATGCTGGAGGTATCTCACTGCCTGACTTTAGCTTGTACTACAGGGCTACAATAATCAAAACAGCATGGTATTGGCAGAAAAACAGACACATAGACCAATGGAATAGAATTGAGAACCCTGAAATAAAATCACATAAATATGGACAGAGAATTTTTGACAAAGAATTTTTTTTCCACAAAGAAGTTTTTATGTTTTTTGACAAAGAAGCAAAAAACATACAATGGAGGAAAGACAGCCTCTTCAATAAATGGTGCTGGCAGAATTGGATAGCCACGTGCAAAAGAATGAAACTGGACTGCTATCTGTCACCATGTACCAAAATTAATTCAAAATGGATCAAAGACTTAAATATAAGACCTGACACAATAAACTGCATAGAAGAAAACATAGGTACTAAACTTATAGACCTTGGGTTCAAAGAGCATTTTATGAATTTGACTCCAAAAGCTATGGAAGTAAAAGCTAAAATAACAAATGGGGCTATATGAAACTTAAAAGCTTCTACACAGCAACCATCGACAAAATAAAGAGGCAACCAACTGAATGGGAGAAGATTTTTGCAAACAGTGCGTCCGATAAGGGGCTAATATCCAAAATATACAAGGAACTCATGAAACTCAACAACAAAAAAACAAACAACCCAATTGAAAAATGGGCAGAGTACCTGAAGAGACATTTCTCCAAAGAGGACATACAAATGGCAAATAGTCATATGAAAAAATGCTCAACATCACTAATCATCAGAGAAATGCAAATGAAAACCACAATGAGATATCACCTCACCCAGTTAGAATGGCTATCATCAACAACACAAATAATAACTAGTGTTGGAAAGGCTGTGGAGAAAAAAGAACCCTCATCCAATGTTGGTGGGAATGCAGACTGGTGCAGCCACTATGGAAGGCAGTGTGGAGGTTCCTCAAAAAATTACGAATAGAATCACCATATGACCCAGCAACCCCTCTCCTGGGTATCTACCCAAAAAATTTGAAAACATTTATACATAAAGACACGTGTGTTCCAATGTTCATTGCAGCTTTATTTACGGTGGCCAAGACATGGGAACAACCAAAATGTCCTTCAATAGATGAATGGATAAAGGTGTGGTATATATACACAATGGAATACTATTTGGCGGTAAGAAAAGATGAAATAGGACCATTTGTGACAACATAGATGGATCTTGAGAGTATAATGCTAAGCGAAATAAGTCAGACAGAAAAAGCAGAGAACCCTATGATTTTACTGATACAACAAAAGAACAAGACAAACAAATGAGTTAGAATAACTCATAGACACAGACAATATTTTAGTGGTTACCAGAGGGTAAGGGGGGTGAGGTGTGGGAGATGAGGATAAGGGGGATCAAATATATGGTGATGGAAGGAGAACTGACTCTGGGTGGTGAACACACAATGGGATTTATAGATGATGTAATGCAGAATTGTACATGTGAAATCTATGTAATTTTACTAACAATTGTCACCCCAATAAATTAAAAAAGCAACCTGGTTTTGCCACTTTCTAGCTCTGTGGCCAGTGCCACAAACAAGTTACTAATTTGTCTTCCTTTCTGAGCCTTGTTTTCCTCAACTATAAAATAGGGGCAAAGAAATCTTTACAGGATGGTTGTGAGCATCATACGAAATAACATATAAAGTGGACGGCTATGGCACACGGCAGATGGTCAGTGAATGTCAGCTTTCCCCTTTCCCCCTGTGCTGTACTACCCTCACCCTCATTAGTCCACCTTAAACACACACGTTAAGGAAGGTCTTCCTCCCCCTAACAGCACTCATTGTAGTATCGTGGAAGCCAGGCTTCCTCGTCCTGTGCTGGGTGAGATTGGTAGTAGCTGAGATACTATACAGTGGTCTGGCCTGAAGTTCTTCATCAAAGGACTTGAGTCATATGTCTTACTTTAATAGCTGCATGACATTGGACAAATGAAGAATAATCTATGAACCTCATGTTTTTTCATGTTTAAAATATGTTAACAATAGTGATATCTTTCTTAGGGTTTTTCTCATCAGAATTCGAAAAGGATGAACGATAAAAACTACAGTGCTATACATACTTGTATTGTTAACATGAGAATGTTGACCCTGTTGAACACCTTAGAACCCATTTGCAGGTCTCATAAACCCTGGCTTTCATTCTAGTCATTTCTGCTACTTCCTGTTTACTAAGTATAAACTTTCTCGCTCACACACCCACGTACACATTCATTTTTTTTCAATATATTTTTGCTGAGCATGTGCTACTTGCCAGGCAGTAAAGGTGGTCTTTGCTTTCAAAGACCTCATATGGTTTTAACACCATTGGGCATAAGAATTGCTCTAGAGTAGCTTGCTGAAAAATTCCAGTTTCCCCAAAGATTCAGAATCAGTGGTGAGGATTCCAGAAATGTGCACTTCTAAATTAGCATGCCTGGTTATTCTGACATGAGCAATTCTTGGCTCACACTCTGAGAAACACTGGCCTTGTCTTTCCAGCAACCAGAGGGGCTCACAATTCATCCCCTTGTGCCTGCCAAAGTCTTCACCCTCCGCCAAGGCTTTCTGTTGAAATCACAGAGCCTCCTGAGCGTGGGTGGGGCTCTGCTTGGTGGCTTCAGTCTCAGAAATGTGGGCTTCCTTTACCTTCCATCTTCCTCCTCAGAGGAAATCAGCCTAATAGACTGAGATCTGACAGACCCTGGATAGAAGACCCTGTCATTAGGACAAGTGCCTGTGAAAGGTGTTTGTAAGGAGTGGGCCCTAGATGTCCGACAGGGCCACCAGCTGCTCTCATTCTTTGAGCCTGTTTGGCCGGCTGTGCTAATGGACTCTGACATTCTTGTCCACCCTGCTCAGAAGTCATGCCTCCGGCCACATAACTCAGCATCTGACCCTGGACTGCCTGTGTTGTGATGTTCTGCCTTCACTATGTTCCAAGGAGAGCAGCAATTCTGCATCTTGGTTTCACTGGACTGCAGAGAGAGGCTGAAACCAGGCTTTCCAAGTCCAAGAAAACCCGCTGGACCACAAGAACCGGTGTATGACCCACGTACCTGTTTGCAGGGAGACAAGCACCAATGCAACCCACAAAGAGACGCCTGAAGTCCAGGTGCTGAGGTCGCTGGGTTCCCAGGCTGTTCGAATAAATTTCTCAGTCCTGAGACTTTCCTGCAGTTAGTGCATTCTTTTTTCTGGACCAGCCCTTTCTCAGTTGCTTGGGAGTCCCAATCCTTTCTCTCCTCCACACATTTTAATCTTCCTAAATGTCTTGTCCACTCCCCTGTGCCCACCTGGTCCTTGTTTTTTCACAGGCATGGCCCTCAACATGCAAGTTTCTAGGGAGACAGTGTTTCAATCCATTGACTGTTAGACTGTAAAGAGCTTTAGAATCATCTAATAAAACTGAGTACCCTGCCTCAATCTCCCCCTTTCCATTTACAGATGGGAAAACTGATGTGCAGAGAGAAAAAGTGACTTGTTGTGTTCATTCAGCTCACAGCCAGACATTAATGTGCACCTCATCCTCAGTACCAGTTAGACCGCAGGCATAAATGCATAAGATAACGTACAGCCGGAGGGCAACGTACAAATGGGGCAGGAATTTAGGGAGAAGTGGCGGCAGCCTCGGAAACTGCAGATCACTGATGTAGTGGATCCCTAAGAGTGACTGAGTTGGCTGTCTTTAGTCTTCTTATTCCTCAAAAGTACAGACTGTCCTTCTTTCCCCATGATCGCATTTACTTACAGAGTACTCTTGGAATTCAAGAGCGGCATGGATCATTCACCCCTCCCAAGTACCTGAGAAGTCAGAGGAGCCATAGAAAATTCATTTAATTTGCCTCTGGTGGTATTGCCAGGATTTTGAACCCAGGTTCCTGACTACTAGCTCCATGCTCTTTGCATCCCCAGTTGCTCCACAGTAAAGAGCCACTTCGTCAGCCCAAAAGGGCAGTTTCCCTCCTTTTGGGGAAGAAGCAGGAAGCAAAAGGCACATCCCATTGGCCAGAGTCCTTCTCCCAAGGTGGAGGCATCCTCTGACCTTGTCACCATGGCAGATGCCAGAGACATGGCCAAGAATATCAGGGCAGTGGCAGAAGATTGCCACTGTAGGAGAAGGATGGCCTTTGTGCTGTGTTGCTTGGGGCTCTCACCATGTGGCAGAGACATGCCACTTTTAGTTCCAGACACAGGAATTTTGGGGAAATCTCTTAACTGTCCTGCAGCCCAGCTTTCCCATTGCAATGTAACCACCACATTGAGTTTTTTTCTTTCTCTTTTTTTCCGTCTTAAAATCCATGAAAGTGTTTTGCCTTCTTCCCATTATCTAGGCCTTAGAGAATGCCCCAGGACAGAGACCAAATAAATAAAGAGCAGCAGTTCAAGGTATTCATGCCCTAGCCTGGCACCACCTTTCTGCGCCTCAGTTGTTCCAACTGTTCGATGAAAATAGCAAAACCTGCCTTCACAATCTCAAAGGGCCGATGTGAGACTCAAATGAGAGCATAAATATGAAACAGTCATGAAAATGTAGCATGCCCTATAAACACCAGCATCACAAGGTCCTAGCCATTATCATTGCACCAGTAAATCCTCAGTTCTCCAAGCTTTCTACTACCCAGAGCTCCTTGAGGACTCCTCTTTCTGAAGACGAATGATAGTGAATCAATCCGATACCAGGAATTTATCTTTTAATAAAGTAACTTCTGTCCTGTACAGTTCATTCAGCCCTATCACCTTCCAGTTCTTTATCTACATTATCACCTTGAGACTTGATCTTCTGGAAATAACCACCTTGAGGACCTTTAAGATCCCTGCTCATCAAAGAAAGCATCAACCATGCTCACTAGGCTGTGCCGATGATGGGAAGAACGTAGAGTCAGACCTTTCAGGAAGATATTTAACAAGAGTTTTCAGAATAAAACTTAGTTACTTAGGAAGCTCAGTTTATCAGAACAATTCATTTTGTGAATGTTCTAGTTAGTCAGTTTTGTTGCATTGTTATCTCCAAAAACTTTCCAATAAATGTTTGTTGAATTGGATTGAATGCCACAAACCCTGTCTTCTCATCCACTAGAGCTGGAAAGGGATAAAGAATGGAACCCAGCCAGGACCCTCCAGCCTGTTCTTTAAGCCAGCTAGAAGTTGCCATCTGCCCGCAGACCTTTTGGCAAGGTGTTGGTGGGCAGCATTCTAGAGCAATCCCCTATGGGGCCATGAAACAGGCAGTTGTCCTGGACTATAGCAGCAGCCCATTTCTTCTTGATAACTGGAACCAATCACCTTAATTAGTTATGGAAACTTTTTCTCTGGCTGTTGATTCAGTGACAAGAGGAGCCCCAAATATCTTGGGGGGAGTGTTAGCTTCCAATTTATTGAAAACATGGCTGTGTGTATCCCCTTCTGGAAGCATTCCTCCTTTGGGAACTAAGAGCTCAAAACCTGCCAAGACCAAGAGAATGTGTACATCAAGAAAATATTCTAGATATGTATTCGGTATTAGGTATAATCATGAGAGGTTCCACTTGGTTTTAGACCTTTATATTTTGGCTTTGAGGAAAATGGCACCATCATCTGGCCACAGGTTTAAAGCATACATGACATCCTGTAGGACAACACCCCAATCTCTCAGGGTGTAGTCACTCAACTAGAGCCTTAAGTGAGGCTCTACTGGCTATTCCACTCTTCAGATGATGGGGTACAAGATAGGATCACTGAATTCCATGGTCATGAGCCTATTACTGCACAATTTTTGTATTGATATGAGTCCTTTTGCCAGAGGCAATGTTGTATAAGATACCATGATGATGAAAAAGAGATTCAATAGCTTCCCTGATGAAAATGTTGGCGGAAGAGTTTCAGGCAAAGAAGATAAATCTGTATACAGAATGTTTCTAATCCCATGAAGACAAAACACTGCCACTTCCAAGGTGAAAGGAATTCAATAAAGTTAGGTGATTGCCTGGTTCCCAAGAGATTGGTACCCTTTCCTAGGCTCAGTGTTGTCCTCTGCTATTGGCAAGTTAGGCACTCAGCAGTGGTGATTGCCAGGGATACCTTGGTGAGGGGAAACCTCTGTTGTGACCATTTCTGCCACTGTGCCCATTCTATACATACAGCCATGGAAAAGGATGGCTGAGGAAAGAAGCTGACTATCGCCACAAGGTGGGTCATCTTGTCTATCCTATTTTTGAAAGCTTCCTCTGGGGTGAATGATCACTGGTAATCATTTCTTGGGTCATAAATATCTCCAAAATTTTCACTCATTCCAACAGTTTCCTTTACTTACTTCTTCCCCAACTTTTTTTTTGTCACATCAGTCTTTCCAAGTTCCTGGCCAGTGAAACTAACTGTTAGCCACTGCCCATAAGACTGTATAGATTTGTGCTTCAGCTCATCATTTCTTTCAAGCAAATGAGGTATTTTGTCAAAGTTTCTGCCCACTGGAAAGTTTTTCCTCATCACTGTCTTTCAGGCCCATCCCTGAGTGGGGCACTAATGCATTAGTCATCTACTTCTGGCTGGTGCCGACATACAAATAGACCTATCTATAAACCAGGCCTACATTTTGTCCTTCTGCTAACTGGTCAGAGGGAAGTTCCCATGAGACCACTGATGTGGATTGAGGAAGAGATGGCAAAACAGCAAAATTAGATGCAATGGGAGTCTCAGTCAATTTACCTGTGCCACCCAGACTTGCTCAGGCCTGGTTTCATATACAGTGTCTCCATTGAACAATGGAATGATGATGCACATACCTAACTTTATGATTTGGTAAATAAGAGAACGCCTGATTCTTAATGAACATCTCAGGCCACATCATCACTTCGTATCCTTTGGTCAAAAGTTCAGATACTTCAAGTATCATTGAATCTGCTGGTGCAAAAGGTGTCAGTGGTGGAGCAACTTGTGCGTCGGACTGGGCTGGGTATTGAGTTCTCTATTGCTCTGGGACCCACCTAAAATGGCAACCTATGTTTTGCTGAATGAATGGGCCAGAGTGGAACACCCAAATACTGCTTTCATAATTCAGAGACGCATTAAGCATTGGGCATTTTTCTTTGTCATGCTCAATGCAAAGTGGAACAATTTAACTTTTACTTTGGAAAGGCTATTTCAAGATATTCTGGACCACTGGATCCCTAGGCATTTCATCAATGTGTCAGCCTTCTAAATTTTGTGTGGTTTCTCTTCCTATCCTCCGGCAGGCCTATATCTTATAGAGGCTTTGAGGTTTCTCACTGCATCCTGCTCACCAAGTTCAGCTGACATAATGTCATCATTATAATGGACCAGCATGAAGTACTGTGAGACAGCAAGGCTCTTTTGGGTTATATGAAAGCAGGAGAGTTGACATAATCCTAAGACCATAAATGTATACACTGTCGCAGCCAGGTGAAAGCAGTTGCTTCTGATTGTTCTTACTAATTAAGATAAAGGAAAAAATCATTTGCCAAGTCAATAACTATCTACCAGGCGCCATTGCTCTAGTAATGATACCACATCCATAATAGCAGCTGCAACCGGCAACAGCTATTTAATCGAGTGGAACACATAGTCATTCTCCATGGCCTACACAGCACTTTCCCTGACCAAGTAGGTATTAAACACGGATATGACTAGAACCACCATCCCTTCATCTTTCGAGGCTCCGATGGTGATGTAATCTGCAGTTTCCCCCAGGCATGTGGTACTACTTTTGGTCTATTCTTTTGGCAGGCAGGAGAATGGGTGATGGTTGGCTTTCCTGAAGTTTCCTTTTGGTCTTTCTCACCTACCAGGTTTCCCTAAAAATAGGACCTAACCGGACCTTACTTTTCTTATTTTACTGTAAGAACAGGTCTTACATAATATAATATAAAATATAATATAATATAATATAATATAATATAATACCCGGTCTTATATTAATTTTTGCTCCAAAAGACGTATTAGAGCTGATTGTCCGGCTAGGTCTTGTTTTCAGGGAAACACAGTAACAGTTCTTCTTCCATGGATTGGGGAACCAACGTGGGAATGCTCCCAGCAGTCATTTATGTCTATCCATGGGCCTACAAGAGTTATTGTAAGAAAGCTTAAGCCAAGATTTCATTTATCATTGGTTCCTACTTCATAAGTCCCTACTCTGGCTAGTGGACCATGATAGTTTTTAGGGTCCCCCAAAATTAGCATCAGTTCAGAGTTAGTATCCAGTAACCCTACAGGTTTGTGTATTTCCCTTTCTTTTGTGCTCAGTCCCCCTAGCAAATGGTCCATCAGGTATGTTTGAGGAAGGCTTGGAAGAAATTTACAAAAACTACTTTTGGTCACATTTCAGCCTATTGCTTAGTCAAAGCATTCTGAATTTGTGAACTACCTTATCTTAGCAAACTGGGTGGGAAAGGAAGAATTATCACAATGGCTACTTCAATCAGGTTTCTACCCACCACAACAATAACTTCCCCAATACTATATAGATCTATGTTATCTAATGTGTTAGCTACTAGTCACATGTGGTTATTGACCACTTAAAATGTGGCTAGTCTTAATTGAAATATGCTTACATGTAATATAAAAATACCCTAAGGATTTCAAAGACAGTATAGAAAAAAAGCAAAATATCACGTTAATAATGTTTTGTATGGATTACATGTTGAAATAACACTTTAGATATGAGTTAAATAAAATATATTATTAAAATTATCATTGCAATTTCTTTTTACTTGTTATACATGTGGATACTAGAAAATTTTAAGATAACAACTGTGGCTCGCATTATATTTATATTGGACAGTGCTGGCATACATCAAGCAATATCACAGTAGGTTGCACATCTATTTCCTTCCTTTGAACCCTGTGATCAGTTAGCCACCGCCATAGATCTATGTGGAACAAAACGATCTGCTTACCATTCTATCCTTGTGGCTTATTGGAGCCTATCTTATCTCTAATAGTCTGTCACTGGGGGTTCCCATTTTTGCAATAGTGGTAGACATCCCAATTCAATGGCAGCACCTCCCACTGTCATCTCTGACCTCTAGGGGGTCACCACCACAGAGCTTTTCAAGGATGCTGGTGACGAATTTGTGATATGAGTATCCTCTGGGCCTTAGAGGAAGGATTAATCAGGTTATATGTAATAGATGCATTTCAATTTGTCATCACCCTAAGCTCTGGGTTCTTTCTACAATGCTAGGGAAATTCTGCAACACTCAGCCTCATTAGATATAAGACACTATTCCATCCAGTATTTAATTACTCAACCAAGCAAACTATTAGAGTCTCTCCCAACTGCTTACACTACCATATTACATCTTGAATCCCATGGAAATTCATTCATATTGACAAATTTGATCCAACCAAACTATGTTTTACCCTCCTTGGCCTAATACTCTTGGAATCTATTCAGGTATGCATGTCCTCAAGGTTCTTGACAATACAAATGGAAAGATATTGCAGTTGTTTTGGAGTTTAACTATTTTCTCCTGGAGAAGATCTTTCAAATTTTTATCTGGGCTCTCATGAGATGTAACTCTCAATATGAACTCTCATTGTCTGGAGGCAATGAGATAAGGTTGGGTTAGGTCCTGAGGACAATAGATATACCTCTTGCAAGGCAACCGCCTTATGTGAAATCATAGAAAACTCTTTATGCAAGGGACTGCTTTTTCTAGCAAGAAAGATTCAGGGGGCCTGAGTCTATCTCAGTTTAATACGTGTCATTCCAAATGTTCTTATCCCAATCTCAATGTCCAACTCCTTCCTGACCAGTGCCCTAACATTAGCATAGCAACTTGTGCAGCTAACAGGCATTGCAAATCCTCAACCCACACAATTAGACTTTAGGCCTTACCTATAGCTCTGTCTTCTCTGAAGGTGCATGAAATAAGGATTCTTTTAAGGCTTCCATAGAAACTTTCTGGTTCTACACTCTTCCAACTTGAGTTGGAAGATCAAGGTTTAAAGTTCCTCTCTCTCTCTCTCTCTCTCTCTCTCTCTCTCTCTCTCTCTCTTTCTCTGTCTCTCTCTCTTTCTCTGTCTCTCTCTCTCTCTTCCTTTCTCTTAACTCTCCAGCACAGTCAGAAGTACCCAACCCATCCTGCAATTATTGTTAATTATCACTGTTGCCATAGAAATCAAGTGTAGTGGTCACTTGATCATTTAAAACCTTGCCTTCCACTGACTCTCCATCCTACATCACTATTAGTGATAATTTGAATAATTTTTATGCTACTTCATGCCACAGATTATCAGAGTCCTATTTCCCCCAGCAATAAGGTCATTTACGCATTAATTAAATAAGTGAGAGACTGAGTCTCAGAACCTCACTTTGAAGGAGGTTTTCTGGGACCACTCCTGTTACCAACTATTATGTTAGTCAGAGTCTCAGCAGGAAACAGCATCTATGCCAGATGCTGTAGATAAAGATAGCTTAATGAAGAGATATGGGTGAGGTATGAGCAAGGTTAAGGGACCATATGAGTGATGCTAAGGAACTCAGGGCTTAGCCACTGTGCAAAGTCATCACTATCCAGGCCTGAAAAAACAATGAAAGAAATAATGTCACCAAGGGAAAAAGTGGGAGGTGGGGTCATGGAGAAGAAGACACACAGTGGGAGCTGCAGTCCATGAAGGGTAACAGTCACTGCCAGAGATATGATGCAAAGTGCAGAAAGGGGCAGGTAAGAAATACTCCATTTTTAAACCAAGTTGGAAGCCAGATGACAAAGAAGCCCAGGTATTTTAGTCCAAAAAAGGGTCTCAAGCCAGCCAAAGAAAAGTTGAGAAGGAATTTCAGGGAGGAGGGCAAAAGGAGGTTAACAGCCCTCCAGGTGTCACACTTGACATAAACAATCTCCTTCATCCTTTTACCCTAATATCAGTAAGGTATGTACTATTATCTCCTTTTTACAGATGAAGAAACAGTTTTGCTCAATGTTATACAAATAGTAAGTGGTGGGGCTACAACTTGAACCTGGGTGATTTAAATTTGAGTTTTTATGTCAGGCTAAATGACAGTGGTTAGGATGCAATAAAGAGTTCAATTAGAGGAGAAGTGGAGACAAAGGTTTTGGCCAAAGTATGGAAAGCCTTGAAAGCTCATCTAAGGAATTCTTCAGGCTTCTCTCCAAGTACTGGCTGAAATCACATCTGCTCCTGCGGTGCTTTGTCAAGCCCTGGGGGAATTAGAAAACCCATTGAGGGGCCAGCCCGGTGGCTCAGGCAGTTGGAGCTCCGTGCTCCTAACTCCGAAGGCTGCCGGTTGGATTCCCACATGGGCCTGTGGGCTCTCAACCACAAGGTTGCCAGTTCAACTCCTCGAGTCCCGCAAGGGATGGTGGGCAGCGCCCCCTTGCAACTAAGATTGAACACAGCACCTTCAGCTGAACTGCAGCTGAGCTCCCGGATGGCTCAGTTGGCTGGAATGCGTCCTCTCAACCCCAAGGTTGCCAGTTAGACTCCTGTGATGGGCTGTGCCCCCTGCAACTAGCAGCGGCAACTGGACCTGGAGCTGAGCTGCGCCCTCCACAACTAAGACTGAAAGAACGACTTGAAGCTGAACGGCACCCTCCACAACTAAGATTGAAAGCACAACTAAGATTGAAAGGACAACAACTTAACTTGGAAAAAAGGCCTGGAAATACACACTGTTTCCCAATAAAGTTCTGTTCCCCTTCCCCAAAAAAATCTTAAAAAAAGGAAAAAAAAAGAAACCCATTGACCTTTGCTTCCTCTTCTGAGTAGCCTGAACCAGATAGCCTTGAAAACCCTGTCCACTCTCCTATGTGAGGTGGACACTGGCTGCTTGGCCTTCCAATATCCACTTCCTTTCATTATTCTGTCATAAAGCTTTGGAGGAAACTTACTTCCACTCCTCTCAGGCCATGTGTTTTGGGTTGAGGTCCTAAGCAAGCCAGCCTATTGCATGTCCCAGTGACAATAATTTGTTAAAGATGGGCTCATGACCCAGTCAAGTGAAAAGGAGCCAAAAAAAGTCACTTCCTGGAATTTCATTAAAGGAATTAAGAACATGAGAAGAATTGGGGGTAAAGTTTTTGCTGCCAGTTTCTACAAATGGAGCCAAGACCAAAGTCAATAGAGAGGAAGGCCAACAGAGAGATGAGCAAAGTCAAGTTCTTGTGACAGGTTTGAGCCCTGAATCCAGCCATAGACACAGCTGGTTCGTCCCTAGACTTTTGTTACATACGCCATAAATTCACTTTTTTTTTTTTTTTTTTTTTTTTTTTTAAGATTTCATAGGGGAAGGGAACAGTGTGTACTTCCAGGCCTTTTTTCCAAGTCAAGTTGTTGTCCTTTCAATTTTAGTTGTGGAGGGTGCCGTTCAGCTTCAAGTTGTTCTTTCAGTCTTAGTTGTGGAGGGTGCAGCTCAGCTCCAGGTCCAGTTGCCGTTTTCTAGTTGCAGGGGGCGCAGCCCACCATCCCTTGCGGGAGTGGAACTGGCAACCTTGTGGTTGAGAGGACACGCTCCAACCAACTGAGCCATCTGGGAGCTCAGCAGCAGCTCAACTCAAGGTGCCTTGTTCAATCTTAGTTGCAGGGGGCGGAGTCCACCATCCCTTGTGGGACTCGAGGAGTTGAACTGGCAACGTTGTGGTTGAGAGCCCACTGACCCATGTGGGAATAGAACTGGCAGCTTTCAGAGTTAGGAGCATGGAGCTCTAACCGCCTGAGCCACCCGGCCGTCCCCTCACCTTTTTGTTCAGTTTAATACAGGTTTCTGTCTTTTATAATCATGAGGCAAATGTACAAGATGAGGAACTGGCCCTATTTCCCCAGAAAGAGTTCCAACCTTTGTCCCTAACCCCACAGGTTTTTCAAAGCCTGTGGAGGCTGGACCCATGGAAAGGACCTGTGTCATAGCTGAGGGTAAGCGTCCCAAGAAAGAGGAATGTGTCTTCTAGTAACAAATACATGAATCAACATGCACCTCCACATAGGTATATTTAGTAAACTTTTTTTTCTCTCACAGGGCTTGAAAGATCAAAATTGCTTTTTAAAAAATAATAAAAAGGAAACAGCCACTGTGGTTTCTTTTAACACCAGCCCAATTTCTTGGCTGTCACAATACTTCTAAATAACATGTGTAAGACTTTGCTGGGCTGTCTCTTTTCCCTAAAACCCAAGGCAAAAACAACAACAAAAGTCTGCAGTTCCAGCTGCATAATAATGTTTGGTCAGAGGCTTCCTGAGATCACTGACATTACTGATGGCTTACAGTTTTTCCTGCAACTGCAAAATGGCTTTATGCAAATATAATATGGGCTAATGGTGTAAACCCAGCCTAACAACCTGAACTCCTGCATTTGTTATGTAGTGCCCTTGGATCACCTTTGAAATCCATCTGGTCAACCTTTACAACTATAAAAAAATACTGCCCATCATATTCTTCCTCAGGGAGATAGAGCTGTTGGGCTGTGGAAATTCCAAAGTTATGTTTCACTGTGGTCCTGAGACTTCTTGTTCCACCCCCATCCCACCCATACACATACTCTCAGGAGTCTCTCTATTCTCCTGCACTCTGACTTTCTTTCCTCCAGGTAAAGCTCAGAGGGAAAAATATATCTTGTTTTATTCAAGATTAGCCCTTCCATCTATTGTTTTGATCCAATTTTACACTTAGACCTTCGTTTCCAGTTATTCTCTCTCTTTCTTTCTCTCTCCCTCCCATATTTTTTTAAAAAATTGTTTAATCAGCTTTATTGAAGTATAATTTACATGCAGTGAAATACAGCCATTTTAACAAATAGGTGAGTTTTGACAAATGAATATACTTGTGAAAGCACTAGCACTGTAACCAAGATACAGAACAGTTCTGTCTCCCCGAAAACTGCCTCTGCAGTCAATTCCCTCTCAAATCCACCTCCCTCCCCAGCAACCTCCAGGGAGAAGTGACAGATCTGCTTTCTGTCACTCTAGATTAGTTTTGGCTGTCATAGAATTTCATATAAATGGAATCATATAGAATACACTCTTTTATGTTTGACTTCTTTCGCTCAACATAATATTTTTGAGATCATCATGTTGTATATATCAGTAGACACCCTTTTTAATTGCTGAGTTGTATCCATTTACCTGTTGATGAACATTAGGGTGGTTTTCAGCTTGGGGCTATTATGAGTAAAATTGCTATGAACATTTGTATACAATCTTTTTATTTTCATTTCTCTTGGGTAAATACCTAGAAGTAGAATTTTGAGTTGTATAGTAAGTGTATGTTTACTTTATAAGAAACTAATAAATTTTTATCCAAAGTGGCTATACAATTTTACACTTCTGCTAGAAATATGTGAGGGATATACTGGCTCCATATCCTTACCAACACTTGGTATTGTAAATTTTTCTAATTTTTTGCCATTTTAGTACATGTGTAGTAGTGTCTCGTCGTGGTTTTAATTTTCACTTCAACGACTAATGATGTTGAACATCTTTTCATGTGCTTGTTGGCCATTTGTATATTCTTTTGTGAAGTGTCCCTTAAAATCATTTGCTCATTTTTTAAATCTTATTATTGAGTTGTAACACTCTTAAAATTCTTACAACTCATAAAGACATATGTATATCTTTATATGAAAATATTACATACACGGTCTGACAATTAAGTTCGCAACCTGTTGCAACGATGTTGCCAAACTTTTTTGATATCAGAGGGATTATTCATTATGAATTTGTACAAACTGGACAAACAGTTAACCAAGTTTACTATTTGGAAGTGTTGTAAAGGCTGCGTAAAAAAGTTAGACGACCTGAACTTTTTGCCAACAATTCATGGCTCTTGCATCACGACAATGCACCAGCTCACACAGCACTGTCTGTGAGGGAGTTTTTAGCCAGTAAACAAATAACTGTATTGGAACACCCTCCCTACTCACCTGATCTGGCCCCCAATGACTTCTTTCTTTATCCAAAGATAAAGGAAATCTTGAAAGGAAGACATTTTGATGACACTCAGGACATCAAGGGTTATACGACGACAGCTCTAATCGCCATTCTAGAAAAAGAGTTCCAAAATTGCTTTGAAGGGTAGACTAGGTGCTGGCATTGGTGCATAGCTTCCCAAGGGGAGTACTTTGAAGGTGACCACAGTGCTATTCAGCAATGAGACATGTAGCACTTTTTCTAGGAGGTGTTCGTGAACTTCATTGTCAGACTGTATATAGGTCTTTTCATTTTCTCAACAATGTCTTTCAAAGATCACAGCTTTGTAATTTTGATGGAGTCCTATTTATCTCCTTTATTTCTAACCTCTGCTGGCTCTTTCCTTTCGCATATGCACACAGTCAATTCTCTCCAATTGACTAAACCAATTGACCCAAACCAAATTAAACAAAAACAAGACAACTACCACCTCCCCCTATGACCTCCAAACACCCTTGAATAAACTCATATCACTTTCTAGCTATTATTGTATCCTTTTCCTCATTTCATAGCCATGCGGTTCAAAAGAAAAGTCTTCATTTACTATATCTAGCTCTTCTAAAACTAAAAAATTCTCTTCACCCCATCCACCCCCACCCCAGTGTGAAATCTCTGAGCTATGGACCCAGAAGCACCACATGTTTTAACATGAAGGGAAGCAAGTTTGTATAAATGTTACCATCCTTTGTTTGTGAGGGAGGGCCGATGAGGAGCAGGACCTGGATGGAGGTGGGCCTGTGTAGTTGATTGGTGGAGACTAGGAAACCGTTCATCTACTATCTCTTGGTGTTTCAGTCTTGCTTTCTCTTGGTTTCCTCTAATGTCTTGTGTTACTGTCTAAATAATCATCATATCAACACTTCCCTTAAAAATGATTGATGAGGGGACTGGCCTGGTTGTTCAGGTGGTTGGAGCTCCTTGCTCCTAACTCCAAAGGCTGCCGGTTCCATTCCCACATGGGCCAGTGGGCTCTCAACCACAAGGCTGCAGGTTCAACTCCTTGAGTCCCACAAGGGATGGTGGGCTCCGCCCCCTGCAACTAAGATTGAACACGGCACCTTGAGCTGAGCTGCCGCTGAGCTCCTGGGTGGCCAGATGTTTCAGTTGGTTGGAGCGTGGGCTCTCAACCACAAGGTTGCCAGTTCGATTCCTCGAGTTCTGCAAGGGATGGTGGGCAGCGCCCCTGCAACTAGCAATGGCAACTGGAGCTGAGCTTCACCCTCCACAACTAAGGCTGGAAGGACAACAACTTGACTTGAATAAAAGTCCTGGAAGTACACACTGTTCCCCAATAAAGTCCTATTCTCATTCCCCAATAAAATAAAATAAATGATTGATGAGGAATTCCCTTTGGTGAGTTCTTGATGACAGTAAGCTTCTCTGGCCTCCACCTTGAGTTACACTGCTTCCCCCAGCCCTTTACTTTACCACACCATTCTCTTCCCATCTGCCCCATCAAGTAGACTCTTGGGGTTTATCTTTCCTGACACCCCTGCAGTGCTGGTTGATGCCAACACTCTCTCTTTCTCCCATTTGTTCCCCATCTTGCTTACCAAATACAAATTGAGTAGTTATTGTGCAATAGAACTCAATGACAAAAATTATTGACTTCAGATTGTGAGTCAGATGATGCCCTGGTCCAGCTGGTGAGATGATTCAGTCATCTATCACCACAGTGTGATGTGTGAGAGTACAGAGAAGTAACACCCAACTCAGCTTAGGACTAGTAAAGGGGCTCCAAGCACTGGAACAGCACATGCAAAGTAGTGTGAAGACATGTGTGAAGTAAGTAAGGTGTGAGCAAGCAAGGCATGTAGAGTGAAAAGTTCAGATGTGGGGAGCTTAGGGAAACTATGGGAAGTGCCACAGGATATACGTAGCACAGGATGCATTGCCTACATACATCTTAAGCTGTCCACCAAAATCCATTCTCTCTCTTAACAGAAATGGGAGTGTAGCCAAGTTGAGGGCTGGACTACATTTTCCAGCTTCTCTTGGTGTTAGGTGGGAACATGTGACTAATTTATCACCAATGGACTGTGAGCAGAAGTGGTGTGTGACACTTTGAGCCAAGGCTTTTTAAGAATGGGTATGCCTCTTTTATGCTCTCTTCCCTTTTTTGAGAACTGGATAAAGACAAGAACAAAGCCATAAGGAGACAGTGGATCCACAAAAGGAAGGAGCTCAGGTCTTTGAATGAGTTTCTGGAACAGAGCTGCCCTATGCAAACCTGAATAATCAGCCAAGGTTGTTTCATGAGCAACAAATAAACTGCTAACATGTTAAGCCATGGGGAATTTTGAGTCACCTATTTTGTTGCAGTATAGCCTACCCTACATAATATATTCTGATTATGGTGCACTTGTGAAAACTTTATTTTATATATATATATATATATAATGAACTATACCAAGATGTCAATAATGGTGGTATCTCTAGGTTGCTGAATTATGGGTTGATTTCATTTTTCTGCAATTTTCTGCCATTTCAAAATTTGCTACAATGAGCATGTTATTTTATAGTCAGGGCAAATATAAATCCTCTGAATTCAGGTAGTTACAGAGATAATAACAAGTTAAGAAAGAACCTCATTACCAGGAGGCATGTAGGAAGTCTATTCAAGTAGTAGAATTTAAGGGTAAGAAAATGCAGAGGATAAAGCAAGAAAACAATTCAATTCTACATTCATTGAAGATGTAGTCCTGTAAAGAGATAGAGTGGGAAGCCCCAATCCATGCTTAGCCTGCATTCTTACTCCCCTCCCCCCAATCTTAGTCTACCTCAGTCCCTATTGCTGCTGGTGGGTGGGGGAGGGAGGTTTTATTTTAACTTCCTTTTGTATTTTCCTTCATTTAGTTTAGGGAGTATGAGGATATACATGAAGTTAAAGGAGAGAGCTACGAGGACCAGAAGACAGATAAAGGAGAATGGGTGTTGGGAAGAGGGCACTAGTGGGACATAGATGCTGCACACACATTTTCTAAAACTTACTTCTCCCTTAGTTTCCATGAGAATATAAATTCCTGATTGCCTTGCTACCCCTCTGGTCTCTCTGGCCACAGGGTTCTACTTTTTCTCTGGCCATCTTTTTGGTTCCTCAAGAGCCTACCCTTAGGCTTCTTCTCAAAACACACTCCCATCCTCTCCAATGTCTCCCCAAGCCTGACTCCCTGCTTAGCACCAAATCCAGCTGGACAACTGCCTCTGAGATATCTCAATAGAATTCCACCACTTCCCACTTTATTCCAAGGACCATATCTCACCACTATCCAGCCAAAAGAAACCTGGTGTTAGCCTCATACCCCATGCCCCTCCTACTTCTTTAACATCTTTCCACTGTATCTAGTTCCCTTCATCTCCATTGCCATGACCTGTATTCAGGCCACTATATCTCTCTTACATTTCTGTAACAGCCCCCTAATTCATGTCCAGAACCTCAAGACCCTCCATTTTCCACAAAGCCCCAACAATATATTTTTCTCTAACATAAAAAAATTATGAAATTCTTCTTATATACAGGAAAGGGCATTGAGAATAAATAATACAATAAATATCTCTTTACCTAACAAGACAAAAAAATGAGAAACAAAAACTCATAGACACAGACAATAGTTTAGTGATTACCAGAGGCTAAGGGGGGTGGGGGGAGGAAGATGAGGGTAAGGGGGATCAAATATATGGTGATGGAAGGAGAACTGACTCTGGGTGGTGAACACACAATGGGATTTATAGATGATGTAATACAGAATTATACACCTGAAATTATGTAATTTCATTAACAATTGTCACCCCAATAAAGTAAAAATAAATAAATAAATAAATAAATAAATAAATAAATAAAATATCTCTTTACCACCCCATCCAGGATTCTTTAATGTCCAACTTTTGCATCTGTGCATAATAATTGGGAATAGGAAAGTGTGGGTGATCTTAGCCTTGGTCTCTAATGACACTTGGTGATCTTTCCTAATTCTCCATTGCTGCCCTTCCAAGTCTCAGTACAGCACCTGGCATATAATACACGTGTTCAATTTCTAACTCTTCTATCCTGAATTCCAAGGCAAGAGAGAAAGGAGGAAGGAAGTGGAGGGAGGGAGCTTTCAAAGGAAGGGAACAAGGCAAGGAAGAGAAAAAGATCAATAGAGTTTAAAGAAAGAGTTGTACAAGAGGGAAAAGAGGGACTGAAGAGATGAGAGGGACATCTAAATGGAGGAAAATAAAATAATGAGGAAAAAAATGGCAAAGGAAGAGGTACCTTCCCAGGATGGAAGAGGCCTCCTCAGGGTGAAAGGGGTGTCCGGGAGAATTTGGTATGATAATTAGAGCCAGGGATCAACGTCAGTGAGGCCCTGCTGGCATTGTTCCAATCCCAGGGCTGGGTCACTGTCTCTGGTGCAGCTCCACAAGGGGGCAGTGTGGAGCCCTGACCGCTTTGCCTATAATTAAAGTCCTCCCTGGGGATGCTGAGGAAACACTGATTCAGCTGATGCCAAGTCCCTGGGATAAATTCTGCTACTTGTAGGGGGACAGGACAGCTATCGAGCTTTCTGGAGATTAATTTTTGATTTATTGGTGCTAACAATGATTTATTCTGATACACCCCCAGGGCAAAGAAAGGACTGTAAATATTTTAAATGCTGTTAGCTGGTGACAAGAAACACCGCTGGTTGGTGAGCAGGGCAGATGGGAATTTCAAATGCCTTCCTTAAATTACTTAAAGGCAAACTGTGAACACTTGCTAGCTTGTTTAAGATAGAGGAGGATGGGGTAGGGGAGAGAAACGTATTAAATTTTCTTATTAACTCAGACCACATCTTATGTTTTCTCCATAAAGTCCATTTGTTTTCCCTATGCATTACATTGGACTGGTGCTCACAGCCTGCAGAGGCAACAGGAGGAGGCAGCTCTCAGGCTCCCGGAGAGAGCGGTGACCAGGGATAAGACCCACCTCACTCTGCTCTCCAGCAGGACCCACGGAGCCCAGGACTGGAAGCAAGGATGGGGAAAGCCTTGGACCAAAAGTTCCATCTTAGTTGTGCAGTCTTGGGTGAAGCACTTTGACCCTGAGTCTCAGTTTCTCCACCGGTAAAACAGGAACTTAGTCCTTGCTGGTGTGGCAGGGTGGAGACTGTATTTGATGTGATCATTGGAAGAAACAGCCCCACTCCCCTTGGTTCTGGCATCAGCCCTGACGGTCAGGCAGAGGAGAGATGGCTCTTTCCTCTCACATGACAAGGAAACTGTGGCTGAGTGATGGAATGAGCGGACAGCCAGGAGTAGGTTGTGGGTGATGGTCAGTGTCAGCCTCTCTAGAATGGAGACTAGGGTGAGACACTCACCTCTGGCATGCAAAATGTAAGCGGCTGCCAAAAATCTCAGTAATCAAGATGAATAATATTTTAGTGCAATATTTTGAAAAATCAAAATGCAAAAAATCCTTAATGAACAAAATACCTAATTTTTAAATAAAGACAGAATCAGTCCTCATTTCATAAATCAAGATCTTCTTTCTCTCTGATCACAGAGGTGGGGATTCCAGGGATGGAGGAAACACTACCTGGGACTCCCTATTGGAACTTTGTCTCCCTTGGTCCCTTAGTTTATGGTAGGACTCCTTTTATTCTCTGCCCTCTAGCTTTCCCCTAGAGAACCAGGCAGCCTGCTCAGGGGCTCTGGAGTAAGGCATGGCAGGATTTCAGTGCCGCTCCGTTACTTACTAGCTATGGGATCTTGGGATAGTGGCTAAACATTTATAAGCCTCAGTTTCTACCTATAAACATCAGCTTTCTCATCTGTAGCTGCCTCATTGGGTTATTGTAAAGGTTAAGTGGGATAATGTGCATAAAGCACTTAAAAGAGTGTCTGGTCCATATTAAGTGCTCAGTAAAACTTAGTTACTATTTTTACCTGTAAAATGGGTGTCATGTCCTCAATCCCCAAGTGAGACAAATTGTATGCTTAAGAGACATAATAAAAGTGCTGTGCTCCACTCCGGAGCCACCAGGGACACAGTACTATATACTCATCCTTCCAGCTTCTAAAAGAATTTTAGGTATGGCCTGGGCATCTCAGCTAGCCCCTCCCAAGACAGGTTCAAGGCTGGACCCAACCTGCTGGACCAGCTGCCACCGTGAGTCCACTTGTCCCAGCCGCACACTGCCTGGGGCAGGTGCTGGAAACCCTGGCCAGGTCACCTTGGGACAGAGACTTTAGGGCAGTGAGCCCTGAGTGTCTTGGTGATGAAAAGCTCCCCCCCGACACTATAACTAGTCCTGCTTCCCTTTTTGACTTACATACTAAGAGCATGGAGCTAAATTTACGACCCATCTTTAGCAAGCACATGCTCTCACTTCATACAAAACTCCATCTAAATGTGCACTCTTATTTTCTTTACCTTTGTCTCATTCCCCTCACTTGTTTTAACTTACTTTAAGCTGCCCTAAATCCATTTGAAACAAGGTGGAAAATAAATAAATACATCCTACCTGTATTTAAACAGTTTCCCACTGTGTGTGTGTGTGTGTGTATTTGTGTGTGCGCATCTCTTTTCCAAAAATTACCGCCTGCTGGTGCCTGCAAATGGCTGTGTTTGTGTGTGCTAATTGTGTAACTGACTGGATTTGAAATTCAGAGCTCTGATGAGTACCCCGGAAGCAAGGAAACAGAATGTTTTCGTTTTCAATATAAAAGGCAGGGTTGGGCTCAGGTGTCTGCCCCAGGAACCGTCAATTTAAGCCAGTGGTTCTCAACTGGGTCTGGTTTTGCCTCCCAGGAGGCACTTGGCAATATCTGGAGACATTTTTGGTTATCACAAGTTGGGGTGGGGGCTAGGGGTAGGGATCTGACATTGTTACTGCCATGTAATGGGTAGAGGTCAGGGATGCAGCCAAACACGCTACAAAGCAGCCCCACAGCAGGAATGTTCCGTCCCAAATGTCAACAGTGCCGAGGCTGAGAAGCCTAACGGTAGGCCAGTTCTGCAAGGGAGGACGAGCAGAGGCTTGTAGGTACCAAGTGTGGTCGAGAAACCCTGGGGGCAGCTTTCCTGACCCAGCCAGGAAGAGGAAGAGCTAAGAGTTTCCTTCTCCTCAATTACCAGGAGGACTTGGGTCACCCATTCAGGTCACAGGAGAAGCAGGAGCAACTTGAGAAAGAAAGGACTTGTCCAGAATCCCCGAGAAGGGTCAGACTTCCGCCCGGAAACCTCTCATTCAGGACTGGATATCTTCCAGTGCCCCTCCATTGCCCCATGAAGCTTCCAGCCGTGTTCCGCCAAGGGGAGCGTCAGCAGAGAGGGTGAGAGGGTGGGCGAGGCACAAGGAAGGGGTGCTGACTCCAGGCCGCTCTCCCCGGGGCTGCCTCAGACTGGCTGTATTCCTCAACTGAAGTTGCAGATCCTCTCAGGGCAGCCCCTCCCCATGTCTATCCTTTCAGGTTCTGCTAACAATCTGTAGGTCACCCCCTTTGGAGCCTGCTAGGTTACAGCACTAATCTAGGACGCGAGCACCACTGTACTAGTACTGGGGTCTTCTGTGGTTTCCCCAGCTCGGCCCATACCATTATAATAGTCCCTTTATTAAACCTTCCTCAAAGTCTTCTAATTTGAGTGTGTCATCTGCTTCCTTCAGGGATCTTAGCTGTCACACACGTCACACCACACACATTTACCGAATGTTCACTGAGCCCCTACCATGTACTTAGGCACGGTTCTTAGTGCTTGGACTACACAGGTAAACAAACAAGGGTCCTTGCCCACCGGCCTCTCACCTTCCAGGTGGTACTGAGGAGCCTGCGGGAGACTAGCTCCCGGTAGGACAGAGTCAGTGTGTCTGGCTCCGCTTCCTGCCTGTGTGTAGCCTAAGTGACGGCTGCTCTCCGGGCTGGGCTGGGCAGCTTCCTGAGGCTATACCTCCAAGGCAGGAAGCAGCAGGCCATCGCCCCGACCACCACAGCTCTGCCACCAGCCAACTCTGCATACCTGGGCAGTCACTCAACATCTCTGGCTTTCATTTTCCTTGTTTGTAAGGTAAGGGTTTGAATTAAATAACCAATTTACATATATTCCGTATTTGGAATTAAAATTTCCCAGCCTGGGTTGCTGCCCAAATCCTGGATTAGGAGCAGCAGAAGCAGGCATGCTGCCTGTATCCCGGGCATTCCAGAGAGAAGCCTGGTGAAGGCGGGGGACGCTGGGATTTCCAGGTCCTGCTGCTGGCTGTCTTGCTGATCTTCTGGGGTGTGGAGGTGAGGTGAGCTCCTCTGGGTCTTCTGAGGCCCACTGACTGCCCTCCTGCCCTGCCTTGCTAACCATACCTTCTCTCGGGGCCATATGTGTTCTTCTAGGTTCAGGCACTGCAAGCCAGGAAGCTCTGATTCCCTTAGTACACCCAGTGTGGCCCTGCTGATGCCAGCTGGCAGGCGTGAGTAGCTTCCTAGGCAAACATGCACAAAGCTTTCTGTATGCTGCTGCTGGCAGGGCCTGCCAGAGGCCAAGGGCCCCCCATGACTCAGGGAGATGCTGCATCCAGCCCTGACTTTCAGGCATCTTTTCTGTTCTGACGGACCTTCAGGGTTAGACCCCGCAACCTCACTTTAGAAAGTTGAGGGAGATTGAAGGATGAGCAAGGGGGCCCTGGGCAGTGCACTGGGCCCACGCCGGGCATGAGTAAGCACACACACTGGGCAAGACTGCATGGAGCACAGGGCTCCATGCCAGACATCTGCATAGAGAATGAGCATCTCATTTAACCTCGATTAGGTGGGCCATCGTACAGCCGTTTCTTGATGAAGACTCTGAGCTTTGAGACGGGTGACTTTTCCAGGGTCATATGGCTAGCCAAATGGAAAAGCAAGGATTTGGGCCCAGGACTATGAGCTCTGACCCGTGACAGCTTCCCATTACACCACATGCTTCTCACCTTACAGAGACAACCCTCCCCTAATTTCTCCCCCCTTTCCCTTTGCACAATATGGTCCCCAACCTCACTCCTTGGCCCCATGGGGAAAGGCAGGGCTAAGTGGGAGCTGCCAGTTGCCAACATCTAGTCTGTTGGTGTTCTCCAGGCTTTCAAAGCCTTTCAAGCCAGTCACTTCAAGAGGGCTGGAAGTGACCAGGGGTAGGGAGGTCACTCCAGGAGAACAAGATCCTTGAGCTGCCTGCCATCCCTCAGCACATAGCTTTCTGGCTAGGTCCCACCCCATCCTATGCTGGGCAGATCAGGCATTGCAGGGCATCTTCTCATGACATCTTCCAGTGGACAGAGGGAAAGGCAACAGGGGCCAGGGTCTAAGGAATCTCCCATCAGCTTTTCCTCCCCCTGGTCTGAGGCTGTATAGGAGGCAGATTTTGCTAACCAACCCATTAGTCAGGAAGAGGGCCTCTTTTCCCCTTTGAGTCTGCAAGAGGCAAAGATGAGAAAATGTCATTTTCTCTCCATCAAATTTCTTTTCTTGGCTGGGATGAAGAATTCCTCCCTCCCTCCCTTCTTCCAATTTTTTTTTTTTTTTTAAGATTTTGTTGGGGAAAGGGAACAGGACTTTATTGGGAAACAGTGTGTACTTCTGGACTTTTTCCAAGTCAAGTTGTTGTCCTTTCAGTCTTAGTTGTGGAGGGCACAGCTCAGCTCCAGGTTCAGTTGCCATTTCTAGTTGCAGGGGGCGCAGCCCACCATCCCTTGCGGGACTCGAGGAATTGAACTGGCAACCTTGTGATTGAGAGGACGCGCGCCAACCAACTGAGCCAGCCGTCTGCCTCTTCCCTCCTCTTTATCTCCCATCCACATCCTACCACCCTCCCCCAATACAGACTTAGTTTATAAATTCCTTTGTGTTCCCAAGAGCCGAGTGTATCCCTTATCACAGCCTTGTTACCTGGCCTTATAATTGCTTCTTATTGCCTGTCTCCCCAGCCTCTTGGAGCTCATATCCCTGCCCTGGCAGGGTAAGGGCTGCAGACAAAGGACCCTCAGGAGAAGCCAGCACCTCTGTTTGCTTTCTCCCAGGGGGGTACGGGCCGCCTGCTCCGCAGCCAGCTGGAGGCTTGGGGCTATGAGAGATGTTCAGAACTAGGAGGCTCATCCCTGTCTTCAAGGCTTCTGAACTGTACGTGGGGAGATAAAACAATCCGCTCTCAAGCAGGATTGTACAGTAACCTCAAAATTATTGTCAAGACTTTCTGGAAGAAGATGAGTGAGGACTGAGGTTGTTAGAGAAGTCACTAAGGAATACGTGCGTGCTGAAGTCTGTGTGGAATTGGACTGGTGAAGGAGGAGGAGGAAGGCTATTCCAGGTGGGGGCAGGGAAGGGCACAGAGAGGGCAGGGTCCACGGAAGAGACAGCCCTAGCCAGGTCAGAGGGTTGTCACTGGGGCAGGTGGAGAGGACCCGAGGCCAGCTCCTGTCCAATCCCTGCTTGGTGAGTGCCTGCTCTGTGCCACTCACTGACTGAGGCACTCAGATGCATGCTGTCACTCACTCCTTACAGCAGCCCCACGGGGAAGGCAGGACAGCTTCTAGCTCTACGGGAGATTGGAGGTTCAGCAAACATTCAGGTCAAAAGGCAAAGGACGGAGTCAACTAATCCAAACCCCTGCTTCTACAGTCGGGTGCTCAGTGGATGGCGGCAGTGGTAGGGCAGGGGTTGGGTGCTCATCTATTCATTCAACAGGTATTTATTCAACACCTAAGAGCTAGATGCTGGAGCTATGCCAGTGAGTAAGGCAGGCATAGTCTGCCTTCATGGAGTCTGCAGTCTAGTGGAGAGACAGCCTTTCAATTTAAAAATATATATAAATATTTATACGTATGCAATTCAAATATGTATTCTATTTTAAACATAAACTTTGTTTTTAATATATATAGATGAATTTTGAACAAAAAGTGCATGAGAGCAAGTAGCAGTGTATCAGTGGGTCCAGATTTCTATATATCATGTTTCCCTGAAAATAAGACCTAGCCGGACCATCAGCTCTAATGCGTCTTTTGGAGCAAAAACTAATATAAGACCCAGTCTTATATTAAAATAAGACTAGGTATAATTATAATATGATATGATATGATATGACATGATATGATATGATATGATATGATATGATATGATATGATATGATAAATACTGGGTCTATACAAGACCGGATCTTGTATTAATTTTTGCTCCAAAAGACGCATTAGAGCTGATGGTCCGGCTAGGTCTTATTTTCGGGGAAATGGGTATTTAGTGGTCTGTGGCGAGTGGTTGATATCTGGCTGGGGGTCAGGATGCCATGATTCATAGCAATATGATTTCCTCACGTGTGAACACGCCCACTGTAGCCAGTTTAAGGGACCAACCAGAAGTCACTGAAAGCAGAGCTGAAAAGGCACGCACACAACTCACTCTCATGAGCTCGTGTGAGCAGTTTCAGCACACCACTGAATTGTGTTTATTATGATTGATGGAGATGATGGGACTCTAAAGTACCCTCAAGTCTCTCCTTAAGGCTGCCCCTGGGCTATCCTACTCTGGAGAGACAGGAGAGGATTGCTCCTGGTCCCCTATCTGGGCCATGTTTGGGGATTGCCTTGTGGGTCACCTGCTGATTCCTGCAGGTATGTACAGAGTCCAGCCTTGCTACACTCCCACCCCCTGCACTTCCAATCAGGGTGTCAGATCAGGTGAAACTCCTTCCAGGTCTGCGTGTGGTGCACCCAACTCACAGTGCCCCCACCCTATCTTCAAAGAGGCCTACAGCAGACGCCCTGGCACGTCCTCTGCAGACGGAATCACGACATTGTTGTGTGTGGGGTTGATTGGGCAGGCGGTCCCATCGTAGAGAAATCAGCACTGGTCTTGGATTCAAGAACTTGAACTTGAATTGAGTTCTGCTGCTTACAGACAAGGGATGTCTCCATACTGTGTCTCATTCTCCTCTGGGGAAGTGCTTGGTAGCAACTTCTGGGCATGGAAAAGGCGGCATGAGATGACCTCTATAAAAGCCCTTTCTGGTGCTGGGTGCATGGAGCTTGAATCCCGGCCTCCACGTGTAATTGACTGTAAACCACAGCAACCACATACATTCTGCAGAATCACAGGATCTGGGATTGGGGTGTGCTGAGGGGGATGTAGCTTTCTCCTTCCCACCCTGTTAAGAAACTCTGTTACAATCCCCCATTTCTGCTTGATCCAGTCTAGAATCTCAAGTTCACCACACGTTGGAGCCTCAGACAGAGCTCAGGGTTAGTACGTCCTTCCTTTCACTGACTTGCAATCCTTCTTCTCGTGTCCATCAGCAGGCCCTCCCCTGCGTGCACTCACACAGTCTGACACATGTCAGCAGGAGCATAAATATTTATGACATATAGCTAGTGCAGTCGGCTGGTAGGATTCCCGGTGCTTCGGATGGGAGCTTCTTGCACAAGAAGCCGTTTATCTGAGGAGAGGTCATGGACAGGTGGTGGTGAACATGAGCACCCGGAAGACACCTCTTGGCCTCTCTGAGTGTTCTGGAAGCCTGCTGTTTACTTCAGTGAGTGTCTAGTCTTGAAGGGGAGGTAGGCTCGCAGCTGCCTTTGGGCTCTGGGCATTAAGAATCAATCAACCTTTGGAGGCATTTACTCAGGAAACCCCTCCCAGGCTCTGCAGGGTCTGGCTTCAAGATGAAAGGTCTTCAAGATGAAAATCAGAGGGTCTGAAGCACTCCTCACCTGGCAGTCCTGAGCCCTTCAATAGAGTAGGGCAGAGGGGTCTTACTCCCACCTTCACTGGTGACTAGATTTCCTCCAGAGCTGAGCCCAGGGAGGAAGTCCTAGATGGAAAGATCCCTGGATGAGGTCACCTCACCACATTCCTAGCACTTAGCCCACACTACAGAAAACACAAATATTCCAAAGACTTTAAATGGTGTCACCAGGAGCTTGTACACACATGGGATCACTTCCTCTCGCGGCTGGGCAGCCAGTGCCCTCATTGTGATCATTTTTCTGAGCATCCAGGGACAGAAATCTGTCATCCTCCAGACTGGAAGGCGGGTGGTGAGGAGCGGTGGGCAAAGGAGCGAGAGGGGGTAGGAGAGTAGTGTACTTGTGCCCGGGCCTCTCAGGCAGCCCTTTTCTGGGAGTGTCCACGGGGCAAAACCTGAACTGGAGAGGAGAGTGCTCCCTGGGAGTAAGACGACTGACTTCTAGCTGGACTCTCGATAAGGCAAGATTCAACACCCTGGAGCTCCAGGTGCACTGTCGGCGAAACGACGCCCTAAACCACTACCTCCCCAGCAAAGTCTCAAACTGCACAGCTAGTCTCCTAGCACCTAATTTCATTCTATTTGTCCCTTTGGCAAACCCAGTTTCCTTTTCCAACTGAAACAGCTCCTCTGCTAAGGGAGAAATGGGCAAAGAAGGGTGACAAAGAGTACCAAGGCTGAAAAAGACAACGAGCTATAAAAGCTGGGCTGGGTGCCCCAGACTCTCATTTATCATTAAATCTGGGCATACAACATTCTCCTCTAGGAAATTGTCCCTCTTTCCACTCACCCACAAAACCAGGGAATCCCCTCCTCTGTGTTCTCGTAATACCCTGGGCATCTCTCTATCACTGTGCTATCAATATTCCATTAATTTTGGTCATGTGACTGTTTCCCCTCAAAAGACCATAAGTTCCCTGAGAGCAGAATCTGTATTGCTTTTCTTTGAGTTCCGAGTTCCCACCTCAGTGTCCAACACATAATAAGTACTTCGTAAATATTTGGAGGAAGCTCCCCTGAGCCTGTGAAATTCACTGAAGAAAAGCTTCAGTGTACACATTAATGGTTAAGGACTGGAGGGTATTGAAGTGCAGTCAGAGAGAACAGAGACCTGACTGCATTTATACACATTTTCGGGCGGGGGGGGGGGGTGTGAGGGTGGAGCCTGGGAGTAGCAGCTGCCATGGTGGGAGAAGGCTCAGGGTTCTGAGCTCATGGGGATGAGGTCAGCTGGAGGCTGCCCTCTCTACTCATTTGCTATTTCCACAGCAGGAAAGGACTGCAGTCCTTGTAGCATAGAAAGTGACCACACCTCCGAACACCCAGGACCAAGTGTCAGTATAAGCTAAGTGACCAGTGAAGACAGTAGTGGTGTTATTCTATGTTGAATAGTCGTCCATCACCTGAGAACTCAAGACATCCTTCTCGAGCATCCAATCTGCTCTTGGCCCCCAGTTCTAAGAGCTCCCAGTGCAACTTGAGGGAGTCAGAGGCTAGAATGAGCCTTGAAGATAAGAGAGTACCATATTTTGCTGTGTATAATGTGCACCGTTTTGCCCAAATTTGTGAAGGAGAAATAAGGATATGCATTATACATGGGTAGGACTAATTCTGTATCTATATAAATGTTTTTAATTCTTTTATTTGTGCTTATGAGTTAAAAGTGTAACTCTAGAAATCCATAATGATATCCGTATGCAAAATAATACCCTGGAATACAATAATCAGTTTTGTTGAACTTACATGGAACTTGCAACTACAAAGACTCCTTGGCCTTCTGTGATGCCATAAATATTGTAAATTTGTTACTGGTATGTAAAAGATACCTTGTATCTGTTCTTATGTTTTGTAACTATTTGTTACATGAAATTTCTTAAACAGTAATGTGATGTTAAAAAATAAATGCTGATAGAGAGGAGAAAAATGGCGGCGTGAGGTGAGCCTCTGTAACGCTCCCCTGGAATTTACAACGAATCGGACAACAATAACTCCACAAAGGACTCCTTGCACAGCAGACAGGCAAGACGAAGAGGCCGACTACTGAATTCACCTCCAGGTGGGTGAATCGCGCGAGCGGGGGAGGAGGGAGAGGAGAAGTGCGGAGACGGAGCCGCGCGGGCGCAGGACACAGACCTAGCTCAGTGCTCGGAGCCCGCTGCACCCGGATCGTCCGCAGCTGCGGGAGAGGGAAGGACTCGGACTGCTAGGGCTCCGCTTGCAGCCACAGGGCTGAGGGGGCAGCATACAAAACCGCTGAACCCAACGCTCGCTCACGGCAGACCTCGGAGCAAAGACTGAGGGAAGAGGGCTGAAATCGGTGGTTTAAGCCCTCACTGCCGAGCAGAGAACGGAAGCCTTAGGCACGAGGACTAGCCGCCCCCTCCCTACCCTCCCAGAGCTCGCCCCGCCCCCACCTGCCCGGTGCTAGAAGCGATAAAGTAGCAGTGTCGGATCAAAGGACAGAATATTTGCTGCTCTGAGAACTGTGGACCGCAGACACAGATTCGCAGCTCAACTAGTTCCGGCAAAGGGGAAGGAGCTGTGGAAGCAGGACTGGCTGTGGTGGTGGTCGCCGCCATTGCTCTGGGCCACCTCTCACAACTCACCCCGCCCCTGGCCCCACCTATCTGGGCGGATCCCTGCAGGAGTAAACAGAACTGCTGAAACAAACGGGCTCTGAATCTGGTGCAGAAAGAGCTTTGGAACTCCAAAAGCTCTTCGCATACCTATCAACCTGTTGCAGAAGACACTCCTGTAGATGTCTAGGAAGAGAAATAGTAAATCAGTGATTGCCATGAATAACCAAGGCAACAAGATAGCTCAGAAAGAAAGTGAAAAGTCTCCAGAAAAGGAACTTAGAGATATGGACCTTTGTGATTTAAATGACAGAGAATTCAAGATCGCAATTCTGAAAAAACTGAACGAGATGCAAGAAAACACAGAAAGGCAGTTTAATGAACTCAGAAACACAATCAAAGAACACCATGAGCATTTTACAAAAGAGATTGAAATCTTGAAAAAGAACCAAATAGAATTTCTGGAGATTAAGAACTCAATAGAAGAAATTAACAATAAAATATCCAGCTTAGGTAGTAGAGTGGACCAGATGGAGGAAAGAATCAGTGACATCGAAGATAGGAACCTGGAATTTACACAGAGGGAAGAAGAAAGAGACTTGAGACTTCAAAGAAATGAAAGAACTCTACAAGAACTTTCTGACTCCATCAGAAAGAGCAATATAAGAATAATGGGCATACCAGAAGGAGAAGAAAGAGGGAAGGGAACAGAGAATATATTCAAACAAATCGTCGATGAGAACTTCCCAAACTTGTGGACAGAACTGGATCCTCGAATCCAAGAAGCAAATAGAACACCTAATTACCTCAATCCCAACAGGCCTTCACCAAGGCACATTGTATTGAAGCTGTCTAAAATCAATGACAAAGAAAGAATCCTCAAGGCAGCCAGGGAAAAGAAGACGGTAACTTACAAAGGAAAGCCCATTAGATTATCATCAGATTTTTCAGCAGAAACTCTACAAGATAGGAGGGAATGGAACCAAATATTCAAACTATTGAAAGAGAGAAATCATGAGCCAAGAATAATATATCCAGCAAAGATCTCCTTTAGATATGAAGGAGGAATAAAGACCTTTCCAGACATCCAGAAGCTGAGGGAATTTTCTAATACACGACCTGCACTACAAGAAATACTAAAGGAGGCTATTAGACCACCATCAACAGGGACAACTTGTGGCAACCGAAACATAAAAAGGGGGAGCGTAAAGGCCTGAACTGGAATATGGGAATAGAGAAAGTAAGCGTACTGAAGAAACTGGAATACTCTAAATATCAAACTTTCTTTTACATAAACTCAAGGGTAACCACTCAAAAAACATCCAAATCTGAAATATATACTGTAATAAAAGAAGAAACAGAGGGAAACATCATAGAATACCACCACACAGAAATAACAGGCAACAACAAAAAGGCAAAGAAACAATGGAGACACAGCCTTACCAGAAAACTAAAGACAGAATGACAGGAAATCCTCACATATCAATAATCACCCTAAATGTAAATGGACTGAACTCACCAATAAAGAGACACAGAGTAGCAGATTGGATCAAAAAACTAAACCCAACCATATGCTGCCTACAAGAGACACATCTCAGCTACAAGGACAAGCATAGACTCAAAGTGAAAGGGTGGAAATTGACACTCCAAGCAAATGGTACCCAGAGAAAATCAGGCGTAGCCATAATGATTTCCGATGAAACAGACTTCAGGGTGAAAAAGATAACAAGAGACAAAGATGGACATTTCATAATGGTAAAGGGGACTATACAACAAGAAGACATAACAGTCATCAATATTTATGCCCCCAATCAGGGAGCACCGAAATATACCAAGCAACTACTAACAGAACTAAAGGGAGAAATTGACCAAAACACAATTATACTAGGGGACTTAAATACATCATTGACAGCTATGGATAGATCATCCAAACAGAAGATAAATAACGAAATCGCAGCCCTAAATGACACATTAGATGAATTGGACATAATTGACATATATAGAGCACTTCATCCTAAAACATCAGACTATACATTCTTTTCTAGTGTACATGGAACATTCTCAAGGATAGACCATATATTGGGACACAAAATCAGCCTCAGCAAATTTAAGAAGATTGAAATCATACCAAGCATATTCTCTGATCACAAAGCTTTGAAATTGGATATCAACTGCAAAAAGAAAGCAGGAAAAAACACAAATACATGGAGATTAAACAACATACTTTTAAAGAACGACTGGGTCAAAGAAGAAATTAGAGGAGAGCTCAAAAGATACATAGAAACAAATGACAATGAAAATACATCCTACCAAAATTTTTGGGATGCCGCGAAAGCAGTTTTAAGAGGGAAATTTATATCATTACAGGCCTATCTAGAGAAACAAGAAAAATCCCAAATAAATAATCTCATGTTACACCTTAAAAAACTAGAAAAAGAAGAACAAGCGAAACCCAAGGTCAGCAGAAGAAAGGAAATAACAAAAATCAGAGCAGAACTAAATGAAATAGAGAACAAAAAGACAATAGAAAAAATTAATGTGACAAAAAGCTGGTTCTTTGAAAAGATTAACAAAATCGACAAACCCTTGGCTAGACTCACTAAGATAAAAAGAGAGAATACACTAATTAACAAAATCAGAAATGAAAAAGGGGAAGTTATCACGGACACCACAGAAATACAAAGGATTATCCAAGAATACTATGAAGGACTATATGCCACCAAATTTAATAACTTAGAAGAAATGGACAAGTTCTTAGAAACATATAGCCTTCCAAGGCTGAATCATGAAGAACTGGAAAATCTTAACAGGCCGATCACCAGTAACGAAATTGAATCAGTCATCAAAAACCTTCCCAAAATCAAAAGTCCTGGACCAGATGGCTTCACCAGTGAATTCTACCAAACCTTCAAAGAGGATCTAATACCAATCCTGCTCAAACTCTTCCAAAAAATTGAAGAAGAGTCAGTACTCCCTAACTCATTTTATGAGGCCAACATTACCCTGATACCAAAACCTGGTAAGGACAACACAAAAAAAGAAAACTACAGACCTATATCTCTGATGAATACAGATGCTAAAATCCTAAACAAAATTCTAGCAAATCGAATACAACAATGCATTAAAAAGATTATTCAACACGACCAAGTGGGGTTCATCCCCGGGGCACAAGGATGGTTCAACATTCGCAAATCCATCAATGTGATACATCACATAAACAAAATAAAGGACAAAAATCATATGATTCTATCAATTGATGCAGAAAAAGCATTTGATAAGATACAACATCCATTTATGATTAAAACACTTAATAAAATTGGTATAGAAGGAAAATACCTCAACATAATAAAGGCCATATACGACAAGCCCTCAGCTAATCTCATAATTAATGGTGAAAAGCTGAAGCCCTTTGCTCTACGTTCAGGAACACGACAAGGTTGTCCCCTATCACCTCTGCTTTTCAACATAGTGTTGGAAGTCCTCGCCAGAGCTATCAGGCAAGAGAAAGAAATAAAAGGCATCCAAATTGGGAATGAAGAAGTTAAATTGTCACTCTTTGCAGATGACATGATGCTATATATAGAAAACCCTAAAGACTCCACCAAAAAGCTATTAGAAACAATCAATGAATACAGTAAAGTTGCTGGCTACAAAATCAACGTACAAAAGTCCATTGCTTTCCTATATACCAACAATGAAATCTCAGAAAAAGAGATAGAAAAAACAATTCCTTTTGCAATTGCAGCAAAAAGAATAAAATACCTAGGAATAAACTTAACCAAGGATGTGAAGGACCTATATGCTGAAAACTATAAGACATTTTTGAAAGAAATTGAAGAAGACACAAAGAAATGGAAAGACATTCCGTGCTCATGGATTGGAAGAATCAACATAGTTAAAATGGCCATATTACCCAAAGCCATATACAGATTTAATGCAATCCCCATCAAAATCCCAATGACATTTTTTAAAGAAATAGAACAAAAAATCATCAGATTTGTTTGGAACCACAAAAGACCCCGAATAGCCAAAGCAATATTAAAAAAAAAGAACAATACTGGAGGTATCACACTCCCTGATTTTTCCTTGTACTACAGGGCTACAATAATCAAAACAGCTTGGTATTGGCGGAAAAACAGACACATAGACCAATGGAATAGAATTGAGAACCCAGAAATAAAACCACATAAATATGGACAGATAATTTTTGACAAAGAAGCTAAAAACATACAATGGACGAAAGACAGCCTCTTCAATAAATGGTGTTGGCAGAATTGGATAGCTACGTGCAAAAGAATGAAACTGGACTGCTATCTGTCACCATGTACCAAAATTAATTCAAAATGGATCAAAGACTTAAGCATAAGACCTGACACAATAAACTGCATTGAAGAAAACATAGGTACTAAACTTATGGACCTTGGGTTCAAAGAGCATTTTATGAATTTGACTCCAAAGGCAATGGAAGTAAAAACTAAAATAAACAAATGGGATTATATGAAACTGAAAAGCTTCTGCACAGCAAAAGAAACTATTGACAAAATAATGAGGCAACCAACTGAATGGGAGAAGATTTTCGCAAACAGTTCCTCTGATAAGGGGCTAATATCCAAAATATACAAGGAACTCATGAAACTCAACAACAAAAAAACAAACAACCCAATTGAAAAATGGACAGAGGACCTGAAGAGACATTTCTCCAAAGAGGATATACAAATGGCAAATAGACATATGAAAAAATGCTCAACATCGCTAATCATCAGAGAAATGCAAATGAAAACCACAATGAGATATCACCTCACCCCAGTCAGAATGGCTTTCATCAACAAAACAAATAGTAACAAGTGTTGGAGAGGCTGTGGAGAAAAAGGAACTCTCATACACTGTTGGTGGGAATGCAGACTGGTGCAGCCGCTATGGAAGGCAGTGTGGAGGTTCCTCAAGAAATTACGAATAGAATTACCGTATGACCCAGCAATCGCTCTCCTGGGTATCTACCCCAAAAATATAAAAGCATTTCTCTATAGAGACACGTGTACGCCAATGTTCATTGCAGCTTTGTTTACGGTGGCCAAGACATGGAAACAACCAAAATGTCCTTCGATAGATGAATGGATAAAGAAGTTGTGGTACATATACACAATGGAATACTATTCGGCGTTAAGGAAAGATGATATAGGACCATTTGTGACAACATGGATGGATCTTGAGAGAATAATGCTAAGTGAAACAAGTCAGACAGAAAAAGCAGAGAACCCTATGATTTCACTGATATGTGGTATATAAACCAAAAAGAACAAGACAAACAAATGAGAAACAAAAACTCATAGACACAGACAATAATTTAGTGGTTACCAGAGGGTAAGGGGGTGGGGGGTGGGTGATGAGGGTAAAGGGGATCAAATATATGGTAATGGAAGGAGAACTGACTCTGGGTGGTGAACACACAATGGGATTTATAGACGATATAATACAGAATTGTACACCTGAAATCTATGTAAATTTACTAACAATTGTCACCACAATAAAATTAATTTAAAAAAAAAATTAAAAAATAAATAAATAAATAAATGCTAAAATTTATTCCTTTATAATACAAAAAACAAGTACCTAAATGTACTTGTTTTACAAGTAAATAGATATAAATTTGAATTTAAAAACTACAACAAAAGATTTGGGCCAAAACCGTGGGTGCTCATTATACATAACAAAATAGGGTATTTAATTAGGGAGAGAAGAGCGGAAAAATAGGGCAGACGCCAGACACTCCATTCACTCAAGTCTGAAAAGGTAATAGGGTGTTTGGTCTGTACCATGGAGACCTTTTCCCCTATGAATACATTTTTTTTTAATGTTTAAAATTAAAGCAGTTTAAAACTGAAAAGAATTTTAAAAGTGTATTGATTGAAAAGCTAAGCTCCCTCCTACCCTGATTCTTAGTCTACAATTCTCTTCTCAGATCTCACCGGTACATGTCACTTCTATAATCATTCCAGAGATTTCTAAAAATATAAAAGCTAATATTTTAACACAAATGGCAAAACATTACACATAATTTTCTATGCCTTTTTTAATTGTAAAAATGTAGGTGATTATTCCATTTCAGTCCTTATAGAATTGCCTTATTGTTTTTGATGGCTGTATAGTATTCCATTGCATGCATATGACAAGTTAATTTAACCAGATTTATATTGATGCACAATTAGGTTATTTCTAATTTTGTGCTATTGTAACTAGTGTTTAAATAATATTCTTGAATATATGTCATTTTATACCATGCGTATCTATAGGAATAGCTGGGTCAAGGAGTATGTACATTTTAAATTTTACAGGTATTACCAACAGTTCTTCATAGAGGTACCCCTGTGTGAGAGTAACTGTTTCCTTCTCACCACTGTGTTAAACTTATTTGATCTTTGCCAATATAAGTGAAAGTGGTGTCTCATCATAGTTTTAATTTATATTCTGCATGAGTTAAGTTGAGCACCCTTTCACAGATTTAAAAGGCATTTATTTACATTTCCTTTCCTGTGAACTGTCTAAACCCTGTGTCCATTTTTTTCTATGAAATTGTTTTTATTTTCTTATTGATTCCTAGGAACTCTTTATTTATTAAAGTAGCCTCTTGTTTATGATGGCTCAAATGCTTTCCCAATCTGTCATTTGTACTTTTACCTTTTTGTAGTATTTTTTTTTGTCATAAAACACCTTGTTTTTAATATGTCTGAGTTTATCAGCCTTTACTTTTATGACTTCTAAGTTTAGGACATACTTAGATCTTACACACTTCAAGACTGTGCAAATATGCTGCCACATTTTCTTCTGGTACTTATAGAGTTTCCATTTTATTTTTAAACATTTGATTGATATCTAGAACAAATTTTGATTTTTGGAATGACTGCTTTTTTCATGTAACAATGTAGCTTGGTTCTCATTCTTACCAGTATATGAAAGTTATCTCATTCTTTTTACTATGTGAATAGTTATTCTATCATATAGATTTATGATAATTTATTAACCAGTTCCCCAAATTATAGACAGATTATTTCCGTATAATGTACCACTGTAAAGAATAATGTGATGAGTAGTCCCCTCAAAGACATCTAAGAGGTAATTTAGTTTAATGCTTCTAAAACTACCATGTGCTTACACGTCACATAGGGATTTTGGTAAGATGCAAGTTCAGTAGGTCTGGGTGGGGCCTGAGATCCTGCATTTCTAACAAGTTCCCAGATGATACAATGATGTTGGTCTGTGGACTGCATTTTGAGTAGCAAGAGTGTAATTGACTTCTTGTATAATTCTTAAATTCTCTTTTATGCCTCCCATCCATTGAGGAGGAAGTAGCACTCATGAGCCATCTCATTCCATCTTTGCATGGCTCCCGTTGAAGTTCTTCTTCATATTAAGTCAAATGTGTATTTTTGGCCCTAGTTTTATGTCCTGTACTGAGATGGATCAGATCTGAACCATCACTCACATGGCAGCTCTTCAGATGCTTGCTAGTTTTCTTTCATATGTCTTTTTTTTTAGGCTGCACATCTCCTCCTCACCTACTCCCCATATGGCTGAGGTTGTGGGGGGGTGGGGACAGCGATGGGGAAATGTGCTGCTCATTTTGCACTCTAGTCTGTTGTAAGTTCTTCCGTATCTGCTTGTCCAGGTAAGGTTATTACCTCTCAGTGCTAAAGGTCAAAGCTATGTCTTGCATCTCTGTACCTCTGAAGAGGACTCAGGCTGACTAGTTGGAGTGGGGGAAGAGATCCTAGAACTGGAGATAAGGACATGAGTGGGCTCTAGTGGTGTGCTTATAAGAGCTTAACAACTGGCTCTCCCAAAGAAGAAGCAGCAGCCCTGATTTGTAGCATTTGCTGATTTCCATCATGTCAATTCTCCCACTGTGACCGACTGCAGACTAGCAGTATGATGTCACTGCACAGTAGCACATATTATATAGCATTGCCACCTCACAGATAGAATAAATGTAAATAAACATTTACTTCATTGTAAATTTTTAATTATGGACATGTTTAACAACTAGCTTGCAAATATTTTGAAAGTTTACCCATCAGCTGGAGGAGGTACGAGCCACCTCCAGCATGGCCCCTGGTGGGCCCCAAGTTTCAAGTCAGAGTCTCTCTTCCTGAGCCCTCCGGAGGAGAGTCCCCTGCTCTTTCTCTGCAGGCCCTTTTCTCCCTTGTGCCTCTGAGACCCCTTTCCTCTTCCCACATGGCACTTCCAACATCAGTGTTCTGCTGCCCTCTCGTGGCAGCTTCTGTCCTCTGCGGCCGCCCGAAAGCTTTATCCCACTGCAGGACGAGCAGCTTCGCAGCAGGTTCAGAGGATCCTGGCAAGTTAAACAATCTGCCCCTTCCACTCCAGGCTTCTGGAACCTGGAAGGGGGGTGGTGGTGCGGGGAGCAGGTCAGAGTGTCCAGGGCCTGCGGCCTCGCCGCTTCCCCCTTCCCTTGTACATGGGTTCTCAGTGCCCTCTACAATTCCCTTGGGGTGGTGATGAGCAAGGCAAACAGGTCCTTCCTTACCTGTCACTGTGGATTTACCCAGTGCGCCTGCCAAGTCAGTGGCATATGCACGTGGCATTGTCAGCCCCATATCGAGCACCCCGAGAGGGAGCTACTGTAAGGGAATTCTGACTCCAGAGCTTTGGTGTGTTGTTTTTGCTTTGGGACCCCATGGGAAACTCTCACCAAGTGATCTGCACCGGAGCTGGGATTCCTGTCACCTTAGAGCAGCTGTGGGAGTTGGGAAAGAGCAAAGACCATGTCAGCTCAGCACCAAAGCTCCATCCAATGGCAGAGAAGACCCAGTCAGAACTGAAAGCTCCAGTTGGGAGGACCCTAGCTCTCCTGAGGCATTGGCCTCCACACCGCATTGACCAAGGACACCTTATGTAGAGAAAGTTCAGGAAGCAATACTAACTCTTACTGTGCCCAATGCATTTTCACATTTCCTTTATTGTCTATCCTGTTCTTTCCATTAAAAAAAAAAAAAAGCTTAAATAGAACTCACAGCTCATTAATGGGTCACCACCTGCAGTTTACAAAACACTGACCCGGGTGGACCCTCATTTCACTAAGGAACAGAAGACAAAGAAAGAACAAAATAATAAACTTGCCCAAGCAAATCAGGATCTAGGATTCAAGTCTCTGAGCCCATCAGTCCTCACTCTGAGGTGTCCTCTGGACTCTGTCCCAGGGCTCTCTTCACACTAAAGCCCAGAGAAGTCTCACTTTCTGTGGCCCTGATCCATTTAGGACGGAGAATGAGGATCTGATGGCAGGTTCTTCGTGCCCTGGAAGTCAGGAAAGTCGAGGGCTCTCCCTCAGGTCCTCCTATAATGAACTTCTCCTGTTACACCACAAGGAGGCAGCAAAGAGAAGCAAATCCCTTTGCTTGTAGAAAGGAACGAGGGCCTGGTGGGCTCCTGGCTGGTGCCCTAACCTAAGAGGTGAATGAATAGTATTAGCATCTTCGCTTGAGGTCAGAAGCCCAGAGGCAGTATTCTACTAACGACCTTTGGAATTTACTGTTAAAGGTTCAAGGGCGTATGGGATACTCTTATGACTACACGATGCCTGATGCAAAATTTGTTGAATGAGCATTGATGTGAATATAAATCTGTTCAGGCTTCCTAGAAAGTGTTTTGTCATTATCTTTTCAAATTTTCAAATTTTCAAACCCACTGATCCAGTAATTCCACAAATAGGAATTTAATATAAGGTGCTAATTATATATACAAAGATGTTCATCACAAAAGTTTATATTTTTAATAGGAAACATCTAAATAATATAAACATGGAATTAATTTTAAAATTCTGCTACCACCACAACAAAAAATGTATACTATGTAGGTATTAGGTATAATGACACAGAATGTAAAAAGCAGTTTACAAAATAGCAGGCATGCAATGACCCCATTTGTGTAAAGTGTCCAGGCATTCTCTAAGTAGTGGTTAAATAAAGAATGCCTCCTTGAAAAAAGGAGTCATTCAAAGTCACCTGGGTAGTTTTTCAAATCACATAGCCTTGCCCAACCCCTCATCCCAGGAAACTGTGGCATGCCCCTCTGAGAAATACAGCTCTCCTTTGAGAATTATTGCTGGCAGGAAAAAAGGTAAGGAATTGCTGGAGGTGTACACATACCTATTTGCATGTGGGATGTCTGTATCTGTGAGATGTTGGTGGGATGTTCAGCAGATGGGTAGCCGAAGTTCTTTCCGGGTGGTGAGATTTTCAGGTTCTCAATAATAATAATAATAATACATTTAATAATTATGATAAAATACAGTTTAACCACTCACCTATTAAAGAACATCTGGGATGTTTCAAGTTTTGGGCTGTTACAAAGAAAGCTGCTATGCCTGTTCACATACAGGTCTTTGTGTGAGTGTAAGTTTTCATTTCTCTGCCACAAATGCCCAAGAGTGCATATGAGGCTCGTTCCAAGGCCTGGCATATGGTCTATCCTGGAGAATGTTTCATGTGCACTTGAGAAGAATGTATGTTATGTTGTTGAGTAAAGCGTTCCATAGATGTCTGTTAGGTGTGGTTGGTTTATAGTGATGTTAAAGTTTTCTATTCCTAGTTGATCTGTCTAGTTTTTCTATCTATTTTTGAAAGTGGGGTATTGAAGTCTTCAAATATTATTGTTGAATTGTCTATTTCTCCATTTCTGTCTGTTTTTGCTTCATGTATTTTGGTTCTCCGTCATTAGGTGAATATATGTTTGTAATATATGTATATATATGTTTATATCTTTCTGATGGATTGACTCTTTTGTCACTACAAAACATCACTCTTTATCTCTAGTAACATTTGTTGTTTTAAAGCCTATATTGTCTGCTATCAGTCAATATAGTCATTCTAGCTTTCTTGTGGTTTCTGTTAACATAATGTATCTGTTCCATCACACTTTCAGTCTATTTGTATCTTTCAACATAAAATGTGTCTCCTGTAGGCAGAATATAGTTGGATCATTTCTTATCTATTCTGACAATATTTGTCTTTGGGTTGCTTGATCTAGTCACATTTAATGTTTTATTTATCTAGTCAGATTTACATCTGCATTTTCCTTTTTGTTTTTTATATGTCTTAGACATATATATGTCTCCGTTCCTCCTTTAGTGCTTTCTTTTGCATTAAGTGAATCTTTCTAATGTAGCATTTTAATTTCTTTAATGATTTTTTTTTTACTATTTTTAGTTATTGTTTTAGTGGTTGTTCTAGGCCTAACACAAACTCCTTAACTCATCAGAATCAGCTTCAGATTTATACAAGTTTAGTTCTACATATAGATCTAAATATATAGAAATGTTACTCCCGTGAAGCTCTATTTTGTTTCCCTTCCTACCCCCCTTTTGTGGTATCATTACTATAACAAGAAGCTTTTTAAAAGTACAAATTTCTATATCCCACCCCAGACCTACAAAATCAGAATCTACATGTTAAAAGCTCTCCAGGTAATGATTATTGGCAAGTTTTGGGGGCCACTTTTCCAGCAGGTACGGAAAGTGAGGCCCAGATGTAACAATGGCCACACACCCGGGGAGGATGAGGCTGTGTGCAGAGCCCAGGTCTTCCAGCCCAGTTCTTTTCTGCTGCGTCCCCACGAACCCTCTGTGGAGGGGAATAAAACGCTTTGTTGTTGATGAGCCTTCATGGAGGTTTGAGGGGGAACTTGGAAATCCTGTACAGCTTTTTTCCTGATGGCCAACCAGGAATTGGTCACGCATGACTCATTCCAGGAAAGGCTTGCTTGCCCTTATGAGGAAATAACCTGGTAAACCAAGAAAATTCACTTACTCATGCAGCATTTATTAAGTGTTTAGTGTGTGCCAGGAATTGTGGTTGGCATTAGGGATAAAAGGATAAGACCCAAGTGCTTCTCTCAAGATGAACTATACAAAGTAAAGAATATATGGAAAATACTTAACCTGCTCAGAAAGTTCTATGAATTGATTTTTTTCCATAATTTATATGATAGCAACCTAATTTAACCTGAAATCACTTGGTAGCAAAACCTGATCTGAACTGACGTAAGACTGTGAATTATAGCTTCACTCATCTCACTTAGTGTGAATATCCGTACACTTCCCTGCACAAGTCTCACCGTGTTGCCTGACAGAGCGCTGCCCCAGCGGGTTGCTACATAGTGTACGGTGACTGTGCAAACGAGCGCCCTAAAATCTGAATTATTCTGCATTCTAAAATACATCTGGCCTAAAGGTTTTATTCTCCCAGGGGCTTTCAATAAGGGATTGTACCCTGTATTTTCTAAAATCCTTTTGGTCTGGAGGAATCCCAGAGGTTTGAATTTCATGATCATGGTGAAGCCAGAACTCCCCACAAAGAGCCTCTGAATGACCACTGAGATACAAATGTAAGAGCTCCAGCATTTCTGTGTGGTCAGTGAGGCTATGGCCCTTTGAACTTCCCTTGCTGCAGAGCACTGGGCCAAGCTTGGCTGGGGAACATTCCAGAGCATCATGAGATAACCTGGGATATGGTATGACCAGCTTTGACAGTGGTGGCCAAAGAGGACGAGACTGCGCTAACCCTCCAAGACAGGGCAGTCCCTGCAGCAGGTGCTGAGCCTCTGTGCAGTAGCCAGTCCCCAGTTAGGTCAGGGAGTGACAGCGGGAGCAAATCTTCTGGCAGCTGGAGGCAACCCAATAATGAGAAATCCAGGGTGAGGACTGCAGAGCCCAGGCCAAGGGGTGGGCAGCGAGGTCCAAGCCCCAGACAGGGGCTCCGGGCAGGGCTGGAGTCCCAGAGAAGGGCACAGGCAAAGCAAGCAGGGCCTCAGTCTGAGAAGCTGCCAGAACAGGAGCTCCGTTGGTGGCGGCAGCACGGAAGATCAAGTAGTTGCCTGGGATGAAAGCAGGGACAGGGTCTCAGGAGCAAGGCTGCCCAGTTGCTGAGTGGCAGACTAAGGAGCGGGGGCAGCCTAAGTCTCTCCCTACGAAGGTCTGCTTTGACCCCTGAACATGACCAGATTCTAGAAAATTTCCCTCTGCAGGCAGGGCATAGCACCAAGGATTAAAAGTCCACAGGGAACAGAGATGAGGAATCCCTCTGGTCCTACATACCGTAGTAGGTCACTACGGTAGTGACCCTGTGCAGTAAAGTACTAACCTTGCCCAAGGAAAGATTTGGCCCTAGCTCACCTCATGGGGGGTAACCTCTCAGCCCTTGAAATATCCTGCCTGATAAGAGTGTCTATATTTACCAGGGGGACCTTGGGCCACACCAGAGAGTCTGTGTTAATAATGTGTTATGTGGGGGGGGGGCCGGGGGCCACACAGTATCCACTTGACCTCTGCAGGTGCTGCACACCAAGGTCAGCCATATGGATCGTCAGCCATACATACATGACTGAGCCTCAAAAAAACAACAACACAAAACCATGGACATCAAGGCCTTGAATGAGCACCCTGGCTGGCAATACTCTGTACGTGCTGCCACATATCATTGCTGGGAAAAGTCAACTCTGTTCGTATGTCTCCATTAGGAAAGGACAACCAGAAGGTTGCTCCTGGTCTGTCTGGGGCCCTGTCCTATGTGTCTATTTCCTCTGCTGATTTTAATGTTTACTTTCATTGTAATAAACTGTAACCCTGAGTACAATAGCTTTCCTGAGTTCTGTGCGTCCTTCTAGTCAATCACTGAAACGTCAGGTAGTTTGGGGATCTGCAGTCCTAGTTTCCTCCCAAGTCAGACTCCACGTTGGCCCTGAATACCAAAGCCTCTGCACCATCTCACTCTCCCACAGACCCTCCATCTCAAGTGCCTCTACAACCAGTTGGATGCCCTCTGCAGATTAGTGGCTGTGACTGTCAGTCTACCTTCTTCCCCAAGGTTGGGGACCACGGGCATGGAAGCCAATGTGACTCCCTGAGCTTTGCATGGGCACCCAGTCAGAGGTTCCGTTTTCATTTGTCACCCTCCCTCTCAGGCTTCTGGGCCACTTCCCAACCCCAAGTCCAATTTTGGAACTACAAATGTGATTTGTACATAACAGTTTATTAGCAATGACTTCATGAGATCCTATGTAAACAACCTGCCCCAAACCCCACCCAGTGGAGAAGCCACATGGTCACAGTGAGACCTCCAAGCCACTTTTCTTCTCCAGGCTTCAGTTCCCTAGCTTTCCTTGAGAAGACTACTTATAATCTTTGGTGTCTGTAAGAGCTTTACAAACAGCAAACTTCAGGAAAAAAATTTTCAGAGAAAGCACAGAAGTTTCCGGATAGAAGTAAAATTTTTTGTCTGTTTCCTATGTCTCCACTTTCTTTAGAAAAGAAATATTTTCTTTTCTTGCTAGAAAAAGGGAAAGAAAACTTCAAGAAAGTGTGAAAAATAGAATGTAAGTTCCACATCGTATGTCACCAGGCAAATGCAAATTAAAACAACAATGAGATACCACTACACACCTATTAGAATGGCGAGAATCGGGAACCCTGACACCAAACCACTGAACACCAAATGCTGGCAAGGATGTAGAGCAATAGGAACTCGCTTTCACTGATGGTGGGAATTCAAACTGGTACAGCCACCTTGGAAGACAGTTTGGTGGTTTTCTACAAGACTGCACATACTTTTATCATATGATCCAGCAATTGAGCTTTTTACTCAAAGGAGTGTATTGACCCAAAGGAGTTGAAAACTTATGTCCACACAAAAACGTGCACATGGATATTTATAGCAGCCTTATTCATAACTGCCAAAACTTGAAAGCAACCAAGACGTCCTTCAGTAGGATAAGCAAACAGTGGTGCACCCAGACAATGGAATATTATTCAGCACTAAAAAGAAATGAGCTATCAGGCCATGAAAAGACATGGAGGAATATTAAACGCATATTACTAAGTGAAAGAAGCCAATCTGAAAAGGCTTCATACTGTATGAACTGACATTCTGAAAAAGGCAAGACTATGGACACAGCAAAAAGATCGGAGTGGTAGGTGGTGAATAGGGGTATTACAGAGGTTTTTAGGGCAGTGAAACTTCTCTGTTTGACACTATAATGGTAGATAGATGTCCTTATACCTTTGTCTAACCCCATGGAACGTACACCACCAGGAGTGAGCCCTCATGTAAACTATGGACTTTGGGTGACAATGTCGTGTCAATGTAGGTTCATCAGTTGTAACAAATGCACCCCTCTGGTGGGAGGTGTTGGTAGTGGGGGAGGCTGTGTGTGTGGAGGATTGGAAAATCTCCATACCCTTCCCATTTTGAACCTAAAACTTCTCTGAAAAATAAAGTCTTAATTTTAAAAAAATAGAATTTAGGGCAGGGAACACATTCACTCATGCTTTTAGGAGTTCCCCGCCTCTATTTCTTTATATTTTAATTGGCTCTAACATATAGAAATGCTATCATTCACATTTTAGCATAATCCTCTTCTCCCCCTTTCACCAAGGCAAGTCAACCTTGGCCATAAGTTTTACTTTCACTGTGATCCCTGCCCCCACCCATCACTCTAGAGGCTGTCCTGCCCCTTTGCCTCCTCCCATGGTTGGCTGATCCCTGCATGGCACAGACACAGCACTCTCATTGGTGGAGGGTTTCTGCAGAACAACTATAGCCCAGGTGGAGAGATAGGTGTCATTACCCTCCTGATGCCAGCAGATACTCCAGCCTGATCCCTCCAAGATCCTAATGAGCTAGAAGATAGAGAGCAAGAACTTCATGAACAAGCAGATGGCATTCCCCCCACCAGGATTGGTGTCTGTCCTCCTTTCTTCTTCTCACATCCTCAGCCCCTCGTCCATTTCTTCCCATCTTATTTCCACCCAGAACAATAAATAGAGACCAGAAGGATGGAAAAGACTTTGCACCAACTACCCAAAGGTCATGGCAGAGTGAAAAAGTCCCCACCCCACCACCCCACTAGGAAAGGAAGCTGAAAACCTAAAGTTTTAACTTGAACACTCATCAAATTTTGTTTTCTACTTTGAAATAAATCTGCATTTGCTTGAAGACATCTAGTTTTGTGTTAAGGGCACAGGCTCTGGAGCCTTACCGCATGGGTATGACTCTGGGTTCAGATCTGAGTTCAGATCTTCCGTTTGCCAGCTGGAGACCTTGGGCAAGGTACTTCACCTCTGTTTGCAGCCTTGGTTTCCTCGTGGCCATGATGTAATGATTCAGTATGTTTAATAGATATCAAGTTCTTAAACCAAGGACAGGCATACAGTAAGCACTACCTACGTTAGCTATTATTACTTTAATATATGACAATTACACTACATGGCTAAACTCCCCCCACCCCATCTCTGTCCTCATCAAATCTGAACAAAACTGATAATCTCTGAAGATATGCCATACCTGGAAACCTTGGTACAGCACTAATGACCCCAGGTTGTAAAACATGCAAGCAGGGAAAAGTTCGCCCCAGAGCAACTCCCACCAAAAGCCCTGTAGCTGGGTGTTTCCTGCCAACTGGCTCCATTTCCCCCTACACCAAGGCCAAAACCCCTTTGCCTGGCACCAAAGACTCAGCCATTCTTGCTTGACCACAGGTTTTCATCACAGTCTCTTACTGATTCTGAATACCCTAAGGGTAAACATACTTGGACTAATCATTGAAGGAACCTTCCCAAAACCAATATTTTGAAATATTATTTTTATACACTAGGGCAATGCACTGTAGTAAAAATTGAGATAGATGGGGGAATTTCCCTTTCTTTTGTAAAGTGATAAAAGGACTCTTTTGAATGCAGGCTGACAATTTCAGGAAAGCACAGTGTGGAAGTTGAGGACCTAGAAACCAGTTCCCTTAAAATTACTTTTGTGGACATACTTCTTGGAAAGTCTTCCACTATCTACAAGGACAGATATACCCCATTTTGAAGACTGCTAGTCTAGAGTACAATGCCTTGAATACAGTAGGCACATGCTACCTTTAAATTTATTTGCTTTGAAGAAGGAACAACAGAATCAAAGGCATGGAGACAAAAAAACCAGGGCAGTTTTCAGAAACAGAAGGCAATCTGCTCTGGTTGAAGTCAAGGGTATAATTGGAGGGAACTCTAGCAATAAGGCTGGAAAGGAAGGCTGGACTAAAAGCGCTGGGAACTTGAACGCCGCACTAAGGGGTTTGGGTTTCAGCTTCTTTCCTTAGTAACTAAAGAGTCTTGAGTAGAAGCAGCAGCTGTAGGATGATGGCAAGAACACTTTTTTGAAATTGGGAGACCAGGGTTCAACTTTTATCTTGATCACTGTGGCATGTCAGGAAGTCCCTCTGAGGTGTCCCATCTTTGGTCAAGTTCCCTAGAAGCAGAGCCTGAGGCAGGGATTGGGTGCATATCTCAGACAAAGGGAATGGGAGAAGCAGGATGAAGAGGAAATTGCCAAGCCTGACTGTGTCTTAAAGACCTTGGCCTGACCCACAGATGATCTGGGTGTAACACACTCCACAACATATCCTCCCTGAGGGAAAGGCTCAGGCTTTGTACCCTGCATGAGTTATTGGCCCCTGTAACCTTCAGGCATGTCAAGGAGAGGCTGCTTCTGTCAGCCAGAGTGGGCTTCCAGAGAATGACAGGGGGAGCTTTGTGCTGTCACCGCAGCTGGGGATGGTTGCGCCCACCACTAAAGTGGATTTGCATGGATTATCACCAGTGTCTCCCGCATCTGGTGTCCACTTCTTTAAAACACGTTGAGCACAATAACCTCACTGAGGTGGTGGTGGAGCCATGCAACAGAAACTTGAAGCAGTAAAATTGCAACAACAGGCACTTGAAAGCTCCTGAGCGGCTCAGGGCAATAATGTGCAGGAGCCAGCCTGTGCCAGCTCATTGAAGAGCCCATCACTGAATTTCCAGGAACTTTGCAACTGGTTGTGATACACACTCATTACTAAAAATTAAATTATACAAGCTCACAATTAAATAATTATATTATAAACAAAAGTAAGAAATAATCCATGAATCATCATTTTCTCGTTATTCTACTATATTGAGGTTACTTCCATGGATTGTATTGGTATGGTGGAAATCTTATACAATGGTGAGCAACTCTGTACCTCTTCCCAACTCCACATTCAATGACCTCCTGCTGGTACCTTGAAATTGACCATGGTGGGAGAATTTACACCACAGAAATTGGAAATCCCTACACATTAGGGCTTCTTTTTTCCCCCAGTGAATCAGCTGTTAAATATTAACCAGCACATAACTGCTTCAGACAGATGCATTCTCCCCCTCACACACAAACACGCACACAATGGTCAGATGCCTGTCCAAGGGAAGGTTCTCCATGGGCAAGGTGGGGGATAGGTGAGAAGCTTTTGTCTGTCATCGGAAGTTTTAAATCTGGGTGTCAGTAAGAGAAGAAACACTATCTGTGGGGGGTGGGGGTTTCCTCCCTTCTGACCCTGCCCCTCCCCCACACACACGCCGTTGCAGGTAGGGTCCACTTGGCCATGCACGGCACTTGGTCCACATGAAGTAGAAGGAGCTAATGGCCCATGAAAGTTTCTTAGGTGCTTTGAATAATCTTAAATTATAGCTGTTCATTAATTCATTTAAAATGCTCTTTTGTGTCTGACAGAGTGTGGCACCATTTATTTCATCCCCCGTTTCAATGAGGACTCATTACAAACCAGGAACATCCTAGCAAGAAGATAGCATTTCCCTCAGCTCCTAACATTTCAGAACTGAAGCAGTTAGTTCATTCAAAGCCTGAGAGAGAGCAAGGTTTAATTATTAAGGCTATTTTTATAAAGCCATTGTTATTTCATAAACAAACTCTTTGTTGCAAATGAACTCTTAAAGGACCCTTAAAAGGAAGCCTGCACAAACAGTCATGAAATTGTGACAAATCTCCTTGTGTTCAGAAGTGTACACCATCCCATCTGCCCAGTTAGATCCATTCTCCTGGGTTCACCCACCCAGAGGAAGTGGGAGACAGTGGGGGCTCCCATCTTGGGCCTGGCCACTCCCACTGAGCTCGGGTGTAAAGCTTACAGACATGAGGCACAGACACTTATTTAAAACAGACACTTCCTCCTGCTCACTTCCCAGGGGTTCTGTCTTAATAAATTGGCATTAATAAGATAAACTACTTGGGGGTGGCCAGGCCCACAAGCTGGGTTTTCAGCTGCTACCTCCTCGCTCCCAGCTCATGCTTTCCTGGCAGCCACAGGGAATTATGCTGGTGGATAGGGGTGGAGGGCGGTGGGACAGGGCAGAAACAGGGGAGCCCGGGGTCTGGGACCTGCCGTCTGGAGTACAGGGCCCCAGGCCTGCTGCAAAGTACAGGTGACGCGTCTTCTGCTTTGATCCAGCCTGGTAGGTATGGTCCAGTGCAAAAGAAGATATCCTTAACCATTTGGATTTACAGTTTCTTTGGCAGAAATGGAAAGGTACATTTTCCTGATCAAAAACTGAAACACAGTCAAAGGATATTTATGTATTTGCAATATGCAAGAGACAGTGTCGGAAAGATAATCTGAAGGTTGAAATGTTGCAATGGATAGGACATTTCAATGGTTTATGGAAAACAACAGGAAATACCATTATAAATCTTACCTTACCCAGAAAACTAGTGGCTGCCATGTTAGAGATCTTCTATGGTTGCTCCATAAAGATCATATTTCCTTTGGGTGTACGTCAAGAACCAGCAGGATTATTTTTGTCTAATATGCTGATTTTCCCAAGAAATAATTCTAGCAAAGTCATGTCCATTTCAACTATAAGAAGGGTAACATATTAGTTTTCAAGCAATGAGGACAGCCCAACCCTCTTTTTTATTTCCTTCCTTTGGTCTGTTCATTCTTCATATATTTGACAACACCTATTTACTTCACTTGGCCTGCATTTATTTATCAAGGGGGTATTCTTTACAGTGTGCTTTTTGATGTTCTCATGCCTGTCTTAGACTATAGATGTCTGTGTAATTCTTTTACTAGCAGCTGGCAACACCACACACATGGACATACAGTGTTTCCCCGAAAGTAAGACCTAACCAGAAAATAAGCCTAGCATGATTTTTCAGGATGACATCACCTGAAGCCCTAATGCATCAGAGCAAGAAAATAAGACCCAGTCTTATTTTTGGGGAAACACGGTACTTCATTCACACAGGCCCGCTCTGGACTGTTGTGCAGGTCGAGCACTGCACAACTCCATGTGGCACCAGTCATAATGTGGTCCAGTGCTGTTCAATAAAACTTTCTGCCACAATGGAAATGTTCTTCAATCTGTGTTAGTCTATACAGTAGCCACTAACAATATATTGAGCAGTTAAAATGTAGCCAATGTGATTGAAGAACTGAATTTGTAATTTTAGTTAAATAGCCACAAGTGGCCAGTGGCTACCATCATTAGTATGGTCTATGTTTGTAAAAGCCCTGCTTTTATGCATACATTCATTCATCTCTTTGACAAATACTAACGGAGCTTCAGCTGTGAGCAGTGTGCTGTGCTAGGCTCTGCGGATGCAGATCCCCTGCTCTCAGGAAATTTCCAGTCTAGGCGGGAGACATGCTGCTAAAGACATGTGGTGTGATAAGTGCTGAGGGAAGCATTTGCTGTGTGCACTGCTACCCAGATTAGAGGCTGGGTCTGGCAGAGGGAGAGATTTGTTTTTCCCCATGGGAGAGGTCTAAGCTGGGTCTTAAAATAGGAGTACTGTATACCACAAAGTTAAGGGAGCGAGTGGTTTCCAGAAGAGAGATTGTTTAATATGTCTTAATCATGTGATTGTGCTGGCATAGATGCCCTTGTGGTCAGCAGCGCACATCACTCTCAAAACTATTCGCACAATTGTGTTTAAAAAAAAAAAGCTTTTTGACAACGGTTTTCTAAATGCCAAGATTCCCAACTGGGGAGGGGTCTTGTTCATTCCCGTTTGGTTTTAAAAAACAAATACTTCCATACTTCTCCACTGCACGGATTATCACAACGTATTTGATCACTGAACTCTAGATGGGCTATACCAAACATCCTCGTGTGTACACATCTCTGTGACTTGTGCTAGTGTTTCTGCAGACTGCATTCCTAGAGGTGGCACGGACAGGTCAAAGGGTACATTGCAAGTCTTTATGGTACTTCCAAATTGCTCTCCCAAAAGGCTACATCAAGTTAAACCTCCACCAAAAAAAAAAAAATGTATGAAACTGACTGTTTCCCTGCACCTTCTGGGGACCAGGAGGAGCAGGTGGCTTGGAGGGTGTAAGAGACACTGGCGGCCCAGCCCTGTCCCTCAGCTGGCACCATCCCTCAACATGTCCAGTGTCGTCTGTAAGCACCCGAGACTCAGTGCCTGGGGGCTGTCTCTTGGCCTGAGCCCAGGATAAGGCAGGCTTGTGCAATTTGGTTGGGAACTCTGAGATGCTAGGGAATGTGACAATCACCAGTGACTCGCCATTCGCCACAACAGAGGACACCGTGAGTGGGGTTTCAGGTCCAGGGTCAGCAGAGTCCATGTGGGCTGGGGTTTCAGTCAGAACTAGAAATACAAACTCAGGGAAGGAAAGAAAACAGGAAGGCCAGATCAACGTCTGGAAAGAAAAAAGCGACCACTTTGTGCCCCTAGCACTAAGTCTTTTCCTGACAAGCGTGTAGACCAGCCTGCAAGGCTGAGGCTGCTTCATCCTTGAGTCCTTCACCAGCAGGTGGTGCCCCATCCCCGATCAGGACAGGCCAGCAGCTGGGGACACCAAGGCCAAGGAACGCCTGCCTCCACCCTCGGTGCCCCCCACCCCCACCCCGACGCTCTGCACTCCCCTTAGACCCAGACTTAATTTCTTTACACTTGAGTTCCAGTTCAGTTTCAACCACCGAATCACTGTGTGATCTAATATCCCTCTAGACCTCAGTTTTCTTAGCTATAAAAAAATGGGCAGAGGACATGAAAAGACATTCCTCCAAAGAAGACATACAGCAGTGAAAGAATCTTTCATAGGATGAAATCAAGAGATACATAATGCCTAAACTAGAGGCAAGAAGTAGTAATATGGCATGCTGTTTAGAGATATGGAGGTAAATAGCCAAAAAAGCAGCTCAAAAGAGCTGAAAGTGGTGACTTCTGGACAGAGGAAAGCATGGGGGAAATGTATTTTATGAGAAATCTTGTAGAATTATTTAGCTGAGATTCAACTATGTACTTATAAAGCTTTAATGATACTTTCTAAAAGAAATAAGAAGGAAATAAGCGAATTGCCCAAATTCACCCAGATCTGATGTGGTGGAGGTGGGATTTGAACAGCAGCAGGCTGTCTCTAGAGCTGATAGCACAGACACTATACAATACTGCCTATAAAATATCTGCCTCCTAGTGCTGTAAAAAGCAAGGGAATGATATATACAAGAAACCCAGTGGTTACATACTATAGGTGGTTAGAAAAAGAAAATTAGTTTCTTTATCTCATGGAGCCAGCCACAGCTGCACACTTCCAGTAAGGAGGGTGTCATGCAGGATGTCATGCGGGGGTCTCAGCTCCCGCTCCCCACATAGGAATGCAGGACATGGCGAGGCCAAAAAGGAACACCCACGGAGCCATAGGTAAGGGAGCCATACCACTACAGTCTTGCTGGCAGCTGGGTTGGAGACACAGGAAGCAGGAGCCACACGATCCGCAACCTGCCATCCACTTGTCTCTGCCAACCGCCCTCACTTGCTAGCTGCAATCCTCCTGTGTGCAATCCATAATTCACACTCCACCACATCCATGCCACGCCAGGACGCCACACCATTATACCGCCACCTTGCCAGCTTGGCCACGGCAGTTATATCAGTGGCTAATGGCTAACCGGTAACCGCCGATGGCCAACTAGTCACAGCTGATGGCCATCTACTACCTGAGCCAGCACCTTTCCACGTGAGGCCGAGAGCCTGGAAACTGCTCTCTGGGGCTCTGTCCCCACAGAGGGTAAGGGGAGTTCTGCCCTGAGTTCAGACCTGAGGGGACTTGATGCTTGGAAGCACCTTCCTCTAAGTTTTCTAAGTGTCCCCTTCAGTGCCTGGGGCCAGGGCCTGTGGTGCCATTCGGATAGGGCTCCCAGTTTCCAGATTCTGCCCTTCAGAGAATTTTCCAACCCTCTACACTCCCTCCTATCTCTCTCCAGTGGGGTGGACCAGACACCCGCAAGAAGCTCCAGCACTGGCTGCTATGAGATCATGCCAGGGCCTATGTGGTCAGGCCGGGCTCCAGGAGGATACACTATTTCGTTCACAGTGTGCTGTTTTATTCACAGGGTTGTGTGCAATCGGACTGCCAGAATGACGCTGATGACAAGATTTTGAGTGGAATCAAATTGTTTGTATAGACAGGGCCCCTGCAAAACCTTGCCCAGAATCCCTGACACCTGTGGGCAGCTATGTTTTCTGGTCCTGCCATATCCACCTTTCTCCCTTTCCCATGGCATAGCCTTTGCCCATTGGCTATAATTGTTGGTCTCAAAGCACCTAACTGAAGATTGGAACAATTTTGTCAGTTACCTAGATGATTTCATCTATCGTTATTAGTTATTCATTCCTTCAGCAAGCATTTATTGAGCACCTACTATGTGCTAGGACTGGCGAAAGCATGGGGAACAAGATGTATTCCTGCTCTCCCAGAGCTCACAGGCTGGAGGGGACACAGAGAGGCAGGCAGATGGGTACAGCTCAGCACATGTGGTGTCAGGGCAGGAGCTGTGTGTACACAGAAAAGGCGGCCTAACATGGCCTTGAATGGAACCTCAGAGGGGGCCTGCTGAGGGAACTGTAGTTTGGGATGGGAGGCTGGACTTCCAAGTGCTCTTCTAAGCCCAGGGTTCTATCCCAGATCTTTCCACTGTTTCAGGTTATAAGTGAGCTTGGGTTTCTGCCTGTGCATGTTAACTAGGGCCTAATGCATTTTCCATGTCTGAACTAAAAAGAACCAGAAGGGATCATCCAAGCAACTTTTCATGGTTCAGTTGGCGCAACTGAGGCCCACAGAGAAATGTCTTGCCCAGGTCAGAGGCCAGTCACCGAGCCGAGACTAGCACTTGGATCTCCGGTCTCCCAGGCCTGGGCTTCTTACAACTAACTCAAGTACAGGACAAGGTCTGAGGCCCCGTAGGGCAGATGAAACCTCCCATTTTTTGAAGGCCACTCCACCCCCAGCGGGTGTCACAACCTTTCTCACATCCTCAACTCAGGATCCAAGAATTCTTCAGTCAACAAACATTCCTGGAGAGTCTGCTGTAAGCAGGTCTCCCTGGGAAGACAAATTTCTGCCCCCAGAAGTCAGTCTGATGGTGGAGGAGCCTGTATAGGACAAACACGTGATACGCCGGGGCTTCAGCATCTTTCTTCCTGTGTGTTCGGTCCGTATTAGGCGCTCAGGAACTGAAGGATCATTTTCAAAGCCGGTCGGCAGTGACACCCATAGGTAGACGAGGAGAGAAAGCGGGGGCTTGTCCCCGGTCCAGGTCGTGCGGACCGCTCCCGACGCACGGACGGGCGGGCCCGAGCATCCCTCACGCCTCTTTCTGCGTCCTGGTTCCGCGCGCGGCGCGAAGGGAGTGGTGCGGGGGCGCGCACGCAGGGTGTCGGGGGCGCGCCGCCGCTCGGGGACGCGCACGGGCTGGTCTCTGCCCTAATGCGGCGGCTGGCGGCGAGAGGCGCTGCAGGGCACGCGGGGGAAGTGGCGCCGCAGCGGGCAGCACACACTGCGCCCAGGGCCGGAGCCCGAGCCCTTGGAGGTGGGTGAGCGCGGACCCCAGAGAGATGGGGGTGGGGGCACAACGGGGGTCGTGGGAACCCAGTTAGAGACACTCCCTTTTCCCCCCGCCCTCCCCTTTCGGTCCCCATCCCCCTCTGTCCACATCCAGTCCTTTCTCTTCACACCGTCACCTGCCCTGAATCCATCCTGTTCTGTCCATATCTGCACCCCACCCCCATCCAGCTCCCGACCCCCTGCACACCCCATACCCTTTCTATCTCCTTGGCCACATCCCCTCCCCCTTCCTGCATCCTAACCGGCTTCCCCCTTTCCTTCTGTCCCTGCCTCCTCCACGAGCCCTGCCGTGATACCTCTGTTTACCTACACACCCCACTTTGTGTGATCCCCATCCCTTCTGTTTATCCTACCCTGCACATCAGCCCCTCTCTTTGCCTTCCCCAGCTCTCTCCCCCTCATACCCCATCACTCTGTGCGCCTGTCTCTCCATCAGCCCCCTCACAGTCCTCTCCAGGTCCCCTCTGTACACTCTGTCCCAGCTCCTTCCCAGATGCTTCGGTCCCTTTCAATAACTCCATCTTCTGCCCCTTGGCTGTTAGATCGCATGCCCCCATCACCTTCCCCACCTGCCCTTCTCAGTGATGCTTGTAGCCACAGGGCTTGTACTGAGCCCCTCACCTGCCACTGGGCCCTCCTTCTCTGCTTGGGGAGGCCTTGGGCTCTGAAGGCCCAGTGTACTTGCCATTGCCACTTATAACCCCTTTCTGCGTGTTTGATCTTATTCATGGTTTGGGGGCAAAGGATGCCGGGGTTGCTAGACCTTTCTTGTGTTCGTCTTCACCTAGCTGTTCAGGTTTGTTTCCCAGATGGACTGGGGGAGGGGGTGCTAAGCATAGGGAAGCTAGGATGGGGAAGAGGCAGGGTCAGAGGAATGGCTGAGTGGCCTCTTCCTGGTCTTGTTCTGAGCTTTGGGATGCAAAGGCCTGGATGAGGAGCCGCACTGGAGGGTTGGAGAATTTTGGATTTTAGAAAGGATTCTTCCTCAGCCTCCAGGTCAGCACTTTGGCTTCAGGAGCTGTCATGAGTGTAGCCAAAGGGCTGGGCTGAGAGTGGGCAGAGTGCTGAATCACCTAGACTCTGATCCCCATGGCAGCCCCTCTCCTGCCCTGCCTGAGCCAGGTTCTGCTCCTGATTCCTTCTTGGCATTTCTCAAAGGTGTGTGTGTGTGTGCGCGTGTGTATTGGGGAGAGATGCCTTCTCCCTCAGTCTGGAGGAGTGGGTAACAGTATCCCTTTTCTGTCTGTCCATCTCCATGGGATGATGTGTCATATCTACCCTTGGAACTATTGTGAACCCTGCGTTTAGTCAAATCTCCAGCAAGGGCAGACTGCAGAGCAGGAGTTGAATCGTTTGTATGGGCCAGAGACTGGCAAGTTCAGAACCCACCAAACTTGAGACTTAAGTGGGAGAAGCCTAGCTGTAATGTGTGTGGAACGAGGAAGCCCCTGGGGATAGAGGTTATACCAATTGTGGGAAGGGAGTAGGGGACAGGGAGAAAAAGAGAGGCAGAGACCTGTCCTCCCCTGGTTTGGAGATGAGTGGATCTGGTGGAATTGCATTGCAGGAAGAATTGAAGAAGGTGAGTGGGGGTGGGGGTGGGGTCTGCGATGCATCTAGTACTTTCTACCTTTTGTCTTGACTGAGCTGGCACTTCTGAGGGAGTAATTTCTCCCTCTTGTCTTTGGATTCAGCTGAAGATGTGTGTGTGTGTGTGTGTGTGTGTGTGTGTAGAGAAAGAGGATGAGAATAACACAAATGAAGAAAGAGACATTTACATTTAGCCCTGTAAATTGTGTTTGCCCATGAAACAGGGAGTGGCAGCCCAATTCCTGTCTTGGGGACATCAGCTAAAACCCCCAGGCTTAAATTGGAAGTTAAGAGCAAGTTGCTGACTGATCTGTCCCTTTTCTGCCAGGCTCCCTAACTTTAGAAATCTGAGTGGTTGGACTCCAGCTCATATGCAGCAACTCTGAGTGGGACTCAGTCAGTGCCTGGCAAGGGGTGGGGGCGTGCAGGAGGCGAGCTGGAGGACTGGCTGTCCTCTGCTTTGTTGCCCTTCTGTGCTCCCTTCCCATCAAGAGTGGGGGTGGGGCAGGAAGCTTCCCCTGCCATTTCCTGGTCCAGGAGGCGTCATCACCTGGAGCTGTCATCCTCAAGAGCTGATTGGATTAAGATTCTGCCATTTAAATGTTTGATTTGAGCTCAGGTTAAGTGGGGGATTCTGATAACAATGTACGTATATCCTAGTTTTGTGAAATGAATCTCACTCCATATGTCTTGTTTGACATCACAAAAGCTACACAGAGATCCACTGAGGCACAGAGAAAGAGGAGCCAGCTCCCTGGAAAGCTCCCTGTGGCTCTGAGGGGCTGACTCTTTCAGGGGCACATTGAGGAGGTGGCTGATATCTAGGGGGTGGGTTCTGGCTTTGGATATGAGAAGGGGAGAGGCACAGAGGAGGGTCCTATTTCTGCAGTGACTGAGGGATGGTCTTCCAAGTCTCTCATCACTCTGGTGTTGCAACTTGTTCCCTTCCCCTGGAACCACTCCTCCAAGACCATCTAAGAGCTGGGATGTGAGGATCATGACTTTAGGAAAAAATATTCTTAAGCAACCAGAAAGGGGGAGACAGAGAGGTGCAGGCCTCAGTCTGTTTGGCCTCGAGGAGGAGGGGAGAAAGAAGTGAGAGGAATTTAAGGCTGGTTACATTCGTATTCCTTTAACAAATGGTAATTAAACCCTAAAATGTACTGCTCTGCTGGGTGCTGGGATCCTAGAGATGAAAACAAGACAGGGTCTGATCTCTCAGAGCTCCCAGTGTAATGGAAAAGAGAGACAAGTAATCAGACAAATAACACAGATAAGCTGGAGTGAGAACGTCTAGACGGGGCGTTGAACGGCAGCATGTTTCATTCCAGTGGTGTTAGCCCCCTCTCCACCACAGCTATGAGGAGGGCTAGGTTGATGCTATCCTGAGTGGTCAGGGCTGGCTCTGAAGTGGACTCTGAGGAAAAGAGTGGAGGGGGAGGCAAAACAAGATGTTACCAAATCCCTGGTTTGAGAGGGAAAACTGGATGTTCTTTGTGCAGCCGAACATGGCTAGGTGCTGCCTTAGCCTGATTAGGGGCACCCATAGGGCACTCGGGGACAAGGTCAAGGTTACTTATCCTTCCCATTCCTGTCTCCTAAGCACTTGTATTTGAGGGCCCAAGTATGGTCGGGATATGCTTAGAATGTCAGAGTGAGTCAGAGGAAAGATGCCCAGTTTCTGCCCTTGGGAGGTTCCCGCGCCTGATGGGGAAATAGCAAGTCCTGCACAGATACGTTCTCAGAAACAAGGTGAGTGAACACAGTGCAAGCACTGCGGTGGGTGGAAGGGTCTTGCAGGTCTGAGGAGGGCAGCGTCATGGAGTCAGAGAAGTCCAGATTGGGGGCGTGAGTGTTGAGCAGGGGAGGCCCTTAGCAGACATGGGCTTGAGCAGAGGTCACCATGAACATCCATAGCTGAACTGGGAAAGAGTCTCAGGATAGAGATACCTAGCCTCATCTTCTGAGGGCCCCTCCTCTTCCCATACACCTAACTGAGTGCATTTCATTAGTGTGTCCTGAGCTTTTGTGTATATCCCAGGAACTGTGCTAGGTGTTGGGCACATAAGTCAAGTTGAAGAGGCAGAAATGGAAAATTAAAAGTCAGTACAAGACAATAGAGGTTATACAGAGTACAAAATAACAGTGGTTAGATGGGTTCCTGGCATTGGAGGAGGACTGCTAAGGGGTCACAATGGACAGTAGGACCTGGAGTGATTGTACCTAGTAGGAGACCCCTGCTTTGGGTAGAGCAGCTTGAGGTCAAACTTTTGAGCATTTACTCAAAATGTCCAGCTAATTCCCAGGCCTATCTGCAAGGGCAGATACTATAATACATGCATATAGCCTGGGCCTTGGGACTGCGGGCGAGGGCCCTGGGAGCTGATGGCTGAGCTGGGTGCTTGAGTAGGCACTTCCACAGCTTTGCTGACCTGGGCATTGGTCAGATTGTGCCAACCAGCTAAAGAACTCTTGAGCCACCCTCCTTTCCTTAGGTCTTGAGGCAAGCCAGGAAAAATTAAAGTGTCATGATGCAATAGTTACCATTATAGAGTGCTTACTAGGTACCAGGCCCCTACTCTGCGCTTTATATAACACCATCTCGTTTCCTCTTCACAAGGATTAGCCCTACATAAAGAAATATGGTTAGGGGCCGGCCCGGTGGCTCAGGCGCTTAGAGCTCCGTGCTCCTAACTCCTAACTCCGAAGGCTGCCGGCTCGATTCCCACATGGGCCAGTGGGCTCTCAGCCACAAGTTTGCCAGTTCGACTCCCGCAAGGGATGGTGAGCTTTGCCCCCTGCAACTAGCAACGGCAACTGGACCTGGAGCTGAGTTGCGCCCTCCACAACTAAGACTGAAAGGACAACAACTTGACTTGGAATAAAGTCCTGGAAGTACACACTGTTTCCCAATAAAGTCCTGTTCCCCTTCCCCAATAAAATCTTTTTTTAAAAAAAGAAATATGGTTAGGATCCTGGTTTTACAGATAAGGAAATAAACTCAGAAAGGTTGTTGTTTAAGATTGTAGAACAGGTGAGTTGCAAAGCTAGAATTTAGAAATATGTTTGTTCGACAGCAAAGTCCATGCTCCTCTCTTATGTTTTGTACTGAGCTCCCCCTACCCTGGTGGAAAAGTAAAGGACTGGGATGTTTTATCTACTTGCACAAGGCTCTCTAGAAAAATCTGTTAGAAGGACTGCATGCATTTTTGAGTACCTACTATGTCCTTCTGAAGGATTGATACAGAAATGTGGTTCCTGCTTTCAAGTAGGGGAGAGAAGACAGAAACATGTGAAACCCCTTGGGAATAATACAAGACGGTGTATAATAAAGTCTTTAGGCCTTGGGCAGTAAAATTTCACAGGAAGGAATGATCCCTCAGTGTGGCTGCTGGGGTCAGGGAGGTGACATGGTACAGTGGAAACTGCTCCGCCTTTGAGTTCAGACAGACCTACATTCAAACTTTGCTTCTTCCACCTACTACCTGAGGAGCTGCAGTTTCCCAGTTTGTAAAATGGGGATATTAATATGAAACTTGCAGAGATGTTATAAGGATTAAATGTGATAAGGTAGTGAAGGGCCCAGCACCGTACGCAGCACTGTTACTTACTAAATGCCAGCTGCTGTTCATAGAGGAGGTGGGAATGGAGCTGAGCCTTGAAGAATTGGCAGAATTTTGAAATGGAAGTTAAGAGGAGGGTATTCTAGACGTGGGAACCCACCAGGTGTATAAGCAAAAACTTGATGAGTTCAGATTCCCTGGCAAAGAAGTGACCTGCCATATTGGCCTGTCTCCCCACGTTCCTGCAGTAAAGTTACAGAAAAGGTCATGATGAAAACATGAGGGGCTTGTGTTCTACTTCTGGCCCCATCATTAACAGAGCTTTCATGTGTTTCTCTGTAAAACTAGAAGATTGCTGCTATTCTCTTGTCCCAGAAGCCCATGTCTCTGGAATTGATGTCATTGATTAATTTCTTGGCCTGTATTTTCTCTCCCAAATGCCAGGCTATGAAAAAGTTGCAGTGCCTGGGTCCTGGTAGGGTCATTTCCTGGGGTCGTCCTCATTCCCCAGCCGACTCCTGCAGCTCCTCTGAGAAGCAGCTGCCTGTGTATCTGCTTTCCCTCCTGCACTTGCTCCTCCTCACTCTTCCCCTCCCAGGCTGGGCCAGCGCCTCCTGAAAGGCCTCCTGGCAACCCCTCTCCCCGTCATTATGATGCTAAGCATGTTGTTAATTTTTCTGAGATGCTGAAAGAAAGCCCCAATCTGTTCTAATGAATTTAATTAGAGAGAGGCTTGGAGGGCTTCAGAACCTCTTACCAGGATCACAATAAATAGAGTTAAGGAGATAAACAGACTGGGATCAGCAGCTCAGGGGTAAGAAGGGAAGATTTCCCACTGAGTCCTAGAATGAGGAAACCTGGCACCCAGGGTTGGAAGAAGGCTGTGTGAGCTGTTGTCTACCAGGTGGGCCCCCTTTGAGGCTGTTTTTACCTGCCCTACCTGGCCCATGTACTTAGCTTCACACCTAGTTTTGCCTTTGGGTCACAACTATCCCTCTGGAGAAGGTCTTATCATTCCCATCATCATCACCAAGCATTTATTGAACACCTGCTATATGGCTAAGGGGTACCACACCATCTTCTGGAGCAATGTGGAGGCTCTGAGACCCTGTTTCTGCCCTAAAAGAGATCAGAGAACTCATGTGCAAATATAAGAAACATTTGTTAATTCCAGACAGTAAATGCAAGAAGGTTGACAGGAGATTATGTTGGGCTTGGGTGATCTGGAAAAGCCTTTTGCAAGAGGTGGGTCTTGAGACACCAAGACTTGAAGACTTAATAATAAGAATGGCTGCAAAGGCAGGAATGTGGACGGGATCTTTGACTCATGATGAATAAATGGTCTGGCTTGGGTGGTGGGTTCATATAATTCTGTAGTTAGGATATGTCTGGAGCAGTGTATTCAGATACGATCATAGAGGAACCTGATCACTGGTGTCTTTACTCTTCTAACCTGGTTGTACTGGCATCTCCCTGTTTTCCTTCTCTGAGCACGTAGGATGGCCAGCTTGGGGAAGGGCCTAGGACAAGATGGTTCTGGCCTTTGTGCTGAGCTCACTCTCCTGGATTCGGTTTAGGTCACCTGGGTGGGTTGACCAGATGTTGTTTTGTTCTCAGCTCTTGTGACTTTCCTGGATGAGATAGCTGGCAGAGCTATTCCAATGTCTTTTCCAGTGATGAGAATTCCTTCCTTCTTTACTGATGCTGGCCAATTTGCTTCTGTAGTAGTATTTTATGCAAGCATTTAGTGGAATGTTTCAGTCAGGGTCAGTGAGTTTCATAATTCAACTCTTTATATTGCTAAGTGTTCTCGGAGTGTGCATTATATGCATGTATTATGTGCATTTTTGTGTGCATGCTGCCTATGTTAGTGAAATTATTCTAACTAGATTGGTTCTAGTTCGATCTTTATTTATAATACAAAAGTTATTAAACATTTCTGGGCCTTAATTTGCTCCTTATTATGTGTAGATTCATAAGCTGAGTGCTTTGAGGATAGGATTTTAAACATGTGGAGGTATTATAACTATCATTTTGACAAGGAGTATAATATTGAGCTGAAATTTTAAGACAGTTCTCCCTCCCCCTGGAACTTCTTGACTTGGGAGATTAGCCAGAATTTTATTTTGGGGTATCACAAAAGATGCTTTTTGTTATTTTCCATAGTCTACCTGGGCTTATGCATAATTAGTAGTGAAGTTAGTACACTGCTGTCAGGTGTTGGTCGACCTATCCATGTGTGTTTGCATGAGAGACATTGTTATAATGCCACTGTTATAATACCCATTGTGTGGTATTTTCCCACATGTTTGAGGTGACATGTTCTTTATGAAGGCAAATGCCTCTGAGGCCCCAGGCAATTTTCCTCTGCTGACATAGGCGAGGACAGAAACTGGATCGCTAATTATCATCACACACTGAGTGGAATTAAAGACTTTGTGACTACATTGGGAGCTGAACCAGGGTTCTGGCTGACCCCAGCCCTGGAGTCTGCCTTGGTTTGTGTTTACATAATGTTCATTGCATCTGCAGTTACTCTTTGAAGCCTGTGCTCTGTGCACAACATATGGCTGAGTGGCAACTTGTTTTGCGAGAATCCTTGACTCATTGAGTGTTAGACATGGTTAGTCCAAGATCATTATTTTACTGATCAAGAAGCAGACGCTGAAGGGTGATGCGGCTTGCTTGTGGACCGCATGGCCGGTGTCGGCAGAGCTAGCTTCTCCACATGCTGGACCACTAGGAGCTTTAAAACCCGCATCTGAACCTAGTGATTATACAAGACGATATGTAATGAAGTTCCCTAAAGCATGCTCTAAACTAGACGTGCTTTGGGATCTCAGAGAAGAGAGGAAATCAATGTGGACTAAAGTCCTTTTGGGAGATTTAGAAGAGCATCAGGGGCTCGTTTAGGTCTCTAAGAATGGCTAGGATTTGAATAGGTAATGGTAAGGAGATGGGCATTTCTGGTGGGATAAGGGAGCATAGTCAAAGGTTTAGAGGAGGGAAGATGTGGTCAGGCATTGAATTGGCCAAGGAGCAGTGGAAGGTGCAGCTGGAGGGAATGCCAGGGGCCAGGCTGCAGAAAATCTTGACTGACTGAGGAGTTGGTCTTTTTCTTGGAGTTGGGGAGGAGCACTTAAAGCTTCTTAGCTGAGCTTGCTCTTGCTGTGAAAAAGAGGTTGTGGTATTAGGAGAAGTGAATGGGAAATCCGTTCACAGGCACCTAGTGGTGTCCGGGAATTAGTTCATTCTGAAGTGTTGTTCAGAAAAAAGCGGAGTGCTTGGACTTTCTCTTGGGCTCCAGTAGGGAGCTTGTCGCTGTCCAGGGTTCTGACCTGCCTTCTGAAAGATTTTTCTCATCACTAATGCCAGGTTAGAAAGTAAAGCTAGGGAATGCTCAGAACCAACCAAAGGGATCTGGAAAACAATTCTGGCCACTACTAGGTTGTGTGTGGGCTTTCTGGCAGCAAACTGGTTTACAGCATCTGACTTTACAGTGTTTGTGATGAAAGCAAAAGTATGGGTTGGGGAAAACTAATAATGGCCCTCCTAAGAAGAAACCATGTGTGTGCACATATGCATACTAAAATGACTCAATTTGTAGCCCTGTACATTTTGCTTTAGAGTCTTTGTATTTACATGAGAATCTTAGCACATTGCTTCTTTCATTGTGGAAAGTGCCCTCCTTCTACTCAGCAATTCAGAGTACCTAAAACTTCTTCAAACACGGAGAGAGTAACAGAAGTTCCCAGAAGACCCTACTCATTACTTCAAATGAAACATCAAAATGTTCAATGTTAGTACTGTCTAGTAGAGCTTTCTGTGATGACAGATATTCTATATGTGTGCCGTCTAACATCATAGCACTAGCCACACCTGGCTTCTGAGCGCTTGGAATGTAGCTGATGTGACTGAGAATTGAATTTTTAGTTTAACTTAATTTAATTGAAATGTGTGGCTAGCGGCTACTATATTAGACTGCACAGCTTTACAGTCAGAATCTTGACCTTTTCCACTTTCTCTTGCTTTTTGGTTCCTCACACCTAAACCTCTGTGATGTAGAGTAAAGTAGACTTTGGAATGGGGGTGAGTTGGACGCATTGCTGAAGAAAGCCCCACGCTCAATCCGAACTGGAAGTCTGCATCTGACTGTGAGTTCTGCCCTGACTTCCTTATTGTCACAGTGAAAACAACCATCCATGATGCACTGCAGTTTCTTTTCAAGGGCAGAGAGAAGGCTCCTTGAATTCTGGCTGGGCTTCCAGGGACCTGATCCAAGACTTTTTGGAGACTTGAATGGGCAAGCGATGCCGTGTGTACAGCCCAGGAAATTTGGCTCTAGGATAAGGTGGCATGCAGATGATGTGCTGTTGTGTCGGATGGGCATCCAGCAGAGAGAAGTTCCTGGTCTTGATATATCTCCCTTTCTAACTCCTGACGTCTTTATATCCTGTTTACCTGGTATGGTGGACATGGCCCAGGACGGGGCTATGGGTGAGTAGTAGAGGTACCAGAGGGAAAAAAATGCTTTAAAATGCCAATCAACAAATAAGTGAAAATAACCTGTCAAAAGACTGCAGCAGAAGGTGTCCCTTGTGTTGACATATATCAGTGCCTATAGGCCTGTCTAACCTTATCGTAAACCTACTGGAATTCCCTGGTTCTCTAGTCTTAGACTGCCATGTATAAGTCTGATTTCATAAACCAGACTGCATGCTTTCTGAAGCCATACCCTATAGTTTTCTCCTGTAGAATTTCAATGTGCTTATAATAATCCTTAATAAACACCTGCTTGTGAATAGCTCTTTGTTAGCTTGGCACTATGGCTTTGACTCATAGAAAATGTGTGCATGTGAACACAAATAACTTTTATCGAGCCACTGCTGGACATAAGTCTCTGTACTTGGTACTGTGAACAGTGACAAAGGAGGAGCCAAGGATGGTTATTCTCAGTCTAAGGGGAGAGCAAAGGCAGGCATGTGTGAAAAATGACACACAACTGATAGAAACAAAGAAGTGGTAGCCCAGATACAGGGGTGGGGGTGGGGTGCAGCGTTTGAGCAGCCAGATTATGTGTGTGTCTCTGTCTGTCCTTCTTTCAAGGATTCTCTCCTTGATGAGGCTAAGCTGGTACCAGCCACCTCCATGCCTGTGGTGACAGTGCTGCCTTTATGGTGGGTCAGGCAGTTCACTGTCTCACTAGGGCTGTGCTGAGCTGCCTATTTCACAGCAAAGAGCACTCAGGGAGGGGGTTTGGGGAAGACGACTGTGTGGAAGAGGAAGAAACTCCTTTTTTTCTTGTCACTTAAACGGTGACAGGGTTTTGCTCTTAGATATCCTAGTCACAGAAGCTGCCTGATGGGACTCCAGCAGCTCTTATACATGAAGCCCTGTGATGCAGGCCCAGGTGCAGCTTGAGAGGAAACGGGAAGCAGAGCTTGGTGACATGGCGCCCCACATCGCCTGAGCGCCCCTGGCAGGGAGCAGTGGGCTGCATCTCCCAGCCGGGCTGGGGAGGGACTTCTCTGGCTGCCTCACGGGGAGGAGCCTGTCCTTTTCCGTCCTCCATGTACTCTCGAATCACCTGGAGTCTTGTCACGGTGCACGTGCAGAATCAGTAGATACGGATAGGGCCTGAGATTCTGCCTTTCTGACAGGCTCCCAGGTCATGCTGGTACTGCCAGTCAGCAAAACACACTGATTGGCAGGACCTTACCCATGGGTTCTCAACCTGTAACATGCTAGCCTCAACTGGGGAGATTTTAAAATGTGCTGATGCTGAGACCCACTCTATACCAAATAAATCGCCACCTCCGAGAGTCGGGTCTAGGCGCCCGAATGTTTTAAAGACCCTCCAGGTGATTCTGCTATACAGCTGGGCTGAAAACAACTGGCTTTCTGGATAGTGTTTCTTCTCTCTCTGAGATGCTTTTCCCTTGGCTGTGCCTCCCTTACCCCAAGAGACTAAGTGCCTGAAGGGCAACAAAATGACATATATCACCAAGCCTGCCCTGCATGTGGTGGTTAGCTTGACTGGTTACAGCATAACGCCCAAGGGCTCAGGAGGGATCAAAGATGTGGCTGGCTTGGAAAAGTCCAGTTCCCTCTTAGAACAAGTCAGAGTGGGCTTCCATTGCCTGGGACCATGCCTAGAACTTAGAAACTTGCAGGAAATATATATTGAATGGATGATTATTCCAGTGTGGGATGGTAGAAAGGGCACTGGATTAGGGATCTGAAGACCCGAGAGATTAGGAATCTAAAGGGACCAGAGCAAGTTATTTAACCTTCTTTAGCTTTAATTTTCTCAGTGGCAAAATGGGGATCATGATGCCTACCCAACAGGGCTATTTAAATAAGAATGATAAATGCTAGTGTTGTATAAATCAGCAATTGTGTAATAGTTCATTTTAAAAGTGGCAGGGCTGAGCCATAGCTATCGGTCCTCTAATCCTCATTCTAACAGGTTCCTCCATGCATGCCTGTCTGCAGAACAAGGGAGCTAAGGGACGCGCTGTTGACTGGACCCCCACTGTGTGTCAGGGACTGTGTAAGATGCTTGGCTTTTGTAATCTCAATTATATATGACAACCCTTAGATTGGATGTTATTATCCACATTACACTGAGAAAATGGGGACTCAGAATGGGAACCAACTTGCCCAAAGTGGGACAGCTCTAAGTGGTAGAGCTGGGATTGGATCTGATTCCAAAGTCTACCCTGGCTTACTACCCAGCAGACAGCTCTGAGTTCCCGCACACGCTGATGGCTCCTTTGTTTGAGAAGCTCCCTTGCCTGGGAGTCACTTGTATTGAAGAGTAAGAGCAGAGTCTAGGTATCCTGGAAACTCTAATCCTCCATTAGGAATGTTAGAGTCTGATGGCACCAGAGCTTTGAGTCTTGGCTAACACTGCACTGTATAGCCACTGCTCAGTCTTCTTCTGGCCCCTAGGTGGAGGCGGGACATCCTCCCCATGGAAGAATCACCATCTGCCCCCACGGTCCCCTTCTGTTGACAGAGCCATGGAACCCAGCTCTTGTCTATTTTGCCTACATAGGTTTACCTTTCATTCTGGTGCTAAAAGAAAACAGGAGCATAAAGGGGGACAATCCCATGAACCTCCCTTTGTGCACAGATGTAACATCCACAGAATGTTTTCATCACCTGGTGCTGGTGCTCCCATCCTGTAAGATGGGACCCATCTGGGGACCCATCTCCAATAGGTTCAGTACTGAGACAAGATCCCAATGTCAGCTGTCCTCATGCCCACCTCTGCAGTTTCAGCAGTGCCGCCATTATCACAAGGGCACATTCTGGCAGAAGTCAGCCTGGCTAAGCTGTTCAATAAGAGAGGGGAGGGCTGATTTGCATGGTCTGACTAGTTATGGAGGGATCCAGGCACTTCTGTATGTGTAGGTTGACGAGTTCTTTAACTCAGCACCTTACCAGAGATTAGCTGAGACTAACTGGATCCAAACTGAGAAGGAGAACTATATATATAGTTCAGCAGACAGGTAATCCAAGCATGACAACACAGGCACAAATACTGCATGATGGGCTTCAGATACACATTTCTAGTGCTCCTCACTGAGACATGACTAACTCTGTTTATATCCGATTCACATTTGTCCTCTTGCTGGGTTCTAATTTGGCTGGTTTTACTCTTATGTATTCCGTGAAATTCTGTGCTGGGATATTGCTTTCCTGTATCAGGGCCAGTATTACAACATTCAGAACTTTCTTAAGCTTTGTTTATGAATTGTTCAAACTTTACTTTTAAGCACAGAAGGGTTATCCATTAGTGTTGCTTCAGTACTTTCTTTGCTAAATCCCCATTTTATATTTTGGCTTTCTTCCCTCTCTTTCTTTCTCTTTGAGTGTCCCTAGGGTTTTCTGTTTCTGAGAACTCTGTTTCCTGTCTCTGGTTCTGTATGGTCAGTATTCTGCTCCTCTGACAGGGATAAAGACTTCTAGTTAGGCCCTCTCACCCGGAAGCCTGGCCACCCGTGACCCATCTGTGTAACACTATTAAATACCCCATTTAACTACGGAGGTCTGGGATCTTAGTGCTTAATCTTTTCACTCTTACAGACCTGTGGCTACTCCAGCAAAACCTGTCCTGAGTATTTTAGGAATCAGCATGAAGCCTACTGGGCTTCTGGGACTTGGATAGGTTTGGCTGTTGCCCCCACCCCAGGTTTCTGACCCTTTTCCTTCTTGGTCTGGCTGCCCTCAGCAGTGAGGCCATCATGTGTTGTCACACTGCAGTGACAGTTGGTGGAATGTGCAGGTTAGGGGCAGGCCAAGGTTAAAGGAAATGTAGTGAAAGACTGAATGCTGTGTGGCTGGAATGCTGTGGGGCCCTGCTGGAAGGTTCTGGAAGACTGATGCAGGATTGGGGTCAGGGCCTGGGTCAGGTGCTGGCTCCATTCTGAGTCAGACTAGGAAAACCCTCTCTGAACACATCCCATGGTTCTTCTGTGTTCTTGCAACCTTGAAAAATAAAGAGGGAGCTTTTAGCTGGCACCATAAAAAGTTGCAGCTGGGGCTTCTGAGAGCAAGAATGCCTTGTTTCTCGTTGGGCTGGTGACAGCATCTAGGGTTACCCAGATGCTGGTGTGTTGGGGACAGACCAAAACCGGCCAAGGACTATCACTGGTGGGGAAAGAGGTTCTGTTGGCTGGGACTGTTCATTTATCTGTGTTCTCCCCTTTCTCCCCTCCCCGGGTTTCTTTTCTCAGTACCATTGTGGAGTGCATGTGTCTGGTCCAGGAAATAGAAGACAGTGCAAAGCAAGGGCCCGGATTCAGAGTGTCTGGGTTCAGATTGGCTCTCTATTCACAAGTTGTGTGTTAGGTGCTGTGAGAATTGCAGTGGACAAGGAAAGGTCATTTTTGCCCTCAAATACCTGCATGCTAGTTGAGGAAGCATGCCAGGTATCCATGTGTGGCGAAGGTAACAAACAACACAAAGTAATAAAAGGATCAATGAAGATGCAGAGCTTAGGCCACAGAGTTCTCGGAGTTTAGGAGAAAGAGAGTTTATTTTAATCTATGGTAGCCTGGAAAGACTTCACAGAGGAGGTTAAGAGATGGATCTCTTACTTGTTCTGTGTTCCTAACAAGCTCATTAGGGAGGGTCTCCAAAGGGGAGGGGCGGAAATTCAAAAGAAATGGACAGTGCAGTTATCCTCATGCCTTAATTTCCTAACTTCATGCTGGCTGCACTCACAAGGAAAAAGGATGATGCGGAGGAAGGGATGACTTTTCAGAGCCCCACAGCGGGTGAAGAAACCAACACAAGAAGGTTAGTCAGGAAAACAAAGGTAGAAGTGAGATGCATATGTCAGGGGAAGGAGTGAGAGTCCATTTCTCACAATAAGCCATTTTGGTCTCCTTGCCTTGCTTCTTCTGATCTAATTGTATCCTTATCATACCCCTGGCCATACTGAGTTAATACATAAAGCTAATATATCATTTCCACTGTAGAGGTGGGGAAACCAAAGCCCAGAGAGTTGGGTGGCCAGTGGAGGAGGCAGCGCGAATCAGGGTACAGCCAAGTCAAGTATCCACATCCTCACTCTTGCCCATGGATTCCTAGTCTAGCTCCCTCCTGGCTTTCTGTGACTCCAGTTTTAGCTGATATCTAGCAGAATAAGGCAACCCTGGATCCCTAGGTGGGGGACAGAGCACAATCGCCCCAATGCAGGACCTCTTCCAGTTCAAGCAGCTCTGGCCTACAACACCATGTGACCATCACTGCACCCCTCCCAGCTCTGTCAGGCTTCCAAGTCCTGGTCTCAACAGCCATGGGACTTGGTGGCCAGACCTGGGAAGAACCCATTGTCTTCCTGCATTACCGCTAGCTGTGATGGCTGTTGGCTAGCTTGCTTGTTCATTTGTTTTGCGTAGGCTGCTCTGAGCCTTATATTCAGCTGTAGCTGGGCGGCTGGCACCTGCTCGACCTTTGCCCTAGCCTGTCCTAGAATTCTCTGTGGTACTGATGGAAGAATGCTGGGTGGGTGTGTGCTCATGCGTGCACGCATGCAAAAGAGAGAGAGAGAGAGAAGGGGAGAGGAAGGTGTTCGGCTTCCTGAAATCGGAGGAGACCTTTTTGTTCAGAGAGGGCTGGTTCTGGGTTGAGAGGACACCAGACAGATATGGGAGCCCCTGTTGTCTTCTTGCAGATGTGTGTAAATGACCATGGTTATCAGCCTGACCACCAGTGGAAGGACAGGAGGTGTGCTGTAGTCAGAGGTTCTAGGCGTGAGTGGCCCATGACCTCCCCCATCCCTGTTATTGTTCTAGCAACAGCAGTAGCAATAAGAGTGAGGTTAGAACAATGGCAGCTACCTGATATTCAGAGCTTATTATGTGCTAGGCAGTGTGCTAAGGGCCTTTAATAGATAGTATCTCACTCCACATTCTATTTAGGATGTACTTTCAGTAGTCTTGTTTTACAGGAAACTGAAGCACAAGGACTTGATTGCTTTTTTTCTGAGTTCTGTCAGCTAGTAAACTGTGCAGTTGGGGCTTCCATTCAGATCCTTTTGATTCCAGTCTGATTCTAGCAGGTTGAGTTGTTAACCTCCGTGCTGTCCTGAATGCTGAGAAGAATCTTCCTTCTCAGCCACAGACCCACTGTCACCCCGGCCTCTGCCCCCTTCCCTCCTACTGGAGTAAGAACTGGCACAGGTGCAGGAGGGGAACCCAGCTTCCCAGCTTGTAACCATGTACTCTCATTGCCATCTGTTTGTAGAAAGCCTTTGCCGCCCACACCCCTCCACCCACCTACTGAAGACAGCAGTGTAAGAACGGGGGATAGGGCCAGGCCTAATTCTCTTTTACCACAGGGCTACTGACCTTCTTTGCGCTGCCTAAGCCGTGGACAGTCCCAGCTGGGTCTTTCCCTGAAAGTCCACCAGCCTCTTTTCCTTTTTGTCTCCTCAGGTACTAGTGTACATAGAAAGGAGGGGCTGTAGAGGATGTTCTCCCTCCTGCCACTCCCAACCCCCTTTCCACTTTTTCTCTCCAGAAAATTCCACAAACCCAGTGTATATGGGTGTGACTTCTCCCTGGCGCCATGTTGGATATACTTCCATTTCCATTTGAAGGCAGGCCACTTTATATTTTGCTTCTTCCCCTGTGAGCGGTAGGTATGGCAATAAGGGATCGTGGTGGTGGCAGTTGTCAGGTTTGTCTGGCCCTTTCTGGAAGCTCACGGGATCCCCTCAGGGGCAGAGGAATTCAACAGCTTAGAGCTGTGATGTTGATAAGAACATGAATACAAAGACAAGGTGGAGGACAGTGTGGGATTCAGGGCACTCACCTCTGGCTCTGCCTTTATCTTCGCATTAACCCACTAGATAGAGTGATAATTTCCCTATTTCCCAGAGGGACACACTGATACTCAGAGGGGCCCAGAACCCAATGATTAGGGGATGAGGGATGAGGGAAACGTGGAGAATACATCCTATCCCTCTCATCCATTCTCTGTTCAGGAACTGACACAACTTCTCAGCAGGGAGCAGCAGGGCCTCAGTGGGTTGTATACAATCCCCTTTGTCATTACTTGTTTTGGTAAATTTTATTAAAGTAAAACATATGGTAAAGGACATAAATCCATACTTTTCATTTCTAAAGCATTGGTTTTTCTGGTGATAAAGGTTAAAGTTATAAAATCTGAAAAACCACACAAACAAAAAAACCCAATCATTTGGAAATAACAACTATTAAGGTTTGATGCCAATGTTTTCAGTTCATCTTATTCTGATTTGAGAGTTGTTGGTAGAAACTGGCTTTGGGTTCCTAGAGGATACGGCCAGGGTTGGGGAGGGTCTCGGGACGCTTCAGTGCTGGTCCCAGCTGCAGACTAGCTCTGATCTTCACCTGCAACTTAGAGACATTATCACTCCTGCCCCCACTGTTCAGAAGCCAAATAATCAGCAATAACACTGGCAGGGCATTATTTATTGAACAGCCTGTATTGTTCAGAATACAAAAGTCAGGCTTGACAGGTTGGGATGAAAGTCCTGTCGCCCTCAGGGGCAGGTATTTCCCCAGGGAGACCAGTTAGTCTTGGTAGATGCTGTGTATACACACATCTAAATTGGTGTCTGCTTCCAGCTTGCTTCTCAGGCCTCCTTTCAGGGCTTATGAACAAGGCTTTAGGAGCGGGAGCCACTGAGTGGGATCCTATGGTCCCTTTCTTGGGCTTGTCAACCTTCACCGTTTGTATCTGAGCCTCCCTACCTTCATCAGCTTCCGCTGAACATTGACTTATTTTATGTGAAGTGCTCAGAAGAGTGAGCTGTGAGACCCCTGCAAGTGTTCGCTCATACCATCATCATCAAAGTCATCATCATGTCGTTCTTCCTGCCGGGATAGAAACTGTCAGAGGTGCCAGGAGTCCAAATCCTGACCCTGCTATTTCATCCATTTATTCATACAAGAAACATTTACCAACTACCTCCTATGGGAAAAGAGCTGTGCCTGGCACTGTGTGGGGTAACCAGGCAAACAGGACAAAGTCCAATTCAGTGACAGCCATTTCCCATCTCTTCCTGTCTGATCCCTTGATGCTACCACACCCTCCGGTGGGCTTTAGGGCCAGCCTAGCACTGTCAGGCCTACAGTGAGAAGGGAAGACTCAGTCAGGAGACTAGATACCAGTTCTTGCTCTGCTCTTACTTACTAGCTGACCTCAGCGAAGTCCTTCTCATTTCTAGGCCTCAGTTTCTTCATTAGAAAATTCAGGGAGGCAGTGGGTGAAGTAGTTGATGGTTGAACAAGACTCCTTTCCCAGCCTGTGATTCTAAAATTCCGGGGACTCTCAAATGGCTAACAAGGCATCCAACTTCATCTCTATTTTCAATCAATCAATAAATACCTTTATTCCATTTTTTTTCCTCCTTAATATGAAACAGATTGAGCCTCTCCGGGTGTGTGGGTGTGTAAGGTGTGAGGAGTTCGAGGAGATGGGTGGTATACTATCTGCTGCACTCTGCTGACTGCAGGAGTGGTTTTACCCTCATGGTTTTGATTTGCTTTTCTTAGTCATCTATTGTTTAGTTCATCCATAATGAGTCACAAATGGAGACAGGAAACATATGGAACTTCATAGAGTTAGTGAGGAACACAATAATAATAATACTAATTCTGCAAATTTGTCTGAAGATCATGGTTAGCAGATTGTATTCATTTGACCAGAATTTTTATATAGCATTTCAAGATGTTTCTAGTACTCTAAAAAACTGACAGTTATATCCAAGTGGATTTTCATTCACTAACACAGAAGTGCATATAAATCAGTCAGAAAGCTTCTCTCTTTTATAATAGAAACAAAAATTTTAAACTGTACAAAGCACCAAAGATAACAATTTTGAATTTAAGGTTGTGAGAGCAGCTTTTGACTGTTTTTATACCTTGGTTAAATTTTATGCATTTGATTAAATTTTTACAATGTAATTTGATCCCCAAGCCTGACATAATATGACATCTAAAAATGTGTTAACAAATCATGCTTTTTCTTATCTAGTTAATCTGAACTAAATTGGAAACTATGTACCACTTGCTAAATGGGGGAGGGGGAGTTGAATAACCACTATTAAATGTAATAACCATGTAATAACCACTATTAAAGATTGTATTATTAAAACGACACTTTATAAACATTTTAGTAAGCTGACCTAAAACAGCATGTTTTCAAACTTAAGAAAAAATAAACAAATTACGTTGACATTTCTTTGGGGTGATAACAAGGTAGAAAGATGGGAAGCTTTAGCAATCTTAAAGATTTTTTCTAGCTCTGTCATGCTGCGATTCTAGGATGGTGCAGGTTCTGAAAACCTTGATGAAAAACAGGAGTGTGTAATAGGCTGGGGGTGGGAGAGACAGTATGTCTCTTTCCCCCCAGATTGTTGTTGAAAATGGGTTAGACACATTCTTTGAAAGTCTAGATGTCAGAACTGGAATCAGAGAGGAGCTTTCTGCCTAATTACCCAAGATCTTTCTAACCATTAAATCACTGGATTGTAGAGCTGGAAGGGATGTTAGACATCATCTGATCTGTTAGAGCTGCTCCCCATAGAAAGTGGAGTGAGAATCCAGTGAGGGGCGAGTTCTGTGTCTTAGGGTGTGTCTAAGCAGAGGTTGGGTGATCCCGGGCCTGGGATGATGGGCTGCTCTGTTGTCCTCCACAGCTGTACCCTGCCAGTGGGGCTCAGAAATGAGGGCAATCCTTTCCCAGCAGCTAAAAATAGTCTTTGGTAAAGGCCAGTCTGTGGTAGATGAGCTCAGGGCCTGGGCCTCCTGAGAGCACTGCTGTGGCACCCTGGGGCTCTCACCAGCCTCTTGGGCATGCCTCATCTGGGTGAGCTGGCTTGTGTGCCCTCGGTGGCATCCGAATTTTAGTTACATGTTTGGAGGGAGGGAGCAGCAACCTTTGAAAGAGGCGCAGATGGCCTGGTCTGGAGGGAAAGGCCCTTGGACTTGGACTCAAGACAATCTAGTTGCAGGATTATACTCATGGTTAGGTCTGGGTGTGAAAGAAAGGAAGGCAGAGTCCCTCAGAAGGCAGAGCAGAAAAGAAGCCTCAGGCCTCACGTAGGCCTCACATAGCCCAAAACATGTGTTGCCATGCCCCTTGCTCCTACTGTGGCTGCTGCTTGTCTGACCATGTTAACAGATGGGAAGCCCAAACTCCAGATAATCTACAAGCCCCACTGGATTTAGGAATGATCTACAGAGTGTCATTTTTATACAGATTATCCTTCCTAATTTTTCTTTTGTTGAGGCTGAAAAGAAATGCTTTTATATACTTGGAGTCCACATTAGAAGTGGGTAGCCTAGGATGTGTTCAGGCTTAGCAATAAGCTGGGCTGCAGATAACTGAGAATTGCTTTTAGTTCTCCATAATCACATTAGCTTACATTTTTATATATTAATCCCCTTTCAACTCTGGTCATTTTGTATGTGAGTGAGTGTGTGTGTGTGTGTGTGTGTGTGTGTGTGTGTGTGTGTGTGAGATATACCTCATTTAGATTTGACTGGCCTCTCAGAGCCTCAGCCTAGAGCCTTCTTTCTGCATCTTTCTATACCTAGTACTCAGTAACTGGCTCCACATTATTTGGGGGTTCAGTTAAAATGAAGCCAACTAAAGCAGAGGGTTTGTAACCCCGAGCCAGTCCTTTGTGTTTTAGTGCTATCTGAGAGAGCCATTTGCTGTGTATGTGTGAACACAGCTATTCATATGGTCCATACCTCCTGGTATCATGTGGAACCCGTGCCAGCCCCTCCATATCTCACGGACAAGTTTAGAGAGGTCTCTGATGATCTAGGGTTGCCCAGTTAGAGAGTGAGAAGGGAGTCCCCATGGGGAGGGTGTGAATGAGTTTCTCAGCTGGGCTTCTTAGGACACACCCTTTCCACCCGCTACTGGGTTGTCTAGGCATACTGGTGGATCTCTGCTGGCACAGGGAACCCACACTAGGGAGGAGGGGAGAGGGGTTGGAGGGAGACAGGGCAGATTGGCTTCTTTTCTGCTCTGCTTTCTGAGGGTCTCTGCCTTCCTGTCTCAGGCCTAGACTTCACCGTGAGCATATTGTTTGCTGACTGCCACTAGGCTGCCCATTCCGCACTCCCACCCCGCAACCTTTCTGTCTAACCTGTTCATAGACCCTCAGCAATAGCCCATATCTTTTGAGTTCTCTCTTTCATTCTGTTCCTTGGGCAGTGGGCTCATCCGGGGGACCTATGAGTGGGGACTGTTTGTAGGAAACTTCACGTACTTCCATTTTCCCTACCTGGGCCCCTTCATTTTGTGGCTGACGCTTCATGCAGTAGGTGAGTGCCTGTTGTGGGGGAGGGGTGGCTCAGCACCTGGGAGCTTGGCTTGAGAGAGAGCTGGGGGGGGCTGCCTCCCCCCACCCTCCTGACCTGGGAAATCCTCTAAGCTGACCTGATTACTGAGTGACAGAGAGCTATTGGGTATTGATTGCCAGCAGATTCTGCACTTTGAGGAGCAAGGGGATTCTTGGACAGGGGTGTGTATGCCACTCTGGGATTAACGCTTTGGTTGCTGCCCCCCTAGGACCACCGACTCCTTTCACTGCTATCCAGTGGGAGTGAACCCCTTTGGAGTTCTTCCTGGCTGATCAACCCTCCCTGAGCTATTCACTCATCTCTGGAACAGACGGAATCACAGTCCCAGCTTAGCACAGAATTGTCTTACTTGGCAGTTCTGGTCTTTCGTGGCGGGATCATCAGGAGATGGTGTTTTTTGCCGCAAGCCCTAGTCTTTGATTCCCCAGGGTCTCCTTCTAACCCTGTCCAGGCAGGAGCTGTTTGGTTCCTGCGGAGTCCTTGGTGAGAGACTGTTTTCCACTGACCCCTCTCAGGGCCTCACTGGGCCGACAGCCGTTCTTCCAGTCCCACCACCTTCATGGAAGCTGCGTTCCGGGAGGGTAGTGTGCCAGGCGTGTTCACCCAGCTCATCGAGCTATGACTGAGCATGTGCCTTCGAAGTAGTGTTCATAATGTGCAGTGTTCTTTAACCTGCAGGGCCTCAGTTAAGCTTCCTTACAGCACGCTGAGAACTCTGACTGGGAGCCTGGACTGGGACCCTTGGATGAGGGCTCACCAGTAAGGGAGGGGTGGAGCCAGGATCTGCTCGCTCTCAGGCTGTCTACAGCTGAGCATCAGTGCTTGGCAGATAGAGCACGGCTATGAGATGTAGTCCCTTTTTTAAGTTTATGATCTTAATGCAGGAGCGAGATTTACACCTGCAGAAAAAGACTCAACATCATTTCAGGCTCCAACATGACTGACTATGACCAGGAGCTGATAAACAGCAATGCAATTAGGAAGAAGAAAGGCCGCTGCTGACTGGAGACATTGGGCAAATCTTTGTGGAAAAGGCAGGCTTTGAGCTACACCTTAAAAGGTCAATAATATTGTCACATGTGGAAAAACCAGGGAGAAGACTTTAGGAATAAGAAGGCATAAGAGGCAAGAATAGTGAGGAGACCTCTAATTGGAGGCCAGGGTGTATCTGTTGAGTAGAGGAAACTGAGTGATACTTGATTGTGGAGGGTTGAATTCCAGGGTGAAATCAAACCCAATTAGACTTACGAACTGGAGGGGAAGAGACTAGGGCTGCCTCGGACAAGGACGCCCAGAAGAGAGAACAATTCCAACTCGGCCCTGCTTTTGACCTTGCCCTCCAGCCTTGCTGCTTGGGGCCCCAGTCAGTCATCTACGCTCCCAGCCCCACCCCTGTGAGACCTAGAGCCCCTGCTTGTTGATGCAGCTGGCCACCCAGCAGATATTTGGGGACCAGCCAGTGAGGTACTAAAATGGAAACCATGTAACCAGGCATGAAAAATTTGCAGGAGTGATGAACAGAAGGAGAATATTTAGTAAAAAAACCATTTCTATTTGGCCTTTTATATGTATATATGTGTGTGTGTGTGTGTGTGTGTTTGTGTGTGTGTGTGTGTGTGTGTCTCAGTAACCCTCACAACAACTCTGTGAGGTAACTATTATCATTATTCCCTATTTACATGAAAGGAAATTGAAGCTCAGAGAGATTAAAGTACCTTGTCCTTGGTCACACAGCCAGTAAGTGGTCTGTTTGGCTCTAACAGGCTAACACCTTGGCTCACTGCTTGTAAGAAGAATGAAAGGATACATCCTTTGCCCGCAAGGGCTTGCAGTCCAGTTGGAAGAATCAGCTAAAAGTCCAAGGAAATTTCTAAGAGTGCTGGGCAAGAAAGGGGGGGAAAGTGAACATAGAGACAAAATGTTAGGAGTGGGGATTCAAGGTGGGAGAGCCAGTGTGAGCTGTCACAGACAAAGCTTCATGGGTGGAGTTGGGCTTCAAAGACATGAGTGCGGGGCAGACAGGTAGGAGGCCAGTCCTGATGGAGGTGTTTGCAGAAGCTCAGAGAGATGCAGAGGGGTGTGTGTGTGTGTGACACATACACTAAGGTAGAGAGACTAGAATGATCCTTCATCTGTTTAGTGCTTCACAATTTATTGAGGTACATTTACATGACATTTAATAGATTCACAATGTTGTGCAACCATCATCTCTCTCTAGTTTCAAAACTTTTTTGTCAGCCCAGAGGAACACCCCATACCTATCAAGCAGTCACTCCCCATTTTCTCCTCTCCCCATCCCCTGGCAACTACTAATCTGCTTCTTGTCTGTACGGATTTACCTGGTTTGGACATTTTACATTAAAGAAAGCATACAACATGTAGCATTTTGTGTCTGGCTTCTGTCAGCTGGTTTTCACTACCATGTTGTCGCATGTATCAGGACTTCATTCCTTTATGGCTGAATAATGTTCCATTGCAGGTGTACACCACAATTTGTTTACTCATTCATCGTTTAATGTACTCTTTGGTTGTTTCCACTTTTTGGCTGTTGAGAATAGTGCTGCTATGAAAATGCATGTACATGTACTGGTTTGAGTAGCCATTTTCAGTTCTTTGTGATATATACCTCAGAGTGGAATTGTGGAGTCATGTGGTAATTCTGTTTAACTTTTTGAGGAACCACGAAACTATTTTCCCCGGTGGCTGTACCGTTTTGCATTCCCACCAGTGATGCACTAGGGTTCCAGTTTCTACACATCCTCCCACTAGTACTTTTCTTTTGACATGAAAGTCACGCCTCAGTTTTATACACTGGACTCAGTACAGTGGGTGCTACCTCTTTCTCAAAATAGGTCATTCAGTCCTCCCACCTTGGGCCAGGGGCCTTGGTTGCTTCTAGCGCTTGTCATTCCACGTCTCACACTGGTTCTGCCTTCATCAGCTTTGGACTCTTAGGCTAGGGAAATGGCTGAGAAGCTGGATGACTCTGCTGTGGTCCTCCTGAGCAGGAGCCCAGGGCAGCTGCAGTTTCCTGCATGGTCTGTCCCTGCCTTCCCAGTACCAGGTCTGTTGGCTGGTCTCTGGGCTGTCCTGCCTCTCACGTGCCCTCTGTCTCCCAGCTTTATCCCCTGGAAGCCCATTATGTGAACATGTGGGAGTGGGATCTCAAAGTTCTTGGCTCTGATGCTAACATGTTGTTTTCAATCTGTTTGAGCATCCCAAAATGACAGCTGGCTTTCAGGGGGTCCAACGTAGGTAGTGTATTAGTTTTCTAGGACTGCCATGATGAAGTACCACAGCCTGGGTGGCTTAAACAACAGCAATTTATTTCCTCATAGTTCCGAAGGCTGGAAGATCAAGGTGCTGGCTGGGTTGGTTTCTTCTGTGGCCTCTCTTCTTCACTTGGTAGATGGTCATCTTCTCCCTGTCTCCTCATATGGATTTCCCTCTGTACATCTCTGTGTCCTAATCTTCTCTATAAGGACACCAGTCCTGTTGGATTTGGGCTCTCACTAATGACCTCATTTTACCTTAATTACCTCTTTAAAAGGCTAAAATTCAGTCCTCCTTCAGTGCGCTGTTCTGAGGTACTGGGGGTTAGGACTTCAATATATGAGTTGGGGTGGGGGGGTCACAGTTTAGGCCCTAAAGGTTGTCAGAGCAGCAAAATTGCATAATGGCTAAGGAGGCAGAGAGGCTGGGAGGGGTTGGAGATGGGGGACCTTGTGATTCTTCTGGGCTTGTGTTTGATTTCAGAGTGACTCTCATGCAAATAGAGAACATGTGGAGGAGGGGAGAGTAATGGTGGCAGACAAGAGGGCACTGGGGGCTGTGGGGAAGCAGGAAAAGAGTGTCCATGATCAATAATTTATTCTTGGATACTATGCAGGAGGGCGTCGTCATGGCAACAGGCTGGCTGTCTGAGTGGATGGCCTGACAGTTGCCTCTCAGAACTGCCTCTCCTCGCTTGGCTCTTCTCTCCCTCCCTCCCCTGCCCCTTCATTTTTCTTGTGTGTCTCGGGAGCCTTTTGATGGGGTGGAACCTGCCTGCGCCTGGGAAAACACCCTATCTACTTTCAGTGTGGAGCTCACAGCAGCGGTAATAGCTTCTTCCCACCCCTGTGTGGCCCCATGAGGGTGACCAGGGTCATAGCCTGACTCCTTTTTCTGGAGTCATCTCACTAGCTTTCCAACCACCAGGCCTGTTGCCTTAGTGCCGGTGCTCAGAGTGCTCCTTTTTCTCACAGCCTGTCCCTCGATGTTTCCTAACAAGTTGGACGCATTGTCTTCTAATCACACTGCTTTAGGTGCCCCTGTCCTGGAGAGATCCACTCAAGCAAGGCAGCTGGGCAGGGCCTTCCCCTGCCCTAGACTCCATATGAGTCATCCTCGGCATTGCCATTACTGGCTATTGGTCCTTCATTCCTTCCTCCTGGCGTTGGTGGATGGGAAGAGGCCAGGAGCATGCAGCTGACCAGAAAGTTTGTACTCCGCAGAATGCTGTGAACACCATGGCGCTTCATGGAGGGACCCAGTAAATATGTGTGCTGTGGTGTGCAGTAAATGAAAGGGAGGTCTGAAGAAGCCCTCGAAGAATGATGGAATCAGGAGCTGGTTCTTATGCTATTCAGACTTCCACATGGGTCTCTCTCTCCCGCTCTTTCCCAGAGGCTGAGTCTTAAGTCCAACAGCTGCACAGACCCTCAGCAATTGAGACCATTGAATTTTTAGTTATTTTTCATACGCATTACAATTCACTGCTCTCCTGATTCACTGGCTGTCACAACTAATAAGAGACCTGGGTCTGTAATAACCATTTAAGACTTAATGTTATTAGTCTTGTAATTGCAGACAAGGGTCTTGTCTGTTCTCTGAATTTGTAAATCCTTATGCACAAAGATTAAGAAAACATACCCCTAAGCTGGAGGCTGCCCAGGTGGCTGCGGGGGTTGGAGACTAGCTCAGCTGCCTGGCTGGTATGTGAGTTTTCTGATAGAGCCTGGAGGTGGGGGTGCAGACATCCCCTGTGGGAATGGGGAGGGGAGGGAGGAACGCCCTGCAGAGGAGCATGGTCTGGGTTGCCTTCATGACAAGCAGCTGCTGATGGGGAGAAGAGCCTTATCTCCAGGGAAAGGACAGCTCCTCCCCAGCCCACAGGCTCAGGGCCCTGATGGCCCAGAAGAGATAGCAGTGATGTCCTATGCTGCAGGCAGAGATGGGAGTTGACAGGAAAACCAGCTGTGTTGGAAATGTCCTCCTCTGGCTTTGTCTCAAGAAATGTCCCTCTTCTCCCCACAGGGTGTCTTTTTCCACGCGGGGCTCTATTGAGTCCTCATTGAAAAGCATTTATTATGAGTTTGATAGTTTTGCTGTGGTGAAGGGTCAGGGCACATGGCTGATTGTCACTAGTTTGTGGTCCAGTGTCCCTTCACTACCCTTTTTTCCTCTTCTACCTGTGAAGGTCTCAACACTGCTATATGTGAACGCTGCCAACCGGAACCAGTACGGCTGCCCTCCACATACCACTCTCCTGCCAGAAATTAGCATGGAAATTCTGCCTGCTTCTTTTTTTTCTTCTTTTGTGGTAAAATACACATAACATAAAATGTACTATTTTAACCATTTTGAAGTGTACAATTCAGTGGCATTTAGTACATTCAGAATATTGTGCACCACCATCACTATTTCCAGAACACTTTCGTCACCCCAAAGGAAACCCTCTACCAATTAAGCACTCACTCCCCATTCTCCTCTTCCCCCATCCCTAGCAGCCACTAATTTGTTCTTGCCTTTACCAACTTGCCTGTGTTGGATGTTGCATATAAATGTAATCATACAGTATGTGGCCTTTTGTGTCTGGCTTCTTTCGGTTACCATAATGTTTTTGAGGTTTAGCTACATTGTAGCATGTGTCAGTACTTCATTCCTTTTCATGGCCATATAATATTCCACCGTGTATACCACATTTTGCTTATTCATTCATCTGTTGATGAATATTGAGTTGTTTCTTGTGAATCATGCTGTTATGAACATTTATGTACAAGTTTTTATTTGAGCACCTGTTTTCAAGTCTTTTGGGTATATACCTGGGAGTAGAATTTCTGGGTTATATGGTAATTCAATATTTAACTTATGGAGGAACCAGACTTTGCCCACTTCTTTACACGTGTCAGTCTCTGTCTTCATTTGAGAGGGAGCAGCCTGTTCCCTATGCCCACTCTAGGTTACAACCTTTGGCAACCACTTTTGGAAAGTTTCTAGTTCCTGGCTCCTGGTCAAGACACAGTGATGTGGGTGGACACAACAGTGGAATCTAGTGGTGACAATGGAGTGATTTCTAATTGTTTTTAACGTTGTTACCAGATCTTACCCACACATGTACTGTTCTCCAAAGGACAGTGGTCAGAACCTGATTTCATCCTCCCTAGGAATAGTCTTCAGAGATCTTTCCTTGAGGATCATTCTTTGATTTTGATGCTAAACGTTATTTCTAACTACATCACCCACCATCTTGCCTGTTCTTGGCTCTATGTTTCAACTTTAAAAAAAAAAAGAAAGAAAGAAAGAAACCCAGGATGGGGCCCGTCAAAAGAATATGCTGCAGGCTTTGAAAGCAGTTCCAAAAGGAAGCTTCAAAAATGTTCTAGGCACAGGCAGTGCATTGTTGGAATATGCGTATAGCCTCCTGAGGGAAATTCTTTGAAGGAGGCAGCACTCATTTCAATGTATAAGTTCTGGTGTGTTCATTGAAAAGATCAGTCAGAAGGCTTTATATGCGCACAATAAAAAGACAATGTGATTGGTTATTGAACTATGTACACCTCCAGGAAATCAAAGAAAGATACACATTTTATGAGTTTTAGGAAGATGAAGTCCAAAATATAACCTGGGAATGTGTTGGGATGGTTAACACAAAGTAGTATTGCCCAACTGCTGGGTAGGAGAGGGGTCAGTGAGGAACCCAAAGGCTTATTACAAGCATCCCCATCTTTATAAAGGTTAGTGGGGCAGTTTGGTTATCCCAGCCATCAGTCTGGCTGGGAAGGGGACCACGTATAGCCTTTGCGTTTTTATTATTCTTCATCTATGGGGCCAGTGTGAGGACAAGGGAAGCTGGTGAGAAGTACAGGTGAACTGTGTTTTAAGCTAAGTTTTAAAAATTTTTAAGTAGCATGTCTCTTGCCATCGCCTGGTCCTTTACAAATTAAATATTTTAGCCAGCTTTGGAAGTCAAAGAAACTTAGGCCAGTGTGCTGGGTCTCTTTGACCTACTGGGTGGTGGAGTTTTTCCTCCTCGTTGAAAAAGCTGAAGTCAGCAGTGAAGGAGATGTCTGGTGGGTCAGAGAAGTGTAGTCTGGTTCTTTCAAGATTTCAGAAACAGGTTGGAGGCTGATGACATTGTCCCCGTTTTCTAACCAGGCCCGAGAAGTGAATGACAAGGTCAGCAGAATTTCAGAGCCGAGAATAGATCCCTCAGCCATTCCATCACCACAGTAACTCATTCCAAGTTTTGAAGAATGTCATCCTCTGGGGAAAGAGCGCTTCTGAAAAAGGGTTCTTGTCTTTGTCTCCTTTATCCCGATAATCACTTATTTGGGGTCAGATAGACGTGGATTTGACAGCAAAGCAGAGAAAGATGCTGCAGTGATTTTTTAAAAAAATTATTGCTGTGAATATATATGTGTATATCTCATAAAATTTGCCATTTCAGCAATTTCAAGTGTGCAGTTCATTGGCATTTAGCATGCTCATAATGTGCAGTCATCACTACTCTCCATTTCCAAAGCTTCTTTACCAACCCGAATTGAGACTCTGTCACCATTAGGCAGTAACTCCCGTTTCTCTGTTCCTCCCAGGCCCTGGAAACCCTCATCTTTCTGTCTGTGAATTCTATTCCAGAATCATACAATATATGTCCCTTTGTTTCTGGCTTATTTCACACAGCATAATGTTTTCAAGATTCATCGATGTAGCCTGTATCAGAATTTCATTCCTTTTTATGGCTGAATGTCTAGTGAGTAATGGTAGGTGAACACTGGTGTATAAGTATCTGTTTGAATCCCTGTTTTCAATTCTTTTGGGCAGTATTGCTGGATTATATGGTAATTTTATGTTTGACTTTTGAGGAACTGCAAATTTTTTTCCACAGTGGCTTTACCATTTTATGTTCCCATCAGCAATGTAGAAAAAGGTTCCAATTTCTCAACATCCTCGTCAGTGCTTGCTGTTTTCCATTTTATTGATAACTGTCCTAGTAGGTATGAAGTGGTATCTCATTATGGTTTTGATTTGCATTTTCCTGATGATTAGTGGAGTTGAGCATTTTTCATTTGCTATGTTAGTCATTTGTATGTCTTTGGAAAATGGCTATTCAAATCCTTTGCCTGTTTTTAAATGGGGTTGCTTGTCTTTTTGTTGTTGAATTTTAGGAGTTCTTTTTATCTTCTGAGTATTAAACTCTTACCAGACGTGTGATTTGCAAATATTTTCTCCCATTATGCAGGTTGTCTTTTCACTTTCTTGATAATGTTCTTTGATGCACAGAAGCTTTAAATTTTAATGAAGTCCAATTTATCTATTTTTTCTTTTGTTATTTGTACTTTTGGGGTCACATCTAAGAATCTCTTACCAAACCAAGGCCACGAAGCTTTACCTCTAGTTTTTTTCTAAGAGTTTTATGGTTTTAGATCTTATGTTTAGGTTGTTGATTGATCCATTTAGAGTTAATTTTTGTGTATGGTGTGAGGTAGGGGTCCAACTTCATTCTTCTGCATGTTTAAATCCAGTTATCCCAGCATCAGTTTTTGAAGAAACTGTTATTCTCCCATTGAGTGGACTTTACACTCTTGTCAAAAATCAATTGGCCGTAGACATATGAGTTAATTTCTAGATTCTATTCTAGAATCAATTTCTAGAGTCAATTCTATTCCACTAGTCTTGCCTATTCTTATGCCTATACCACACTGATTTGACTACTATAGTTTTATGAGTATAGTAGGCTTTGAAATTGGGAACTATGAGTCTCTGATTTGTTGTTCTTCTTCAAGATTGTTTTTGCTATTCAGAGCCTCACACAGACTCAGGCCACGCTGCTCCTGGGACCCCCCACATTCTCCTTATAGGCTCACTTCTGAGAGACTTGCTTCTTGACAGCTGCTTGCAGTCTGTGTGATCCTGGGGTCTCAGCGCCAGGCGAGCCTCAGAAGTACTGTTAGCCAACCTCCCACTCTATACTGGGATTTCTTCAGCTCCTCAGACAGGGCTTACCCAGCTTCTGCTTAAACACTTTAGACAGAATCCTTCATGACTATTGTAATCGAATTTGCTTTCCATTCTGGGAAGTGAGGATTGTGTGCGCAGGGATGAGAATAGATCCTTAGCCATAGCAGTAAACAGTTTGAGGGCCTCAGGCTCGCCCAGCACCACTCTGACCCCTTGACTCTGCGGGCGGACCCTGGCTACACTCTGGCAAGGTCCACAGTCCCCCGGGTCATTTTATTGCCGACCTGTTTGGGTGTGGAAGAGTGAGGGGCTGGGTATGGCATGCCAGTTCCTCTTAGAAGGGGCTGTGGCTGGCATGGAAGTGATCCTATGGGGCGGGGGTGGGGAGCATACTTGGCTGCCTGCTAGGGTGGGATGGAGCTCCCCCAAGCACGCCAGCTGTTACCACAGCCATCCTGAGCTGATGTTAGCTCGGTGAATGTGACCCACTTTCAGGCCACCCTCAGCCCTGGCAGTTCTCTGCGCCCATTGTGGCTGGGTTGTTAATTTGAAGCTCAATACCGTTTCCCCCCGAAAATAAGACCTAGCCGGACAATCAGCTCTAATGCGTCTTTTGGAACAAAAATTAATATGAGACCCGGCTTTATATTATGTTATGTTAGATAAGACCTGGTCTTATATTATAGTAACATAAGACAAAGTCTTATGTTAATTTTTGCTCCAAAAGACACATTAGAGTTTATGGGCCGGCTAGGTCTTATTTTCGGGGAAAGAGATTATGAGGCAACAATGTGATGTGATGGTCAGAGATGAGCGAGATGAGCTTCCCTAGGGAAAGGCCGATCCAGGCCCAGGGCCGCCCTATGCTCTATGCTGGGAATTACGCTCCATTCTGGGCACCATACATTACAAATACGTTTCCTTATTAGCAAAAGTAATTTATGTTCTTTGCAGACAATTTAGAAAATATCAATAAGCACAAATGAAAGAATGCAAATTATGCATAATTTCACTACCCAAAAATAGATGTTCATATCCTATTCTTGTAATCTACTTTTTTCACTTAATAATTTTTCATATTACTAAAATATTCTGATATATTATTTCATCATTTTAATAACTATATAATATTTCATTGCAATGATAGTAGTAAGAATTGAAGATTTTTTCTTATCATATGTCTTAGCATAGCGTTTACCATGTGTCAGGTACTGTCTTTCACTGACTCTTTGTAACTTGAAATTGATCCTCTTATTATCTCAGTTATACAAATAAGGAGAATGAGGCACAGAGAGGTAGTAACTTACCCAAGGCAACACAGCAATAAATGGCAGAGCCAAATTCTGCAATCAGTTCATCTGGCTCTAGAACCTTTATTGCTACACTCTCCTTCCTGCCTGTCAAACCATGTACATGCCATGGTTTATCATTTCCCCTAGTGATGACTGTTTAGGTTATTTCTGATTTTTTTTTACCATTATAAACAATATTCTGACGAACATTTGTGTTGGTTTAATATTCTAATTATCCCTGATTATTTACTTAAGACCTACTCCCAGATATGGAGTGTGTGGGACAAAAGGCATAAACATTTTTAAGACTTTTCAGTGTATTCCAAACTTTCCTCCAGAAGGATGTTATTAAGGTACACTCTCACCAGCAGGGTAGGAGGGCTGGGCCTTATACTTTAAGAGAAAGCCTGACCCACTGAGGTCTGGCTATTGTAGGGGAAACAGGATGGTGCAGTGAATGGAAATAGTTTTATGAGGGGCAGCTGAAAGGGCTCAGACTAAGACTTGGAGTGCTGGAGGGGTGAGGGCCACACTCATGGCTGTAATCATTCCAGTTTTAGTATATGTGCTGCCGAAGCGAGCATTCAGGGCTGTAATCAAACCTGTGATGGGCCCTAGAGCAGAAGTGGACCAGTGGGCTGAATCTGACGTTGTGGAGAGTCATTGTCCTGTGCAGGGTTAGCACACGGCCTTGGACGGGCAGGGTGGCTGTTGGGTAAATGTTACACGGCCCCTCTGGCATCTCTGGCTTGGGTTGGTGTAGGGCATGCGTATACGAGAGGGCCGGTACCACACATGCCACACTGTGCTCCCCCACAGAACATTACGTCTTCAAATCTTAACTGGGGGTTCTTCTCCCCATTCCACCCCCGCCTCGGGGAGCCTGGCCCGGCCTGGTACCTCTCTTCATCTATCCCCTCAGAGCCTGAGCAGCACAGTCTGGCTTGTGTCATGGGCCACACAACTCCTCCATTATGCATGAGGGGGACCCAGCGGTGAGCGAGTGAGCAAGCCGGGTGCAGGGGAGTGGTTATTAATAAACAAGTGTATTGTGTGGAGTTCCATTCACGGCACTCTCTGAGGACGTGGTGGGCTTGAAATAATAAAGCCCTGTTTTGCCACAGAGAGTGCTGGGGAGGTGGCAGGTGGGTGTGGCAAGGAGCTGGGAAACTAGGGACTATTTTGATTCCGCCTTGGGCAGGGCTGCTATGTTTGCTCTGAGGCCAGCATCCAAGGGGAAGATCTAGCTGGTGGTTTGCTCAGACCTACATCAGCCTACTGAATGGCCTGGGGTCTAAGAAATGCCTAGCTTTCCGTCCCCACCTGTCCCCATGGAGGGAGACTGAGAAGACACTGGATGAACTGGACCATTACTCATTCAGGAGGGAGATAGGATGGTCAGCTGTACCCTATTTCTTGACCTCCTGTCTCTACTCCATTCCCCCTTCCAGGTAAGTCCTTCTGCTTTGCCTTTTAAAGGCTCCAAAGTTGCATGTCTTAAGTTGTGCATAGTTTCCTGACAATGCTAGAATTGTGTTTGTGTAGAAGGTCTGCAAGAAGCGTCCTAGCTAGGGAGAGGACCAATTTGGTGTTAGGATCTGCAGTATGAGGCAAGCAGCCTAGAAGCGATTATAATGAATGAGGTGCAATTTAAGAGGAAAAGAAGCAAGGGACAAAGCTCCCAAAGCCTGGTGTGTGTGGGCAGAGGAGCTTGGGTGTGAGAAATGAATGTGTCTGGGAAAGTGAGATGCTGAAGAGCATTTTGGTAGAGGGAGAATTCGGGGCTGTGTATTTAATTGCAAACGCCGTGTTAGCTCTGTGACTTGTCCACACTAACACTCAGTCCCTCCCTTTCTCTCCTTCAGCCCTTTGCTCTGGTCTCCACCATCCCAAACCAGCCCCCTCTCTCTAGCCCAGCCTGTCCCTCTCAGTCTTGGCATCTCTGCATCTCAGGCCAGGAATTTAGAGCTATTGGTTGGGAAGAAGTGAGAAGAGGCCATTTTGCTCTCAGCTTGCTTCTAGGGATGGAGAGCAGGTCCTGGTTCAGGGGAACCTTGGTTCCCTGTTACTTAGTGCTAAATCAAAGATGCCACGGTCCAGGCAGGTATGGGTCACCTGGCTCTATTAGGAGCCGATGGTGCTCCCTTGGACCTTTGCAAGTGGCCCAGAGCTGTCCTCCAAGAGGTGTGCTGGTTTGCCTGTGACTTGGGAGGGAAAAGGAGTTCAGTGGCGGGGACAATCTGTCCTGCCCTCCTCATGAGTGCAGGGATCCCTGTGGCAGGGGTTTGGACCCAGTGACTTTAAATTTTTGTTTGGATTGAGGATTGAGTGACCCTGCTTAATCTGGGAAAGTTTGAGGCTTCACTAGAGCCAGAATGGGCTGATTGTAGCCTATTGGAGGAACTTTGCATCCCTGGCTCAAACCACAAGGGAACAACCTCCCCAGAGTCAGGCCAGATGCCCTCCCCCACACCCCACCCCACACTGCCCCATCCAGGGCAGAGTGTCAGAGACTCAGAACCGTGCAGGCTGCTCCTGCACCCCTGTGCCCAGAGCAAACAGGGCAGCTTCCTTGAGCACAGACATCTCTGGCACTGCCCTCCCTGGCCTGACCTCAGCTGTGGGGTAGGAGGAGGCTCTGCAGACAGTGCAGCTCCTCCTTGGGCCCTCTGCTTCTGTAGATGCTGTGGACATTCCCTTCCCTTCTCCCCGCACAGTCTGAAGCAGCAGTGACTATTAGAAGTATCTGCATGCCCCTAGGAGTACTGTGTGTATGATGTGTGTGCTGGGCTGGATGCGCTTCTACTTAGAGAGGGTGTGAGCTGGTGAAACAGCTGTAGGTGGGAGTGCGGGGGTGGGGGTGCGGCCAACCCAATGTCAGCTCAGCCCAACTGGGCACCTGGGCTGGAGGAATGACCCAGCATCCTCCACCAAGCCTTTCGCGGGATCCTACTGGCTACATTTTATGGTTGTCAGTTGATGTGGGAGGTTCCTGGAAAGTTCAGGAACAGAGACAAGGGGCTTCCTCCTAGGGGCAGGCAGGCTGAGTCATGCTGTAGGCACGCCCTTCTCTGAGGCTGTGCACTGGAGATGTACCAGGAGGACTCGTCAGCCAGGTGGCCTTCCCCGGTGATGGGGACACCATCAACAACCCGAACAATGGCTACTGTTAATTGAGAGCTCACTCTGGGATAGGTACTGCTCCGAGCACTTGAGGTCAGTACCTCATGTAAACCTCCCGACAACTTATGTGATCCTGCTCGGAATCTATAAAACTGAGACCCAGAGAAGTTGGGCACACTGTACAGTGTCACAGTCAGTGACTGAGCCAGGTGGCCACTGCAACCCCAGGGCCTCATCTCTGGTGCCCTTATGTCATGTTGCCAGTAGAAGGCAACAACATGCATTGTTTTGGCAGCCACAAGAAGGACTGGAGTCAGATGCTAGGAAAGACCTACTCACAGTAAGAGGATCCCTTGTCCTTAGGGATCTTTGAGAAGCTTCTAGCTCTTCAGTAGGGGCCTCCCTGTAGGCTGGACTCTGCACGGATGACCACTTGGACATGTGTCAGTAACACAGGGAATAAGCAGCTTCTGTGCACACTAAGTGCCCCGCTGGGATTTGGGATGTGGGAAAAGGCCAGGGAGAGTGGAGACTTCCCCAGACCCAGAGAGGAAGCTGAGAGGGAAACCACCCTGGGAGCTCTGGAGCAGCCTGTGGATTAATGGAGTTTTCGTTTCCACCTTCCAGTCAGATGTGCTTCGTTCATCCAGAAAGAAGTCTTTAGCTTCAGGGACGAATGTGCTGGGAGCAGAGTGTGTGTGTGTGTGTGTGTGTGTGTGTGTGTGTGTACACATGTGCGTGCACGCAGTCTCTCCCCCTGACTTGCTGCCGTGACGAGTGGGTTATTGCACCCTGGAGGAGGTAGTGGAGTGTCAGACCCGCGGGTGTGGAGCCTGGCTGCCTGATTCCCAGTGCCAGTTCCACCCAGTGCTGGGCGACTCCCGGTTTCCTTGTCTGTCTGGTGTGATATTAATAGTACCTGCCTCTTAGACTTTGTGAAAAGAAATGAACTCATCCATGAAATCATTTGGTACAAGAGGAAGAGAGGAAGGCCCCTCTGTTCAAGGCCACGTGGCCACTTCGGTCTCTCCCACCCAGCCCAGACTGTCCTAGGCTGGGGCCCAAGCCTGCATGCGCCCAGTGCCAATAGGTCTGTCGGCCACCTGGGCTCAGGGTAAACATCCCAGCAGTCCCCTGACTACTTCCTGCTGCTGCCCCCATTAGCCACAGGAGCCAGTGCTAGTTGATGCTCCAGGTCCAGGTCTTTGCTCCCAGGGCTGCCTTCAGGCCCATTGTTTTCTGGTGTCTAAATGCAAGAACCCTCTTCCAGCTTATGCTTCATTTCTGACCTCATGGGTCTTCCTCACAGCTCAGCTGTTGTCCAGCTGTTTGGGGGCCTGGGGTTGAATCGAGGCTTTACTCCATCGCGTTTCTGCCATGTGGCAGGCTCTCCAGGGCCCTGCCTCCAGCTCTCGCACTTCCAGCCCACCGTCCTGCAGCCACCTCCATCTCCCCACATTTGGCTTCTCATCCTGATTGCGTCTGCCCCAGATCCTTCCTTTTCCCTGCCACTACCCTTCTCCTCTTCCCACCTCTGCCTTGTCCCTGATCTGCACACCACCCAGTTCATACTTCTCAGGAATTCAAGGACACTTTCCATGCCTAAAGCAAACATCTGTTGACATTTAGAAATACTTAAAGGCCCACATTTTCATTCTTTGTGAACACAGCATATTCTCCTCCTGGTATAGGAAACTCAAAGGAGGGCCTGGTGATGAAAGCAGCCTACATATATAACCACTTTTGAAAAGCAAAAGTAACTTCCAACTTTTCTCTAGACTGGGCAGGGTCAGCATGAGGGTGTTGGGTGGAGGAGGGTGACATATGCTTTCTGGCTGCCCCCAGTCACTGCCCTGTGCTTTAGATATATGTCCTCATTCATTCCCTTTAATGACCTGACAAGGCAGATACTACAGTCCCCGTTCTATCTGCAGACGGGGAAACAGACAGAGTAAGTGATTTGCCTAAGGTCACACAGTGATTAAGTGGGAGACTCAGGATTTGAGTGTGGGTCTTTTTATTTCCCCTGGAATCATGCAGCCTCTAGAAGAAGGTGGCTTGGAGAGGGGATGTTAATGCAAACTTACCTGAATTTTGATTACCTTGGAGCTGGATTTCTGACTGAGCAAATCCCAGCGTCCTGTTCATGTCCGTTCTTCCTAACTCTCCATCCCTCGGCTGTGGACCTCTGTGAAGGGAAGCGGAGAGACCCCAGCCTTCTAGCACTCTGTCATCCTCCAGGTCAGACCAGGGCTGTAGTGACACCGCTGAAGTTGCCAGCTTCCCAGAAGTCACTCGTACCTTAGAACAGATTGTGTTTTACTGCAAGAAGGGGAAAGGAAAACAGAAAAAGGGATCTGGAAGTGCCTGAGGGTACAGTATTAGGAGGTCAATACTTCTCCTCCCTAAAAACAAGCTGTGAGAGAGGAAAGTTTTGCAGATTGTCCAGGAGGCCTGAGGGCTGGAAACCTGTACAACTCATAGAAATAACGTTCCAATCTCCAGGCCATGGGTTCTCCTCAAAGCTTTCCTCCTCCCCGTGGTCCTCAGCTCCTGTGCTGGGGGCTCTTTGTCAGGGAGGACATAAGTGACAGTGTAATAAATGGGCCTAAGCACACACCAAGAGCCAAAGGTAGGTACCAGCCCCCTGGTACCCCCTCCACAAATCCCCAACCAAGACAGGATGTTATTAACTAGTGCTGAGGAACATTTGGAACTAACTTCCATCGGCCTGAGGAGAGGCCTGATCAGATCTTTGCTTGCCTGACTCTAAAATTCTGGGGTTGGTGGGAGAGGTGGAGGCCGGAGGGGCCTGCAGGCCTCTTCGACTCAGCATGGAATCTCAGGGTAAATACAGTCATTTGGGATGTATTGTCATCCTTCCCAAGCCTCTAAGACCGGCCTCCTAAATTACTACTAGATCATGTGGCTCTCTTACCCAAGCTCTTAGGGTTTTTATAACTTTAAAATTAAATGTATTGAGGAATAATTCACATTCAATAAAATATACTCATTTTAAGGGTATACTCAGCTGGGTTTTGACAAATACATACAACCATGAACCCCCCCATTCTAGTCAAGATATAGACTATTTCGTCACCCCTGAAAATCCCCTCATCTCATTTGCAATCATCTCCCCCTAAGCCCCTGGCCCCAGGCAACCACGGAGCAACTTCTGTCATTGTAGACATCCCTGTATGTAGTATGGTCTCTGTGTCTCCTAGGATTTGAAAAGCCTCAAGGGAGAATAAGAGTTATTTCAGACACACACCTCTGGTCTCTGCACCCTCTCTGTCCTTCCCTTAACCCTTCAGCCCTCTCTCTCTGGTTTGTGGACATGGTATACCAGGGTCTGCCACAGGAGAAAAACCCCTCCCTTCCCGCTGCCTCAGGAGTGAATCCAAGGAAATAGCACAGAGAAATCTGTGGGAATTTGAGCCTATGACTGAGGAACTCAAGACGTGGAGGATGAGTCTCTCAACTAGGAAATGGGTGTGGGGTTCTGGGAGGCAACCGTGGGTAATGTGGGGTGGAGAGGCCACAGGGACATCCTCTCTTCTGCTGCAGGTTTGTCACCACTGTCCACTGTCACTGCCATTCTTTGCATGGAGGTGGGTGTGAAAGCTGCTTTCCTAGGAACATTTACGCTGGAGTTCTGAGTCTTTTTGAGTGAATCGAGGGGCAGGGAGGTGACAACAGACTTCAGAGGGCAGCTCCAGGTGGGGTGCTAGAGCGAACAGGCCAGCTCCTCACTCTGTGGTCAGGTACGGCCTGTGGCTTCTGGCAGGGAGGTGTGTGTGTTGCCTAGTGAGGAGGTGCTGGGGCACAGGGGGCGGGGAGCTGGCTTGCTAGCTGTCCTGTCCTGCTGACCCCAGGCCGACCAACACCACAGTCTTCTGCTTGTGCCCAGGTCTGCAGCTTCTCCTCTCCTTGGGCAGGCAGAAGGGCAGCAGAGAAGACTGATTCTTACATGGTGGCAGCGATCCCAGGCAGCCTCCTGTTGGAGGAGGACACAACACAGAGCTAAGGATTTGCTGCACTTGCCTAACCTTTCTGGGACCCAGTTGACCCATTGCTACAAGTGGGCATATTTTAAGGGTGCTTTCAGGTCTTGGGAAAAAGACATACAAACTAAAACCAAGATGTTGTCATTATGCTGCTTTTTCTTTTCTGTTATTATTTTATTGTGGCAAAATATACACAATGTAAAATTTATCGTTTTTAGGTGTACAGCTCCCTGCCGTTAAATATATTCACATTGTTGTACAAGCATCACCACCATCCATCTCCAGAATTCTTCATCCTCCTCAACTGAAACTCTGTACCCGTTAAACAGTAACACCCCTTTCCCCAGTCCCTGGTGACCACCATTCTATTTTCTGTCTCTGTGAATGTGACTGTGAACCTCATGTAAGTAGAATCATAACAGTATTTGTGTGTCTGGCTTATTTCACTTAGCATAATATCTTCCAGGTTCATCCATGATGTAGCATGTATCAGAATTCCATTCCTTTTTAAAGCTGAATAATATTTCATTTATAGGTACACCACATTTGGTTTATCCATTCATCTGTCAATGGACATCTGGGTTGTTTCTACCTCTTGGCTATTGTGAACAATGCTGCTACTATGAACATTTGTGTACAAATATCTCTTCGCGTCTTTATGGTGTTTAAATGTCAGCAGTCCTTCCTAGCAAAGCCTCCTGTTGGAACGCACTGCCGCCCAAGGCCCAGAGTGGTATGCATTTCTCCACTAGCCTGCTACCCCGTGGCAAACGGTGTGCTTCAGACACTTCAGTGTTTGATGGGTACCGGGAACTCAGGTTTCCCAGGCAATGGAGTTTTGAGTTCCTTTCTCCACAAGCTTTCTTTTCAGTGTATCTTAGTTACTCTTAGCCACCAGCTGTCTTCTAGAGTTGGATTCCATTGTTTCTTAATACAAAAATACAGCAGAATATCTTTGTTTCATAAAGAAAAGAAACTAAATTTTATCAAGCATTTACTATGTCTAGATACTCTTCAAAGGCTATCACAATACAGCAAGCTTCACCTCCGTTTCTAGGGCAGCCTGTGAGGCACGGACAAAACCTGTTTTAAGGGGAAGGAAACTGAGGAAGAGGCTCAGAGAGGTTAAGTTACTTACCCAAGCTCAAAGAGGCCAAGGTTCCTTCTGTACACCTCCCATCAAGTGCGGATGAGCCAGAGAAATTTCTTTTCTTTTACACTAGAAATCCAGGCCTGGAGTTCACCTGTGATTTGAAAAGAATACCCTTTGGGCTTCCTTGCTAGTTTGGGTAAAATATGGAATTGTTAATTAATTAATGTTTTGTTTTGTTTTTCAAAATATATAAAAACGGAGAGAATAGTGACGTGAATCCCTATGTTCCCATCGCCCAGCTTCAACAGTTATCAACACTTGGCCAGTCTTGTTTCATAGATCAGTCAGGTTCTTCTTTTTGATCTGTAGGGTCCTGCCAAGTGGTGTGGTAGCAGTTGGTGTTTTCTGGAAGAGAGAAAGGGAATCAGCAGAACTGGGCATCCTGGAGCTAAATCTCTTCCCAGCTGGAAGAGTGTTAATTGCCACCGATTGGAATCCCCTCTGGTGGTTCATTATCCTTCCGGTTACTGAACACCATCCAGGAGGCAGGGGAGGAGGCAAATCTTTTGAGAGGCCTGGCAAGACCTGGTGAGGTGGTACACAGAGAGACTTCCCTTTTTCAGAGCATTTACTGGTTGACTTTATTGGAAATCTTCTGAGTGGGAACAGAAAAGGTTATGTGAGGATAACCGTCCCCTACGGGGAACAAGCCACGGCAGTCTTGGGGCAGAGCAGGGACCTGTGGCACAAGAGCCTATGACCCCTTTAACGAGACCTAACATTTTCATTTTTATCTTAAAATACCGACAGTATACCAGGTACTGAGCTAAAGGTGGGAATTCAGCTATGACACGTTGGTATCTGCTTTCAGAAAATGTGTGATCCACCTAAAGAATAGCTAATAACAACCGATGTTGGTGTTTGTCAGACCCTGCCCGAGTACTTTATGTACATTGTCTTGTTGTAACCCCCAGAATAGTTTGTAACATAGGCACAGTTATCTCCATTTTACAGACAGGAAGCTGGGTTCACTGCACCCACCTGTCTGTGCAGAATGAGGAGTATAGGGAGGGAAGGACAGAGGGAGGGAGAGAATGGAGGGGACAGGGGACCCTCTGTTGGTTTTCAGGTATGTACTTATGTAAATCCTGCTTTCTCATAGGATTAGGGGCAGCCAAATGGCACATTTTTGTTCTCTCACCTTTTTGAAGACTGGGATTTATTTTTATTTCAAAGACAGGACAGTTCTTTGGCAAGAGTGAAGACTGGAACTTGAGAAAGAGTTATTTCCTTAGGCTGCAGAAAGGGATAGAGAGAAGAGAACTGAGGTGGGTTTATTTTGTTTTTATTTAAAGAAGATTTGGCATTTTTCAAGAGAGAGAAGTTGTGGGAATGAGGTAGCTTTAAGTATAAGGAAGGGACGTTTTCTGATCTGGCTTGTTGATCAGATGGTTTGGGGTTCTCATGGCAGGTGGGCCCCTTGTCGCAGGAGCAGCTGGTGGTGCCATCCGTCTCCTGGGGTGAAGCCGGCTTGGTATGCCCCGTTTCTGAACGAGTCCTGCTTTGTGAACTTGAACATATTTTCTAGGGTTAGAAAATAGACTCAGCTAGTATCTCTATAACAGGAGGCAGTGAATGATTTATTTTAAAACTATGAACCTTTTTTCCACTTGCCCCGGGCAGCCCTTCATCCTGCCCACGTTTAAGCCATAACCTGTAGGGGTAAGGTGGAGTTAGAAGGCTCTGCGGACCTGAGGGAAGGACAGAGGTAAGGAGAGCATAGAAGGGACAGAGGACGTGTCCTACAAAACGGACGTGAAACATTGGAACAAGGACCCAAGGACCTGAGGCTAAGGGAACTAAGTGAAGAGCAAAGTACTTATTGTTGGAATTTTAATTTTTAATTCATTAAAATAATAAAGATGGATTTTCCCCATGAGATGGGATGAGGTGCCATGTGGCTCAGACACAGGAAGATGGAACATCTCAAGTTCCTTCCAGCTGTGTGATTTTGTTCTATTTTCTGGTTGTCCCTACCCTGACTTCCCAGGTAGTTTCAAAGCAAGGATCAGCTTCCTTTTAAATTACAGTTGTGTGCAGGATCAGCTTCAGATAGAACCAAAGAGAAAATCCTATCTTCAAATCATTGCACCATCTTCCTTTGCACCTTGTTGACAGAGAAAGGAAGCAGATGAATGTGGATGAGGGAGCCTCTTTCAGGAACTGAGGGCTTCCCAACCGAGCAGCAGAAATGCTTCTTTCAGAATAAGCAGCACAGAGTTCCGCTGCCCTCCCTCCCTCCCTCTGGGGACTCACACTGGCTGGTTGCTATGGATACAGGCAACTGAGGCTCCCCTGGGGCAGTGGCTGCAGTGGAGGTGAGAGGCTGTTTGTTTGCATGATGTGGAGCCTGGCGTTAGTAGCTCAGTGATGGAGCCTCAGGCAGGCACCAGCCTTGCCTGAGCCCCCACCTGTCCCCCACCCCCACTCCAGGTGGCTCAGCCCAGTGAGGTGTGCACCTGAGGTAGGCCACATCTGTGCGGATCTGCTGTGCTTTAGGTGGTTGGTGGGGGTCAGTTCCAGGTGGGAGGCCTGACCATCAGCGACGGACGCACAGTTCTCTTTTCTTATTTTGGAGCCTACCAGAACTAATGCCAATACCGTCTCAGTCCCAGGAAGGCATTTCTGGATTGGAAGCACGACCCAGTGAAGCTTTACTGAGTGGCGCTCTGTCCTGGGGGTTGAAGGGAAGGTATCGGAAAGTAGGGGAACATGGTTACCGTCATCAGGGAGCTCTTGGCGTGAGAGAGGAGACAGCCCTATCCTCAGTGAGCTCCCAGCCTGTTGGGGACAACCAGATGCACACAAAGGACACGGGAAGTGGACAAAGACAAAAAAGGAAAAACCCCGTCACTTCCTTGTTTCAGACCATCCAATGGTCTCCCATCACTTCCCATAGTCAGACTGTGGTGTACCCATTAATACGTGTCTACCCCGCACTCCTCCAGCCTCATGACCACCCTTCCTGCAGCTCTTCTTCTGCAAGGAAGTAGAGGGCTTTGGGCTCTTCCTCAGGATTCCAGCTGGCTGCTGCCCTTGGCCCCTTCCTTGCTGTTCCCTTGGCCTGGAGCTGCTTTCCCATCACCTTCCAGCTCACTCACTTCTTCACCTTGTTTATTCAGGCCTCTGCTGTGATATTTCCTGACCATGTCTGTCAAACCAGCCCTTCCTTTCTCCCCACATCCTCACTTACCCTCTTTCCCTGCCTTACTTTTCTTCACAGCTATTTTCACTATCAGCATTTACATTATTTACTTGTCTATTGTTTGATTACCTGTCTCTACTTCTGGAAGGTCAGCTTCTCCAGTCCTGGGACAGTGTCTTGTTTACCGCTGAGTGCCATTGCCAAGAGCATCGTCTGGCACATGTGAGGTGCTCAATAAATATTGGATGAATGAATGACAACTGTGTAGCTCATGGTTCTCATTGATTTCTGTGAGAATGTTGACAATGAGCTTTATTATTCTACCAGTTGGAAAGATAAAACTTCTTGTTTGCAATTCTAATTTGCAACTGAAAGACATTTTTCTTAAAATTAGATTTTGTTTTTTTAAGATAGTATCTCTCACACTGGGGTATACAGACCCCTGGAGGTTCTTAGATACGCTCTTGGGAGTGCCTGGATATTTTCTTCCTTTGGAAGATGTCTGTATGTTAGTCAAGTTTGGGAAATCCGCGTGTAGCTGCTGAAAATCATGTTTATAAGTGCTTGCGAGTCCATTGGAGGTGGCCCGGGGTGGATGTTCTGGAAAGCACATCTTGAGCAAGAGTTGGAAGGAAGGTGCAGTTCTTCATATAATACAGAAGAGCATTGGATGACTTGCTTTGAGGACCTGGTTTGTAATGCTAAGAGGCCCTACAGGGCAAGCCCTCAAGGGCCATTGGGTAGCATGTCTGCCTGGCTGAGATGGAGTCTGAACTCGGCTAGAACAAGGTGAAGCATTTAAGTCCAGGGCACTTCATGCCCTGAAAACCTGATTTGAGTGACAGCTGTGCGGGGCTGGGACTGTGCTGGAGTGGTGACCCATAAACTCTGTTCTCTGTTCCCTTCCCCATCATTTACATCTCACTGAAGTCATGTTGGCATGATGGCCCCTCCAGGGAGCTCTGACCCCCCTCCTGTGGCCTGCAGCAGGCGTGGAGTGTGTGCAGGAGTCAGCTGGCAGGTGGAAGATGACCCAGCCCTTGGGAGGACAGTCCCAGATCACCAGCTTGCAGTCCTTTGTTTAACTGGGAATCAACCAGGCCAGAGGTCAGCATTTTCCTTGGAAGACTGTCAGGGTTGAGGGGGAACAGGGTCAGATTCCCAGGGAGTGGGCGGAATAAGGGCATATCTCCTGCATCAGCTCTCCACTGTCTGCAGCCTGGCTGGTGCCAGCAGCATGTGACTGGCAAGGCAGTTTCTGCAGCCTGGTCACAGAACTGTAGACCTGGGCACGTGGGAGGCCCTTTTATAAGCCATGCGGTAACCTCTTTGTCGTAGAGATGAGGTGCAGACCAGAAAGTTACTGATGAGTTTCTTGGGTGTCCCAATACCCAGCCCAGTGCTCCTCCAGCCACGTGCTTGGGTGTCCCAATACCCAGCCCAGTGCTCCTCCTGCCACGTCCTCTTTGGGACAGGAACCCAGATGGGCACTCAGACATGGGTAACAGTGCTTCAGCAGCTCAGTCTCCGCGTGTGCAGCTCACTCGGAAGCATTAAGGTCAGCTTTGGGAGGTTAAAATAAATGTTTTCCTCTCTCTGCTGCAGTGACACTTATCCTCCTTGGGCAATGGCTTTGATGTGGCTTCCTGTCAGGGTGGTGGAAGGCATTGGGCTTCAGGCAGGACTGTGTCTGGGGGACTCTCAGCCCTATGGGTACTGTGTGTGTATAGAGTGGCTCTGACATGGAAAGGCAGCTAGGCCTGAGGAAGAGGAGGGCTGTGCCCTGCAAGGCTCTGCCCTTCCCTGGCAACCAGCTTCCTCCACCTCCCCCAGGTCTTCCAGCGTCAGTCATCTCGGTGGTGGTCCCTAAAACCACTTCCTGGGTTTTGAGGTCCCTTCTTCCTGCCTGCCCCTGAGCCTGGAGGGTGGGAGAGTGTGGAGGTTAAGAAAGAAGCAAGAGAGTGGGGCTGAGGCTGGGGCACGGAGGGCACCTGAAGCAGAAGAGAAGATGAGGGTGTTCTCACTTAGTAATCTGGAGTCTTGAGGAAGGAGTGATGTCTAAGTGTTACAAGCGCTGCTTTTGGAGTCCAGGAGACATATATTTGCACTGAGCTCTTCCCCTTGACCTTGGTTAGGTTACTTAACCTTTTGGACTCTCAGTTTCCTTATCTCAAAAGGGAGTTAATAGCACCTCACACATTGTACTGTGATGACGATGCATGGAGAGGATACGCATCAACAGAGTATCAGGCAAGTGCCCAACGCCAGCAGGGAAACATGGTCATGTAACTTAGCATTATCATTGTCACCACGTGATTGCCGAGTGTCTACTCTGTGCCCAACACTATGCCGGATGTTATGGAAAATAACGAGACTTGCACACATCAGCCACTGGGCAAGTAGTATGACTAGAGAGGTAATTATACATGAAATAGAGGGCAGTGCAAGGCATACGTATAAATCTAAAATGAGGAGATGTAGACCATAGGGTTTTGGGGAGAGAGCCATAAGGGAAGATGACTTTAAAGCTCTTTTGAGGAGTTGAGGGTGGGATTAGGAAAAAGCTTTGATGTAGATGCAAAGTAATATTCCACTTCTAGTGTCTCCCCTTAGAGTGAACAGTAGAATAACACAGGGTAGAGTGAGGAAGGAGTCCTCTGCTGAGGGGCCAGGCAGAAGTTCTGGGGGGCCCGCAGCCTGGGGACTAGAACCCGCCCCTCCTCCCTGCCCACTGGGTGCCTCCTTCTCAAAGACCAGAAGGCTAGATGGAGGAGGAATCTTCCACCCTCTTTGCTCTCACTGGACTCTGTGGGATGTTTGAAATATTTTGAAACCCACCAAAGGAGAAAGAATTGAGCAGGACTGGTGCCAAAATATTCAGTAAATTCAAAAGAGCCTTTTGTCAGATTAAGAATGCAGCTGGGCTGTAGCCTCCTCTTCTGATCTGACCTCACACCCTGGTGGGTTGGGCCTTCCATTCTTGTCCACTCCCGGGTTCAAAGGTCGTGCCTGTTTGGGAGTCTTTAGGAAAATTAGTTTCTGGTTCCACCTGTGAGTTGTATTGCCTTCAACAAATCAGTCAGCCTCTCTGGTCTCCGTTGCCTCACCTGTGAAATGGCAATGAAAGTTCCAGTCCCTTTGAAGAGTGAGTGCTGACAGGATGGTCTCTTGCTCCACCTCCAGCTCTCAGGTCTGAAGCTGGATGAGGGAGTGTTGTCCCCTTCCATACGGGCACTCTGGGATGCCAAACATGTAATTCTGTGATTCTCCAAAACACATTTACGCTCCACTTTGGAATTTGCTGTTAAGCCTGTGGCACATTCTTTTAATTTCCTCAGCAATGTGCAGTCTTCTTCCTTTTAGAGGGAATTTGATTTCTGGAAGCAGCCTCATCAGGACTGTAAGTATATGATCAAGCTATATGGGGATACTTTGAGTTCCAAACAAATGAAGCTAATTTCATTTGGCTTCCAAACAGACTCAGAAGTCGGCTCCAAATGAAATTTCAAAAATGTTTTGAGTAAGAACTGCATCCTTAGAACACAGGTGGTAGGCACTTATAATTTTAAGAACAGCACTCAATTGGATACATTAATTCTGATTTTTTAAAAATAAATTTGCTTCTTTATGTTTATACCTTATGTTTTTAAAATGTGAGCGTCCTGGTCATTCCTGGTCATTTCCTAATGAATGTATTTTATGTGTTTGGATATTTGTGCTTTTCATTTTCTTAAAAGTATGGCCTACTCAGATCATTAGCAGTTAGAAAAACATAAAATGTCCTATCTCAGTGGCTCTCAAACCTATCTTGGCTCGTTCAGAACCAGATGGCTGGGCTCTCACTCAGAGTTTCTGGTTCAGTGAGTCTGGGGTAAGGCTTGGTAATTTGCATTTTCATATATCCCCAGGTGATGTTGCTTCTTTGAGACCATATTTTGAGAACCCCTAGCCTAGATGAAAGGGGCTTTGGTGATCTAATCCGACCCCTTTATTGTATGTATGTGTAAACTGCGGCATGGGAAGAAGTGACTCCCTTGCCAAGTATCATCTAACTAGTTTAGTGACAAAGCTTGAACTGGACCCTAGGCATTCAATATGCCCAGTCTAGTTGGAGACTAGTTAACATGACTGTAGGTTTTTGAAGTTTTGCAGGACTTTCCTGATTTCAAATAACCTGGCCTCATATCCCCTTTAATACAACTGTGTTGTGATATTTATTTCCCCATGGGAATAGCTTATGCTTGATTTGCCTTTCAAAAAAATTGTGATAAAATATATACAGCATACAGTTTACCATTTTAACCATTTTAAAGGGTACAGTTCTTTAAACCCTGTGGCGTTAAGTATGACCACGTTGTTGTGCGGCACTCGCCACCATCCATCTCCAGAATTCTTTCATCTTTCCAAATTGGAATTCTATATCCATTAAACAATAACTTCCTGTAAGGCTTGCGGCGAGATAATGAAGCTAAGAGAGTCAGGTGGGTTGAGAAAGGTGAGTGCTTTATTCTGCGCCCCGGCCGAGGTTCACCGGTCTGCAGACGGGGCGGTGAAGTCGCGCCCAGGGCCGAGCGAGGGAGGCATGTATGCGATTTTTGGGGTGGGGGTTGGCTGAGTGAGGTGGTAGATGGGCAGGCCCCCCAGCGCAAGTCGGGCGCGAGCGGCTGCATCCGGAGTTGTTTATCACACCAGTGGTCTGCTGCCTCTTCGGGGAAACGCCAGGGGCCCCAGTTTCCATCATGCGAGGAGGGGTCTGACGTGGCTCCTGGCCGCTGTGACCATGCCCGTAGCTGACATAACACATAGCACATAACATTTCCCCTCCCCCAAGCCCCAGTAACCCCCATTCTACGTTCTGTCTCTATGAATTTAACTACTCTAGGTCCCTTGTCTAAGTGGAATCATACAATATTTGTCCTTTTATGACTGGTTTATTTCACTTAGCATAATGTCTTCAACGTTCATCATCCATGTTGTACCATGTGTCAGAGTTTCCTTTCTTTTTAAAGCTGAATAATATTTCATTGTATGAATTGAGCACATTTTGTTTACCCATTCATCCCTCGATGGACACCTGGGCTGCTTCCGCCTCTTGGCTGCCACGGACACAGGTGTGCACATAGCTCTTTGCGTCCCTGCTTTCAGTTCTTTTGGGTAAATATCCAGAAATGAGATTGCTGGATCATGTACCAATTCTATGTTTAATTTTTTGAGGAACCTGATTTGCTTTTGACTTTGACATTTTAAGGCTAGAAATAGGGATCTGCTGTTAACAAATTACGCATACTTTTTTACTTATGATAGGGTTACGTCTCAACAAACCCATCGTAAGTTGAAAATATGTCGAATATGTATTTAATGCATCTAACCTACCAAACATCATAACTTGGCCTGGAGTAGATCCACCATTGTAAAATCAAAAAATCTTAAGTCAAACCATCCTAAGTCAAGTCAGGAACTGTCTGTAGCGGATAAACAGAGCCCAAACTGTCCCTGGCTCCTACCCATCTGGTGCTAAGGTTGGAAGGTTAATCAGCTGCCCTGAGGCCGTGTGATAAAGTGACCCTGTTATATATTCACAGTTTACTACCAGAGACTGCAAATGGTGTCCTGGGTTTTCTCTCTTCCACTCCTTGGCTCTCCTCTGACTTTGCTCTCACCAGTCTCCATTCATAGTTGTCTCCCTCTTTTCTTGGGAGGCATTTATCTTTCTATTCCTGTCCACCAAATCTCACCAGCCCCCAAACTGGCCCACTGCATTGCAGAATGAAGTCTGGAACCAATGGGTCCGACCCATTGCTCTGCACCTTCAATTCTCTAGGTGGAGTACAACTGTAATGCGGGGGGCAGCATGTCAGGGGTGGGGTGGGGAAACCTCACATGTAGTAGAGATTAGAAATACTTACGGAAGTAATGAATGAGTGTTACAAGGGGCCTAGAATGCTGTCAGGCACTCTAGGGCTGGGCATTTCACAAGAAATAATCAACTACTGAATAGTTTTTACCCAACGGTCTCTGGGACGACACCACCTCCAGGGAATCTTGTGCTGCCCTGGAATGAAAGGGGCCCATTGGGAATCCTAGTGCCTTCTGCTTCTAAATAGGTGCCAGCCTGAGGGTTGGAGCATGTGTCTTCCTTGGGATCCACTCTTATTTGGAGGGATCCAGGGCTGCAACTCCCCAAATCAGCAGAGTGTTGGGAACTGAAGGAGAAGAAAAAACAGGCTCCAGATTTGTCAATTCACTGTTCCAGCCAAAGTTTACAAAAATCTAGTGTCTCTTCAGCTGACTCCAGAGGATATTGTGATACCTCAAAACAAAAATTATGATATTTTTAAGTTTAAGGAATTAATACTATATAGCATTTACTTCCTAGTTGATTTAAAGATTCCTTCTGTCAATGAGGTTAAATCAATCACAACTAGGTGTAGAACTCCTAAAAGGCCCATAGCCATTTTCCAGCCTTCTTTCCAGGGGCAGTTAACTGAGTGGCTGAGTTACTTTATTTATTTATTTATTTATTTATGTATGTATGTATGTATGTATGTATTTATTTATTTCTTTAAACCAATAAGATGCCCATTATTGATGTCATCAGAAATTACTCTTTTGGTCTAGTTCTAGCGGTCCATTATCCAGGTTAACAGAGGGGAAAAGTGAAGCAGATGGTAGTTAATCCACAGAATCTCCATTGGCTCATAGTAGCATCATTTCTGTTTATTCTGTGTCAGCAGATGATAACTGCCTTTCTGTATAGAGTTTTATGGTTTACAATTCACTTTTACCGACATGTCTCTATACAGTAATAAATGTCTTGTCAGATCCAAGGACTTTGAGTTTCTCTTCCTGCAGGCAATTTTCCCAGAAGGATGTAGGCCACACATCCACCTCCAAGGTGTATTACCCTTGCTTCCTTCCCTCGGGTTAGAATGGAGGCATCTAAGAGTTCCCAGACCCCAGGAACAATCAGGGAAAGTAAATGTCCTGAGTGGTAACTGATGATGTCTTTTTGGCTGCTGGGAGCTGTCATCAGGTCTTCAGAGTACAAATTTGTAGAATCCGTTAACATCAATGCCTGCTGCTAATTGTAACCAGATCCCACCTTATCTCAGCATCATGTTGCAGCTTAAAAGGGCAGTTCCCCTCCACCAGCTGGCTGCTCTTTCCTGCTGCTGTGAGTGTAAAAACCAGAGGATGTTTCTTTCATGAAGGCTGTAACAGAGTCACCGAATGAGACCAGCAAGGTCTTGGTGGGCTCCCCTGTCTGAGAGCTGCCCTCCCTCATCTGCTCAGGATACAGCAGAGCACTCAAGCAAGTGTGGCTGACTTGTTGGTGTTAGACCTGCGGGAAGAGTTAGCAGCTTTTTAGACCCCTGCAATGGAGGCCATGGTAACATTCATCCCTTCTTCCATCCATTCATCCAGGTAGTGTTTGCTGAGCATGTGCTTGTACTGGCAGCGGGCCGGGGCCAGAGCTGTGTGAGACCTGGTGTGTGCCTTCACGGGGCCTCCAGTGTACCTGAGACCATACTATGGTCCTGGAGAACCTAGGCAGCAGTACAAGGTACGCCTTAGGGCAACCATCCTCACCATTTTATAGGTAATAAAGGTGATGGGTAAGACTCAAGCTCCTGCTCCAAAACTAGGCATGGAAAAAAAAGCAGGAACCAGGGAGAAGCGAACTATTTTAAGCCTAAGTAAAGATACTTAAGAAAAACAGTGTCTGTGTCTGTAGAAAGCAGGGCCCTTTTCCAAAGGGGGTGTTAGAGTGGCAGTGCATGCATCCTCTGGTGCTTGCCCAGTGGTCTGTGCGCAGTAGGGTCAGGCCTTCTTTAGGCAAACATAGTGGGATGGGTACAGAAGATATTAACTGAGAGCCAAATAAATTTGAATCTACATTGAAGCCGCTACACATAAGGTGCCTGAAGTCATATATGAGGATAGAATGTAAAGTTCTCCCTGATGGGATCCTAGATTACTTGGCATCTTGGCCTGGAGTCCCTAGAACAGAGCCAAAGGCAAAGGCTATCAGAGAGTGCAATCCAGAGAATAGAGTGAGGAAGAGGCCAGAGGCAGGGAAAGACAGTGAGCCAAGGTGAGGATATGTTACTGGTCTGGCCACCACTTGGTATCAAGCCCAACCAATGGCTCAGCCTTTCAGGACTGCAGAAAATCACTGCTCATCAGGACAGTGAGTAGAGGAAGGGCTACCTTCTCCCACTGGCCAAAGGCTTGTCTCATTGAGCATTAAGTGAATTCTGGGTTGCACATGGATAGGCCTGCTTTGTCTCACCCCTCAGTGTCAATTGGAAGTCCCAGGACTGGAAGCAAGAGATACAGTAAGTAGGCATAGATCTAGGCACTGTGGGGTGGTGCTTGTGTGAAGTGGGTAATTCTCAGAGATGGTCACTACAGCAGTGTCTGGAGCTGGAAGAAAAGGCCAGAGGCTCAGATGCACTTGCCAACACACCTGTACACCCAGTGAACAGGAGGCAAGATAGATTTTCTTTTAAAACCAGCTGAAGTGTGGGGCCTCGAATGGGGCTGGGATGGGGTGGGGGCCAGGAAGCATTACTGGGTTTTTGTGGGAGATAGAGATGAAGGGGATACATGCCCAGGTAAGCAGCAGAGGTTTGGCTGCCACTTAGTCTGTTGTGGCCAAACCTCTGGTCAAATTAACCCGATCTACAAGGAAACCATTATCGTCTCCAGTTCTGACCTCTGTGGAGCTCTGCACCTACCCCAGCTCAGGGAAAAAGATTTTGTGGGCTCCTCCGTTAACACTGGGCATCAAGGATGTGCCCTGTATTGGTACAGGCATGTGATACTATTTTTTTGTATTTGAGTAAATAAAGGAGCCCCGTAGCACGCAATATATAAGGTAGCTCAGAGTTGGTAAAATTAACACATGTTGAATAAAAGTAAATTCTCTGACACTGACTACACATCTGAACATTGCATTTGCGAGGTGACATTCACCTTCATTTACCCTCTTGAATAGTTAACTCCTTCCTTCCTTGGACTCTTAAGACTTTCAGTTCTTGAGTAAAAGTAGCAACACTGTCTACTACCGTGTTAGTTATTGATTACTATACAACAAGCCACCCAAAATTTAGGGGCTTAAAACAACACCCAAATCATTTATTCACATAAATCTGTGGATTAATAATTTAAGCCGGACTTGGCCGGGACATTCTTTCGAGTGTCATGCCTGGAGCCTTATGTGGCTGTAGTCACTTGGTGGCCCAGATGGGGTTGGATGATCTGAGTTGGCCTCACATGTGCTGCTCTCTCGGCTGTGTTGTCCAAGATGGCAGCAAGTAGTCACATGTAGCTATTGAGCACTTGAAATGTGGCTGGTCTGATTTGAGATGTGTGGTAAATGTAAAATACACAATGGATTTTGAAGATTTAGTAACTGTGTCTAATGGAAACTGTCATTTAATAATTTTTTGTATTGGTTACATGTTGAAACAATAATATTTTGAATTTGGGTTAAATACAATATATTAAAATTAATTTCACCTGTTTCTATTTTACTTGCTTCTTTTCAGTTTTTTAATATGACTATTAGAAAATTAAAAATTACGTATGTGGCTTACATTATTATGTTTCTATTGGACCATATGAATGAAATAAAATAGTCACATTATAAATGGAATCATGACTTCACAGTTTACCATATAAATGATGAAATAGATATATGGTGCTACCTTTCACCTCTGGCCCATACATTTCACTTCTGGTGGAAGAAGGATCTTGAATCATTTAAGGACAGAGAGCCTGGGCTAGGATGCAGAGTCTTGTTTTGCCACACCCTTGGTATGTGAAAGAAGGAAACAAAAGCTCAGGGGTTAGGTGACTTGGTAAGAACTAGAACCCAGGACTCCTGCCACCCAGGCCTTAGCTACGCTGCTTATGCTCTTCACTCACACTTGGTGGAATCCCAGGTTTCTCAGTGGACCATCTGATTGTCCATCTTAGATGCTTTCTTCTTTCTAGACACCCCCAAATTCTCCCCTATCCCCATCACATCTCATGCCTTCATGCCACAAGCAGCCAGATAGTTTATACTCAATCCCAAGCACCAGAAGCAGATGCAGTAGGTTAGAGTCCTGCACTTCGACATTCTGCTCTAATCATTTGATGTTCACTCACCTAATCTGACAAATGGGACAAGACTGGAAGTAGGACCCCCAAACCAATCTGGAAGCAAGAATGAAAAGGAGAGACTATAATTACTGACAGTCAGTGGGCTAGGCTAAAGCACCTAGCCTTTTGACCAAATGCTTCAAGGTCCTAAAGAAGGCTGCAGTTTCTGTGGCCACAACAAAGCAGAACTATACCAGACACCTTGCGGGAAGAAGCTCAAAGATAATTACTGTTCGGCAGTAGGAAAACAATTATCAGATTTTATAGTGATCAAGTTGAGACTTGAACTAAAGCACAGCAGGATGCATGAATAGTAAGGGACAGAGTAAGTAGATACGTAGGAGCCAGAAGAGGTAGGAATTGGATGGGGAGGCTCAGAGAGGGAGATGAGTCTGGTTCTCAAGTGTAGCTAGGTGAGCCTGCTGGATGATGGTGTCATCCACTGATAATGTGACTAGAAGGAGGAGGAGGAGGAGGAGAAGGTTTGGTAGAGAGGATCATGGATCTGGTGTTCTTTTTAAGGCACCTATGGGAGATCCAAATGGAGATGGTCCATAAACAGCTGGAGATAGGATTTAATTGTGTGAGAGAAGGAAGAACACAGGAAACAGATATGGGAGTCATTGTTCAGTAGGAGGTGGTTGAAACGATTGGTGGAGATAAGATTCTCCAGGGGAATTGTGGAGACTAAGAAGACACTGCTGAGAGTGAGACCCTGGGAAGTAGCTGTGTTTGAAGCGCAGGAAAAGGAAGCAGAATCTTTCAAGAAGACCAAGACATGATCTAGCAACAAGGTTCCAATCTGTAATTGCTAAAGAGAAGCAGAAAGATTCCTAGGACGTAGTGGGCCCTGTGATGCTCATCCTTTTATTCCCCAAAGGACTTTGTTCGTAGAAGACACACAATTAATGTTTGTAAAGTTAGATTAAGTTGTGTTGTGTTGCACTGCACTGATTTGAGCTGAATTGAGTTACTGTTTCCTGGGCCGCTCCAGCAGTTCTAGGCTCTCTCCCACCCCCGTCCAGCTGCTTCCCTCTTCCCTCCTCTTATTCACTAAGTCCATTATGCAGCAAGAACTTTGTTACCCCATTAAACATTTCAGGGTCTTAGTAAAAGCTGGTGAATTATCCCACCAATTACCATTCACCTGCCTTCAGGTGACTGCACAGAATGCTCAGATAATGGAGGCTTCAAATAACATTTAATCACCTCTCATAATAAGCAGTCTGAAGGTAGGTGGGTTTAGGTTTGTGGAGGACTTCAGTTACAAAGGACCCAGGCTTTTTTTGTCTTTCCACTTTGTTATCTTTGGTTTGTCAACTCTTAGTCTGTAGGTTTATCATCTCATGGTTATGAGATAGCAGCCATAATTCCAAGCATCATGGTCTAAAATATAGCCAAGTTCTTTGTAGGAATACTAGTCAGGCCCGTATCTTTGACAGAGAAAATAATCTTTATCAGAAGTTTTCCCAGCTGACTTCCTCTTATGTCTAATTGGCCAACTTGGCCATATGTCCATCCTTAAACCAACCACTAGCAAAGGGGAATGGTGTTACCATGCTGGCTTAACCAAATCATAGCTCGCTCATCCCTTGGAGCTGGAGAAAGAGCCACCTTCCCTGAGCATGGTACCACCGAAACAAACAAACAAACAAAGGTCTCATAAACTAGGGAAGAAGGAGGGAATGACTATTGGGTAGGAAACCAATGCTGTCTTCCATACCCATATTTTTTGGTCCTTGTAACATTTGTCCTTTATGCCTTTTACGATCTTATTAGGGGGGATACGATAAATAGGAAATAGAAGTAAGGTTGGAAAACATTCGATTCAACATTTATTGAGTGCTTATATGTTTCAAGAACAATTACTTCACCACTGAGGCAGGTAACCGGTCAGATTTTAAAAATACTGCATTGATCTTCTGCCTGTCACTTCCTGTTGGCCTCTGTTACCCTTGGATATCTACCCTGCTTGGAGACTGAACCAACCCCCTGGGTTCTGCTCAGTTATGAAACAATGTTGTGGCCAGTTCCCTCACCATCTTGGTGGGTGCAGCTCACCCTGACTTTGCTAATCCTGTATTCCCATCATTCTTGTTCTGTTTATGATGGACCTTGTCTTCCGTACTCCAGGTCTCCCCTTCAGTTCCTGCCATTAAAATATTTACCACCTATTCTCCTTTCTGCTTTTGATTAATCTCCCTCGGTCTCGGTTTCCATCAGTCAATTTCAATGTCACCTACAAGCTTGTTTGCTCACTTTCTTTTTCTTCCTACCCCATTCACTCTCTTCCACCTGTGCCTTGCATTATTCCATTCTTCAGGACTCAGCTGCTCATCTCTGCTGACTGTTCCCTATATGGATACAGTGCGTGGCTCAGAAAGTTCCAGTGAGTCCCCATGGCCTGATACGTGAAGTCTCTAGCCTGACAGAAGGATATCTTCCTATCCAGTAACAGTGTTTCCGCTGTTGAGGGGACTTAGAGAGGGTGCTGAGGGCTTTGTTAACAACATGTGTATTACTTGAGTCTTGTACTGCAAGAAAGTATTCTGTGTTACTTGCATAATTGTCACGTGGGGTCTCAGCTCCCGCTCTCCACATAAGAACAGGATATGATGAGGCCAAAAAGGAACACCCATGGAGCCATAAGTAGGGGAGTCATATCACTATATTCTCACCGGTGGCATCCGCCTCTCTGCAATCCGCTCTTGCTAGCCCCCAATTTTTCTTCTGCTAGCGTAGCCACATCAGTTATATTAGTGGCCAATGGCTCACTGGTTACAGCTGACAACAAATAAGCCACAGCTGATGGGCATCCGATCACAGTTGATGGACATTTACTACCTGACCCAGCACCTTTCCATGTGAGGGCGAGCCTGGAAACTGCTTTCTGGGGTTCTGTCCCACAATAATTTAAAAACAAAACAAAACAGAAAAACTTTAGCCGCTTGTCGTGCGGGGCAGCCTGCAGGGTCTCAGCTCCCGCTCCCCACATAAGAACACAGGATATGATGAGGCCAAAAAGGAACACCCACAGAGCCATAGATGGGGGAATCATACCACTATATTCTCGCCGGCGGCATCTGCCTCTCTGCAGTCCGCTCTTGCCAGCTCCCATTTTTCATTAGCGAAGCCATGGCAGTTATACTAGTAGCCAATGGCTCACTGGTTACAGCTGACGGCCAACTAGCCACAGCTGATGGCCATCCAATCACAGTTGATGGCCATTTACTTCCTGAGCCAGCAACTTTCTATGTGAGGCCAAGAGCCTGGAAACTACTTTCTGGGGCTTTGTCCCCACACTACTCCTCTCGATTTTAATCTACATGAACTTTCCTCTTCATTCCAATTAGCATCCTTCATGCCCTTAAGCCTTGAATTGTTGCTCAAAACACAATGCAGTATCGAATGGCCTATGCCTTTTCATCCTGACTTAATTTCTAGCCCTTCCTCAAGCTTCCAAGATCTGAACTTGGAACACCTTACCAACAGCCCACCTTCTGCCAACCCTCGCTGCTTCCATAGGCCCCCCACAGTCTCTTCCTTTTCTGAACGGATGCACTTTGCTGTGGTACCTCGGGGCTCTGAACATGTCTGCCAGCTGCCTTTGTGTCAGCCAGTTCTGCTCTCTGGGTCCTGCCTCCTAGTGCATCCATTCTCACTGCCTTTATTCATTTGCTCAATGATTTTTGCTGATGACACTGTGGCTGGAGTGACTAAGACAGGATTTCAGTTACAAAAGCGGATTTAAGATGTTACCTCCAGAAGTGCTTGCCTATAAACTGGAATACCTGAACTATTAATTTGGTTTTTAGATATTTACTTCCTGGTAATATCTATGCTATTGTAGCCTTGAAGCATTACTTCATTGCCATGGTTTTACTTACCACGTACTTCCTATTTATCGTATCCCCCCTTACAAGATTGAAAAGGGTATAAAATTGTGGGGACAGAGCCCCAGAGAGCAGTTTCCAGGCTCTCAGCCTCACATGGAAAGGTGCTGGCTCGGGTAGTAGATGGCCGTCAGCTGTGACTAGTTGGCCATCAGCTGTAACCAGTTAGCCATTAGGAACTGATTTAACTACTGTGGCTACGTTGGTTGGTTGATTGGTTGGTTGATTGGCTGGCTGACTGGCTGGCTGGCTGGCAGGATGGCAGGATGGCAGGATGGCTGGCTGGCTGGCAGGCTGGCAGGCTGGCAGGCAGGCAGGCAGGCAGAGAAGCGGACGGCAGATTGCGCATGGTGCAGCTCCTACTTCGAATGTCTCACCCGGCCACCAGCGAGACGGGGGTGCAGGAAGACCCCTTGTTGGGCACTGGCGGATGTTAGCTTTTGTAGCCCCATGCCAGCCACCAGTGAGAATATAGAGGTATGACTATCCTATCTATGGCTCCGTGGGTGTTCCTTTTTGGCCTTACCATATCCTGCGTTCTTATGTGGGGAGCGGGACCAGTGTCCCTGCGTGACAAAAGGACATATTTATTTGTTTACCCCATAGTATCTTTCTCAGTAAATATCTGGTGGTTTGATTTTAATGCTATTGCCTTACATTTTCTTCATTGCTATATCTTCAAACCAGCACTCACAGACTTCCTCATTTTTTAAATACTTAAACCCCCACCTTTGAATTTGAGGGTTGGTATTTTCAACCCCCTTTATTTAAGTGACTCCTCTGATCTCATAATCACCTACTTGGGGGTACAGAGTCTTCAAGAGCCTTCTCCAGGTTTCTAATTTCCTCCCTATTCTGTAGGAGCTTGACAATAAAGGAAATTGGTCACCTGGAAAAAAAAGGGGATAGGTCACTTGGAAATGGCCCAATCACTGGTTTCCTTGAGATTATTTTATTTAGAAGCTTCTGAACTGCACACAGCTCTGCCCACTCTCTGGTCAGAAGGAGAGAACATGGAGTGGGCCAAAAGGAATGAAATGGAGGCAGGGAGACAGAGTGGGGTAATCAGAAAAGTTGAATGCAGAGAACTGAGGTCAGTTGCCTGAAATCGCTGCGACATTAGTGGGAGGGAGAGCATTGCAGCCCCGCCTATGGCTGCCACTGTTGGTTGGGTTTTAATAATTGTATTCTAAATAGCATGCAAACTGGCATTTAGACAGGCCTAGAATGAATTCTTGCAGGGGAGGCAGCCAGCACAATCCTGCTTTGTTCCAGTTCTTTGAGGACTAAGGAAATAGTTTTTATAACAATACCCTCCTTCCTAGGCTGTCACTTGTTTGTTTGCTTTGAGGATTTCTCAGTAACTCTTTGGTCTCTGTTGTTTGTGTTTAAACTCTGTGCTTCTAATCACAAGTAGGAATTGGGAGAAGGGAGGGTTTGGATTCATTTGAAAGGCTGGTAATGGTGCCATTCTATGTATGGTGAATGTTCATAAATGGACCAGGGTCTCTCATTCATTTGTTCTTCAGGCATCCATTCAGCAAACATGTTTCAGCCTTGATTTTATGTCTAGAACCATTCCAGAAACTATTTGGGGTGGAAAAGCATTTACTTCTTGGTTCTTGCTCCAAGAAACTATAGTCAGCATGTAATAATATTCTTAATAATAATGGCTGACACCATTTATTTAATTCCTTTTACTCTGACCAAGAAACCAGGCTAGAGACATTATAGATATTGCTCAGTTTAATTATCAAATATTTCTTGAGTGCTTCTCGTGTAGGCACAGTGCTAGGGAGCTTAGTCTAGCAGGAAAGACAAATGCCATTAGAGAAGTAATTACAGGTGTGAAAGGATACCGTGCCATGCTCAATGGTGTGCCTCCCAGCAGCATCAAATCACATGGAGCTTGTTAGAAATAACAAAGGTAGGGCTCCACCCACATGTGCTGCGTTTTAGCAAGTTCACTGGGTGATTTATTTCTACACATATTGAAGTTTGGGATTTCGCTTGGTCTGAACTACAGGATGAAGGAAGTCCCCTCTTAACTAAGACAGTGACTGTTAATCAGATGTGATGAGGACCAAGCGGGAAAGGAGATGACAGGTGAGGGAGAAGTGGAGCGCGTTTCAGGAGTGGGAGCAGCTTGTGGGCCTGTGAGCCCAGTATGACCGCAGAGCAGAGGGGAGGCAGGGGCCAGCTGGGGGGAAGGCCTTGTAACCCAGGGTGACACATTTAGATCCAGTGAGGATGGACTGAAGTACTGTCCCCAATTGATAGGTGAGGAAACCAAAGCTCAGTTAAACCACATAACTGGTCACTCACTGATTAATAAGCACTGGGATTTATATCCAGGTCTCTCATTCCAGAGCCCACTTTCTGAACCACTACATAATTTGTTCTCTTGGGACATTAAGAAGACAGAAATATAATATAATATTAATGCATCTCTGTGTAATAGGATTTGAAGAATTTTATAATGGCTCAAATAAAACAAGACGATTAAATTTGGAATAAAACAATAAAATGCATGAATCAAGAGGAGATATAAATTCCATCTGAGCACAGATTCCCCCCCCCACCAAGTTTCTTAGGAGATATGGTATAAAAGGAGACCCTCTAAGTTATATAGATAACTCTTGTTCTGAAAAAAATGAAATAGACTTGTTTCTCAGGAAGAACTTTTTTCTTTTCCCTGTTATTAAACTGTAAGGGGAAGCATGAAACGATTAATTGTGACAATAAGCACTCTGTGATTAAACTAGTGTTATTTCCTTTCCTTGTGCTGCTAGGCTGAGTGAGTCCTAGTTCCCTACCTTTCTGTCTTCTCAGGTATGGGCAGCAGTGTTCATGGGCCAGAAGGCAGGAAGGAGAGGCTGGGAGGGTGTAGAGACCAAGTGCAGCCTGTGAGCTCCACATCTTAGTGAGATTTGGACATTGATTCCAACTCAGAGGATGAGCTAAGGGGCCCAGTTTCCTCCCAAGAAACTCACTTGGTCCTGTATGGTTCACTGATTTCTGAGGTCAAATTGGCCTCAGAATGGCCTCCCCTCAGCCATTGCAGGGAGGGTTGAAAGCAGACCCTGTCCTTGGTGCTGGGGGACGTTAAAAGAGATGGGAACCCTAGGGTTCGGGATTCTAAATCTATTGGGAGGTATGACCTTTAACTTTGGGGGAGCTTCCAGTCAAATGGGAGATGCATAACCCTTGCCATCAGACAGCCCCAAGTCTGATTCGTGAGGAGCAGCTCCTGTCTTCGTGAAGTCCAGACGGAAGAGGAGAAACAGACATGCTCCAGGGAGAGACAGAGGCACAGTCTTAGGCAAATAAAGAAGAGCACAATGATCAAAGTTACCAAAGCTAAAAAAATTCCCAGCACTCCTGACTCCACACTGTCACCAAAGGACTTTGGAATATGACAGTTTGCTTCTTCTTGCCTTTTCTTGGCCAGCTGCAAAAGCAACAAGTGCTAATCACATCTGCAAAATTAGAAGCCAGTGAAGGTAGTGATATCCCAGATGGTGCTCCTCTTAATTAAGTGGGTTTTCTCTCCCCAGGGTTGATTTTAGGTTGCTACTTACAGCCCTGAAAGGAGAAGCTCCTGAGGCTAAGACAGGTAGCTCAGCACCACTCAGGCCACCTCTTCTCCTTTCCCCTCATCCAAACCCCAACTTTGCCCACAGCTCACACTGCTTCACAGCCAAGGATGGTGGCACCAGTGGGAGGTGACACATTGGCCAGTTTCTGCCTCCGGAGAACAGATGTGCCTTCCAGCGCATGTTCTAGAGCACTGTCTAGTGCACGGTATACTTACCTAGCCTTAGCAAAGATGGGATCCTTCTGTCTGCCTGACCTTCCTCCCCAACTCCTCCCCTGGAGACTGCTGATGTCATGCAAGAAAGAACTTGAGGTCTACTGAAAGGGACATCAGCTTGCAAACAGTTCCTGTTTTTGTCCCACAAATGACTTACTTGTCACTTTGAGCAAATTCCTTTACTCTGCTACCAAGACCACATGTTTCCATTAGAATTAAACTGAGGAAGCATGGTGTATAGGTAGACCATGTGATCTGAAATCATGAGACCCAGGTTCAATTTTTGGCTGACTACTACTAGCTTCATAACCTTGGATAAGGAGATTCTGTTTTTCCTCAGATAGAGGACTTTTAAAAATCATTTGAGCTTCAGTTTTCTTACCTGTAAGATGGGAATGATGATAATACCTACCACACTGGTGGTTATAAAGATCAATTGTAGTGAATATGTTGAAAAGTTTTGAAAATTTTAAAACATTTAATAACCAGTTATTTTTTAAATTGAGATAACATTGGTTAATAACATTATACAAATTTCAGGTGTACAACATCATAATTTAATATCTCTGTATACTCTATTGTGTGCTCACCACCCAAAAGTCTAGTTTCCACCCATCACCATATTTTTTACTCTTTTTGCCCAATTTATCCTCCCCTCAGCCCCTTCCCCTCTGGTAACCACCATTCTGTGTTCTGTATCTATGAGTTTGTTTTTGTTTTGTTCATTTTTTTTTTGTTTTATATCCTACTTATGAGTGAAATCAAAGGTTTTTGTCCTTTGTTATCTAACTTACTTCACTTAAAATGATACCCTAAAGATCCATTCACGTTGTTGAGCAATATTTCATTTTTTAATGGCTGAGTCATATTCCATTACACATACATCTTTATCCATTCATCCCTCTATGGCCACCTAGGTTGCTTCTCCATCTTGGCTGTTGTAAATAATGCTGCAATGAATATCGGGATACATATACCTTTTCAAATTAGTGTTTTCATATTCTTCAGATAAATATCCAGAGCAGTAATTGTGGATCATGTGGGAGTTCTGTACTTAATTTTTTGAGGAATGTCCATATTGTTTTCCATAGTGACTGCACCAATTTTCGCTCCCTCCAACAGTGTACAAGGGTTCCTTTTTCTCCACATCCTCATCAACACTTGTTGTTTCTTGTCTTTTTGATAATAGCCATTCTAACAGGTGTGAGGTGGTATCTCATTATGATTTTGATTTGCGTTTTCCTAATGATTAGTGATATTTAGCCTCTTTTCACATGCCTGTTAGCCATCCGTTGGTCTTCCTTGGGAAAAATGTCTATCCAGATCCTCTGCCCATTTTTCAATCAAATTGTTGTTTGGTTGTTGTATGAGTTTTTTTAATATTAGGTTGGTGCAAAATTAATTGTGCTTTTTGTAATTATTTTTAACCTTTTAAACTGCAATTACTTTTGCACCAACCTAATATATTTTGGGTATTAATCCCTTATCAGAAGTATTATTTGCAAATATCTTCTCCCATTTGATTGGTTGCCTTTTTTGTTGTTGATGATAGTTTCCTTTGCTGTGCAAAACCTTTTTAGTTTAATATAGTCCCATTTGTTTATTTTTGCTTTTGTTTCTCTTGCCTTTGGAGTCAAATTCACTGATACCAATGTCTAGAAGCTTAGTGCCTATATTTTCTTCTATGTATTTTATTGTTTCCAGTCTTAAATCTAAATCTTTGAGTTTATTTTTGTGTATTGTGTAAGATAGTATTCTAGCTTCATTTTCTTTGCAGATGGCTGTTCAGTTTTCCCAACATCACTTATTGAAGAGACTCCTTTTCCCATTGAATATTTTTGGCTACTTTGTCATAAATTAGTTGCCCATAAATGTGTGGGTTTGTTTCTGGGCTCTCAATTCTGTTCCACCAGTCTGTGTGTCTGTTTTTCTACCAATACCATACTATTTTGACTATTGTAGCTTTGTAGTATAGTTTGAAATCGGGGCATATGATACCTCTGCCTTTGCTCTATTTTCTTAGGATTGCTTTGGCTGTTCGGGGTCTTTTGTGGTTCCACACAGATTTCAGGAATTTTTGTTTTATTTCTGTCAAAAATGCCATTGGAAAAAGAAAAAATAAAAGAAAAAAAAGAAAAATGCCATTGGGATTTTGATAGGGATTACATTGAATCTGTAGATTGCTTTAGATAATGTGGACATTTTAACAATGTTACTTCTTCCAATCCATGAACACAAAATATCTTTCTGTTTCTTTATGTCTTCAATTTCTTTCAGCAATGTCTTGTAGTTTTCAGTGTACAAGTCAGTCTTTCACCTTCTTAATTTATTCTTAGTTATTTTTTGTTGTTGTTGAAATTGTAAATGGGATTTTTTAATTTATTTCTCTTGCTGATAGTTTGTTATTAGTATATAGAAATGCAACAATTTTTTATGTTGATTCTGTATTCTGCAACTTTACTGTAATCATTTATTCTTTCCTATAGCATTTTTGGTGGAATCTTTAGGGTTTTTTTATACGTTAAATTATGTTATCTACAAATAGTGACAGTTTTACTTCTTCCTTTCAATTTCAGTGCCTTTTGTTTCTTTTTCTGGCCTAATTGCTCTGGCTAAGACTTCCAGTGCTGTGTGGAATGAAAGTGGTGAGAGAGGGCATCCTTGTCTTGTTCCTGATCTGAGAGGAGAAGCTTTCAGTTTTTCACTGAGGTACTTTTTTCTATACCCATTTTATTGAATTTTTTTTATCATAAATGGATATTTTGTCAGATGCTTTTTCTGAATCTATTGAGATGATCCTATGATTTTCATCTTTTATTTTATTAATGTGGTGTATCATGTTGATTGATTTGCATATGTTAAACCATCCTTGCATCTCTGGAAAGAATGCTACTTCATCATGTATGTGGTCCTTTTAATGTATTGTTGTATTCAATTTGCTAGTATTTTGTTGAGGATTTTTGCATTTATGTTCAGAGATATTGGCTTAAAATTTTGTTTTTGGGTGAATTCCTTGCCTGGTTTTGGTATCAGAATAATGGTGGCTTCATGAAATAAGTTCGAAAGCATTCCCTCTTTTTCAATTTTTTGGAAGAGTTTGAGGAGGATAAGTATTAAAATTTTGGACTGTTTGGCAGAATTCACTAGTGAAGCCATCTGGTCCTGGACTTTTGGGTTTTTTGAGGAGGTTTTTTGATTACTGATTTAGTTTCCTTACTAGTGATAGGTATACTTAGTTTTCCTAATTCTTCATGATTCAGTCTAGGAAGGTTGTATGCTTCTAAGAATTTGTCCATTTCTTCTAGGTTGTCCAATTTGGTGGCATATAGCCTTTCATAGTATTCTTTTATAATCTTTTGTATTTCTGTAGTATCCATTATAACTTCTCCTCTTTCATTCTGATTTTCTGTTTTTTACTTAGTGAGTATTTTCTGTTTTTTACTTAGTGAGTCTAGCTAAAGGTTTATCAATTTTGTTTTTCTTTCCAAAGAACCAGCTCTTTGTTTCATTAATTTTTTTCCTATTGTCTTTTTATTCTCTATTTCATTTATTTCCACTCTGATTTTTGTTATTTTCTTTTTTCTGAATTTGGGTTTCATTTGTTCTTATTTTTCATTTGTTCTTTAACACTTAGTGTTAAATTGTTTGAGATTTTTCTTGTTTCTTAAGAGAGGCCTGTATTGCTATAAACTTCCCTCTTAGTACTGCTTTTGCTGCATCCCAAAGATTTTGGTATTTCATATGTTCATTTTCATTTATCTCTACTTATTTTTTGTTCAGTAACATGTTGTTTAATCTCCACATATTTGTGATTTTTTTCCAGCTTTTTTCTTGTAGCTGATTTTTAATTTCATAATGTTAGAAAAGATGCTGGTTATAATTTCAGTCTTCTTAAGTTTATTGAGACTCGTTTTGTATCCCAACATATGCTTTATCCTTGAGAATGTTCCATGTGTGCTTGAGAAGAATGTGTAATCTGTCCCTTTGGGATGGAGATATATACATACATATATATATGTAATATGTTCCGTCTGGTCTAATATGTCATTTAAAGCCGATGTTTCTTTGTTAACCTTTTTTGTCTGGATGCTCTGTCCATTGGTGTAAGTGAGGTGTTAAAGTCTCCTGCTATTATTGTGTTGCTGTCTGTTTCTCCCTTTAGGTCTGCTCATAATTGCTTTATATATTTTGGTGCTCCTAGATTCAATGCATATATTAAATGTTACATCTTCTTGATGGATTGTCCCCTTTATTGTTTTAAAATATCCATAATTATCTATTGTTACCTTTTTTTGTCTTGAAATCAATTTTGTCTGATATAGGTATGACTATATCCACATTTTTCTGGATTCCATTTTCTTGGAATAGCATCTTCCACTCCTTTACTTTGATCCTGTGTTCCTCTTTGGAGCTGAGATGAGTCTCCTTCAGGCAACATATAGTTAGGTATTGTTTTTTTAAATCCAGATAGCTACCCTGTGCCTTTTAATTGGCAAGTTCAGTCCATTTACATTTAGGGTGATTATTGATATGTAAGGACTTATTACAGCCAATTTATTTTTTGTTTTCTGATTGCTCTGTGTATCCATTGTTTCTTTTGCCTTGTGCTTCTGTCTGCTATTTTAGTTTGGTGTTTTTTTTTCCCATTTCTTTTTTTTTTCCTCTATGTTTTGTGTCTCAGCTCTGGATATTTGTTTTGTGGTTATTACCATGAGGTTTGTGTAAAATGTCTCAGATAAAATAGTTTTTTTCTCCTGATAGCATCTTATCTTCATTTATCTTTACAAGTTCCATGCTTTTCTTCCTCCCCTTTTACGTTTTTGTAATAAATTACCCCTTTTTATGTTGTGTGTTCATTACCAAATTGCAGTAGCTATAGTTATTTTTAATGTTTTTATTCCTTTAATCTTAATGTTATAATTAAGTGTTTAATACCTTGTTCTGATGTAGAGTTGCAGTTTTCTAGTTCTGTCACCTTACTCAATATTTTTTATATTTTTGTTTCAGGTAAAAGAGGTCCTTTCAACATTTCTTGTAATGCAGGCCTTGTGGTAGAAAATTTCCTTAGCTTTTGTTCGTCTTGGAATGCCTTTGTTTCTCCTTCATGTCTAAAGGATAACTTTGTTGGGTATATTATTCTTGGCTGGTGGCTTATATCTTAAAATATTTTGAATTCCACTCTCTCTTTGCATGTAGAAATCTGGTAAGAACTCTGATGATAACCTGATGAGGTTTCCTTTATAGGTTAGTGTCTTTTTTCCTTGCTACCTTGAGAATTCTTTGTCATTATGAACTTTTGATAGTTTGAATATAATGTATCTTAGAGAAGGTCTTTTTGCATTGAGATAATTAGGTGTTCTGTTAGCTTCTTTTACCTGAATGTCTAGTTCCTTCTGTTGAAAAGTTCTTGTCAAATATATTTTTTAAATAGCCTCTCTGTTCCCTTCCTCTCCTCTCCTTCTGGGATCCCCATTATCCTTATGTTGCCCTTTCTAGTGAAGTCAGATAGTTCTTGTAGAATTATTTCGTTTTTTTTAAAAAAAATCTTAGTTCTCTCTCTTCTTCCACATGAGTCATTTTTAGATTTCTATCTTCAAGATTGCTAATTTTCTCTTAGCAATGGTCTCCTCTATTTCCAGTGCCTTCTAATGCATTCTTTATTTCATTTATTGAGTTCTTCAGCTCCAGAATTTGTTTGATTTTTTTTTATAGTTTCAATCTCTTTGGCAAAGTACTTCTTCTGTTCATTAATTTTATTCCTGAGCTCATTGAACTGTCTTTTTGAGTTTTCTTGTATTTCATTTAGTTTCTTCATGACGGCTATTTAGAATTCTCTATCATTTAAATCACAATCTTCCATGACTTTAAGTTTGGTTGCTAGAAAATTTTTATTTTCTTTCTGTGTTATCATGTTATCTTTGTTCATGGTGCTTGATGGATTGTTCCTCTGCCAGTGCATTTGATGTAATGAATACTTCTTTAGGTACTGTTTTAATTTTAACAATTCAGCAGGTTCATAATTAGAGATCTTTCTTTTGTTTTCCAGAAGATGGTGCTACAGCACAAGTTTTTGTTTTCTCTTACCTGCTCTACTTGTACCTCTGGAATGGGGGCATCATGAGAATCAATGCCTCGGTGATCAGGGTGGTGAATGTCCTTGCTATGTCTTGGTTGCTTCAGTCTCAGGTCATCACCACCTTGGTGGGGGGATGTGGCAGGTGAGGTGGAAGAGAGCTGGGTTCACAAGCCCTCTGACCTGCTCCTTTGCTCCCTATGGCCACTGGTGCCACTGTGCTGTAGCCAGGAGGCCATAGACATGCCTCTGCTGCTGCTACCAGGCTCTGCTGCAAGCAGGTGGGGGAGGGAGCAAGAGTCTCAGGTGCCGACGATGCTTCTGTTCATATTACCCTCCACTGGGCTGTAGCGTGGGGACTGCAACCCAACTTCTCGTCTTCTGCTGCATTAGTTGGGACTGCAAGCTCAGCCACAGTGGCCAGGAAAGTGCATCTATCGGTACCACTCCTGTCCTTCCCCTGGTTCTGCTTCCCCTACGTGTTCCCGTATGCCCACCTTCAGATGTGCTGATGTGTGGATGTCTGAGGCATTCTAGTGTTTTGAGCAGAGGAACCTTTGTTGGGTGATTATAGATGTCTGACTAGTTGCAGATTTAAAGGGAGACATGAAGGGGACTCTTACTCTGCCATAATGCTTACATCACTCTTACAGTGTTGCTTTTTGAAGAGGTGGTGGATAAATACCCTTCCCTTTCCTCCTCACATGGTTGTGGTGTTGATAATATTGGGGATCAGAGATCATATATGAAAACAAAAAGTTAATTAAAATATAAGAGATTAACGTTAGGCAAAGTAAATGTTGAATCCACTCAACATTTTAAGAGCCCAAGTAGTCGGAACAACTAATTCATGATCACTACTGTATAGTGCTGAGAGGAATAAAGGATAAATACGAAACCAGGCCTCAGGCTTAGAGAACTCAGATCTAATGGGAGAAATAAGACTAGACATTGTGGCAACAATACATATTAACTATTGCATTTCAGACTAAGTGCTGTGGAGGTTTGAAGCAATAAGGGAAGCCTGATTGGAGGAAACACTTTTCATTATAGCTACATGTATACATATATTCATTTATTCAACAAATATTTTTTTACCACCTTTCTTGGCCTGGGCATTGTTGTAGATGTCAGAGATACAGCAGTAAACTAATAAAATCCCCGCCTTTCAAGGAGCTTACTTTTTTTTTTTTTAAGAGTTTTTTACTGGGGAAGGGGACAGGACTTTATTTGGGGAACAGTGTGTACTTCCAGGACTTTTCCAAGTCAAGTTGTTGTCCTTTCAATCTTAGTTGTGGAGAGCACAGCTCAGCTCCAGGTCCAGTTGCCGTTGCTAGTTGCAGGGGGCACAGCCCACCATCCCTTGTGGGAGTCGAACCGGCAACCTTGTGGTTGAGAGGACACGCTCCAACCAACTGAGCCATCCGGGAGCTCAGCGGCAGCTCAGCTCAAGGTGCCGTGTTCAAGCTTAGTTGCAGAGGGCTTATCCCACCATCCCTTGCGGGAGTCGAGGAGTCGAACCAGCAACCTTGTGGTTGAGTCAAGGAGTTTACATTTTAATGGGGAAATTTCACTAGCTGATTCCACAGTCCGCCCACATTTTGACTAAATTTAATAATCACAAGTACTTAAAAAGAGTGAGGAGTGGGGATTTATTGTTTAATGGTATGGAGTTTCGTTTGGGAAGATGAAAATGTTCGTTGAATGGATGGTGCTGATGGCTGCACAACAATGTGAACATACTTAATACCACAGAACTGTACATTTAAAATGGTTAGAATGTAAATATTATGTAACGTATGTTTTACCACAATTAAAAAAAAAGATTTATTTGGTTGTATCTATGAGAGACAGAAAAGGGAATATAAGTGGTTCCAGTTGCCTGTGTCCCATGCTCCTCTCCTTGGGTCCTAAGTAGGGGGAATCTTGGTTTGAGTGTTCTCTCCCTGGGACAGGTGTGATGTGACTGGGCCAGGTATGATATTTTACCTCTCTTGAACAATGACTTCTACATCAGATTCCCATTTTCACTTGTTAGCTTGTTCTGTGAAGGATGTCATGGAGGTCCAGGTGGGAATTAAAGCAGCATCTAAAGCACAGTGTCTCCCACATCCCTGATTATTGCTCAGCCTTTGTAGAGTGCTCTGCTTGGCCCTTCCTGTCCATCAGCTTGTGGTCTTTCCTAAGAGTGTTCTGTCTGAAGGAAGAGCCTGTCTTTCTTTCTTTTTTTTAATTAAATTTATTGGGGTGACAATTGTTAGTAAATTTACATAGATTTCAGGTGTACAATTCTGTATTACATCGTCTATAAATCCCATTGTGTGTTCACCACCCAGAGTCAGTTCTCCTTCCATCACCATATATTTGATCCCCCTTACCCTCATCACCCACCCCCCACCCCCTTACCCTCTGGTAACCACTAAATTATTGTCTGTGTCTATGAGTTTTTCTTTCTCATTTGTTTGTCTTGTTCTTTTTGGTTTATATACCACATATCAGTGAAATCATAGGGTTCTCTGCTTTTTCTATCTGACTTATTTCACTTAGCATTATACTCTCAAGATCCATCCATGTTGTCACAAATGCTCCTATATCATCTTTCCTTACCGCCGAATAGTATTCCATTGTGTATATGTACCACAACTTCTTTATCCATTCATCTATCGAAGGACATTTTGGTTGTTTCCATGTCTTGGCCACCGTAAACAAAGCTGCAATGAACATTGGCGTACACGTGTCTCTGTAGAGAAATGCTTTTATATTTTTGGGGTAGATACCCAGGAGAGCGATTGCTGGGTCGTATGGTAATTCTATTCGTAATTTCTTGAGGAACCTCCACACTGCCTTCCCTAGCGAAGAGCCTGTCTTTCAATGGATCATTTCTTTCTAGGTCCTAGACATAGGAACAGCAGTGCAGTTGCTGACTTACCTGCTATATCTTCCTTAACAAGAGCTGTGTCATAAATCAAAACATTTCTCTTGCCAGGTCTTGTTACCAGTACCAATTTGTGTCTCATTCATGATATATTTTAAAACCAAGACATACTAAATATATAAACTAAATATACCGTGTTTCCCCGAAAATAAGACATAGCCGGACAATCAGTTCTAATGTGTCTTTTGGAGCAAAAATCAATATAAGACCCAGTCTTATTTTACTACAATATAAGACTAGGTATGATATGATATGACATGACATGACATGATATAATGATATGATGATATGATATACCAGGTCTTATAAATTTTTGCTGCAAAAGATGCATTAGAGCTGATTGTCCGGCTAGGTCTTATTTTCAGGGAAGCACAGTAGTTGCACATTTTTCCCTTTGAGAATAATAAGATTTTTCTGAGATAATCATAAAGAGAACTTTTTCAAGAAATTCTGTAGTTTGCTCATCTTCATATCTTTCATAGGGACTTTCACAAAGTAGTAGTTCGTATTTTGCTGTATTGCTATGAACTAGGTTTTCACATGGCATAACAAGAGTGTGGGTTTTGGGGATACCAACCTGGGATTGATTTTTGGCTCTGCCACCCACCAGCTGAAATCACAGACAAGTTATTCAACATCACTGAGCTTCACATTTCTAATGTGTAAAGTCAGGATAATAATGCTTTTTTTACAGGAATGTAAGGATTGAAAGGAATGGTTAGTGCAGGAATGGACGTCTGTTCTTAACTTTCCCTCATTCTTGCTGCCTTTTTTGACAAATATGGCTGGGAAATGATTAGAATGTAGATAGCTGTGTGACCTTAGAGAGATCACTGAATATCCCTGACCTTCATTCACATGTCTCATCTATCTCTGCATCACTTTTCTCATTACATTGAATGATGGAATTCAATTAGAAATTTCAGAGGTCTCTTTCATATAAAATAGTCTGATTCCTTTGATTACTGGAACATATTTTCTTTTATTTTTGGACCTCATGTCTACAGCATTGGATTAAGTAGCATAATCCTTGGTTCATGACTCACTCTCATCATTGGTTCATGCATGCTCTGCTGTTTTTCTTATTTATTCCTGTTTTTTCCCTCCCTCACCACTGAACCCCCTTCCTCTTCTCATTACTAACTTCCTTCCTGCCTTTCTGGCCATCCATCCACCTGTCTGTTTACTTATTAGTTTATAATAATATAGTAAGTACCTGCAAACCCACCACCCACAACAAAAGACAGAACTTTGATAATTAGCAAATATGTCATCTTATGGTCCCACTACCACCACCACCAAAGTATCCTCTCTACCTCCCCACTACCAGAAGTAATTATCTTTTAAATTTTTCTTTATTTTTAATTGTGATAAAATATACACGTTATAAAATTTACCATCTTAACCATTTTTAAGTATGTAGCTTACTATTGTTAAGTATATTCACTTTGTTGTACAGCCAATCTTCATAACTCTTTTCTTTTTTTAATAATTTTAAAAAATTTTTTCAATTATGGTTGACAGACAATGTTATATTAATTTCAGGTGTACAACACAGTGATTAGACATTTATGTAACTTACGAAGTGATCACTCTGATAAATCTAGTACCCATTTGAAACCATACATAGTTATTACAATATTATTGACTATATTCCCTATACTATATTTTCTATCCCCATTTTATTTTGTAACTACCTATCTGTACTTCTTAATCCTTTCCCCTTTTTCACCCATCCCCCAACCCACATCCCATCTGGCAACCATCAAAATATTATCTTTATGAGTTTGTTTCTGTTTTGTTTGTTTATTTTGTTAGATTACACATATAAGTGAAATTATATGGCATTTGTCTTTCTCTGTCTGACGTGCTCTTCTCATTACAATACCTTCTAGGTCCATTCATGTTGTTGCAGATGACAAGATTTCATTCTTTTTAATTGCTGATTAATATTCCATTGTATATATATGTACCACCTCTATTTTATCCATTCATCCATTGATGGACATCCAAGTTGTCTCCATATCTTGGCTATTGTAAATAATGCTGCAATGAAATATGAATGCACCTGTCCCTTTGGAGTAGTATTTTAGGTTTGTTTGGATAAATACCTAGTGTGGGATTACTGGGTCCTTTTTTCTTGTTATAGTCTTTGTTTTAAAGTCTATTTTGTCTGGTATAAGTACTGCTGTCCCAGCTTTTTTGTTTGTTCATTTTCACGTTCATGAAATATCTTTTACCATCCTTTACTTTCAGTCTGTGTGTGTCTTTTGATCTGAAGTGAGTCTCTTGTAGGCAGGATATGTAAAGTTCTTGTGTTCGTATCCATTCAGCCACCCTATCTTTTGATTGGAACATTTAATCCATTTACATTGAAAGTAATTGTTGATAGATTTGTAGTTAATTGCCATGTTATTATTCATATTTTTTTATATATTTTTTTTCTTTTTAAAGAAGTACCTTTAACATTTCTGGTACTATTGGTTTGATGGTGATGAACTCCTTTAGCTTTTTCCTGTCTGGGAAGCTATTTGTCCTTTGATTCTAAATGATAGCTTTACTGGGTAGAGTAATCTTGGTTGTAGGTTCTGGCTTTTCATCACTTTGAATATTTCATGCCAGTCTTTTCTGGCCTACAAAGTTTCTGTTGAGAAATCAGCTGATCGCCTTATGGGAGCTCTCTTGTAAGTAACTAATTGCTTTCTCTTGCTGTTTTTAAGATTCTCTTTGTTTTTAGCCTTTTGCATCGTAATTACGATGTGTCTTGGTGTTGGCCTTTTTGGGTGGTTCATCTTGTTTGGGACTCTCTGTGCTTCCTGAGCTTGTATGTCTATTTCCTTCACCAGGTTAGGGAAGTTTTCCATCATTATTTCTTTAAATAGGTTTTCCATTTCTTGCTCTCACTCTTCTCCTTGTGGTACCCCTATGATGCAAATGTTGTTACACTTGATGTTGTCCCAGACGACCTTTACACTCTCCTCATTTTTTGGATTCTTTTTTCTTTTTGCTGTTCTGATTGGATATTTTTTGCTACCTTATCTTCTAAATTCGATCCTCTGCCTCATCTAATTTACTATTGATTCCCTCTACGTATTTTTTTTTAAGATTTTATTGGGGAAGGGGAACAGGACTTTATTGGGGAACAGTGTTTACTTCCAGGACTTTTTTCCAACTCAAGTTGTTGTCCTTTCAATCTTAGTTATGGAGGGTGCCATTCGGCTTCAAGTTGTTGTCCTTTCAGTCTTAGTTGTGGAGGGCGCAGCTCAGCTCCAGGTCCAGTTGCCATTGCTGGTTACAGGGGGCGCAGCCCACCATCCCTTGCGGGTGTCAAAACCGGCAACCTTGTGGTTGAGAGCCCATGCTCCAACCAACTGAGCCATCCAGGAGCTCAGCGGCAGCTCAGCTCAAGGTGCCGTGTTCAATCTTAGTTGCAGGGGGCACTGCCCACCATCCCTTGCGGGACTCGAGGAATTTAACTGGCAACTTTGTGGTTGAGAGCCCACTGGCCCATGTGGGAATCGAACCGGCAGCCTTCGGAGTTAGGAGCATGGAGCTCCAACTGCCTGAGCCACCAGGCCGGCCTCCCTCTACGTATTTTTTATTTCAATTATTGTATTCTTAATTTCTGACTGGTTCTTTTTTTATGTTTTTTTTCCATTTTTATGTTTCCTGTCTCTTTGCTGAAGTTCTCCCTGAGATCATTGAGCATCCTTGTAACCAGTGTTTTGAACTCTGCATCTGGTAGATTGCTTGTCTGTATTTTATTTAGTTCTTTTTCTGGAGCTTTGTTCTCTTCTTTCATTTGGGACATGTTTCTTTGCCTCCCCAATTTGGCTGCCTTCCTGTGTTTGATTCTATGTATTATTAGATAGGGCTGCTATGTCTCCTGGTCTTGGTAGAATGGTTTTATGTAATAAGTATCCTGTGGGTCTTAGTGATACAGTCTCCCTGGTCACCAGAGCTGGGTGCTCCAAGTGTGTCCCTTGGTGTGGGTTGTGTGTGTCCTCCTTGTTGTTGAGTCTTGGTTACTGTTTGCATATCAATGGGAAGGATTGACCCTCAGGCTGATGGGTTGTGAGACTGGCCATAACTACGGTGGAGGAACTGTTGTTCAGGGGCTGACCCTATAGAGCAGGATTCACTTTAGCAGGGCTCTTGTGCCTGCCCAATGGGCCTTTTGGCTGTTTCATTGTTGAGATGGCCTGGTGGTGCTCTGGTGGTTGAAGTTGGCCACTGGGTCTGCCGACCCTGGGGCCTTCTGGCAGGAGCCCCACTACAAACCAAGTTCAACTTCAGCCTGTGCCGTGCCTGTGGCCACCTGGCATAAGCCACAAAGTAATCTGCAGATGGCAGCCACCCACACAGGGCTTGGAGGTGCTTCGAGAAACCAAGCCATGAACCAAGGCTGGTCCCAGGCTTGGGGCTGCTCAGCAAGGGGTACAGGGCACACTGAGGCCAGGTGCTTCTTGTTTGGGCTTTTTGAACATTTGAGAGATTTTAGGAAAATCCACAGCATAAGCCAAGACAGGCTGTATGGATGGAAAAGCCACTGGAAGTGGTTTGGGTGGGACCGCAAGTCAGGTGGGGCAGGTCTCAGGGAACCACCAAGGTGGGGAGAAGAAACGGAGTTAGCCACGTTGATTGAGACTCAGATATGGTGGCTCCCTGCGTCTTCACAGTGTGAGGGGGGAGGGCTCAACAAAGAAATAATGAATTCTTGGGGCAGCCAGTTAGCTCAGTTGGTTAGAGAGCCATGATCTTAACAACAAGGTTGCCGGTTCGATCCCCACATGGGCCACTGTGAGCTGCACCCTCCACAACTAGATTGAAACAACTACTTGACTTGAAGCTGATGGGTCCTGGAAAAACACACTTCAAATAAATAAAAAGTTTAAAAAGAAAAAACAAATGAAATAATGGATTCTGCCAGCACTTCTGTATGGGAGAAAGGTGCCCCTTTAGCCCTCGCTCTGTAGCCAGACAATTCAGTTCCTCCCCATTTGTCCCTGTTGCCTTTGAACTACTGTCCCAGAGCTGGAGCTCAGAGTGAGTGAGTCCGCCAGCACAGAAATCTCTGCACAGGCCCTTTTAAAGGAACACCTGGGATTCCAGCTGCCCTCCATCTCACTCAGCCACAAACTCTGCTGGTTTTTACAGCCAAAAATTGTGGGGACTTCTCTTCCCAGCACTGGAATCCTGGACTGTTGAGCTTGGTATGGGGCTGGGGACAGTCACTCTTCTGGGGGGACTTCCACAGCCAATGTATCCCTCCCAATTTTTAACTGCCACACGTGTCTCCAACCTATTTCACTCTCCACCCATCCTACAATTCTCATCATGGTTTCTTCTGTATGTCCTTAGTTGTAGGACCTTTGTTCAGCTAGACTTCAGGTGATTCTCCATGATGGTTATTCTGTAGTTGAGTTGTAATTTTGATGCGGTCATGGAGGTGAGCACAGCATTTACCTACTCCTCCATCTTGACTGGAAATCAGAACTTCTTTCATCTTGCAGTACTGAAATGCTTGTCCCATTACACAACTCATTCCCTGACTCCCCCCAGTCCCTAACAACTAACATTCTACTTTCTGTCTCTGTGAATCTGACTAGGCTAGGTACCTCTTATAAGTGGAATTACATAGTAGTTATACTTTTCTGGCTAGCTTATTTCACTTAGCATAATGTCAGTATTTATCCATGTTGTAACACACTCTACAATATTCTTCCTTTTAAATGAATAATATTCCATTGTATGTTTATACCACATTTTGTTTATTCATTCATCATCTATCCATGGACTATTGGATTGCTTCTACCTTTGGCTATCGTGAATATACTTCTGTTAACATGGGTGTATAAATAAATGTCTTCTCAAGACTCTGCTTTTAATTCTTTCGGCTATATATCCAGAAGTGGAATTGTTGGATTATATGAAAATTCTATTTTTAATTTTTTGAGTAAATGCCATGCTACATCATTTTACTTTCCCACCAGCAATGTAGGAGGATTCCGATTCTGCACATTCTTACCAACACTTATTTTCTGATTTATTTCTTTTTTTGCTAGCATCCATCTTAATGAATGTGATGTATCTCATTGTAGTTTTGACTTACGTTTCCCTGATAATTAGTGATGTTGAGCATCTTTTCATATGCTTCTAGGCCATTAGTATATCTTCTTTGGAGAAGTGTCTATTCAAGTCCTTTGCCCATTTTTAAATTAGGATTTTTAAATCAGGTTGTTGTTGAGTTGTAATTATTATCCTGCATTCTGTTTTGTGTTGTTTTTTAATTCCCTCTTTGCTTGCTATGTGATTTTATTGCATAGCACTGTCATTCACTTATTTGCTGCTGTACCTTTCATTGTTTGACTGTAACACAGTTTAATTGTCCATTTCTCTGTCGATGAATTTTTCGTTTTTTTTCTAGGTTTCTGCTATGGTGTATAGTGCTGCTAGGAACATTTTTGTACATGTACAAGAGTGGCTTTTGAGTATATATCTAGGAGTAGACTTGTTAAATCATAGTTTGTGAATCTTTAACTTTAGGAGGTAATGTAAAACTTTTTCCAAAGTTTTTGTACCCTTAGCAATGTATAAGAAACGCTGTAGATCTTCTGCCTCTTTTAATACTTGATATTGTCAGACTTAATAATTTTGCCAATTAAATGAGTATAAGTTGGTATCTTATTGTGGTCTTGATTTGCATTTCCCAGATCACCAATATTTTTTTTTTAAACTAAGATTCGTGTTCATTTTTTTAAAAAAGATTTTATTAGGGAAGGGAAACAGGACTTTATTGTTATTGGGGAACAGTGTGTACTTCCAGGACTTTTTCCAAGTCAAGTTGTTGTCCTTTCAGTCTTAGTTGTGGAGGGCACAGCTCAGCTGCAGGTCCAGTTGTCCTTGCTAGTTGCAGGGGGCACAGCCCACCATCCCTTGCGGGAGTCGAGGAATTGAACTGGCAATCTTGTGGTTGAGAGGACGTGCTCCAACCAACAGAGCCATCTGGGAAGCTCAGCGGCAGCTCAGTTCAAGGTGCTGTGTTCAATTTTAGTTGCAGGGGGCACTGCCCACCATCCCTTGCGGGAGTCGAGGAATCGAACTGGCAACCTTGTAGTTGAGGGCCCACTGGCCCATGTGGGAATCGAACCGGCAGCCTTGGGAGTTAGGAGCTCGGCGCTCTAACCGCCTGAGCCACCGGGCCGGCCCCCAATAATTTTACTAGCCATATGTATTGTTTATCTCCTGCTTTTGTTTCTGTTGGTTCATTTGTCCTCTTATTTACTTAGTAGAAGTTCTTTATGTATTTTTAAATTTATTTTTCAATTAGAGTTGACATGCAATATTATATTAGTTTCATAGTGATTGGACATCTAGTACCTGTTTGGCATCACACATAGTTATTACAGTATTGCTGACTGTACTTCCTGTGCTGTAGTTTACATCCCTGTGACTAATTTTATAACTGGCAGATTATACTTCCTAATCCCCTTCACCTTTTTGCCCATTCCAACTTCCCTTTCCTATTTGGCAACCATCAGTTTGTTCTCTGTATCTATGAGTTTGTTTCTGTTTAGTTTTGTTTGTTCGTTTATTTTGCTTTTTAGATTCTACATATAAGTGAAACCATATGGTATTTGTCTTTCTCTGTCTGACTTATTTTAGTTAGCATAATATCTTCTAGGTCCATCCATGTTGTCACAAATTGTAAGATTTCATTCTTTTCTATGTCTGAGTAATATAATAATCCATTGTATATATGTACCACATTCTCTTTATCTATTCATCTTATCGGTGGACACCTAGGTTGTTCCCATATCTTGGTTATTGTAAATAATGCTGCAATGAACATGGAGGTGCATATATCTTTTCAAGTTGGTGTTTTTTATTTCTTTCGATAAATACTGAGAAGTGGGATTGCTGGGTCATAAAGTAGTTCTGTTTTTAATTTTTGAAGTACTCTTCATACTGTTTTCCATAGTGGCTGTACCAATTTACAATCCCACCAACAGTGCACAAGGGTTACTTTTTCCCACTTCCTCACCAACACTTTGTTGTCTTTCTGATAATAGCCATTCTTTATATATATTCTTTTTTTTAAAGATTTTATTGGGGAAGGGGAACAGGACTTTATTGGGGAACAGTGTGTACTTCCAGGACTTTTTTCCAAGTCAAGCTGTTGTTCTTTCAATCTTAGTTGTGGAGGGCACAGCTCAGCTCCACATCCAGTTGCCGTTGCTAGTTGCAGGGGGCACAGCCCACCATCCTGTGCGTGAGTCGGACCGGCAACCTTGTGGTTGAGAGGACACGCTCTAACCAACTGAGCCATCCGGGAGCTCAGCGGCAGCTCAGCTCAAGGTGCCGTGTTCGATCTTAGTTGCAGGGGGCGGAGCCCACCATCCTTTGTGGGACTCGAGGAGTTGAACTGTCAACCTTGTGGTTGAGAGCCCACTGGCCCATGTGGGAATCGAACCTGCAGCAGTTGGAGTTAGGAGCCTGGGGCTCTAACTGCCTGAGCCACTGGGCTGACCCTATTACTATTCTTGATAGTAATCTTTTGTCAGATGTGTGCATATCCAATATCTTCTCCTAAGTTTTAACTTGTCTTTGTATGTACGTTAAGGTTTTCTATTTCCAAGTCAGGTTTATTGCAATATAACTTACATAAAACAAGTCAGCCTTGTTAGGTGTACAGTCTTATGAATTTTTCAAGCATATACAGTTATGTAACCACAACCACAATCAAGATATAGAACATCTCTATCATTCCAAGAAGTTCTCATGGACTCCTTTTTGGATAATCCTGTGCTCCCAACACCAGCCTGTGGTAACCAGTGATCTTTATTATGTCCCTAGAGTTTTCATTTTTTGGAATGTCACATAAATAACATCATACAGTATGTAGCTTTTTGAGATTGGCTTCTTTTACTTAGCATGATGAATTTGAGATGCCTCTAACATGATACCTGTATCAGTAGGTCATTTCTTTCCATTGGTATGTAGTAGTCTAGTATATTACATACCACAGTTTATCTACACACCTGTTGACAGACCTTTGGCTTGTTTCTAGTTTTGGCTATTATAAATAAACATGGTATAAATATTCACATGTAGATTTTTGTGTGGACATAAATTTTTATTTTTCTTGGGTAATACCTAAGAGTGGGATTACTAGGTCACTATTTGTAGTTTAGTTATTCTGATAGGTGTATAGTGATATCTCACTGTTTTTTTTTCTTCATTGTGGTTTTAATTTGCATGCCCCTAATGGCTAAAGATGTTGAACATCTTTTCAAGTGTTTATTTACCGTCTCCCCTCCACCTTCTCCCCCCCCCCCCAACTCCCAGGGATTGTGCAATTGCTCCAGCACCATTTCTTTTCTTTTTTAATTATGATGTTTTTTTTTAATTGGGGAAGGGGAACAGGACTTTAGGGAAGGGGAACAGGACTTTATTTGGTGAACAGTGTGTACTTCCAGGACTTTTCCAAGTCAAGTTGTTGTCCTTTCAATCTTAGTTGTGGAGGGCACAGCTCCCCTCCAGGTCCAGTTGCCATTGTTAGTTGCAGGGGCGCAGCCCACCATCCCTTGACGGAGTCGAACCAGCAACCTTGTGGGAGAGAGGATGCTCTCCAACCAACTGAGCCATCTGGGAGCTCAGCGGCAGCTCATTGACTTCATTCTAGTTGCGGAGAGCGCATCTCGCTGGCCCATGTGGGAATCGAACCAGCACCCTGTTGCCCAGAGCTCATGAACCAACTGAACCACTCGTCCACACTTCTAGCACCATTTCTTGAAAAATCTTTCTCTTCCGTAATTCCTTGTGCATCTTTGTCGAAAGTCAGTTGAGCATATTTGTGTGGGTCTATTTCTGGGTTCTCTGTTCTGTTCCATTGTCTGTTGTGCCACCAATACCACATAGTTTTGATTTCTGTAATGAGTCTTCCAATTGGGTAGACTGATTTTTTTTTTTCTTTTTCAAAATTGTTTTGGCTGTTCTAGTCCCTTTGTCTTTCCATATAAATTTTAGAATAATCTATACCTACTGAAAGTTTTGCTGAAATTTTGATGGAGATTTTATTAAACCAGTATATAAATTTGGGGAGAATTTGCATATTTACTAAGTTAAGTCTTCCAATCCATGAACACAATATGTCTCTTCATTGATCAGGTCTTTGATTTCTTTCATCATCATTGCACAGTTTTCAGCATAGAAATCCTGTACAAGTTTTGCTATAATTTTTAAAAATGTATCTATGTATGCATAGACCATTTCTGGAAGGATACTCAAGAGACTGGTAACAGTGGCTGACCCAGGAGACGGGCTAAGTGGGACTGGGAAGTAGTGGGACAGGTTTGGGAGGGAAATTTACTTACATGTAGTTTTACTGTATACTCTTTTGTATGTTTTGAGTTTCATATCATGTGAAGGGAGTAACTATTCAAAAACCAAGTAAAATAAATTTTAAATGCTTAAGAACCACAAGAGACAAATAGAGACAGAGATAGACTGAGTCTTTGTTCCATGAGCACAGAATGAATATCCAGGGAGAGGAAGCACCTGATCCAGGACCCAGGAGAAGTTTGATTTTGCACTTCTGCAGAAATATGCACTGATGCAATCAAAGAGTTTCCAGTAGAGAAGTGTTAGAGACCCTCCAGACCTGCTTTTATTCTGTGGCAGAGGGAATGACACTCTGAGAATAAACATTTGCTGAGAAGAAATTTGTAATTATTCTCCAGGCAGACATTCGGATATGAACGCCAGGAGAGCAGTTTTGGAGCTGGTGAGCAACCCAGACACTCCTTCTTGTCATCAATCTGACATGCTTTGCCTTCCTCTTGTCCTTGGGAGTGCCTTCCTTTGCCCATAACTCTGTGGCCTAGGGCTCATTCACAGGAACCCAGCAAGTGTCTGGCTTTCTGGAATCTGGAGGCACCCAGCATCCTGGCCATGGGCCCCACTCCTCTGTGACTGAGAGCCACTCTTCTTGCAGCCTGCGGGATATCAGGTGTCTTTCTTGATCCCTGTTTCTCCCCAGAGCATCAGATGTCCTTCCTGGAACCTTCCTATCCTTGGTTCAGGTAGAGAGTCCATACACTAGGTTCTAAGTTCCACTTGTCATTTAACCCTGCAGTCCTATGAGAGATGATAAAAGCGTTGGTGGTGATTGTAATCTCATTCATCTTTAAAGGTTCTCAGTCTGTCTGTCTTTACATCTGTCTATCTATCTTCAAATCACAGCTCTCATTTGATCCTCATAGCAACCCCATAGGGCAGATCTGGTCCCCAGTTTTCAAATGACAGTAAAATATTTGTACAAAGAATTGTTTTCTGAGTACTTCCCCATACATTATCTCATTGCAGTGCCCCAATACCATCATATAGACAAGGAAAGTTTTATCACACAGATATACAAATGAACACATTGAAGAGACAACTGTGAAATATTAACAGTAGGCCTTTGGAAAAGCCCATGTGGGCTTGAATTCTGACTCAATGAATGGATTCTTTACACCTATTTCCTCTAATGTAAACTGGCGATAATAATACCTACGTCCTTTGTCATCATACTGGATTGTTGTTCCAGTTAAATGACTATGGTTCATTTAAAAGAATTCTTCTTGAAAAGAATTTCAAGAACTAGCATCCTAATAATTTCCCATTACTCAAATAACCGGTAGCATATTAGACACTTTTTCCTATAATTTTTTTTTCCTACTTAACAGTGATCCTGGAGATTACAACCTGGCATATGGGGTGTATTTCAAATAGATTCCTAGAACTGGGATTTCTGGGTCAAAGAGAAAGTACATACTTACTTTGATGGACAGTGTTCTATCACTTAAGTGTTCTATCACTTAAATTTTATTTTTATTTTGAAAATGTTTTATAAAAGAAGAGACCAAAATATAATGAACCCAATGTACCCATTACTCTCTTCAACAGTAACCAGTCCAAGGCCAGTTTTGTCTCAGCTATAACCCTACCCATTCCTTCTTTTGCTATATTCACCAGTTTTCAAAATAATGAAGTATTTCTTTAAAATCTCCAATAGGTGACTCATGGATTATTTGTGTGTTTTTAAAGTATTATTAAGGATTTGTAAGATTTAAATACATTTGTTAATGTTTCATTCTATTGCAGTTATGATCCTGATTGAAGCTCAACTTGACCAGGGAAGCCTTCTTCTGGTTGGCTTCTGAGTCTTTTGGCACAATTCTAGTAATCTTTGGCACTTTGTTTCCTTTTTTGATGTGATGAGATATTCTAGGCTCATCTTCGACATATGCTACATCTGACTTTTCTCCAAGGAAGCCTGATTCCTTTGTGGGGGGATGGCATTTAGAGTTCATAATCTGATTTCTAAGGGTGTTCATTCCTATCAGAATGATCCTGTTTCTAGGCCTTACATTTGAACAGAGCTCGGAAATGTGTGGGTGTGACACAAAACATATGGAGTTCATACTAATACCTCTAGTTCACAGTCAGGGCTACAGAATTTTTGCCTGATCTCAAGAATCTGATGTTTGTATCTCCTTTCAACAAGAAACTTTTTTTCTCAGCGATACCAATATTATTACTCATTTGATTTATCACAAAATACACATACAAAAGCCTCATAATAATAATAATTCCATGGTACCATGCCCCAATAATATGATTATTAAGAACAGTTAGGGATTTGGTTGGGGGGCAGTTCTTTTTATCCTTAGGGTACGTCCCTCTAAGGATATGCAGTCCAATGACTATGTTTTGATTTTCCTATGTGTAGTTGTGCTAACCTATTGGACACATAGACTCATTTGTTGCATTTTCTTTTTATTTTAAGGATTTCTTTTAAAACATTAATTATGCTTTATAATTATGTCAGCTACTTACATATTCCAAAGCAAATCTACAAAACAAGTTATATTCGAAGTCCAGCTTCTCTCCCTGTCCCTGCCACCTCATTCTTCCCCGCCCTGGAGGGCTTTCAAATTTTATTCAATGCTTATATTTTACTGTCTTTTTAAAAAATGTAAGCAAATACATATATATGTTTGCATTCATCCCCCTTTTCTTAAATAAGTGGTAGTATATTAGACGCTTTTTCCTATAATTTTTTTTTTTCACTTAACGATCCTGGAGATTACAACCTGGCATATAGGGTATATTTCAAATAGATTCCTAGAACTGGGATTTCTGCGTCAAAGAGAAAGGACATACTTACTTTGATAGCTAGTGCCACAGTCCGCTCTTAAAGCAGCCGCATTTTAATGTTAAAGCAAATCATTAAATGAGACATGTTATCTGTACTGAGAAAAGCTAAATGATTGGCCAGAAGGACTGGAGCTTGGATTTGAATCTGCAGAATCCTTACTAATGGCCGAGGGTCTGACCAAGTCTACTATACGTTCTCCTCGTTTTACAGATGAAGAAACTGAGGCACATGTAAGGAAGCGAGCCACCCTAAATGATACCACAAGCTAGAACTTAAAGTCAACGTCTCCTGAAGCTAAAGTTAGATCTCCTTTCAATGTGTTATAGATTTATTTATGGTGAACTTGATTTGATTATCTGTAGATAAGGAAGAAAAACATAATAGTTCTTTTAAGTAAGTTAAGAAAATTAATGAGATAATTATGGGTACATTTCTCCTTTGGGTGTAGGAGAGAGTCTTTGAGCTACAGCTCAACTCCTTTACGTGAACAGGGATCAGCAATTAGATTACAGTGTCAGTGCAATAATAACGATCTTATGGATGAGAGAGATGATTCCCCACCCCTCTGAAGTCTAATGTTTTTAGGCACCTTGCAGAATCTGTGCTATTTCTGCAGAGTGCTTTGAACTTCTTTGAACAAAGATGCACTTTGCTTTGCAGAACCTTCCAAATAGGTGTGGACAAAGATGTCATTTCCCAGTGAATGAACAAGTGACAAACCACAAAGCCTGTTCTTTTTCTCTCCTAGAGTGACCCTGGGTTCTTCTTTGTGTTTGCTTTGTGACAGGTTGATTGACGTATGTGCAGTTTGGGACACTGGAGTTTTCCTTTTCGCTGCAGACGGGGAGGGAGTCTCCTCTGGTCTTGCAAGAAGGAGGCTGAATGAGGCAGAGAGGGTGAGTGGGGGTTGGGCATGGGGCTCGTGTCTGAGGGGTGAGGGTGGGGGGAAATTCTTGCCTCCTGCCCCTTCTCTTTGAAGAGAAAAGGTTCTTTGCCTAGCCCTTGGAGTCTTCTGAGGGGACAACTTCTTCCTTCTCCCCAGAGTCTGCCACAGAGCCAGACCTCAAGGCTCTCCTTTGCAAAGAGGTTGGCATTGGGGGAACATTTGCTCCTTTTTCTTCAGCAGATGCCGTCAGCTGGTTAGCTTTGTCATTGTCTCCACTGTCAACCTTAATGGAAAACTCAGGAAACAGCTTTGTTTGTGACTCACATCCCCCCCTTAGCCTGGCCTCCACAACCTGAGTGACAGCCCCAGCATATGGGGCAGTCTGAAGACCTCTCCTCTGGGCGGGGCATTGGGCCTTGGCAGATGGACAGCTAGCTGTCCAGGGTGCAGTAAGCAGCTGAGGCTGACATCATTGAAGTCACACCCTGTGTCCAAGGTTTGCATTGTTCCATTCTGGATTAGAATTTCCTGTTGCTCTCAAGGACTCCTGTTTTAGTCTCAGGCCAGGGGTGGCAGGGGAGGACATGCAAGAAGTATGAGCTACAATTTTAACTGAGGAGTAACTGACATTATATCACAAGCTAGCAACTTGGGGGCTGCTGGGCTGGAGGTGTCTGACCTGGAGGCCTGAACAAAGAAGGGTTTTCTTATTCTTGAGTTTGGGCATCTCTGCTTCATTACAGTTTCTCTTTCTTGCTCTAGCTCCCCTTCCAAAAGTCCTCTGTTCTCCAAGAAAGAGTTGGAGATGGGACTGAGGGGCGGTGCCGGGAGGAGATTAAAAGGTGGGAGCAAAAATGCTGATACATAGATTTGGGATCTGGGCAAAATCCAGCTCTACTTGCTTTGTGACTGTAGGAAAGTTTCTAACTGCTCTAGGCCTCAGGTTTCTGGTTTATACAGTGGGGTTAATAATAAACACTTTGTTATAAACACTAACGATTAAACATATAAAGAGCCCTGCACAGTGTCTGGCATGTAGTAGGTGTTCAGTAAATGGCAGTTTTTTATCTCATCAACAGCAGCTCAGATGTACTTGTCTATCAAGGTAGTTTCTGTGTGGGCCCTGTGAGGGCCACAACTTGCTTAGAACAGTATCCGGCTTCCAGGACCCCCTAGGAAACCCATCTGAACACAGGGCTTTTTCACGCAATCATTGTTACTGGTACTGAACTTGGACATACTGACTGACAGTGGTGGGGCGGGGCACCATTCTTTTATTTTACTGTGTTTGCAGAAGTGGTATACCAGGGTATTTTAATGGGCATATAAAGATATGTAAAACAGTGTGGGAAAGCAGCCCCCTGTTTGTGACAGGATCAGGAATTAGTCCAGCTCTGTGTCACCATGCCTCTTCCTTGGAACTTTTTCATACACCTTCTCCACTTTCTATCCCGATGCCCCCCTCCCCACTCCACTCCCTCCACCCCTACACAGTCTGCCCTGGGCACAGACACTCTGGTTGTCTAACCAGATCTCTGCCTAAGGAACCTGGGAGCCCCTCCCTTCTTTGGTGGTACCAACATCACTGACCAACCGCACGGCTGGCTGGCAGCTGGAATCATGCCCTGCCATGTCCTGCCTGATGACACAGGGCAAACTTATTCTAACGTGCACCTCTGGACATTTTAAATCTGATCAACAGTCCCTAATATTAATTCAAAGCTTTATTTTTATAGCGTGTCTGTTTACATTAATTTGACTTTCGCGATAATTCTGTGATGTGAGCAAGACTGGTGTCTTTCCCATTTGACTGATGAATAAACCAAGGCTCAAGAAGTTATTTCTCTAAGGTCCACAAAACTAATAAGCAACAGAGGTCACATTAGAACTTAGATGCCCTGAGTCGCGGACCATTTTCCTTGCTGTAACACCACACTGCTTCCTTCGGTCTGAGGCACCACACATCATGAGGGGTCAGAGGACTTTCAGACAAACAGCGCATCCTTTAAAAAAGAACAAAGAGTACAGACAATGCCCATAAGCAGGGACATGTGGCTATTGAGAGAACAGTAAATTCTGAGAGAGGGGTAGCTGACACAGGTTTCTTTAGAGGGTGATAACCATCATTATAATAATCACCATTTTGGGTACTCCTTGTGCACCAGGCATTGTGCTCTGTACTCCATGTGTGTTTCCCATTTACTCCTCCTCACAACAATCCAGTGAAATAGGCTCCATCATTACCCATATTTTCCTGGTGACAAATACAGAAAGATGAAGGAACGTGCTCAAAGCTCCACATTTAAGCAAGTCCAGCACCTGAATTCGAACCCTGCATTCCAACCCTGGGACCTGCACAGCTGATTATTTCAGTTTGGGCTGCCGTGTGTTTTCAGGTGGCTTTTTCCAAGGCTCCCTAGAAACAGTGCATAACTATTTCTGAGCAAGCCTCCAGGCAGCTTCCAGGTGGGAATCTGATTTTTGTCCCTTCATTTCGGAAGCCTCATAGAAACAAGTCCTCCGTTTCTCAGTCCTCCTTCCCTCTGGCTCTTCTTTTGTCCCGAGGCCACTGCCATCTGGAGCGCCCCAGCATCTGCTCTGGAGCACACTCCTCCCACCGCCCCCGCCTGCCCCAGTGAGGCACCTTCTCTCACTCAGACTAATCTCTCCCCTCCTCCTCTCCCCACCCCCAGTGCTTCAGCTCCTGGTCCTCACCAGGCTCTCAGAGCAGACACCTGCCCTCTGACACAAGGCAGAGAAACCACTCAGCTTCCCCAGGCCTTTAATTTCCCAAATGGATCCATTTGGTTAATTGCACTCACACTCCTATGGCTCACTGCCTGTCGGTGAGAAGCTGGGCCTCTTTTATCCAGAAACATTACAACAGCCCATCAGGGACAACATGGACTCAGGACACACAGCTCGGGGTTGATTGGGGTGGGGCCATAGAGCTATATTAGGAATGGTCTATATTGCTCTCAGGACTTATTCCAGGCCCCTGAGGCAGCGCCCATGCTTGGCTACCTTCTCCTATAAGCGCTGAGATCTGCAGGACTGGGTGTGGGGACATGGGTGGCAGCAGGGAAAGCTATTACTTTTCATAGCTGGTGCTGTCACCTCGTTTCTGCTGCAAACCCACTCAGCCTGGCCTACTGCCCCCTAATCGTACCTTTTTACTGGAGGCTGGGCTGTTGGGGTTGGAACAGCATGTTACCCTGAGTTTCTGTTTCTAGTGGGAGGACCACAGACTATAGCAAAGGGAGGCCCTTCTGTGCGCTGGTGTCTATGTTTACTCAGGGCATAAGACACAAAGTTTTCCTCTGGAGCCAGCAGTGTAAGCATGGGAGCTTCCAGCACTTTGCACGAGACTCCTAGACAAATGGTGCGTCTTACAATGTGGGAAATAACCTTCCCGTGTCCGTTCCAGCACCTCTCCTCCAGGCTCCTGCCTGTAGCAGCCTGCCAGGGTGGCAGTTGGGTGTAGACTGATGTCTGTAGTGGATGTAAATGCAGAAGACAGTAGGAACAGATGCTGCTCCCTCCTGCTGTCTTAGTTCTCTTCTCCCTATGCCCCCTCATCGCGGCAGAAAGGAATTTTAAAAATGCAACTGGGTATGTGCTGTCCTGGGAATATTAGCAGCTAGACCAATATTGCCGGCAAGATGGAAGCCACCTCCGAAGAACTGGCCCGGCTCCCTCCCTGGGGCCAGCTCCAGCCAGGTCCAACTGACTTCATAGGTCATACGGCATTGGTGGAAGAAGCTGGCATGAATAACGGGTGGAGGTCTCCAGGAATATGAAGGGCTTTGGTTAAGGAGACCTTGGCAGAGGCCGGAGAGAGGGGACCCCAGAGATACTTTGGCTGGTCTGGGGTCTTGCAGGAGCCTCCCTTTCTCCCTGGTCCAAAGTAAACAGTGCCTGTATAGATAACCATATGTTGTCTCTAAGAGTGAATAATAACTCCTTGGTCACAGAGCCAACATATGGTTATTTGCACAGGCACTGTATATTTTGTAGATATCCAAAGTAGACTTGTAGATTCAAAAGCCCAGCTTTTCCAAAGCAGTGTAGCAAAGCAGTATAGCAGCTGTAACTTTAGGGAAAGAAGAAAGGACCAGTGGTTTTGGAATGCCAAGTTTGTGCCAGGTCTTGGGTTAAATGCTATACATTAGCCCATTAATTCACTTAAAATTAATTAACTCTAATTTCTTTAATAATCGCCACAACTTTGTGATAAGTGTATCTATCCCACTCAAAGACAAGAAAACTGAGGCTCTAAGAGAATAAACCAATTGCTGAAGACCACACAGCAGGCTGAGTGGGATTGAAACTCATGTTTGTGGCTTCAAGTCTGTGCCCTTTCCATGTGCCAGATGGATTATATGTCACTTCCTCTTGAAGCTACATCTCTGAATCTCTGTCTTGTGTGTTCCCCTGGTCTTGTGGTTTCCTAGCTAGTTCACTGTTCAGCTCTCTAGATTAAGCCCAGCCCTATTCTGCTTTGAGTTGGTGCTTGTCCCTGTGAAGGACACAGAAAAAGGGCAGAAGACACTGCCCTCACCCTCAAGAAGCTCGTAGTCTGGTTAAGGGGGAAGGACATCTCTTTCCCTCACCCCAATCTTCTCCTGTAGTCTTGCCCTCTTTTTTTTTTTTTTTTCCCCTGCCTGCGCTCATCCTATGGTTTTCAAATGGCTTTAGAACCTTGGTCTGTTGAAACCAGGCTTAAAATCCCACAAATAGAGGTCAGAATAAGCAGCTTCACATGAATGACATCGTGAGCAGATGGACAGTGGCTTGGACTCCAAATGGGACACCCCACTCAGGGAGCCCGGGAACCCATTGGTCAGTGCCTGGTGTGAGGAAGCTGCGTTTGTAACAAAGATGGCTGGGGGGTTGCACAACTGTCTTTCTTTAGGGAAACTATGGAGGGACAGAGATTGTGGTTTCAGGCTGTTCTTTCTATAGCGTTCTGAAATTTACTATGGAGACACAGACTAGACAGTTTGTGACTTACTCAAGGTGGGATACGAGAACTTAGCCCAATGTCTTTTTTTTTTTAATCAGTATTCAATATATTAAAGTAAGAAACCAGGAAACCTAATTTTTGCTTTAACTTTTTATTTCAACTGACAGATTTTCAATTCTCTTCATAAATCTCATAAATTTCAACAATCATTTATTTGATCCCGTCAATAAACTTAGTTAATTCAATTCCTTTGAACATTTGAAACTGTATTTATAAATTTAATCATTCACTTTCCTTTTTGAAGTATCTCAATTTTGTAACAAAGTTTTCCAAGTCCTAATGTAATTCTTTTGTCATTAATATTTTAAATAACAGCTTTATTGAGTTAAATTTACATACCATGCAATTCAACTATTTAAAGTATACAACTCAATGATTTTTAGTATATTCAGAGTTGGGCACCCATCACTACAATTAATTTTAGAATATTTTCAATCACCCCCCCAAAAAAACCCATACCCATTAGCAATCACTCCCCTCCCCCCAACATTGGTCTTCCCCAGCCCCAGGCAATTACTAATCTGCTTTCTACCTCTGTAGATTTGCCTATTCCCCACATTTTATATTAATGGAATCATACAATATGTGGTCTTTTGTGTCTGCTTCTTTTACGTAGCCTGATATTTTCAAGGTTCATACATGCTATAACATGCATCAGGACTTCATTCTTTTTATGGATGAATGTTCCGTTATCTAGATCTATCACACTTTATTTATCCATTCATCAGTTGATGGATCTTTGAGTTATTTCCACTTTTTGGCTATTATCAATTATGCTGTGAACATTCCTGTACAAGTTTTCATGTGGAGTTGTGGGCCATATGGTAACACTGTTTCACCTCATGAGGAATCCTCGGTCTTTTTATACTAAATCCAAGCCTCCCTTTCTGGTCTTGTATTTTCAGTCTCCACTTTCTCTCTCACCCAGGTCCCTCCTTATCCTACTCAAATCTTGGGACCACCCTTGGAGACCTTGCAAATAGGATTCTGATCATTTCCCCCTCCAGCCCTCCTCTGAGCCATTTCCCTTTTATGACAGGCCCAGGGAGACAGCTGCTGCTACCCTAGGTGTCTTCACTCACTTGGAGAGGAGATGGGGCGTTTCACAACCCTCCCTCTCCAGCTGTGAAGAAAGATGTGTCTAATTGCTGTGAAACTTTCTCCCTGAGGGTAGCAGATGAGGAGACAGACAGTGAGGAGCTAGGTTCTTGCAGTGAGGTGAGGGCTTCTCTTCTCCTTCCCAGAGGTGGCCAAATTCCTTCCCAAGTAGAGGCGTTTTCCTGCTCTTCCTCTGAGGCTTTGGTTTTCGCTGATGACTTCAAAGTAGAAGCTGTCTGCATATGCTACCTGTTAGCTTCTGTTTCCTTTCCAGTCTTCTTTACCTGCTAATCTTTATAAGGAAGGAAACTGATGAGAGCTCATTTAATCCTGAGCAGGGCCAGTGGGTGGACCTGAATAATGGAAATTACCAGATATGCACAGACTTTATTTAAACCAGTCCATGCGAAGCTTGTTAGATCAGCCAATCCGCAGCTACACTGACTTTGTGTGAGAGTCTTCCTATTCTGGGTATGTTTCCTAGTCCTGCCCCTTGGAGGTTTAACAAATAAACGATGGTAATAAGGAGGAAATGCACCGCCCCATAGAACCTTAGAAAGCTAGCTGGATTATAGCACCAACAACGTCCTTCCCAGTGTGCCACTCAACCGCTGGCCTCTATGGTGGGCTGTCAGCAGGGCCAGGCTGTGGACCAGGCTGCCTGTATACTTTAAGCTTCCTTGCTATGCCAGGATAAGATGTGCCTGGCTCCATCTGGCCTGTAGTCAAAGATATGGGATGATCCAACAACCTCACTTCCACCATATATCAGTCTATATGTATAAGGATGTACATTGCAGCATTATTGTAACGGGGAAAAAATAAGGAAAACAACCTAAAGGTCCACTACAAATAGACAGTTAAAAGCTTTGTGGTAGACCCACAGTGCAGTTATGTCCAAGCTGGATGGCTTAATGACTCTATCAGTTAGTTATGCAGTGGCAGCCAGCTGCGGTGCACCTCCCACCCTAGAAGTGGCTGCACTTTCTCAGTGGGTGCAGCCTTCTCATGGGGCCCCAGCCTGCCTGTGGTGGCTCAAATACTAGGGCGCCCTGTGAGTGCTTTGTGCACCTAGAGGCCCTGGTGTAAACACTACATTATTCAAGGTGGTCACCTTGACAGAAAGGTCTCTTCCCCTTTCTTCTTTACCACCCCCTCCCTCCCTTGCCCCAACTTAATAAATAGCCAAGTGGTTCAGGTTTCAACCTATAGATCAGTTCTGGGTGTTGAGCAGGAAACAGCTGTTTTCAGCCAAATCCCTAATCCTAAACCCAGGTGTCCCGCCTCCCCAGGTGGGAATCAGGGCCACCTGACCCTGTTGTTTCCCCACTCACACTGAGACCCCGTGGCCTCTGTGAACTTAGCTGAGGCAGGGCCAGGAGGGGATGGGCCTGCCAGGTGCCCCTGCCCCTGCCACGAAGCAGATCTCTGTCAGCGGTTAAACACACAGCCCCTCGCTCCTCCCAGATCTCTCCCCCTGACAATGAAAAGGAGCCAAGCATGAAACACAGCCGGGGAACAGATGGAGACCACCGTCTTCCAACCCTGAGAAGGGGGGAAGGGGAGCTGAATCCCATATATGAAGTTTCTGTGGCTATTGGAAAATCCTAAGACAACTGGTGCCAGCCTATACTGGTGAGGAAGCTGGGTCTCTCTCCTGGGCATAGGGAGAGGCAGAGATCTAGAAGCAAGCTGGTGAGTGCTTTCCTAGACGGTCAAGTCCTCGTGCCCAGAGAGTGTGGGACAGTTACCGCTCTTTCAAAGGGGATGGGAGAGGAATGTGCGGGCAGGCAGACTTCCTTAAAGAGGCTGAGATATTTGGTCATTTCATAGGGGTGAAGGGGAGATGTGAGGCAGGCGCTCTCTGAGAGGAAGCCTGGGAGCTCCGTGCTGCTTCCCCGTTTAGTCTTGTCTTTCAGAGATCCCTCTTTCTTCTCCTTGCTTGGCACTCTGTCTATTTGGGACAGGCTAATGATTATCAATAGAGGGCATTTTGAGTTTCCTAAGAAACCTACCTGCCTGGTCTTCAGATGCCTGTGAATGGAGGGAGTGGAGCAGGCTTGGGTCAGCATCTGTTGCATGGTTCCTTCCTTGGCTTGAGAGAGACAGAAGGGAGGTAGCTGGGGTGTCAGAGAGCAGGAGAGGAAGAGGCGGAAGAGCCCCCTGCAGTGCCCGGACAATCCCTGTGCTGAAGGTGGAGTTCAGAACCCAGGGCAGCTAAGCTGAGGCCCTCAGGATGAGGGGATGGGGAGGCTGGAAACGGAGGTGATGGCAGTTCTGGGGCTAGTACCTGGAGCAGCTGAATCCCTGGATTCTGCCTGCAGGATGGAGAAAACTGGATAGCCCTGACTGAGATCAGACAGGAAGCTTTGAGAGGGAGAGGGAGAAGGATTTCAGAAAAAAAGGAGATGAGTGTGTCTGCTGAACAGGGACAGGGTCTACTTCAGAGGATGTTAAATAGATATTAGATTAGATTACTGCTGTATTTTTTACTCAAACTTATACTATAACAACAGTTCTATCTTATGTGATATTAACAAAGGATTTATAATATACTGATTCGTTGATGGGATAAGTATCTCCCAATAATAGGAAGTGTCTGATAAGATGGCTGTTCACTCATCCCATGGATATTTATTGCACTCCCTCAGTACAAAGGGAGAAGACATGCACTCTGAGCTCACGAAATTCAGAGTCTGAGGTAGGCGATAGATGTGGGAACAACTAATCCCGCAGGAGAAGGAAATGACTGCTGGAACAGAGCGTGCTGGCTTACTGGGGGCACAGGAAAATTGCAGCCCTCTTTCAGTGGGAAAGCAGGGTCAGTGACAGGGGTAGGTCACCGCTTAGGGTCTTGACAAAGAAGGGAATTTGCACTATAGAGAAGAAAGGGAATAGTGTTTCCAGCCTAGGCAAAGCGGGAGAAAAGATGGCCAAAAGGGCAGAGAGCACCTGGCCTGTTTGGGGAGTGGCGTGAGGCATGCGGGAGCTGCAGGAGAAGGGGCTGCAGGGGATGGGATCCAGGTTACCAGGTCACAGAGTGCAAAGCAGAGACTGTCAGAGGCCAGCTCCTCAACTACTTTTTCTGTCAAGACAAATACGATAAAGGATGGCCCCAGGCATGACACACACTGCTCTTTATTGTTCAAGAAAGGAAATGGTGGGGGGGCAGGGATGTGATTGTTATGGTGGTAATCTGAGCCACTCCGATTTATGTTTATGTATAAATCATTTCAAACTGTTATTTGGTTTGTATTAGGAACAAATTACTTGAGAAATACCTTCCATCTCAGTCCTGGGTTCCTGCTAAGAGAGCCGTGCTGCCTATCTGTGTGGAGCCCTGCAGCCATTGTGGGATACATCTGCCCTCTTTAGATCTTATAATACCTGGCCCTTCCCCACTACTTGTTTTGATGTGCCTCTATTTCCTCTTTTGTTTCAGCTCCTCGCTCTGATTTCTAAACAGGTTGCTTCCAGGCAGCAATGATAATAAGCCCTGCTGTGTTTTTTGTGTTTTGTTTTTATCTTCTAATCTAATATAGAAAGACTGTTTTGCATTGGCTCTGTTGGGCTTTTATTTTCTCTCTGTTCCCCCACAATATCCTGTGACAGTGATGACTGAATGTATTCCTTAGTAGGTTCTTCTAGCACTCTTCCAGTCGTTTGATAGTTTATTCTAAGAACTAATTGCTGGCATGTAGCCTTGTAGCATTAATCTGTTGGTGTGTCCTTAGGCATTAATTCAGGAGCACAGCATTCAGGATCTGCAGAGCTGTTTTGTTCATGGCTCTGAGCATTTCAAACTGAACATGTTCAGTTCCAAGTTCATAATCTATCCGTGCCCCAACCGCTGTCGGATTTAGTCCCCTTTCTGTATTTTTGATGCTAACTATTAGCATGATCCTAATTCACTTTTCCAACCTAGAAACCTTGATGCCATCCTTCTTCTCTTTATCCATTACCAGTCAGTCATCAGATTCTGTTAATTCTAACCCAGAACCTATCCTTGAATCCCAAGGTGGCCTTGGAGACCATCAAGCCATCTGTCTGTCGCACACACTCTCTCTCACACCCTGTGCAGGGGCACCTGTGGAATCTGGGAGAAGGCGAGTATAATGACAGGGAGAGGAAACATGGTCAGGCCTGCGCTTGGCCCCCAGAGCAGGAGGATGCTATAGGGCAGAGAGTGGCCTGTGGCTAAGCCCCGACCAGCCATCTAATGGGCAGGCCACAGGCCACCTCCTGGACTTAGGTTTACCCGTAATTCAGAGAAAACATAAAGGTCCTGCATCTAGTGGAGACACTTGGGCTCATCAGGAAGGAATGTAAAAGAATAGAGAAAGCATTTACGTTTGTATCATGTTTCATGTTCTGTGCATTATCCATTTGATCTCACAACGACCATCTGAAGCAAGCAAAGCAGGGATATTCCATTTTTGAGATTTTAAAAAAGGTTTGGAGAACAAGTAATTTACAAAAATTAAGTGGCAGGACTGAGACCTTTACTTGGATCTTCCATTCCATAGATATTCCCTACCAGGGACCATGCCCTGCACTGGGGACAGAAGAATGATCGGGACCTGACCTGAGCCCTACGGCTTCCACAGAGGAGAAAGGTTAAGCCAGTAGTAAGCAAACTAAGCCACTTCCAGCTCGCTGCCTGCTGTGTGAATAAAGTTTTATTGGAACATAGTCAGGCCCATTTACTCATGGAGAGTAACTCCATGGCTGCTCTCACCTAAAATGGTAAAGTTCAATAGTTGCGACAAAGACTATATGCTTCACAAGTTATTTACTATCTAGACGTTTACAGAAAAGGTCTCCAACCTTTAGTTTAAACATAGGGTTTTACCACAGTGTGCCGTGTGCCCCAGGTTTAGAGGAGATGGACTCTCAGCTGTTCTGGGAGCGGGGACAGGGGACACAGGGGGAACACAGGGAATTCTTCACTGAGCAGAAGATGTCTGAGCATTGCATAGTGTCTTGAAGATTGGGTAGGAATTAATCACATGACCAGGAGGGAAGATCTGTTCAGACAGAGAGGATGGCACGTGTAAAGTGTGGTGGTAGTAAATGGTGTGGTGTGCTGAGAAAATGACATGTCATTCAGTTAGGAAGCATTTAGGTTTGGGTGGAGTTGGAGAGGCCTGCAGGAGCCTGATCTCTGAGCGCCTTATGTGCTACGCTTGGGAACTTGAATTTGATCTTAACAGATTGATGGGGTGATGATGGAAAAGTTTTCAACGGAGCGCAGACATGATCAGATGGGGATTTAGAAAAATCATTGTAATAGCAACATGGAGAATGGATTGGAAGGAGACCAGTTGGGAGGTTATTGCAACTGACCATAAGACGTGATGTATATTAAAGGTAAGATGGGTGGGCACATGGAGAAGGAGGGGGAATGAGAGACACTGGGAAGGAGACAGTCCAAGGGTCTTGGTGCCTGGATGTGAAGTGGATTTAAGGGAGATTCTTGATGTCTGGCTTAAGTCACTTAGGTAGGTACCACCAACGGAGATGGGGAATAGAGCTGGAGGGACAGGACCCCTGCAGAGACACTGAGAACATCAAGGCAGAAGAGGATCTGGCAGTGTGATTAGTGTTGCCACGGAGGTTGGAAGGGCCAGAGAAAAGAGGAGGCCCCAGAATGGTGTTTAAGCGGTCAAGGAGGAAAGAATGTTAGGAGGGATGCATAAAGTAGTTAGCAGTTGCTAATGCCTCCAAGAGGTCTGGCAAGATGAAGACTAAGAATACTGTATTTGGCCAGTGGGAAGTCTAGAGTGTGCTTGGATGAGGTGTGAATGAGAACTAAATAGTCAGAATCCATACACCACTCTTTAAAAAACAAACTTTCGGACGTCATCAAAATGGCGGCGTGAGGTGAGCCTCTGTAAAGCTCCCCTGGAATTTATAACTAATCGAACAACAATAACTCCACAAAGGACTCCCTGCACAGTACACAGGCAAGGCGAAGAGGCCCACTACTGAATTCACCTAAAGGTGGGAGAATTGCGTGGGGGGGGGAGGGAGAAGTGCAGAGACGGAGCCATGGGCGCAGGACGCAGGACACAGTCCTAGCTCAGTGCTCTGAGCTCGCTGCATCCCAGAACTACCGCAGCTGCGGGAGAGGGAAGAACTCGGAATGCTAGGGCTCCACTTATGGCCCACAGGACTGAGGGGGCAGCATATAACACGGCTGAACCCAACGCTCACGGCAGAGACCCCGGAGAAAAGACTGAGGGAAGAAGGCTGAAAACGGTGGTTTCAGCCCTCACTGCCGAGCAGAGAACGGAAGCCTTAGGCACTGAGACTAGCCACCCCCTCCCTACCCTCCCAGAGCTCACCCCGCCCCCACCTGCCCGGTGCTAGAAGCAGAACATTAGCAGTGTCAGATCAAAAGAACAGAATATTTGCTGCTCTGAGAACTGTGGACTGCAGACACAGATTCGCAGCCCAACTAGTTCCGGCAAAAGGGAGGGAGCTGTGGAAGTGGGACCAGCTGTGGTGGTGGTTGCCTCCATTGCTCTGGGCCACCTGTCACAACTCACCCCGCCCCTGACCCCACCTAAATGGGCGGATCCCTGCAGGAGTAAACAGAACTGCTGAAACATATGGGCTCTGAATCGGGTGCAGAAAGAGCTTTGGAACTTCAAAAGCTCTCCGCATCCCTACAGGGGCGTGGCGACCTATGACCCAGGTGAACTGTTAACAGAGGAGAGGCCCGTCTCCCAGGGAATCCCCCCATTGTGTGAGAAGCTGGAATAGTGCAGAGAAAACATAGCACTACTTTGTGAGAGAGGGGAAAAAAAGGCTGTAGTCAGAGAGAAAATAAAACATTCTACCAACAAGTATTGGAAAACAAAAGAAAGACCTCTTCCTATCAACCTGTGGCAGAAGCCACTCCTGTAGATGTCTAGGAAGAGGAATAATAAATCAGTAATTGCCATGAATAATCAAGGCAACAAGACAGCTCAGAAAGAAAGTGAAAAGTCTCCAGAAAAGGAACTTAAAGATATGGAAATATGTGACTTAAATGACAGAGAATTCAAGATTGCAGCTCTGAAAAAACTCAATGAGATGCAAGAAAACACAGAAAGGCAGTTTAATGAACTCAGAAACGCAATCAAAGAACAACACGAGCATTTTACAAAAGAGATTGAAATTTTAAAAAAGAACCAAATGGAATTTCTGGAGATTAAGAACTCAATAGAAGAAATTAAGAATGAAATAACCAGTTTAGGTAGTAGAGTTGACCAGATGGAGGAAATAATCAATGACATCGAAGATAGAAACCTGCAAATTACACAGATGGAAGAAGAAAGAGACTTGAGACTTAAAAGAAATGAAAGAACTCCACAAGAACTTTCTGACTCCATCAGAAAGAGCAATATAAGAATAATGGGCATACCAGAAGGAGAAGAAAGAGAGAAGGGAACAGAGAATATATTCAAACAAATTGTCGATGAGAACGTCCCAAACTTGTGGACAGAACTGGATCCTCGAATCCAAGAAGCAAATAAAACACCTGGTTACCTCAATCCCAACAGGCCTTCTCCAAGGCACATTGTATTGAAGCTGTCTAAAATCAACGACAAAGAAAGAATCCTCAAGGCAGCCAGGGAAAAGAAGACGGTAACCTACAAAGGAAAGCCCATTAGATTATCATCAGATTTTTCAGCAGAAACTCTACAAGCCAGAAGGGAGTGGAACCAAATATTCAAACTATTGAAAGAGAGAAATTATGAGCCAAGAATAACATATCAAGCAAACATATCCTTTAGATATGAAGGAGGAATAAAGACCTTTCCAGACATCCAGAAGCTGAGGGAATTTTCTAACACACGACCTACACTACAAGAAATACTAAAGGAGGCTATTCGACCACCATCAACAGGGACAATTTGTGGCAACATAAAAAGGGGGAGAGTAAAGGCCTGAACTGGAATATGGGAATGGAGAAAGTAAGCGTGCTAAAGAAAATGGAATACTCTAAATATCAAACTTTCTTTTACATAAACTTAAGGGTAACCACTCAAAAAAATCCAGAACTGAAATATATACTGTAATAAAAGAAGAAACAGAGGGAAACATCATAGAATACCACCACAGAGAAATAGTAGACAACAACAAAAAGGCAAAGAAACAATGGAGACACAGCCTTACCAGAAAACTAAAGATAGAATGACAGGAAATCCTCACGTATCAATAATCACCGTAAATGTAAATGGACTGAAATCACCAATAAAAAGGCACAGAGTAGCAGATTGGATCAGAAAACTAAAGCCAACCATATGCTGTCTCCAAGAGACACATCTCAGCTAGAAGGACAAGCATAGACTCAAAGTGAAAGGGTGGAAATTGACACTCTAAGCAAATGGTACCCTGAGAAAATGAGGTGTAGCCCTAATGATATCAGATGAAACAGACTTCAGGGTGAAAAATGTAACAAGAGACAAAGATGGACCAATTTCATAATGGTAAAGGGGACTACAACAAGAAGACATAACAGTCATCAATGTTTATGCCCCCAATCAGGGAGCGCCGAGATATACCAAGCAACTACTAACAGAACTAAAGGGAGAAATTGACCAAAACACAATTATACTAGGGGACTTACCTACATCATTGACCGCTATGGATAGATCATCCAAACAGAAAATAAATAACGAAATAGCAGCCCTAAATGACACATTCGATGAAATGGACATAATTCACATATGTAGAGCACTTCATCCTAAAACATCAGACTATGGATAGATCATCCAAACAGAAAATAAATAACGAAATAGCAGCCCTAAATGACACATTCGATGAAATGGACATAATTCACATATGTAGAGCACTTCATCCTAAAACATCAGACTATACATTCTTTTCAAGTGTACATGGAACATTCTCAAAGATAGACCATCTATTGGGACATAAAATCAGCCTCAGCAAATTTAAGAAGATTGAAATCATACCAAGCATATTCTCTGATCACAAGGCTTTGAAATTGGATATCAACTGCGAAAAGAAAGCAGGAAAAAGCAGAAATACATGGAGATTAAACAACATACTTTTAAAGAACGACTGGGTCAAAGAAGAAATTAGAGGAGAGATCAAAAGATACATAGAAACAAATGACAATGAAAATACATCTTACCAAAATTTTTGGGATGCAGCGAAAGCAGTTTTAAGAGGGAAATTTATATCATTACAAGCCTATCTCAAGAAACAAGAAAAATCCCAAATAAATAACCTCATGCTACACCTTAAAGAACTAGAAAAAGAGAACAAGCGAAACCCAAGGTTAGCAGAAGAAAGGAGATAACAAAAATCAGAGCAGAACTAAATGAAATAGAGAACAAAAAGACAACAGAAAAAATTAATGTGACAAAGAGCAGGTTCTTTGAATAGATTAACAAAATCGAAACCCTTGGCTAGACTCACTAAGATAAAAAGAGAGAAGATACTAATTAACAAAATCAGAAATGAAAAAGGGGAAGTTATCACGGGCACCACAGAAATACAAAGGATCATTCAAGAATACTATGAAGGACAATATGCCACCAAATTCAATAACCTAGAAGAAATGGACATGTTCTTAGAAACATATAGCCTTCCAAGGCTGAACCATGAAGAACTGGAAAATCTAAATAGACCAATCACCAGTAAAGAAATTGAATCAGTCATCCAAAACCTTCCCAAAAGCAAAAGTCCGGGACCAGATGTCTTTACTAGTGAATTCTACCAAACCTTCAAACAGGATCTGATACCAATCCTGCTCAAACTCTTCCAAAAAATTGAAGAAGAGACAGTACTCCCTAACTCATTTTATGAGGCCAGCATTACCCTGATACCAAAACCTGGTAAGGACAACACAAAAATGAAAACTACAGACCAATATCTCTGATGAATACTGATGTAAAAATCCTAAACAAAATTCTAGCAAATCGAATACAACAATGCATTGAAAAGATTATTCATCACGACCAAGTGGGATTCATCCCTGGGGCACAAGGATGGTTCAACATCCGCAAATCCATCAATGTGATACATCACATAAACAAAATAAAGGACAAAAATCATATGATTCTATCAATTGATGCAGAAAAAGTATTTGACAAAATACATCATCCATTTATGATTAAAACACTTAATAAAATTGGTATAGAAGGAAAATACCTCAACATAATAAAGGCCATATATGACAAGCCCTCAGCTAATCTCATAATTAATGGTGAAAAGCTGAAGCCTTTTGCTCTACGTTCAGGAACACGACAGGGCTGTCCCCTATCACCTCTGCTTTTCAACATAATGTTGGAAGTCCTTGCCAGAGCCATCAAGCAAGAGAAAGAAATAAAAGGCATCCAAATTGGGAATGAAAAAGTTAAATTGTCACTCTTTGCAGATGACATGATGCTATATATAGAAAACCCTAAAGACTCCACCAAAAAGCTGTTAGAAACAATCAACGAATACAGTAAAGTTGCTGGCTACAAAATCAACGTACATTGCATTCCTATATACTAACAATGAAATCTCAGAAAAAGAAATACAAAAAGCAATTCCCTTTGCAATTGCAGCAAAAAGAATAAAATACCTAGGAATAAACCAAGGATGTGAAGGACCTATATGCTGAAAACTATAAGACATTTTTGAAAGAAATTGAAGAAGACACAAATAAATGGAAAGACATTCAGTGCTCGTGGATTGGAAGAATCAACATAGTTAAAATGGCCATATTACCCAAAGCAATATACAGATTTAATGCAATCCCCATGAAAATCCCAATGGCATTTTTTAAAGAAATAGAACAAAAAATCATCAGATTTGTTTGGAACCACAAAAGCCCCGAATATCCAAAGCAATCTTAAGAAAAAAGAGCAATACTGGAGGTATCGCACTCCCTGACTTTAGCTTGTACTACAGGGCTACAATAATCAAAACAGCATGGTATTGGCAGAAAAACAGACACATAGACCAATGGAATAGAATTGAGAACCAGAAATAAAACCACATAAATATGGACAGACAATTTTTGACAAAGAAGCTAAAAACATGCAATGGAGGAAAGACAGCCTCTTCAATAAATGGTGTTGGCAGAATTGGATAGCCACGTGCAAAAGAATGAAACTGGACTGCTATCTGTCACCATGTACCAAAATTAATTCAAAATGGATCAAAGACTTAAGCATAAGACCTGACACAATAAACTGCGTAGAAGAAAACATAGGTACTAAACTTATAGACCTTGGGTTCAAAGAGCATTTTATGAATTTGACTCCAAAGGCAATGGAAGTAAAAGCTAAAATAAACAAATGGGACTATATGAAACTTAAAAGCTTCTGCACAGCAAAAGAAACCATTGACAAAATAAAGAGGCAATCAACTGAATGAGAGAAGATTTTTGCAAACAGTGCCTCCAATAAGGGGCTAATATCCAAAATATACAAGGAACTCATGAAACTCAACAGAAAAAGCAAACAACCCAATTGAAAAATGGGCAGAGGACCTGAAGAGACATTTCTCCAAAGGGGACATACAAATGGCAAAAGGACATATGAAAAAAATGCTCAACATCACTAATCATCAGAGAAATGCAAATAAAAACCACAATGAGATATCACCTCACCCCAGTCAAAATGGCTATCATCAACAAGACAAATAGTAACAAGTGTTGGAGAAGCTGTGGAGAGAAAGGAACCCTCATACACTGTTGGTGGGAATGCAGACTGGTGCAGCCGTTATGGAAGGCAGTGTGGAGGTTCCTCAAAAAATTACGAATAGAATCACCATATGACCCAGCAATACCTCTCCTGGGTATCTACCCAAAAAAATTGAAAACATTTATACACAAAGACACGTGTGCCCCAATGTTCATTGCAGCTTTATTTACAGTGGCCAAGACATGGAAACAACCAAAATGTCCTTCGATAGATGAATGGATAAAGTTGTGGTATATATACACAATGGAATACTATTCGGCACTATGAAAAGATGAAATAGGGCCATTTGTGACAACATGGATGGATCTTGAGATTGTAATGCTAAGCGAAATAAGTCAGACAGAAAAAGCAGGGAACCCTATGATTTCACTGATATGTGGTATATAAACCAAAAACAACAAAAGAACAAGACAAATAAATGAGAAACAAAAACTCATAGACACAGACAATAGTTTAGTGGTTACCAGAGAGTAAGGGGTGTGGGGGTGGGAGATGAGGGTAAAGGGGATCAAATATATGGTGATGGAAGGAGAACTGACTCTGGGTGGTGAACACACAATGAGATTTATAGATGGTGTAATACAGAATTGTACACCTGAAATCTATGTAATTTCACTAACAATTGTCACCCCAATAAATGTTAAAAAAAAAACTTTCATGAGAAGAGATGGAGCAAAAAACTTTCAGCTATATATAGGAAGGCTGTGGGATACAGAGAACAATCTTTTTGTTTTGTTATGAGAGAAAGTTGATGGTGTTTCTCTGCTGAGGCAGAAGCCAGTTGAGAAGAGTCTGGAAATTCAGGAGACAGTGGATTGTTGGTGGTGAAGGGCAGCCTTCTGTAGCAGGTAGGACTGGGTCCAGGCAGAGAGGCAGGAGGAAGGGACACTATTTTTATACAGAAAATGGAGGCGGTAGAAAGCTTCTGTGTTAAACCAACATTCTAGGGGCATTTCTGATTTTGACAGCACTGTCAGTCGCAAGTTATAAAAACTCAACTCCACCTGGCTTAAAAAACAAAGCACATTTTTAATGTAAGCGTAGGTGTCATTTGAAAGTGGTTTGGGCAATGGCTCATCAGTACCACAAATAGTGACACACAGGATCAGGTCTTTCCACGTCTTCTCTCTCCCTCGGCAGTGTTGGAGTATCCTCCCATTGCACGTGGAGACCCCGTATTCCCACAGTCCTGTCCCCTTGTGGGAGTTCCTCACTGGGTCTTTTTCAGAAGAGAGGGAAAACATGTCTTTCCTAGAGGTGTCGGCAAAAATCTCCGTGAAGCACATTGCCTCTTGCTGGACTAGATGTCCATTCCCAAATCAATCATAGAAGTAAGAGGGTCAGGGATACTATACTAATTGGCTTAAACTCATCAGAGCTTATCCCTGGAGCAGGGGTGGGAACGGGGGGAGAGATGAATCCTGCAAAGAAAAATATGGATGCAGTTGTGGATTGAATTGTATCCCTCAAAATTGTATCCCTCAAAATTCCTATATTGAAGCCCTAACCTGCAATGAGACTGTATTTGGAAACAGTCTTTAAAGAGGTGATTAAGGTTGAATGTCATAAGGGTGAACCCTAATCTAATATGACTGGGATCCTTATAAAAGGGAGAGACACCCAGATGTGCATGTGCACAGAGGAAGGGCCATGTGAGAACACAGCAAGAAAGCAGCCATCTGTAAGCCAGGAGATGGAGGCCTCAGAAGGAACCAACTCAGTTGACACTTTGATCTTGTACTGCCAGCTCCAGAACTGTGAGAAAATAAGTGTCCAGCCTGTGGTATTTTGGTAATGGCAGCACTAAAAGACTAATACAGTTGCAGTGGGTGGGAAGAGGATAGCAAGGAGGTTGTATGAACATCCAGTAAGTGCCATTAGGTTTTCTTCCTGCTTGACCTTCTGCAGTTTGAATAAGACACTGTTGTTAACTTCAAGGAATGCGTCATGTAGTTAGGGAGTTGACAATCTACTCTAAGACCTAGCACTCATTACAATGAGTATTTCCCAGAATTCTCTGAGAGCACAAAGAATGAGGACCTAATTCAGCCTTGGTGGCAAGGGATGGTGCAGGGAAACCAAGGAAGGCTTCCTAGAGGAGGTGTCACCTGCCCTGAGCCTAGAGGATAACAAAGAGTTGGGTGAGGGCAGCCAGATGGCTCAGTTGGTTAGAGCGTGAACTCTGAACAACAGGGTTGCTGGTTTGATTCCCACATGGCTCAGTGAGCTGCACCCAGCACAACTAGATTGAAGACAATGATCTGCCGCTGAGCTTCCAGAGGGGCTGCTGGATGGCTCAGTTGGTTAGAGCGCGAGCCCTCAACAACAAGGTTGCCCGTTCAATTTCTGCATGGAATGGTGGGCTGCACCCCCTGCAACTAAAGATTGAAAACAGCGACTGGACTTGGAGCTGAGCTGTGCCCTCCACAACTAGATTGCAGGACAACTACTTGGAACTGATGGGCCCTGGAGAAACACACTGTTCCCCAATAAATTTTTTTTAAAAAAAGAGTTGGATGAAAGAACAGAAAAGGCAAAGTAGGAAAAGAGAGTGATTTATGTAGTTAGTTTGGAAATAAAGACCACCCAAATGAGAGCAAACACAAAAGCCATTTATTTAGAGCTTGCTATAGCAAGGGGGTCAGCTACCATTACTAAACTTACACTTGGCAGGGTCTCAAAGGCAGAGAGGGGAGGTGACAAGCTTTATAGTCAAAAAAGGAAAAGTATCAGGTATGCTCAGACTGACATAGCAGTTGGAGGCATCCTGTGTGATTGCTTTGGGGAGCAGATTTGTCTTTCCCTGATTGGTCTTGAGTTGGGAGTGCTGATATAAAACATAGGGCAGTTTGTAGTCACTGACCAAGCCTGACCATTCCAGGCGGGTTGCTATGGCAGTTGTGAGTCAAGGCTTTTATTGTCAAATACGGTATGGCCATCGTCTGTATAGCCATCTCTCAGTGGGGTGGGTGAAAAGCCAGGACTATTCATGAAACTAAAAATTCCGTATAACTGAGAGTAAGCGAACAGGGTTGGGGAAAGATGAGACTGGGCAGGAAGACCCTGACCAGGGAGGTCTTTCCAAGTGTGTTTTAGGAGAGACTTAAAGGACAAAAACAGCTGTGGTGGGGAATGAGAGGGGGATGCTGAACCAGAGCTAGGGAGGATTGTGAAGCAATCCCAAGGAGCCACCTGAACCTGGAGAGCTCAAGGCAAAAACCCGGACAGTTGTCCAAGTCTGCACCTGCAGCCCCAGCCTGGTGTGCACTTCCTCAGACCCTGCCTTGCTGTTGCACCCAGGCATGATTGCCATGGGGTACAGCGTTCTGCATTTGAAAAGTTAGACTGTTGCACAAGGATTTTCAGTTCCTTGTTTTACTAATAGAATCCTTTCTTCAAAATAAAACCTTATGCAAAACCTCAGTGTAAAACCAGTGACTGTGAAGCACCTCTAGTGAGACTGGGGTAGAGGGGCCTGAGTCCCACCCCCTCCTTCCCCAAATTCACCCTCATGGAGAAGCCTCCTGAAGTACTTCCTAGAAGCCCTCGTGCTCCTGTGGACCCAGTGTGAAAACGCAGCACTAAAACACTTCTTTAGAAGTCTGCCAACTCCGTCCTTGTCACCCTGCGCACTGTGTGGAACCCCAGGGTGGCCCTGAGGCTGCTGCACTGAATGACTTCACTGACACTGGTGATGGTTCTGGGTTTGGAAGCTGAGGGGCTGGCCTCGCATAGCTGAGGAGGCTACGGAGCCCCTAAAGTGTCTCCCTGCTTCCAGTATTGCCCATGTCCATCCCTCCCTCCACAGATCAGTCAGTGTTCTTTACAAACCCACCTCATCAGGTCACTCCACCACTTACAGGTCAACTTAGCACACAATTTAAACTTACTTTGTTCCTCAAAGCCCTCCATGAATCCTCCCTTGCCTCCCTCCGATCATGACTCATTCCCTTCTTCACTGCGAGCCCTCAAAGCTCCAGCCACACTGGCTTCTTTTAGTTCTTTACTTGTTCCGGTCTGCTTTTCGCCACACCACCTCTGCACAGGTATTTCTCCACCTGCCATTTTTCTGACCCTCTACAAGGTTAGCTCCCTCCTGCCATTTAGGTCTTGGTCAAGTGTCACCTTCTCAAAAGCCTTCCTTGACCACTCACTTCCCTTTATCACATCACCCTATTGTGGTTTTCAAAAAATAGATTTAATTTTTTAGAGCACTCTTAGATTCACAGCAAAGTTGCAGGGAAAGTACAGAGATGTCCCGTGTCCTCCTGCACCCACACGTGCGCAGTAGTATCAGTACCCCCCCAGAGGGGTGCACTTGTTACCGCTGAGGAACCTGCATTGACGTGTCCTTATCACCCAGAGACGCGGTTTACATTTGGGCTCACCCTTGGCGCTGTACATTCCATCGGTTTGGACAAATATATAATGACATGTATCCATCATAGTATCATATAGAAGTTTCACTGCCCTAAAAATTTCCGTGCTCTGCCTATTCCTCCCTCCCCCAGCCCCTCGCAACCACTGCATTTTTTTAATTGTCTCCATAGTTTTGCCTTTTCCAGAATGTCATACAGTTAGAACCATACAGCATGTAGCCTTTTTAGATCACTTCTTTCACTTAGTAATATGCATTTAAGGATCCTCCGTGTCTTTTCATGGCTTGATAACTCTTTTTCGTGCTGAATAATATTTCACTGTCTGGATGTACTACAGTTTGTTTATCTATTCAACTACTTAAGGACATTCTGGTTGCTTCCAGATTTCAGCAATTATGAATAAGGCTGTTGTAAACAGCCATGTGTGGGTGGATTGTGTGTTCTTTGCACCTGTTGCTGCCTGGATTTTTTGGTTCAACATTTATTTCCTGTCTTCCCACTGGCACGTGAGCTCCATGACAGCAGCTCCATGACACACTTGTCCCTGTGTGTGTTCTCTAGACCTGTGCCTGCTGCCAGGTCTGTTCAATCAGTGACTGGTATGCTGACTGCCACCCCAAAGTCCACAGCGGGTTCTGCACCAGGAGACGTAGAGCTGCCAGATGAGCCATCTCGGCACCACCAGTCTTTTCTCCCTATCGCTTCCGATGTGTTGGGACCACCAGAACTGCCTGCCCAGAATGGGGCTGTGGGAATGTAGGGAGCTCCCGACTGCAACAGCTTGCGGGAGCTGTGTGCCTCTCATCCATCTGCCAGGAAAGCTTATAGAATCAACGCCAGAGACCCCCCAATCCGGGGAAAGAAAGCAAACCAGGACCCAGAAAAAAGGAAAAAACAGGCTGTGATTGTGGATGGCTAATTATTATTACGACTTGCGGCTGTTACTGGTAATGTCACGGAGGTGACAGAACGCTGAGTGAGCAGATCCCACTCAGTGGCAGCAGCTAGCATCTAGTAAGCCTTTGACTCCACGCCCAGGCTTCCTAAGTGCTTCTGTAGGACCTGTGAGCTAAGTCATCACAGCAGTCCTCGGCAGTAGGCGCTGTATCATCCGTGGTGCTCAGGTGAGAAAGACAGGGCTCCAAGCTTCAGTACTTGCGTGTGGTCCCCACCTTGTAAGTAGGGAGCAGATGCAAACGCAGGCCATCTTGCGGCTCAGCCAAGCTCTCAAGCTCAACTGAAAGGCAGTCCCCACCAGTGGTTGATCATCACCCAACTCACATATGCTTTTCTGGGCCCCATCTCGGACATTTTGCATTCAAATCTCCCACAAGGCTTGCAAATTTCAAGGCCTTGCATTCAGGGAGGTTTCCTAAGTGTGAGACGCATCCCCGTGTAGGATAGCAGAGGCTCAATGGCATTCACATTTAAAAAATTTCTTTTTAATCTGCAGGCCTTATTTGGTCCCTGCCTAGATGTTTGAGGGTCCCAGGATATGTGTATTAAAATCGTGCCCAGGTGATTCTGATAAGCATCCAGTTTCCTTCCTGTGTGGGCACATTGACAGCAACACCCCTAGCCAAATGTCACTCGGATTCATTATGAAACAGTAAGCTCACTACTTCACATAGCAGAACATTTCATGTTCATGACTCCTTTCTCTCTCTCTCTCTCTCTCTCTCTCTCTCTCTCTCTCTCTCTCTCTCTCTCTCTCTCTCTCTCTCTCTCTTCTTTTCACACAAGAGGTTGGGGAGGGGACCTGAGATATATAAGAAGTGAATTAATCATTTTCCCCAGTTCATAGTACACCATCAGTCCACACAAGATTTCTCTTGGTTTTATTTATTTTTGTTTTTTCCTCACTCTCTTCCCACAGCAATAAGGCCCCCTCAGATGTATTTTATATTCTTACAGTCTATCTCTTACCTATTTGATTCGATATGAAAGGATCTTTCAAACACAGTGTATTGGTAGCGTGTGTGGGTAGTGTTTCATTGTTATGAATGGCATTGTAGGGTGGCTGTTTTTATTAGATGATTCTTCCCTAAATCTCAGGGGAGCTCCTGCCTCTCTGGAACTTCAACCCATTTGGTCCCAGTTTTGCCCTCATTACGCTCGTTGAGCTAAACAGAAAACTTCCCCACCCTCATCCTGTATCCAAGACAGTCATCATGGCCCCCTCTTTTGCAGCCTTGACCCGCCCTCTCACAGGAGATGGGATTTTTCTTATTCTTCCCAGGATGCTCCCTAGTCAGATGGCCTTCCCTTTGAAGGGCTTTGTTTACCCCCACACACACTGGATGGTGTACTTGTCTATCTCTAGTGACAATCTCTTGTTGTTGGAAGGACTAGAAGAGGAACCTAGTGTTTATTATGTGCCCTGGCCATACAGCATACTAGTGCAAGAACTGAGATTTGATTGGAAGCTTGAATTTAATTGTTCTAGGTTAGAACCCCCTACCCTTACCCCTTTCTCCCTAGTTATCAGGACGGGGGACCTGTAAGGCTTGGTGATGTGGGGATCCCTTCAGACAGGGCATCACGGCCTTCACTCTGTGTTGGGTTTTTTGTGCACAGCACTAGAAACCCCCATGCCCAGACAGCTCCCCTTCCTTTGACTTGAATGAAAATTTCCTCAAAATGTACAGGAAGGATTGGAAGCCATGTGCAGGACAGGTTGAGTGGACCTGCCTTGGGAAGTTGAGGGTGCCCAGCTTCCCTCCTGTGGAATAACCCACCCTCCTCGTCCTCTGCTGTTTGATCTTTATGAGCGCATTTTAGAGACCAATGTTATATATTTCTGTTATTGAGGTAAAATTCGCATATCATAACACTAACCGTTTTAAAGTGAGCGATTCAGGAGCATTTAGTGTACTCACGGTGTGAGCAGCCATCACCCTCTCCAGCCCCAAACATTATCATCACCCCAAAAGGAAACCTGGTACTGTAAAGCAGCTACTCTCCGTTCCCCTCTGCCTCTGGTAACCACCAGTCTGTGTTCTGTCTCTATGGATTTACCTGTTTTGGATATTTCGTATAAATGGGATCATTCATTCCATTTTGTGTCTGACTCCTCTGATGAGCATAATGTTCTCAGGTTTCGTCTATGTTGTAGCATGTATCAATCAGCATTTCATTCTTTTTGGTGGCTGAGTAATATTTCATGGTGCATATGCACTGCACTTTGTTCACTCATTCTTCCCTTGATGGATATTTGTGCTGTCTCCACCTTTTGGCTAGTGTGGATGATGCTGGTATGAACATGTGTTTACATGGACTTATTTGAGAACCTGTTTTTAATTCTCTAGGGCACATACCTAAGCGTAGAAATACAGAGGGTCATATGGTAATTCCTATGTTTAAGGTTTTTTTGGGGGGGTGGGGGGGAACTGCCAAAATATACATTTCCTGAAATAGCAGCTTTATTCTGGAACTTTTCTGCATATTGAGAGGCAGGGAAATTGGGTGGAAAAACCCTGGGCTAGATGTTGGGAGACGTGGGTTCTTTTCCTAGCTTTCCCACTGATCAGCTTTGTGACCTTGAGCAAATCACTTCCCTTTCCTGGGCTCTTGTTTCCTCATCTGAAAACTAAGGGGATTGCAGAAAGCTAAATAATCTTTAAATTCTCTTCCTCTTTTAAGATTTTATTGGGGGGGGGGGGAAATGGGTTCCAGAGAGAATTGTCAAACAACTAAATGTAATTCTCTCTAGTTCTTTTTCTACTGTGTTTTTAAATTGTGAGTTAAAAACACTCCAAATAATTGGGCTATTTTCCTGCCAATGTGTTTCTAGTTAATGATTAGCTTCTGGCTTCCTTTTTCCATCAAGATTCCCAGAATAAGGTATTCCTCTCTTTCCCGTCACTCCAACTGCTCGGCAGCTCCTTAGCAAAACATAGTCATGGAGCCAATATTGGCGGCATGCCCACTGTCTTTTCTGAAGGAATGCTGAGCCTTCCCATTGAGCTGGTTCTCTTAGCACTAAAGTTTCAGCTAGGTAACCCGAGTCTGGTCTTTGGTGATGTGGGAGGCAGCAGACTTTCTGAGACAGTGTAAAGACCATCTTAAGGAGTTAGGAGGAAAAATCAAAGACCTCCTGTGATACCTTCTAGCCAGATGGTCCCTCCTCGGGAGATTTTCTACTTTCTTAACCCTGGCCAGAGTGCAGTACCTGTGTAGGAAGGGAGGTATTTTCTCCACCAGTTGGTGGCCATCACGGTGTGCTGCCCAGGTCCAAATTATGTGCTGTTCTCTACCACCTGGTGGTTTTCTGGGGGAAACATGAGGTTTAAAAATAACATGTGATCCAGGTAGTGTATTTCATAAGTCAGTCATTCATTTGTTCACTTTTCATCCACCCGTCACATATTTTTGAGTGCCTGCTATGTTTTAGGCACTATGTTAGAGTCTAGGAATAACCAAGACAAGGCACATCCCTTTATAGAGCCTTCCTTTTTATAGGGGATATAGAACAGCTTTTGGAATGAATACAAAGTGACAAGTGCTATTATAATAGGGGGGCATAAATTATGTTCAGGAACACAGACACGTAAGTCATACTTGGAAAATCCTAATGATGGCAGATTCAAAGAGTGTTCTAGACAGATGTTAATCTGTGCAGAAGTCAGCACGACAGAGCGTTGATGCACAGAGAGACCCGGTAGAAGCTCCAAATGGGCTGAACACAGAACACAGGGGAGGGTGATGAGAGATGAGATCACAGAGAGGGCTGCATCTTGCAGGGCCTCTGAGCCGTGTCAAGGACTGTGGCTTTAACTTTCAAGCAGTAATGAGCCAGTGAGTTTGACTAGGGGAATGGCATAGTATTTATATTTGCATTTTAGAAATAACCACTATGGTTATGGGTGGAGAATAAGTCAGAGGGGCAAGAGTAGAAGTGGGGAGATCACTTAGGAAGCTGTTGCAGTAACTGGCATGAAACGATGATGACCAAAATCAAGGTGGAAGCAATGGGAAGGGAGACAAGTGGATGGAGTCCAGAAATATACCTGAGGTTGGGGACTGGTGTTGAGCCCAGCTTCCAGGAAAGAAACTGCTGAAGTCTGAGTCAGAATCCTTAGCTTGGCCTGCATCCTGACACTGGGGAGGTACCTCTTCCTCCAGGTCTTCAGAAGCATGACCTTGTCTCCCAGAAGCCCTGGAGCCCTGCTCCTCTCTCTACACCTCAGTAAGGGTAGGTGGGAGATGGTGGGTATACAGGTGAGAACAGGCTTCAAGATGCTGACAAAATAGGAACAGGAGAACATTGTGTCCATTTTGATAGGTGGCTATTAGTCCCAGAAAGCTGGAAGAATTCTGGGGAAACCTTCTCCTGCCATCCACTGGACTTGGCCCGATGGTGGAACAGCAAAGTGGAACAATTTTTTAGACTCCATGTTTCTTAAAGCTCTTTGAGTGTCAGTTGTAGGCCATTCTTGTTCTTCTTTCTCAGGAGGAGGGGAAAAGGGCTTGCCTCTTAAGGATCCATTCCAGGCTCCTTGGACCGCCATTTTTAATCCTTCCTCCTGTAGGCTCTGGAATGATTTCTTGTGTTTGAGGATGTAAACACTGGGCTGACATAATGTTGCTCATTGTACCAACCCTTTAGAATCCCCTCCTGAGCCATCATTTCAGCCCTGCCATTATCTCTAAAGGGACAGCATCAGGGACTGCACAAAGTATCTGCAGAAATCATTCATTTAAAAACAAACAAACAAGTCCTTTGGGCAGCGAAGTTTCACCTGTCTAACTCCTGATCCCCAATGCTGCCACCTTCACCCTGCCCCTGCTCCGTGGATCAGAGGACATCAGTGTGATCTTGTCGCTATGCTCCTATCCCAAACACACTCAAACCCAGATCCACTCAGCACATATGGTTCAGAGAAGCTGTGAGATCGATGTGTTTATTATTGGCCCAGTGTGTGGCCTCTTCTAAGTGCTGGACCAGTGTTTGTTTTCATGACTGTTATGTGCAGAGTTGCCTTTCCTTCTAGAACACTGGTTCTTAACTGCGGGTGGTTTTGTCCACCAGGGAACAGCTGGCAATATTTTGAGACATTTTCGACTGGGGACAGAAGTGGGCTCTGCTGGCATCTAGTGGGTAGAGGCCAGGGATGCGGATACGCATCCTAAAATACCCAGGACTGTTTCCCACACTAAAAATTGATGGCTCCCAAATGTCAGTAGTGCAAAGTTAAGAAACCCTGTTTTAGAACATCAGTCTCTGACCAAGGGGCCCCTTGCTTGCATCCTTTCGGCCTGCAGGATTGCTAGGACAAGCCACGAGTTCAAGAATAACACTTGTATTTCTTTCCACAGCTGAACTCTGTCCGGGAGGCCGAGTTAGAGTGGCCGGAGGCAGCAAGACCCCGCCGGCCAGGGGGCAGGGAGCGGGGCCCAGTGCTAAGGATGGCCCGGCTGCAGCCACCACCCCGGGTCCACGCAGCCTTCCTCCTCTGCTTCCTCGGCCTTGGCAGAGCCATCGAGATTCCGATGGATCGTGAGTTTGCTCAGTCCTCTTTTATTTTCCTGATTTGGGGCAGCAGAGTTGGAGGGCAGGGCAGAGTTAAGACCAGCTTTCAAAGAAGGTTCACGGAGGGGAAACAGTAGGTTCTAGATCAGAGCTGGGTTTCCCAAAGAACAGAAACGAGCATGCTCATGTTTGAGAGTGCTAGATGGTGAGTCTGCAGCGCCGTCTCTCAGGGCTGGGGCTGAGTGATGCTTGGAGCCTGCTGAGCAGGACCAGAGGTGGCAGAGTTTGGAAGTCTGAGTGTCCTCTGATCTGATTTGCCCATCAAAATGGAGTTTCCAGGGACCAAATGAGTGGACAGTTCCTATTTGCCTTTCTAATACCGGAGCTGGACCCTTCAGGCCCTCTTGGCTGAACTGATCAGGAGGACAGATGGCCTGGGGAAGGTTGAGAAAGGGATTATTTTACAAAAGACTGGCTACATGAGACATTAAAATAGGGCCCCATTATAATGCCACTGTGGGAGAGCCAGGCACCGATTCCTGGTGTTTTTAACTCTCCCCTTGGTAAAGCTGAAAAGTAAAATTGAGGTCATGCTGTTTCCCGTGGGAGGGGCATTATTTGGCCATCAGAATCATGAAGTAGGGGCTGGGACTGCTGATCTGAGAGCATGTCCCCACCGGCCATAGCTGTGGTTACATTCCTAATGGCCCACCGCCTGGCAGCATTTCCATGTGCGTCACCCTTGCCACCATTCTGACGCTTCTATCAGGACATCTCACATCCCAGTGCTAAGGTGGGAGCACACCACAGCTGTCCCCCGTTTCCTGATTTCAGGAATAGATGGGACCCACATGATGCCAATGTTGGCTTGTCTCCAGGTGACAGATGTCTAGGGACGGAAAGGAGAGTGATACGGCCTCCAAGTCATCCCCACTGAGCTTTCCACAGCCAGACCCTGGGCCCTGGAGTCAGCAAAGCTTGGAGAAGAGTTGCAGGTGTCTCATCCCCTCCCATCCCACTTCACCAATAATAGCTGCCCCAGAGGAGTGGGCACTTCTGGATGAGATAAGGCCAGGAGAAACTATAGGGTAAATCCAGAGCAAGATGGGCAAGGCCTCTGCTGCCCTACCAGTAGCCCCAAGTGTGTGTGTGTGTGTGTGTGTGTGTATACGCATGCGCACGCATATACATGCACATACACTCAGGGAGTGGAGACGGGAGTTGTAAAAGGAACTACTCCATGGAGACCATCTGCACTGCTGGCTCAAGGAGAATTTCTCATTAACAGTCCCAGGCAGACAATCTAATGAGGAATATGATAAGGCCCTCTCTCTCTCGGGAGGAGGGAGGTACAGAGGAAATTGGGTTATCCAGGAAGTGCTGAAGGCTCATTTCTCTTCTGCTGCTTCTCCTCACTCACGCACCTGCCACTTTGATCCCCGAGGCTAGTGGGTGAGGAGTTCCTGCAAGGAGAACTATAAATAGATGGCTTTGACATCTATGCTAGCAATATGGATTTCTAAAGTTGTACCAGGCAGGTGACTGAGCAGTCACTTTCTCCAAAGTACCACCCATGGAGCACAGAGCTTCAAGTGCCCTGACCTCCCCACCACCATCTCCCCTGAGGAAAGCCTGGAGGATCCACCCTTCCTGTGTTGTGTTCATAGAAACCCAGGTCCTTGCTTGGTCAGGGTCACACAGCAAATGGGTGATGGAGTTGCTGGAAGAACCCAGGTCTCTTAGTGAGTCCCTATCTGGTGCCCCACATGCCCCACGGAGACCTCTGGTAAACTTGCCTCCTTTTAGTTCTTAGAACTCCCCGGAGTAGCAGCTGTGTGTGCCTGACAGAGAGCTAAGTGCTTTACAGGAATTGTTTCCTGTGATTCTCACAGCTAATCCACAAAGTAGGTATTGTCCTTGGCTGACAGGTTAGAAACTGAGGTGCAGACAAATAAAGTCATTTCTCCAGCTCACAAGTGACAAGCCAGCATGTGACCACATCACTTCTCTGAATGAGGAGATGAGTCCTTCTGAGACACCATTCCAGTGCCCCGGGGTGTGATAGGAGAGGAAAGTCATGCTGCCCATGCACCTCCCTGGTTGTTGCGGGCACAATGGCCATGGCTGTGTTTCCAGAATGTCTACAAAAGCTGAACTCAAGACAAGAGAAAGGCAAGCTCTCCAGAAAGGGCCCAGGAAGAAGTCCTCTACAGCCTGGTTTCTCCCTCCTGCTGGGCCCATCCTTCCTTCTCACTCTGGGCTGAGACCCAGTGGAAGGGCTTGGGAAAGATCAGGCATTCCTTTTTTCCCCGGCTTCATTGAGATATTACTGACATATAACATATGTAAGTTTAAGGTATACAACTTTATGATTTACTACATGTGTCTATTACAAAATGATTACCTCAGTAGGGTTAGTTAACATATTCGTCCCCTCACATAATTACCTTTTTGTGTGTAAGGTCTACTTACACAGATAACTTGTAAGGTCTACTCTCTGAACAACTTTCAAGTATAGTTGTTATAATATGGTACAGGCATAACTTGTTTTGTAGTACTTCACTTTATTATACTTTACAGATACTACGTTTTTTACAAATTGAAGGTTTGTGGCAACCCTGCCTTGAGCAAGTCTATCAGTGCCTTTTTTCCAACAGCATTTGCTCACTTTGTGTCTCTGTGTCACATTTTGGTAATCCTTGCAAGATTTAAAAATTTTCCATTATCGTTATATTTGTCATAGTGATCTGTGATCAGTGATCTTTGATGTTACTATTGTAATTATTTTGGGGCTGCCACAAACCACGCCCATATAACACAGCAGACTTAATCGATAAATGTGTGTGTTCTGACTGCTCCACTGACTGGCTGTTCCTTATTTCTCTCCCTCTCCTCGGGGCCTCACTGTTCCCTGAGACACAACAATAGTGAAATTAGCCCAATTAATAACCCTACATGACTTCTAAGTGTTCAAGTGAAAGGAAGAGTTGTACGTTTCTCACTTTAAATCAAAAGCTAGAAGTGATTAAGCTTAGCAAGGAAAGCACATCTAAAAGCAAGATAGGCTGAAAGCTAGGCCTCTTGTGCCAAACAGTCAGCCAAGTTGTGAATGCAAAGGAAAAGTTCTTGAAGGAAATTAAAAGTGCTACTCCAGTGAACACACAAATGATAAGAAAGCAAAACGGCCTTATTGCCGATATTGGAAAAGTTTTAGTGGTCTGGATAGAAGATCAAACCAGCCACAGCATTCCCTTAAGTCAAAGCCTAATCCAGAGCAAGGCCCTAAGTCTCTTCGATTCTATGAAGGCTGAGAGGTGAGGAAGCTGTGGAAGAAAAGTTTGAAGCTAGCAGAGGTTGGCTCATGAGGCTAAGGAAAGAAGCCGTCTCCATAACATAAAAGTGCAGCAAATGCTGGTGTAGATGCTGCAGCAAGTTATCCACAAGATCCAGCTAAGATAATTAAAGAGGATGGCTGCACTAAACAACAGATTTTCAATGTAGACAAATCAGCCTTATATTGGAAGAAGATGCCATCTAGGACTTTTATAGCTAGAGAGGAGTAGTCAATGCCTGGCTTCAAAGTTTCAAAGGACAGGCTGACTCTCTGATCAGGAGCTAATGCAGCTGGTGACTTTAAGTTGGAGCCCATGCTCATTTACCATCTGAAAATCACAGGGCCCTTAAAAATTAAGTTAAATTTACTCTGCCTGTGCTCTATAAATGGAGTAACAAAGCTGGATGACAGCACATCTTTTTACATCATGGTTTACCAAATATTTTAAGCCCACTGTTGAAACCTACTGCTCAGGAGAAAAAGATTCCTTTCAAAATATTACTGCTCAGTGACAATGCCCCTACTCACCCAAGAACTCTGATGGAGAAGTACAACAAAATTAATGTTGTTTTCATGCCTGCTAACACAACATCCATTCGGCAGCCCATGGACCACAGAGTAATTTTGACTTTCAAGTGTTATTATTTAAGAAATACATTTTGTAAGACGTGAGCTGCCATAGATAGTGATTCTCTGAAAACCTCCTGGAAAGGATTCACCATTGTAGATGACATTAAGAATATTTGTGGGAGGCTGGTTAGCTTAGTAGTTCAAGCGCAGTGCTCATAGCACCAAGGTCACTGGTTCGATTCCCACATGGGCCAGTGAGCTGTGCCCTCCACAACTAGATTGAGAAAAAAACAACATTTGTGATTCATGGGAAGAAGTCAAAATACCAGCATTAGCAGGAGTTTGGAAGAAGTCGATTCCAATCCTCATGGATACTTTAAGGCGTTCAAGTCTTCAGTGGAGGAAGTAACTGCAGATGTGGAAATAGCAAGAGAAATCAAATTAGAAGTGGAACCTGCAGATGTAACTGAGTTGCTGCAATCTCATGATAAAATTTTAATGGATAAGGAGTTGCTTCTTATGGGTGAGCAAAGGAAGTGGTTTCTTGGGATGGAATCTACTCCTGGTGACGATGCTATGAAAATTGTTGAAATGACAACAAAGGAATTAGAATATTATATAAACTTAGTTATTAAAGCATTGAGAGGATTAAATTCCATTGTTTGCAAAAAGTTCTGTGGATAAAGTGCTACCAAACAGCATCGCATGCTGCAGAGAAATCGTTGGCGAAAAGGAAGAGTCAATCGATGTGGTAAAGTTCATTTATGTCTTATTTTAAGAAATTGCCACAGCCTCCCATCCTCCCAACCACCACCCTGATCAGTCAACAGCTATCAACATCAAGGCAAGACCCTCCACCAACAAAAATGTACTTGCTTTATTGCAATATTGTCTTTATAGGGTTGGTCTGGACCCAAACCTGCAATATTTCTGCAGTTTTCCTTCCTGTTAGTTATAGCTACCATACTGTAAATCAGATCCCCAGAACTTACCCATCTTATAGCTGGAAATGTGTATCTTCTGAGCAACATTTCCCAACCCCCAACCACCATTCTACTTGCTTTCTTTGAGTTTGACTTTTTCAGATTCCACTATACGTGAGATCATATAGTATTTGTCTTTCTCTGATTTATTTCACTTAGCATAATGCCCTCGAGGTCTATTCATGTTGTCGCAAAAGGCAGGAGAGATATCTGTACCCCCACATTCAGTGCCACATTATTCACAATAGCCAAGACATGGGAACAAGCTAAGATCAGGTACTCTTATTAACTTTCCCTATGTGTTGGCTGTGGGGATGTGGGGGGGGGGGAGGCTCAGGCCAGAGGCTGCCCTGCCATTGTGCCCTTCTTTTTACTTGCCCCCTCAGGGGGCATCATCTATGTCTTGAGGATGGGGCATTGCTTCTGCTCTGGAGAGTTTAAGTGCAGCAGCCTTCCTGGAACAGAGCCCTGGGTTGCTACACAATTCCTCATTGAAGCGCCCAGCCTCTGGCCCCCACCACTCTGCCAACTGAGTCACATGCATCCACTTCCCCCTCATCAGCCCCAAGGAGAACAGCATGACCTTTGAAGAAAGCAAAGGGTCACCTCATCAACCAGAGAGGTTTGCCAAAAAGTGAGTCTGCTGGCAACTGATCCTTCTCTCCCCCTCCCCACATCAAGAGACTCAGCATTTTTCTCCTAGGAACTCACAGAGTTGGACAATGGTGTGGGAGAAACACTTCCTCCTCACCATCATCCCAAATAGTGCTGCAGGATGACCGCCTCAACACACACACACACACACACACACACACACACACACACACACACACACTCCATCCTCTGAGGAATGAGTGCCAGAGGGCAGAGATATCAGAGCCAGGGAAAGACAAGAGGTGCGTGAATAAAGAAGACTGGGCGGCATCTGCCTTACCGCCTGCAGAACCCTTCAGAAAAGTTTCCTCCCCCTTGGAAGCCCAAAGAGCAAATGTATTCTCCACTCTACAGTATCATCCAGCAAGTTGCATAGAAGGAGAGAAAGGCAGGTGGTATGACACGGAGTGGAGAGTGGAGTGTCACAGACTAGATGGGTCACCTTGTCCCTTGGCAGGAGATCCCCACTGTCTTCTCCCAGTGTCAGCTTGTCTTCTGGGTTGATTGTGTCCCTGTAATAAATTCCTCGGTAGCACTATAGTGGCTGCAGATGTCATTACCTCATTAGGCAAGTAGATTCTCAGTAGGCCCCTGGCCTGACTTCAGTGTGGGGCTAGGGATAGTATCCAACCTGTTACAGCTGCTCGGAGTCGCCACTCCCCCAAGTTCTCCCCTTACTCACTTTTGTCCAAAATGTCAAGGACAACAGAGTGGCCAAGGATGGATTTGTAAAAAGACCTTTGGACCAGGCAGCAGAAGAGCTGGTTCTCATTCCAGTTCTACCTCAGACTTCCTATGTGACCTTGACCAAGTGACTTCCCTTCTTTGGATTTCAGGTGCCCTGGACAGTGTCTAGGGCTCTTTCCATCAAACCAGCTTTGATTCTGTATAAGAGGCTTGAAGCCCATGTGGGCCAAGTAGAGCCTTTGTCAGGCTTCCCATCGAGGGCAAGGCCAGAGACCTCGGCTGTATGTGAGTGAGGACCCCGGAGACACCAAATATCTCTTGAGATGAAAAACCAGGGGTGTAGGCTGCAGTCAAAAGCAGTGGGTCAGGTGTCAGCCCTGCTTCTCCTGAAAGTGTCCCCTTCCCACCTCCCCCATCCCTCTATAGCAGAATGTACCATCTAAAACCAACCACACTGCTTTCAGTCTTTCCAGAAAATCATGTATGGGTGAAGGTGCTATAGTGGAGAGCTCCACAGAGCATGTGTTCAGAAACCGTAGATTTCTGCTTTGCCCCTAGACGTTTAATTCCTTTTTGTTTTCTGACAAGGGCACCAGGCAAGTGATAAAGCAGACAAAATTTCTCTTCTGTGCCCCAGCAGACTTTATAGAAAGAATTATTTTGAACCTTTTCATGGGTCTTACTCTTAAAATTTTTTTCACTTACTGACAGCATGTATAGTAGGACACTCATTCCTGCCCCCCGCCCCTCCCCTCTCTGTCTTCTCTCTTCTGTGATTCTTCCCACATCATTTGGCCCTGTCTTAACTCTGCCTTCTCCAGACTGCCCCCTCTCTCCTCCCCTAAGCTCCTCTCCCACATCTCACTATGGTCAAGTCAGAAAGCTTCCAAGTCCCCCTGGCTCACCAGCAGCTGCTTCCCCCTGGAAACACTCGCTCTGAAAAAGTCGTCTCGCAACACCAGCACAGTATCTGATGTCTGCATCAGTGTGAAATAAGGATGACATATTGTTTCCTGATGTGACCATAAGGAAAAGACCTTTTTACAAGTTATAGCAACATGTATTCTCAACCAGTGCCTCCTCCCACAAAGCACATACCATCTAAAACCTTGTATTCAAAGCGCGGTCCCCAGACCGCTACATCCACCTCACCTGGCTGTGTGTCAGAAATGCAGCATCTACGGAATCAGAACCTGCATTTTAACCAGACCCTCCAGGTGATTCATATGCTTGTCAAAGTTGGAGAAGCACACTCACCTGTACATGGGCATGTGCACACCTCAGGTACAGGCTGGGAAGGTGTGGCCCATCTGCCCTATTATCCCGTTTGTAAAAAGCATGGAAAAGAGAGGTGGGCTCTGCTTCGTCCTGCAGTTCAGCAGCGGAATTTCCATGGGGCAGTGTTCTTCTGCCTTGGGCGGGACTATGAAAATCCATCTGTCCCTAGAGTTTTAGAAAGGCGAAGATGGTGAGCTTTCATGTGTGAGAGAGAAGAAGGGGCACTGGGACGAGTGAGACCTGTGGACCTTGCTGGGACCTTGGGGCTTTGTCCTGTAGCAGTGGTTCAGATCCACCCGTTTCCAGCCTCACCCTGGTACCCTTGGCCAAGGAGCATCTAGAAGTGACAGGCGGCATCTTCAGAGCCCAGCCTCTTCTGAGCAGCATTGCCACTTTGGACTTACCTGGTAACGTCTTTATTTGGTCAGAAGCTGCTCTTTCTGCTCCACTACGTGGTTTGGTCTCCTGGGAGAGACATTGCCTTCTCCATGAAGCACTCGCTGGGTCTGTCTGCACTCCAGCTTGACTCTTCCACCGACCCCTGCAGCTGGGAGGAGGAGAGAGCCCCTGCACAGTGCACTCCCCTAGCCCTCCTCCCTCCCCCTCTCCCTGCATGCTGCGGTGTGAGGACACCTGGGCGATTGGTCGTGTGTGATAACTTACTATCTTCTTTTCTCCTCTCACAATGCTAACCCATCGGAACTAACAGCCAGCATTCAAAATGAACGTAAGTCCCGGGTGCCTCTCCACACTTGTGCCTCTGGGAGGTAGGAGGGCAGGAAGGAGGGGTGAGAAAGGGCCAGGTGAGGGCACATGGGAGGATTCTTGGCCTCTCCACCCTGCCTGCTGGGGTTTCTTGACATTAGAGCCCTGTAGTGAGGTACCTTACCTCACAGGAAGGAAAGAGGGTTAGCCTGTAGCTACACAGGCAGAGGAGCAGGAGGGTAAGCATTACCACTGAGGTGGCTGGCACGGAGTCGGGGAGAACTTGAGCTCAGGACCGAGAGGAAGGAGCTACTCTTTGGCCTGCAGATGAGTCCCTGGGAAGTTCTCTGGGGAATAAAGCCTCTTTCAGCTCCTTCCTCACCAGTTTGACCATCTGTTGACCTTCCAGGACTCGGAACGATCACAGCTCTTTAGTTCTAAAAATCTAGCTGCTTTTTGTTCCTTTATTCATTCTGCAAACATTTATCAAGAATATTGTGCCCGAGGCATTATAGAAGCCGGGCCTTCAGTTTCTCATGGGGATACTGTGAAATCTTAAAGGGATTCTTCACATGCGTGGTCTGTGACACGCACTCCCTTTCCTGCAGTCTGGAATGGGACACTGTCCCCCGCCTGCTTGCCTGATTGTCTGTGTGGCTCCCGAAGCTCTTAAAAATCAGCTGTTCCATAAGCCAGGGACCCGGGCAGGTCCCTGCAGCCCTGACCACCTACTGTTTGCCCTGTTGCAGTGTCCCAGCCCCCGACCATCACCAAGCAGTCAGTGAAGGACCATATCGTGGATCCTCGAGATAACATCTTGATTGAGTGTGAAGCGAAGGGGAACCCCGCCCCCAGGTGAGTGGACTGGTGGGGAAATCCAAGCTGGGGTGGCGGACAGAAAGGGGCCTGCAAGGAGGGCATGTAACCCCCTGATGATGGTTGCAGCGGCTGAGAAATTAAATGTATCCATTCCAAAAATCTCCATTAAGCCCCCACGAGGTAGAAAGTACAACTTGGATAACTAGGAAATTTAGCTCATGAGGAAACTAGGGACCAGAAAACTTAAGTGGCTTAAGGTCGCACTGAAAAGCCGGGACTAGATATAAAGTTTCCTGACTTTCAAAATAACATTCTTTCCACTGCCTTATGTTCTCGTCATCCCCTTCACGCTTAGTTTATGGGAAGTCCCTCTCCCTAGCTAACTTGAGTCTTTCATCTGAGCTCGTCTCTGCTTGTTTCTATTCACTCAGCATCACATGAGGTGTCAGCCCAGACAAGTTGAAAGCCTGCTGTATGCCAAGCTCTGTGTTAGAATAGTTCCTCACACTGTCTTGTGCAACGACCTCACTGCCCTTCGGGGAAGGACCTATGTCCTTGTGAAGTGAAAGTGAAATGTAAGCGCAGAGATACTAAGTACCTTTTCCAAGGTCACTCAGCTTGAGAGTGGCAAAGCCTAGATTTAAACCCAGGCCTCTGACTCCCCAGGCCAGGTTTGTTTATACTGAATGGCAGGCATTGGTGATGTGCAGATGGTACGCTACGCGACCCTCATCTGGAAAGCACCTTCCAGGCTGCAGCTTTCAGGAGCCTTGTGCCAGATTCAGATCCAGATATATGACAACCCTCACATGGTGGGGGGTGTTTCAGCAGGAGAAATGAGGCCAGGCAGAGCCTCGGGTGTGTGGCAGCCTTCTGCCCCGGGTCCCCAGGTTTGCATGAGCTGGAGTAACTCAGAGCTGTGAGCCTGGAACAAGAAGAGCCTCCCTCACCCATGGTAGGAGAAGCAGGAATCACCCTGAAGGGTCAGGCAGGTTGTGGGTGACCTTGCTTCTGAGGGCTCAGTTTTATGAAGGCTGCTTTTTCCTTCAAAGCTGCCCCTCCTGGGCTATAATGTGTGGCCACTGCCTTCCAGTCTCCACCCACTGAGAAGGGGCACAGATAACCTGAACCCTTTCGCTCTGGCTTTAGAGTCCATGATCAAATAAGGAGGCAGGAGGAGCAGAGCCAGGTCCCTGATGTGTGGGTCAGGTGGAATGTGAACTTGGGTTTGCATTCCTAGTTGGAGGTTGGCAATACCCTGGCATGGGAGCAGCAGCTGACTCTGGATTTAGAAGAATCAAAATCACTGCCTGCTCCTCCAAAGAACATAATTCTCAGGGGCTACTTGGGTATCTACCACTTAGAGCCGTGACTGCCAGCCGTGGCTACCATCAGGGACCTGCCCCGGAGATCCAGTGGGTGGAACTGGGGATGCTGCATTTGTCAGGCTTCCCGGGTAGTTCTGCCACTCAGCCAGGGCTGGGACCCACTGGCATGGAGCTGTGGTATGGGGACTGAGTCAAGGACTAGGGCCCTAAGAGTCTCAGCTGGAGCCCAGAACCCACCCTGTTACTCTGTTCCTCCTGCCCGCCCCCAATTGTCCACAGCTTCCACTGGACTCGCAACAGCAGGTTCTTCAATGTCGCCAAGGACCCCCGGGTGTCAATGAGGAGGAGGTCTGGGACCCTGGTGATTGACTTCCGCAGTGGCGGGCGGCCAGAGGAGTATGAGGGGGAATACCAGTGCTTTGCTCGCAACAAATTTGGCACGGCCCTGTCCAATAGGATCCGCCTGCAGGTGTCCAGTGAGTAGCGTGGGGCAGAGCTGAGATACATTCCTTTGTACGTGGAGGGGAAGGCATGGACGGTCAGTGCAGAAGGGCCTCCCCCGCCTCTGGCCTGTTGGTACCCTGGAGTCCTGCATGGCCTGCTTGCTTTTCTGCCTCTGAGCTGGGACACACCTCCCCAACTCAAAAAGATTCCTTGGAAAGGAAGTTCCAAACCAGAGTCTTGACCAGCTTCACTGGCCAGTCTGGGCACAGGAGGAAGGGAAGGAGAGGAACCTTTGAAGATGTGCATCCACTCAAAGGGCCTCTCTCACCTCCTTTAGATGCATGGACCCTGTCCCTCTCTCCTGCCCCCCTCACTCTCCATCTCCCCGTCCCCTCCTCAAATTCCTCCCTCTAACTCCGCGCCTTGCCCCAGCTCAAGTCATCACCCTCATTTCATTCTCTTCTGTGTTTCTCCCCAGAATCTCCACTGTGGCCGAAGGAAAGTCTAGACCCCGTGGTGGTTCAAGAAGGCGCTCCCTTGACACTCCAGTGCAACCCCCCACCCGGACTTCCATCCCCAGTCATCTTCTGGATGAGCAGCTGTAAGTCTTAGGGGCCTGGTGTTCTATGCCTATTTTAACCTTAGGAAGTGGGGTGGGTGTGTTAATGGGAGGCGCTTGCCCAAGGCGAGAAGACCTTGACTTGTGAGAAGCAGATCTGGCCACATGGCTGAGAACATAGGCTCTGTAGAGAGAGGTTGCTTGAGCTCATTTCCTAAAACCGGCTGTTATTAGCTGTGTGATCTTGAGCAAGGTGCTTAACGTCTCTGGACCTGTTTCCTCCTCTAGAAAAACAGGGCTGATAATTGTCCTTATCTAATAGATTTGTTGTAGGAATAAATAAGGCAATACATCTAAAGTGCTTGTAACAGGGCCAGACACACAGTAAGTGCTCAATAATATTTGTGATGATGAAGAGCAGGAGAAAAGGGAAGAAGGAAGAAGAGGAGAAACTGTGTTTTTTAATAGACCAATTGAACGTGGGTTGACGGCAAGCTTTCTCTTTCAGTCCTTGGTTGGTCTGGATTCACTCTTCTTGTAAGACAGTATGGGGGGATGTGGGAATGAAACTTTTGATAAATGATTGATGGGGAGGTAGGATGTTTGGAGCAGGGGATAGAGTGTCATCATTTGGAGCTTGACCTGGCTCAGTTTTAGAATGAGTCTCATTTAACCACTCTGGACCTCAGTTACTAAAGGTGGCGAGGGTGGGGGGAGCATTATGAAGGTGAATAGAGGACTGCTATCTATCTGTGTCTCTTCCTGGCTTTCCTTCTTCCCTCCACTTCTGCCTTCCCTTCCCCCTCCTTCCATAGACGCATCCATCTGTCCTCAATCTATACATTATAGATCTCGTGCCTGCCTGCCTGCCATCCATCATTCTATCCATTCCTGAATTCTTACCAGCCTACTTCCGAAAGAGGCTTCCGTGTCAGTGATGGAGCATGTGAGTTGTCTTGCAGAGTGCAGGGGGCTTTGTGCCCAGTCGTCCCTCTCTTCCCTCATTACAGAGCGCATCTGTGGGCAAGGTTGTCTGGCCACAGGCTGGGGTGGTGGTTTTTAGCTAACAGTTCGCACCCTCCTCTCTCATCCCCTGCATCACACGTGTCACCGGGTGTGTCCATCCTACCTCCTGAGCAGACCTCGTGACCCCCCTCCTCTTTCTACCCTCACTGACATCTCCCTAGCACAGGCCACCATGAGCATTTCCCTGGGTTGAAATAATTATCCATAACTGGCCTCCCTGGTCTTTCTAAAAACATAATGTGACAGTTTCACTCATACACTCAAAGCCCTCCATTGGCTCCTTCATCATCTCAGACAAAGTCTGGACTCCTTTCCTTGGCAGACAGTTCCCTTCCTGATCTGGTCCCCTCTGCCTCTCCAGTCCTTCCCCCGTTCCCCGCAACCTCCCCAACTCCCTACTCAGGCACTGTCGCCTTTAGCATACTGTTCCTGCTGCTTAGAACCCTCTTAGCTCCTTTCTCTTCTGCCTGGTAAATGTCACGCAGCCTTCAAGCCACACTCAAGGCCTGTAGAGTGGACTGGCTGCTCCTCAGTTCATCCCCTTCTTACCTGGGCTTTCCACTCACCATAGTGCGCTGCAATTATTGAGTTATCCACTGTCTCTTCTAGACTGCAGACTGTTTGAGGGCAGGGTTCTGTCTTACTCCTCTCTCTTCCACCAGTACCTAGCATAGTACCTGCACGTAGTAGGCCTACAGGAAATATTTGATAAATGATTTCAACAACTGACCAGCCCATCTTTGGAAAGTTGACGTCATTAACTTTGTGCTTTAAGAAATGGTGACTTAGAAAACACTCGGGGATAGGAAGGAGTTCGCTATGAGTAGTCAACCCCAGAAGTATACTTTTACAAACCAAATAGCCTGGAAAGCTGGCTATTTGAGTACATAAAATATAGTGCTTGAAAAAATATAGACAATGCATTCAGCATTCTCAGCCACTCCTATGATCTCATTAATTCTAAAAAGTACACATTTTTATTTTTCGCATCTCTAAAATTGGAAGGCGTCCTACAATGGATGGTATGCACCATCGATTGGTATGCATGCTTAAAATTATAACTGGTAATGGTTTTTCTTTCTGGGGGGGTCGGGGTTAGAAAACAAAACAGGTGACTTGGACTCTTGATTTGGGAGCTTCTGAAGGATCATGCCCTCATGCCTCCACCCTCTGGCCTCGGGGCCACTCAGATCTTCTGTGGCATGAACAGGAGACAGAAAAATAGGGTCATAGAGCATGGGTGTGATGAGCAAGCAGGTCTGAATCTAAATCCTACTCTCCCCTCATTGCTTTTGCAACCAGAAGAGTTAAGTCCTCTGCTTTCTTATCTGTAAAATGGGGATAAGCCCCACTTCAGAGTTGAGAGTGAAATAGACCAAATAATGTGGAACTCCTGGCCCCACCAGGCCTTCTCTCTGTAGGTGGTCACTCACCATAAACTTCATGATAATTATTACTGTTATCATTACTGCTAACCTCCCACTGTATCTCTGCTTCCTTATAGCCATGGAACCCATCACCCAGAATAAGCGGGTCTCCCAGGGCCATAACGGAGACCTATATTTCTCTAATGTGATGGTGCAGGACATGCAGACCGACTACAGCTGCAACGCCCGCTTCCACTTTACCCACACCATCCAGCAGAAGAACCCGTTCACCCTCAAGGTCCTCACCAGTAAGTTCAGGCCCCTGCCTGGGGCTGGGGGTTGCGGGCGGCAGCCCACCTAGCCTGAGCAGCCCCTGGTGCTGGGTCTAGGGAGAGCCTTGTCTGAGGCTGACACAGAAATCCTTCCAGCTTATTGTGCCTGAGCTACTTTAACTTCCTTAAACCACATCTCCTTCTTTGCCTTGAGTTGAACTTAGCCGTACTCTAACCCAGTGCTTCTGAGACTTTGGTGGGAATCAGAATCACCTGGTGAACTTGGCGCCATCCTCAGGCCCCGCGCTATCCCACCGCTTTTTCTTCATTAGCTTCCAGGGGGTTTCGACACTCTGGAATTTGACTAGCCCTGCTTTAAACGGTCATCCGGTATCCCTCTCCTAGTATACTCAGCTTGATTACTTCTTTTATTTCTAGTCATTGTTTGGTTATCTTGATTTCTAGAGTAAATCCACAGAATGGACTATTCAAATTAGTAGGTACACCTACATGAATTGTATTTGATTCTGTGGTACACGTATGTGCTGGGCCATATGGAATCGCTGTGTTTGCAAGTTGCAGGTCTATGTTTAGTTTTGTTTTTGTTTTTATTCCCTGATTTTGTTTAACTAGTACCAAAGCAAGTCAGCATTTCCTGCCCCATTATAGTGTTGGTGGCCTTCCATAGAGGAGAGAGAGAAGCTAGTCAGTTCAGAGACACACTTCTTGCCAGGGAACCGCTGGCTGGGAGCTTTGGCTGCAGAGTTCCCAGCCTGCTCAGGACATTGAAAGTGGCTGTGTTGGTTTACTCCATGGATTTACAAATGCCTTCCGTAGAAGAGCCCCCTGTCTCCAGAGACCATAATCTGTCTGACTCAGCTGTGAATGATGTTTTCAATACTGTGGAAAGTGGCAGTTGTGGAAGAGGCCAGGCAGGGGTCACCACATGGGCGTTGGCAGCTTCCACAAGTCGGAGAAAAGAGGTTGAACCTTGGCTTCTTGGAACCCACATGCAAGTTGTTGACGACGCCTCCTTGGAGGATGTGGGAGGCTGGGGGGAGGGGGGGGCTTGGATGAACTCCTCACTCAGGACATGTGGGGGCCTGACCCCCTAATGCCCTCTTCTCTCCTCATCAGTCCCTGCGCATAATGCAAACAGGCAGCGCTGAGAGTCAGCCCAGCTCCACACTCTGTTTCTATCAGGGCATCAAGTTGGACCCACAAGAAGCAGTTTCTTTTCTGCTCCTTTTTCCCTGCTGTGGGTACTATTTTTCCTTTCTCTTCTTTTTCTTCCCTTTTTCACTTCCTTCCCCTCCCTCTTTCTTTCCCCCACTCTCATCTTCTCCCTCTGATCCCATTTTACCCACCTCTAATCCTCCCTCTCCTGCCTTTGCAGGTCCCCACACACTGTTTTGAACTACCTGTAATTTAATAGCCAACAGGATGGCCAGAAACCCAGGGACAAGGCCTGGCAGGGTCACCCAGCTTCAGCCTGCTTGCTGCCCCCTGCCTGGCTTTCTTATTCAGGACCGTAGCCCAGACAGGAGCCCTGAAGAAGAAAGTTGGGTTGTCTGAAGTTTCTCCTAGTACAAGGCAGGGGTGACTGCCTGCCAGCTGGCCAAGCTGGGAAGGACAGTGTGGTCTGCCCAGGACCTCAGAGTGCCTCCACAGCAGGACAAGGCTGGCAGCACTGGGCACTGGGAGGGGCAGGAATGTCAAGAGCAAGATTCTCACTGAGCTGATCCCTGGATGGTCTGCAGTGCCATCACCTGGATCCCTTTCTCCCTGCCCACGAGATGCTTGAAGGCAGCCTGCCATTTGGGGACTGAGGCAGGTGACTGTCTGCGGTCCTGGGCAGAGGCCTCCACTGTCACGCAGGGTAGAGGCATGCAGATGGAGGTGGTAAAGAGCCTTCCTCTGTATAATTAAGCAGTTAGAGATTTCAACACATTTAGAGGTTGGACTTTCCAGAAATATCCTTTTCTCTGAGGTAAGGGATGTTCGTTACTGCTCCGTTTCTGGGTCCCCTACTCCACTGAAAACTCTCAAATGCTGAAAATCCCCCAGGTGCTGGGAACAGAACTCTGTCAGCTTCCTGGGGTCTCCCAGGGGCAGCTGTGGCCGGAACAAGTTCTAGGCATCCACACCAGCCCAGATTTGGGTACAGTTGCTTAAAATAGCACAGTGGAGCTCTCTCTGCTTCCTGCCTGGAAAGGACACAGGCTTTTTTTCTGTACCTTTTGAACCAGGTCTGGGGGTGGGCGGCAAAACAGCCAATTAGGATGGCTTCAGAGACTGTTCTCACCAGGGGTTTCTGTCACAGTTTGCTCATGGGGGAAGAAATAAATCTCATCACAGCCGATTTTGCATTACCTGCAATAAAGGAAGGGGAGAAAGGTATCCAATACAAAATACTGGGCAATCTAAAATCACTTTTAAATTTGTTCTGGGATGTAGTGAAAGACAGGCTAACAAAAACGTGCTGGTCCCTTTGCCCACATCAGGATAGGTTCCAGTCCGTCCTGGTGCCTCTGCCACACGAGAGGCAGTAGTGGTGAGGGAGGAGGGTTCTCTGTGAGGCAGACAAGGAACACTAACCTGCTTCCTTCTAACGTCCACTGTCTAAGTGATGCTCTGAGAGGAGTCAGATGTCTCCCTGACGTTCTCAGATGTGCTCCAGAATCCACAAACTGGGGTCCAGTCCGAACTTGGGTCACTTCTCTGGAAAGAGATAGTTTCTATTTCACCTGGTGGTGTGGGAGCATGAAACAAGGCCCTGTCATCTGTGTGTGTCCCTAGGAGAGGAAGGTGACCTGAATCCAGCACTTTGCCACTCTGCCTCTTCATTGCCTTGCAGGTCAGTTCCCACCCTTAGCTCCGGATAAACCTAAGCTGACTTCCCAAACCCAGGAGGGGGAAGTCCTGAACGCTGAAAATCTCCCTACTGAGTGTTAGGCAGGTTTGGGATGCAGCGCCATGCAGTCTCAAAGAAGAGCTTCATGGCCGCCATGTCAGTTGTAACAGGATTTGAGCTGTCTTCAAATATGCAAATGCTCTGGCGCAGCACCTCTCTTCTCTCGGGCAGTTGGAGCGTCCTGGGCTTCTCAGGGCTGTCTGCTTGGCTTACAGTCAGCTGTTCCACCCCCGACTTTCTGTGGGTACTGTCAAAACTTGAACCCAGCTGGAAGTGGACGGGAGTAGAAGAGTGAAAAGCTACCTAAGGATGTTGGCATGATTATGTGCCCTGTTTCAAAATGTCTTTCTCTCTGTGGGTTAAATGCCCTGGGGTTTTCATTACCTCATGTTGGAACTGAGACCACACCACTGGTCTTGCTCCTAAGGTAATATCTTTACCCCAAGACAGTCTAGAGCATTCTGAGTCTCCAGCTTAATCAGCAGGCCTTTCTCAATCCAAAATGTGGAACTCACAGTGCTTGTGTAGCACGCCCTCCCCTCTCCCTCGCTCCCCCTCTCCCCCTCTCCTTCTCCTTCTCTCCTCCCCCTCTCTCCCTCCCCCTCTCTCTCGCCCCTCCTCCTCTCCCCCCTCTGCTTTTCCTTCCTCCACCTCCCCCTTCTTCCCCTCTCCCCTTCTCCCCCTCTCCTCCCCCTCTCTCCCTCTCCCTCTCCCCCTCTCTCTCCCCCCTCCTCCTCTCCCCCCTCTCCTTTTCCTTCCTCCACCTCCCCCTTCTTCCCCTCTCCCCTTCTTCCCGTCCACTCCCTCTTGGCCCTACTCCCCCTCTCCGTCTGTCTTCCTTTCTCCCTTTCTCTCTCTCCCTCTCTCCCTCCCTCTTCCTGACTCCCCCACCCCTCCTACCCAGGCTCCCTTTATAATCCTAAAATCTGAACCTCAACCTAGCTCTCCCCACCAACCTGGACCACTTCTAGCCTCCTCAGAAGGAGGCCTTTCTGCCAACAGACACATCTGGGAGACCAAAGTGTGCCCACTGGTCAGGTTGGGGATGCTTTGCTGGCCAGCACAGATTTTTGGACATTGCCAAGGGTCCCTCTGTCCCACTGTGTTGATGAACTATTTCTCTGGACGCCTTCTTTCTTTTACCTCCCGCCCCTTGCCACTTAGCCTCTGCTCAGGTAGGACTTTGCTCTTTCCCCGGGGCTCACTAACGCTTTTTCTTTAGCTACCCCAAGAACTGGCCTGATCCAGAGACCTGAGAACTGAGGATATTGATGGGCAGAAGGTGTTCAAAAGATTGCTACAGAATACTGCTAATCCTCATTTCATTCATTTGAAAAACCGATGGGACCAAGCAATAAAGGGTCAAGCCTAATATTTTAATTAAAAAAGAAACTTATTTTATTATTGCCTTCTTTTGCAGGATTTAACCTTTTCTTCCCTTTTTGGCTGTTTTGTGTTGCTTGTTCTTCACCAAGCATATTTCCAAATATGCCATGCCTTTTCTTTGCAAAAGACCACCGGTGCTCTCCCGGTTGTTTTTGTGGCTTTGCATTTCTGTTTGTTCTCTCCCCCTTTTGCCTCCGTGACCTCTCCGTGGCCTCCTGTTTGCTCACCCTCTTTTGTTTATTGCAGACCACCCCTATAATGACTCGTCTTTAAGAAACCACCCTGACATGTACAGTGGTGAGTCGCTGTGGTAACCTTGGGAGTAACCTTGCCTGTCCTAACCCATTTGCCTAACTTGACTGATACCATGTCATTATCTCGTGCTGGGTGGCAGGTCTGACATTTGGCCAGGCCAGGGTTCCATGGTGCCACCTCCAGAACGCTGCTCGCCAGGAAGACAGTGGCCAGACTGGGAGTTTGAGGTGGCTCATGTGGTGGTGTGTTCTCCTCATACTTGCAGGCCTCCAGTTGCTCAATTCTGGACAAGTTGGTCAAACCAGGATAGGACTTCAAAAGGGTTTCAGTAGAAACTTAAGAATCAGTGGCAGGTGGATGGAAAATATCTGAGGATACGTGAGTGCCCACAGTGAGGAGAAAACAGGAAGTCTTCATATCAGTGGTTTAAACAGCATGGAAAGCTTTGTAGTGCATGTTTAGTTAACTCTTAAGTGTGTAGATGTGAATTGCCTTCTCTGTAGTCTGGCCATAGCTACTGGGGATATCATGTCAGATCCCTTGTCTCTTTAAAATGCATCGGGGAAACGGAGCAAGAGTCCACTCTGAGCTCTCTTTCAAGGTGAGTGTAAATGAAGCTGGACTGTCCATTGTACTCTGTCACTTGGGCCTCATCTCTCCTCTGAGAGTCCGTGCTCGGTGCCCACCAGCCCACACATTTGCAAGTCATGGCACAGTTTCCATGAGGTATATTTTGGTTGCTCAAGCTTATTACGGAGTAATTGGCTATTTCCACACCTGAGTTACCCCCACCATGGCTATGAATGTCTTATTTTCCCTGAGCAGCCAGAGGAATCATTATTTTCTGGCTCTGGTGAGGCAGCTGGCCCTCATCATCAGTTATGCCTCAGGAGCCAAGGCTGCAGGTCCCCAGGGGGTCATTGTGGGCTCAACTAGATAGGAAGTGTCTGAATTGCGATGTGCTAATATAAATAATGATTGGTGTCTGGAGTGGGGGATGGGAAGAGGGAATGAGAGCCAAGGAGAGAGGCAAAGGCTCTAACTTGGCACCAAACAGCTAGAGCCACACTGAGATCCTGCCAAGGAGATGTACTGCCGGAGGAAGCAGAGGACCTTTGTTGGATCCTGGGCATTGTCTGTTTTCACAATAATGGGGCCAACCACCATTGTGTCAAGAGCCCCAGAGCACTGGTATGGAATGTGCCTTTTTCTAAGTTGGATTCTGGGTAATCTGTTATGGAATATTCTTAAAGCACCAGAAGGTCCCTTAAAGACCATCCCATCCCAGCTTCTCTTTATACCTATAAGATAATCCATTCAGGAGACATGCGTGTAGAGATGTTTTATCAATGGAATAAGTTTGAGTGATTCCAGCCAGTTTGTGACCAGTGTACCGTGTTTCCCGAAAATAAGACCTAGCCAAAAACTATCAGCTCTAATGCGTCTGTCTTATTTTAATATAAGACCCAGTCTTATATAATATACACAATGTAATACAATGTAATACCGGGTCTTATATTAATTTTTGCTCCAAAAGACGCATTAGAGCTGATGGACCGACTTGGTCTTATTTTCGGGGAAACACAGTAGCTATTCTTATAAGAACCATCCACAGCTGTGAAACCAAGCAAAGCTCACATGAGATTGACCCCTTCTCTTCAGTCCAAGGTAGAACGGGGCTGACCAAGTATAAAGCCAACTGGAAAGAATATAAAGTCAAAGTGAGGCACATGTTGAACAAAGGATTGCTAGTTTGAAAGAAATAGAAAGTGAAAAGGAAGGAAAGAAGATAAGGTCTTTCCTGAGTGCAGAGAGCTAGATAGAGAGACGCAGTGCAATGAAAAATGCCCAGTGCATCTCTGTGCTTTGCTGTGAAATATGACATGTCTCTTTAGTAGCAGAAGGGCCATCCTGTAATTACCCTTTGTTCTAGTGATTCCTACAGTGGTTTGGTATCCTCTGCACATATGTCAGATGCCCCCTGACTTGCCACTTAGAATTCACGCAGGCCAGGAAATAAGGAAGATAAGAGTGTGCACGCTGAAGTAGACTGCCTTGAATTAAACTCAGGCTGTAAGACGTACCACTGAGTAACCTTGGGCAAGTCTTTTAGCATGTCAGAACTTTAATTTCTTCATCTGAGAAATGGGTATATTACCTACCCCATAGGATTGTTGTGAACATTAAATAGGATAATGTGCATACGGTTCTAGACACATCAGTCACCCATTATGATATTAAAGGGAATCGTTTAGTGTTGACTGTAGCAAGTGTAATTATTGTATGCTTCTGAAATTAGGAGAGACTCAGAGTACTTGAAAAGAAGCCAAGAGGAGAGAGGTAGGCACGATTATGGGAAGAAAGTACTATGGAGGGAGAAATTTTATGGCAGATCAGAAAAACGAAAGCTGTTCAGATCTCAGCTGTGCAGAGAACTGGATAAGAAAAAAGTTCCAACTACTGCATGAGAGATTTGCGTTAGACAGAAGAGATTTCCTGGCAGTGGAAGATATCAAGTGTTTCTAGACAAAGTTCTTTTCTCATCTTCTGGGATTGTTGGTCCAGCCATTCCTAGAGCCAAAGAGGTGGATGAGATCCCAGGGATCCAGCCTGTGAGTTCTCAATTCTGAGAACTGAAAGCAAATGGAGAATCCAGCTGCTCATTAAAGCTGTTTTTTAACAAAAGTTTTTGGACACATCTGATTCACTTTTGGACACATCTGATTCACTGAACTCTCTTTTGTTAACACGCAACACTTGACAGAGGGGAGAAACTCAGGTTTTCAGCAGTCTTGACCATTTTTCTTGCAGGAGACAATTGAAGCATTTTTCTCTAGCCCTTTTTAAGCTGAGGTGGTTGAGGCGGTGTCATCGCCTGATGTCCCCATGCTCACCAGATTCCTCAGGGAACCCGTGAGCCTACTCTTGAGCCACAGCTGTGAGAGCAGGAGAGGAAAGATTGTCCTTGGGCTAAAGGTCAGATGGGGCCACGGGGGAAGCTCTTCCTGAATCCACATGAATATGAGCTTTGGCACCTGGGTTCTAAGTTTGAGCAGGTGTTGGGTCTGACCTCAGCCCTGAAAATCAGGGAGAGTAAGAGAAGCATCATCAGGCGGGACAGGTTCTTCAGGGATCCCCGCTTCCGTGATAAGAGAGAGGCTGTCCAGTGACACCCTAGGAAACAATCATTTACACTGTTTGGAGTCTCTTAGAGTCTCATATAGTAATCACCTTTGTCTCACAGATTCTTCCTGGGTCTGCTTCTACAGGGAAAGAAATTAACCACCCTGCCTTGGGAGCAGTGACTGTGTTCTCCTTCATAAGTTTTCATGTAAATCCCTCCTGCTGGAGCTGACCACATCTCTTCACAACCTCCCCTTTGGGTCCAGCATCCTTGTCCCATAAAGGCGTCATGTATCACTCTGACTCCTCTTCAAGCTTTCCATGGCCTTAAGAATTCGGTGGAGATTCCTTTGGAGCCTCTTAGTTCGCAGCCCAGCTTCTTTTTTTCCAGCTTGGGCCTGAGTTTATTTCCCAGCCACCGAGGAGAGATGAAATCTTATCTGAGACATTGAGAACAATATTTGAGGAAAACATAGTGGGAGAGTTTCACCACCGCACTCACTTTAAACAAAAATATCTGTCTCCTTCACTTTTTTTGCCTTTGGATTTTGATTTTCTTTGGTTTGAGCGAGAAAGATATTCCCAAAGCTAACTGTCTGAAGTCGGGACAACTGGTCTATCCGTCCTAAAAGAGAGGAAATATCCATGTTAGAGCACATGCTTCGGCTCTAAATGGTCCAGAATCCAAAACACAGCTGCTTGTGACATTAGCAAATCTGTTCACTGAGCCTGTTTCCTCTACTGAAAATGGGGGTGGTACCCCCAGGTTTGTTACGAGGATTAAACATGGTGATGATATAGATAGAGCTGCTAGCACAGTGCTCGGCCCATAATGACTGCTCACCAAATGGCTGCCCCAGTTGTTACCTCTGACTTCTAAAATGTTCTTCCCTACGTTTTCGGACTGTGGCTTGTTTCCAGTCATGTCTCCCCTTTTGGGATAATTCTGTGGTTGCTAGCCCACATCCTACATATGAAGTACTGCTATAACCTTTTTATACTCACAGCTCCATATCAGGGCACCCACAGCGGGACTCTGCTCACTTCTTCTCCTTCCCATACTTAATGCTTTGCTGGTCATGTGTGCTTGCGGTGCTGCATGCTACCATGCGAATTAAATGTCCACAGGGTCACAGATTGGTTTCTGCAGATTGTGTCCCTGCAGGAAGGAGTATGCCAACTGAATTGGGACCTCTTCCACATAATCCTAGGGTTCCCGGCTCTCCAAACATTTACCCACCTGCCATCAGAGGTTCCTGCCCTGAATCTCCTTCTCCTCATGGTGCCCTTGACCTTGTGTTGTCTGGCTGTGTTGGTGATTCTAAGACGATGGGTGGGAAGAAGCTGCTGTTTGGTATCCAGCTGCCTTGGTACTGAGAGCTGGAAGCTGCAAGGGTTATAGACAGTAACCAACTAACCGCGTAATGGATTAACCCCTTCAGTAGCCACTGTACTGGTGGGGCAGATGAGGACATCTACAGAAGAAGAAATAATGTGGGGGGTAAATTGTTGCCTTCTTTTTGTTCTCTTCTTCCCTTAAACTCATTCATCCCACAGACATCTATTGAACACTTGCTATGTGCCATATATTGTGCCAGCAGCCTAACTACCTTTGCATGTGTTTCATTATTTTCTCCCCTGACAAAAGGGTAAAATAGATGTAAGCTCTATGAAATGCACCCCGCTCCCAATGGCTAATGGAAAGAAAAGCTGAGTGCCCCTAGGACAGAACCCCTCTGATCCCACCAGGCACCCACTAGTCCAACAAGCTCCTTTAGGAGACACCAGTGTCACAGAGACAGAATTCCCCCTGCCACTCTGTCCTCAATCTGCCAGCACCTATTAACAGCCCAGAAAAATTCCTTTGTTCTCACTGGGGGCATCTCTGATGGCTCCCGGCTCCTGGAAGCTCTGCTTTCCTTACACCTCTTAACCTCTCGAGCGAGCGGAATGGAAGATCCATTAAGCCCATGAGTAAGGCTCAGCTTATATGTTAACTCCTTGTTTACAATCATGCACCTTTCGACAGGGGTGCCTCTTCCTGTCTCCCTGTGCTTTGGGCTCCTGGTTGGAAACTCCTTGTTCTTCTCCCTTCCATCATATCCATTTCCACAGAACTATACAAAGAGCTCTGAGGGAGCGAGCAGTGAGGCTCGGCTGAGTGAGCTCCACTCGGCTGAGTGAGCTCCACTCGGCTGAGTGGGCTCCACTCGGCTGTGGTGTACCCAGACTTGCATGACCCCTTCCACTGGGAAACAGCCACCCTGACAGTTTCGATCTCTGTGGGGCACCTGGCTTCAAAACCTGTGTGCATGTCATTCAGACCCCTGGCTGCTCCAGCCTAGTTGAATTGTAGATCTCCTCCTCCATGTTGGCTGTCACTTGCCTCTCACCCCTCCCCTGGTCTCTCACATCCAATTAACACCCTCTTCCCCAGCCCCTTCCAAAGTCATTAGTGAAGAGGCAGAATGGTCTTAGCCCCAGAGTGATTTCCTGTCATCTCTGCTCATTAATTCTCTCCATGTCTTTGCTAAGCCATTAATAATGCTTTCTGCATCTCTGATGTTCATCTGGGTCTCTGTGGCTTCATCCTAGCTCGTTGTCTCCAGGGTCCCCAAGAGCAGATTGTCCTGTGACCCCAGTTCGAGCCTTCTCTTTTTTCCACCGCTGTTGAGATGGCCTCCCTAGGGGCCACTGAATTGGTCTCTGGGGTCCCAACACAAGACTCTCAGGGAATAAACCACTCACTGCTCAGGCAGCCTCCTCCCCCGTTTCAGGAAAGGGGAGGTTTACTGAACTGTGAAGGAAGCTGGGCTCCTCTTGGCAGATCCTTTCAGAACTTAAAGCTGCTCACACACATGTGCTGGTGGGGCCGAGGAGCCCCACGCTTTCTAACACTGTCTCTTAATGATGCCCAGTCCTTGGGGTGGTTTCTGCTGGGAGGATCCAGGAGCTGGTGCTTTGAGGGTAAGGGGGGAAGCAGAGGCGTGATGATATTTCTTTCTAGCCTGACAGCTTTGGCCCAGCTGGGTCAGCCCCTGAGCTGGAGGCTTATGCCAGCGTGTTCTATCCTGTTTCAGCCCGAGGAGTTGCAGAAAGAACCCCCAGCTTCATGTATCCCCAGGGCACTGCAAGCAGTCAGATGGTGCTGCGTGGCATGGACCTACTATTGGAGTGTATCGCCTCTGGGGTGTATGTACCATTTCACCCCCATTTCTGGCCACCCCTCAGGAGGCTGGGGAGGGAGTTTGTGCATGCTCTGTTCTTGCCACATTTGGGAGTGCAGAAAGAGACGCAGATGGCCCTTAGTGAGGGCTTTGCCGGCATAGTCCTCTCCATCCTATTCTGGCCATCTCTTTGGTAATGAGGAAAGGACATGAGTGGGCATCTTATACATGTGTTAGAATCTCATGTGATTTGAGATAAGTCCCTCAAATGCTCGGAGACTGAGCAGTCCCTCTGTTTAGGAGAGATCAGCTCTCAGAGGACATGCATCCTCGAGAGCAGGGCTGTCCAAACTGCGGCCCACGAGCCAACTGCGGCCCGCAATCCATTGTTAATCGGCCCGCAGCAAATTCCAAAAATATATTTAGTTTACTTAAATAAACCAGGTGAGGCAATGCACACTTCACCTCGAGTGAGTGGCCCGGCTGTTTGTGTATTTTACCGCATGTGGCCCTTGGTGAAAAATGTTGAAAAAAGTTTGGACACCCGTGCTCTAGGTCCAAGTACACTTTAAGGACACTTGGGAATCCCGGGCTCCACAGAATAGCAGGGCCACAGTTTGTGATAAGTCCCTGTTTCCTGCTTGGTCCCCCTTCTAGCCCAACACCAGACATTGCATGGTACAAGAAAGGTGGGGACCTCCCATCTGACAAGGCCAAGTTTGAGAACTTTAACAAGGCTCTGCGTATCACCAATGTCTCTGAGGAAGACTCGGGGGAGTATTTCTGCCTGGCCTCCAACAAGATGGGCAGTATCCGGCACACGATCTCGGTGAGAGTAAAGGGTACGTTACGTGTATTTCTCATTCTGATGATTTTTGCCAGCCCTACACGCCATGACCACCCTTTCCTCTGAGGGTAGCTGGGGACAGGGTGAGTGGGGGATATTTCCCACACACTGGTTAGTGGCAATAGTAACCTGCCAGGGATGGTGTCACTCCCCTGGATGTGTGTGTGTGTGTGTGTGTGTGTGTGTGTGTGAGAGAGAGAGAGAGAGAGAGAGAGAGAGAGAGAGATGTTAAGAGAAGAAGATACACCCAGACCATCACCCAACTGTCCTTGGCGCCCAGGGCTCCCTCAGCAGGTGAATTTCATGGTCCGTTTGCTCCACACCCAGAGCCCTCTCTTTCATTTTGTATTCCTGTTCATAGTGTGTCGTCTTAGCCCTGTGCTGTCTATGTCCTATACTTGGTTCTTTTAAAAATGGGAGTCATCAAGGCCCAAATTATTTTTTGAAAAATCACTTCTTTCCCCCCAAAGCATAGCTGGCCCACCTGACCTATTGTAAACAATAGAACACAACATGCCTTTATGGGTCCCAACCAGAGATGGGGGTACACCAGTCGCTTCTCTTTCTCAGGCTTTCTTAGCACATGCTCAGTTGACCTTGTGACCTTGGTTTGAGCACTGTACTCAAACAAGGGGTTCTTAATATTTTAGGGAGTAATCAAGATCTTTGAGGATCTGATCCAAAGAACCCTCTTCTCAGAAAAATCCACCTAATCAGATATTCACAACATTTTCCAACCCCTGAAAGGGGTGGCCAGCTCAGAGCTTCTGCTCTAACCAAAGCTCAGTGCATAAGAGAATAAGTATAAGGCCTTTCCTAAAAGGCCTGATCTTGCAGCAGCAACAACAGAAACCCAGTGCCCACCTTCCCTGGCTTGGGCCTTTGGGTACACATCATGAACGTCTATGGACTTCTAAAAGCATTCGCTGCCCCGGCCTCCCCGAGGAATTCTGATTCAGTAGATGTAAGGTGGGCCCTAGCATCCATGTTTGTTAAAAGCTCTTCAGGGAACTCTAATGAGCAGCCCCAGTTTAGAGCTAAAGTGTCTGTGGTGTGAAGCTGCCAAAAGCAGGTTGGAACTGAGTCGTCCCATGAGGATGAGCCCTGGGCAGGTGTAAGGGCCTGGGGCTGGCATCCAGGTTCCTGTCTTCCTAGAGGAAGTCCGTCTGGTTTCTTCTGCCTGCCTCGCGCCACCTAACTCCCCTGCCTGTGCTGTCCCTGTCTTCCAGCTGCTCCCTACTGGCTGGACGAACCCAAGAACCTTATCCTAGCCCCTGGCGAGGACGGGAGACTGGTGTGTCGAGCCAGTGGGAACCCCAAGCCCACTGTCCAGTGGATGGTGAATGGGGAACCTTTGCAATGTGAGTAACGAGCCATCATCTCACCTGACTCTGCTCTTTCTCCCGTCAAAGGCTCCCAATCTTCGTCCCTGTGGGCAGCCCTGGTTGTTCCAGAAGTGAGGGAGCAGCCATCTCCTTGGACATCTTAAGAGGCAGGAAACCTGCCACATGTCTGTGTGAGAGAACAGGAGGCTGTGGTTATTTTTCCACATTTAGGGGATTTCTTCTCCCTTGGGTATTCCATAAAACTCTTCCCTTTAAAAACTACAGAGCCATTTCAAGGTCTTGGGTCTGCAGCTGCATCTCCTGAGATTTGGGGCTCTGAGTGATGTCTGGAACTTGGAAGATAGAGGAGAGCTCAGTAACCCAGTGTCGTTGGTTGCCCAGGTCCCACTCTCTGCTGAGGGCAAAATAAGAGGTGGAGTTACATAACAATGTGAACGATATGGTTGGAGATGAAGAACTTCCCATGAGATCAGAGATGTACAGGTGCAGTTATTCAGTGTCTGCGGACTTTGGGGAGATGTAGTCCGGCCTGGATGGCTGGAGTGGGTGAGTGCTAGGCCCCTTGCAGCCAGAGGCCAAGGTTAAGTTTTCACATCATATTTTCTCCAGTATCATTTCCTTTTTAAAATGTCCTGTCATTACTTTCTCCCTGGGATCAGAAGAAATGGCAAAAAGTGCTATCACCCAGGTGGGGCAAAACAAATGGAGAGAACTCAGAGCCAAACTCAAGAGCAGCAGGTGGAGAGGCAGGCGAGAAAGGCGGAGAAGCGGGCACCTTTTAGACAGTCGTTGTGTCCCAGCCGCTGTGCTAGGTGCTGCATCCCTCTTCTCTCTTTAGCCTCACACATTAAAGATGAGAAAACGAGGCTCTGATGGTGCCATGAATTGCCCAAGGTCACAGTGGTGAAGCTGTGGGTGGTTGTGAGAAGGCAACAAGCCTGCACGACCCAGTTCTGAACACAGTAATTCCCAGTGATCGTCCTTCCCTGGATAGGGACATCGCCTGCCCTCTGCCGGTCATTGTCCCTATCATTACAGCACTTTGGGGACACGGCAAACAAAGGCACTGAACTTCACAGCACCCTTGAGTAAACGCAGAGCTCCTGGAGAGCTCACCCATCACTTGAGGGGAGTGACTGGGTCCGTGAGAATTGCCAGGCAAGGAGGTGTTCAAGTTGCTGGCATTGCTTTCCTCGTGCCTTTTTGCTGAGTGGGGACGCAGAAAAGTGTGATAGGAGGCTGACCTTGTCTTCAGTTACCTCCTGCTGATTCCCCAGTTCCGGATTCAGGTTTGCTCTCTGTGGCGTGGCGCCCGCAGGGCCAGACCCTGGGTCCACCTAGCCTGACTGTCGCTGTCGGTCTGAGTGATCCTGCATGAGTTCACAGAGCATGGAAGCCAAGTCATGTAGCCCAGTTCAGAAACCTAGAGAGGAAAGTCACCTTCTGGTGAGGAAAGAGGAGAAAAGTGGCAGTTCCTTACATTTCTAGAAAACTTTTATTTGTACAGCTCATTATCTTTCTCTTCTCTTAACCTTCCTCAGAGTAAAGGAACCATGGGAGTAATTCTTCTCCAGATGAAGGAAAGAAAGCCCAGAATGACTTACTGTTTTGCCCCTGGTCCCTGAGCCACTCCCCAGCCTCTGTTCTCTGTATCTTGGGAGATACAGCGGTGCTGGGAGAACCGTGGGGGGAATGTTCTCTCTGCGCATAACATACATTTCTTGGGACAATCAGGTGGTTTTGGCAAATACAAGGACTCATTCAGTTTTCAGCAGGCACTGACCTTCAGGTTTAAGTTTGCGAACGTCTGCAGAATGCTCTGCTCAGAGGATAGGAAGGTGGTAGGCCCCATCCGGTTGCATCATGCTTTGTTCTTTTCAAAACAAATATATGCACATTGGATTAAAGTAACAACAGTAATAATCGGTATGGGCCAGGCCCTCTGCTAACGACACTTACATTCATCACAGCTCAGGTCATCCTCATAAAACCCCCCAGAAGGTGACATGTTATCCCTGTTGTACAGACACAGAAACTGGTGCTGGCAGGAATGTGGTTAGAATTCACTCCCCTCTCTGTTGCCACAGCTTATGCTCTCAGCCACACCTGCCCAGCTACTACATAGGTAGAGCAGGGATTCATATCCCTATCGGACAGACTGAGAAGTAACCTCCAGTAGATTAGATGGTGGGCCCAACATCACACAGCCCAGCAATGGTGGGGCCAGAAGCCTGGTCTGCGAGCCACCCAGTGCTGCTGCTCCCACAGCACCCAGTCCTGCTAGGGAGGCCTGGGCAGAGCACCAGTGCCCTTCACCTGCCTGTCCCGATTCTCACGAGGAGCATCTTTCCTGTCGGTAGCGGCACCACCCAACCCAAACCGTGAGGTGGCCGGGGATACCATCATCTTCCGGGACACCCAGATCAGCAGTAGGGCCGTGTACCAGTGCAACACCTCTAATGAGCACGGCTACCTGCTGGCCAACGCCTTTGTCAGCGTTCTGGGTGAGTGTCCCCTCTGCTCCCTGCAGTGCTGCCTCCCTGGGGACTGTCACATCATGGACGAACTTTCTTCTCCAGAGATCAGCCGGGCTGGTTGGGGAAGCATGGAGACTGAAGATGGGATTTGTGGGAAGGAGGAAGGACTTAAAACCCGCAGATCTGGCTGTGCTGGAAGTCAGTCTTGGTCCCTCCTTCCCCTGATAAGACAGAGTGGACCTGTCCCGCCACCTGGGTGTTTCCACGCTGACTCTCCTGGGTTCTCAGTGGGTCACAGAGTGGGAAGTGGTTCTGAGGATGTTTGCAGCACTCCCGGAGCAGGGAGAGGGTCGTGGGAGGGGCCAATACAGAGCCTGCTGGGTAATTTGAGGAAACCCTTTGCAGAAGCTGGATTGGTTGTTGAGGGCAGATGGAAAAGCTTCCTCCTTCCTCACCTAACCCTTAGAGGCTTCTTAAAGGAGGAAGGTAGATAAGAGAAGGTATGTTGGCACTTGGAAAACTTCTGTGCAGAGAAGGCATGTAGAGATAAGACCCAGGGGGAAGAAATGGAAGAGTTAGATTCCCCACCCAAGATCGGTGGTCTGGGAATTGCAGATGTACCACCTCGAATGCTGTCACCCCGGAACCAGCTCATTCGGGTGATCCTGTACAACCGGACACGGCTGGACTGTCCCTTCTTTGGGTCCCCCATCCCTACTCTCCGATGGTAAGTTCAAGGAGAACAGGCCTTCCCCACAGGGGTCATCTGCCTCACCGTTCTCATTCCCATAAGTATTCAGCAAGACCTGGGAACTTCAAAGGGTCAAAGCTGAGAGAAAGTTGGCATATCAGCTGGGTGAACCCCCTTACTGTGCAGAGAAGGAAATCAAGGCCCAGAAAGGGGCAGAGACTTGCCAGGGCCACCCATTGGTTGGAGGCAGATCCTCCAAGGATGAGGGCTTCACAGCCCTAAGATGGAGCTCCCTCCATACAGTCTCTCGAGTGGTTGACCCCTGCTCCCTTGGGCCAGTCCTGTCTCAGTATGCTATGTGTTCTGCTGCTCTGTTGTGAGGTTTAAGAATGGGCAAGGAAGCAATCTGGATGGTGGCAACTACCATGTCTATGAGAATGGCAGCCTGGAAATCAAGATGATCCGCAAAGAGGACCAAGGCATCTATACCTGTGTTGCCACCAACATCCTAGGCAAAGCTGAAAACCAGGTCCGCCTGGAGGTCAAAGGTAAAAGAGGGTTGGTAGGTGGAGGGTGGGGTGGGGTGGGGAATGGAAGCTATCTCAAAGTTATCCATGTGTGTTACTCTCTTTGAAAGAGCACCATTACTAATGTTTAATCCCTAATGGGACCCTCCCTATGGGTCTTTGTGTCCTTGCAGGGCTTCTAGTTGGCTTGGGTGCTGCGAACCCTGAGTCATTATCAACTTGATCCAAATGGCATTAAGAAGGGAAACCTGCTACCCACACAAACTCCCCCCCCCCCCAGAAATTGCATCATATCTTCCTGAGCCAGTTATTAGGTTGGTGCAAAAGTACTTGTGGTTTTTGCAATTATTTTTAACCTTTTAAACTGCTTTTTTTTGTACCAACCTAATAGAAAGGATTTGGGGGTTGTTTACTATCTGAGATCACTCACACCAGGCCTCCCTCCATTCATATACAACTGAATACTACTTCTGGCATACTTTTTCTGGAATACTATTCCCTTTGTCTAACCTTGAGGTCACACGTGTCACACTGAGTGTCCACGTTCGGGGATGACGAGCACCCTGGGTTTCTCCACAGACCCCACCAGGATCTACCGGATGCCTGAGGACCAGGTCGCCAAAAGGGGCACCACAGTGCAGCTGGAGTGTCGCGTGAAGCACGACCCCTCCCTGAAACTCACGGTCTCCTGGCTGAAGGACGACGAACCACTCTATATCGGGAACAGGTCTCTGCTCCTTCCTTTTCTCTTCCTGGTGCTACCTTGGGGCCATCCTTTTCCCTTGGTCTTAGGTGACACATTGAAGAACCCAGGGATAGGGAACCTGGTGTCCTGTGTGTCACTGAGAAACTGCTGAGGAGGGCGGACAGCCTCAGTGACTCCCCCTACCTCAGGGGAGACCCTCACCGTATGCCCTTCTCCCTCTCTCCCATCAGCTCTCTGCTTCTCTCTCCTCTTTTCTCTCCCTCCTCTCTTCCCCACGCCTTTCTCTCTTCACTTCTCTCACTCACTCCTTTTTTCCCTCCTCACTTTATTTTGACCCCCACCGTTCATCCTCTTGCATCACAGCCAAGAGCCCCTCCCCATCTTCAGCCCTGCCTGCAGTGCCCCTGTTGTCCAGCAGAGGACAGTGTTGGCCTGAAGCGACTATGACCATGGTGGTTAGTGTGGTTCTCAGCCCTTATTTCACTTGGGATGCTTTTACTAGATTTACGCCGTCCCCCTTCCTCATCCCAGATTCAGATTTAATTGGTGTGGGGGGAGGGCCCAGGCACTGATAGTGTTTACATGTCCCTGCAAGTGTTTCTAATGTGCAGTCAAGTTCCAAGCCTCCCTCCACAGGGCTCTTTGCTGTACCCTCTTCCACCTCAGGGCCCCTGAGGTTGGCCAAAGGTACCAGCTGTTTCTAGAGGCCATCTAGTTTTTTGCAGGGGTGCACCCTGCAAGTAGACGAAAGCTTTCTGGTACTCACTTGATGCTAACAGTCTGCCTGCTTTTTGGTGCCCTCCTCCCTCTGTGGACGACAATTCAGAGGAGCCTGGGCACCTGGCCTGAGACCAGGTGCAGTGACGGGTCTGGGCTGAAGATAGAGCTGAAGTATGGGAAGAGGAGGGATCCCCATCTGCCTTTGGCCGGGGGTGGGTCTATCTGTGCTCTAATTTGGAAGGGGAGCAGAGCACAAGGAAGATACAGAACAGTGTGGAATTTAGGGACAGTGAACATGGCTCAGGGCCCTGTTAGTCTCACCCACATTCCTTTTCCCCTCCATCAAGCACCATAAGTGCTCAAGGTGATGGTGGAGACCGTAACTCTCCCAAGGCATCGTGATGGAGCCTCATGTCCCCTAGGAGGGGCTGTGTCTGCCCAGCCCAGCCTGTGAGGCTTTCTTCCCCCTTTAGGCTCACCAGCCCCCTCTAGGGAGAAAGCAGCAGGTAGTGCCTGGCACTCCCCCCTTCTCTCTCCTATTGTCTCCTCACTCCCCCTCCTCCCAACTCGTCTGGTACCTTTGCAGGATGAAGAAGGAAGATGACTCCCTGACCATCTTTGGAGTGGCTGAGCGGGACCAGGGTAGTTACACGTGCTTCGCTAGCACCGAGCTGGACCAGGATCTGGCCAAGGCCTACCTCACTGTGCTAGGTAACTGCTGCTGCCCATGGCACTGACCTCGCCTCCCGTCCCCACGCCTTTCTGCAGCCAGAGAAGCGGTGGGCCCTGCATGGTTCTGAGGGCAATGCCAGTGGTCAGCCGGCTGGTCAGGTGTGGCTATCTCTGCCATTTGATCTAAGGGTCAGGAAGCTGCTCCTTTCAGAACAAGCTGTGCTGGATGACTTCACTCCTGAGTAGCATCATTAACTCCCCAAATCCTCAGCTGAATGAGAGAAGGAAGGTGGACGGGGGTTCTTGTTGTGCTCATTTTTACCAACTTTACAGCTAACTAAACCACTAAGTCCATTAAAATGATACATCGATGAAGCAAGACTGAATTTCGTGTTTATCCTTCCAGTACCTATGCTAGCCTTACTCCCCTCCCCCTGCTTCTTGATGGGATTTCATAGCATGCTATACACTTAGCAAGACATGCCATCTCATCGGGGCTGACTGTAAATACTAAGCCATCCCAAACTCAGGGAAAGTAGCCTCTCACGTCCCGGGAGGCAAATCCCCCATTGTTTCTCACACCTCTGTCCTCAATCTGGCACCTCACTGCCGTTACTCGTGGTGTGCTCTGTCCCTTCTGCAGTGGGGGTGCACCATCACAATAGATGGAGGCCCAGGCATGATAGTAGTACTTGGACAGGAAAGAGAGGAAACACAGGAAGGCCTCTCCTAAGGGGCGGGGGCCTTTTCCTGGAAGGGAGGGTAAAGCTGTGCCAGGAACATGTCGCAGAGGCAGCTCTTCCAGCCTCGGCCGCCTATTCCCACCCTTCTAGAACACCTCTAACCCTGGATAACCTGCTAACCTGGATAACCCATCTTACCTTTACAGCTGATCAGACCACTCCAACTAACCGTTTGGCTGCCCTGCCCAAAGGTAATTCATACTAATCGGGACCTTCGCCAAGCCCTCACTAGGCTCGGGGAGGGTGGGTCTATGAGGGGAATGCACTGCCAGACAGGACGTGCTGTGTGTGGGCAGTGGGTAGCACTCCCCACTTCCTGCCAGATCAGCTCCTTCACATGCCCACGTCCCTGAGCATCACAGCCCTGCTTAGGGCTTCCTGCTTCTTTTGCAGGTTGAGCTTGGAGGTCCTTGGCTGCCTTTTCACCCCCATCTCTTACCTCTGGCCACCTCACTGCTCCCGTGGGGGTGGCCTGTTCGTTCCCGCAGCCTGGCCTCAGAAATGTGGGTGGTACAGACGAGAGAGCCCCTTGCTTCGAGTTACCTGTAGGCCCATGTTTCCTGCAGCCTCTCCATGTCTGCTACTATACACCTATGTACAATCTGCACACACACAAGTGGGCTGATGTGACTCACCTTCCAGATCCTTCCAATAACCAGCCAAAATATGGAAATAGCTGGTTCAAGGAGCCAGAAAGGGAAAAAAATCATGCCTACCCCCACCAGTCGGTGGTGGGATGACTGTATCCTCAGGCACTGACACCCACTAAGGAAATTCAGTGAGACTGGAGCCCCTAAAAGGTGCTGCCCTCATCCCTGTTAAGAAGCCTTCTGGGGCTCCTCTGTCCTTCTGTCCATCACTGACACTTCTCAGCCAAGTCCCCATCTCCTCCCTGGCCTGGTCCCCTTTGTCCCTCCCGTTCCCTGAACCTGTCTGCCCTGCTTAGCACTCCAAACACCCTCCTGGGCTCCTGGCCCTCAGAGCCTTGGCACACAGAGTAGAAGCTGATTATCCTGAGAAAATGAAACAAAACCCCACATTTTCTCACTGGCTTTCCTAAGTGTTGTGAACGTGTATCTAGTAAAAAGCATTTTCCATATGGTTGTGCTCTAAGACTGCCTGCAGAAATGGGATGGATCTGTCCGAATTCTCTCTGCGCCCTCAATCCTTTGATACTCTCTTGGGGATGGTGGAATTGGGGTCTCCTCTTTGTTCTTCCTTGAACTTCTGAGGGAAGGGTTGTCCCTGTGCTGTGCTGACCCTCCAGGGTAGGCTGGGGATGATACCTACTGTGGTGACCTCAGCCCATCAGGGACCTGGCCATGGAACAGTGTCCAGGGCTGGGGCCAGCACGAGGACGGGCTGCCTCTAACTCGAGTCCTGCACGGTGTCTTCTTCCTCTGCTGCCAGGACGGCCAGACCGACCCCGGGACCTGGAGCTCACCGACCTGGCCGAGAGGAGTGTGAGGCTGACCTGGATCCCGGGAGACGATAACAACAGCCCCATCACAGGTCAGCCAGGGGCCTGCACTCCAGTCCTGAAAGGGAGGGTAGCAGCCTGGAGGCCCAAGGCCTTGCACTGGCTTTTGGTCCCACTTCTGCCTCACCTGATGTGTTCTCTGGGCTGTTTGCAGAGCACATGGAGGCCTTGGTTTCCCTTTCAGGGAATTCTCTCCATGCCTTTGTATACCCGAGGGAGGTTATGAAGACTAGCGGAAACCATGAGCAAGTGCTCGTAAGGAAGAAGTCTGCTAACAGCTCCCAGAGCAGCTCTGTCTTTCTTGCCCACTCAGACTATGTTGTCCAGTTTGAAGAAGACCAGTTCCAGCCAGGCGTCTGGCATGACCATTCTAAGTTCCCAGGCAGTGTCAACTCAGCCGTCCTCCAACTGTCCCCATACGTCAACTACCAGTTCCGGGTGATTGCCGTTAACGAGGTCGGCAGTAGCCACCCCAGCCTCCCCTCCGAGCGCTACAGGACCAGCGGGGCACGTGAGTACTGGAGGGCCACCAGAGACGGCACTGGAACCAGGCACCCTGAATCCAAACTGGGCTCCCCCACCCCCCAGCCGCACGAATTTGGGCAAGTTTCTTAACCTCTCCAAGGCTGAAACACAGAATAGCAACTCCCGCCGGCACGGGGCTCCTGTGAAGATTACATTTGAAAATGCAATTCCGGTACTTAGCGTGATGCCTGGCATATAGTAAGCACTCAGCAAATGTTAACTGTCATTTTAATCATTGCTAATATTATTAATACTTCTGAATGATCTGCTTTAAAGGGAAGAGCTATGGCAAAGACTTACAATAGAAATATGTAATCTGGTGTTCTATCAGATTTCTTTTCCTGGGTAATATTTAGATTTCTAAAATTACACCACCTTGTTGATATCCCCCAAAATGTTGAATGCTACGGATAAATCAGCCTGGTATTAAACGTATTTAGTGGCTCATTCATGAAGTTGAGTTGGCTGAATGACCATCTAAAGTGTGGAAAACCTCATGATAAATCCTGTCTGGGTAAGGGATTAAAATTCAAAAGAAATTAGCTCTGCTTTCAGGGGTGTTTAAATCTTAGCTAGGAAGGCACGTCACACACATGAGAAAAAAACAGCAGAGCAAGTTCATGGACAGAGATGCTGAGGAAAAGCAGAGAAGGGACCAGTTGGGGGGGACGGGACAGAGGTTGCTCACCGTGCCCTGGTCAGGCATAAATTAGACTTGAACTTTGTGTCAAATTGGGTTCTAGCCCCTGAGTCCAATCCCAGCGACGTGAAGGGAGAGGGGACCAGAAAGAACAACATGGAGATCACGTGGACGGTAAGAGTCCCTCCCAGCCCACCCCTTGAGGGGCGGCAGTGTGCACCTGGGAGCCCTCGCCCTTTACCCACCAAGGCTACAGAGTGGCTCAGACTATCAGGCTGGTTTGGTGGCCACTCGTCTGTGCTGGGCATCCAGAAACCAAACAGCAAGACTTAAGACAGGAGAGGGGCAGAGGTGACTGAAGAACACAGAATGGCCGTCTGGGAAACTCATGGAACCAGCAAAATAAAGCAGAGTTCTTTAGAAGAAGGAGGGATTGAGGTTAGACTCTGGGAACGGTTTGTCATAAACACCAGTTCTTGCTTTTGTGTTTGGGGTTCGTTCACTGGAGATTATTGGGAGTGAGGAGACACGCGTGGATTGGATAGAACTGAAGTCGGTTCTGGAATTTTGAGTTCATTGGCAGGAGGCACACAGTGGATAAAACAGAACTCATGTCTTTCCAACTTTGGAGAATATTATATTATCGTCCACATTTTCTGGTTGCTGTCATGGGAAAGAGTCCTGTCGAAAATAAAGCTTTCACTCCCTATGCACTTGCAAATGTGGGAATCACAGTGACTAGGTCTTGGGTGACGCCTTTGTCCCAGAAATCTGTGTGCTGCTGGGTTCACAGAGCTCTGGACTCTTGGAGGACTCAGCAGGGGAGGGGGGCTGTCCAGTGTTGGGCAGACTGGGGAGGGGTACCCGCAGTAGAAAGAGAGTGTGAACTATGGGTGGGTCTGGGCTCCTCTCCTGTCCCCTCCACCCCTGCCCTCTGTCTCTCCCTGCACAGCCCATGAATGCCACCTCCGCCTTTGGCCCCAACCTGCGATACATCGTCAAGTGGCGGCGGAGAGAGACTCGAGAGACCTGGAACAATGTCACAGTGTGGGGCTCCCGCTATGTCGTGGGGCAGACTCCTGTCTATGTGCCCTATGAGATCCGAGTCCAGGCCGAAAATGACTTTGGGAAGGGCCCTGAGCCAGACACTATCATCGGTTACTCTGGAGAAGATTGTGAGTACCTTCCCCTGTCCCCCACCCAGAACCCTCCTGGCAGGGCTGCATAAGACCACACTCACAGACCAGGAACCTTGGGGTGGGTCATGGGACTTCCAAGAACATCCTGGCAGAACAGCCAGTTGCCAGGAAAGAGAAACCCCCTACAGTGAACCAGATAATGACAGGCTCCTGGTAACATCAGGAGCAGAAATATTAACATCTGAGCACTAGTTAGAATTACTGAACATCTTCACCTTGTCCAATACTCTCCTTTTATGGATGTGAAAACTGAGACCCTGCAAGGAAAACCCTTGCCAGTGCTACACAAGAGCAAATGTCAGGCTTGAAAATATTAGGTAGGTGCAAAAGTAATTGCGGTTTAAAAGGTTAAAAATAACTGCAACAAACACAATTACTTTTGCACCAACCTAGTAGAAGCCAGGCCTTTTGATCTACCTTATTGCCGGTCCTTGCTAGCACCAAGAAAGACTCAGGACTATCCATCCCAAAGAGCCATAATTAGATTCCTCTACAGGAAGCAGGGTCACAGGCCAGACTCCTCCCTAGGCTCCCCAGGGGAAGCCTTTGGAATGGGGAAGGTCTGCAGAGCCCCAGACTGGAAGCCCCCAGACCACCTGCCAGCACTCCCAGTGATGCTCTTGCCCTTGGAACTGAACATAAAAAGAGAAGTTCTTTGGAGGTTTGCGCTGGGTGAATCAACAAGGTTTTGGACATATATGTGGAAGTACGTGCCTGGCTTTCCAGATGTGGTGCCCTTTTTGTCCCCAGCACATAATCCGGTATGCTGCTGAGCAAAGAAGGAAGGTCAGTGGAGCCTGTCCTGGTCAGGGTGATCCGAACCCCAGTGGGTCTGGGTTCGATCTAAGAGATCACAGGGTGACCAAAAAGAAGGGGGAGGTGGAGAGTCACAGGGGCAATGCTGGGTCAAGACAAGGCCAGTTGTGTTCATAAAGGGAAGATGGGAAGAAGTGAGGGTTGGGCCCTGTGCCCTACTTTCCTGGAGTGGTTATGGATTGGACCTACTTGGGAGATCAGCAGAGGGGGGTCACTCTGTCCATCCCACTCCTCATCTGCATGGTGGCAGACGCCTCTGGACAGCAGACCAGTGGGAGCTGCTGGACGGTAAGTATGGAATGGGCAGCATCTGGTCATGAACTTCACAACTGCCCCGCAGTTCCTATTGCATCTGTCTGCCCTGTGCTCTGATGGAGCGGAGGGGATGGGGCAGAACTGCTTCTGCAGCAGAGTGGGAAAAATGGGTATAAGAATCTGTTATAGGGGAGGGAATGGCCCTCCCTTTCCAGGTAGTCATGGAGAGGGCATCTGCAGTCTGTGGATAGTGTTTGCTACAGGGTCTCGACAGGAAACAAATGCCATTCAAAGGAAACTGTTTCTAATGTGAGGACAGGGTGAGAAAACAGCAAGGCAGGGTAAGTCACCAGGAGGCCAGCCACAGCAGGACACCATTATATCACTCTAGCCTTGAAGGGGCAGGGGACAGGTGAGTCACCACAGCCAGTGGGGGACACCCTCAGGAGCCATGGCCTTGAGTAGAAGAACGCAATTTTGTTAATCCTCAGCCCCACAAAGAGGCAGCTGAGGAATCGATACCCCCCTATTCTATTGAGTGGGATCGATACCCCCCTATTGTACTGAGTGGGAATAGATACCCCCCTATTCTACTGAGTGGGAATAGATACCCACCTATTCTATTGAGTGGGAATAGATACCCCCTTATTCTACTGAGTGGGAATAGACACCCACTCTCTCTACTCCTGCCCAAGGATCTCCTGTTGGTGCCTCCTATTGGGCAAACCCATCCGGAAACCTGAAAACAAGGGAGCCCAGCTGATACAGTCCAGAAAGGGCAGCCTCCCGGGACATGAAACAGGGTGGGGAAGGGTGGAGAGTGGAGTGGAGGGGTAAGCAGACTACCCTGCTCATGAGGGTAGCAAGTTATTGCCTTATAAATGCGTAGACAGATCCCTCCCACCTGGAGTGCCGCCCTGTTGTCCTGAGCCTTCCCACACCACTCCAAGTACAATCTGATGGAGGAGACATAGCCCCTGCCCTCATGGAGTATCCAGGGTCCAGAGTGGGGTGGAGGTACGGGCGGCAGAGAATAAGTCGAGGCGAACCTGGGGTCGGGGGGCCGGCCCTCCCAACATAACCCGCTCTCTGTCCCAACACATTGCAGATCCCAGGGCTGCACCCACTGACGTTAAAATCCGAGTCGTGAACAGCACAGCCATCAGCCTTCAGTGGAACCGCGTCTACTCCGACACGGTCCAGGGCCAGCTCAGAGAGTACCGAGTGAGAAAGCCAGCTCCCGGCCCCGCCTAACCACCCAGCTCACTAACCAGGGCAAGGCAGTAGCAAAGGCAGGCCATGAGATGTCTGGAAGGAGCCTTAGGAGTAGCTGTTGAATTCCAGAATTGATTCAAGAAGATGATGTCTAGGTTTGGCTGCCCAGAATTGTATTCAAAAAATATACGCACACCCATACACACCCAGCTGTGTTCTGCAGCAGAGATGCTGAGAGATTCTGCTCGGCAGAAAACCATGAAGGCTGGGGGTGGGTTTGGGTGGACGTTGCAGAGCACACCAGGCATATAATGCATGTGTGAGTGGATGGGTACATGGTACTTCAGAAGTTCTGTTGAAGCACCACTGAGCTATACTTTGCCCGCTCCTACTGGCCCGCGCTGGGCTGCTTGCCTCACCCAGTTTTATTTTGTGAAGCCCCAACTAAAAGGTGGAGCCACTAAAAGGGTACAGAGGCCTTCCCTCTTGTCACAGCCAGCTGTGGGTTATCCAGCAGATGGATTGTCCAGGCATTGGCCTCTCTTGGTCTTCTGCCTGTGCGCAGTTTCTACTCAGTTTGCTCTCCTCTGAAAGGGTGAGCTGAGGAGGGGAAGGGCAGAGAAAACCCAGGGTATGCAAGGCTCTCCCTATGAGTAGCTCTGTTTAAAAGTTGCCTGGGAAGTGAGAGAGGCTCTAGCCATGGGATAACACAGGTTCTGCAACCCCAGAGGTCCCCGAGAGTTGGCTGATGGATAACTAGGGCAGAATGAAGGGGGTCAGTCTCTTCTTGGAAAATGGATTTGGTAAGCGGGGGAGGCAGGCAAGATGATGTACACACTTGAATGAGCTCTTCTCTAACACTTGGCTTGCACCCTTAACCTACTTACCTGGAGATGTTTCTGGCTAAAAGGTCCCACTGGGTCCTCCTCTTAAGTCTGGACTTCCTCCTCACTTTGTCATTTGAGGTCTGGGTGACGCTGGTGTGGCAGCCTGACCTGGAGCTTCTTACCCACTGCTAATCAGACTTTGTGTCACAAACTCTCTCAACTGCACCTGTGACACTACCACCTTCCATAGGCCATCCAATTCATCCAAGCTCTTGCCACCATCTCAGTGACTTGGACATGTATGTGTCCCATTCTAAAGGTCTTCAAACAATATTAAAAGAAACCATTTGACTTCAAAGGATTATATCAACCCTTTCTCATATTCAGACTTCTGGGGGTAACCCACTACTTTTCAGCTCCTGTCTGCCGCCAATCTTAAACTATACCAATCTAACTCAAGGGGTCGGGTCTTTGAGCATAGGACAGAGCTTTCCATGCCTGGACCCTTGGCTCATATTTGTGGTCTTGGCCCAGACTCCCTGAGCAACCTATTTCCCAGCATGGAAATAAGGTTCATGACGGAGCAGCTCAGCTGTAAGTCTGGCCAGCTTGCCTATTCTCGACAGAGGTGACACGGCTCAGAAAATGATTGAAGCCTAAAACCCTATTGCTTGTTTGATATCAGTTCATACTCACTAGTGGCTGATGAATGGGGACTGTAAGGCCATTCCCCCAGCCCTGCGTGGGACTGATGAGTTCATTTGGGATTTGGAGCATGTGGCAAGCGAAGGGAAGACTGGTCACTACCACCACCACTAACAACTAACCCGGCTGTGCCTGACTGTCCCCTCACCGGCCTGCCTCTGTCCTGAAGGCCTACTACTGGAGGGAGAGCAGTTTACTGAAGAACCTGTGGGTGTCTCAGAAGAGGCAGCAAGCCAGCTTCCCTGGTGACCGCCTCCGGGGCGTGGTGTCCCGCCTCTTTCCCTACAGTAACTACAAACTGGAGATGGTTGTGGTCAATGGGAGAGGCGATGGGCCTCGCAGTGAAACCAAGGAGTTCACCACCCCAGAAGGAGGTAGGTCTGACCTGCAGCTCTTCCGGGTGGGGCAGGACCAGGGTAGGCGTCCAGGTGGGCCTGGAGCAGCTGCAGTGTGGCTTGGCATGGACAGCACACGAGGACCTCTGCATCACCTCGAATTGTGACCTGTGAGCTGAGCAGCTCCCACCATTCCCACAGAGCACTCCGTCACCTGGGCGGCCTGCCCTGACAGGAGACTGTACATCACTAGAAGACCTGAGTGGTCTGATGGCATTGTATGCAGGCTGACCCCCAGGGCACTGCGAGAGCCTCCTGAGGCTGAAGCACAGTCACCTTGACCACCTAGAGGAATCTAGTCTGTTTACCAGCACCAAGGACCTACAGAGCTCTCACCATTGCGGTCAAGAAGCTTTCGCTGAACTTGCCGGCCGTGGGCACAGTGGCCCTGCAGAGGGACACCTGCCTTCTGCACATTCACAGGCCCTGGTCCTGGGAGGCAGACACCGGCAAAGTCCCAGGTCATCTCCTCTTCTCTCTTAGACAGCTTGGCACTTGCTTTGCCCACTTCTGTTTCTCCTCCCTCCCTTCTCAACTGTTATTTTCCCCATTTTTCTTCTCCTCTCTCCTCTCCTCTCCTCTGTTCTTCCCTCTTGTTTTCTTTATTCCTGTCTTTCCCTCCCCTTTGTTTTGGTTTTCATCATCAGCCTCTCGCCATCGCTCCCACTCCTCATACCCTGTGCACATGCTCCATCTTGGCTTTCTTTCTCCTCCCCCTGAACCCAGCATCCTCAGCTCAGAGGCCTGGGCCTGCTGCCTCAGCCTGATGGTGAGAATCCTTGTCTGAGGATCGGGAGCTGCAGCCTCTGTAGGAAACAGTTGGTTCCCTGCCTGGGACTGGCTCTGCCCCACTTGGAGGTGACTTTGCAGGGTCAGAGCCTAACGTGCTGAATCCAGGGTAGTTCCTAAAGGAACACTTGATTTATTTCTTCCATTTAAACAGCCTGAGCCAATCTTGTCCTGAACTGGGGGAAACGCCATCCAGGATGGGCGATGGGCTCTGGCTTAGCAGCAGTCCAGCATGGTGATTGCCCGAGGTGAATGCCTTCATACTTGTGCTTTGTTTTTTGTGTTTTCCTCAACCTGCCCACTCCCCTCCTCTCCTCCTCCTCTCCCCACTCTCTCCTCCTTCCCCAAGTACCCAGTGCCCCCAGGCGTTTCCGAGTCCGGCAGCCCAACCTGGAGATAATCAACCTGGAATGGGACCATCCGGAACACCCCAATGGAATCCTGATTGGATATTCTCTCAGATACGTGGCCTGTACGTTCTGCCCTACTTTCTCTTAGATAATCTGGGAATCAGAAACCCCATTCTCACTGCTTTTCCTAAGGAACCAAGGTAGATAGCCTGTGGTGCAGAGGGCATTGTGAGGGATGGAGGGGCGAAGGGAAAAGTTCCCCACAGGATTGTGAGACCCAGTCCCTGCCCTCCTGACACAGCTACTCCTGCAGGGAGCTTCTGGTTGGTAGGGTAAGACAGAGGGCACTCCTGGCCTAATAAGGAATTTCGCACCCACCCTCAGAGATCTTATAGTCTCCAACACCTACAAGTCTAGGAGAGAGAGTTCCTTACCTGACAGAACATCCATCAGATGAGATAAACAGTACCTGCACAGGACTCCACACAACACTCGGGGACAACAAGGTGTCATTTGTGGTAAGGCAGCTAGCTGTATGTAGAGCTGCCAAGAACTTGGAGTGACCCAGTCAGGAGCCTGGGACCTCACCTTAGGCGCTCAGCGTCACCATGCAGGGACAGGTGTGTCATTACATTTGAAACACAAGCCTTCTAAAGTAGGTGATGTTGTACTTCATTGGGAAGCTCAAGGGGCTGGGCGTCGTGCTAACAATTTTAATACCAACTGTGTGCTTGTATGCTGTTCCATGTTGATCTCTGGAACGGACCTCCCCCCTTTGAAGTACATTGAATAGGCCTTTTACAAAGGAGGCACTAACCAACAAAAACTCGAGTGGGTTTGCCCTAGTTCTGTTTGAAAGGAAGAAAGGAACTCAAAAGTTTTGTCCTTGTTGAAAAGGCTTGAGGATTATAAATTGAGTCTTTCAAAATTAGCTTCATAACTTTGCAGTGAGCTAAAGATAACAGTATCGGTGAGACAGTATTAACTCTGATGGTAGGGAAGGAGTTCTTGCCCACCACTCCACCTTTAAGCCAAGTCTCCCGTCCCCCAAGTCTTCAAGTACATGGGACAGTTTCCACTGCATCCCTTTCCAGCAAGAAGGCTTGCTCTTTCCAGCTGCAGATTATATAACCCATCATGGTCAACGTTGCTAAAGTTTATTTCCACTTACCTGTCTCTCCCCAGTTAATGGAACCAAAGTAGGAAAGCAGATAGTGGAGAACTTCTCTCCCAATCAGACCAAGTTCACGGTGCAAAGAGCAGATCCTGTGTCGCGCTACCGCTTCACCCTGAGTGCCAGGACGCAGGTGGGCTCTGGGGACGCTGTCACGGAGGAGTCGCCAGCACCCCCTAATGAAGGTAGGTGCATTGCAGCAGCGTCAGGGGTGACAGGTCCCAGCTAATTCAGATGTCCAGGGAAACACTCTGAGCTGGCCTCTGGCTGCCCAGCCTCCTGGCATGGAGAGGAAATGAGGCTGCAGGTCCTCCAGCCCTGGCGGCAGACAGCCCTTCTTGCACACTGACAGGTGGATACTGGCAATGTATCTGGATAACCCAGTTCTCCTTAGACTGTTGCCATCAGATTTGGGTCCCTCTTTGACTTGACTTGCTCCGCTACTTAACGTCTGTCATCCTTCTTTCTGGTGGGGGAAAAGAAAGAGAGCATGAGTCCAGAGTGGAGATGAGGTGAGGGAAAGCATGTTGTAAGTAAATATGCTAATGAACTTCAAAGAATAGTGAAAGTGCTCACCTACTGAGGGAGGCTTTCCCAAGGGCACGTGGGGTCAAGGAAGGAGGGGAAACAGCCTTAATTGAAGCCACTTGCCCAGATCATGAGTAGACGTAGTCCCTCCTTGCAGCCTGAATTAGGTAAGTTGTCGGGTTGTTGAGAGGAAAGGGCGTGGGAAATAGCCATTTGCCAAACCAGCTTCACAAAGAGCAAATGGATTCGTTTTCTGGGTCCTGGAATCTGCCAGCTGCGTAGCACTCCCCACAGGAGCTGCACCTGCATGAGAACTCCACTAGAGGGCACCGGGCCCACCTGCATTCTGGCTTCCAGAAACCTTGGGTTCAAGACTATAGAAGCGTTGGTTTGGGCAGCTCCCCTGTGAAAGGGGAGAGACCCTGCTCCTCTCCAGAGGTACAGTGGTCTATTCAACAACCATTTCTTGAACACCCACAATGGAAGGTGCCAGACACTGCCAAAAGACAAGGGAAACATAGGTAATAAGCTCACACAGTCTAGAAAGGGAGACATCCACAAGAATATCTAGTTGCAATTTAACTAGATGAAGAATGTTTAGATGAGGAAGGTGCTGTCGTTGTGCAGAGGAGGGGATTGATTCTGCAAGGGAAGTCTTCAAAGAAGAGGGGATGTAAGTAGGGATCCTTGAAGCTGACAGCAGGGTATTGCGGGGAGTGCTTTCCCCAGAAGCCTGAGGGTCAGCGGCCTGACCCTGGCCTGGATCAGAACTGCTGAGCACTCTTATCCCCAACCCAGGGCAGCAGCAGTGCTCCCTTCTCTGGGGCTGCCAGGCCCTGCTGCCTTTGCGGCCTTACCCCGGCTCCCAATTCAGCTTCGTAAGCAGCCCTGCATCTCTCCCCAGCCCCCACCTCCTTGGCCCACACACCAGCACTGAGGCAAGGGGGAGAGGGGACCGGCAGAAACTGGAGAAAGGCTGACAGTCCTTTCTGCCTCCATCTCTAGTCGTGTAAACCAGGAGTGAGCCACACAATAAGCTCTCCTCCTAGTTTGCCCTTCCCAATCCATTGGGTAGTTTATTAGGGCTGGGGGACTTTGGGTAAGTGCCTGATATATATGCCTATTACCAAGGGCCTACAAAACCGGGGATGATGCACTTTCTTGATTACTTAGCTCTATAAGGAGATACATAAAGAGAACCTCTTTTCCCACCCCAATGTAGAACATCAGATAAACAAAGCCCCATTGTCCAGCCCCAGTGACCACCACAGGGGAAGTTCTGCAGCCCTGGGTGGAAAGAGGACAAAGACTTTCTTCTCAACTTAGGGATTTGCAGCAAATTCAGGAATTCCTTTTAGGGCTCAATCCACAGTTGGGTTTTTTTGTTTTGTTTTGTTTCGTTTTGTTTTAATAAATTTTACTGGGGAATATTGGGGAACAGTGTGTTTCTCCAGGGCCCATCAGCTCCAAGTCGTTGTCCTGCAATCTAGTGGAGGGCGCAGCTCAGCTCCAAGTCCAGTCGCCGTTTTTCAATCTTTAGTTGCAGGGGGTGCAGCCCACCATCCCACATGGGAATTAAACCGACAAACTTGTTGAGAGGTCACGTTTCAACCAACTGAGCCTTCCGGCCGCCCCTCTGGCAGCTCAGCGGCAGCTCGTTGTCTTCAGTCTATTGTGGAGGGTGCAGCACACTGGCCCATGTGGGAATCGAACCGGCAACCCTGTTGTTCAGAGCTCACGCTCTAGCCAACTGAGCCATCCGGCTGCCCCCACAGTTGGGTTTCTTATATTATAAAATACAACTGGTGGGAAAGAACCGTGGCAGCAGAACAGGATAAGGACCTCAGGGCTTGTCTGTCACAGCTCCCGAGCCTTCCAAGGCTGAGATAGTGTGGGGAGGGTTTAGCTAGATACGCTCTCATCTCTCTCATCCACCCCAGCACTATCCAACATCTTCCCCCAAAGATACAGTCATTCTTTTGACTGGGGTTGGTGTCTTCCTACACTACACACACCTTATGCCCTCAATTCCTGGCATAATGGAGGGTCACCCAGCCTGCTTCATAAAGGTCAGCCCAGCCAGGGCAGGACATGCTCTTGGAGGAAAGACCTAGGAACATATAGCACTTTCAGTGGATTGGGTCTGCTGCCACCTCAGACGTTAGACCTTGAGTAGAGGTAGAATCAGAGAGTGTTTTAAAGGTCACTAAGACCCATGTGGAAAGTTTTCTGTAGAAACAAATCAAACCCCAATGGAATTGATCAGGAGCCCCGAACACCAGCTGGCATCCACAGGGCAGTGACAAGCACCTGGCCTCACCGTCTGGGTCAGGTTTGAGCCAGAACTTTCTCTGCTTACTTGTCCTGTGGTTTCACCTGTGTTCTGTTTTCTCTTCCCTTTCTCATTCTTTCTCCCTCTCTCTGGCCATCTTGGGCGCTGTGTTCTGAAGCTACTCCAACCGCAGGTACCGTACCAGCAGCGGAGGTAATGGGCAGGGCATGGGATGATGCAGGTGGAGCCCAACCACGGTGGAGAAGGAGGGACTTGGGATGAAAGCATGCTCCAGACTCACGCTTTCAGTGGTGGGGACCCCAGACTGTCAAGGAAGATGTGTGCAGAGGATGGGACCAGAATCAAACACATTCTTCTCCCTTCACTTACTGTTTGCCCTCATCTGAGAAGGAGAATGGCTTAGAAGGGTCCCCACACACATGGGCTCCAGACCTGTTCTCTAGAGCTGCAGCTTTCTCTGAAGCTAACTGATTACTTCCTTGAACGACCTGGGCCCTTGCCTAGGCTTGACATCTCAGAGCACAGAGACAGGATCTGTAGCCTTTGGGTGACCAGCTGGGCCCTGAGACAGCATGCTGTACCTTGAGTGGGCACAGCTGGCTCCTGTCTCCTGGTCAGGCTGCCGTCTCCTGAAAGGGTGACCTGTGGGTGAGCACGCTATGCATGCTGGCCTTGCATGCTGCATGGGGGCCCGACACCAGTTCTGCCATCTACCATGGGTTCTGGTCAGTGAGAGTGAGTGAGCACGTCCTTGGGTAGGGTCAGGTGCTCCACGACCTGGAGCCTCAGTGGGTGCCGTCTAAAGGGTGCTCTCTAAAGGGGGGTTGATTGTCCCCCCTTTAGAGACTCAGATTCTGTCTTTAGCGTTAAGAACAGTTTCTAGTCTCGGGCCTGGGAGGTTGATACACAGAAGTGAAGAGGTGGGCAGGCAGGTCCCAGCGTAGAGGACAAGCTGCTAACCCAGTTCCTCCTCTCCAGTCCTCATGTGTGCACTGGAGGAGCATCAAAGAGCACTTCACCTCAAGCCAGACACACTAGACAGGGGACCCCAGGGTTCCTTCCCCTGGCAGAGCAAAGGCTCTGGGGCAGGGTTCCCCAGGGCCTCCTTAGGCTCTAGACAGTGGGAAGAACCGAGAGCCACATGAGGAATCTGAGGGTTGGCTCATGAAGAGGATGCCAGCTTGCCTGATTTGACTTCCGGCTCACCTTCACTCATTTACCCCCCTCCCCATTTTAGGTTGGTTATATTTCTGTTGCACACTCTGCTTCCTTCAATTTGTGTTTGTTTTGTCAGCCAAATCTGTCATTCTCCTGTCCTCCCTGAGTTCTCTCCACCCCCCACCCCTCAGTAACCCAGGCTGATGGGGGCCCAGTGCCGGCCACAGGGGCTGAACATCTCTGCTGGGATACGAGGTAGATTGTCCTCGGCCCAGGGGCGGGGGAGAAAGTCATCCTTGCACTCCGCGGGTTGTTGCCCTGACTTCCTGGTTCAAGTTTGAAGAAGGATCTCTTCTGGAACTTATAGGAGGTGCTAAGGGGAGCCTGCTCAGGCTTAGTGAAGATAGAACGGGAGACACAGGGAGGTCACCAGGGGAATCAGCTAGAAACTCACTGGTCAAGCAGCTCCCAGTCTACCTCCCCCATTCTGGTACCCCAGGACCCAGGGCATCTGGTTCTGGTGGCAGGGAGTCTGCCTTGCTCAGTGGGCATCCATGCCAGTCTGCACTACCCCTCATGAGTGGCAGATGCAAGGGAGATGCATGTAATTCCAAACACTCCACTTCGTACTTCCCGTCTAGAAAAGATCCAAGCTCATCGTGGTATGCAGAATGAGCGCAGGGCCTCTGTCCATCAGTCAAATGTGTTTCCTGGACTCGCCTTCCACGGGATGTGGTACTAGAGGCACATAGCACTTCTTCATAATGAGATGTGCTGAGAACATCAGCTGTTCTCAGATTTAAATGCATAAGAACCTCCTGCAGGCGGCAGGTGATGGAGCCCAGCTTCTACATTTTTGCTGTGGACCTGGCATCGGGCCCACTGCTTTCTTCCCTCTCATCCTCCCCAAACCTGGACGTTTTTTCCCCAGACCAATCTGTTTGTATGTCACCTGGTGAAAATGATCCCTGTCGTGCACCCATACATGCTGTCTCTTAGGACTGCTGCCCATCTGTCCTGGCCATCTGTGATTTGGCCAGGGTGGTCCGTGCACCGCGTGGGCATTTTTGGACTGAACCTTCCACCTGGAAATGTCTGGAAACTGCTATCCTTTTGATCTGAGCTGATCTTTGACTCAGCTCAGATCTGTAAATGTTTGATAGGCAGCTCCATGGCAGGTTCTGGGCTCAGAAAGATGAATAAGAGATGTGTCTGTCAGCTCTTCTCAGTTTTCTCCATCTCCTCTGTGGTGTTCCTGCAACTCTGGTGGAAAGCCTTTGGCTGTGGCCAAGGTGCCTTCCAGTGTGCATTTAGCTACGCATTAGGTAGTCACTGCCTTCAGTGGTTCTCCAGCCGTTTAGTTCCTGTTGTGGCTGGCGGTGATATCCTAGCCACGTGTCTGTCCAGCCTGCGGACTGTAAGCCCTACTATAAGCCCTACTTCCCGGCCTTATTCCCCTTCTGTCCTCTACCCCAACCCAGCCCCAGCTACAACCCATGGACAAAATAGCCTTTCAAGGTTCCGTCCAGCAGCACACAGCACTTGTGTCCATGGCCCATGTGTGTCATGGCCCCAGTTGCTGCCAGGGTCATGGCCTGGGAGAGAGCTGACCTTTGCCTGGTGGGTCTCTCAAGGTTTTCCATGTGTGTGTCTGTGTGTCTTGGTAGGTGGGTGAGATAGATGAATTCCCTGTGCTGAGCTTTTATAGCACTGAGCCTTCCAGGCCTGGGGCCACCTTGGACTGAATACATCCCTGAGTAATGACTATGAGAGAGAGATTGTCCCTTCCACATATGCCCCTACATCTTCCTGATGTCTGTGAGTTGAGTGCGGCCTGGGGAATATAGCACTGTCTGCTTTGACCTTGCCCAGGAATCTCTGGAATGTGTGGGGCAGAGTCAGCTGCCTGGTGTGACTTCTGTGGTTGGCACTCTCAATCGGGGCTCAATAATGCCTCTGATCTTACAACTAGAAATGCAGCAGGGATCCCAGGAACAATCCCTCCTCTGTGGGGGACTTGGAATATTGGAGGCAGAGGAGAATGAAGAGCTTTTGTTGGTCAGACTCTTATTGAGAAGGCTCGGGATCTCTTAATTCTCCCCTTAGAAAAACTCTCTGGCAATTTTCTCTCTGGCTCCCTCCATGCCCTGGCCCCCTTCTGGTGGATGGGGATATTTTTTTCTTGAACTTCTGCAGATTTGAGATAAGGCGGGATGGCACTATTCCTTGGGAGTTAGAGTTACCTACTTAGGTTTTAACATTCCTACCTACTGCCCCATTAGCATTAACATTAGCAAGTAGACCGTGATCAGATCACAGGAGGTAGAGCGCAAGGAGGAGAGGCAGCTCTGTCTCTCTGATTTGCCCCGTCATTCTTCTATACCCTCAAGCTTTAGGAGCATTAGAACTAAAGAGGAATAGAGCAGCCCTCTGTTAGCTTCCATGACCCTTCATAGAAGGAAAGAGATCTTATGGAAACGTCATCACATACATAGACTAAGGGCTGACCTACGTGGAAGGCTAGCTTTGGATGGAAAATGAGGATGTAAGAGTTAGCACAGATGTGAATCCCTCTAAAGATTTATGAAAAAAAAAAAAAGCTGCGCATGTGCTTCACTCTCATCCTGGGATTCCTACGTCTACTGTGGGCCGGGAAGATGCCTAGGCCACGTCATGATTCCATTAGTGCCCTTTCCCCCCATGCTAGTGCAAAGGGAATGGACTTGGAGTGCCTGGACCCCAAGAGAAAGGCAGTTACTGCAATCCAGGGTGGATTGGGGCAATTTCAGGAAAAACCATCACTGCGCAGAAGAGAAGGGAGGAGAGGAAGTGGAGGGAACAAGAGCTGAGTGATGGGGGGCAAGGGGAGAACCAGCCGTGGAGGTGGGACAGGCAAACCATGTTGCAGGCTCCCCAAATTGGGGATTGTTCTCTTTCTGTCCTTGTGTTTGGGTAGCATTAGAACTCAAGCAGACGTGAGAAAGGGTAATTTGGGGGTGAATGGGTGGGAATGGCAGGCTTCCCAGCGCTCTGGTAAGATGGGGCACGGCCGCCTGCCTACCTCCAATGTGGGGCTCCAGGGCTGGACCCAAGTGGCACTGCTTGACTTCTGTCTGGGTGGCACTTGGCCTGGGAGCCCATGTCGCCATCCCTGGGTCTGAGCAGTTTGGTCCATGTCGCTTCCCACTCTCACCCTTGGCTGGGCGCATGCTGGGTGCTTTGAGCCACACAGACCATGAGAAGAAAATGAAACACATGCAGGGCTTCATTCTCTTCCTGTCCCATGGTTGTCCTTTCACTGTGATCCGTCTGACCCAGTCCATCATGCTTGGGGAGGCTGCTGATTTCTAAGCTCCATCTTGTCACCAGGCTGCCTGCCTTGCACGTGGGGCCGTGTGTCCAGGCTGGGGACAGCCAAACCAAGCAGACTCGGCTGTTTTACATTTCCCTCTCAGCTTCTCCCACGTTGCCCCCGACTACGGTGGGTGCGGCGGGCACTGTGAGCAGTACTGATGCCAGCACCGTCGCCACCACCACCACCGTCGCCACAACTACTGCAACCACTGTCGCCACCACCATGGAGAGTCCTCCCACCACCAGGACTAAGACACACGAATCTGGTACTGCCCACTGTCCATGCCCCCACCCCTGCACCAGCACGCTTCCCAGACAGGAGGGGCCTGGGATGCTGGTGACCACCGCCTCCCTGTGTTTCTCCTCGGGAGACACAGGACTGGATTCTCAGTCTGGTAGCCTAGCGGCACAGAGCGACCCCAGCCCCACTCATGGACTGTATATACCATCCAGCTCGTCCTAGCCGTAGCTCTCTGTCCTTCAGCAGAGGGCCGGCACCTCAGGCGGGACTCCCAGTAGGGCTGCCTCCGACTACCCAAGCCGTCAGCTCGGGATTGAACATTCTGGCAGGGAGAGTGTGTGGGGAAGGAAAGGGGCCTGACGCTGGACAACCATCCTGAGAAGGCTCCCTGACCCAGCCATGTCTCATCCAGCCTTGCAGCACAGAGGGCTGAGGCATGCAGAGTGGCTGGCCATGCCAGGCAGCTCTGTTCCCAGAACCCTGTCCCTCCTTTCCCCTCTCCCATAAGTCACACTTACAGACTTTTTTTAAAAGTTTGTTTCCAGGAAACAGTATTTCCAGGGAGTCCCATAATGCCCGAAGGTGCTCTGTTCTTTCCAGTCACACTCCCCATGCCCTCAGATGCACACATGGAGGGAAAATCGCGGCCTTTCTAGAGACCCCTGGTAAGAATCAATCCCAGAGCTGGCCTGCTGAGCCTGGATATATGCTGTTCCTGCATCATGCAGCCAGACCAGCAGCAGCTCTGTTCTTCCAGCATTAGGAGACCCCTTGGGAATCCAGCAATATTTCTAAGAACCAAGCATCAAACCCTGATTACCATGGTGGGGAGGAACTCTAGCTTGTGGAGCCCACAGGCCAGCTGTCAAATCAGTGTGATGCTGCCCAAGGACAGGAAGCACCCAGAACCTTCTTCCAGCAACTGTAGCTTTGTCAACCCCCTGTTTCCTGGGCAAGTCCCTTCACCTTCCTAGGCCTCACTGTCCCCTACTCCACCCACTTCTCAACACCTGAATCAGGATGGAGGCCTGATCCTCCATCCTCCAGAGGAGAAACCTGTGTTTTCTCTAATCCGGTTGCCCGGTGTGATGTGACCCTTAAGGGGAGACGAGGGATACATGACTGACCACCTGATGCTCCTTAGACCTTGACAACACTCATTTGCTTTAAAGGTGCAATAGCTAGAATTTAAACAACATATACGTTAGGAAAAAGTTGGCTGAGGAGAAACCTGCTAGGCTATTAGAAGTTGCCACCAGCGTTTGGTGATGGGTATTCTTTGGCACCCCACAGTGAGACATCTTTTGTATTAAAGTGGGCTACGTGTCCCACTTGAATGCTTTGTGTTCACAGAAGAGACGCGCAAACAGTGAAGAGGAGTGGGGTTTGTTCCCCAGCAGTTACTTGCCCTCGGGAAGGACAGGCCTTGCTGCCACATGGGACTAGCCCCATGCACTAACACCCCAACTTCTAACTGCCGGGGACACTGTGGAGGGCCTAGCCATGCCCCTGATCTTATCTTTAGAGCTTGGGGACACCCTCAAACATCCTCACTTTCTTTAATGCAGCAGAATAGCTCTGATGTTCAGGACTTTTAAAATGAATTTTCATCTTCATCATGTCTTTCATCTTAGAACAAAATATTTCCTAAGTTACTTTTTTTGAGGTAAAATGGGACTTTTTATTTGTCTTAACTTGTCTTTTTCAGATTTCCAGGGAGTCTCCCTAATTCTCACATTCTAGGCCGTCAGCAGAATAATCCATGCCCTACCTTACTTAAAACCATTTTTGTTTCAATAGTAGCCAATAGCTCTCTTTCTTGGTCCTTCTCTTGGAACTTTTAAGTTCTTTTTGTAAAAATTTTTTTATTGGGGAACAGTGTGTCCCTCCAGGACCCATTAGTTCCATGTCAAGTCATTGTTTTTCAGTCTAGTTATGAGGGGCGCAGCTCAGCCCCAAGTCAAGTCATTGTTTTTTTCAATCTAGTTGTGGAGGGCGCAGCTCACTGGCCCATGTGGGACTCGAACAGGCAACCTTGGTGTTATGAGCACTGTGCTCTAACCACTGAGCAAACCAGCGCCCACTGGCTACTCAGCTCCAAGCTCAAGCCATTGTTTCTCACTGGCTCATGTGGGAATCGAACCAGGGACCTTGGTATTATAAGCACCGAGCTACAACCACTGAGCCAACCAGCTGCCCTTTTAAGTTCTTTAGTGGTCATCATCCTGGTCTCTCTATATGGCAGTGCCTTCCTCCAACTCTCACCTTTAAATCCTTTTGGTTTCCCATCACTTGACCTTTTCTGATAGTGCCCCAATCTCATTGACCTATAAGGCAGTGAGATTTGGGTCAATATTGTATTAGTGGCCAAACTGCTTAAACCCAAATTCTCTGGCTATTTCCAGTGCCCAGAGCTGAGAAGGAGGAAACTCAAGTCCCCTAATCATGACTAATCATAAATCGCTCCCCCTAGCAAGAGCCATGAGAGTCCATGGAGCTGAGATTGGGGTGGTAAAGCAGCCAATACAGTGTGGCAGATAAGTAAAGAAGCCCACCTTCTGCCTTCCCCCATGGAGAATGCCCTGTAGGGCTATCAATGGGATCTCTTTCTTGGTGTCTCACCTAACTCGAGTGGTACTCACCTGGGGCAACCAGCAACTGACAAGGTTGTATTAGAGAAGGCATTCCTTTGAAGTAAAGACCAGATCTTTTATCATTTCCTCAGCCCTGCAGACTCACTCACATGTCAAATAGATAATGAATACATGCATCACTAACATACTCCATTTATTTTTGACAAGTGAGTTGCTGAGAGTGCCCCCTTGCATGCTAATAAAATATACAGGAGCCATACTTGTAAAGTCTTTGAAATACAAGGCCTCATGCTAGTACTCTGCTATTAAATCTTTGTGGGGAAATGGGGTAATCAGACTGCTGGGACTCTTGAAAAATGATTACGTTTGAAGATTAGCACCATTCTCCTATCCACAGGCTATGGTTTCAGACAGCATGATAGCTTTGAGTAAGTAGCTCCCAGATCATAGGAACTAGATAATTAATGTCTCTGTGTTGCATGGAAATCAAGCCTCTAAGACCGTATGTAGTGCTGAGAAGCCAACAAAACAGGATTCTTCTGGTGTCCGGACCACTGAGGACTGGGTGTCAAGAAAGAGTGATCTTCATACCAGTCAATCCATGAAAGGGAGAGGAAGGGTTCATCCTGTCTCTACTTGGAATCCTGGGGTTCTAGCCCCCAAGTCCCCTTAGACAAGCTGAGGGCGTTTTCCACATAATCCAGGATTTTAGTGACCAAGACTGACCCCAGACCAGTCTGGTTACCATTCTCCTCCAGTTTCAGGAGCCTGTAAAGGCTTTCCCATGTTTGGTCCTGTCCTTCCTGCAAATTTATTATGACTCTCGAGTGGCTCTGAAAGATACCCTCTCTCCTTCCTGCAGAATGTAGTTGAAGGGAAAGAGGTGGGCACATCTCTCCCGCTCTGTCTGCACTTGAGCCAACGGGGCTTTTTCCTGGCCGTTCTCTCTGCGCCGTCACATCCATGACGGGTCTAAAACAGGAATGAGCCGAGGTTCAAGCCTCCGGTGGTACGGGTCAGAACTCCCTCTCATCCCCACCCTACCCGTGTGCAGAGACAGCTTCCTGCCCTCCCTCACATATGGGTCCTCAGGGCTGCACTTGCTCTACCTGGATGGGGACCTCTAGCCTGGCCACCAAGGCTGCAGCTTGGAGCTCTGTCGGGCCCTGTGCACAGCCATTTCTGACTCTACCCTTTCCCGGCCGCCCATGTGTGTCTGTCTGTCTGCAGCACTGCCTCCCTCCTCACCACTAACTCCTCTTCTAACCTGCCCACCAGCCCCCGATGAGCAGTCCATATGGAATGTCACGGTGCTCCCCAACAGTAAATGGGCCAACATCACCTGGAAGCACAATTTCGGGCCCGGAACTGACTTTGTGGTTGAGTACATTGACAGTAAGCATTGCTGTGCGGGTGGTGGTGGCGGCGGCGGCAGCGGGGAGCGTGGATGCCATTACAGAGATCCTGTGAACTCCCCAGGCTCAGAGAGGCCTTTTAGCCTGGCTTAATTATGACTTAATGAGATCAATATGCGTTCAGACGGCAGTGAGGTGGGAGGAGCAGGCTCAAGGAGAAGGAAGGGGCTTCTGCAGCCACTAGTGAAGTCTAGGGTTTTATGTGCTGGGGAGGGCCTAGGTCATGGAGCCCTTCATCTACTTCCTGCCCAGGATAAGGCTTCCGAATAGCCCCCAGGGGAGTTCAATCTCACCTCTGCATGGATCTCCTTAACTCAGAATCCATGTTTTCTAATGTCTCCCCTAGACAGGTGGGGCCAGTTCAGACCTGGGGTACAACTGTGCTTTGCTCACAGAGGCACACTTGCGACCACAGTCAGAGACACAGACCAGAGTCATTTGTCTCAGAGAGCTGGTGGCTTAAACTGAGCTGTTCACACTTTGCTGGATCTTGAGATCACAGGTACAGACCTGTTAAACTGTAGAGTGCGGTCAGGATATCTACTTTCTCTGTTCTGAGGGGGCAGGCCCACCGTGTAGGCCTCTTTGGCATGTGCTGTAAGCAAGTAAGCCAACTAACCCGGCTGGGCTGGCCTCCCGAAGATCTCCGAAAAAAGAATAAAGACAACCCTTAGTTCTCTGTGGTCGGAGGGGATTCACGTCCACAGAATCCAAATCCCGAGTTTGGCCTGTGTTTTCCAGCTTCCTACCACCACTATTCACCCTACATCCCCAGACACACAGGCACTCACTTCTCCTGGTATGTGAATTTTCCACACAGTGAGAGATGAGAAGCAGGGTTCTATCTCACCTCCAGTTACCATGAAGGATGCTAACCGGCCCTCTGACCCTCTCCAGGATAACAGCATTTGGCTGACACCTTGAGAGTTTAAAAAAGTAGGTCATAATATGTTTATCACCAAGACTGGCGAGAAGAAACGGTGTCCTCAGCTGAAGCACCATCACGTAAGAGATTGCGAGGAAGGGCTGGTGCTGGAGTTGTCTGGTGACCTCCTGGTCTGTATGATGGTCTGGCCCCTTCCCCCATGCTTTGCTCTTTGACAGGTAGCAAGAACCTAAGCCCTGCCTTTGCAGCTCCTCGCGCGTGACCCTAGGCTGACTAAGGTTTCTGTTCCCCAGGCAACCATACGAAAAAAACTGTCCCTGTTAAGGCTCATGCCCAGCCTATACAGCTGACAGACCTCTATCCCGGGATGACATACACGTTGCGAGTTTATTCCCGGGACAACGAGGGCGTCAGCAGTGCCATCATCACCTTTATGACCAGTACAGGTGAGAGGGGATCTGGCCTGGCCATCCCCTACAAGCATGGGGCATTTCATTCTCATTCTCAGCTTCCTGCTTGTCTCTTCTCGGAAAGAAGACCCCTCCCCACCCATTCCCCACCTTGCATGGTGTGTCTCGGCTCTTATACTTTGCGGCTCCCAGGAAGACCAGAGGAGTCAGAAGTGCATGCACAGTGGAGAGAAAACCGTGCTCTGACCCTGTGGGAGCAAATGGGGAGTCAGAAGGAAACAGGGATTGTAGAATGAGGATGAGGAGACTGCCCAGCCCCAACTGTGCTTCAACAGAAGGGTTGTGTATGTGCGGGCGAGTCTAGAGGCCGCTGGACTTGCATATAGCCTGGGGCACCGGGGCTTGCTTCCTTCCCGAGGGATTAGGGGATAGGATCATCCAAGGGCGTTGACCCAGAAATCTCCCCAGGAACCAAACCAAGGATCAGCATGTATGTCACTGCCTTGCCACTGTCACAAGGTAAAAAATTCCAAAGTGTATTACACAAGTTGTTTGGGATTTGTTTTGGTTTAATTTTGTCCTGCATTTGTCGTGGTTTAAAAGTCATTGACCTTTGTCTTGCTAGGGAGAGGAAGATGCTCTTCAGTATTAGAATAGTTCTGGCTCTAAAGGGGCTCCAGCTATGGATGGAGAAGTATCTTCATTGTGCCAAAAGGACAGGCCAACTGGGTTCAGTAAAAGTAGAAGATTCAGAAATCTCTGGTAGGCAGGATGGTTGGCAATCTACAGACATGAAGGCACGTGCTTGTCTTTGTATATCTTTAAAATTAGACGGGCAGGTGATATGCTAAGCCCTGGGGCTAAGGGTGGCATTGGGGGAGAGACAGAGAAAAGCACCAGTCCCTGTCCCCAGGGATGTCCTAATCAGATGCAGATTAGTAGACACACACACTAAAACCCACTGATTTATATGAACTTCTGAACGTTGACTTATTCATTACTCTTCCTGCACCTAGCCTGGTGAGGCTGATCCTGGTAGCTTGCATCTTGAGAGTTACTGCCCATCCATCTAAATGTCTCACTCCACCCCTTCTAGCCTATTCCCTCCTGGGCTGGGCGTCCTGTCCTCCTCTCTGTGCCGCCTCCTGTCCTGCCTATGTCCGTGCCATCAAGACTCAGGGAGTCTGAGAGTCCAGCTGCCTGCTTGAGGCTAGCCAGACCTAAACAGGATGTCTGTGAGTGACCAGGCTATCCTGGGAGCCAGGCAAGGGAGCTGGACAGTTGACCAACTGGAGCAGGTGGCCGGACTGTGACCCAGTCGGGATCCCAAGTCCAGCTCACCAGTGTATGTTTTGATGTTGCTTCCTTAGCAAACTTGAGCCCAGCACAGACACAGGAAGCAAAGATGAGATTCAAGGATAGAGTTCCATCCTCGGGATGCTGCATAAGCCAGTGCAGCCTGCTTCAGAGTGAGGCTTCCCCTGGTGCTAAGGCCTGGAGCTGTGGGTGAGGGTTGAGGAGAAAGAGCCAGAGAGAAAAGGACCAGTCCCTGCCCTCGGATAAATATGCAGGACAGGGGAAAAAGCAACTGATCATTTGTGTACTTCTGAGCATTGACTCAAATGTTAATTCCTCTTTCCTATGGTTCATCTGGAGAGTCTGATCCTGATAGCTTGTTTTCAGAGCAGGTGAGACACTCGGCACGTCCAGGATTTCCTGATTCCTCTCATTGCAGGTTGGAGTAGGCAGCTTTAGGACGCTGGTTAGCTCTGAGCCTCTGAGCACATAGTACTCACTTCCTCCATGGCAGGCTGGAAATTATTATGTGGAAATATAGGGAAAGAAAAAATGACCACTTTCTGAAGTACACATGTGCCTGTGGGTGTGTTCAGATCCTTCAGAAACACACACAGTTCCCTACGGGTGGATGCCAGAGCCAAGCTCACACAGTCCCCCAGGTCCCGTGTCTCATCGAAGCCAGAGTCTGTGAGTATCTCTGGGCCTGCTGACCACTGGTCGTTTAGGCAACCACAGGCCATCACTGACATCCGCAGACTCAAACACGCTGTAGTGGTTCAGAAAGGCAGTGGAAGAAAACCACTAGGAATGCCAACAGGCTCCCTGGATCCTCACCCTAAAGACCCCAGGGGAAGTTAATCACCTCCTTGAAGCTTTTGAAGCCATAGAGGCCCGAGGGGCTACACACCCACAGCCCTGGACTCCAGGAGTCCTGTCAGCTCTTCCATCCTGGGTGGGTGGGAGGAGGTGAGGCAGCAGGATGGTGGGTGCTGACAGTGGGCCAGCAAGACAGACAGCAACCCACGGCAGACCTCAGGAAGGCGGCAAGGGGGGACCTTAGGGAGACTAACTGTAGTCAGCCTCTCTCTACTGTGTTTGGGAGAAACCCAGAATGGGGTGAGGTGGGAATGCAGAGGTGTAAACTGATGCTTAAGTCAGAGCAGTCAAGCCAAACTACATTTGAAGAAAGTCCATCCCTGTTGTATTTGTTTATCGGTCCTTATTTCTGAAATATAATTCCCCTGCCCACCTTGAATGACTAGCCTTTCTTCCATAGCCAAACCAAATCCCTCCTGGTCAGTCAGGGGTCATGGGAACAGCTTGCCTTGCAGGTGACTCGTCTGTTTCAGAGAGAGCATGTGGGGTGTGGTGTGGAAGGCACACAAAATACAGCCTCTAGTCCCGAGTAAGAAGCGCTGGGACTTGTGTTTGCCCGGATGAGCCCACCTTACCCCAGATCCCACTTGCTCTGGGGTGTTTTTGTTAATTGAGATATCATTGACAGAAAGTATTTATTAGTTTTAGGTATATAACATAATGATTTGATATGCGTATATGTTGTAAAATGAACACCACAATGAGTTTAGTTAACCTCCATCACCATACATAGTTACAAAACCCATTTGGTTTTCAACAGCCTTCTGTATCCAAACTTCACAAAGATTCTTTGACTGTTTCGGTAAGGACTGGAGGTGCATTTGAACTTCACATGGCAAAGTCAGGAATGGAATTTGCTTTCTAAATTGCCCATGTAGTCACTTTTCCTGGAGAAAGGGAGTCTCATAGAGACCTTGTCAGCATGCACCAGAACAACCATCAGGAAGCTGGTGAAGCAAACAGGCCGCTGCAGACATTCCAGCCAGTGTCTCTGCGAAAGGTGGGAATCACCATCCAAATACAAGTTGAAGTGATTCCTTCATCCCAGGGCCCAGGTGTAGTTCATGGTCAGGCCAATATTCCTGGGTCCCCTACGTGGTATCAGGGAAGAAACTAAAGCAGTGTTCCAGGTTAACCATATTGTATTCGGATTAAATTGATCATTAATCAATAAGTAGTCGCTGACGAGTTATGTGACCAGCATTGTACTAAGGACTGGGGGCTCAAAGAGTCCCCTGTTCTCAAATCTTTAATAGTATCCTTGGAAATCAGGGCCCAGGAAACAGAGCAATTAAATGTTACGTTGTGTGGAGTAACCAGGGTGAAGTTGGAGTTCAAAGATTGCTGTGAGCTGGGGGAGCGGCAAAGTCAGGAAGGAGGGTAGAATGTGGAAGGGGAGCAAGAAGGGCCGCAGTGCAGACGCTGAGGCAGGGTGGCAGAGATGCAGGGAGGGGAAGATGGGAGCTCCTGGAAGTCCAGGCCTGATGGAAGTGTTCTAGCAACAGAACAACATAATGTGCCATGTCCTCTGGATCTGGTAAGCAGAGGGTGTTCCATGCCCCTCTGGAATGGAGCAGAGGTGAATATGATACATTTTGGAAGGAGAAATGCTAGTCCTTAGAGATGGGGAGTATGGGGAAGCCACTGGCAGAAGCAGCGGGCAGGAGGACACATGTTGAATTTCAAGCAGATGGACCATCCAAGGAGCTGGTTGGAGCAAGCACTGGGCTTAGTGTGTAACTGGCTGGAGGGACAATGAGAAATGAATAGAAGAATTGCCAGTTGGAAAGTCAGGACTGAAGGACAGTGAAGGGAAGAGTCAATGATACAGAGGTAGGTTTGGGAAAGATCCACTCCATGACGGGAGATGAAGCTCTTGAGTATAAAGGGTCTTGAAATTGGTTTGCTGGGGGTGGAGAAAGCAGTTGGCAGGAACTGGAAACAATGGAAGATTGAGGAGGTTACTTACAAAAGGACAATGCATGAGCTAGAGCTGAAGTCTGGCAGGTTCCTCACGGGTTTTTATTTTAAGATACAGGAAGCTTCAACATATTTAACAGCAGAAAGGAAGAGACATCAAAGAATAAGAAATTGAAAACACTAGAGTTTACAGAAATCCGTTCAGGATTGAACTGCCAAGAAAGTGAGGCCTGGGTCCCACAACTGAGGGCGGAGAAACTTCAGAGGGGAGAGGGGTACCTAACCTACCTGACATGGGAGAAGGATGGTTGTGGAGGCTGGGAGGATGGTGGTGGGAAGGGGTGGTGCAGTTTGAGAGGGACAGTAAGAGATGAGTAAAAAGATTGCCAGGCAGCAGTGAAGGCCCAGTTGAAGTACGACATAGTGAATCTGTGATGGGCCTGGGTCTGTGTCTTCCTCTGGAAGGGCTCATGGCAAGGGCAGAAAAATACAGTAATCGCCAAGACCCACAGCTGGGAGTTCAGTTGGTGCTAGAATGGGCAGCACACAGGGCGGACAGGGTGGAGTGTGAGGTTAGCAGAGGCCACGTCAGGCCAAAAGCGGGTGAGAACTGAATGAAGGGAAGGAAGGGGAGGGTTCATCCACTGAGGAGATGTGAATTGAGTGCCTCCTATGCATAAGGCTCTGTCCTAGCACTGGGGAGAGAACAATAAACCTGGCAGTCCCTTCTTCAAGGAGCTTACTTTCTGGGTGGAAGGACGAAGTGTAAAGAACACAGATTCTGGAGCCGGACAGCCTGGGGTCACATTTCTACCACTTAGTAGCTCTGTGACCTTGAGTAAATCACTTAACCTCAGTGCCTCAGTTTTATTGCCTATAAAATAGGGATGATGATAATAAAAACGCACTTTATGGGGTTGTTGTGAGCATTAAATTAGAGAACATGTAGGAAAGTACTTAGAGCAGTGCCTGGCACCACAGGAAGTGCTTATAAGTGTAAACTGTTACATAGTAGCAGTAATACAGTGGTCCTCCCTTATCTGCGGTCAACTGCAATCCAAAAATACTAACCTACCCCAACCATCGGCATTGTGTGCTCCTGACAGCCAACCATCAACTTCCTCATGGCTCAGTGATCCAGGGTCACCTGAAGCAGGTGACTCTCCTTTTCACATGTGGTCAGAAGGTCAGGAGAGCCTAAGGCTAAGTCACAGTGTTTGTCATTCAGCTCACTTCATCTATCACGTAGGCGGTGTATCCTCTCACATCACAAGAAGGGTGAGGACAATGAAGTACTTTGAGAGAGACCACACTCATGTAACTTTTATTATATTGTTAGAATTGTTCTATTTTATCATTAGCTGTTAATCTCTTGTGCATAATTTATAAATTAAACTTTGTCATAGGTATGTATGTAAGTATAGGAAAAACAGTAACTATCGAGTTGCAGGCATCCACTGGGGTCTTGGGACATATCTCCTGCAGATAAGGGGGACTACTTTTTATCATTCGGATGGTTCCAAGTGCTGTGAAAAAGATAAAGAGTGGCTGGATCGGGGAGAGGGTCTTTGCTTTAGCTGGGAAGGTCCAGAAAGACCTTTCTGAGAAGATGACTTTCTCATCTTTTGATGACTTTCTGAGACAACCATCTGAAGAAAGAGCAGCAGATGCAGGTCTTGAGGTGGGAATGAGAGTGGCTGGTGCGGCTGGAGCATAGAAAGTGAGGAGAGAGCGGTGGGAGGCAGGACTGAAGAGGTGGCCAGGGCCAGCTCTACTGGGACCTGATGAGTCAGGATAAGGAACATGGGTTTTTCCCAATAGTCCTGAGATGTACTGGAGGTTAAAGCAGGAAGCAGTTTGACCTTATGTGGGGTTTCAGGAAGATCTTTTTGACACTGTGTGGGGGTGGTTTGTGGGAACAGGAGTGGCAGCAAGAATGGGACCTTCCCCCATAGCATGCTTAGATCAGGGCAATCACAGCCATGTTCTGTAGAACTCAACTGCTGCTCACCTGGGCAGCCGGGGCTCGGAGAGCATGGTAGCACTTGTTCATCCGTCTTCACCATTGTTTGAGACCTCTCGATACAGTGCCCTTGGCTAGGTGCTGGGAAGCCTCTAAAGCAGGGTGTCCAAACTTTTTTCAACGTTTTTCACCAAGGGCCATATGCGGTGAAATACACAAACAGCCGGGCCACTCCCTCGAGGTGAAGTACTTATTGCCTCACCTGGTTTATTTAAATAAACTAAACATATTTTTGGAATTTGCTGTGGTCCAATAAAAAATGGATTACGGACTGCAGTTGGCCTGCTGCCGCAGTTTGGACACCCCTGCTCTAAAGACAGTGTCTCTGCCCAAGAGGAATAAAGGGTGGGATTGTTTCCAGATAACTGCTGTGATTAAAAAAAAAAAAAAAGTGCTGGAGCACAGCCAGGGCCCCAGAGCCACCCCTCCCTGTGCTGCTCCCCTGGAGGAAGCCCCGTACCTGAGCTCTGGTTTCAAGGGCTCTCAGAGCTCCCCATGTTCTCCCAGAGGCTGCTGGGCCCACGCAGCTGACTCCAGATTACATTGTGTCTCTTTTGGTCCGCTGATCCATCCTCTCCTCCAAGTCTTGGTTTGCATGGCAGTTTGCAACTCAGGAAGTGTCGCTTTTGTTCTCCAGTCCTTAGGAGAATGGCAAGTGGGTCCTACCCAACCCACACCCCATCGCGAGCCATTGTGTCACCCAGGACACCATCAGATGATGCCTGAGTGCCTGTCCTCTAGGCTCACCCACATGCCCCTCCAATCACACAGGGGTCTGCCCACTTGCAGACAGGTCCTCCATATATTCCAGGCAAGGACAGAGAGGGACTCGCTGTCACAAGGGGAGGGAGGGAGCAAGCCAGCTTGTCACAGTCACCAGGGGTTGTCTTTGATTGTGGAAGTGGTCTGAAGTGGCATGGGACGCACTGAAGGCATGGCCCCAGCCCCAAATTCACCACCATCCATCTGGGGGTACCCACCCAGTATTGTCTTTGCTGTCGGGGAGCGCATAGTCCAGTTGGGGAGACACGAAAAGCAAGGGCATCCTGGAGCTGCACCCTGCCCAGACCCATTGCCAGGAAGCGTGGGTGGCTTTGGAGCCATGCTAGTGGGCAGGGTTGCTGCTCTGGGCCTGTGCAGGCCCCAAAAGGTGTTCTTATGATGGGTGTTTGCAACGTGACCACAGCCCCGTCCCTGGTTGGTAGCATGCAGGGCCCGTCTCTTCACCCCGAGCTCATTCATGGGAATCGTATCTCCGTCGCCAATTCCTGGCCTTCCCACCGTCCCTGCCAGGCTGTGACCAGGATGTGGTTTGCAAGAATGCCATGCCTCGTCCTTAGGAAACTTCCTCTTCCTAAAGGGTCTGTCAGCTTTCTGCTGCTTATTCTGCTCCTTGTTCCCCCTTCCTCTGCCTCTTCTGACCTTTTGACCTTGGCTCCTTAATTGTTTTCTCTTTGTCCCTATAGCGGGGTAGTTTGAGCCAAAGAACCAAGGTGATAGCGTTAGGCAGCAGGAGGAACATGGACGTGAAGTAGCTGAAGTTCTTCCCTCACCTCTCCCTCCTTACCTCCTCCCATGCAAAATCCTTCACATGTTTGCTTCTGGCCCTCCCCCTCCAGCTTACACAAACAACCAGGCCGACATTGCCACCCAGGGCTGGTTCATTGGACTCATGTGTGCCATCGCCCTCCTGGTGCTGATCCTGCTCATCGTCTGTTTCATCAAAAGGAGTCGCGGTGGCAAGTACCCAGGTAAGATATGTCAGAGGGATGGGCTTAAGGGACTGGCCAGCAATCTTTCCTGTGAGTCACCAGGTCCCCTGCCAGATCCAGGGGACTCTGTTCTCTCAGGGAGCCCAATCCTTGCTAAGCTTGGAAAAACAGCCCTCTTGCCTATTCTGTGCATCGTAGAGCTGCCAGAAAGCATTTGAGTTAATTAAGTTCACTTGAGGTGGGCGGATGGCGTGGTCCAGGCAGCTCCAGAGGGGATGGAAGGAACCCGGGCCCCTAGTAAGAATGATCTTCCTCCCCTTGACTCACCATCCATCTGCTCGGTAAATTGGCTTGTTTTTCAATCTGAATCTCATTAGAATCCTGTGTCCTAAGGAAGGATAAAAGAGGAGAGGCATTTTCTCTAACCATGAGAGAGAGAATGTAGTGAGAAGAAAGGTCTGGACAGGAGAAGCACACCCATGAGAGAGCCTGTAGAGCTGGCTCTCAGCGGGACTAGGACATCATCACAGACACCCTAACAGAGGACAGAAGCTCCTACGTGAGGAGCAGGCAGAGGCTAAGGGGCGGGTTGCACCGATAGGGATGCCCTTGGGCTTCCCTAGAGTCCCCAAGAGCCATTTGTCTTCTGTGGGCCTCATGATCCTCTAGCCCAGACAAACCAAGGTCAAGGACAAGGACCTCTGATGTTATTGTTTCTGGAAATATTGATTGTTTTTCAAATGGGCAAGAAAGCCATCTGTCTGTGATGGGGTGGGTAGGGTGACAGCAGACAGGATAATGGATGACTCTGAGAGTGAAAATCCTGCTGGACTACAGAATGAAATTGCTCTCTGCCCTGCAAAGCCCCACTGGCCAAACACACTCTGTACTCCCCAAATGCCTGCTTCTCTCCATGTCTGTGAACAGATCCTCTTCCAGGACCCCCCTAAAACTCAGAGAGAGGAGATTCTATTTATTTCCTTTCCCTGCCCACTTACCCTCAAGACCCTAGGATTCTAAACAGTTACGCCTCTCCTTGAAGTGAGGGAGGCATCTGTATGGGAGGGCAAGAAATTAACATTCTTGTTTGGGTAAGTGATGTCTTCTTTCAGCTTGCTATGCTGTGTTGGGATTGTCTTTCTTCTGTAAGAGAAGGCCAGAGTTAGGGAGAGGGGCAGCCTTATTGAGTTCAGCCCCCTGTTCCAGGTGGAACTGGAACACCTGAAAAATTCATCAGATGAACTCTGAGCCTTCCTTTGCCCAGTGGAAAGTGTCCCATTCCAGTTCTTCTTATAGCTACTCTCTGTCCATCCAGCGACAGGGTGAACCCCTAGTCCATTAGAAAGGCTAGTGAATCAAGAACCATGAGGTCTGAGCTCTAGTCTTCACTCTAGACTTTATTCAATTCACCAGTTAGCTGTGTGACATGTTCTTCACCACTCAAGGCCTGTTTTCCGTCCCCTAAAATGGGGGTTATTACCCTGTATTATACCCCAAAAAAGATAAGTAAAGAATCATTCATGTAAGTGTCTGCTGTGTGCCAGGTTCTGTGCTGTGTGCTAAGGATTCTAAAAGGAAACGTGATCTCTTCCAGGACATTTCAGCTGGCTCAAAAGGAAGGTCACAGCAAAACAAGACAGGGTCTTGATGGGTGTTTGTAAGTCACAGAGGAGGCATAGGAAAAGGGAGCCATGAAAACAAGTGAAGTCACAGCTATGTGAGCACTTTCCATTCCAAGGGTGTGTATGGAGTGTCCTCTCTGCCAAGACACTTGGCTAGGAGCTTTGAAGAAATACAGGGGTCACCACCCTCAAGGAAAGAACTGGCATTCTGTCACAGGCATAAGAAAAATACACAAATCATTATAATACAGAGCAGAATAAGAAAGGTGCCAAGGAGAGGATCGCATTCCTTTGGTGTTTTGGGACGACCATGGAGGAGTAAGGGGAGCCAGGTGGGAGGACAATTTAGTTGTCAGTGGAGATGTAAGGAAACCCCTGGCGATGAGGAAGAGGCAGAATTAACATGGCAACTGATTAAATGTGGGAAGCCAGAACAAGGGAGATATTGATGGTGCCTTATTGAAAGAGAGACTGTCACTGAACCCAAAGGTGGCATCTTCTGGCTATATGGTCAGAGCCCTGCAGAGCAGGGGCATACTCAGTCATCGTGTCTGTGTCTTTGCTTCTCTTATTGACCAAGTGCGAGAAAAGAAGGATATGCCCCTTGGCCCTGAAGACCCCAAAGAAGAGGATGGTTCATTTGACTACAGGTGCGTGATCTCCTTGGCCCCTATTCACACACAGTGCGTCCCGTTGGGTGGGTTGTCCTCACTGCCCCTGAGGTAGCACCGTCCCCTCAGAGCAGCTCGACTTGGCTGAGAGGCCACGGTATTGGCGTCCTCTCCCATCGTCCATCGGGCTGTCAGCTCTGCCTTTCTGCCGGTACCTGCCGGACAGGGCTGCTCCCACGCAACCTGGCTCTCATTCTATGAGAGGCATCTCATCATTCACCTGCACAACTCAGATTTATTGAGTTCCTTAAAGTATATGTGTTTCCACGTCTTCTCTCGGAAATCGAGCCCTGGGTCCTCAGCTTCCTCTCTGCTTACACCCCACCCCAACCCTGAAGATAACATCCCAGGGAAGCTGTATTGTCATAAAGCACGGACTAGGTGAGTGATGAAGGGCAGTGGTGGGACGGAGGGGGTTTAGGCCTTGTCCTCATGAACTTGAGCAACATCTCTGGGCTCTAGCCAATGCCTGTCCCAAACGAGAGGACTGAGACCCAGACTGAGAAGTGACCTGCCCCACACTCCCACGCTCGCCACTTAGTGAGTTAGCGGCAGAGCTGAGGAGGCCAGGAGCCCAGTTTCCAGCTCCTGCCATTGTCTTATACCTGCGCTCTTTCTCAGATCCAGGTAAGCCTTCTTTTTTGTTTGCCCCCACCCCCGGTTTTTAAGCCACTGTTTCTCAGTCTAGTTGTAGGGCGCAGCCCCCTGGCCCAGGCTGGTATTGAGTCTTCCCCACCCCCACCCCCGAGGCAGTCGGTTGCGGCTGCTCTCATTGGCTGCCGACCACATGCCGGCTGCCAGCTACTCACGGTAGCACACGGCAGCCCATGGCAGCACATAGCAGCTCACACCGAGCTCCGACTGCTCATGGCAGCCCAGCTCCAAGGAGAGCCAATGTTCACAGTCTTAGCTGTAGAGGGCGCAGCTCACTGGCCCATGTGGGAATCGAACCGGTGACCTGGGTGTTAGGAGCACAGCCCTCCAATCACCTGAGCCACCGGGCCACCCCCAGATAAACCTTCTTATCTGGCTTAACAAAGTGGTAGTCTGTCGATTTTGATGGCAAGTATATTTTGAGTTAAGGAACAATATAGGGTGGGTCTCATTCCCAGACTAAGTTGGGTGGGTGGAAATGCTCTCATCAGAGCCCTCCTTCCCCACCCCAGCCAGTCACTCTCTGGGACCAGATCACCCGTGTCCTCCTCTGACCTCTCCTTATTTCATCCTGGGCCTCCGCCACTCTGTCCATCAGCAGCCTGGCAAGCGGATCAGATCAATGGGCAGCAGAGCCACTGCCCACACAGGAGCCCGTCTGGCGGCTCAAGGACCATGTCCATCCAGCCAGTCCCAACAGCCGCATGAGGCTCCCAAAGGGCAAGCACAAGAGGCCCTTCCTCTGACGACCCTCAGCACCCCTACTGGGGCCTAGCAACCCCATGAGTTGAGAGCTGTTCCCTGGTTGTCAGTTCCAAAGGCCATGGGGCTTTCTCGCTCCCAGACCCTCAGTGTGGCCACAGAGGAGGGGTGAGGACCTCCTCAAATACAGGGCCAGGCAGCCTACGCTGTGAGAAGCTGCTTCCTCAGGTACCTCTCCTCCCCTAAACACTAAAACTGGTAGGCAAAACCTCTGCCTCCTCCCCACCCCATCGCTGCCCACCAGTGTTGAGACTGGATATGTATGCATGCACCATGCACCCCACATGCCCATGCACACACACCTCAGCTTTGCCTGGGGGTGGGGAGAGTTAGGTTCTGCAGCATCCATCCTAAAGCCCCTACTGGGATGAGGCTGAGTCCTACACTGGGAAAGGGCTGAAAGTAATACATCAGAGGAAACACCAAGTTTCTAGGTGGGACAGGCCTGGGGACAAGGGAACATGGCTCACCCCGCTCCACTCTGTGGCCTAGCTGTCGAAGCATGTCTCTGGTGGGTCTCCCTCTACTTCTCTCTCCTTTGTCTGTCCACCTGGTCCTCAAAGGTTTCTTGGAAGGTAGGCGGACAGGGGGCTGGGCCAGGGTTCCCCAGTCATCTGGTTTCATTCAAGCTTCCCTTAGGAGAGGTCTGTGTTTTCCAGACCTAGATCCCCTTTCCGCTCAAAAACCTGACACACTAAAGCCCCCTCCCTGTGCCTTTCACCCTGCAGGGCCATCCCTTCCCTGTCCAGCAGTTGCATTTAACTTAGGTGCATGGAATTCCCTCAAATCACTTAAACACAATCCTCCTCTTCCTGCAGGTAGGGAGGAGGCCCTCAGGCGGGAATGCATGTGAAAAACCCTGGTCTTTGGGATAAGGAGCCTGATAATTAGACTCTGCTAGTTCTCTGAATGCCCATCTCGTTGCTAGATGGGATGTGGCCCAATTCATGAATCGCTTAATAAAGCCAATTACATTTTCAAATTAAAAAAAAATAATAATCTGATAGGTTTCAAAAGATGAGTTCCACTTCCTGCACAAACTCTGGAGACCCACTTCTCTCACTCAGGGCGCCTCTCCCGTAGCACTGCCGTCAGAGAACACAGGCTGTGTTAATGGAGCTCCGTTCACTCAGCATGTGTGTGTGGGGTGGGGGCGCTAATAGCTTTCCATCTACTAATGCCCAGCTCCTCTCCACTCTGGCTCACGGTACTCCCCTGACAGCTGTCTTTGCCCAGCACTTCTGTTAGAAGCCAGAACAACTGCCTGGTATAATGGCAACTTGGCCTGTTGTTTTCAGCACCCCCAGGAAGGACTAAGTGGGGGGTGCGGGGGAAAGCAGAGAAGAGGGCGATGTATGTCTGCTCAGACTGCCTGGCACCACTGTGGTCTCGCCTACTGGGACCCAGATTCTCATTGCTGGTCCTACTGCCTCCTGCCTGGGAACTCACTCATCTTCCTTCTGAAGTGCAGCCAGCAGCACCTGGACCCCACTCTGAGCCTAAAGGGCAGTTTTCCAGCCAGGGAAAGGGATGTGGTGCCTGAGCTGACACCCTGCCCACTCAGGGTGTCTCACTTCCTGGGGACACTGCAGGCACAGTGGGGCAGATGACACTTAAACCACCAGCCTCACAGCTCTCTTTGCACAGGAGGAGCTTAAGGGCAGGACCTGGGGGCCTCAGAAGGAGCTGGGCAGGCTCCTCTGTGCCTTCCTTGCTAGTTTTTGTCTCAAGTTTCTGGCCTCATATTATTGGCACACCCCTCCTTCCTCAATTCCTCTTTCACTTGCTAGGACTCAAGCAACATCATCTGTTTGTAGATAAACCAGATATAGAGCTGAGAGAAACAACACTTAGACAGAGAAGGGGAGAGGCAGTGCAGAGGTTTGTTTCTTTAAGGCCCAGATGCTGGCTTTTTGTCAAGGGCAGAGCCTTTGTAGACAGTCACAGATGACTGAGAGTCAAACTAGCCCAACCCCTCTTGATGGAGCCCAACCCACTAAGGCCCAATGAGAAGGTTTTCCCATGGCCACAGAACCACACAGTAATAGACTTGCGACTAGAACTTCCATCCTGCCTGGTCTCACAGCAATGGGCTCTGCCTCATCAGGGTGGCCATCTTCTGCGTCTTCCCACCCCAGAGAGTAGCCCGGCCTCAAGGAGAAGACCTCAGACCAGGAGTCTCCAAGCGTGGACTCTTGTTCCAGCTCTGCACCAATGGGCCACCTCACCTTGGAGAAGCTATTTGTCCTCTCTAGGCTGTAGTTTCCCTTCTATAGAATTGACTGGACAGGGGAGGGCTGGACTGGGTGGTCCCTGAAGTCCTGTCCTCTCTGAACTGTGTGTCACATGTAGCGTGTGGGTTTGGGTAGCACTGGGCTGGGTTGGGCCCTGACTCTCTGTCTCTCTCCGGCCAGTGACGAGGACAACAAGCCCCTGCAGGGCAGCCAGACATCCCTGGACGGCACCATCAAGCAGCAGGAGAGTGACGACAGCCTGGTAGACTACGGTGAGGGCGGCGAGGGTCAGTTCAATGAGGACGGCTCCTTCATCGGCCAGTACACAGTCAAAAAGGACAAGGAGGAGACTGAGGGCAACGAAAGCTCAGAGGCCACATCACCCGTCAATGCCATCTATTCTCTGGCCTAACAGCCCCCCAGGCAAAGCCACTGCTTTGCAAGTAGGAGGAGGGGAGAGGGGGAGATGAAGCTACCACCACCTTCAGGACAAGGGTACAACGTGGGGGTCTGCCAAGCTGTGAGGACCACTGACCACCCAGCCAACCACAAGCCCCTCCCAATGACCCCCCACATCTGGGTGCCACCTGTGTGGGAGAGCGAGAGCCACGGCCAAGCTCAGCTGGAGGGAGCCCGGGCCCCGTGCTCAGCCTGATAACCATCCTCAGCCTTCTACCCACACTGCCCACCCTTAACCTCTGACACACACTCACCAGTTTCTTCTGTTGGTTCTGATACTTTTCACTCTTTTATTTTTGCTTTGTGCATCTTCCCCTCCAGACCCAATGTCTCCATTTTCTTTTCCATTTGAAGAACTATCCCTGGAAAAAGAATAGGTGGATTCTTTCCCAGAAAACTGCAAAGATAGGCAAAAAGGATTGGTCTGTAAAAGAACATACAGAAAAGGTGCAGTATTCAAACCACGCTGCCCCAATGCATTTCCAAAGGATGCCTTTCTCGCCACATGCCTCCCCTGCCCGCGACCCATCCGCCTCAGCCTTGTCAGTTGCTAAGCTGGGCTTGGCTCCTTTCTGGAAAGTGACAGTATTTTTGGCAGGGATAGGGTGGGCAGGTCTCCTTGCCTTGCTCTGGCTCATTTGGGAGGTGAGCCTACCTCTTGCTCCTCACTCGTACCCTGCCCCTTCCTCCAGAGTGTCCAAGACAAAAGTGGCACTGACGCTGATGAAGGAGTTTGAGGAACAGCAGTGACACTGATGGAAAGGACTTCAACTCCAGGGACCATGTACCTCAAGCAGAAGAAAATCAGGCATCTGGTCCCTGGGGAGCCTTGCTCACCTCAAGAGAAGAAGAAGGCTGGGCTTCCTCATCAGTGAAAACCAGGATACAGGAGAGAGGGCCACACGCACTGCATCCAGAGTGGAGGGTGCCCCCCACCTGGTCAGGGGTCTACACTGTTGCCCTCGAGATAGAACCCTGTATTGCAGAAGTTTTGCTGGTGTGTTTAGGGGGTAAAGTACTGCTCCCCCTTTCACCTCTAGCAGGTATCATCTCTTTGGTCAGTTCTGTATGACGTCGAAACTGTGTGGATGGGGCCCTATTGGCCCAACACTGAGCCAGTGTGTCCTTTCTTTCGGGTATTTACATATCAGGAGACCCTGCGGGGACACCGCACTAGCAGTGCTGTGAAGCCTGGCCTGGAGGACTCAGTGCTGTTCGAATGCCTTATGCAGCTCTGATCTGTCCCTGTAGTTCCCAGGTTCCCAGCCCCTCCATGCAAGCCTTGAAGCCTCCAGCAGTGTCTGTCTCAAGGAGAACGGAGCGGCCTATGCAAACATCACGGCAGAATCAGAAGCAGCCACTCGACACATGCCCTGCAAGCTGTTGCCCCAGATGGATACACTCGCAGCCCTGCAGTTCTCAGAGACCGAAGGCGCTGCCTTCATCTACCCTACCTAATCCACTTTTGAAACCAAAGGTACCCAGCCTCCGAGGAGAGAGATCGTGAGCCTAAGAGTAACCCTGTAGCTGTGGCTGCAGCATCAGTTTCAGGAGGAGGGGGAAGCTGACACTAGTAATGGGCCACCTGCCACTTACACAACCTCTGATTTCAGCCTCCAGCTGCTTGCCAGGGGTCCTGGGCAGGGAGGGACAGGGCTGTGTCCTTTAGAGATTTTATTAAAGCATCATTTGCCATGTGTTTGAGCCGCAAAGGTATTAGCAATGTTTGGTTTGCATCACTCAGTAACCAGTCAGTGAAGGTCAAGCCCATAGGTACACATACTCTGTCTGCAGGTAAGAAACCATAGCCCAGAGCTGAGCCAATTATATTGTTTAAACCTGAGAGCAAGTAACGTCCTTTGGCCCCAGCCATGGCTAGATTTGCTTCCTGGAAGCCCAAGGGGTAGCTCTCTCATGGTGACAGGGGACAAGGTGAATAGCAGGGAGCTGGGAAGTGAGCTCAAGTCCCCTCCCCTGGCTATCCTTTGATACCTTCTTGGACATAGCTGGGTATTCCGGCAACCTAGGCCCAGGGTCCCTGAAGGGTATGTCAGGAAGTATGCCTGTGAGCTGAATGAAAGGACTGGCCTTTTCAGGAAACACTGGATCTGAGCAGGGTGGTCACTTTCTCAGGTCCTGAGTCCATGTTGCACCAAACACACCAGTGAACTTGTTACACTGAAAACAATCTCTTAGGGCAAGAAAGACTGTGAGAGGTCATTGTACCCATCCCCGTGCCTCTAGAAGGTCTGCTGTGCAACTGATGACCAGGGGAGGGCTTCTGCTACCAGAAGCCCTTGGAGAGGGTCTTGGGGAGAGGTGATTCCTCAGCCTGTCTTTGCTCCTTGTTCATGTCCTGCCAGGCTCTGTACCGTCCCCCGTCATGTATGAAGACAGCGCCGTCAGCCCTATCATGAGGCTGCCCACACCACCACGCCATCACAGCCTTCCTGGCAGGCAAGAGCAAACCTGGGCCTGAAGAACCACATTGTCCCAAAGCAAAGATGGCAAGTGCTGAGAGATCTGTGGGTTGTAGTGTTAAGGTTAAGGAGGAGCCCTTCCAGGGAGAGGAGGTTCCATTTTCCGTGGCGCCCAGGCCAGAGTCCATCCAGCTCGCAGGAAAGCATATTGTTCCACATTCCCTTTCACCTGGGGCTCTCCAGCACCCACCCCAAACAACCCACGATGATGTCAGTGGGGGGTGATACCACTGGTGCTTCAGCCTTTCTGGCAAGGGGGTCAGAGGGAAAAAGTGTCAGTCATCTCATAGTGCCCTGAAATTCCATTGCCTGGTCTGTGATCCCACTATGTGCTTGGCCAGAAGAGCTGTGGCTCCCTGTGCCCTCATTTTGTCTGGTGATTTGCTCAGCACATATATACTTTGAACATGGAGTGCAAGCCAGGCTCTGAGCCACGGATACCCCGGTGAAGAGTCATGTGTAGCCCCTGCCCTCTCCGGGCTGACAGTCCTCGACATGAGTCTTGGGACACAGTGGCATTGATTGGGAGCACTCTGAGCATGTAAGCCACCAATGGAATGGCCCCAGGCTCAAAGGGAGAAGCCTCAGAGGGAGAACTTGGTCTGCAAGGCTGGGCAAGACGGCATCAAAACCTACAGGGGCATTTGAGGGACAGTCCTGCCTTCTGAGCTTCTGCTTTGCCCCTCTGGGCAAGTGGCTTAACCTGTCTGTATTTTGGTGCCTCAGTCTCCCCTATTTAGTCCCTCCTTGAATATCTCTCCCCCACAGAGGGGCATGGGCCCACCCGATGGAGAAAGGAGGCCAGTGTGGGGAATACATCACTACAGGGCCCGGGGACAGCTGCCTCCCACTTTGCCTGCGTTACAGAGAGTGGGAACTAGTCTTTCTTACTTTGCTTTTGAGGAGATAGCCGAGTCTAAGCTAAAGGGAAAACCAGACTAGCTCCTTCCCTTGTCCACTGCTTTTGCCTTGAGAGGTTGTGGATATCTGGTCACCCCCTCTCTGGCAAGTCCCAAGGTCTGGAGAAGTGTCCACGTGTCCGAGAAGCAGCCAGTGCCAATATTGCTCACCCTGCAAGGGGTGTCTGCCACCTGGGCCCAGACAGTGCTTTCATAGTTTCCCTGAACACAGTTGGCCTTAGCAAAGGGGTGGAAACAGATCCAAGGATATTTGTGGGTTTCCCAACTAGGGAACTGTCTCCCCACACACACAGCCAGCACCCACACATGGGCTCACCCACACATTGGCACACACCGCAGACCAAGGCCCCACTGCAGGGCAGCCACTCAGGGGGAACGGTATAGATTACGACACTGTCTTGGAGAAGGTGATTCTACATCCAGGCCCGCTAGAGATGCGAAGGCCTTCATGGGGTACAGTGCACAACTTGGGGCAGGGAGAAGAGACTGCCCGGGCTGGGGCCCCTTTGGGTGATTTCAGAGGGCAAAACCAAGAGAGAACAAGTCTGATGCAAAGGAGAGGCAACCTTCCCCAGTAACAATACAGGCAATGGCTCTATAAGGCTCCTGGAGCCCTGTGCAGAATCAGAGCCAAATCAGAGCATTTACAAACAGCCCTGTGACAGAAGGAGTGGGGATTTAACACACTTTTGCCTGTCTTTGCAAGGCTACTTCAGTAACATTGAAGAGGTGAGGCTCCTTGAGCTTTTGGTCAGTGGGGCTGGTACCAGAGAACCACTTCTCAGTGGGAGGGCAGCAGGTTCCTGGGACACCTCGGTCACCACACCGGCAGCCCCTGCCAAACAGGTCCACTAAACGGAAATCACCCTGTAGATCTGGTTGAGCTTTGCGTGGTGACCTAGGAATACCATGTTGGAGGTCTTTGATTTAAAAAAAAAATCAGAGGAGTCAGGAGTCAAACCAATGAAACAGAGCTCGAAATACCAGGAGACTTAATGTTCTGGGCAGAGTCCACCTCCTGGGCAGCCTTCTCTCTTAAACCAGGCAGCAGTGACCATGGCAGTTCAGACCAACCTCGCAGCTGTCCCCAGCCTTTCCAGCCCAAGCCAGAACAGCACGCTTTCCTTCCCTCCCCTACTAAGAATGGACCTTCCTGAGACAGGTTCTGAGAAGGATTCAAAGGAAGGGTGGATAACCATCCAGGGAAGCCACAAGACCCCACTAAACAGTGTCTCAAAACCAGTGCTCCTCAGTCAGTATGTAAGTATTAAATGGACGTTCCATAATAATAAGGATGGAAATGAAATATGTACAAAGGTGTCTAGCTTAGGATCGCTTCAGATTTCATCATGTGAAGGAATCACAAAGCTGATCTAATTGAAATGACTCATTGTACAGACAAGGACGCTAAAATCTGGGAAGGTGAAGGGACTTGCCCAGGGTCACACAGTTAGTAAACCAAGGTGAGGTTGGGCTTGCATTCGGGCCCTCCAACTCCTTTGCCAGTGTCCTTGCTTCTCACCCCCGCTGCCTTCTTGGAAACAGGTGTCCTGACCTCTGTCCTGCTGGATCACCCTCTCATACTCCTTTACCACGTCTCCCACATCTTCCCAAAATGACAGACAAAGGATTTTTCTGAGTCCAAGATCAGTGTGTGATAACCTGTGGTATTAAGGGCAGACCCAAGCCAGGAGAAGGGTGATGAGGTGACTGGCGTCTGTCACTGTGAAGCCTAGAATTGTCTCCTGCTCATAACACGTCGAGCGCCAGCATGCTGTGCCCCCTGGAAGTGAGGGCATAAGGACCTCTCACCACTCCACCTTGGCTGCTGGGTGCAGAGGGGCAGCAGCGCCCGTTGAAGCTCTGCCACCCTGGGATTTGCTGGGCTGGAGCTCAGCACATGTAAAGACTTCAGCGAAGCAATAAACACAAAAGTCTGCAAAAAGAAATCCAGAATTTTGTGCACTGCTCTGTTTCTTTTTCAAAAACGATGCAGATCAGATGACCCTGTCCCACCCCTTTTTCTGATCCTCAAATGCCACATCCTCAGTGTTCTCCTTCCAGCTCTTTGCCAATTTCTTCATACCGCTCCTGAGCTGAGCCTGTCGCCTATGACGCGTCTGCCTTCTGTCCTGGTCCCACCCAACCCACCTTGGACCCCGGAGGACCTCTTGCTGTGTACCCCGCCCCCCAACACACACATTTCCCCCCACCATCCCAATTTGTTCCTCTCAGTAGGGAAATGTTTTCCCAATGTCCCCATCCCTTATCACATGCACAAACCCACAAATTGTCTGATATGTTTTTCATTGGTTAAATATTTAACTCACCATGGCAGACCTTGTTTTAACCCCTCTCACGTCGTGTTCTTTCCTTTTTGCGAGTTATTTTGCATTAACCAATGTCAGTGACAGATGCGTCTCTGAGGGTGTCACACGACCTTCAGCAGGGAAGGCATCTGGGCGGTGGAGGACCACCTAACACATGGACTTATAAACCGACTGCATGAGCAATGAAAAGGCCAAATTATCCAGAATTGTTTTTGAATCACTGTAAAAAAAAGAAAAAAACAAACACAAAACTGATTTCTTTTGTATAGAGAACACTAAACGTATAATAAAAATTGTTCAAAACGGACTCTGGCCATTTTGTTAATTTTCCTTGATAGGTGCAAGAGGGGTGTCAGGGGGTTAATGACAGGAACAAATCAAAGTGTTCTTCATGGGAATACACTTTCCAAATTTTGTGATACCAGCTCCCATCTTGAAGTTGGTCTTATTCTGGAAAACTCATTGGCACAATTTGTGTGAATTAGAGTGACTGATACAGGAATGTGTACAGCCAGGAGACCCCCCTAAATTAGCGCAACTGTATATATGCTCACACACCATTGAAGGGGCCATGTTTGGGATGCTGGAAGGAGAGAAACAGGCAAAGCCACTCCTCTTTCTGCACCTCTACCCTTAGACGGGAAAACACTGCATTGTGCCTGGCACAGAAGGCATTTCATATTGCTGAATAATTAAAACTACTTACACCAAACCAAGCCCCTCTCAATAGACTCAAAGGAATCTCAACCAACAAGCAAATAGAAAAGGGAAAGAAACAGAGCGGGTCGTGTTGGTCGAAGGGAGCTGTTTTTGTGCTAGTTCTCACTAAGGAGTAGCTGAAGAACATCACCCAGGCAGGATGAATAGCGAGGGACCCCAGGCATTGTAACCCCCTCCCTTTCCTCAGGGTGATGTGGGGCTAGAAAGTGGTCAGGGCTAAGAGGTGGTTCTGCTCATGTAGGAAGATAACTGATAGTTTATAGACAGTAATGGGGAAAAAGGGCAAAAGAATTTCACTGAGAAGGCAGACCCAATTCTCTTAGATACTAAGAACCACCAAGTAACTATCCAACCCACCTGTGTTTACTCTCCCTTCAAAAGTCCTCAGAACAGAGCACTAATGTGAGGCATTATTGCTTCATTCGATTAAAATTAGACCTTCTTTCCAGATTTGGCTCCTCCTGAATTGTTGGATAACTCATTGGGTATGTCATACAACACCTCTAAACCTCCCTACTCACTCCTTGGAATATGAGAAAGATTTTTTTCTCATCACTCTCAAGTTCACAGGCTCTCTGAAATTTGTCCCTCGTATCCATTGGCACTGTCCCACCATTAGACCAAGCCCTCATCCTCAACTGACAGTCTCCTTGCCTCCTGTGTTGCCTACTCCGCCTGTAACTGTAGCCACATGGGTAGTCTAAAACACAAATCTGCATGTGACTCCTTTTCCTGAAACCTTTCAGTTTGCTGCAATAGGGTCAACTCTAAACTCCTTGGTTTGGCATCTCAGACCTTTTGTGATCTGACCCTTACCTCTACAGTCTCATTTTTCACCACTCCTCACATGTACCCTAAATTCTAGCCATTCCAAACTATTTCCAGATCCCCCTGACATGCAATTTCTCATACTTCTCAGCTTTTGCAATTTAATTCAGCTTAAAACCTACTCTATGCCAATTAATGATGTAATTAATAATCTACTCTAGACCAATTAATGATGTAAGGTAAGTAGGATAGAGTTCCAGTCCTCATGAAGCTCAGACTGTCATGGGAGACAGGCAAGTAAGCAAAAGCAATGCTTTAGTATCCAGTAAATGTGGGTTCAACAAATGCATTATGGCCCAATGGTGGGTTTGCTAGGAATGAACTCCTCTTGGCCAGCCATATCCTTGTTCTTTTGGCTAATTCGTAATCACTGGAACTGATTCTCACAGCCAGGCCTTGGAATGATTCCAGGCTCTTTTCTCTTTCCCACCTCTAAATACCTTTCTTCTTACAGATCACCTCTCCTGGGCTCCTTGAAGGCAGGCCGTGGGCTCTGTGCTGGAGCACACATCTCTAATAATCAGCTCAGGTGACAGTGTCTCAGGAAGTCTTCCCTGAGACCTGATGTGGCTTGGACAAGTACACACACACAAACTTCTGCTAAGTCTCGTTCAGATCCCCTTGCTATGCCCAGAACACCTATTTTGTGTCTCTCCTGAAGGGAGATGCACATGACATTTATCGTCTATTTGTTTCATTATTTTGTGAACATCTCAGTATAGGAGACCATTGTTTAAATCTCTGTCTGTAGGCCAGGCCTGCACAAAGCAAGAACAAAATGAATGAATATGAATGAATGAGTAAATGAATGAATGTGACAGCTGTTCCTTTGAAAGAAGTGGCTAAGTGGATTCAAGATTTTTGTGTCGTCTTCTTTGGATATTGGATATTTGGATATTGGACTTGGATATGACATTTCGAGGGCAAAGGGTGGTCCACTGGCCTAGTTTTAGAGCAGAGGCCTCCACTCAGGGACAGAAGTGAAGAGACAAGCAAGCCTCTTACTTGAAGAAAGCCAACCTCAATTCAACTGAGGCCAAACAAAAGCACTGCCTCTCTTCAGAGCCCCAGGGGCCCCCAGAATATCTGTCATCTCTCAGCCCTGTCTCCTGAAGGCTGCACCTCCCAGCCCATTAGAAATGCTAATCTCCAGTTTGGAGCTGGATTAACCGACCCAGTGGGAGGGGACAGTCATCGTCCAATCTTTATTAAGAGTGAAGGCTATACCCCCTCTTGCCCAGCTGCCCCCAAAGGGATAGAATCTGGGAATTCGTTACAGCCCCTCTCATCAAGACAGCCTCTACTGTTCAACACCATAAGGTGGAAGAAGGCAGGGGAGGGCCCATGTCAGCTTCCCCCTCCGCACTTAATGCATCAGAGCCCATTTGTTTGATGTCAGTTCCTGCTGGAGCATGCGGAGCAAGCAGTGGGCCTCAGAGCAATTTGGAGCCACAGCTGCGGCCCAACAGCACAGCCCCAACCCCCACTCCCACCCCCATCCCTGCCCTAAAACGTACTGCTGATAAGCCCCAGAACCCACAGCAGAGAAGCATGGCTTTGTGTAGACCCGCGAACAGTCTGGTAGGATCCACAAACAGACTCTCAGCTCTGGCTTGGGTTTCGTAGGAACTCAATTTACCTACATTGAGCAAGAACAGGAATTCAGACCCCTCAGCCTCACATAGGAGACCACAGCAGAGGGTGTCCTGGCTGGAGGGGAAATGTTTCACTCTGAAACAAACAAAATTACTTACTATATATTTAACATAACAACTGACACTCTAACAAGCCTGAATCCTGTTAAATGGAGGGTCCGGGGTTGTTTGTGGGCAGGGAGTTTGCAAATAGCATCAGGAGGCATCCTGTACAATGGAGGGAGAGGTTTTGGAACTCAAGGGCAGCGGTGTAGGGAACAGGTAAGGAGCAGACACAGGCAGAAGAAAAATTAGAGCAGTGACTCAAAGTGTGGCCCCTAGACCAGCAGCACAGAACCACCTGGAAACTTACAGAAATGCAAATTCTTGGGCCCCACCCCAATCTACTTTCTGTATCAGAAACTGAACTCTGTTTTTGTTTTTGTTTTTAATTTTTTTATTGGGGAATATTGGGGAACAGTGTGTTTCTCCAGGGCCCATCAGCTCTAAGTAGTTGTCCTTCAATCTAGTCGTGGAGGGCGCAGCTCAGCTCCAAATCCAGTTGCCGTTTTTCAGTCTTTAGTTGCAGGGGGCACAGCCCACCATGCCATGCGGGAATTGAACCCACAACCTTGTTGTTGAGAGCTCACGCTCTAAGCAACTAAGTTAACTGACCGCCCTGAAATCTGTTTTAAGAAAGCCTCCAGGTGATTCTGATGCCGGCTAAAGTTTGAGGACCACTAGATTTGAAGGGCACAGTGAGAAGGCTGGGCAGTTTGGGATGTGCCCCTTCCCCGTCCCCCCCAAATTGGTAGTCAAGTCTACCCACATTGATAAATTTGCTTCATGTGAGTGGATGTTTTATACAAATTAAGCAGGTCAGTGAATTCTACATCCCAATTGATGGGGGTGAAGCAGAGACCACAGGAGAATGTAGGGCTCAGAGAACAAGCCCCCAGGAATTAAATTTTGGCGAAGAGACTTTGACTTTCACTGACCACGGAATTGACAGGGACTGATGCAGAAGAGGCATCATACATTGATGTCAGAGAGGCAATAGCACACCAGATGAGATTTGGGTCGCAATACATTTGGTGACTTAAGAGGAGAAGGGGAACAAATAACGTTGATGCCCGCTGCCTGTGTGAGACAGAGAGATGTACACTCTATGCAAATGTTCTCTCCTAACCCTCACACGGGCCCTTTGGTAGCTTTATGACATGCTGCACATGAGGAACTCTGGCTCCAAATGCCTGAATCATTTGCCCAAGGTAAATGACAAAGCCAGAACTGCCAGGTCTGTCTGAATCTCAAACCTCACCTTTCACTACTGCACGTGGGTATGAACGGGCATCTCTATGAAGCATTAGCCCAACGTCTTCCAAGGCATTGTGCCAGACCAGCCCCGGCCAACTCTTCCATCTGACCCAGCAACAATTTGCCCCCTACTCCACTCTGGTGTAGCAGGATGTGCGGGCTCCTGACTCCACCCCAAGACAACCCAGAAGAGCCCTGGAGAAGGTTGTGGGTGCCCTGCAGCTCAGGACCCTGTGGTGAGGGACAGCAAAGCCATAGGTGCTCGTCCTTCTCCAAGTCTGCCTTGAGTACCAAGAAAAAGCTATGACTCTGCACATACGTCAGGCACTGCTGTGTGACTTCAGGCAGGTGACTAAACCTCTCTTAGCCTCAGTGTCATCTATAAAACTGGGGTTGTACTTGGAGCTACCTCACAGGTTATTGCAAGGATCGAATCTTTTAAAATGTGAAAAGTTCTAAGAAGAGTACCTGATGCATAATAATCACTAGAAAATTATTTGTTAAATTTAAATAGATGAGTAAATAATTTACGCTTTCTCCTCTTTCTGCCCACTAGAATGTTCTCCCTGGCCTCTACTTCTTCCTTCAAAAGTGCTCCCCATCCTTCCAGACAGGCTCAAATCCCACCTTTTGTAACCACCTTGGCACACAGGCTGTCTGTCTCAGAGCTCCCCTAGTTCTTCTTGCTCCTCAGGAGTCTTCAGCATACACTCCCAACTGGTCTCTTCTATGCCCAGCCAGTCTACATACCTCTGGAGGGCAAGATCAGTACCTCAAGCCTCTCGTACCTCTGTGGCACCCAGCCCTGTACCTCACACACATCAGTGGGTTAGCCACTGCTCTTTGGGACCTAGTGGTCCCCTCAGGGCAAGCAGGCCCCATTCGCATTCGAGCTGTCTGCATTACTGTATTGACGGCCCAGCTAGTGGTTTAGTCTGTGTGGTATTGATTTGGGGTTGGGGGAGGCAGTACTTGTCTTCCTAAAAGCAAGTTTACCAGGTTCCAAGTGGCTGGATATGAGGGCCGGTGACGAGTATGGAGAGCTAGAGGTTCCTTCTACAGCCCGATTGATTAACTTTCTCAAAGTACCCTGAGTGCTCTTGTAACTCTCTTTCAAGCCTAGGAACCCACTCTGATGTATTGGAAAGGACTGTCCGTCTTTTCCCTTCCTCTCTTCTGCCCCTTCTAGCTCCAGCCTAGTTGTTAAGACACAGCACAGCCCTCTACCCATATGGCAGAAGAGAATAAGTTTAGACATCCAGAAGGCTTAGGTTTGTCCCAGGAGAGGAGGACCACAGGATAGGACTCAGCCAATGTCCCCTTCATGAGCTCTCACAGATGGAATTGGGTGTGGTAACCTTCCTGGATCATTTTTTCAGAAATTTAGGAGTGCAGCTCCGACGCTTAGCACAGGAGAAACCACCTCTTCCAGGCTCAGATAGAAGATTCTCAGCACTGACAGCACCTCTCCCCAGGGAAGGGGAGTTTGATAGAGCCCATTATTGATGCAATCAGCTCTGAGGTCCAGAGGGGCTGAAATCGGCCATCCTTTTCCCTCATGAGGCCCCAGAACAATCTCCATGAGAACACAAAACAAACAAGGAGTCCTTCGTCCTGAGCCATGTGGACCTCCCTCCCAAATATTCCCCAGGACTGGTCCTGGCACAGCGGGGGCAGTGGAGCCTGCAATGTAAATGCAGGAAGAGAACAGGGGCTGATATGCATGAAGCCATCGGGCTGTCTAATCAGCAGAGTTCCGGGCGAGGCCTCTCAGTCACGCACCGGCTCAGAGGCTCAGACCGCCAGCACTGGAGTGAGCCCTGGTCCACTCCCTCATTCCACAGATTCTCACATCAAATGCTACATCCAAAACTGCCCCCCACCCAGCGAATGCACCACCCCCCCTTCCGCATTAGCTAATGTCTCCTTGGAAAAGCAGGCTCACATTTCAAATTATGGCCAACCAGACTACATTGAAAGGGCTGAGGGTTTTTCTAGGGGGAAAAAATACACGCACTTACAAATATATTCATTCCAAGCCAGATAAAAATAGTTTGGGATTTTCAGCTGCTCTAGACCCGCTGGGGCCCTCTAACTTCCCACCAAAGCAGAGAGCTGGGAGCTGCGCTGAGTTTGGGGAAGTTGGGGGGCAGGAAGAGGTAATATGGTAATTCTCAGGAATCTCATCCTACCCTAGACTGAAGAATATGTTGGTATAACTTTAGTTTCCCTGAGCAGGAAGACCCCAGACTAGGCCGGAGCCTCTGTACCTCCTTTGCTCTCTCTCCTCGACCCTGACTTTCACCCCTTTCCATTTCCGATCCTCTGGCCCTTCTTCAGAGCTGTCAGGTGCGTTCTCGTGGGTCCATCAGTGGCTTTTAAAGGAGCCCCTGGCTTTCATCCTATTATTGAGTCCGGGAGTAATTACGACTTCATTAGCCAAATAGGTTCTTGGTTCAGAGACGTCCCCCCACAAAACAAAACACACACCCGCTTCCCTCCATCTGAAGTCTGTCCCCTGGGGCATCAGCTAACAATGTAGAACAGCTCCAGGGAAATGGGAAGGGGGAAGAAGCCAAGGAAGGCAGGCCAAGGGGGAGGAGGCCCACAGCCCCCCTTCCTCCAGGGCACATCTGTCGGCTGGCGGCCCACAGAGAGATTTTTGACAGGGAAAGGGATGGCACTCCAGCAAATGAGGGTCATGCCCCCTGGCGTCTGTCTGCTGCCCCTCAGCCTTCTGGCCCTTGTCGCCCTTTCAAACATAGACTGGCCATCGGTGGATGGCCAGTTCACTTCCCGGATGGATGGAGCAGGCTTCTCCTCTGGGGGACTCCCTGGCAAATGCTCAAGGGCCTCCAGAGTGTTCCCAACTCCATGTCTCTCATCTATTCTTCAGCTACTGCAACTCCAGGGGCAAGGAAGCCGAGGGTCTGACAAGTATGGACAAAGCTGTGCCCCAGAACCGTCTGGCTGGGGGGCCTTTAGTCAACTGTGGCCACCAGACCAGGCAGGCAGGTCCCTGACACCTGGGAGAGATTCCACCACTCCTCTGTCATTTACCTGGCACCCCACACCTCAGCATTAGAAAGAGTTTTCTTTGTGTCTAAATTAGCTCTACATTGCAATTTAAACCATCCCCCTCCTTGGGAAATTGCTTATTGTCCTCTTTTCCTAGTCCTTTAATAGGTTTTAGGAGTGCGGAGTCTAATCCTCCTGCCTCCAGCTTGCTCTCACCTGAACCTTCCTTAGTTATTGCCAGCCACACGGGGCTGGGTGCCACCTTTCCCAGGGCAAGCCAGGTGAGCAGCCTGGATGAGGACACACCAGCTCTGGCCACTCCACTGCCCTCCCTCCACCAGGAAAAGGTGCAGGCTCCCTGCAGACCCTCAGACACATGCCTCTTTGTCCATGAAGCTTCCAGAGAGAACGGGCTGCTGCTTCTGGGGGCTTTCCAAATAACAGCTGGTGAATTCGCATTCCTGCTGAGGGCCCTTCTGCTTGGATCCTCAGACGGCGAGATGCCATCTGCTGAGGCTGCACCCATAGGCAGGAGAATAGATGAGATGACCTCCAGACAGCCCTGCCACTTAGCAGACTCCAAGCTATGTACAGCCTGGCCTGGCCCTGGCCCTGACTCTAACCTGACCCTGTTCTACCCCCAGGCCTCTGTCTCTGTCCCCAACCCACAATCAGCCCAGGAGCCAGGAAGGAGGACCCCTGCTCCTTGCCCTTCAAAGAAAGGGAGTCCCCGGAAGACAGCTCAGCTGTACCCACTATGCCCCTGCTTGTGTTTCCTGAAAGCAACCGTCCTTTTGTTAATTCTGTAATTTCCCAAAGTGCCAGGAGCATCTCATCTGACAGTCACAGCATCTGTTCCTCTCACTTTCCAGAAGGTCGGGTGGGAGCAGTGCCAGCCCCTTCCCTGAGGCTCCCCCTGCCTCACGCACACTCCTTCCGCCAGTTTGGGGCCCCTGGTCCCCTGGGAGCCTCGCCAGTGCCTCTCTGTATTCCTGTCCCCGGGCACCACCACCTCCATGGCCATGGCTGGCAGCTTCGATAACCATCTCCCCTTCTGGGACCAAGCTCACTTGCCTAAGCAGTTGGGTACCTGTCCTATTCCTCAGGGGACTGCAGGCAAAGAGGCTATTCCTCTACTGGTGGCCTTCCCAGGGCCCCTAATAGGTATAGGAGACTCAGGGGGTCAAGAAAAGAGGAAGCTTTATGCTTGGTCCTTCCGAGGCCCCCTCTCTATATACGCACAGTGTTTGGGCTGCTCAGTTTTAAGGCTGTGGAAGTTCTGGCTGGTTCCTCAGCCCAGAAGCCCTACAGGAATCTGGCTTGCCCCTGTCCTGAGCTTCCACATAGGGCTTTTCAACCCTGGTACTACTGACATTTGGGGCTGAGTAATTCCTAGGTGAGGACTGTCCTATGCATTATAGGATGTTTAGCAGCACACCTGACCTCTACCCACTACATGCCAGTAACACACGTATCATGAGGACCAGAGATGTCTGCAGACATCATCAAAATGTCCCCTGGTTGAGAATCACTGAACTATGGCACAAAAAGAAACCTGACACTTGAGTGTCAGTGATTGACACCCCTCACCCCCACATACTCCAGGTGACAAAGGGATGGCTTAGCTAGGAGTTGGCAAACATTTTCTGTAAAGGGCCAGATGGTAAATATTTTCAGCTTTGCAGATCATAGTTTCTGTCGTAACTACTCAGCTGTAGGTGTAGCGTGAGAGCAACCAGACAATACACAAATGAACAAGTGTGGCTATGTGCCAATAAATCTTTATTTATGAACATTGAAATTTGAATTTCATATTATTTGCATGGGTCATGAAATATTTTTCTTTTATTTTTTCCCCAACCATTTAAAAATGTAAAACTCATACTTAACACAAAGACCACACCCTTAGTTTCAAGGATCTCAAAGGGATCAAACACCAGGGTCTCTGAACAAAGCCAAGGGCAGAGGCTGAAGTTGTGAATGGGGTTCTGCTCCTGTAAGGGGGTGGGGGAACCAATCATCCCCAGTTCCCTTTGGCCTAATAAGGCCCATACTGTTTTTAGTGGGGCAACCCCCTGACCTCAGTAGGACAGATTACATAATTTGCAGTGCCCGATGTAAAATGAGAATGCTGGGCTCCTTCTTCCAAATGTATTAATAATTCCACCAGCAACAGAAGAGCATTAAACCAAGCAAGGGCCCTTCTGAATACAGACCCTGTGTGATTACACATGCTGCACACCCATGAAGCCGGCCATACACCTCAGCATTCTCCCGGGAAAGCCTGCATCCAGCTCACAGCCTCTGCCAGGCAGGGGACTGACACCTCGGGCTGGTTATATGACCCCGGAAGACCGCTCCTCCCCAAGGCTTTCAGGCTGGGCTGCCACATATGATTGTGCCTTGCACGGTGACATCCAGCTGAGGTGGTGAATACAGGGTTCAAGCTAGCCCTGCTAGCTGGTGCAAGGCCACATCTGCTTGGGGGAATTTGCACGAAATGGGCTGGTACTGGCCATGTCTCCAGGGCACCCAGGTTGGGGAAAGAAGTAACCAACTCGTTCCCACTATGGTCCCCTCTATCCCCAAACTGAATCCCCAGGGATGAAGAGATGACCCACATATCAATTCATTTAACAGATATATGTGGAGCATCAGACACTATGCTGAGGGCACAAATATATAAGATGCAGGGTGTAGACACCCCATCACCATACAGATTAGTAAGAGGGATGCCTATGAAGTGACAAGGGCAATGAAGAGTGACCTAATGCCTAAAAGATAGCTTCCTGGAGGGGTTGAACATTGGGCCAATTCTTGAGAGCAAGGATGATTTAGCCAGGTACACCTAAGGGAGAAAGATGACTATTCCAAACAAGGAACAGCCCTAGGAGAGTGAAATGAGAGTCCAGGCCTTTCCGGAAGGGCAGACAGGTCAATATGACTAAAGTGAGCTGAGGAAAGGCAAAAGAATAGGGCAGAGCTAAGATAACAATGAGATCTATGTCACAGGAAGGAGCACGGCATCAACCTAGAGGCAAGGGAAGCTGAAGAATTTTTAGCAGTAGGGGCCGGCCTGGTGGCTCAGGCGGTTGGAGCTCTGTGCTCCTAACTCTGAAGTCTGCCGATTCGATTCCCACATGAGCCAGTGGGCTCTCAACCCAAGGTTGCCAGTTTGACTCCCGCAAGGAATGGTGGGCAGCGCCCCCTGCAACTAACAACAGCAACCGGACCTGGAGCTGAGCTGCGCCCTCCACAACTAAGATTGAAAGGACAACAACTTGACTTGGAAAAAGTCCTGGAAGTACACACTGTTCCCCAATAAAGTCCTGTTCCCCTTCCCCAATAAAATCTTTAAAAAATATATCTGTTTTAAAAAAAAGAATTTTTAGCAAAAGAGTGCATTTTTAGGTAGCTCACTCAGACTGAAGCCTGGAGGGTGATAGAAGAAGGTGATACTGGAAATGTGGAGCCTGGTGAGGACAGATGGTCAGAATTCAGGTGAAAACTGGTGAGGGTCAGAGCTGAAACTGTGGGCAGGAGGGTGAGGGCGTGCCTAGGAGAGGGTTTGGGAGGCAGAGGGGCAGAACTAAGCGTGGGCAGGACAATTAGATGGGGCTGAGGGAGGGAGGAGCCACAGAGAAAGTGAAGGTCTGGAGGGTAGGCAGAGCTCAGGGAGGCAAAGGGGAGGTGTCAGTCAGGGTTCTCCTGACTCCACATGCGTGTGCATGTGTGCGTTACACACATCATACCTATATATGTAGATGTACATATATATATATATATATATATATATATATATATATATATATATATATATACACACACACACACACACACACAATTTATTTCAAGGAACCGACTTACACAATTGTGGGGCTAGCAATTCGTTTTCTGTAGGACAAGCCAGTAGGCTGGAAACTCCAGCAAAAGCTGATGCTGCAGTTTGAGGGTAGAATTTCTGATTCCTCAGGAAAGTCTCAGTTGTGCTTTTAAGGCCCTTCACCTGATTGGATGAGGCTCACCCACATTATGGAAGGAAATCTCTTTATTTAAAGTCAACTGATTGTAGATGTTAACCACATCTACAAGATACCTTCACAGCAATACTTAGTTAACTGTTTGGTTAACTAACTAGTCACCATACCCTAGCCAAGTTGACACATAAAACTGACCATGGGGGTGGGGGTGGGGATCCCATGTAGACATGTGAGAGGCCCATGGGCATCCAAGTGAAGACATCTAGCTGGCCAATGCAGGTCTGAGCCCCAGGCTCAAGGACCTTTGAGCTTCTCCTCACCTCTCCTCTGACCATGCCTGACTAGCCAGCCTCCCTGTGCAGTCCACCCTCCCTGCTGCCCCAAAGTGGACTTTCCAAAGCACACGTCTCAGCCTGTCTCTTACTTGCTCAGACCCTTCCAACAGTCCCCGTTGCTCTCATAGGGCTCATAAGGCTCTTTGTGGACTGGCCTGACCCCCTCCCCTGAGCCTCATTGCTTCTTTACACCCTCAACTGCAGACATGCTGACCGACCCCTTCCCCAGACCGGCCGTGTTCCGCCACGCTGCTACCTTTGCACAAGCTGTTGCTTCTTCCTGGAACCACACCCTCCTTACCTCCTCCCAGCCCAAGCTACGCACACATGGTCTACCTGGTGAGCTCAGTCTTCCTTCAGGACTCAGTTAAATTGTTTTCCCTGTTTCTGAGCCTCATTACACATAGGCATGACAGTTTGTGCCAACTTGGGTTACAGCACCAAGTTAAGTGCTGGATTGTATTTTGATTACTTTTACACGTGTTACCCCACCATTACACTGTGATCTCTTTAAGAGTACAGACCATGCCTTATTCTCCTCGGTGTCCCCAACACTTGGTCCAGTGCTTTGTACAAGATATACTCAATATTTGTTTGTTAGATGGATGGATGGATGGATGGATGGATGGATGGATGGATGGATGGATACAATAATTTTCTAACAATTTCTGGCTATCATTTATTGAGCACTTTTTGTTCCAGGCACTGTGCGAGGAGCTCCAAGTCCTGAATCAATCCAGGTTCTCGGATGCAGGCAGCAGAAACAGACTTTGGCCATAATAAGCAGAAAAGGACTTCACCAAAAGGCTTTCAGGTGGATTGCAGAATCATTGGGAAGGCTAAAGAAGCCAATTCAAAAATGGACTGAAACTGAGCGAGATTAGCCAGCAGTGACACGTGGAGGTCACACCTCAGGAACGGCCTGGTCAGGATGCCATTGTTGGCATCACCCACACTGGACACTCCCTCCAAGGCAGCCAGACCTGGAGATTCCCACTGCCCCCTCCACTGCTGTCCATCACCTTATCTGATCCACACAGCACTTTGAGGCAGAGTCTCACCTCCATTTTACAGATGAGGACATTGAGGCTCAGAGAAGCCTAAGGTCAGTCAATGGAGTGAGTGGAACCGACATCTGTCTGACCCCAAAGCCCATTACCTTCCACGCTGCTCGGCACCACCTCCTCTGGGGGCACTGCTCCCTGTTCTTATGCAATGCTACTTCCTGTGTATCAGGAGACAGGAAATTCTAACGCGCTAGCTTTTTTGTAGCTATATATTTGGGGTGTGTTTTTGGCTCTGGCAAATTGTAGTGGGGGAATATAGGTAAAGATAGCAAAATCAGCACAAGAAGGCTGAGTCATCAGAGAGAGGTCTGTGCACTGACATGGGCTGACTGAATCTGCTTCCAAGAGGTTATACATCAAACAGGTAGGGAAAAGAGGGATCTGGCCCGAGGCTCAGAGAGGCCAAGGATTTCCAGTGCCTTCACCTGCCCTTCCTGCTCCCATGTTTCGTGGCTGCCCATCAGCCACTCTAGGCAGGCTTAGTAAAGAATACTCAGCCTATTTCTCTGTTGCCCAGCCCACATCCAGGGACGTTTTGTCTTGCCAGAACCAAAAGATGCCACTACCATGAATGTTCTTCTCAGATCCAGATGCCCTGTTGGAACCTAAGGCATCTGGATCTGAGAAGGGAACCCAAACACCCAACCCTAATCCCAGCTCTCCCTTCACCACTCTGTGACCTTGGCCCAATCATTTGAACTTCCTGGGCTTTGGTTTTCCTAGGAGTCAACTTCTCTCCACTGCCCCTGCCCCTCACCCTCCCACCTCCCACACTGGCCATAGTGTTTCACAGAAAAAGAACTCTGGGTTCTTTGAGCTCTTTGGAGCGACCACATAAATGCAAGGCATTATTAGCATCATTACTATTAAATATTAATAATGACATTAGCATTGTCTATTATAAGCCTGAAAAAGAAGCTCCAAGAGCCCTGGGTGGAAATGGCTAAGAGAATAATTAGGCCCCTCCAAGCCACGGATCCCTCCAGGCCCTCAGGTGAAATTAGGAAGGCAAATGCAGACAGAATATTGACATTTCTCTCCCAGCACCCCCTGCTCAGTTCAACTTGACTCCTCCTGGCCCCACACAAATCGTGCTCTTTCCAGTTCCCTACACTCCATCACCTCCACTCTGTCTGTCCAGCTCCAGTTCAAGGCGTGCCCCCCAACCCTGACTGAAACTTTCACCCACCTCCTAGTGCCTTCTCTCCCTGTCATCTGAACTGTTACAGCAGTATTCTCCTTCATCTATTCACTCAGTCAACAAATATTTATTGAGTCTCTATTATGTGCCTCAAGGCATTGTGCTAAGCAGTGTGGGGGCTTGAGGGGGCTGGGAAAATTAAGACATTAATGAGATAATCCTTACCTTCGGACACTGCACAGGGAATAACCATCAGTATTTTATGACACTTGGCTAAGTGCTTAAACCATCCTAAGTAGGAATAGGATTATTCTTACTTTACTGATGAGGAAATGGATTCCCCTCTCAGTTAAGTATACTTTAGTGACCTACCCAATGTCATCCAGCTTGGAGTGACAGAACTCAGAGAGAATTCAGTTCTCTTAACCACAAATCTGGGGACACTCCAACCATTGCATCAGAGAAAGCCCGGCAGCAGGGCTCAGCCTTATATTGTGTTTCAGATGGGGAGGCTGAATCCCAATAAGTCGCAAAGGGAAGTACTGATGTTTATTGAGCACCTACTATGTGCTTGGCACTGTGCTAAATACTTCACACATAGTTCAATGCTCACATCCATCAGTGACGTTTGTGTCTTAACCTGCATTTTCCAGATGAGGAACCTAAGGCTTTGATGAGGTAAGTGGCTTGCCCAGGGACACACAGCTCATAAGTAGCAAGACTGTGCACCAAGCAGGTCTGAGTTCAGAGCTTTTCCCAACCAGCTTTGTCACTCTTCCCTGAAGCTGCAGATGGACAGTCCTAGTAGCATTATGAGGCTGCTTCCAGAAAGATTACAGGTACTTTGAAGACAGACCACATCCTATAGCTCTTGAATCCCCTGATATTTTAGGTAGATGCTGCTCCGTGAACATATGGTCTCCTGGGAGCTCTAGAAAATGGGGCTAAAGTCTGAAGCCAAAGCCAAAGATGCTGGTGGATGGAGAGGGCAGGAAAGGAGGTATGAGGCTACAATTGATGCGGAAGATCCACATGGTCAGAGCCCTGGGGCCCTGGCAGGTCTCAGCTCCTCCCCACTGGCCCCTGGGACCAGGCCCCATTTGGGGATCCACTGGACTCCTTTGCTGTTGATCTGATGGGGCTGCCAGAGGAAGGAGCAAAGGGCCTTGGAAAGGTTGGGTGGCCTCAAGATGCCTTCCGGGGGCTCCCGCTCCTGGGTCACCTCATGTTTCCAAGCAGGTTAATGGCCCATTTGATTGGCCACCTGATCATCTTAACTAGCCCTTCTCTGCCTTTCTTGGGAGACTGGGGGACTCCACTTGGGGATAAGGTGCCCCTCTCTAGATGACATGGAGATATATTGATTAGCCACAGAGAGCAGAGGTGCCCCTTATAGTCACTGTCCTACGGATTCTGGGATCTGGCAGGCACCAAAACAGAGGACACCATCCTGTCCTCTGTTGTGCCCAACCCAGAAGAGCAGGCAGCAGACACCTGAAGGCCACAGCATCATGGTTAAACTATGGATGCTGGAGCCAGACCCAAGGTCTCTGCTTCTCCACTTGTTTACTGTTTACTGTGAGCAAGTTCCTTAATCTCTCTGAGCATGTCTGTAAAATGAGAAAAATAGCAACACATATCTGTTGGGTGGATAATTTAGGTAAAGCACTTAGTACAGCTCCTAACACACTGGAGATATTAAGTTGTTATTATTAGTTTATTCACAATTAGTAATGAAATTATAAAATATTTTGGTCATCATCAACTCATGGACACCACAAGCAAAACTCAGCCCGGAGCCCTAAACACCCACCCACTCTCTTGTCAGAAGCAGGAGCACCTTAGAGGCTGGCAGTGATGGATGATCCCCAAGAACCCCCAAAATTCATCTATATCAGGCTCAGGTGAAAACTGCAGACAGGTGAGAAGATGAAACTTTAGCAAATGGCTCCCCAAATGCAAGCCTAGGCTTAGTAAGTGCTCTCATTTTCACTTCCTGTGGCTGCTGGAGCCCACCTGGTGCAGGGCAACCAGCTTGCAGAGGGATCTGAGAGACTCCTTGGGATCCAAGTCACCTGCACTCATGGGGAGGGAACTGGGGCCTCGCCAAGGACCCAGCCCCCACTACAAGGGCAGCAGCTGTCTGAAAACAGTCACAAAGACAGCTGTCTCCATCTAAAGCAGGGGTGTCCAAACTGCGGCCCGCGGGCCAACTGCGGTCTGCAACCCATTGTTAATCGGCCCGCAGCAAATTCCAAAAATATGCTTAGTTTACTTAAATAAACCAGGTGAGGCAATACGTACTTCACCTCGAGTGAGTGGCCCGGCTGTTTGTGTATTTTACCGCATATGGCCCTTGGTGAAAAACGTTGAAAAAAGTTTGGACACCCCAATCTAAAGGAATCCTTGCATTTCCAGAGCCTTGGCCCCTGAGTCAGCCAATCCCCTGACCAGTAGCCTGATGGCAGCAGACATGCCACCCGGTCTCCTGGTAGCCGTTTTCTGCTTGGAGAGAACTCGAAGCCCTCTTTGCAGAGCCTGGGCTGACCTGGGTGGTGTCAGAGGGCACGGCTCACCTCAGGAGCTCAGGACCCACGTGCCAGCCCCACAGGAAGACAGACAGAAAAGGACATTGTGGGCAGAGGAGGCAGGAAATGGAAGGTACCTAGAAGGGATTTGCACAGAGGCATGCCAAGTCGTGCAAGACATGGGGGCACAATCAGATGTCTCTCCATCTGAAACAAAGCAGACTGTCTCCAGAGTTGGGAACGCCCTTCAAGAGGGGAGTGGCAGGACGGAGGGGAGGCCATATCGGACTTGGGCAGGCATTCCGGGCCTTGGAGGCTGGGCAGCGAAACCTCCCTCACACCACATCTCCTCCTTTTCCAGGCCTTCCCACTCGGGCCAGGATTGTCCCAAAACCTTGTGCCCCGCTACACTCAGGATGACACATTGCAGCGCTCCAGGCTTGACAGGTACAGCCATTTAAAACTCTGAGGCTAGCCTGGCCCTGCCAGCTGTTTCAGCATCTGGACCACTCACTGGTCTTGCCTGTGTGAGCTGGACAGCAGGTGGACCAGAGGGGGGTGAGACAACAGTGACAGCCTGATGGGGCTGACTGCTGCCGCAGATGGCTGGTCCCTCTATCTCCAGGCCCCAGCCTTTCTGGTCACAGCCCTCTCCCCATGACAGGAGAGATATTACCAACCTGGGTGAGTACCTAGAATCTCCGAGCGGGCAGGGAATTGGCCATCATTAACCTCTTCAGTTTCCAAGTGAGGCTCAGAGAGGACCGGGTACTTAGCCCGGCACACACAGCCCGTCGGTCAGTAGCAGAGCCCAGCTTACTCCTCAGGCATTCAGACCCCAATCAAGTGAGCTTTTCATGAATCACACTGCTGGCTGATTAAAAACAGGATTGGATCCATGAGTACTGATATGGAAAGGTGTCCAAGATCTATTATAGTTAAAAAATATTCTGCAAATCATGATTTGTGATCCACTTTCATAAAACAATATTAATAAGCCATGTAATTATATACATGAAAATAATAAACCTAAAGGCATGTAACTCAAATTTGTTAAGGGACTTTTACTATTTTTAAATGTCCTCTAATGGGTGGATATTTTGACAAAGAGCTGTGTTACTTTTATAAGGAAGGGAAACAATAAAGTGAACCTGTGGGGGTGGGCCAAGGAAGGAGCCCCTCCATGCCACTTGCCTCCCACAACAAGCTGGGGATTTCTGGTTTGCATCCCTTCCTCCAATAGGAGATTTCTGGGGAAACAATGAGTTTGGCTTCATGGGTCTCCAGGGTTTGAAGAGCAAGAGCCACTTTTTGCCCCCTGTGCACCGCACGCCTTTGCAGCCCCTTGAGCTCTGGGCTGGGCGGGGATGGGGGAGTGGGCAGGCCAGACAGCGCGCCGAGCGCTGAGCTGCCCGTGCTGCCCATGCTGCCCATGCATTATGGTGCCCTGGCTTGCTCCCTAGTCCTTACATGACAGCAAACGAGGTAAAGCCTGGAGGGTGAGGACGAGAAAAGGAGTGGGAGGGGGGGCAGAAGGAAGCCATCTCCAGGGCCCCTTAGCGTTGGCTGAGGACCGGAGCCAGCCAGTGAGCGGAGCCTGGGAGAGGGAGGAGCACATCTTGATGCAGAGATGCTGCAGTGGCTCCGGGCGCGCACACACACAAGCGCCCTCACCCGCCGCCGCCGCCACCGCCACCGCAGCTGCCGCCACCACACAGGACAGCAGCGAGCAGCTGAGGGAGCAGGGAGGAAAGGAGGCCGGCCCAGGGGCCTGGCAGCTTGCTGGCTCCTGCTCACCACCTCGGGCAGACCCGCCTGCCCCAGCCTACATCCTTCTTTCACCCCAGGTAGGTGCCAACCGCTTTTGTTTCCTCCCTCCCAGTGGCTCCCCAGGGCGCTGTTATGAAAAGGGGCTCAGATCTCAGTGTCCTTGCAACTTGGGAGGGGCTGAGGCAGGCGGGAACCGGCCGGCCACCTGGCTGGGTCCAGTCTGACTTCACTCCCAGCCGGTGGTGGCCGCTGGGATTGGAGGTCCCTCCGCCCTGGCTATGTGGGTGGCATCCTGCAGGGCCCTGGCAGGCCGAGCCTGGCCAGGAAGCCGGCCCCCAGCAGTGTGTCCAGGAATTCAAGCCACCACCAGCTGACAGCAGCAACGGCCTGCAGAGAGGACAGCGCTAGGGACCCTGCCCTGGACCCCCAGTCCGGGACCAGAAAGTCCCTGAGGCCAGGCCCTGGGCCCTGGCCTGCCCGTAAACGTCCCTGAATGGAATTGAGTCTGACTGCCCCCACTCGAGGTTGCCCTGGGTCTACCTCTGCAGGGTGACCTCTTTGCAAAGTCTTGCTTCAGTTTCACAGAGGAGGCAGTGGAGCACAAGTTTGGGCAAAGACATGTATAGGAGTGGGGACTCAGGAAGGAGAAACTGAGGCAAGTGACATCCCTAAGGGAGAGTGGCTGGAACTATAGGGGCTGAAATTCCTTTTATTCCCTTCCCTCTTCCCCAACCGTATCTTCTCCTCAAATCCCTCCCCCTCATCCTCTCCGGCAAGAGAGAAAGATTTGCATGAAGTTTGGCTTTCTGGTAAGGAAAGGGGCTGGAACTAGAGAGGGAGAAGGGCACAGTTTAGGGGGTCTAGAAAAACAGGGCCAACCGTCTCCCCAGCACCATGCAGACAAGAGGTGGGGGAAGCAGCTCCAGCCAGAGCTGAATCCCACTGCCTTCTTTAGGGGGGCTTCAAGGTCTGGGAAGCAAAAAAGGGGGGTGAGAGGAGACAGTGCCTGTGGAAGGAGAATCCTGGAGCTACATGGTACAAAGCCAGGGGTGCTTCAGCCACAGACCACTGAGGGCCAAGCCTGTGTCCCGGGAGGAAAAGCTGTCAGTCAAGGTTGTTTGGAGGGTTGAGAATCCAGACAGACCAGGACGGGATGGGCTGTGGGTCCATGGCCACAGCCCTGGAGAAGGACAGGTTTTCCAGGAGCTAAGTTACCTGCCCTTAACTTCCCCCCACTCCATGTCCAGCCTGCAACTGGTCAGACCCTACCACACTTTCCTTTCTGCTGGACTCCCCAGGGCCCCCAAACACCCTTCCCAGACCAGCCAGCATCCTTCTTCTGCTGCTCTGAGGGAGGCGGCAGCAGGACTCGCCCAGTATCCTAGTCTGTCAGTACCCTCGTGACCTCCTGGGAAGCAGTCTGATTCTTCTCCTCACCCTCAGCCCACTTAGCCACTCTGCCTCAGTCACACTCAGAGAGACCAGATGAGCCACTGAGGACCCAGGGCAGCAAAGGGGGAGGTACCTGTGGGAGAGGGGTGTGACCTGGGCTCCTGGGGTTGGGGCAGGGAGGTGGAGCCCTGACTCCTGGCCTGGAGAAGACAGCGTTCTGCCCTCAGAGACAGCAGGTCGGCCACATCAGTGAACTCTTTCTAGCCAGGCTGCAGGAACATTCAAGCCAGGTTTTTGCCACAAGGTCAAAGTTCCTCCTAATTTCCTGTAGGATCTATCAGGAGACCCCAGTCAGCAAAAGGGAGGCAGGAGGTGAGACAGATGGGGAGGGGGTCTCTGAGCCCATAACATCAATGTCACCAAGGTCCACCTGACTTTCTGGCGCTCAGCATGACTCTCAGCACGCACTTTCTCTGTGACTCTCATTCTTATTCATCCTCTACTCCCCACCTGGTCAAACTCTCTCCTCACGCTTTCTTGCCTGGTCAAATGTACTGCACCTTCAGCCCTCAACCTACCCCCACACCATTCCCCCTGCCAGATTTCACTTCTTATGTAACTCCATTCCAGCACCTTCTCTGTCAGCAGCTGTTCAAATAAAGACACATGTGGGATGGGTCTCTGCGGATGGTGTTCAATGAAATGGTTGCACATATTGTCTTTGGTGGACCAAATGTATTCCTCAGGAGCAAGTGCACGGGACGGGGTGCCCTCAGTGCATCTTCTCTAAGGCCACAGGGAAGCAATTCCTCTGGGGTGGTTTGGAGGGTGCACGTCTTCCATCCCTGCCCCAGAGCGTCCTCAAGCCAAATGTTTGTGAGAAAGTGCATCTCAAAGACAATCTATGCCTGTGTGTGGGTGCTATTTGTATTTTTGAAGGGATTCCTAGGACAGAACCAGGGGCTTGAGCAAGAGGGGGTTGATACTCAGGGAAAGAAGAACCAGAGCAAAGAATATGCTCTGTGGATTGGAAACTGGAGGGATTGGAATTAGATTGCAGGAGGCACTTCCTCACTAGGAAGATGAGCCTTGAGGTGAGACAATCTTTCCAGTGACTCTAAAAGGCTGTAGAAAACTGGGGTCAGGTCTAAGGTTAGAAACAGTCCTGCCAGGAGGTAGAGGTTGGGCTAGAGGACCCTGTAAATTTCTTCCAGGCTCAGGTTATTCTCTTTCAAATGGTAACAGATAGGGGTTACTAGGAATATGTAAGAAGACAGACATCTTTTTCATTCCCTCCTGCCTGCTGGCTACCTCTCATCCTTCTGGACAAACTCCCCCTGCCTCCCCCTAGGGCTTTGCAAACCTGGAACATCATGGGAGTTTCTGTGGGTTCTCTGCCTTGTTGGTAATCATCCTGGAGTAAAGACATCCTTGCTTGGGTTTAATGAGTTCTCTTGCTACAAAATGATCTATGTTTCCTTGTTTACCCAAAGAGAATGCAAACAAAAACAAAGGTGTGTGATATTCTCCCCCCAAAATAAACATACAGCATCTCAGGACACATACAGACCAAAGCACACCTCAGTGTGCTTCTCTTCTAATGAGCTACGTCACGTCCCCCTTCCCGCAAAGGGCACCATCAGATGAAACCTGCTGGGTCTCCTCCAGCTCCAGCCCACATCTTCTCAATGTCTGCCAGCCTCATAGACCAAGAGGCTACCCTACCCTGTGTCTGGCTAAGGCAGCCTTCTTGCAGTGCAGGCCAAGAGGTGCAGTTCCCCTGGACCCCAGAGCAGAAACTAGCCTGAAGGGAGGAGCAGATTCAAACCCACCCCCACCAGGCTTGGCTCTGAACTATCCCGCAGGAAACTATCTGGTAATTGGGAGGAGTCTCCTCTCCACGGGAGTGAGGAAACATGCAAAATTGCTCTGCATGTTTCTTCAAATTTAGTTCTTCAGAACCAAACTGAAACAATTGTTCTTACTTCTGATGTCTCAAAAATGGGCCCTCCTTCCAAAGCCCTGGCTCCTTCTGCTCCATACCACACACGGAGCAGGCAGGAGAGTAGGAAATCTAGGGGTCCAAACGTGCTTGCCCCTTATCCCAGTTCCTCTCGAGATGCAAGTCTCTCCCCTCTGTCCACTTCCTACTGAGGGTCTCTCCAAGGGAGAGGGCAGGGGCAGGAGGGCCAGAGGCTCCGCACTGCAGATCACAGGTCAGACTCCGTCAGACCCAAGGCTGAAAGCTCATATAAATCCTTGAGGCTTGGAGTCGCAGTTCTCCCCAGAGGTCACGACAGTGCCAGGGCTGGAGCCTCAGGGAGCCAGCTGCCAATACAAAGAGGCTGCAGAAAAAACTGGGGGTGGAGAGGGAGGGGCACATTAAGGGGGCTGAGAAGAGACTCAGCTGCACAGCTCCCCTGTCCCCATGGGGCCAAAGGAGGTCCCCACCCCACCCAAATCTGCCCCCAGGACCTCCTCCAGCTTAGGGCACCAGGCAACCGAGGCCTCTCAACCATGGTCCTCCTCCTACAAGCTCCTAGCCCCCTGACAGGTGGCCCCACCAGGTCACCACAGACCCCGTCCTGCCAGAGGGATGTGGAGTGGTTCACCGTTCTGGAGGACAGTGATCCTATCCCGGATGGCAATTCCTTTCATAGGCAGAGTCTCCCTCCCATCTTAGACCCCCACAGGCAGGGATGGCAGAGGGGGAGCACCTGCTTGTGAGTGCCCACGTGCGTGTCCTAGCCAGGTGCTCTCCTGAACACATGGCATCTGGGTGTGACTCTGTGTGTCCTTGTGCCCTCATCTGGGGTGGGGTGGTTGCTGGGGCTTGCCTGGGCCCACTGTACCTGTGGGGTGTAAGAGAAGGAAGGCACCTGCCCAGGGAGATGGTGGGAATCTGTCAGTATCCTAAACACATGTGAGTGCAGCCCGAATGTCCGTGACTGTGCAGCAGTGAGCCTGACTCAGCCCAGTGTCTGAGGCCAGCTGTGTTCCTCCGTGTGCTAGGCCTGTGGGCAAGTGCTGTGAGGGGCCTCACTGGGAAGACCTGATCTTTCCCATGTGCTATCTAAGGGCCAGGAATGGTGCTGACCTCACAAGCGTCCCCTGAGCTGGCTACTACCCTTCTCATCCCCATTTTGCAGATGGGGGACTGAGGCTCCGACACATTAAGTAATGAATGTATTAACAAGAGTTATACTGGTTAGTTACACTAGAGTTATACTAGCTGGTAGCGCCAGGCCGGTTGGTTGAGAGGCTTGTTGGTTGAGAGTCTGCCCTATTAACCGGTGTGCTATGCTGCAGGATGGAAGATGGTGGGGAGGGGAGCTGAGGGGCTCCTCCAGTACTTGTCAGCTCATAATAAATCACTTAGTTTCTGCCCTCAACTGGACCCCAAACTCCCCCCTTTCCTACCACGGCATCCGAAAGCTGCCTTCAGTGCTCACATCTCCACTGGGATTGGGAGGAGACAGGTTCAGGGACCAGGAGCTGGGTATCCCAAGCGGTAACATTTGGGCAGAGTGTATCTTTCCTTTTTTGACTGGCTCTGTGCAGGGATTCTGAGCCCAGCAAACCCTGTCATGTGTTGAAGTCCAGCTCTCAGCCTTCCCTCTCCCAGTTGTTCCCCAGGCCCTTTGTTTCCTGGGCCCAGCAATTTAGCCAGCTTCCCTTGGAGCCATGAACCCCCAAGCAGCCTGCACCCCCATGTGTTGGTGCCTCACAGGACCAGCCCCTGATGGTGACAGCCTGTGCCCGCCTGTACCAGTGCAGCTGGCCTGGGCCAGGCTTGGCTGGCTCAGGGCTCATGGCGCCAGCTCTGGACCTGGCACAGCTCCACTCCAGCCTTGCTCCTGACAAAAAGACCTGCTCCATCCTGAGCATTCTAGAATAAGTCATAGGGCGGATGGTATAGGAGATGACTGGCCCATGCAGCTCATGAACACATCCTCAGTGGCACTCAGTTGGTCAGGGAGCTCCAAAAAGGCAAGTTTTATTACTGTCTCCCCAGTGCTTAGCACAATGCCTGGCACATGGTAATAAATACTGGAATGAAAATGGACTCAAGGCAAGACTGCATGCCAATTGCCTCATCTTCAGGGAGGCAATAAGCTCCAACCTTTGACCCAGACTCTATGTGAGTGTGTGTGTGTGTGTGTGTGTGTATGTGTGTGTGTTTACACAAGGCCTGGCTCATAGTGGAGCTCGTTGTACATCTGATTGGGCTGACTCATCTCTAATGCTCCCCAAGGGAGACTCCAGGTGCTCCTGGACCCCAGGTCCTCCCCCAACCTCTTCCACACCCATGTCTCCTCTCAGGCTGCAGGTCTGTCCCCCAGGGATGTCCAGGGCCTGTAAGCCCAGAGGTGACTGATAAAAGTCTGGGTTAAGTTAAAGTTTAGGAGAAACAGTGGAATTGGGTTATCCAGGAAGTATGGTAATTACCTATGGTAAGTGATAAAACATAATTCTGACCACTGTGGTATAAAGGTGAGTGATCCAGGGTGTAGGCCTCCTGGTGGGTCACAGGGAAACAAAGCAGGGGCTGGGTCTTCATGCCCTGTGCCAGGCAGGGAGACACACACACTCACACACACGCACACGCACACGCACATGTACTTGGACGCACACAAAGACCGGACAGACACAGGCACACAGAGACACATGCAATACATAGAGACACAAAGACCAGACCTCACATGCAGACAGGGACATATAGACACACAGGTATACACAAACATCACATACATGCTCGTGCACGCACGCACACAACCACCTGCCCTAGCAGCACTGCTGGGGAGCAGCAGCGACACCTGCCCCAGAGTTTCCCTCCCGTCGTCTGTCTGCGCTTTGCTCTGGCTCACTCAGGATAAGTGCCTAGGCCCCAAGCTCCTCCCTAGTCGGCACCCTGCCCCTTCACTAAGCTCCCAGGACTGGCAGGCAGACAAAGAGCAGGGAGCAAACGATGATTGAGCAGTTCTCTGTGCCAGACTGCGGGGTGTGGCACACCAACCACAAGGGGGCGTCTTCAAACTTTTTGGAACTGTGGGACCCTTTCTTTAAAGGGAATCTCTTAGAGAAATCCAGTAGATAAAGCAAGATGTAAGTGGAGTTGCTCTCGCTAGTGTGGGGAAGTGGTCTGCAGCTCCATCCTCTCTTTGTCCCATCCCCCATGACCCCAAGACTTCCACTGTAGGGCACTCCACTACCTCATGGAACATTCAGAATACCTCTGCAAAGTAAGTGCCATGATCTCCACTTTGCAGATGAGAAAACTGAGGCTCCCCCAAGGGGAATACCTTGTCCAAGTTCACAGAGCTGTTAGGAGCTGAGCCCTGTCAAAGCCTGAGACATTCACAGAGCCCAAGTGGCCCTGTGAGGAAAGCTTCCTGCATTCCTGTAGCACCCAAGGCTATACTTCCAGATTTTCCCATCACTGAACACTATGCAGACCCTAGACACCTAAGTGTGTATGTGAGAATGTGTGTGAAAGAGTGAGTGTGTGAAGATGAGTGTGAGAGAGGAAGTGTGTGTGTGTGAGAATATGTGAGAGTGTGTGAGGGTGAGAAGAGTGCATGTGTTTGCTGTGGGGAGCACTGAAGACTGGTCAAACCGAGCAGCTGTCTATTGAGTGCCACTGTCTGAGGGTAAGTGTGACAGGGTATGTCCACTGGCTCCTGGAGGCACAGAACACAGCTGTCCTCAAACAGTTAAATGTGCCAAAAAAGGAGCTTTACCAGGTACACGTGATACCAAGATGAAAGAGACATGGTCTCTCCCTTTGGGGAGTTCACAACCTTCTTTAGAGGCAGACGTACCTCTGTGGGCAGGGCACCACAGGTGCGGTCAAGAACAGAGCTGAATTCTAACTGTGTGCACATGGGACATCTTAGGGGCTTCCTGGAGGGGTGAGATCCAAATGGGGCAGCGAGGGATGAGTGTGCCTTGTCTAGGAAGGGCATTGTAAGGGAGCGGAGGCACATAGTAAAGACACAGAGATAGGGGTGTTGGGGGAATGTCACAGGGACTGGAAGTCCAAATTTCCAGGTTCCATTCTGGAATTGAAAGTGTCAAGGACAGGGAGGGGCAGGTAGTCAGGGATAGGTGCCCCCACCCACCCCACCCCCCGCGCCCCCTTTCCTGACAAAGGGAAGTGAATATGAGTTGGGGTGGGAGAGGGAGTACTATCTCTTCACACACTCCCCCCACCCCACCCTACACGCTCAGCCTACATTCTCCATGACAGGCTCTGGGGCCAGTTCCCCTCCTTCCTCCCAGCTTCCTCAGGTGCCAGCTATTAACGAGGCAGGAAAAGATTGTGGGATGATCGACCATTGAGGTTTAAAAGGTTTGGGGGACTTTCTTTCCAAGAGAATGAAGCATGAAGACTGGGACATTCTGAGCTTGCATTGGTTTTCAGACCCTGCACTGACCCCACATAGAATCTCAGGTCATCTGCAGTCTGCCTTCTCCCATTCCCCGCCCTCATCCAGGGGACACATTCCCAGGCCCTCAGCAGCCCTGCACTCTCAGAGCTGGAAGGGACTTAGAGAGCACCCATTCTACAGATGGGGACACTGAGATCCAGAGATGGCATGGGTCTTGCAGCGAGTTAGTGGAAGAGCCCCCAGCCAGGCTCTCTCAACTGAGCCCCAGACCCCATCCCCCTGCTCTTAGGTATCTGCAAAGCCAGCAGGCAGGGCAGAGAAGCAGAATCTGCAGCTGCGTTATCTGGCTCCCTATGGCAGCTCTGACAGGGAGCCTTGGGAGCCCAGTGAGCCAGTCTCACCCAAATAACTGGAAAGCAGGGCCCTAAGATCCCGCATTCCCCCCTGATCTCAGAAAGTCCCCCGGACATGGGGAGTAGATGGAAAACCTGGTCCTGCCCTTGCTTCTAAAGATGAGACCTCCATCTGACAGACTGACAGAGGGGGCTCTGACTTGCTGTCTTTGCCCCCCACCCCAAGGAACAGGTTCTCCAGAGCTTCTCAGATTTAACCAAGTCTACCCATCTCTGTGCAAGAGGGAGGCTTCTCTGGGAGCTGCGTTAACTGTTTCAGCCCCAAAGGCCTGTCTGGGAGGGGCAGGAGAATTGGGCCTCCATTGCTAGAAGAAGATGTTACTAGTTCCCCAAACCCAGCCCCAGGCCCTGTTCTCCTCCAGACCCACACCAAGAGCTATTATCGGTGAGTGAGCAGGTGGTCCTTGACTCCCAATTAGTCACTGCTTCACTTCCTGAGCAGCACCCTGCTGGCTGCTGGGTGGAAGGGTAGGGGATAGGTTGCAGGGCAGAGCCAGACTCCCAGGGGGCCTGTAGGAGGCATTCAGCACTGGGGTGGGGGGGGAGGTTGGGGAGGGGAGAGATGGGGGGAAGCTCCTTGGTAATAGCCACGCCCCTTCCCCTGGGGCCCTGGAAAGGATGAGTGCTTTTCCAGCACTCTCCCAGGCAAGACCCGGGTACGTCTGCAGCTGGGAGGGGCGAGCCTCAGCTCAGGGTCCTCCCCTGTTCCGCCTCCCTAGGTTCTTCTCAACCTCCCACTGGGCTCCACTCTCCACTCTTGCCCAGAACACCGGCCATGGGGACACCCCCCAGGAGGAAGTCACACCTGCTGCTGGTGGTGGCTGTGGTCTTTGTCTCTTCTCCAGGTAAGGGGGTTCATCTGGTCTCTGAAACCCAGCAGGGATGGTTGTATCATTATACCATTGCTATTATTTTGCTGATGATTGAAGAAATTACTGACTCTGCATTGCTATAGCATTTACATTTCTGAGGCCATTTCCTGGCCAAAATTTTCCTGTTTGTGGATCTTACCTTCCCTTTGAGATTAGAGAGGGACTGAGTCTTTGCCTTATTATAGATGAAAGAAACATGATCAGAGAAGGTGAGCGGCTTTCCCTGGGTCACCCAGCAAGATTATTGGTACAACCAGATCTCCACACTATCTGCCAGGAGTTGCCTCTAAGTGTGCTCTGTCCAGTATGTAGCCAATAACCAAGGGACAATTAAAACTAAGATAAAGTAAATTTTAAAATCAGTCCCTCGGTAATACTAGCCAGATTTCAAGGGCTAATAGCCACATGGCACAGAACAGATTACAGAACATTTCCATTGTCACAGAAAGCTCTGTTGGGTAGTACTGTTCTAGGGTCCCATGAGGAGGCAGGGACCAGTACCACAAAGCTCTGGGACAGTTCTTCTGCAGCCTGGCAGAGGGAGTAAATGTGAAACAGGATCTGGGAAGAGCAGAGGCAGAGCACCGGGTGGCCCAGGCAAAAGGCAAAAGGGACTCAAGCAAAGGCTCTCCTGCCGGGGTGCTCTGAGGTGGGAAGAAGGGAGGAGGGGACTGACAGGAGGAGGGCGTGGTGAAGTGGGCAGTGCAGGCCCCTGTAGAGAGGCCCAGGTAGCTGGACTCTGGAGCGTGTGCCTATCTGATAGCTAGAGGGAGTAGCCTCTGTCTGCTGCTACTCTGAGGGGCCCGCTGGGACCACTCTTCACCCCTCTGCCCTGACCCCTAACCCAGATCAATAGATGGCTCTTTTCTCCTTAAAGATCTCCATGGTGAGAAGGAATACCGCCCTATACCATCCTTGTGGAGATCCAGGCACCACAGACTCCACCCCACCCCCTTCCTGCAAGACTGCAGCCTTCACATACTAGGTTCTTGTCTCACCAGGGAAGGACTCCACTGGCATACTTTCAGATGTTCTCATTATGCCCTAACTGCCTCCCAATCCTACACCCAAGTCACTGAGGCTGCTGGAACATAGGAATGACCCAGAGGGTGGGAGGAGCCTCCCAGCCCCCACCCCCAAACCTAACTGCCTGTGCCAGGGCCCACCTGGTCTGGAGGAGCTGTTGGGTTGGGGAACACCCCCACTAACAGAGGAGACACCCACCCCAGAGAGAGCAGAGGAGAGGGGCCTGGGCCAGTTCAGTGCTGGGACCCCATCATCTGAGACAAGGGGTGTGGGCAGTCTCCAGGGTCCTTAGATACAGAGATGCAGGAAAGCCAAGGGCGAGGGGGCCTGGTCTGCCACATTGCAGAGCTCCAGAGATAGGAGTGGAACATCCTGTCATTTATTCCCATTCCTCTCACTAAGGTGCCACAGCTCCCCTTTCCTTGTTCACCTGGGGCTGCACCCGGTGCACAAAAGTCAGTGGGGATTCCCCTCCACGCTCACATCGCTCACATCACCTTCCCCTGCAAGGCTCCCCATGCCTGTGTTTGGGGAGCCGAGTTGCCAGGACAGATAACCAGGGAGAATCAGAGAAGATGTGGAGCAAGGACAGCAAGGAAGCAGTGACTCTGCCTGAGAGTGTGTGTGTCTTCAGAGGAAAGCGTGGAGAGAGTGAGGGTGTTTCTGTGGGCTTTTGAGAGGGTGGAGATGTGAACAAGTTGTTGCATGGAGGGGTACTACATTTGGGGGGATGATGAATGTGTGCAGAAGGCCCTACGGCGCAGGGCAATGCCTCTCAGTGCCAGCTGCCCTGAAGAATGCCCATGAGGCATTTTTAAAAGTTGGATTCCTGGGCCTCCTTCCTGGAGATTCTGACCCTGCACCTCTGGGGTGGAACAAAGCCTCTGGTGGTCCCGATGGGGACTGAAATCAAGAACCATGGTCACTGTAGTTGCGGATGCTGGCTATGGGGTGAAGCTGGCCAGGATCTAAGTCCCTCGCTCTGCCCCTTCTTGCTGTGTGATTTGGAGCAAGTGATTCAACCGTCAAGTCTCAGGTTCCACATTAGTCAGGTAAGGAAATGTCAGTAACTAACTACCATGCTTCCCCAAAAATAAGACCTAACCAGAAAATAAGCCCTAGCATGATTTTTCAGGATGACATCCCCTGAACATAAGCCCTAGTGCATCTTTTGGAGCACAGCTTAATATAAGACCCGGTCTTATTTTCGGGGAAACACGGTATCTGGTAAAGAGGTTATGAAAAGGAAACATCCGATAACAAGTAAGCACTCTTATCATTTTTCTTATTATGAATGCATGGATATGTGTACACAAATAAGTGCACATGGACATTCAAGCTGTGTGTGCACGGGAACAGATGTGTATATAAATGTGTGTATTCGACTGCTGGAGCAGCTTAGAGAGGTTTGCATGTACTGTGTTTCCCCGAAAATAAGACCTAGCCCGACAATCAGCTCTAATGTGTCTTTTGGAACAAAAAGTAATGTAAGACCTGGTCTTTAATATGATATGATATGATATAACATAATATTAATATAATATTAGTATAATATAATACCAGGTCATATATTAATTTTTGTTCCAAAACACGCATTAGAGCTGATTGTCCGGCTAGGTGTTATTTTCGGGGAAACACGGTATGTATGTGTGATGTGTGTACACATAAGGAAGGCATGTAGGTAAGAGGTGTGGACATGTGCATATGTGGCTATTGGGGTGAGGGTGTGTATATGGCTGAGTGCAAAGGAGAAAGCTTTTACAGGAAGAAAGCCAGTCCGAAAGCATCAGTGTGCCCTGGGCCCACTCAGCCACCCTCACCATTCAGACAGTTACTGGAAGCTGCTATTGTACACGGTGGTTCCCAGCAGCCTGGCTGCCTGTGCCACCCATCTCTTCCCTCCCTCCCCTCACGCAGTCCCAGCTGGGGCAGGGGTCCTTACCCTCCACCACCATCATTAACTTGGGATTAAGCTGGGCTCTACAGCCTCCATCTCCTAGGCCTGGGGCTGCAGTGAAGGATAGTGATGGATGGTGGGGGCGGTAGGGGATGACATTTCAGGGAGCCCTGCCTCCTTCCTCATTCTGAGAGCTGCTTAACAGCTGCCCTCACTCCCAGGGGTCCAAGGGCTGGGCCTCAGCTGTGGCATAGAGACCCATTCCCCACCCCTGGAATAGGGCTGACAGCTGGATGCACTGGGAGGGAGGCACTAATTGGTTAATGGGGATCCCACCCCCCATGACCCACCAAAGACGGCCAGAAATCAGCTGTATGGAGGAGTAGGAGCTGATTAGGAGTCGCCTGGCCCCTGCCTGGCACCACAAAAGCAAAGTGTGCCCACCCCCATGCATCAGCAAATGGAGTCCACTCCCCACCCCTGTGGAAAGGCAGGTGTGAAACTACTCTTTGTGCCTCGGGGTCCCTGACTTGATGAGGTTGGACAATGGTGCATGAGGAGAGAGGCATCTGCCCTGGGAGGAGCCAGGCCTGAAACTCCATTTGCACATGAGATGTCCGTTTGCTCAGCAAATTCAGGAGACCAGCGTCTAGACCTGTGTGTGCCACAGACTTGCCCTGTGACCCTAGGCAAGTCATTGCCTTTTCTGGGCCTCTCTTTCTTGAATTGTCACATTGCAATTTTATAAAAATGTCCCCAAGGCAATCTGCACACCATCCACCCACCATAAAGCCTTCCTTCCTCCCCCAACCCCCACCCTACCCAGCAGACATTTTCTGAGCACACACCTTGTGCCGGGCTGAACACTCCCATGGACCTTGGGAGGGGAGGTCATGTTCTTTCTATTTCTCAGGTGAAGTTGTTGGAGCTCAGAAAGGTTCTAGAAGAAGTGGTAAGAGGCTCAGAGCCCAGGCACTTTTTCTTGAGACACACTGGCCCAGAAGGACACCAGGCTCCAGGGACACATATTCTCTCTACACCCTCTTGGCCAGTGACTTCCCATGTATCTTTCAAGGCCCATCTCACATCTTGCAGATCAGATCTTCCATGAGATCTCCCTGACAGCCCCAGGACAGTGTCACCTGCTTCCACTCTGAGGGCCCCCTGCACCTTACACCTAAACTGTTCCAGTGGCTCTTACCACCTTGTACCGGCAGTTTTCTGTCTCCCTCCCCTGGACTGCAAGCTCCTTGAGGAGGAGGGACTGTGACTTACTTCTTGCAACACAGTCTATATAGCCTGGTGCCAGGTATTCAGCAGGTGCTCAATACCTGAGTTAGGATGGGTGATTGACTGAACTAACTTGCCCAGACAGAGGCTGCCCAACCTATTTAAATTCAAATTTTAATTAATTAAAATTAAATAAAATTAAGACTTTGCTTCCTCAGCTGCACCAGCCACATTTCAAGGGCTCCATAGTAGTGGCTAGTGGCTGTCATATCGGACAGTGCAGAAATGGAACCTTTCCATCATCGCAGAAAGTCCTATTGAACTGTGCAGCCCCAAAGGCCAGGCTTCAGCTGCCTCCCAAGCCTGAGGCCTCTGGTGGTGTCCCCATCTGCAGCTTGGAGCTCAGCCCGGGGATCCCCAGCCACCTTTGGGCCTGTCTTTGAAGACCAGCCTCTCAGTCTGCTATTCCCCGAGGAATCCACAGAGGAGAAGGTGACGTTGGCGTGCCATGCCCGGGCCAGCCCTCCTGCCACCTATAGGTGAGACTACCCCCGGCCCCCTCCCGGTGGCCCCTGGGAGGCCCTGGGCATCTGTGTGGTTTTTCCTCACATTAGTCCTATGGCTGGGCTGGGTCCAGCTGGGCAGGACTCAGGAGGGCCCCCTCTTCTGCCCCTGCTGCAGGTGGAAGATGAATGGCACTGAGATGAAGCTGGAGCCAGGTTCCCGCCACCAGCTGGTGGGGGGCAACTTGGTCATCATAAACCCCACCAAAGGACAGGATGCTGGAGTCTACCAGTGCCTGGCTTCTAACCCAGTGGGCACCATTATCAGCAGAGAGGCTGTCCTGCGCTTCGGCTGTGAGACGCATGGAGTGCCAGGACTCTGGGGGAGGGGGAGAGGGGATTGGGGAAAATGTCCAGAAAGGGCAGGTGACTACTTCCCATGGAAGCTGAACTAGGGAGGGGCCCCCAGGCTTGGAGAATGGTTCCTGAGTGCCACCTGGTCTTCACTTCCAGTTCTGCAGGAATTCTCCAAGGAGGAACGAGACCCAGTGAAAACCCATGAAGGTTGGGGGGTGATGTTGCCCTGTAACCCGCCTGCCCATTACCCAGGTGAGTTGGGACTCCGGTCCACGGTTAGACAGAGGGTACAGGAGAGGCTCTAGCCAGCTCAGCAATGGAGGGACGGAATAAAAGGTGGTAAGTGACTCTTGGAAGCACTGATCCCTCAGTCTCCAACCTTAAATGTCATTAAGGATCTGTCATTTTCTAGCATGGTAGAAAATGAGTCCTTCAGACTCAGAAGTCCCGAAGGGGCAATTTCCCTAAGACAGCGCTCCCTGAGGGCAGGAAGAAAGTCGCATATTCCCTCGAAGTCTCCCCTCAGCCCCAGATCAGAGCATGGGGGCTGTCTCAGGACAGAGTCTATCGATCCCCACCAGCATGTTGGAGTCCCACCCATAGTTGCCCTGTTAGCCCAACATTCTCTGGTGTCCTCAAACTCCCCACGTCCTAGGCCTGTCCTACCGCTGGCTTCTCAACGAGTTTCCCAACTTCATCCCTACGGATGGGCGTCACTTCGTGTCCCAGACCACAGGAAACCTGTACATTGCCCGGACCAATGCCTCAGACCTGGGCAACTACTCCTGCCTGGCTACCAGCCACATGGACTTCTCCACCAAGAGCGTCTTCAGCAAGTTCGCTCAGCTCAACTTGGCTGCTGAAGGTCAGGGACAGTGGGCACGGCTGGGAGGAGAGAGCTGAAAGGGTTGGTGGGCGTTGGAAAAGGAGTTTTCCCCTCAGAGTTTGTGAAGAGCTCGCAGGGCACAGGGTCCGGGGCCTGGACCCCTGGGTCCTCCTGCTGCAAGGCCTCAGACTTTCCCTCCAGATCCCCAAAGGGAAAGTGAGTTAAGAAGGAGTTAGCTCGGAGCTGTGCTGAGACCCTCGCACAGGGGCACCTGACCCGGACCCTTGGCATCTGATCTGCAAAACCCTTCTCTCCCCAGATCCCAGGCTCTTTGCGCCCAGCATCAAGGCCCGGTTCCCAGCAGAGACATATGCGCTGGTGGGACAGCAGGTCACCCTGGAGTGCTTTGCCTTTGGGAAGTGAGTGGTGAAGGAGAGGGAACAGGCCAGCGTACAGGTGACCCCAGAGAGAGAGAGGGCAGGAAGGGTCAGCACTCAGTCATTTTGGTGTCCCTCACAGGGGCTAGCAGAATGTCAGGCCCACAGTGAGCAGTGACCACCGCTGACCCAGCACTAACTCTGGTGAGGCATCGCGCATGCCAGCGGCCTGGCACATGTTGGGTCACTGGGTCCTCTCATCAATGCATGACAGCTTACGGGACACCTCAGGCTGGAGGCAGGCAGTGCAGTGTACCAGCCCTAACCCAGCCTGCCTGGTTTAAATCCCAGCTCTCTCACTTGCTGGCTGAGAGACCTTGGGTAAGCTACTTAAGCTCTCTGTGCCTCAGTTTCCTTATTTGTACATGGTGATAATAATAGTACCTACCTCATATGGGTTGTTATGAGGATTAAATGAGTTAATATATGTAAAGTGCTTAGAACAGTACCTGGCATTTAGTAAGTGTTCTGTGGATGCTAACAGTTATCTTTTTAAAAATTACAATAGAAATCTTGCTCTCCCAGAAAAAGGATTCACTGGAACAAGGCTGAGCAAATAGCAGATACTCAATAAATGTTTGTAAAATGAGTGACCACAAATATCTCCTGCTATTTGAGGATGCCCAGGATGCCCCCTGCTTTGTGGAAAATTATTGGACTTCCAGGAAATGCATATTTAAAGCACATGGAACGACAATACGTTAACTCTTTAAGACTCACTGATACCTCAGTCCATTTTAGTTCACAGATTACTAATAATTGAAGCCCTTTTAGAAAGTAGAGGCAAGACCCTGTTGGGGAGGGGGGGCCCATTAAGACCCAGGTCACAGGCCACTGCTGGGGAGGGCAAGCCCAGAAGAGGGGCCAGTGCATGGTAGAGGTGGAGAGGACAAGTCAGCTTCAGGGTTACAGACCCACGGAAGACCGACTTCATTGGTGTCACAATTATTGCAGGGCAGTGGAGGGGGAGGGGAGACCTACTTCTTGTTTCTTCCCTGCCTGTGCTCCAAGCCCGCCTGGGAGAGGCGCCTCCCTCCCTGGTCTCTTCTCTGGGTTCCTTCCCAGGCGGGGTCAGCTGCCTTGCTCACCCCCACCCCCACCTACCCAGCATATCAGGAAGGCCTGAGAGTCAGAGTTCCAGGAGCTGCGGTACAGGGCAGTGTGTCCAGCTCATCCCAACCCCCTCTGGCTTTGTCTCCTCTGCCAGCCCTGTCCCCAGAATCAAGTGGAGCAAAGTGGATGGCTCCTTGTCCCCTCAGTGGGCCACAGCCGAGCCCACCCTGCAGATCCCCAACGTCAGTTTCGAGGACGAGGGCACCTATGAGTGTGAGGCGGAGAACTCCAGGGGCCGCGACAGTGTCATGGGCCGCATCATCGTGCAGGGTATGAGCCTGGGTCACCCTCTCCCCGCCTCCATCACCCTTGTCTCTGAGGAAGTCCACCCAAAAATCAGGGAGAAGACTGGGAAGTCCCTTGCTCAAGCCTTCTGGACCCAGGATTTTACTGGGCTGGGGGCAACTCAGAGCTTCAGTCGGGGGTGCGGAAAACACATGGAAGGTTTTAGAATTATTTAAGTCGCTAAAACAGCCACTGGCAAGGCTCAAAGTGCTAACTTGCTCAAGCCTGCTTCTCGCCACACCCCGTCCCAGACTGTTGACGGCGCCCTCTGCTGTCTGGTACCGGAACTGCAGCCTTGCAATTCCCGCTTGTTTCATGAGCTGGAGGCTCCTCCCTGCTCATCCTGTCTCTCTCCCTTGCTTCCCATAGCCCAGCCGGAGTGGCTCAAGGTGATCTCGGACATGGAAGCCGACATCGGTTCCAGCCTGCGTTGGGGCTGCGCTGCCGCCGGCAAACCCCGGCCCACAGTGCGCTGGCTGCGGAACGGAGAGCCGCTGGCCCCCCAGGTAGGAGATCTGGGGCTTCCTCCCATAGACCAACTGTCCTCTACTCACCTGGATCCCTCACTCCCCAGATGCCCCACCACCACCACCACTGGCAGGCCCTCTGGACCAATTAGGGTGGTTCTAGGTGCTTCTTTCCAACCCAGAGGCACATGGCCACAGACTGGTCAACTAGATAGACCTTGACTGGTGGATCCAGAGACCTGGGTGCAGGCACAACTCAGACACAAAACACTGTGGTGCTGAGTGGGTCACCTTGTCGCTCTGGCGTCAGTTTGCTGATGTTCAGGGAGGCCTGGGAAATCTCCAAGTCCCGGAATTAAAGGTAGCCCTGAGATGGGATCGGACATATAAACCACCCCATAGATGGAGTGGCAGCCTAGAGTCTCCACTGCACCCACCCCTGTGGGCCCCTCCACCCTGGTCCTCCGGTGGTCCTGATACCCTGGGCGGGACTCTTTTGCACAGACCCGGGTAGAGGTGCTGGCCGGGGACCTGCGATTCTCCAAGCTGAGCCTGGAGGACTCAGGCATGTACCAGTGTGTGGCAGAGAACAAGCATGGCACCATCTATGCCAGTGCCGAGCTGGCCGTTCAAGGTAAAGGGCCCAGGGAGGCTGGGGACATCCCCAAGGAGACATGGGTGGGGCGCTAGGAGTTGAGTTGTAGAGTTTCTGAACACAGAACGCACCCTGGAAGTTTTCCTACAGCTCCTGAGTAGAACTCAGGGATTTAAGAAAGGAGATGAGACACTAGACTGAGAGCTCCCAGAGGACAAGGTCCCTGGCTTGTTCCTTGTCTGGCACAGACAAATTAAATGTTTGCTACAGTGAACAAAAGACGGCAAAAGTCATTGGCAACTAAATCAGTTAAATTTGTGTTTAACCCAGCCCCTTTTTGGCTATGTGACCTTTCGCAAATTACTTAATCTCTTTGTGTCTCAGTTTACTGATTTATAAAATGTGGCAGTAGTCCTGCCCTCATACAGCTTTTGTGAGACTCAATGAGATGATAGAGGTAAAGCATAAAGGACCTGCCCAGCACATAACAGGTGCCCAGTAAGTGTCAGCTGCTGCTAGGATTCTTATTGTGTGACTTGAGCTCGTGGAACCTCAGTTTTCTCATCTGTAAAAAGGACAGAGTGATACTTACCTCATCAAGTTGTAATGAGGCTTAAAAGACTCATTCACTCATTCATTCAACCAATATTTATTCAGTACCTCCTGAGAAAAGCCTCTGCCTTCAAGTATCTAAAAATCCAGTGGAGAGGGACAAATAAACTCAAGATCAAATAATTAAATAAGATCATTTCAGACAGCCATAAAAAATACAGTATAATGAAGATCCAGAAGAACGGTAGGGGTGAGGTGGGCCAGTGAGATGGGATGGTCAAGGAAGATGTCCCTGAGGAAATTACTTTGGAGATGTGACCTGAATGTTAAGAAGGAGACAATCATGTGAAGATGTGGGGATTTCCAAGCAAAATGTGCAGCCAGTGCAAAGGTCCTGAGGCGGGGGAAAAAGTGACATCTTCAAAGGACAAAAATGGCCCAGGTGATTGGAGCACAATGAGTAAGGGAAAGAGTGGAGCGAGATGGGGTTGGAGAGGAGGAGACTTAGTTGTGAGTCCTTGTGAGGAAGTGGACTTCATTCTGAGTTCCTGATTCACATTTTGGAAAGGATATTCTTTCATTTATCTATCTATCTATCTATCTATTTATTAGTTTCAGGTGTACATGACAAGGTAATACTTAGATGTTCATCATTTATATCCCTCACACTGTGGGCCCCCCTCCCCCCATCCACTATCCCTCCGACCTCACACCGAGCCATCACATTATATATATAAAATTATAGTTGGCATTCATTAATGTTTAGCTTCTGGTGTACAGTGCCATGATCAGGCATCTACAGTATCCCTGAGGTGGTCTCCCAAATGGGACACGTGTCCATTGGATACCCTACAAAATCTTTACAACATTATTGATTACGTTCCCCAAATTAATTTTTAAAAACCCTGAGTCCATTTTGTGGTTACCGACTGTTTTCTAATCCCCTCACCTTCCCCCTATACCCACCACCACCCCCCCGCCCATCTAACAACTCTCAGTTTTTCCTCTTTGTCCCCAAAACTGTTTCTGATTAGTTCATTCACTTATTCTTTTCTTAGATTCCGCATATAAGTGAGATCATATGGTACTCGTCGTTCTCTTTCTGACTTATTTCACTTAGCATAATGTTCTCTAGATCCATCCATGTTGTTGCAAATGGTAAAATTTCTTTCTTCTTTATGGCTGCGTAATACTCCATTGTATAAATGTACCACAGTTTCTTAATCCAGTCATCTACCGATGGGCATTTCGGTTGTTTCCATGTCTTGGCTATTGTTGTCAGAGGTGTGTTGAAGTCCCCTACTATGATAGTGTTACTGTTGATCTCTGTCTTTATGTCCATTAGTACCTGTTTTATATATTTAGGCGCTTCTATGTTAGGTGCATAGATGTTTACTAGGGTTTGTCCTCTTCTCGGATTGATCCCTTTATTATTATATAGTGCCCATCTTTGTCTTTTAATATGTTCTTCATTTTAAAGTCTATTTTGTCAGATATAAGTATTGCAACTCCAGTTTCTCTCTTCCATTTGCATGAAATATCTTACTCCAACCCTTCACTTTCAGCCTGTGTGTGTCTTTTGATCTAAGGTGAGTCTCTTGTATACAGCATATACAAGGGTCTTGCTTCCTTATCCACTCAGCCACCCTATGTCTCTTGATTGGAGAATTTAATCCATTTACATTTAAAGTGATTATTGATAGGTACATAGTTATTGCCATTTTTAAATTTGTAGTTAGATTGTTTTCATCTTTCTTCTATTTACAGAAGTCCTTTTAGTATTTCTTGTAATGCTGGCTTGGTGGTAATAAATTCCTTTAGCTTATTCTTTTCCGGGAAGCTCTTTATCTGTCCATCAACTTTAAATGATAGCCTTGCTGGATAAAGCAATCTAGGTTGTAGGCCTTTGTTTTCCATCACTTTGAGTATCTCCTGCCACTCCCTCCTGGCCTGCAATGTTTCTGTAGAAAAGTCATTTGATAGTCTTATGGGAGTTCCCTTGTATGTAACCCTCTGTCTTTCTCTTGCTGCTTTTAGGATTCTCTCTTTGTCTTTAAGCTTTGCCATTTTAACTATAATGTGTCTGGGTGTGGACCTGTTTGGGTTTATCCTGGTTGGAACTCTCTGCACTTCCTGGGCTTGTATGTTGGTTTCCTTCATCAGGTTAGGGAAGTTTTCGGACATTATTACCTCATATATGTTCTCAATCCCTTGCTTCCTTTCTTCACCTTCTGGTATTCCTATGATGAGCATGTTGTTGTGCTTGATGTTATCCCAGAGGTCTCTTAAACCATCTTCATTGTTTTTTATTCTTTTTTCTTTCTGTTGTTCAGTTTGGGTGATCTCTGCTAACTTTTCTTCTAAGTTGCTGATTGAATCCTCTGCTTCATCTAACTTTCTGGTAATTCCTTCAAGTGAGTTCTTAATTTCGGTAATTGTGTTCTTTAGTTCTAACTGGTTGTTCATTATAATTTCTACATCCTTCTTTATGTCTTCTCTAAGCTCCTTAAATATTCTTATTACCAGTGTTCTGAACTCTGTTTCTGAAAGGTTGGTTACCTCTGCTTCATTTGGTTCCAGTTGTGGAGGTTTCTTCTGTTCTTTTATTTGGGACATGTTTCTTTGTCTCCCCATTCTGACTGACTCTCTGTGTTTGCTTTGATGTATTAGGAAGATCCCCTAGAGTTCTTAGTTCTTGCTGGGTTATCTTATGTAGTATGTGTCCTTTATATTTGACTTGCACTACTTCGTTCTTCTCCTCTGCGTGTGCTCCAAAGGTGACTCTTGTGTTGTGTATATTGTCCTGTTAAAGAAGATCTTTAATTGCTTTTTGCTTGTGAGTAGGTGGGGTTAACTCCTAGGCTGATTCGTTGTGAGACTTGGCTCTGCCCACCACAGGGTGTTCTGCTGGGTGAGGGTTGACCACTTAAATGAGGTCTGGCCTCTATGGGCTCTTGTGCCTTCAGAGAATTCCCTCTGGGTGTGTGACTTGTAGGTGAAACCCGGTAGTACTCTGGTTTGGTTTGGAATTGGCCTCTGGATATGTTGAATCTTGTGCCTCTTAACCTGGGCCCTGGTAGGGCAGTTTCAGAACAAAGCAAATTACCAAGTACAACAACAACAACAAAGAAAAAATCAGATACATTCACACGTAACAACAACCGACAACCCTCACTCAACACAGGCAAAGATATCAAAGAAATAAAGACAAAACAAAGGGAAAAAAAAGCAACAAAAACCAACAAAAACAAATCAAAAAACAGGAAAAACCAAAAAAACAAAAGAAAACAAAACAAAAAAGGAAAAACAAAAAACAAAACAAGAAAAGAAAAAGGGGGGAAAAAAAGAAACAAAGCAAAGCAAAACAAGAAGCAGCACCAGTCTTGGCTTAAGCCCACCAAGTAATCTCAGGTTGTCCTCTGCTGTGCCAAAGAGTCCCCTGCCTACTGCGCAGGCAACGCCGGTCACCTGGTGCCCAGAGTGAATTGGGACTGTAGATTTAAATGCGAGGGGCTGAGGGGTCTGGATGACAGTTTTTAGAGAGTCAGTGCAGTTTCTGCTCTTGCCTGCACATATGCATGCTGAGAGTAGCAACACCAGCCCTGTGTCCAGTACTCCTGAGACTTAGGACACTTCATCTGTGTGTGGGGTCAGGCAGGAGATTTTTGAGCTGCTGAAAGCCAGAAGCTGCCTCTGCCCCTTCTCCCTGCCGATCTTAGGGAGTGCCTCCACAGTTGCACTTGCCCCGCCCCAGGCCATCCAGAAAGGGTGGGGACTGGGGATGGAGGAGGTCTTCTCTCTCCCAGGCCAGCCGCGTCACACTCCTCCCACAGGCCCGAAAAGGTGGTGGCTGGGAGTGGAGGAGTCTCCTCTCTCCTCGTCCAGCGAAAATCCCACTCCTCTCCGCCTCTTCCGTGGGTCAGAGCTGACTGCCAATATTCCCAGCGCCTGAGCACAGAGGCTCCTCTGTAATCTGACACTACTCCTCAGTTCAGGGGTCAGTTTAAGTTTCTGGAAGGGCGGGAGTAGGATTGGAAGAGCGGGGTGAAGGGCCCAGGTGTGGAGTCTGTGTTCTTTGTCTGCCCTAGGGCCCACCAGCTGTCCGCCCCCGTGGGAGCGATCAGCTGTGGGAAGCAGGGAAAGAGCCCACCTCCTGGCTTTTGTGTTCTCTGTTCCGCCCTGGGCTCCCGTGGGTCTCTGGGGCTTTGGGTGCTGCATGCTGCTCCTGCTGTCAGCACGCTGTAGGGCCACAGCTCTTGGAAAGGATATTCTTAACTGCTGGGTGGAGAAGAGACTATAAATAGAAAGTACAGAAACAGGAAGAAGACAGTCTTGTGAAAAACAATTAGGGGGCTTTTCAATAGTCTAGCAGATTTGTTGACTTGGAGCAGTGTGGTAGCAGTGGGGTGATGAGAAGGGGCTGGATTCTCGGTGTATTTTGGAAGTGGTGTTAAGAGTCACTCAAGAGTTGACCATGGAGGATACATAAGATGCTTAGCACATGGTCAGCTGATGTCTTAATCTAGGCCAACAGGTATTGTTATGACTCCCTGGGTGACTGTGGGACACTCCCCTTTCCTTCTAGCACTGGCTCCCGACTTCAGGCTGAATCCTGTAAGGCGTCTGATCCCTGCAGCCCGAGGGGGAGAAGTCATTATCCCCTGTCAGCCCCGGGCAGCTCCAAAGGCCGTGGTGCTCTGGAGCAAAGGCACTGAGATTTTGGTCAACAGCAGCAGGTACAACCTACATTCCACCCCAAGCAATTCCTACCTCCCTCATTCTCCTTGGAGATGTGTCCCTTTCTACACTACAGTGTTTCCCTGGGTTGGCCAGATCTGCTCTGTCCTTGCTGCAGAGTGACTGTCACTCCAGATGGCACCTTGATCATAAGAAACATCAGTCGGTCAGATGAAGGCAAATACACCTGCTTTGCTGAGAATTTCATGGGCAAAGCCAACAGCACTGGCATCTTGTCTGTGCGAGGTAAGGGGTATGGTATAACTGAGCTTGGTGGGCTTAGCCACCAAGGGGCACTATCCCCCCTGCCATCCTGCCCTGTGTTCCCACATTCCTCCTAGTTTGGTCTGGAGGTTACCCCAGAATACAGTTCATTTGGGACCAGCCTCTCGCCACCATCCAGAATCTAGTCTTGCCTGTCTCTCACACACTCCTGGGGCTGCTGGGAGGTCAGGATATGCTTGGATATGCTTGGCCACACTGCCTCTTCTCATTCCTGGGACTTAGGACAAACCCTCTCACTCCATTCACCCAAGGGTCTTGTGTTTGTGTGTGTGTGTGTTTTGTTTTTTGTTTTTTGGTGTTTTTTTTGGCAGATGCAACTAAGATCACTCTAGCTCCCTCAAGCGCTGACATCAACTTGGGAGACAACCTGACTCTGCAGTGCCATGCTTTCCACGACCCCACGATGGACCTCACCTTCATCTGGACCCTGGATGACCTCCCCATTGACTCCGATAAGCCTGGGGGCCACTACTGGAGGGCTAGTGTGGTAAGGCCTGAGGCCGAGAACCTGGGGCTTCTCCCTCTTTCTAGATAGTCAGGGGACACAAGATGTCCTTAACCATCACCCCCAAAGCCTTTCCCTCAGGAATGCCAACCACGGCAAGCTCACCTTCGGATTCATAACAACCGTCCCTTAGACTGGCAGTTCCCTGGATTCCACTCCAACAAAGTCCATGCATTTAGGAGAGGTTAGGGACAAACCTGGAATTCCAGGCACCCAGCAAGACTGTTCTTGTTATCTTGTCCCTCAACACAAATGACATCATTAACCTGGAGCATTGAAGACAGTCTTGTGAAATAAACTGTTGTTTAGTCCCCAGTGGTACTAACTAGGGAATAGCTGATTCCTCCCATTGAACAGATAGGAACACTGAGATGCAGAGGGGACCCTGGACATAATGGAACAGGGGACATCGAGCCCTGCCTCATGTCTCCTTGGCTCACTGCACTAGCCAGAGCCAGGTCCCCTGCCCTGTCCCCATCCTGTTCCCCATGCGCAGAAGGAGACAGTTGGGGATCTGACCATCCTGAATGCCCAGCTGCGCCACGGCGGGAAGTACATGTGCATGGCTCAGACGGTGGTGGACAGTGCATCCAAGGAGGCCACAGTCCTGGTCCGAGGTGATGGGGTTTCCCACCCCCACCCCCACTCCCTCACGGCCATTCTGACCTTCATTCCCTAGCTTCCCTCTTCTCCCTCAAAGCTGTTGGGAAGGGCTTCTGACAGAGGTCCTGAGCCAAACTTATCCTGTGGGTCTTCGCAGGTCCTAAATGAAGAGAATATTCTTCCCAAGCCAAAATTTAAAAATTCCATTCCAAAACACATCCCAAGAACTTTGCTCAGGCCACAAGTTTGCAGAGCTTAGACATCCCTATATGAGGGTCTCTGTGACTCCTCCAGCCTTGGATATATGGCTACCACCAGGCACCACCACTCCTCATTCACTGCCCACATTCTTTGCCCTCTCACCCAGGTGTGTGTTTGTGGCGCCCTCTGCTGCCCCTTGTTGGTACTGCACCAGCCCAAACTAGCGTGGAGGAGGTTGACTCATTTGAAGCTGCCCATTTCTGACTCACAGTGCTCTTACCTCTTGGTGCAGGTCCACCAGGTCCCCCGGGAGGTGTGGTGGTGAGGGACATTGGCGACACCACTGTCCAGCTCAGCTGGAGTCGTGGCTTCGACAACCACAGCCCCATTGCCAAATACACCCTGCAAGCTCGCACTCCACCTGCAGGGAAATGGAAGCAAGTTCGGACCAGTAAGTGGGAGTCCCCCCCACACACACCGCTGTCAGTACTGATAAGGCCTGGCTGTGTGCCAGAGGTGGGAGCCGGGGTCAGAAGGCTGGGGCCAAGCCTGGAGCTTCAAAGAGGGACAAGCTTGGGCCATCTGCCTGCAGGGAACTCCCAGGCCAGTGGGGAGCTGTGGACAGCAAGGGAGTGGGGAGAGAGTTGGAGGAGAAGGTGCTCAGTCTGCACCCTTGAAGTATTGGCAGGACGATTACAGGGGCAATGACAACACTCGTGGGGGTGTGGGGTGTGCAAAACACCAGCAAAGACTCTAGGGCAGGGAGGACTACTAGTTTTCTGGTCATTTTTCAAAGAGGTATTGAGCGCTTAGTATGTGTCAGGCACCATCATGAGGGCTGGGTATGGGCCCAGTTCCTGCGCTCTCCATCCAGACCAATAAGCAAATGTCGGAACCCTGACTCCCTGGTGCCTTGCAGATCCCGCCAACATCGAGGGCAATGCAGAGACCGCCCAAGTGCTGGGCCTCACACCCTGGATGGACTATGAGTTCCGGGTCACAGCCAGCAACATCCTGGGCACTGGGGAGCCCAGTGGGCCCTCCAGCAAAATCCGGACCAAGGAAGCAGGTCAGAGTCCCGGGTGTCCCAAAGAGAAGTAACGTCAGGGCACAGACTCAACCCCTCTTTAAAAGGAGCCCCAAGCAAACATCAATTACACAGAGTTCCAACCCTGCTCACCAGCTTCAGACTTTCTAACAAAACATATGAGAAAGGAACACAAGTCAGGGCTGGGCTACAGCAGTGCACAGAGGTGGGGGCCGGGGCCACGGCCTATCAGGGTGGAAGAACCATCCAGTTCAAATCCCTCATTTAAAACATGGGCAAACCTTACAACTCCACATGAATCTACAAGATCTCAAAACAGAGTTTTTTAAAAATGGGAAAAAACCAAAGTGTGGCGAAGGGAAGGGTACACTGGCAGAGCCTGGACTTAAACCCAGGAATGATGGGCAGATATCCTCACTGGAGGTACAATGAGCTGTAGAAATTGTTTAATGAGAAAGGTGTGTGTGTGAGAGAGGAGAGAGAGACAGAGACAGAGAGAGAGAGAGAGAGAGAGAGAGAGAGAGAGAGAGAGAGAGAATGTGGTGCAGGGGGCTAGGGAAGCAGCCAGTGTCTCCAGGTCCTCTAAATGGTTTCTTTGGGAGCAGGAGGAATGGATCATCTGCCCACAGCCCTCCTTAAAGGCACTTGGGTGTTGGAATCTGAGTAGGGAAGGAAGGGAAGAGAGCCGGGCAGGCCCGAGGCCCCCAGTCAGCATCTGCTGAGAGGTTTCTGCCCACCTACTTACTGAGCCTTTCACAGGTGAAAAGCAAGCATGAGAACCTGTTAGTACACACAGACCCAGGCAAAGGTCCTGGGACTGAAAATCTACCTCTGCAAGTGGAGGGCCGGGAAAGACCCAAGAAAGAGGCAGGTCCCTCCAGTCTGGCAACTAACAGAGTTTATTAAGAGAAACTTACAGAGGAGTATCTTGAGCAGCTACAAGATGAAGTGTATATTCTCTGAGCCTCTTGACACAAAGATTATATAGGGTAAAAGGTGGGGATAATCACAGGTACTAGTATCTGAATTCCACCAGGTACGGGAAATTCCATGCTTGACCCAGTGAGGACAAGGGCCTATTCCAGGAACCGCAAGTACCAGGAGGCAGGGAGGGGCGCTGATTTATGTCAGAGTGCACATCACTTACGTGTCTTTAAGGGCAGGGGGGAGGGTTGGAAAGAAACCTTTGTTCTGGCCCAGGTCCAGCTTACTGGACAGATGGTGGTCACATCATGGAACAGTCTCTCCTGCCCAGAGCCCTGGGGTCACGGACAGACAGCATGGAATCATGGAGTCAGGCCCTGCCTGTCCTTTCCTGCCCACCCAGGCCTGCCCCACTGGAGGGGTAGTGAGGGTCTGCCTTCTGGTGTCCCTTCAACACAGTTTCATATATGCCCCAGTCTGACTTTCTGGATTCTTTCTGGAATCATTCAACATTTCTAACTAGCACCTCTCCTGAGTAAGGAATTCCAGAAAAAGCACTTTTCTTGACTGGACTTCTTGCAGAGTCAAAGGTGGGGTGCGGCGTGGTCTCCTTCATTCTGGTATCCCAGAAGTTGACAAGCACAAAGATAGCTATGATGCAGAGGAAAGATGATGGGCTTTGAAATCAGAAGAACTGAATTCAGATTCTAGCTGTGCCATTTATTAGCTCTGTGACCTTAGGCAAGTCACTTCACTGCTCTGTGCTTTAGTCTTTCCACCCTGGAAAGGGTGAAATAATGCCCACCTCCCAGGACCAGATGGGCAATGTATTGAAGTGCTCCTTGCAAATTAAAAGCCCTAAGCTATAGTCATCAAACCAAGTGATACGTCTCCAATTGGTGGATCATCTGTAGAATATTTTGACCCTCAGCTAAGTTACCCCCGCCAAGCTTCATGAGCTATGAAATACATTCTTATTTTAATATCAGCCTTTTTGAGTATTAGGGACAATTAGGAAATTAAGTCTGCCACAAAAAGAAAAGAAATAATAAAACACCCTGCAACCTAAAAAATGTTTTTCCAAGTGTAGTTCTGGATTATTTATTCCCCTTAATTTTAAAGCAAACTGGAGTTGGTCTGTGTTGTTTAGTTTCAGCCAACATGCGGGAAGAGGATAGTGATCATTTATGGAATCCACACACACACATGCTACTGTCTTGTTTAATTTTACTCTTTCTACAACCCTTTGAGTGAAACATTATCCTCAGCTCATGGAGGGAGAATCAGGCTCAGAGAGGTTAAGTAACTTGCTCAGAGAAACACATCTAGTAAGTGGCAGAGGTGGGATTTGATTGCAGGTTCTGCTTGACTCCAGAGCCCACGTCCAGAGGGACAGTTAGAAGACAAAACCAGGACCCACCTGAAGTGTCCCTGTCCTAGAATGCTTTACAGTTACAGACTCATGGCTTTTAGTCCCTTATTGCCGGTTAACAAGCCCTGTCTGTGTCCTTGGCCCTGACAGCCCCCTCAGTGGCACCCTCAGGACTCAGCGGAGGTGGTGGAGCCCCGGGAGAGCTCATCGTCAACTGGACAGTAAGCCGCAGAGACGGGCAGAAATGTTGTCTGGAGGCATGGGGGGAACAAGTTCCTGCTTCCCGCACCCGATCCTGACATCTCTGGGCTGGGTCAGCATGCGGAGAAGATCCAGGCAGAGTTATTGCACAGCCCCTTCCTAGCAGACGAAGCCTCCTCCCTCCCTCTGCTCCTGCAGCCTCTCGCAGGAGTACCACGCAGGATAACAAGTCCCTCAGGCGCAGGAGTCCGGGGCTGACCGTCCTGGGGAAGGTTGGGAGGGGCCGGGGAGTGGGCCGGAGACGCACCCTCGGCCCCTCGCCCACGCCGCGCTCTTGCCCCTCAGCCCATGTCACGGGAGTACCAGCACGGAGACGGCTTCGGCTACCTGCTGTCCTTCCGCAGGCAGGGCAGCGCGAGCTGGCAGACGGCGCGAGTGCCCGGCGCCGACGCCCAGTACTTCGTCTACAGCAACGCGAGCGTCCGGCCCTACACGCCCTTTGAAGTCAAGATCCGCAGCTACAACCGCCGCGGGAACGGGCCCGAGAGTCTCACTGCGCTCGTGTACTCGGCTGAGGAGGGTAGGCGGACACGCGCCCACCTGCACCCCACCGTGCAGGGGTGCAGGTGCTGCTCGTCCGCGCGGGGTAGGGCGGGGGAGTGCTCCTCCCACCCCGCCCAGTGCCATACTGGGGTGGTCAGGACGCCTGGGTTCTAAGCCACTGGCCTCATTTCTAGCTCTCGTACCTGCTTCCCCGCTGAGGCCTAGGCAAGGAGGAGGGAGACTCCCTGGGAACCCTTACGTGGCTTTCACCCTGGACCCTGGGCTTTCTGAAGTCCTAAGCAAGGGCCATCCCGATTGGTGGCTACTCTGTAGGACACAGGGAGGCCCCAGCAATCCAAGCCCATTCTGCATTGATCCCCAGAGCCCAGGGTGGCCCCTACCAATGTCTGGGCCAAGGGGGTCTCATCTTCAGAGATGAACGTGACCTGGGAGCCTGTGCAACAGGACATGAACGGGATTCTCCTGGGGTACGAGGTGAGCATTGACCCTGGGCATGGGAGAGGACAGGGTGCTGGGGCTGTAAGGCTAGGCGGGGGCACTTCACAGCTCACTCGTCACTCCTCCTGGGATCATGCATTCACTAACTTGGCAAACAGCACCCAGTTTGTGCAGCACGGTGCATAACCTCAGCTGAGACCCAGAGGGGAAGACAGGCCTGTAGACATTGTAGTAACTGCTGGCGGTGGGGGCCCAAGGGAGGAGGAGTGCGTTCTGGAAGGGACATAGCTTGCCTCTTTCATGCCAGAGCCCAGCTAGCCTAGCATCCCTGGGGCTGCAGAGAACATGGCCCCCTCTATGTACCAACTGATCCCTGGTCCCTGGGGAACTCTGAGCCCACCCATGATCCCACACTAGGGATGTGTAGTAGGTGGAGATGGAGAAGCCAGAGGAAGGGAAGAAGAAAAAGCAAGGAATGTCATTGCCCAAGGGAGAGTCGTCAGGCCTGGGGACTAGTGATGCTAGTAGTGCCATTCCGGTAGAGTCAGCTCTGGCTTTTAGTACAATAGATTAGGCCAGCCCCAACTGCCCTTGATTTAGAAGCCTAGTTCACAGGTCTTAATATTATGATGACTACTGAAATGGCTTTGCATCTATTGGGCAGCCATTATAAGTTTGCTAGGGGTTGGGAGACAACTTTGCAAGGACAGATATGCATGTCATAACCTTTAGCAGAGTCCCCACAGTATTCCATGGGTTAATTAAATAGGATTGGGTTCCAGGAGGCCATCGCTAGGTTGGGTAGGTGCCCATCTCCCACTCTCACCTACTCACCGGCTCCCTGATGGGCACTGAGAAGGCAGCAGGGACTCACACCAGCTTGTCCCAGGACCAGAGTGAGCAGGAGAGGAACAAAATGTAGTTGGCCAGGGCCAGGGTCAAGGGAGCTCTGAGGTCCTGAACTTGACTGCTGACCCTAGGGTATCACTGCCCCCTTCAGATCCGCTACTGGAAAGCTGGGGACAAAGAAGCGGCTGCTGACCGAGTGAGGACAGCAGGGCTGGACCCCAGTGCCCGAGTCACTGACCTGCACCCCAACACCAAGTACCACGTAACTGTACGAGCTTATAACCGGGCGGGCACTGGGCCTGCCAGCCCTTCCACCAATGCCACGACCATGAAGCCCCGTGAGTCTGTCAGCCTGGGGTGGGGACGTGCTGATAGGATCACTCTTTCCCCAACGTAAGACAAATGCTCTAGCCCACAAGCCCTGGGCTAGACAGAAACAAGGCAGCAAACCTACTGAAAATAAAGAGTGGAGTTCATGGTTTCTGAAGCGCCTCTCTCTTCTCCAACCTTTGGGTTTTCATGGGGTTTGTTTCTTAGGCAGCTGTGAATTTTCTGGTTGTAACTGTCATGGGTAGGTATCTAGAAAAAGACTGGCTAAAGGCAAGCTGGTGGGTGGTGAGGAAACAATTGGAAGTCCCCCAACTTCCTCCCTCCTCTGGCAGCTCCACAGCGACCTCCTGGCAATATCTCCTGGACTTTCTCGAGCTCCAGTCTTAGTATTAAGTGGGACCCTGTGGTCCCTCTCCGAAATGAGTCTGCAGTCACTGGCTACAAGGTAAGGAAGGAATCAGGCAAGCCTTGAATGTGATGAAGTGCTCATCACCACTTCCAGTGAACACGAGGGGGCTGTAGTTTAGAGCAGGAGGGAGCTGAGTTAGATGTGAGCAAAGCATTTGTGATTGTGAGAGGCACGAAATAACATGAATGGTTCTCCAGGTAACTAGTAGTAGAGACTGTAAGAAAGGGGGCAGATAGTATGGCTGCGAAAAGGCAGGGTTCATGGGGGCAATGACACACTGAGTGAAGTCTGGGGGAAGAAGGATTTAGCCTAAGGGGTCTGCAAAAACAGTTCATCTGCTTACAAGCTTTCCTCCACCAATGAGGAACTTGTTCTGGAGCCTGGTCCTGGTCAGTGGGAAGCAGGAGGGGTGAGGAGGAGGAGCTCCAAGGCCCAGAACCACCTGGGTTCCTCCCAGCGCCTCCAGCTGGGGAAGATGGAAGACACAGCCCTGGAGTAAGTACTTGCACCTGGCTGACGTCCTTCCACAGATGCTGTACCAGGATGACTTACGCCCGACTCCCACGCTCCACCTCGCCAGCAAGAATGGGATAGAAATTGCGGTTCCCAAAGACATCAGCTACGCCCTGGTGCAGATCCGGACCACAGGGCCTGGAGGGGACGGGACCCCAGCAGAAGTCCACATCGTGAGGAATGGAGGTGCTGCCTCTCCCCACCCATTGCCCTGGGAGTATCAGGGTCCACGCAAATGCATGATGAGGGAATCTTTTTCACTCAAGCCAACCCCACCCAGCCAGAGCCCAAGGGGAAAGGGGAAGGTAGGCAGGAACCAAGTGCAAAGTACTCCTGGAACTGCCCTTGCTCCCTCCTCCCCCACAACCCTGAGGGCTGGGGAGATGAATGTGTTCCTTTCAGGGGAGCAGGGGGAGGCCTAGAACCAGCAAAGCCGAGGTCCTACAGAATGCTGTAGGAGTGGAGCTAAGAACACATCCCAGTCCTGAAACTGGCTCTCTGAGTCTCTAGGAAGGTCTGGAACTGGTCCCAAGGGCAGGGTGGGGTGGGCTGCAGTGGGGCCCAGCTGACCCAGGCCCACATTTCCGCCTGCCACTTTCAGGCACAAGCATGATGGTGGAGAACTCGGCAGTCTGCCCAGCCCCACGTTCGGGCGCCACCCTCTCCCACTCAATGGCGATGCTGATCCTTGTAGGCTACCTGGAGCTCTGATCTCGGCACCCCTCCCTCTCCGCCACAGCTGGACACCTGCATCCGATGAACACAGCCCTGGGCCCTTCCCGATGCCAAGGTGGCCCAACATTGCCTGAGAATGACTGGTTTTGAACATGTACTTTAGATAACGTCCTTTTGGTAGGAGGGAGGATATTTCATATTCTGCCACAGGATAGAGCGAGGGTTTTTTTTCTTTAAACCTAGAGACACGAGGAAGTAACTTCCATGATGATACTGAACCCGCAGCCCTGGCCCTCTGGGGTGCCTGGATGGGAGGAACAGGCCTATGGGAAGAAGGAGGTTTGAGACATCCATCTGCACATCTGTGGAGATGGTGCCTGGGGACCACATATAGACTCTGCCCCCTGGGAGCAGAATTCTAGGCGCGGCAGGAACACTGGCTGTGACTGGGCTGAAGTGGGACGAAGCATAAACACCAACATCCCTCAGTCTAAGGAGAGGGCCAAACCCCAGGACCAAGAACCCACGGATGGACCCTGAGAATTGTCCCCCATGGCTCCCTGGAGGCCTCTGCCACTTGCCCAGGTGGCTGAGAACCAGTGCCCTGAAGTCTGAGGCCAGGAGGCTGAGACCCTGCGACTTTGGGGGGGGGGGGTCCTCCGGACTTCCAGGGATCACGACTAACAAAGGTTGAAAGGCTGGGAACCTGGTGAAGAGGGGCACCAGACCTGGCCTGACGCTGCCCTCTTAGCCAACACTGCCAACCCAACCATGTCACCCAGAGTGACAGAAGCCACTACAGGTGGCTGAGTGACTAAAGGGCTTGTCTTGGGGAGGTCCCCCACTCCACCAAGACCCACCCTCCACAATCCTTTAGAGCTTGGGCAAGAGACAGGAGACGGGGGTCACGTGCCCACCCTCTTCCTCCAGCTTGGCCTGCAGGCGCCAGGACTCCGCTCTCCCAGCACTGATTCATTCGAGCCTGGGAAAGGAATGCAGCATTCATTCTGTGTCTTGGAGTCGGGAGTCTTCTGAGAAGACAAGGGATAAATGTGGCACTGCCTGTTCCCAGGAATACCCAGGACCACCTGACAAGACCCCTCCCCTGAGCTGCCTCGGACCGCTCTTTTGCATTTCTCCAGAAGAAAAGGGGGTTAATAAATGGCACATGCTATCTTGTGCTCTGGGTATATTACCAGTCACAGAATATCGGAGCTGGAAGAGGCTTTAGAACTCAACTTGTCCAAGCCCCTCACTTTACAGATGAGGAAACGGAGGTCAAAAGGGTTAGGGACTTCCTAAGGTCACAGTGTGTGACAGGGCTGGTCTCCAGGCTGCTTGTCTGTCCAGAGGAAGGGGTCACGGCTGAATGGCTACAGCCCGGTTAAGGTGGTGGTTATGGAGGGCAGTGGGTTATGAAAATTCTACTTCAAGAAGTTTTTGGTGGGTGACCATGGGGTGAGCAGCCTGGCCCGGGCAGATTCTAGGAGACATCAGTTCTTTGCCTTCGAGCCCAGTTTCTGCTGGGACCTCAATGTGCTGTGCTGGCTCAAAGCCCCCGCTCCTCTCACCCTTGCTCCAAGAGCCCAAAGCAAGGACAGGGATTCCCCAAAGCCAGGTAGCAGTGGCAGCACAGCCAGAAACCCCCAATGCCTACGCTGACAAGTGGCCCTTGATATCCAGGAGCAGCGGGACGGCATCTGGTGGGGACCAGCCCCCTGAGCCTGGTTTCTGTAGTTTACAGTTAGAGCTCTATTTTGCTATGGTTTTTAAGACGTTTACATCCTGCTCTATTTTCCTGGGCAGGTTTATGTTGATATTTTTACCCAGTACAGTTTTTTTTTTTTTTAAATGGAAGCTCACACCTCTTCTCCCTGCCACTACTGCACCCACCACCACATCCCAACCCAGGGCTGCCTCCCTGGAGCCATCAGTTACACCCTCCTTACCTGCTCCCTTCCATTCTCCCCCTGCAAGGTGCTGGGAGCTCAGCTATGCTACCATTCCCCCACTACAGGGACCCCAAACTTGGCCTAGCGTCCATGCTGGCCCAGCACCATCAGAAAGGGGTTGCTCAAAGTAAGAAACTCTTTCAAGGTTTGGCTGATTCTGTGTTCACTGCCTTGGGCTGCAGCATGGGAGCAGGGGCTGGTTGCCTAGGTGCTGGACCGAGAAGGCTAAGCTGGTTAGCACAGTACCTGCCAGTGCAGCTGGAGGCTACAGTCTCGAAGCTGGCTCGAGGCAAAAGACACAAGCAAGTGTCTGAATTCTAATGAGGCCCATTAGCAAAGGGGAGGAAAGCAGGCATGCTGGGAAGCCAAGGAGGGTTTTGTAACTAGAAAAACTCAGCCCCAGTAAAACTTAATCACAGTGCAGTAGGACTAGTTCAGGGGATGAAGAACTCAACTAAAACGGTGTCCTGGCAGCCTAAGACTTCAGGTAGAGCTCAGGTTTAATAAGACAGTAGGTGAGCTGAAGACGTGCAAGCTTATAAAATGGAATAGCCTCTTGTTGGGATGGCTTGTACAGGAGCTTGCATGGAGGCAGAAGAAATTAGATGGCTTCTCAGTCCCTTCCTGCCCAAGGGGCCTCTGATTTTCATCTCTTGGGAAGGGCTGAGGCAGCTCTTGAGTGGGGCTCACCGCTGCTGTGGTCATGACTGGACTCTGGATCTCTCCCCTCTCCCCGCAAGCCCGAGAGGCAAGGACAGACACAAACAAGTGTTCTACCCCACAGCTTAGTAGCCAGTAAGTGCCTTGAGGCCTAGGGGCAGAGACCACCTGCAGACACCACTTTGGGGCTGGGGAGACAGTCTCTCCATTCTGGGTATAGTTGGGCTCTTGATATGGCCTGGCTACCTGGTCCTCGCACTCTTAACAGGCCTGATGTATATACCTCGTCTTCAGGGAGGGTAGCCCTCTCTCCAGATGGAGTCTCGGAGCCAGCAAGGTCAGGCTGTCTGTCTACTTTCATTCAGGCCATCAAATGATACAGACGGTGCCAGGGAATAGGAGGGCCATAAAGGAGGTGGGGGTGCTTTTTCTTTGATAAAATAAAGAGACTGACGTTAGACCTCAGAAAAACTTCTGCCGTGGGACCTTGGAATAGTCTTCCTTTTTTAGGGGCCTTTGAGGAGTTTTGATAACTGTTGCTATGGGGTCTAGGTTAGGTGAAGACTGGAGGGGTAGAGAGCTGCTGTAGTTGTCCTTCCAGGGCTGAGATACTTAGAATCAAAAGGTGCTGAGCATAGGCAGCGTCTTGGAGCGTCTACCGGCTGTGGGCCTGCAGCGCAGTCACAGTCCATAAGGGAGAAGACTCACCCAGGCAGTCTTTTCCCATCATACACTGCCTCTTGGCAACCCCAGGATCCATCCAGTCTGTGCTCTGGACAAGAAGAGTCCAAGGTGGCTAAGGATGGTTTACCCCCTTCGTCTCTTTCCCAGCTAGAGGACTTTTCCTGGTCTCAGAATGTGACTCCGATTAGGCTCCTGTGTGTCACAGGGATACCAGTACATTCAAACCTGGGCTTGAGGCCCAGGTGTGGTGCCCCATTTCCCTGGGTCGGCCTAACCTGGGCTTCATCCTGGGGGTAAACAGGGCTGCTAGAAGCTCCTGGACTGGCATGAGGGATTAGATAGGCATTTTTAAAGGACTTCAAAAAACTCCACGGGAAGAGGTGCCTGGTACCTGTATATATGTGGTCATAGGCTTTGGGAAGATAGGACAATAGAGGGAAACTGGAGAGAAAAAAATGGGTCTGGTAGCTTTGCTGAGAGCTCCAGGAAGCGTAGTGCCCTCAGTTGGGGTGAACCCTGCCTTGGCCCCCGGCATCCAACTCACCTACCCCATCCAGAGCCTGCAGAGCTTAGAAAACCTCCCAGCTAGGCAAGGCCTGGGGCTTCATCAGACCACTGACTTGACTGGGTTTTCTTCAGATGGAATCACTCCCATTAGCCTATTGTGTCTCTCTTGTACTTCTTGTAATGATAGTTACCAACTCTGGTAGCAGGCAGTTCTTAAATAAAGATGCTTTCTCAACCTGCTGAGGCTGCTGGCACCAGCTGCGGAAGTTTTTATCATTAGGTTAAAGCACACCTCCTTGTCCTGTTCTCTACCCCAGGCTTTTATCCAGGACCTTCACCTTTCATCCAGTCAACTCTAAGGAAGTCAACATACAAGGTCTAACACTTAAGTTCGCAAACTCATCCCAGACAAAGTGCTACATTCCTCATCACTGAATATCACTATGGTCACCTCTGAAGTACTCCCCTTGGGAAGCTATGCACCGATGCCAGCACCGAATCCATCCTTCAAAGCAATTTTGGAACTCTTTTCTGGAATGGCCATCAGAGCTGTGGTCGTATTACCCTTGATGTCCTGAATGTCATCAAAATGTCTTCCTTTCAATATTTCCTTTGTCTTTGGGTAAAGAAAGAAGTCATTGGGGGCCGATCAGGTGAGTAGGGAGGGTGTTCCAATACAGTTATTTGTTTACTGGCTAAAAACTCCCTCTCAGACAGTGATGTGTGAGCGGGTGCATTGTCGTGACGCAAGAGCCATGAATTGTTGGAGAAAAGTTCAGGTCGTTTTCATCTTTTTCACGCAGCCTTTTCAGCACTTCCAAATAGTAAACTTGGTTACCTGTTTGTCCAGTTGGTACAAGTTCATATGAATACTCCCTCTGATATCAAAAAAGATTAGCAACATCATTTTGACTCTTGATTTGGACTGACAGAACTTTTTTGTCATGGAGAATTGGCTGACTTCCATTGTGCACTTTGATGCTTTGTTTCGGGGTCGTATTGGTTACACCCATGTTTCATCACCAGTAATAACACGACCCAAAACATCCTCTTGCCTCTCCAAGAGGTCTTGACAAACTTCAACTCTTCTTTGCTTTTGTTCATCAGTGAGCTCCTTCGGGACCATTTTTGCACACACCTTTCTCATGCCAAGAGTTTCAGTTAAGATTTTCCTGTTTCTCTGTCAATGTTTACTTGGTTTGCTATGCTTCTCACAGTCAGCCGGTAATTTTGACACACAAGTTGAAGAATTTTTGCAATGTTTTCATCAGTTCTGCTCGTTAATGGCCACCCAGACCTCTCTTCATCTGCATTCTCTCCCCTCAGAAAAACATTAAATCTATTTGTACACTGCGATTTTCTTCATGGCATTATCCCCTTAAACTTGGACTAACATGTCCCTGATTTCATTCACTTCCACTCTTGCCAAGTTTAACAAGAAATTGAATGTTTGTTCATTGCTCTAATTCAAGCTCAGACATTCTCACGACGGCACACAAAAACACAACAATAATGAACGCCACTCAGCGAGACACCTTGTTGACCACACGTCAACAAGAACACAGCTGTGAGACACTGATACACCAAGGTTACGAAACCTTACCGAGCTGTTTGTACAGTGCTGCCCATGTAAGCACAGTGGCAAGTTCGCGGACTTGTCAGACTTCGTACTGTCTATATTGCTTCATTCTGTCCTTGGAGGGGGGAAATCAGCTCAAGACTTTAAGGCAGGCCTAAGCAGTGCATACGCAGGCATTTTGCTAGACTGGGCTGGCTTTACTAACACAAAGGACAGTAAACAGTGCTCGAGTGATAGTTCTCCTTCAAGGCGCCCTGATAACATTTTAAGATATTGGAGGTATTGACTCAGTTGCACCAAAGGGAAGTCTTCCCCCTGCAGGAATAGTGACCTGGTAAAAAGGTGCCTCTAGTCTCTGCTTACAGCAGCCAAAAGAATTTGAATTCCAGCTGCAACATTCTCTCAAGCATTCAACAAACACGTATCAAACTTTTGTTACATCTGAGATGTGTTCAGTGATACACTTGTACAGCCCTGTTAAGTGTCCCCTTCTTTTGGTACAAAGCAGGTGGGGTTCCATGCTGACTGTGCCCAAAACCTCTGTCAGGAACAGGGGACACCAAGGCAAGCAGAGGCCCCACTACTTACTGCTTAGCCATGTGCCCAGGGCCTGTTCAGCAGAAGCCTGGGCTGGCAGGGAGCCCCCAGAAGGGGCCAGCATGGATGGTAGTTATACCACACAGGTTCATCCCTTCCACTTTGTACCCAAAGTGACTGGGAGCACTAGCCACTCCAGAACCCAAATTTTAGTCCAGTCAGCACCTTCTTGACCCTCCAGAGGCAGATGACATGCACAGAATTCAATGAACTGAATTGAATTTGGGTCTTTACTAACACATCTGAGGGTCTTTCTGTTCCCTTCCCTGTTCAATCTCTTCACACCCCCCGAGTCAAAATTCAAAACCCCAATGCACAGAGGGCTATGAGCCTAGATAAGCCTGTACAATATTCCATCCATACTTGACCACCGGCTTGCTGGAGAGGTGATTTAGCTCTTCTTGGATGTCTTTCCATCTGTAAAATGGGAAACTGTACCCCAGTCCTCTTAACTCCTTAGCAATGTGCTATTGAGTTAATTACCTACATTGTTTTATAGCCTTCTTTTAAAGAATAGCAAGCTCTCTCCTGACTGCTTCAGCAAATTGTTCGGTACTGAACTTATACATATCATTAACAACACTGCCTAACTCATGTCCAGTCCTTCAGTTTACAAAGCAGTTTTAGTTCCAGGATCTCATCTGACCCTCACAATCACAAGTTTCATAGATGAGGACTACAAAGGCCAGCCAGCTTGCGCCATTATACAGTCTATAGCAGAGAATGGAGTAGGACCCAGGTCTTCTGAAACCCATCCCTCTGAGGTAGAGAGACAATAAGAAGGGTGTGTGGAAAATACAAGATCTTTCAAAATAAGAGCCATAAGTAAAGACTCCCTGTGCATGTGCCTAGGCCAGTGGTTCTCAAACTTTGCTACAAATCAGAGTTACCTGTATGACTTCTGCAAAACAAAGATGCTTTCAACATGATTTGCATATATTTAGGACACTGAAAGGGCCTAGAAGTAGTGACTCCCCAGTGGCAATAAGGACATCTAGCACCCAAACCTTGGTTTCTAAGTACTATTCCCCACACTAAAAGGAAGCAGCGTCCCCTGGAGAAACAGCAGATTCAGGTCTGGAGCAAGGAAAGTCCAAATGTGGATCTGAGGTGTACCAGAAAGCAAGCACATGCTGAGTCAAATGGGATCACATCAACAGGGCAAAAGAACTGGCCGGAAGGGATTCCTGCTGGCCAAAATTGGGAATAATTTGAACATCAAAAACATGACAACAGTGATGGATTATATACAAGTATAATTCATTGAATAAAAAAAGAATCCATCGAGACTCAAAAATAAAGAGTACAAAGAATAGCTCTTCTTTACAGAAAAATACAGGCTAATAAATATTGAAATGATGAATTTAAAGAATCACCATTTGCAACCTCCGACATGTAATAAGGCAAGGATCATGAATGGATTCCAAAACATTTGTGAACGGTTTTTAGAAAACCAGATAATCACAAAGTGTCACCTCACAGATTATTAATTACAAAAGGAAAATATATATGCACCTTTGGAGAGATGTATCATCAATAGCGGGTCATCCTGACGTCATGTCCCTCGAGATGAAACAGTAAGTACTTATCATCATTTATGTTGGGCTCTTGTCAAAATGTTTAATATTCATTCCACAGAACCTAATTATTAGCGAATGACCAGTCCAGATTGTGGGACACTAGCCAAGACAACTGGCCTAGTTAGACTCTTCAATCAATGTCATGAAAACAACAAAAATAGCAGGCGATCTAAGATGTAACAGAAACAACCAAATGTCATACGTTAACTTTCATTTGATGCTGGATCAAAAATTAAATTTAAAAGCTCTAAGATTCCAGAAATTGGGGAAAACAAAATATCAATTACATGTCACATAGGGAATTGCTCATTTTCTTAGATGTGATGAAGACGTTGCAGTTACACAGGGGAATGCCTTTATTAGGAGATACATAGATGATTTAGAACTAAAGGAACACAATGTTTGTGGCTAGCTTTCAAGTGATTCAGTAAAATCAGTATTATTTAGAAAGAAAGATAATTGTAACAAAAGGTTCAAAGTTGATGAATCTAGGGAAAGGGTCTATGGGTGTCACCAAACCTTTTACTTTTCTAAGGGTTTCACATTTTTTTAAAAAAAATTAAAAGTAGAGAAAATAACAGAAACCCATTGGCCATACTTTAAACTGAATTCGCATCCTCAGGGTTGGGGCTCATGAATCTTATTTTTCAAAAGCTCATCCACATGATTCAGACATGGCTAGAGAGGAGAGGAAATACTGTAACTCTCTCAGTAGAATTAGCTCAACTGGTCACCAAGAGCCTTTTTCCTGATGGCTCCACAAGCCAATTACTCAAACACAATCTGAATGGTCTCTGAGGGTCTTAAGCTGCCATTGCCCCATGGAGGAAGGAAGGTATTAGTACTCCCTTAAGGGGCTTTGGCTGCTATAAGAAACCAATAATGGGTGGCCGGTAAGCTCAGGGTGCAGTGCTCATAACAAAGGCGGCCGGTTCGATTCCCACATGGGCCAGTGAGCTGTGCCCTCCACTAGATTGAAAACAACTTGACTTGGAGTTGATGGGTCCTGGAAAAAAACACTGTTCCCCAATATTCCCCAATAAAAAATTTTTTTTTGGGGGGGAACAGGACTTTATTGAGGAACAGTGTGCACTTCCAGGACCCCTTTCCAAGTCAAGTTGCTGTCCCTTCAATCCCAGCCGTGGAGGGTGCCGCCCAGCCCCAAGTTGTTGTCCTTTCAGTCTTAGTTGTAGAGGCCGCAGCCCAGCCCCAGGTCCAGCTGCCGTCGCCAGCCGCAGGGGGCACAGCCCACCATCCCTTGCAGGTGTCAAAACCGGCAACCTTGTGGTTGAGAGCCCGTGCTCCAACCAACTGAGCCATCCGGGAGCTCAGCCGCCGCTCAGCTCAAGGTGCCATGTTCAATCTCAGTTGCAGGGGATGGAGCCCACCATCCCTTGCAGGACTCAAGGAGCTAAACCAGCAACCTTGTGGTTGAGAGCCCACTGGCCCATGCGGGAATCGAACCGGCAGCCCTCGGAGTCAGGAGCACGGAGCTCCAACCACCCGAGCCACCGGGCCAGCCCCCCAACATTTTTTTAATTACTGAAAAAAATAAATAGACTTTTCCAGGATCACAAGCTTCAGGGCATTGAAAGAGCTGGAGGAAAGGAAGCAGAGAGCAAGCCAAGGAACTGTTCGGAGGAAGCCTCCAGTGTTTTGCCAGGAAACCAATTTAACACCGAACACAGAGGGTTCAGCTGGGGAGTGCAGGGAGGGGCAGATAAATGAACACTCAGTGATGGTCTATTACATCCTGAGTCAGAGGTCATTACTGACAACCTCAGCTCCGGCACACATGGGCATGTGCCCCACTATGAAACAGTTTGTTCAATGTCTATTCTAAGAAATTTGAGGAAAATGAAAGCCAGACTGATTATGGGACAATTTAAACAAATGCAAAACATTTTTAACGAAAGCAGAAAAGGTTAGGTCTCCATACAGCTACTGTCAATTATTTTTATTGAAGAGGGAACACAATGCTTCCTCTAGAAAAGTTATTAACATATCCTTCCATGTGATTACGCTGCTCAGAAGGGAGGCACACAGTTGCACAGGGGAGGAGATGAATGCAAGCTCGGAAGACAGAACTCTTCCCAGCAGTACGGGAGATGCCTGCAGCCAGGTTTCCTGGATACCTAGTGGGCAGGGAAGATCAGGGAGAGATCCATCTGGGATACAAAGAAGAGATTACTGCCCATAGCTACCAGAGTGTTGCCCTTCTCCATATCCCCCATTCACTCTCTTGGCAGTGGAAGCCCTCCCTCTTAATCGATCCAGAACACTCCCCTGAAAATCTAGCTCGACTTGCTGAGCAGCCAAGTCCAGCTTCGTAGGGAGCCAGCCCCTCAGGAGCAAAGCCTGTTAGGCCTTTAGGCTGTAGATCACCCTCAGCCCACCATACACGACAATGCTCACCAACACACTGCCAGTAACTCCACTGGCAATTCCTATTCCCAAGGTGATAGCCACCTTCTTTCTCCACGGCGGACGGTGAGGCCTGGAATAGTTATCCAGATTCACTTCCAGGCCCTCATCTACTAATTTCTGATCCTCAGTAAGGGACTGATGGAAATCCAGGTTCACTAAGTTAGGAGGAAGGACCCTCAGACCAAAATAGAGCCTCTTGACAAGTCTCAAATTTTTTAACAGCTGCACATCACACCTGTAGGTCCCAGAGTCATACTCCTGAGCAGATTCAAACTTCACAAAGTGGGAAACGGCTCGAAAGGGCTTGAAGACTTCATCATCAGTTGAGATGATACCCCGAGCAAGTCTCCAGGTGAACCGGAAAGCTTCCTGCCCAATCTCCAGGATTTCTGAACTCAGACAGCTCAGCTCAAATTCCTTCCCTATTAGAATGGTGAAATGGACCATTCCACAGATCCAGTTGGTCAGACATTCCAAGCGCTGCGATTTACACTTCCTTCTCACTCCATCAGGGCCCACCTCACAGACAGTCTCTTCCTTATAGCCAAGGCCACAGGTAACAGTACAGGTTGTGGCATTAACAATAACTTGCCCCACAGCTTCTTGCAGCTTCTCAGGGATGGCCAGTGTTTTAGGTACAGTCACCACGAAAGGCAGATAAATAACCAACACCAGGCTCCCAAGGATGAAACTGGTGGCTGAAGTCTTCATGTCTTGGTAAACATTTCACCACCTTCAGCCAGCACCCCAAGGTATTCCAGTTGAATCTTCTATGATATCATAACTCAATTCCTTCAATATGAGATATCCTTCAAAGTCAAAAGATGTAATGCCTGCATTGTCAGTGAAAACTGCCACTTAGTAAACCACAGTCCAGTCCTTAGTGACAGGCCAGGCCACGGGCAGGAAGGCAAAGTCAATGCCGCTGCTTTGCCATCTCTGCTTGTTAATGAACCATCACCTTACCAGTCTTCCTTATTTCCACATCCTTTTCATGAATTTTAATCCACCTCTTGGTAAGACAAAGATGAAAAGACTTCAGAAGCTCAAGTGAATTTACAAATTACCTCAAATGTATAGTGAAGCTACTAGATTTTTCCTCACCGTTTCTCTGCCCTTCCAAATTGTGGGATCTAATTGAAAGGGTTTTGTATGACAGTTTTCAAAACCTCAGTTAAATCTGACCAAATAAGAAATCAAATACCAAGTCTTAAAAAAAAGATAGTAACTTGAATTGTTATTATTGACTCTAAAAGCTCTTAAAACTTCTATAAAAAGGATAAAGGAGTCTCAACTGAGGCAAGTGACTTACTCTTCCAAAATTCCTATTTCTACTTCCTCCTTTGTAAATTAAGACCTCCTTGCCTATTTCAGGAAGGTCACTTTGAGCATCAAATGATAAAAGTGTACATGAAAACACTTTGTAAAGTGTGAAACACTGTTCATGTGCAAGAAATTTTAAATAGAAATGAAAATTCATGAATGGCCAAGAGCCCTTATAGAATCCAAATGTTTATCAGCAAGACAGGTGACATTAAATGCAGCTCCTTTCCCCTTTCTAGGCACTCTTCCTTCCCAAGAACACCAGAGATATTTGCTGGGTGAGCGGATGGGTAATTCTCCCTACCTCTCAGCCTCCTCCCTTCACCCTATAGAAGAGAAGACCTCAGCTTTCACTTGGGCCGAGGTTGCTATGAAACAGCTATGATGTCAAAGATGGATTCTCAGTCACGTAACAGAAAAGATTAATAGGTAGACACTCAGATTTGATGATGATTAAAATCAGACTTAAACAGACTTTAGGAAACATCTTATTCTTTAGGAGACAATGAACATTCAATGGGTTTTAAAACTACTTAATCTGGGGGTGGGGGGAAGGCTAGGAAAGAGGTGTATTTACATGTCCACGGAAAGCAGGAAGCTCCTTGCATGCATTTTTGTAACCTCCAGAATGCCTCCTAGCACTGTGGCCTCAACAGAGTAGTTACACACACGTATACTGAGTTAAAGAATTTAAAGAGATCATTCCTAGATGACCTTTTTGATTTAGCACCAACATTTTGATTGGATTGTTTATTTATAATCTTGTCCAGAGGCAGAGATCTGGACTAGCTGATCACCCCCATCCCTCCCAGCTCTGTATTTCCACAAAGAAAGATTGAACATCAGCACAGTAAGCTGCATTTTCTGTCAGAAAAAGCAAAGTGGCAGGCAGTTTCAGAAGTGATCACTGTCTACAAACATCTACACCTCTTCTTTAATAAACATCCAATTTTATTTACAAAGCATTAAAGCTTCAGCAAGAAGTACCCAAGGCTTTTACAAAACTACAGAACATTAAAAAACAAAATGGGGGGTGGAGATGACAAATAGGAAAAAGAAAAATATGCATATTATTGTACAAATTTAGAAAATCAAACTGAAATGGACAGAGGTTTTTAGGAGCTGAAATAAATTCCAAAAGCATAAATAATTATTAGGAGCTGCTGCCAGAGACAATCTGACAGGGCTGAAGTTGATTTTCTCAGTAGCCAGTTTAGGAGGTGGACATAACAGAAATATCCAAATGCACAGGTAGAAGACACCAAGCTACTTTGCAAATGGAAATAAGGCAGAAGCCTTTGTATGACAGTTTTCAAACTACTGCAGTATACAGTAGAGAGAGACAGGGAATGGAAGTAATATCTGCAAAACAAAAACATATTAGTGAGCCACCTACTAATCTCGATCATTGGTCTGAGATGAGATATTAAATGAAATTTACAAAATGAGCACTTGAGGAAAAAGTAGTGGCATCTAAAAATATAGACATGTTGCAAATGACTCGGAGAGCTCTTACTTCAACTACTGAATATTTTGGTGCTAAAAGGTGGAATAGGAGAAAGGCTCTTACTGATATGTTCTACTTTGGTTTCTATCCTAAAATCCCAAAGTTAATCAACTTGTTTGGCTACCTATAGGAGCAACCACTAACTGATAGAGATTTCACAATAAGCACTGTGTTTAAACTCTCCTTTGAAAATACTGTGAAAATGATGATCCTGGTTAAGCACTTCTGGTCGCCTAAAAGTTCTATTCAGAGAGGCTAGTGAGACCACCCCACACTTGGTTTCTTTACTCTGGATTTTCAGATAATTTCAAACACCCAATGTACACATCCATCCAATCTGCTACTTTTTATATAAAAGAATAGCAAAAGCAAAAAGTAAAAAAAAATTTTAAAAAGCTAAGCAACCTTTCACAGAAAGGAAGTGACTGAAAGATGTAAGGAAAAGGAGTATGGATACAAGAATGGAAAAATACAATGAATGATGAAAGGACGGATATCCACAAGCAATGATAAAAATAAAATAAAATCTGTTCCTTGATCTGTGATTTGAACTGTTGTTGCTGCTTTGATTTTGGACAGTTTTACTTTAGTCCTTGCATAGATTCCCCCACCCAAATAAAAAAGAAGCTTGTTGAGACACCTTGGCTTGTTTCCATCTCTGGAAGACAGCACAGATAAAACAACGCAAAATATTGATGATTCTTTGCTGGAGACGGATGAAACTATCTTTAAAAACCATGATTAATGAGAATGAACCAATACTGAAGGGAAACATGCAATGAAAGGAAAACAAAGAAAAACCCTGACCCTCTTAAAGCCCAGCTTCTTGAGAAAAGTAGAGTATGTTTGGAAGAAGGGAAGGGGCCTTTCTTATCTTTCTTCTGTTTCTGAAAATTTCAAGTCTTTCAAGCACTTTCTTTTCTGCCCATTGTTTGTATACAATATGGAAATACAGAATGTATCTGGTAAGAGGGTAAGTTTCAAAATGGAAGAAAGAATATGCAACAGTTTTCCAAGGATACAGGTAGCAGAATTTCAGCAAGAATATGTCACTCAAGGACATGCACTGAGGATGGAAGGCAGATAAGAGGAGACAGGAAATGACAGGTCAAAATGATGCTGGGTACAATAAAATTAGATGAACAAAACAAGTATCTTTTCTCCAGCACATAACTCAGTATTAAAGTTTCAATGAGTCAAACTCCCATTCGATGTCTTCACAAATCCTCATTCCTGAGAGCCTATTTGGACTTATGCTTGAAAGGGAAGGGACGTATACTCTTCTTTCATAATTCACTTCTTCATTCAAACATAAAATTCACTCTGTCCACCTCCTGGGTGAGAAGCAGAGGCCTATGTTTTAAATTAAAGTCAATCTCAAATGACTGACCACAGTGTCCAGAGGCCACATGATGGAAACGTGGGGAAGAACGAAGCACTTCAAGGGTCTTCATAACAGTTCCGAGATTGCTCCCCCTGCTAAAGAGATTAGACACAAAAAGATTTCTTTTAGCATCACTTAGACCAATTCTTATGAGAACAGAAATCCTGATGGATGCCAGATGATTCATGACAAGCACACATGAGCTAAGAATTTCCCCCCTTAAGTTAAAACCAACTCCCCTTACTCTTCATTGAAAGAATAATCCAAATCCCAAATCCCCACCCCATACTTTCTCAGTACTTCCCCAAAGGGGGAAAAAAGGCAAAATGATCAGAGTTTTATACATTTTCTAAGTTGCTAATTAATTAACCATTTTCTAAGGTGTTAACAAATAATGCTTAAAATAAAAAAGTGCAGTGAGGAAAGAAAATTCTAGGGTACTACATCTTCTAATCTTTCATATATTAGACCAATCAGTCACTAATTAATTAACAGTGAGCAACAAACTCTTTTCCAAGCACCCGTTTCTTAAGTGACATTCTCATCACCTTAGAATCCCAAGTATGATGAAATGTTAATGAAAACTACTGTTGACATTTCCATGTGCCAACAACTGATCAATAAATAAAATCCTCAATAGTAAAATCAAATGAACACTTCCCTGATTATTCCATAGAAGCTGCTCAACCTCTGGGGGACATCCTTAAATGGGCTGCTGTGAAATATTGACTAGGAAGTGTAAAAAGAGAACAAGGTGAAGAAAATCCTCCCAGATGCCAATGGGAATAGGGGAGAACATGCCAGTTGAAGCTTAAATGGTTAAAAAATATTGCACAAGTTATGAAAGAAAAGTACCCATTTGTAAACTTCACTTCTAATCTGATTTTTAAAGGAAAAGTTCAAGCACAGTTGCAAACTGGCACTAAAAAAGTATATTCCCATTTGCTTGAAAACAGACTGAAATTACAAACTTTCCTGGATGCTACATTGTTAAAAATCAAATTTTTAAACTTTATATAGTTCAGTAAAAGTTTATTTAGTACCTGTTAATGCAGCTGCCTCTCCACATAAGACATAATAAATAATCTCCTGAGTTGATTTTTAAAAATCTCGAGCTAGAAGAATCTGCTCCACAGCAGGACTCACTATCAGGCCTTTCACACCTTCAGACCGCTTTCACTGACTGTCCCCTCAGGTACCCCAATCAATCTAGTTTTAACGGTTTAAAAATGAACACAACATTGACATTTTAAGCCTAAATCTCCACAGGAAAACCAAAACCAAAGCAATCGATACTATGAGCAAGACAAGATACAGAGAAACAAACAGCAGGACAAGAGAAGACTTCCAGGCTATTTAAAAGTCTGCCGCAAGAACACACTTTATTTAGCTGCAACATAAAGGCAATCTACAGTAATATAAAATTAAGAAAAATTCAGCTCGCGGTGAACAGCTGCTACTGGTACCTTCCAATAGGAGCCTAAGCCAAAGTGGCCTAAGAAAATACTGGATATTGATTTTCAATCATTACCTTAGTCAGCTAACAAGATCACAAAGAATGAGAAAGAATATCCAAGTAGCCATCTGATTTTAGCAGGAAATTCATGTATTAGTCTTTGACTGACCATTTTTCAAAAAGATAAGAGGGGAATAAAAGCTCTCACTTACTACCAAGCATTCAAAACAATCCCCAAGTCGGGTGATTGTTCAGGGCCTGGCACTGTGGTTTGGCCTTGGGGGCAGTGTGGCCAGACGCAGGGGACTCTTCGAGGTTCTTGTCCACCCAGAAGCAGCACCTCTGCCTGCTTTAGTCTTTGCCACCCCCAAGAGACCCAAGGGCACACCAACCCCTTCATGCCCACTACGTCACGAGCCTTTAGACCACTTAGGTGACAGACCACAGTTCTGTCACACCTGCTACTGATGATGCTTGCTATCAAGGAACCCTAGTTCTTCAGCAATCCTTGAGCAGTCACAGGGCAATGGGGCACTCACTGGTGGTTCTGCTCACGTCTCAAATTTCTGATCTGAGAACTAAGGTAACTGTGGGGAACCGGAAAGGTGCGATGTTGACCTGGCCTTTCCAAACTGTCCCAAGCTCAGGGTCACTCTCACCTAGCTTCACTGATGGGTCCTCACTCACCACAGAAAGTGTATCTTCATGGATGTGGGTCCACTGGTGCTATCCAATACTAAAACGAGCTGTTTGACAGGGAAGAATTTTCTGTAGCCCAGATTTCAGCCTTTGCCTGGTCTGGGGCCTCCAAGCAGCCCATGGTATTGGATGAAGCCCCACCCTCACCTAAAGAATTCCACACAAAAGATATGATGGGTTGTCCTGAAACTAAGACTTCTGATAGAGTTATCTGTGGTCCCCGGTTTCACCACACTCCCTTTGTGAAGAGTTGCAGCCTTCGCAAAGATGCAAACCACATGCAGCTAGTCGATAAAGCCGGACGCAGCCCTTGGGAGGAAGTCTTGGAACCAAACCACAATGTCTCTTTCAGGTTTCTAATGATTCCACTCCCCAGCACCCTCTGGAGTTTCATCTGGCCATTTCAGTGTTGAGATTTTCATTCAGGAAAAGGTCAAGGCACCAGGGCCAGAGAAGGGAAAACGTAGGCACAAGTATGTACAGATTATAAGGAGAAGTGTGCATGCACACAATTGTGAGGAGTTGGTGAAATGTTTGCAGTACTCTACACAGCTTTTTTTGTCTGCGTGTTCTCAGAAAATGTATCATCACCCTGGTCCTATTCTATGCAAGTCTCCTCTAGTCCTTTTAAAGGGTGAAGCTGTTAAAATAGTTGCCTTTATTTAAAGTCGACCAACTCAAGTGCCTAACAAAAATAATGTAGAAAATGAAAGTCCAGTTTGAAGCACCCTGCTATTCCAAGGTATCGGTTCTAGTCTTTAATGAGGTCAGTGCCTCATTTGATCTTGTCAGCAAAGTGAGTGGGAACAAACATCTAACAGGTCCTTGAGAATGGTATCTATTCTTCTATAAGGAGCTTTGAAGTGCTGACTTGTATCAGTACTAAAATATATAGTCTACATAGAGTTCAAATTTCACTGCAAACTATAGTATTTTGAGAATTTTAGTGAATAAAAAGGCCCATTCCCTTAGGGCTGAGTAAACTTTCCAATATTTTGATTTTGATTCTTATTTAGACATTTTAAAAGCATAGTTGCTGTACTCTGAGCTGTAAAACCTAACAATACTTCATGGTGCCTTTGACAGAAACCTAGTTTGGCAAATGACAGAGATAATTTAGTTACTGTCAGTGATCACATCAACTAAAATTAAAAGTTCAAATTCACTGTATTACAGAGAGAAAAATGTGAGTCTTCAAAAACTTTACATGGTTTATTTACCATACACTTTACTATTACAAAGCATATGATTAATTACAGACAGTTTTTGAAGAAGCTTGGAGACTAAGTCCTAGAGCATTTCAATTAATTCAATCTGTTTGACCACATGTTAAATCACCCTAAAGCATTTCAGCTCCTTGAGCCACGGAAATCTATTTAAACTTTAAATTGTGTTTCTTCCGTAGTGGCATCAGCTTGGACAAGAAGTGGGTTACGGAAGGATCGTTTTTATTTACACAAGTCAATTACTGATCTGCAATCTTTGTTGGCAATGTCCACATAACTTTCCCAGACTATTTTAAAGTACATAGAGACACAGCCTTGGGTGGACTGAATGTGGAGGTAACTGATTATCAGTGGAGCACCACAAATACTGTTGTGGGAAAAAATGCTGGGGGTCAGTGTGATGGGCTGTGAAAAACTAAATCTAGCAAATTGAGGCAGAATACTCTGCTTCAGCTTTTCTGTAAAATTCGTGTTCACAATAATTAACTGACTTAAGGAGTAACTTAAGCAAGGAATTCTGTTTCACATTCTAATGTATCACATCACCACATTTGGATCAACGCATTTAAATTAAAATGTTTAATCAAGCGGGGAAGGTGAATACAACCAGATTATTTTATCAGTCCGGCCTCTTAGTATATTGATCACAGAAAATTAACAGTACTGTATTAACTAAAACAGTGCTTGTATATAAAACGAAAAGTTTCCAAAACTCAACAACGTTTGAATAGAAATGGACTCTAATTTGATTACTAGTTTTTAAACAAGAGACCAGTTAGCCTAGATTCACAAATATCTGATAGGAAACTGAAACTGTTCTCCCATCTCCCAATAAAAATCCCTCACTATAAAAGTGAGAAAACTCAGTAAGTTTCAAAAGGCTTAGGTGTTAAGAAGCTACACATGTACTGTAGTTTCTATCTTTTCGGAAATTTCCTCCTGTTTGAAAAAACAAAACACTTCGTATTTTTTAACGTGATGGTTCTACCAACTACTTCATTACTGCTTCTAGACTACTGGAAGAGAGAAAAACCTCTGGGATAGAAACAATTTGGAGAGAAAGAGAAAAGGGATGCTACAGGTAAACAGTAACCAACTGTATAAAGCAAGTTATATTTCTGGTTATCTGTCTGGCCTTTTGAGGCAAACCAAACCAAAATAAAACATCCAGGAACAAATACAGATGAAGAAATGAATTAAACCAGGGGTTCTTACCCTGTTTTGGGTCATGGATTCCAATAGGAATCTGAAGAAAGTTATGGCATCTTCCCCACAAAAATATTCACACAGTATTTTGCATATAGTATCAAGGGAATGTAGACCCCTGAAGCCTATTTATGGACCCAAGGTTAAGAGCCACTGAATTAAGCCAAATCTGGTTTAGCCTGCCCTTGTTAGCAGCTTGAAACTCAGAGAATACCTGCCACAAACAGGAGGGAAAGAAGGAAAAAAATGCTGCAGTTAAACCGAGTCAGGGGCTGTACAAAGCAAGGCCACGAAGCAAGCCAGACAGTGCTCCCAATGTGTCCTTACCTGTCAAGGGCTGGCTGAGTTCCGCCTGCACTTTACCCTTCGCTGATCCTTCCAGAGGTAAACCTCTGTCCCCTTTGTAGAGTTTCGGTTTAAATGGAGAATCTTTCTCTTTACCTTTTGATCCTTTAGGCCGGCCTGCTTGCTTCTTCTTGGATTTGCCATCCCCCTTCACACCCAGTAGTGGATGGACTTCTGTAAAAGCACAGACAGGCAAGGAAAAGAATCCATCCACCACCAGTCCCATCACCCCAACCAAGCACATGGCATGCCGCCTACCCATGAACCAAGAATGTTGTCCTTGTGACCCAGACCCACTAATACAAGGAGAATATTACTTTGTTCATTATTTATAAAACTATAAAAGAATGAAATTAAGAAATAGTTGCTTGGCCAAAGGGCACACATGGCCTACGTGGTTTACCCAAGCCAGAACTGCTCTAAATGGAAAAAGGAGCTGAAGGACACACTGATACTATGCACACCAGGCAGAGCAGGAATATACACACGCACAACATCATGTGAGAACAGGAAGGAAACGGGCTTTGGGACCAGAGGCCAGGGTAAGAATCCTGACTCTACCACATGATTATAAAGGCTCCCAGAGTCAGCCTGTGAAAGTAGGTAGGAAGAATGAAAGGACTGTCCAAGTCTGACTAGTACTTTACCGCATAATAAAATCTCGGGAGGGGGTGGGGGAGAAGAGTGGCATAATGAGACAAACTGAGCCAGGTGTCAGAAGACTTAGAGTGTGTCAACTTAGGCAAAGTACTAAGGGCAGAATCTCCCCATTCTGAAAGAGAAGAGAAAGCACATGAAATCACCACAAAGTTGTAAAGCACTATAAAAAGACTGCTGGGAAAATTTCTTTAAGGTAAAATCACCCAAACAGGAAATTACCAGGTTGTGCTGGAGAGTAAAAAGTGGGACTATCAGGCAGCAGAGAGAAGATGTGGCTCTTACCATCATTTGGTACTCCTTGAAGTTCTATATTGGTTGTTTTGGGTTTCTTCTTAGGTGGCTGGGACCCATCTGCTGAAGACTGCCTCTTCTTCTCTGAACTAGCCCCTTCGTCCATCAAGGAAGTTTGGACTGCATCCGGTGGGGGGCCATAAGGATTTTCTTCTGGGTCTTCTACCTCAGGGGCAATGGGTAAATACAATAGAGCCTTTGAATCTTCCAGCTCTTCATCACTATTTGGAACAGGATCAGACAAGGGATTGGAAAAAAGAGACAGTTGCTTAAACCATGAACCCTTCCTCTAGGGCAGAATCACCTACATTAACCATAAGCAACAGGTATGGATCTAGAACTTTAAGAAAGCCAGGATGAATAAAAGGGAATTAGACAACATGATTAATAAAAGCAGTTGTAATAGCAAATAGTATAAGTGAATTATTTCAGTGTCTTCAGACGTCCTATACAGAAGAAAGGCACTGCTTGCACACCAAAGCAGCAATCTCTTGGAGCTAAGACAGCTGAGACTCAGAAGGGCCAGCCGGGGGAGAGGAGACAAGGAGGAGGTACGTGCCGAGGCCCCGCCCCCTGCCAGCTCACCTGCTGCAGAAGGCAGCGATAGGGTCCACACTAGTGACATCCACTTCCTCGTCCTCGGCAGCATCAGCCCCTGCAGGACAGAAGCAGAGCGACACATGATTTTCAGAAACTAAAATTCAGAAGAAACAAAGGAGGAAAACCAAACGTGTGCTGAATTTCCACCATGTGCTAGCACAGGGTCTAGAGTGATGACCAAGAAAGTTGGGAACAGGTCTTCAGTAGAAGCTTCACAGTCTAACTGGGGAGACAGACATAAATGGATCATTTCAATTCAACACAGTAAGTGCTACAGTAAAGGTATGTGCAACGTGCTAAGATGAAAGAAGGAACACTTATGTGAAAGTCTGCGACGGCTTCATGGAAAATAATCCAATAATACCAACACAGTCCAGAACATGCTACATCCCTGGTGGGCCTCCTAAAACACATGAGCCACCAAATTATTTAGTATCACAAAATGGGGACCAGCACTTTCAAGCTAGAAAGAACCAACCTCAATCCCAGTTCCGATTCCTTCCATCAAGGGGCCCAACACAGTCAATCATCTGTGGCATTCATTACTGACAGTGCCAACTGGGCAGACTGAGCATTCACACACTCTAAGCTCTATTAGATAGAAAGCCCTGTGTTAGACACCATAGGGATAAAAAGACAAATCTTTATTCTCAAGGAGCTTCCTATCAAGAAGTTCAGAAGACAAGAGATAGTATCAGTGATCACGATGATAACAGGAATTAACATCTAAATGCCTTATCACACCAGGCACAACTGAATGCTTTATGGGAGTTATCTCATGCATTCCCCACAACCCTCAAAGGCAGGTTCTATTATTGTCATTATTACTATACAGATGAGGACATTCAGGTTTAAAGAGTAAGTATTTTGCCCAAGGCAGTCTGACTCCACAGCCCATGCTCTGTACCTTCACCTTACTGACAAAGGAGTGACAGCACATGACACAGCTGAGCACCCAGCATGTGTGGGTGCTCTAAGTGCTGCAGGTAAACCCTCATTTAACCATCTGCAATTAATCAGGAAATACAAAGTGAAATGTTGAGAGCTGTTGAGCCATAGTAATAATTTACGCAATGCCTTAGTAAGAAAAAAGTGACATTTCAGATGAAGTGATGAAATAAATTTCCAACACAAATTAAGAATGAATAATGAACAAAGCGATCATTTCTCCTTTGGGAAATACTATCTGCAATTGAGAAATATTACCTGTCTGCTCAGGCTCACTCTTATCTTCATCTTCAATGTCAAACTCTGATTCCCTTTCCTCATACTCTACATTTTCATCCAACTCTTTGAAGTCTGGTGCAAAGGCACTCCAATTTTCCTGGCCACAAAAACAAAATATATATTACTACTTAAACATTTGAGAAAACAACAGTCTATAATCTAGACATTAATGATACAAATGAAACATTTGAACATGAAAGTAACTCAGAATTCTGAGATCAAATTTGGCGGATAATAAAAATTAGGTATCTTATAGGTATCTATATCTTAAGGTATTTCCTATTTTAAACATTTCAAGTTATTAACTATAGTTCTTTCATAAATAACTGTCATCTTCAATCTTTTAAAGATGTAATTCTGAGTTACATTTTCCTATGAATACACTGATTACACACATAATTAAAGGTGTTCAAAATAAAACCAAGATGTAAAACAGAAACTAAGCTAAAAGTAAGAAAAGCAAAAGAAAATCTATCTCAGTCAGATAAGAAACAGAAAAATGTAACTAAAAGCCCACTAGACTTTTTTACTGGAAAAGAGAGCTAATAAATCGGCTTTGGCCCAAGACCACCTCATCAATATAAAGCAAAGGTAGATGCACTAAACCTATTTAATCAGGTTGTAAGAATCATATGCAAAAGAAAGTATATGAGGTAATCTATAGCTTACTATTTGTAAAATTCTCTGATAAAAAGAAAGGGTATCTAGTTTTAAAGCAATTAAACTAGAAAAATACTTACTACTTGATTTTGTGCCCAGATAGACACCACTCCACTAGAAATGGAAGCTATGATGGGTCGAACAGGATGCCACTAAATTTAATGAAGGAAAGAAAAATGAGTTCTAAGAACAGATCCAAAATGTTCTGTATTATGTAAGTAACAAAAGCAACCTCTCAATCTACTCACAGCTACATCCAAGAGGAGTTCTCCTCTCGTCCCGTGGAGAATCTTCACCAGGTTGCCTATGCTCTTCTCCCAGATGTACAAGGCGTGCTGCCGAGCTGAACCTGCTACTATGTACTCCCCATCCCCAGAGAAACAGCATTTCTTCCACGGGGTCCTTAGGACAAAGAAAGCACCCAAGGAGAACTAGAACCTGAGCCCAGGTCATGAACTAATCACATATTCTTCTGGGTTGTGATACACACCTATTTACCAAGTCCTGTAATTTTTGCATGGGTTCAGGCTCTCCATCTCTTCCACAGGTTAAGATTTCTCTGCCATCATAAACTCTGATTATTCGATCTGCTGTGTTAATTAAAAAGCAACTACAGAAAGGAGAAAAATATCAACCCCAAAGGTCAGAAATCTGTTTCCATTAACATTTTCTATCACTACCTGTTACTCAGAACAGTATCATAAAACAACTATAACAACAGTATCATAGAACAGTATCATAAAACAACTATAAAACAACTGGGGAGAGACTGAGTAAAGATCTAAGTAATAGACTCAAATACTTATGTGTCCACTTGTCACATTCCAAGCAAAATTTAATTTGAAATGAGAATATATTTTATACTTCCTGTGTATCCTTGAACCTGTATGTGCAAACTAACAAACTTACCATCAGTATTTGATTGAGATCCAAGACTTCAAAATTCAAACCAGCTTACTGAATTCACAAGCATTCAGTAAATACTTCATTTCTCTGGACCATTTTATACATCATATAGTCTCTTAATGAGTTCATAAACCATTTCATTTTAAAGTGTTCAACTTTTTACTATAATTACACTGGAAATCTGTCTGAAATAAGTTATTTCATCACCTTCCTCCAGACTTCACTGACTCAACTTTCCTAATTAAAGAAAATTTTGAGTATGAATGTCCCCTACGCATGTGTTTCTATACAAAAGAAGGTGACTGTTACCTCTCTTACTGACAACCTCTTCATGTTTTTGTTGCTGTCTTACTTCTAGCTCGGTAACCAACAGAAAAACATCTGAAAATAAAAGGCTAAATCGGTTTTATGTGAGTAAAATATATGTTCAGTTACTATGTAAATTCTGTGACATCGATTCTGATTATAACAATAGCTAAGCTTTATCCAGTGTTACCCACATGCCAGGCATTTGAGCTCTAAGCACATACTTACCTCTCAGATATCCTTTCTGTAAAGGAACTGCCTGATAACTTCCAGATAAAGAAGATTTGAATGCTGGTTCAATGCAGTAAATTTTATGCATTTAAGAACCAGATATTAACAGTTTCCAATAACTATTTTTTAAGTAAACTTTTAAAAAATTTTAAGTAGAATATAGACAGAAACTGTGAATCTGAATGTATTTTTGCATTCCACTCAATTTTAAAACTGTCCCTAAAAATATAAGGTCTCACCTCCCCTTCCGGGCAAATTCTATTGACTTAATGGCCGTGGTATTGCTTGTTCCAGTTGTTACTCTGAAGGAAGCAACAAGATCCTGAGAATCTGTTTTTAGGACCAAAATCTAAAGTTTAAAAGAGAGAGAAAAAAAGTAAGTATTCTGATAACTTAATTAGATCTGGCTTGTTTCTAAAAGTGGGCAGAGACTGGGTAAAAATATAAATATCTCTATTCCCATGTATTCAACCTGATTAATTGGTATTGCCCTTCATCTCTTCAAATAAACAACAGTGTCTTAATCTATTCTTAAAATACAATGCTTAGTGTTATTCACAATAATCAAAAAGTGGAAGCAACCCAAGTTTTCATCAACAGATGAATAAACAAAATGCAGTAATACATAAAATGGAATATTATTTAGCCTTAAAAGGGAGGGAAATTCTGGCACATGGTGAGCACAGATGAATCTTAAGGACATTATGCTAAGTGAAATAAACCAGACAGAAAAAGACAAATACTGTGTGAGTCCACTTATATGAGGTACCTAGAGCGGCCAAATTTAGAGGCAGGATGGCTGATAGGGGCTGGCAGGAAGGAGGAAATAGGGAGTTATTGTTTAATGAGTACAGTTTCAGTTCTGCAAGATGTAGACTTCTACAGATATGTGGTCGTGATTTGTATAACACTGAATATACCTAGTGCCACTGTACACTTAATGGTTAATATGGTAAATTTTATGTTGTATTGTATATGCTTTTTACCACAATTTAGAAAAATTGCCACTCTCTAAAATAGGCATGAAATTATACTAGCACATGTGCCCAGTCAAAAAAAAAAAAAGTCAAGGTGCCTATCAGAGGTCTCAGCAGCAGAAGCACAATGACAAAGGGCACGTCATCGTTCGGAAAGCGTCACAATAAGACACACACGTTATGCCGCCCCTGTGGCTCTAAGGCCTACTACCTTCAGAAGTCTACCTGTGGCAAGTGTGGCTACCCTGCCAAGCGGAAGAGAAAGTGTAACTGAGTGCTAAGGCTAAAAGATGAAATGCCACTGGCACTGGTCGGATGAGGCAGCTAAATATTGTACACGGCAGACTCAGGCATGGATCCCGTGAAGGAACAGCACCGAAACCCAAGAGGGCAGCTGCTGCAGCATCCAGTTCTTCTTAAGGATTTCAACGATTAGTTGTGCAATACATGTTTTGATTTTAAAATTAAAAAAAAAAGATGCCTATCGAATTACAAACTCTAAGCTTAACAGGGACCTTGAAGCTCACCTAACTTGACTTCTTACTCCACAAAACCATAGACTAAGCTGGCCTGAATTACACAATATTTACAGAACTAGGCATTTTCATCAGCAGTATTCCATTTTATAACTTTTAAATTTTATAATTTAGTAATGGCTCTTTATTAGTAGCATCCAGTAAAAGCCCTTCCGTCTTTTTCTAGGCCACATAATCTCTGACCACCCTAAATCCAAAGAACAGAATATTATTAAGCATGAGAGGAAAACAGGCTGCATTTGCCACAGGTAGGAGGTATGCTTAGTGCAGGGGTAAGAGAAATTTCAAAGGAAGAAGCACAAGTACACAGGGAATGAGCCCATGCAAGGCTGAGCAAGGCTTACTTCACCAGCTTCTAGGCTTACCTTGCCTTTCGCATTTCCTGTGTAGATATATTCCCCTCGTCTATCAAAAGATGCAACCACATTCAAGTCAGAGTCGTCGTCTACTGGCAAAACAACATGTTTGGAATCTGAAAGGGTCAACATGACAGGAGCAGATTTCATGGGACACACGAGAACCTTGTTCCTGTTTAAAAATATGAATAGTACATTGGCTGTTGCTTTGGTATCAGAAGGCTGATTCTCTTGCCGTTTTCCCTCATCACTATCCACTATCCTCATCAATGCTTCCAGCTCAAGCAAAAATAGTGAAAAAGCCTAAAAATCTAAATGTCTAATAATACAGAAATAACTGAGAAAAGTTATGGGAGCCTACCTTGACAAATAAAATGTAATCATTACAAATAAACATGTAGCAAACCAGTAAAATATGTATGAAATAACATAAAAAAGAAAAATGCTGATTAAAACCATGTAAAAAATACATACCTATATACGTATGTAAGATGCATATTCGTGTTTTGTGAGCTATAAAGCACTACATAATAAACTTTATACATAAAGAGAACTTGACTAAAAGAGAACCCAGAGAAATGTAGACATGTTATGTCTGGGGAATGGAATGATGGGTAGCTCTTTTTCTTAAATGCAGTTTTAATATTGAATGATTTCCCTTCTACTAAAGAAATTCAAATAGTCAGGGAGGAAAAGCTCCAGATCAAGGACCAGTCATTATACTTATTCCTACTTTTGCCCACTTCCAAGGTCTTAATTTTAGCCAGTTTTTAATTATATAATACTTTCCTTAAAATCTGTACCGTAGAGCCAACCTGGACAGAAAGATTTTTTTACGTGGAAGGTTTAGAGATGTGTGTATTTGCCTCCAAAAACCTCAAACCGAAATTGTCCCGAGCCTGGAGCTAACCCATATAGAATTAGATCCCACCCCAGGAAAGAATAGCTCAGATTAAACATACTGATCTCGTGGATGATACTGGACTTTTAAGATGGGTGAAGGGAATCGAAACCTCTGGTCGCAGTCGCCTGAAAGAACGTCCCACTGTGACACTATGTTATCAGTGGAAGCACTCACGAGCTTATGACCATCTCGACTCCAGCTGAGAAGAAAAAAAGGGTAACTTAGCCTATATTCTAAGGTAAAGTACCACTCTTCTGCACAAAAATGCATGAGTCATACATATTGTCCTAACTGCTTGGGTCAACAATATTTCTTTTTTTTTTTTTCTTAACATATACTCAAATTCACACCAAGCTTTCCCACCTAAGCAATAAGAATGTTTTCATGATATTTTTGGATCTAGTAACAGAAGCTCTTAATAGCTCAAGACCACACTACAAGTGGCTCTGTGAAAGGACAGACTCAAACATGTTAGAAGAGTCTACAATCAGCGAGTCCTTAAGTGTTGAAGTCACAACGAACAAAGTTTTTTCCCTAGGGAGCGGGGAGGGAGTATCTCAACTTTCTGAGGTTGTCCCTGAAGTAGCACCTTCACGGCATTAACAAAATAATAAAGATCAGAATCTGTTATTTAAAATAATTAAGAAACGAATTAATTCCTCCTGCTAAGTACAGCTAAGAATCCTGGACATTATACATAAAACAAACCCCAAAAGACTGAAAGGCAGAGAGGAGACAACTGGCTCGAGACTGTAGAATAAGAGAAATGACATAATAGTGTGTTCCTTGGATGTTCTTTTTGCTTCCTATGTCCCAGACAGGGTGATGGAAAAGCCAATAACACAGTAACACCATTGGCACATACACAAAAAGCCTCAAGAAGAGACTGCTTTCTCTGGCCGAAGGACCAAGAAAGGACAAACCAGACAGACAGAAAACATTTAGGCAATAATCACTCTACTCCAGCAACCACCACAGGAAAAACTGCAACCCCACCTCCATCCCAGTCAATAAGGTCTAGACAGAGTCTAGACTATCACTCTTGCCCAGTCATAGTAAGGCACCCTTCCTTGCTAACTGGTGTCAGAGAAAGCTCGGAGGGGAGCCTGACTTTCTTACCCACCAGGTGGTTAATGAGGACCCCCACCACAGTATTAGTGGAGGCCACAAGGGGAGCAAGGACAAGGCACTGCTAGCTTTCCCAGACAGGCTGGTATCAGCCTAGAAGGCCAAGTGGGGAGCCAGACCTTCCAACCCCACCAAGTGTAATGAAGCCAAGTTAGAAACTTGGACTTCTAACCCACAGCAATAACAAGATGGCGCCCTCCCTTCTCCCTGGTACAGTATCACAGGAGGCCTGCTAAAACAGATGATTTAAATAATAAATAAACGCTACAGTCTTACAACACAATACCCAAAATGCCCAAGTTTTGACTGAAAATCACTATCAACCCAAGGAAAAAGAAAATAACTTGAATAAGAAAAGATAATCAACAGATACTAACAGAGATGACATAGTTGTTAGAATTATCTGACAAGGCTTTTAATGCAGTCATCATAAAAATGTTTCAATGAGCAATTGCAAACATGCTTGAAACAAATGTAAAAACTAGAAAGTCTGACCAATGTCACCCCTATAAATTTTGATTAAAAAATTAAAGAAAAATCCAGAAAGTCGCAGCAAAGAAATAAGAACTAAAATGGGCATTTTAGAACTGAAAAATACAATAACTAAAATTAAAAACTCAGAGATGAGGGCTGGCCCAGTGGCTCAGGCGGTTAGAGCTCCATGCTCCTAACTCCGAAGGCTGCCAGTTCAATTCCCACATGGGCCAGTGGGCTCTCAACCACAAGGTTGCCGGTTCAACTCCTCGAGTCCTGCAAGGGATGGTGGGCTCTGCCCCCTGCAACTAAGATTGAACACGGCACCTTGAGCTGAGCTGCAGCTAAGCTCCCGGATGGCTCAGTTGGTAGGAGCACGTCCTCTCAACCACAAGGTTGCCGATTCGACTCCCGCAAGGGATGGTGGGCTACGCCCCCTGCAACTAGCAATGGCAACTGGACCTGGAGCTGAGCTGCGCCCTCCACAACTAAGACTGAAAGGACAACAACTTGACTTGGAATAAAGTCCTGGAAGTACACACCGTTCCCCAGTAAAGTCCTGTACCCCTTCCCCAATAAAAAAATCGTAAAAAAAAAAAAAAAAAAAAGGAAATGGCACATTTTTCAAGTGCTGAAAAAATATAACTGTCAACCCAAATTTTATATTCAGGAACAAAGAGGTAAATCAAGACATTTGTTGCCAACAGACCTACCCTAAAAGAATGGCTCAAGGAAGTTCTCTAAATGGAAAGGAAATGAAAGAAGAAATCTTAGACCATCAGGAAGAACAATGAAGAGAGTACAAATATCTATAAATAATACAGACTTTTTTCTCTTCTTGAGTTTTGTCATATGAAGCAAAACTTACAATGCTGTCTTATGTGAGTCTCAGTATATACAGAAGAAATATTTGTGACAATTACATTTATAAACCAAAGAGAGTAAAGAGAGGTAAGGTTTCTACACTTCACTTGAGTTGATAAAATGTCAACACCAGTAGACTGTGATAAGCTTTGTATATACAATGTAATACCTGATAACCACTAACCAGCTATACAAAGAAATATCCCCTAAAATACTATAGATAAATCAACATGGAGTTCTAAAAGCTGTTCAAGAAACCCACATGAAGGCAGGAAAAAGAAAACAGAGAAATGAAAAACAGAAGAAACAAAAAAAGAAACCCCAAACCAGTATTTATCCAAACTTTGCAACAAAGAGGAGTTGCTATTGAGGAACTCGGCAGCCGACATACCTCCATGGTCAAAAATGCAGGCTCCTGAGTCAGATTTACGCTGAGGCCTAGACATTACCACCTTCTAGCAGTCTGATCTTCAACAAGTTATATAACTTTTCCAAGCTTCAATTTCCTCACCTATGACATGGGAATAACAATAGTATCTACCCACAGAAGACTATTGAGAGAATTAAAATTCATACATATAAAATTCTTAACCCAGTGCCTGGCACACAGTGAGTACTCAAAAAATATTAGCCAACAGCAGCTGGATGGCTCAGTTGGTTAGAGCGCGAGCTCTCAACAACAGAGTTGTTGGTTCAATTCCCGCATGGGATGGTGGGCTACGCCCCCTGCAACTAAAATTGAAAATGGCAACTGGACTTGGAGCTGAGCTGCGCCCTCCACAACTAGATTGATGGACAATGACTTGGAGCTGATGGGCCCTGGAGAAACACACTGTTCCTCAATATTCCCCAATAAAAACAAACAAACAAAAACATTAGCAATTATTTGTGTCAGAGACAAGATAAATGTATTCTTAGACTCAGGACTAGAGGGACAAAGGAAGTCAGGGGTAAAATGAGGAAGTGAATATGCAGTGATTAAATTCAAGTCTGCACACAAAAGGATTCTGGTGCTTCTCTTCCACCAGGTCTAGAACACTTGCAGTCAAGCTTACCCCTAAGAAAGGCAATTAGAGGATCCTTTTAGAGAATGTATACCTAAAAAAGAGGCCTACAGCTGCTGTAACTTGAGATTTCACAACAAAAAAGCCAGCAGACCACCCAATTTCAGTGGATATTGGGAGGTTAAGAGGGTGAGCTAAAACTCAAACATTGTAACAGGAAATCCATGGATAATTTCTGAAATTCACAAACCAAGAAAAAGTGACATACATATGTTATTTAGAAATACGAAACTAAGTATGAAAAGAAACAAAAAAATGAATGCACACTAAGAATGGGACGATATTGGCAGTGGAAAGAAACAAGGGACTGCTTTCGTTGCTCTTTTTATAAGCTTTTTATCACAATTTTACTACAGAACTGAATGTTAGCTATAATTCCATTTTTTTTCTTTAAACACTTCTGTACTATAATACTTTTGGCTTTCACAGCACGATTGTATTTCTGTTGTATTAGAAGGAAATCTAATTTTAAAAATTAAATTATAAACAGGTAAAAACTAAGAGGGGTTCTACCATTAAAAATAATAATCCTTCAATTCCAAATTCCATAAACTCAAGAATTAGAGATTATCGTACCTTCTCATATCTGACAATTTTATTTCTTTCCAAAAGACAGATGGGTCTTTACTTATAGTATGTCTTAGAATCTTAAAGATCATTCAGTTCTACCTATGGCCTCCATCCAGTGTTGAATTCCTTCTGTAGCATCCCCAAGAAGAGGGCAGCAAGCACAAGCAGGGACAATATCACTGATAAATTTTTTCCTGAGCAGTCCATCCATCCCTGGGCACTTTTGCTTGGGAGCTCTCCTCTATACTAAGCTAACATTGGTTTCCCTATTACCTACTAGTCCTGCTTCTACGCCTTGAGCCAATTTTTCTGTCTTGTACATGTTAGCTCTTTAATAGTTAAGACAGCTATCACACCTACCCAAATCTTCTCTTGGTGAAACTTTATGTTCAAATATTACACAACAAATAAAATAATAAAGTTATACTCCAAAGGAGGCTGAATTTTAAAAACCCCACAAAATGCATGTAACTACTAATTATAATGTATAACTATATTCATATATACCATAAATTAGGGGACAGTTAAATAATTATGATGCCTATATACCATGCAATACTATATATATACATATATATATATACTACATATACATACTATATATACTATATATATACATATATGTAATACTATATATATAAATATATATATAGTGCCAAAAATATAAACACATTTTAAGAAAGGAAAAAACGGTATTAAAATTGTAATACTCACTATATACCAATAACAAAAGATGAATACAAGTCACGTTTGACTTCTGCAATTACAAGAGGTGCTCAAAGTGGTTACCATCAGCGTCCAGACACTTCTGATTACGGTGAACTACTGCTTGAGCAACGTTGACCAAAGTGTCCACTTGTATACATTTTTTTGGCACCCCCAGATACATATACATATATATCAGATATATATACATATATGTACACACATATATATATTCCACTAAATCTCAAACACAGTTCTTGTACAGGACCTATGGCGCTTTAGTACATGCACCTGTATGCATATACACCTCCTCCTTCTAATCAAGAAGTTCTCCTTGATTAGAGAACTTTTTTGTGTGTGTGCCCAATGCCTACAGAACCCGAAATATAATTTATATTCAATGTTTCAATGAATAAATACATGAGAGAAAAACTCTATGCACAAAGACATTCACTAAAGATTATGTAGAAGAGAAACAAAACAAAAAGGGTTAAGTAAACTGTGGTTTATCTGTCAGAAGATATATACCCATAAAAAAGTTTTTAAAGCCTATGCAAGCCGGAAAATGTCTGGTCAGTGTTGGGGAAGAAAAAAATAAAACAGAATACAGCACAATTACAAACTCTGCTTAGAAACATCAAAATTGTTATAGTAGTAATATCTAGGTAATGGAACTATGGGAGATATTAGTTCTTTCTACTATGCGTTATTTTCCATAATTTTGTAAATGATTATATACTATTTTATAATAAAAATATACGCATATTTTAATAGGTAGGAGTTCTAAAATTAGATTGTGATGACAGCTGTACAACTGTGTGAATGTATATAAACCAGTGAATTGTACACTTTAGCTGTGTGAATTTTATAGTATATGAATTATATACATCATAATAAAGCTGCTAAAAATATATGTATCCGTTTAAATCTTTATTGCAAAAGCATAACAATAAAAAAAATTAAATGCAAAGGAGCTAGAAGGGACCTAAGAGATCATTCAGGCTGGTGCTCTAATTTTGCATATTAAAGAAAGGTTTTGGCCAAAGCCGCCAATTCATTAAAATTCATTAATGGCCAAACCTAGACTGGGATTCAGGCCTCTTCCCAATCCAGTACTTTATAATCCAGTGGACGCTTCTACCTAGACAGAGGAAGTATGCTACAGCTTAATAAATCTAGATCTGGTTAGGTGCTTTTTTTGGCTCCAGTTCATTTCAAAGAAGTGCTGCTCCAAAATAAAATTTTCTGAAGTAAATATTCTCAGATAGTAAGAAAGAAATCGACGGGAATATGTATATAACCAGAGTTCAGATCAATATATGCGTATTTGATAGAAAGCCTTAGTAACATAGAAAGCTCAATGAAGGAATGGACATGCTCGTGATAACTAAAGTGGATGGACTTCAAGAACCTGGACTAGGCAGGACTAGACGACTTTCAAGCTTCTCTCCTAACAAAGATTTTTGATTTTAAACGAAAGATCATTATCAAAGATATCACTATGGCTAGGATGTGTAAATATCTCTTTTCAGTATTGAAATATTCTCAGCCGTAGCCTGACACAGACCCAGAGGATACACTGAATTTCTCATCACAAAGGAGATTCAAGCACAGCATGGATTCAAGTTCTATATAAGCTATGAGCAATTATATTACTAATGGCTGAATACTTCAAACTCTAAATACTAAAATATCTACAATGAGATTGGCAATTACACAATCACCATCCCAATTTAATTCATATTAAACATATTAAAATTCCTTACCATAAAGAACAGACTGGATGGATGTGTGCACTGATTATTTTAGCAATGCCTCTTGTCAAAAAATCCCAGATGACAATTCGGCCATCATTACAGCCAACTGCAAGCAGCGTACCCCACCTGTTAAAGGTGCAAGTCAGGGCCATGCTGATACAATCCAAAGTTCCATCAGCTTCCTAAAAATTAAAATGAACACAAGAATATAGACAATAATACCCAAGTATCCAGATTATTTTTTAAAGGTTCTCTATCACCTATGACACTTCTCTTGAACTTAAATTATGTACATCAAAACAATCTCTGTGTGTTCTTACATCTATTAAACTAGACAAAATGAAGAAATATTTATAAAAACTAATAGAATTTTTGGAAACTGATGTGATCACTCCTGTATATTACCACTATAACTTTGTACACATACTCTCAAGGGCAATTAGGCAAAATATAATAAGATTCATTAAAAGGGTCTTCTTATTTACCCAGTAATCATAGTTTTGGGAATTTATCCCAAGAAAAAATAATTTAAAACAAAAACCCTGGAACAGCCTAACATGTGTAACATTAGGAAAGTCAAGTAATTTTATATTAATATCAAGCCATTTAAAATAACTATAATGACTACACTGAAACATATTCCAAGTATTACAAAATATTTTTACATTTAAAAATGCAAAGCACACTTAGAGCATACATCCTGATTATTACTATCTAAAAACATTGACCGAAACTAGAAAAGCACACAATCTATGTACAGGTGATGGTACTGTTTGTGATCCTTCAAGGTCTTTATTTAATTTAAAGATAAATGAACTATAAGATATACAACATTATGGTGGCATTTCCAGCCAATATTGCCAGCCTTTCCCCTCCTTGATCAAAATTAAACATTTAGTTCCATATTATAGCAAAAGATGTATCATCACATTTAATGTTTCTGTTGTCAAAAAAAAAAAAGAATCAAAAGATATATTTCCACTCTAACACAAAAGCTAGTGAGTTACCATGTTCCTAAAATCACAACAATACTCCCCTCTTACCTCTGGATAATTCTGCCCAAAGGACTCTGCAACAAAGCAAAGAAAGAGAGTTGATGGAACATGTGCAACATCCCAGGGATCTCACAGCTCATGAGTGATGTATAGCAGTGGTCTGCAAAGTGTGCTGTTGAACTGAGCCCTTTCAGGGACTCGAAGGTCACACCTATTTTCATTATCACACCAAGATGGTACTTGCCTTTTTACTCTCATTATCTCTTAACTTTATATAGGAGTTCTCCTGAGGCTGTACGACCTGTGATATCACAACAGAGTGAATGCAGAAGCAGCTGTGAGAATTCTGCCAACTTCGATTTAGGCAAACATCACAGAGATTTGTAAAATAGTGTCATTCTTCTCACTAAATATTTTTTTTTAGAAAATAGTTATTTTTCATAAAAATATGTTAATTTATATAAATATGTAATAGTATTATGGTTATTTTTAAACAACAAACTTTTAAAAATAAAATTAGTCAAATTATCTTAAGTCCCAACTATTCTCTAAAAACTTATTAACAGCAGTGAACCAGTAGTGATTATTCCCCTATTAATAATAGCATTTAGGCTATAACATAATCTGGTAGTTGGTTAAACACACAATTCTTTATATTAATTTCTTAAGCAAACAACATTTTGGTACAATCATCCCTGAATGCTTCTCCTACATTGAATTTGGTATTTATCCATTGGTACTAATAAACATTTCAGCCCCAGATGATGGTATGATGATCCTGCCTGCTTGTCAGAAGTTTAACATCAGCAGCAGCGTCAACTTTGTCAGTATTTACTTCTAAAGACTTTATTACAATGATTTTTGAACTATACTCTGAGGTCTACAGGTCCAAGAAAGTTGTTTTATGTATAGAGCATCTAAGTAAGATTTCAGTCAAAAAAGGAGTCTACTGCTTTAAAAAAGTCTGAAAACCATTTTATTACAATTTGTCCTTTATAGAAACTAATAGAAAACTAGAGTGAAAACATAAAACTTACCCCCTCCCCCCCCAAAAAAACACAGGCCCTACAGTTAAGAAATCTAAAAGAAAGATGAAACTCAAGGTAAATAATTGCCCAAAGGGTAATTACCTTGATTTATCTAATGTGCAGGAGACTTACAGTACTAGCTGATAACATTTAATTATGAAAGAATGAAATGATGAAACCAGATCAAATAGGATTTTTTTGAAAAAAAATCTTTTTAAAGTTACTGAATACATATAATAATGTAAATTAAAAAATGATAGTTTCCTCCCTGCAACCCACCTTGGTGAGTACCCAGGTAAAGACTTCCATATATTTCTATATGCTTATGTATTTCTATATGCTTATGGTTTAATTTGTTTCTTAAATAAAATACTACACATATTATGTGACTTGCTTTTTAAACAATATATTCTATATATCTTTCCAAAAACAGTATAGATCTATATTCATAGTTGAGAAACAAACAAAAAGGAGTTATTTATTTAAAAATTTAAAACAAAACAAAACCCACAACCTAAAAATATAAAGTACTCAGGAAGAAACAGAGTGTGCCTTGCTGTGTTGGGAGAAGGGAAAGCCACACATTAAGATTGAGAGAATCCAAAATCCAGGGACCATTTTAATGTATGACTACCCCTCAACACAGATTACCCAATTCTGTATTTTTGTTTTTGTTTTGGTGTTTTTTGTTTTCTTCTTTTTTTGAGGGTCATCCTAGTTAATAAAGAAGTTTAAAGGCGCATAAAGAGAAAGTGACATACAAAAAAGACTAAGCTAGTTAGGGACACTTTGGTTCAAGGGCCTTTTGCAAGAATGTTGTCAAGCAGGGTTATGGGAGCACAAGGCCATATGTAAGGAAAAAAGGTAATAAGGAAGGGGCGGCCAGTTAAGTCAGTTGGTTAGAACGTGGTGCTGGTAACACCAATGTTGCTGGTTCAATCCCCGCATGGGCCACTGTGAGCTGAGCCCTCCTTAACAAAAAAAGGCAATAAGGAAGACACCGGATATGTAGGAAGAAAACTATAACATTTTAGTTAAGGCCATAAAATTTAAACAAATGAAAAGACAATCTACATTCTGGAATGGGAAAGCTTAATGACTTTCTCCAAAAATCAATACATTTTATGCAATTCCATATGGATTAAAGCCAAATTTACATTTTGTTTCTAAATGTACTGTAAATATCGCTGATACATGGTAATGGTGGCATTTCAATTTAGTGGGAAATTTATTTATTATACAGGGATTAAGTTTTTATAAAGCCAACACATACAACAAAGACAACCGACTATCCATGTGTAAGAAAAAAAGATACAATTTCTCGTCATGTATAAAAATGAGTTTCAGGTAATCTAATGTTATTTAAAAAAAAATCTTAGAAGAAAATCTAGGAGACTACACGCATAATCTAGGGTGGGTAAAACCTAAACCAAGTAAGGAAAAGCAAAAGAAAAATCTATTTGATTACATAAAAATTAACATTTTGCATATACAGTCAAGATTTAGAAAAAAATGTGCAATGCAGATGACTGATAAGAGTTGATATCTATATCATAAAGCATGCTTATACATCAACAAGGAAAGAAAACAACCAAAAAGAAAAGACAGTAAGTATGAGTAAGACCGGGTCTTATATCGATTTTTGCTCCAAAATCAGCATTAGAGCTGATTGTCCGGCTAGGTCTTATTTTCTAGGAAAGAGGGTAGATTGAAGACAATGAGCTGCCATTGAGCTTCTGGAGGGGCGGCCGGATGTGTCAGCTGGTTAGAGTGCGAATTCTTAACAACAAGGTTGCAGGTTCAATTCCCACGCGAGATGGTGGGCTGCGCCCCCTTCAACTAAAGATTGAAAACAGCGACTGGACTTGGAACTGAGCTGCGCCCTTCACTAGATTGAAGGACAACAACTTGGGGCAGATGGGCCCGATGGGCCCTGGAGAAACACACTGTTCCCCAATAAAAAATTAAAATAAAATAAAAAGAAAGTTATAAATACTGTATATAAAAAAAATTCTATATCTGAGAAAAAACAAAAACAAAGCCCTTACAACACATATGTTGAAATGCATAAGAGCAAGGAAAAGGGTACAAAAGAATAAACTCTAGACAGTTATCACTAGACATTTGTCATTTGGAGAAAGGGAGAAAGATAATTTTTCTGCATGCATATTTGTATTGTGTCCACTATTGTGATAAATATGTATTATATTTGTTAATTAAAAAAGCATGAAATTAAAGAACCTAAATGAGCTTTCCAGGCTTAAAACCCCACTAGCTCACCATTTGTTTGAAGTGCTCAAATCTGCATTTATCTTTAGCAGCTACAGCGTATTTCATGCTTATGTGTCAGACTCTGCACTAAATCCATCTTTATGTTATCTCACTCAATCCACTCACAGATGAAAAAAGTTGGGCTAAAAGGTTTAAGTCACTTCCCAAGTTCACAGTTAAAAACTGGCAAAATTGGGGCCTGACCCAGAAACCATACTATCTTGCCCAAATTTGACCTCAAGGTTACCAGTCTATGATTTGCAAAATACACCTTCCCTTTATTAAGATTCAGAATTCGTCCATCTCCTATTCTTTCAGCAAGTCTTCCTTTTTCTCCCCAAATCTCAAAGATGACCAAGTTATTCTCAGGGCTATGTAAGCTCCCTCAGGGCCAAGAAATGTAATTCAACCAAGAGAATTGAGTTAAGTGACCTCCCTAAACTCTCTACCCACCGAGGGCTTATCTTGGCACTAACTAATGTTTACTTTTTTTGTTCCAAAAAATCATCCTTTGCTCCAGAGAAGGCAAAGAAAAGTTAAGCATTCCAATTTCCCTTTGCCTATAAAGCTCATATATAGGCACCCCAGATATTTGTTGAGTGTTGCCTGAATACTTTTGGAATTATACCATCCAGCCCAACCAAGCAGAAAACTTCTTGCCTCTTCACATTCCATGTAATGTTAAACCCTTTCTAGTTGCCTCTTTTTTACAATCTTGGCCTCCAATCACATTAGATTTTCTGACACTATTCTTCAAAGCCTGTGCTACCCTCACACGTTCACCTTCTGCTGTATGCCCTTCTTTGTACAGCAGGTCCTTAACATTTCATTCAACGCCATTTCATTATAATGTTGATGAGCTGCTGTAGGAATTTAACTTGTCTGTATCAATCAGCCCGTGATAAAATTGGTTTCATTCTACTTTTGCTTAAAATCACAGAGCCTATCAACGACACCAAGAATTCACTGCTGCCTTTTCAGAATCTGAGTTTACGTTGCTTTCAGTGCAATCACTTTAGTTTCTTCAAGTGCCTCCTCCTTTTTTCCCTATTAGGATCCTTTCTCCAAACTACTGTTTAGCTTTCCAGGCCTTTCAGGCCTTCTGCCTCCCAGTCTCATGACACGAGGTAATGTCTATTCTCTAAATTGCTGAACATCCCCCTTCTTACAGACTTGATTATCATGGTTATGATAATCATGATCATGATTATCAACTCAACTTTATGGACCTTTTCTCCCAATGGTCCTATTATTTATTTCCTACTTGCCAACCAATTCCTCCCTATTGTAACAGTTAGATCCAGAGTACTAGTTTCCATTCTGTTTCCCCAATCTAACAAGTGATGACACTGTTGGTGGAATTTCTTTTAGAGAAATGCAACTTGCAGGTATCTAGATAAATGATCCATCACCCCATCCAATGCCACCACTACCGTAACTGCTACATTTCCTAGGCTCCAGTCTTGCCTCATTCATCAACCCTTCACAAAGCTGCCACAGCCAACTGTCTAAACCCCAGATCTCATGATGTCACCTACCTGTTAAAAGACCTCCTTGCTAAACAATACATTAAACGTGTAAGTATCATTTTAAAGAGCATTTTCAATCTGACCTCAACCAGTATTTTCCAATTTATCTTTGGCCAACTCCCCATCAGCACCTCACATAACCTGCCCTGAGCACCACTGTAGAGTACCAACCATATCCTGAACATACCACACACGTTCATGCCCTCAGAACATTTGCCCCTATGTACTTTGCATTGGTCATTACCTCTCCAACTTGTCCCTCTGGAAAATTCCTACTCCATTTTTAACTGTCTGGATTAAATGGCACTTCCTCCGTAAAATCATCCCCAAATTCTACTGCCAACCCCAACAAAGCACAATTGCTCTTTCAGCTGGATTCCCATAATGCACTCATTTATATGGTTCCATATTATACTTATACAATGTTCTTTTAAATTGTCTAACCTTCCTAAGTTTCACGCTCATGAATCTTCTGTATAATTAAAAACCACCTTTCCCATGACTCTGCTTTAGTTTTTAAAAATGAAGGTCAATCCTTTCCTTCCATTTTGTCTCCCACAGCTTCCTAAAATCACTGTAATCTGGTTTCCGCTCCAGTTGCTGAGGGGCCCCAAGCTGCCCACGGACTTAACAGAGCAGCCTTTCTTTCTCAGCTTTCAGCCTCAACTACTCTACAGTTGGCTTCTATGGAAGACACCACACCAACCTGCATATTCTTTCTCCCTCTACATGGATAAATACATGGAAAGCAATCAAAAATATGCCCAGCTCATAGTAAGTACTATATAACTGTTAATTTATTATCATTTGTTCTTCCTCTTATTCCTTAAATATAGGTAATTGTCCAAGATTCTATCCTCAGCAGTTTTCTTTTCCACCCCTCCCACTTTCTCCCTTAGTCATCTATACAGGTTTCAATTAGCTCACCTGTAGGAGGATAACAACTCTCATAAATCCAAACCTCTCCTGAACCCCAAATCCACACTCAACATACCCAATGCTGTCTTTTACCAATGTCCTAAAACGTCTATCAGTAGTACCACTATTGGTTCCCATCATTTTTCACTTCACTCTTCACCACCACATGCAATCAATTCTCAAATTCTATCAACTCTGCCTCCTCAATGTCTTTTCTATTTCCTAGCTCAGACCTCCTTTATCACTCACCTACTCTAGCCTTCTAAAATGGTTTCACACCCTCCAACACCCAACTAAACAATGTTGTCAGATCAATCTTTTTTAAAAACCATAGCTCCGTAGTTCTGATTGAGTTACTTGCCAGGTCAAAACCCTTCAATGCATCTGCCCTTCCTTCCTTAAAAAGCACAAACTCTTCAGCTGGGCAGTCAACAGCCTCCACAAAATTGAAGGCACCAGCCCCATCTCTTGGCCTCCTCTGTATTCACAGTACCCGCAACCTGGCCAAGCAGGGAAACTCTTTACGTCTTCCTCACTGACGTCTTAAATCAAATATACTCCCAGTAAGCACTCCTCCCTGTATCTTCATGTTAAATGTCCACTAAAACTCCAACTCCTCTACAGGCTTTCAGTTCTTGATTACCTTTCTTCCCCCGCCCCAAAGGTAGTCATTCCATCTTCTAAATGTTCTTATCACTTGGTAATGACTCTTAAATGCCTGCCTAGGTTCACACATTATGGATATTTACATATCACTTAATTCCCCTGCATAAGAAAAAGCTCCTTAAAGGTAAAGACCATTTCCTAAATATCTTTGTAGCCTTTTGGACAGTCAAATGAGCCTTCTGGATTATTTTTTTTTTTTAAAGAGAAACATAGCCATTAAAGACAGCAAATCATTTAGTTCTGGAAAATTTTCAGCTATCCCTGCGCTACCATGCTACACACGTAACGAAGGCCTAGAAAAAAGAACCTAATTTTTAAAGGACTTAGGCAAAGGGCAGGGAGGAGGTGACTCAGAGAGAGAGCGAGGGAAGGCTGCCCCCGTAAGTCACACCTCGGTATTTTACACACTATCCCGGGTAGTTCAGGGGCTTACAGAGGAAGTCAAGATAACTGCATTCCAGTGCCAACGACGCCATTTACTTGTCTGATGACTCACAACTGCGAGACTTTCTTACATCTGCCCAAGCGGGACTTCAACTAGGAGACCTCCCAGTTCCCCTCCTTTGGCATCCCGCGTTTCTACAAAAAGATTTGGCCTGTTCAGGCACCCAAACCCCTGACAAGTCTTCAAAGCTTCACCTCGAGCCTCACTTCCCAGATTCCTTCTTCTCCAGTAACTCTGGTCCTGCCTACTCTGGGCTACTTCGGCTCCTGTGATCCTTGTCATTTAAACTAAGTCACAAACTATCCCTGTCGCTCCACCACGATCAGAAAGCAGCCTTGGGAAAGGCGATGCATTCCGCTTCAGCAGAAACTGAGCTTTCTCCTCCTGCTGCTACTACGTACATCTCAGGAGCGCAAGTGCTGCACCGCAGACCCAGGCACCTAAGGCTGCAGCCGGAGTCCCCTCCCGCCGCGATTCCCTACGTTCCGGGACTAAAAGAGCCTCTAAGACGCAGCCACGCTCTCCTCACCCAGCAACTCGAGGTTCATCCCTGAGGACTCTGCCCGCCGGGTCTCAGCTCCAGTGACGATACCTTTCCCCCACCTGCTTCTAAGACTGCGTCTAAAGAGGGAGTTGCCGCAAATAGCCTGCCGCTACCTCCCGAGACTTTCTAGTTTAGAAGACCCCGCGGCTTCCGCTTTCTTCCCCCGCCTTCCTCGTTCGTTTCCAGTGGGCTGTCCACATATATGCCTAACCAAAAAGAAGAACAAATTCTCTCGAAATCATTTGATTATGATACTTATTAAGAGATAACAATGTTATCCTCACTTCATGCTTTAAAACGTGCAAGAATTTGAGGCCATTTTCTCCCAGGACATCTAAGTGACCTAGAAAGTTCAGGCATTCAGTTAAACTACTTGTGCTTGCTGCGGTGTGTGTTCGGCGGCGTTGTCCCGGCGGGCTGCATCAGAACCGGCAAGAAGAGTTCCGGGCAAATAGTACTGACGAAAGCGGGAAACGTCAGTCCCCAGTGCTCAGGTGTGGAGCGGAGCTGTTTTTAAGGCGCGTACTCACCTGTATATATGGGGCTAGCTAGCTACCGTGTATCTGTCTGAGTCTCGTGGAGATTACTTGACGTTTGTAAAGATATGCCATTGATCCCACAGAAATGTACCATGGCATTTGTGAGTGATGACCAGGACACTGAAAATAAATTGGAGTGAGAGGTGGGCTGTTTCCTTTAGCTTAGTCAGGCAGGCTTGTGATGAGATAAGCGAAGCACTTAGAGAAGGCCAGTTGATCGTAACTAACCAAGTAGCAAATTCTGTATAAACAAGCTTCACTCTGGATGCTGTGGGCTCTCACAAAAAGCAAACAACGGCGTCGGCTCCTGCAAAACAGGACTGGAGCTAGTCCCCTATGTAGATTTAATACCAGTAATCCCAGCTCCGCCCTTTGGGCAACATTTTATCCTCTGTGCCTTTCTTAAATGAAGAATGGGGGTGATAGTAGTGTTTACAGGATTACGCGCGCACGAGCACCCGTGGAATGGGTTGCAAGAAGCGTGCCCCTCGGGCGCTCAGAGTTCTGGAAATTTGCCCCGAAGGAGGTGGGAACCCCAGATGTGCGCCTGGACACCAGACCCACAAGGCCGTCCGGGCCAGAGGAAGAAGGAGTGTCCCGACCGTGTCCGGGTGCAGTTGTCCAGGAAGCGTAACGAGGATGAAGATTCACTGAACTAGCTCTATACATTGGTTACCCATGCATCTGTCACCGCTTTCAAAAATCTATAAAGAGTTGATGTAGATGAGAACTAACTGCCAATTGTCAAATAAACTTATAAAACTGCCAACAAATAAACAAAATAAGAACATAGGTATGTCATTCCTCTGCTCCAGTGGTTTCTCACTGCACTAGGAATGAAATCTAAAATCCTTCCCCAAGCTGTCACAGCCCATTGTAAACCGATCTCAGCTTCTCTCCTGTCTCACCCTCGGGCTACTCTCTCTCTGGCCCTCTGGGCTTCAGCCACCTTGACTTTCGTGCTTCATAAAAACAGTTATTCTCATTTAGAGTTTTTATTGCTCCTACTGCCTAGAACATCCAATTTCCCTTTCTCTCTCTAGCCCTCCTCTTTTGTATAGTTTATTAAATATTACTCATTTTTTCAGCTTAAATGTCACTTCTTCATAGAGTCATGTCCTTACCACCTAATTTAAAATGCCACCTTTTATTATCCTCCATCTTGTTTTATTGTCTTCCAAAGGCATTTACCTCTTTTCTGGAATTAACTTATTCTCTGATGTGTTTCTATGTTATTTTATAACTGCCTTTGGAAAATAAGTTCCGAGAGGGACTTTCTGTTTCTCCATTGTATCCCCAGCATCAAGAACAGGGCCCGGAATGCAGTAGTAACTCACTAACATGGGAGAAAAGGAAGAAGGGAGAGAGGATTGGAGGAAAGGTCACATTAAAACTCTAACTGTGACGGTGCAGAATGCTGTAGATGCTGTAAAAACCTGGAAACCTGTGAATAACATGATGTTAAGCCAAAAAATAAAAATTTAAAGCCACAACACATACACAACTTTATGCCCGTAAATAAAACAAATGAAAAAGAATCCAAATTACAAATGAGCCCAATGTGGGCATAAAATTTGAAAGGTATTACGGACACCCTTTTGAACAAAGCTAACCTAACCAATGTTCAATGTTGTATCAAGTCATGAGATTGTCCCTCACCTACTCACCATTGTCTTTGAGCTGCTGCAGCTGTTTTAGCCTGCAGGCCTTTTGCAGCTCTTTCTGCAGCTCTAGCTCCCCTTCCGTTACCTGGAAGTCAGAAAACTTGTTCCAGGGTCTCCACTTGGGAGTGATGGGGCAGCAGGGATGCCTATTTATACCTCTTTCCTCTCCATACTGCCCTCTGCCCCCTCCTCCATTTTCTTCTGCCGCCCTCACTGGCTTCCTGCAGCCCTGCCTCACCTTCCTCATTGATGTCCATGTTCTCTATAAAACACATCTAATGGGGTTGGGGGGCTGAGGAGCAGCCTCCTTTCCCCTCTCATGGGGGACTTCTCTTCAGCCTCAGGAACTCAGTGGTGGTCCCAGGCCACAGTGTGAGAGACAGAAGCCTCCCCAGGAAACCTGCCATCCTCCAACAGAAATGTCCTCAAATCCATCTGAATGAGGCTTGACAAAGATTCTTTACTTGACCAAACTTTAGTCAGGTTCCTGCAACTTCTCCCAGGCCCATCTGCACACTTCTTTGTGAAATCTAGTTTTAGCAAGACCCCTGCTAAGTCAGTTTAACCAGAACCACACTTCCCTCGATATTCGATCAGGTTCCTACCCCAGAACCAGAAGATGTATGATCACCCTGGCCTGTCTTCAAGAAGAATCCTGTTAGGTTTTTTTTATCCAGAATCCTTCTTACCCCCTGTTTCCTCTTAGTAATTTTCCATCCATTAACCCTCACTCTACTTCTTGGCTCTAAATTCCAACTTGCCCACACTGTGTTCAGAGTTGAGCCCCATTTGTCTCCCCAGTATAAAATCCCACTGCAACAGTCCTTATACTTATCATGATAGTGTTAGGCCTGGCCGGAGGAATGAGTCACGGGAGACCAAAATTGGTCTATTAAAATTTATTTGGCATGTTTCAGCTGCGGGAGGTCAGGTTAGAAAAGATCATAACCTCTCCGAGCAAGAGGGGTATGGAATTTTATAAGGAGAGGTAAACAAGGCTGTTCCTTTTCAATTCTTCAGGGGCTTTTTGTGGCTTTGTTCATCGCAACTGAGGGTTTTGGGGTGTGGCCATGTCCTCTTGCTCCATATCCTGGTTCCCATGCTGTTGCCCATTGTCCGAGAATGTTCAGGTCCGTTGATCCTGGGCTCCTGTGAGAAAAATACAAGCCAGCAGGTACAAGCAAGCAGGGAGCAGACAAGATGGCTTCTAAGATAAGATGGTTTCTATTTAGCACATTCTGGGCGGTTTCTCCGGGCCTAAAGCGGTTTCTGCTCCTGGCCTAACAGATGATCCCGAATAAAGTCTTTCTTACATTTTTAACAATTGTCACTGAATACTTTTTTTCCTTTAACTCGTCCACCATCACAGTGTCTTCTGCTTCATGGAGCCAACCCCTTCTTGGTGCAGTCATTGAAATGCAGCCCATTATCAAAGTTACCCTTCAGGGAAACCCCAACCTAGCTGGTCCCTCCCCCGCCCCCAGCCCACTACTTGCGAGCATTCAGCAGCATCCTCGGCGGAGGCCTCCTTTGCAACTTCATTGCACTCTAAATTCTCCTCTGCTTATTCACGCTTCCTTCACCTGTCTAAGGTTTTAATCCTGAAAGGTCTAGAGATCTCCCCAGTAAACGTCCTACATGTAAATATCTCTCAGAGTCTGCTTCTCAGGGAGCTAGGTCTAGAAAAACATCATACATGGCCTACAGGGTTCCTCATGACTTGGCCCCTGCCAATCTTTCTAGTCTTATTTCTCCCTAGTGTCCCCTTGTCTCTACTCTTCAGCCTTATTGAACTCCCGGTTCCCCAAACACCAGGTTCTTTCTTACTCTGCTCAAATTTGTACGTTTTCACATAATTTGTGAAACAAATATTCATTATGCTGCTGTATCAATCATGGTTCTGTCCAGAGATGCCGTACTCAGAAAGGGGAACTGAAGAAAGTTTAATGAAGGGGCTATTTAAAAACTGTAAGCAAGGTTATGGGAAACCAACTAAGCATCGTAGGACCGGTAGCAGTGGGAAGCTCCTTGGCTTGATGGAATAAAGGGAAGAGTGCTGAGTGGGATCTGCATCACGAGAGCTGTAGCTATTGGAGAGAGCCACAGACAGGAGTTGCGACCTTCAGGGAAACGGCAGGCATTGCCAACCCCCCCAGCTGGAAGTAAGCCAGTGTAAAAAATTTCCCCAACTCTCCTGCCACCGTTCAGACTCCCACGAGTGCAGCTGAACCTAACTGGAAGCCCCAGAGCAAAAGATGTGGTCCACAGAGGCCAGCGTGCTAGGGCACAGGGCTAGACAGAGCGATGAAAGTGGATTTGGAGAGACAAAGAGGGAGCATTCAGCATAATCCTCATTGTGTGCTAGACACTAAACAAAATAGAATAGCGTCTGCCTTCATGTTGTTTACAATCTCACAAAGAAAAATGGATTTTCATCAGTTAATCATAAAAAGTAATGAAAATACCCATTATTTTCATGTACACTTAAAACATAAAAATTCACCATGAGCTAGCCTATGAAGCAAGTTCCAACAGATTTTTTTTTTTTTTTTTTTTTTCAGCTTCCAAAAGCTTTTTAATAACAAGGCAGGATCTGGGCCTTTGTAGCCACGGCTGGCCCTTCGGCCTCTGGCGCGCTCAAACTTCCGGCCCTTGGAGCGCACGTAGGGTTTGGTGTGGCTGTGCGGAGTTCCAGGGGCCTTGCCGAAATGCCTGTACACCTCTCGGCCCTTGCGAGGACCAGACAGCAGGACTGTGCCAGAGCCCTTGGGGGAGTCCAGGGCCAGCTGGTCGAAGGTGAGGATCTTGCCCCCAGCCTTGAGAATGCGGCTCCGGGCACGACTGCTCACACGAAGTGCACACACCTTCAGTTTGGGGACCTCCTGGATACGCACATCATCGGTTATAGTCTTACAACCACAGCAGTTTTGCCCTCCCGACCAGGAAGCTTCATTTTACGGATCATCCGAGAAAGGGACAATGGTGGCCGGTTGGTGCGACTCATGAACAATCTCCTCAATACCACCTGGTTGAAGGTGGAGTTGGTTCGTCTGGCCAGAAACCTGTATAGCTTGACCAACAGCCTTAGGTAGATGTCCTGGCTCTTGGGCTCCTTGCGCCGAACCTTTCTGTCTTTGTTGTGACGGATGTCGACTCCCATGATGGCGCCTCCTGCTCCACAGGTCCGGAAAGAGAGAACCCAGATTTTTTTTTTAAACTGGCATCATATAGACCATGTTCTCTGTCCACAATGTAATTGTTATAAATCATTAACCAAAACATAAAGGAATTTATCCTCACACTTGGAAATTTAAAAATATACCTGTGTAAAACTCAGGGCAAAGAAGAAATCACAATGGCAATTAGGAAACACTTAAAACTGAACAATAACAAAAATGTTACATACTAAAACTTACGGAGATGCAGCAGTAGTTGTCTTTAAAGGGAAGTTTTGAACTTAAGTGTTTATGTTAGAAAAGAAGAAAGGTTGAAAATTCATGAGCTAAGCATCCAACTTAAGAAGATGGGGAGAAAACAATGGCCAATGGAATAGCTCTAAAAAAGGAGAACAAAGAAGATAAGACAAGTACAGAAATTAATAAAATAGAAAACACAGGTACAATGAAAGAAACAAACCAAAGGTTGGTTCCCTGAGAAATAAAAAGAGAATGGGTAAATTGCAATATATTCACATATTAGAATCATATACTGCAATGAAAAGAAATGTACTACAGTGACGACAAATTAGCTTGGATAAAAGTCAGAGACATAATGAGTAAAAAGAGAAAATTGTAGAAGACTAAATACAGGTAAAGCTATTTTTATAAAGTTCAAGAACATGCAAAACCAAGTTATATATTGTTTAGGGTACATGTATATTTGGAAAAACTTTTTTTTAAAGCACAAGAATAATGTGCAAGAGGCCAAGGGTTGGCATCTGGGAAGAGCACACAGGGGCTTCGAAACTACGGTAGTGTTTATACACCCACACCTATGTATATATATGAAAATTTACAAGGATGTTACATATGCTTTTTTACAGGTATCAAATAGTAAGTGATAACCTTTAAAAACTGTAAGCAAATCCTGCTTAGTAAAATGTCTCAGATGAACTCTGTATTGTTTCTCCACATTCCCAGCTTGGAACCTGGAGCAGCTCCCTTTATTTTCAGAGCCTGTGACTTCATGTTGAACCTGGCATTTCCCCATATGTTGCCTTTTCAACTCCAGGGTTACACACATAGAAAGACTCTGATTTAGCATATTCTTAAGACACTTGAGTATCTTTGATTCATTTCATTGGGAAGCCATGTTGAGAAAACAAGGAAGAGAAAAGAAAGGAAATAGAAGCCAAGGGAGTTTTCTTATGATGAAAAAAACTCCAGAGATTTTAAATTGTCCTTCCAAGAGACCTAGTTGTGACCCTTCTATGCACCAGCTCCAATCTATAAATCTACTTTCATGACCTTACCTCCAAGTAGAGCCAGAAGGGTGGGTGTGGGTGTGGGTGTGGGTGTCCATCAGCACAAGTGAACTGTAGTGGACATCTGTCACCTGGGACCTGTCCCGAATTTAGGCCCTTTTGTAACTGCTCTTTGATTACCTTTTAGGAATTATATCTCCTCCACTGAATACAGTTTTTAGTGAGAAGGAAAATCTAGGTCCCAGTTTTTCATCATGGAATCTGGAGTTGGATAGAGTCTTCCAGTTGTGAACCAATACAACTAGGAAATGGGTCTGGGAGCTATGCTGGGCCAGCTGAGAAACTTCTCCCTCGCTGCCAACTTATGAGGGAGTGACGACGGTTCTTCACAGCCATAGTGAGGTCTTTGCAGTAGCCTGCAGATCTACCCTGGTTCCAACCCTCTGATTCTGTAAGCCTGATCTTCCAGGTTCCTGTTGATTTTGTGAGCCCCTGATATATTTCCAATACATATTTCTTTTCTCCTAAATTAGCCATTTCCTTCATTTTCTTAAATCATGAGAAAAAATAGATGTTCATAGCAGATGAACAATACAGTAACAGAAATTCAATACACTGGAAGTTGGAAGTTCTCTCCCTACGAATACCACTATTATCAGTTATGTAAGGGTGAAATTTGGTAAATCAATAATGCAGTTAGACTTAGCTAGTTTGCGATTTGATCCACCATATCTGTTTCCTCTTTGTTTCTCCCCTCAACTGATTAACTGAAGAACTCTTGGGGTTTTGGGGGGTTTTTGTTTTAAATTTTTATGGGGAAATAGTGTGTTTTTCCAGAACCCATCAGCTCCAAGCCAAGTCATTGTTTTTCCAACCTAGTTGTGGAGGGCGCAGCTCAGCTCCAAGTCAAGTTGTGGTTTTCTTTTATTTTTTTTCCCCTTCTTCCGCCTGCCCCCACCCTCTGGTTCAAGCTGTCGTTTCTCAGTCTAGCTGTGTAGGACACAGCGCCCTGGCCCATGCTGGTATTAAGAGCCTTGCTCACAGCAGCTCATAGCACTCTGCCCCCCCCCCCCCTCGGGACTGCTCCCGCTGGCTGCAGGCCACTCCTGGCAGCACTCCACAGCCAAGCTCCACAATCTTGGCTGTAGAGGGCGGAGCTCACTGGGGAATCGAACCAGTGACCTCGGGCATTAGGCACAGGGCGCTCCAACCACCTGAGCCACCAGGATGATCCCAAGTTGTCTTCAATCTAGTTGTGGAGGGCGCAGCTCACTGGCCCACGTGGGAATGGAACCCGCGACGTTGGTGTTATGAACACTGTGCTCTAACCGAGCCAACCGGCTGCCCCAAGAACTCTTGTTCCCTTTCTGAAGGTTACCCATACCTCATTAATCCATTTAATTAACAGAATCCTAACCTGAAAAGAGCAATTTCTTAATCCTCAGGCGCCCAGACAGAGGAGTCCAATGCACAAGTCCCTTGCAGTTTTTAGTAGTGATGCATAAAGTCCCAGGCTGTGGTGGAAGAGTCTAAGTCTGGAGTCTAGAGATGACATTGCCTAAAACAGATCAGACCTCAGGAAGGATGTCAGCCCTCAGACCTGCCCGACCGACTCCCCATTTCCTATATAAGAAAAAACTAATTTGAAATTAGGTGCAGTTGTCCACTCTGAGACTCTGCCTCTGGCAACCACCCGCCCATCAGTGTTTCTCTGCTTACTACCCGGCTGCCACTGGCTTCCTAACTTTAATAAAAACCTTTCTTTGCTTCCCTACTTTTCTGAGTCTTGTGAATTTTCTCACCTCCTGTGCACAACCAGGGGTTAATTCTATGCCACTACAAGTTTGTCATATATCCTTACGAACTTTTTTCTATGCATATATAGAGAGAGATGGACTAGATCTCTAGAATGTTTGCGGTTATGGATAATTGAAGGCATTTTTACGAAAAAAGAGCTCATACTAAATATATTCTTCTCTACATTTTTTTTTCACTAATGATGTAGTAGTATAAACATTTTTCCTTGTCAGCACCGAGGCCTGTCGTTCCTTTTAATGGCTTAGTATAATATTCCAGAGTATGAGCTCTATAATTTAATCTTCCCTTGTCACACATTAACATTGCCTCCAACTTTTTATAGTGTTACAAATAATAAACACCCTTATATACCTGTGCTAATATTTTTATAGGTAGGGACTGCATAGAAATTGCTTCTGGATCAAAGGATATATACACTGAAAATGTTTATAATAGGTACTGCCAAACTGCCCTTTTGTGGCTATATCCACTTCCCAACAACACTGGGAAATGCTCATCTCCCACACTTGTAGGTTTTTCATATTTATTTTCTGTAATTTGATAGAAATATATAGTTTTCATATCTATTTCCCTGATGATTAGTGAAGATAAATACCTTTTTCAAACATTTATTAGCCAATTTGCTTTAAGATATTTTTTATTTCTTCATATTTTATCAGTTATATATTGCAATTATTACATCCAAATTAGTGATTTGTCCTAATTTTATTTTTGGTATCTTTGGCTATATGTATGTTCTTTGTAACCTCTATCATTTTTTCTTCATGGGGTAAATGGGTAAAATGGGGTTCTAGTGAGGGTTTAGTGATTTAATACATGTAATGACTTAAAATAGTACCTAGTATACAGTAAATACTCAATGTGTGTGTCATTCACTAGTTCCTTTATAGGTTTTTTTTAACATTTAGATCTTTAGTATATTTTTTTTGCATGATTTCTTTTTTTCACTCAGGTGAATAGCCAGTTTTACAAAATAGTCTATTTCCCCACTGATTTGAAATGCCACCTTTAGAATATGCTAAGAACAGGCCATCCCTTGAAGCGTTCTAAAAGACCTCACCCAGTACATGGCCATCCATAAGTGCACTTGAAAGGCTGTTCAATTAACATTTCATGGACTCCTTAGGATCTCACTTAAGGTACAAATTTCAAAGTTGAATTTAACAATGTGTGGAAACTTGGTGGCCTCTCCCCTCTGAGCACCACCCAAACACAGGACCAGGATGGCCACTCCATTTGCCCTACTCAAGGGAAAAGCCTGCTGAGGGATGTGCTCTTGGAAAAGCATGCCCAATCTAAAAGTGTCTATACCACAAGCTATTTTCTCCAAGTAATGGTTAGAGAGAAAGAGAACTCAGTCACACAAAACTTTATACTAGAATATACGGTATATGCATGTAAGATGGGATATTTAGCTGTGATGGGCAGCTGGAGTTAGTGGAGAATTTCACAAGGGTAAGAGGCTCATCTGTATTAAGTGACTCTTGTGTAGGAGTAGGCAGAGAACCACTGAGCTCCAACTTCAGCTTTTCCTTTAAGACTTAATCACAAACACATCAACTGTTCAAGGTGTGCTGCCATCTCCTGGCCAAACTTATGCTGTAGACAAATCACAAGCAGTTACAGCAAAGAGTGATACACCATCCATACAAGCAGGATAGGGTAACTCCTAACAAAAAACGCCCTACGGGAGACGGTGACATACTGCCTGCTGACATTCCCTGGTGACTACAGATAGTGCCACTCTGCTGGTAGTGGCCTATGATGGTGCCTGCTTATTAGCAAGCAAATCTGAAAGTGGGGTGGGCCTAAATAGAAAATTCAAATAGGCCAGTATAGATTCTATCCCCAGATTCTCTCATAGTATAATAATGAATACCTAGGCTTGTGCACGAGTTCAGAATGCTTCAAGTTTGTGCTGAAAAGACGCTGAAAAAAAAGGGTGTGAATCCAGGAGAGTTCTGAAAACTAAATTGCTATCACCACACCTTGGCGTCCTTCTCCACTGCCCCACCTCCCATTCCCTTGCCCCACCCTCTGGTAGTGGTAATGTCAAGTACTGGGAAGCCAAGGGTGATTTATGGGGGCGTGGCATGTTCCATCGACCTCTCAGGCAAACTGAAAGGCATCTGAAAGACATGGAATAGAATCCAGAGAATCATGTTAACACGGTGAGGTAAGAGAAAAACAAAAGCCAAACACACGTAACCCTGAAACCTTAATGTGACCTTTATTATACAGCACAGCTGGTATTTGTGCATCCCAGCAAGTATACAGAATACTCTATAACACCAAAACCAACCCTTCAAAATTACACTAAATTAAGACTTAACCCATAGTTGTAGCTCTTAAAAATGCACACAATTAACACGGTCCTGCTGTAACAGTGTGGAAATGTAACAAATGGGAAGAGACAGCACAAGAAGAGAGAGTGTAAGGACTGAAGTTTGTGCTAATTTCTCGTTATTGCACTTTCATTCTACACACTTAGTATGTTACACTTTTATTTAACACTGTAATAAACATTAGTGCTTTAAAACAAACAAAAACATTACATAAAGACGAAAGACAACAAGCTGTCCAGACCAACTTCCTTTCCAACTGTCTGGGCAGGACGGCCTCGCCAGCGCCAGGTGTCCACACGTACTACTCTCTACCTCATCTCAATTGGTCTGGATGTTAACAAAGCAAGTGAAGTGGAAAACAAAACCGTTTTAAGAACAGTAGTGCTACTTGAAACCCCCAAGGGAGTTTGCAATACAAGTTTCTCAAGATTATGCCCCCTTACCCACTTTAACATCTGCACTAGTCCTAACCCACCCCACCTCCACATTTAGGATAAATCGTTTTTTTCTTTTAAAGAGAAATGGGTTATTTGATCAAGCAAATTCAAAAATCAAGCTTTGAAATCTCAAAGAAAGCAACTCGTCTTTTGGCAGTGGGCTCTTGGAGGGCCGCTTAGCCCGCTCTCACGCAGTGTGGACTTCGGAGGTTCCCTATTGGCCAGACGGAACAACAAGCATCCTTCTGGCCAAAGCAAGTCCAGAGGAAGTCTATTCCGCCACGTACTAATGTCACCACCAATCCCCCTTGGCTTCTCAGTGCTGAATAATGGACCAAAAAATAAAGTGTCGTTCAGTGCAGTTATCATGCTGTAGCCCTGCCACTCCAAACCATTTCTCCCATAAGAAAAAAAATTTTCCAACATCTTTGGCAGCTTAAGCAAAGATGCAAAAAATGCACTGGAGAGCTGACAGATACTAGTTCAAAGTTCTACCATTCCCCTCTTTCTATCTGTGATAGTAATGTATCCTTTCCTTCACTGTTTCCTTGAATTTTAGTGTTAAAAATTAGGAGAAGCTGCTGCCTAGGCTCTGTCCCCCTGAAACTGACAGAGTCATAAGCGACTCTCTTTGATCTGGGAAGAACCAGCACAGCCCTCCTTCCCAGAGAAGTGAAAGACTTGCTCAATCATGAGCTTCTCTCTGCAGAGGGAACTAGAGCACACCTGTGGAAACCTCGGCCAAACGAACATTCCTCAACCCATGGCTGGCTCCCTAGGCACAGGGTCAGCCACTCCACCATTTATTCTAATTGCTCTGCAGGAAGGACCCTCACTTAGTCCTGAAGCAACATAAGTGATCAGACTTCATGTGCATTAAAAATGCCAGGTGATCATTTGGGGGCTAGGGTAAATTGCCCTAATTAAGTTGATTAGAAGGACAGAACATAGTAAGGGTAGTTCTTTTATCACATCCTTCTTCCTCCCTCAGCCACAATCACCTCACCACTTGGGAGCACATATAGCCAAAGCTAGGAGGTAAAATCTTCAGACTTTGGTCTTGCTGAGCCCTTGACAGCCCAAATGCCACCAGACTTCTTTGAATACCTAGTGTCTTCCCAAGTAATATACAGTACAGTACATTTCATGGCATTCCATCACTTTAATAATAATGGGTGCCAAAGAACAAATAATCCAAAATTAGCTGACAATGTTATAGAACAAAAGCAAAGCATACACGTATTATACATGTACAATGTATTCCTGCACTCAGCCTGCTGAGTGTTTAAATACACCTCCAAATGTCTATATACGGGCTTTGGCTGGCCTGGAGACTTTCAGGAATATTTCGCACCTTTTCTCGAAATACTTTTTTAAAGAACTGTAACACAGCTACTCGTCCATTAGCTCCTCCTTTTTTCCCTCCCCACTCAGGCAAAAAATGTGGAGACAGTGTTCGAAAACTGGTGTCTGAGAACAGACTAAGCCACAAGGGATAAACTGAAAAGGGACTCTGGGTGGAGGAAAAACCTAACCTCCAAACCCCACGTGTGAATGGGGGCAAGAAGTAAGACTTCCAACGAACGTTAGGAAGTTGGTCTCCATAATGAGAGCACAGACTCCTGATTATAGCTAGAGTTAAAAGAAGACAGTCTAGAAAAGGGAACTATATAAAAGCTTTCTGGAAATATCATACAGAACTAGACTTACACAGACTATTCAGCAAATGGAGACTACTTACCTCTTCTTTTTAAACTTGAAACCTGGCTTCTTGGAAGGCCCGTCATAGCCCCCAGAAGGGCAACAAGTAAACACTGACAAGAATAGACTGATTTGAAATAAAGCTAAATAGGTGTTAAAAATTCTTGGAGATACACTGAACATCCTACCAAAACAAGGCTGGTGCCTCTAGAACCCAAACACTGGGTCAATCACTTTATCATTTGCAAGTAAAAAGGTTTTTAGTGCTACATGGAATTCCTGATGGGCTGTAAGTGCTCAGGGGCCTACTACGCTCAAACAGATCACAATCAGAGCCCAGGACAGCCAGAGTTGAAAACTGAACTTTAAAAGTTGTATGAAATATTTCTTGAAGACTCCCAATTTATACCATTAATGTTCAAGAGATGGTCATTGTCACAAAGAACCCTAGAAAATTACAGCAGCAAATCTGCCCATTATCTTAAAACACCTACTTAGGGACCTGTTTCACATAGTTTGGAGGTAGGCAGAGGGCACAGACCACAGCGCTCACCTCCACTGTCTATTCCTTCACCTACATGCTTTTCGAAATCTATTGGACCATTTTGGTTGAAGGAGGCATGAAGTCAAGATCTATGATGCATCTATGTTTAAATTGTTCCCTGCCTTTGACTGGCATCAGAATTTCTCTTATGTACAACTTCATGGCAAACTCTCCAAAAGACCACCAACCCACCTCCGAACTACAAGGGAGGGGACCTCTCCCAGATCCTGACACACAGGGGTGAGGGGCACACACAGAACTACAAACAGTGTTCTTCTCTTTCATCTGGTTCTTTTCTTCTAACATATTTAAAATAATGTAAAAAGAACGAACAAGTTGCAGAAGAAACCTTGGTTAAAAAGCTCACTGATCAAGTTTAAAAACATCAGTGTTTTAGATTCAAACACAAAAAGAAGAGTTGGATTTTTTTGTTTTAAAAAAACAAGCTGGTATCGTTCTAGTGGGTTTGCATGGAGGTCCCCGGGCTCCAGATCATTGCCCACTTCTCAGCCTCACCAAATACTTCACAATGAGTCCCTTTTACTAGACACTCACCCCTAAGTACCATGTTAACTGGAGCTTCCCTATCTCGAAACCAAAAAGACAAAACAAACAAAACAAAAATCATGACCCTGGGACAGAAGAGATTCTGCTCTAGGGGTAGCAATAACTTGAAATCCAGCAGCACATACACACGCACACACACTTGTTCTTTTTGTAGCCTCTTAGTCATGTAACCATGAAACCCTCCACCAGAAGTCAGGGCTATGTGGTCCTATAAATGTAAACACACTGGCACTGTAAGGAACAGATAGCTTTGTTTCTAGCTGCATCACTTGGGCCTCTAGCTGTTGCAACCTGAGAACTCTGGGTGCAGATAGCAAGAACCAGGTATCCACAAATTATTTTTTTGCTCTTATGTTTTCACAGTCCCAGAACCAAGCTCAAATTTTCTAAGGGTCCTGATGATTGGATAGAACCAAACTATTCCTAGCTAGAGCCAAAATTACAAAAATTACAGTTTTTAATACTATTGACACTATAGTGTCCCACTTGTCTTATAAACATACAGTGAAAAGACAATGGTAACATTTGCCTCCATTTCAGTTCTGAGGCCAGAACGTTGCCTTCTCCAGCTTTTACCAATGTCCTAGACAATCTTTTGCTAAAGGGACAGCTTTGGGACACCAGTGAACTGATGAACATGCTCTGCCACCCGGGAGTCACCTCTGCCCAGAGGTCCCAAGCTGCCCAGCAAGCATCAATTCCCTCAGGAGCTCTCTGTAATGAACAACTGTCAAATTCTTCCCAAGGCCAAAAGGTGAGGGGACAGAAAGCAATAAGAGAGTGAAAGAGAAAGATCTTTGCTTTCAAGTAGAATCATCCAGTCCTCTGTTGGGCTGCTCAGAATGTGACTTGCATAGCCGGTCCATGATGCCCTGGAGCATGGGCTGGACAATGCCCAAGAGAGGTCTCTGAGAGGGGTCGCCATCCCAACAGGCTTCCATCAGCTGCCAGCACTCCTCATCAAACACAGGAAGACGTTCTGGGCGGACCCCTAGAGAAAGGAGCATGGAAGTAAGACCCGAGTCGGTGAGAGGGGGATCAATACAAGCAAGAGGCACGGTCAGCTCACAGGCTGATGACTCGGACGGGGCTCCGGGTACTAAAGATGCGATGAGCTTTGGCTTCAAAGGCAGACATCTATGTTAGAAGCCAACAGTAACAGTGATGATAAACTGGAACACGCTGGCATAGGAAGTTGAAGAATTAGACATTTTTTAAAGAAAAAAGCTTTTTTGAGACAGTTCAATACAATGCTGCCTGGAATCAATGGTTTGACTTAAATGTCTTTTCTGGATTCCATGATGGTTTAAATGTGTGGATGGTGATGGTAGACCCCTGCTGCATTGCTTGGTCTGCTCTCCACAGGGAAGTGTGGGCAAAGTCGGGCTCATGGCTCTTACCTCTCCGCACATTGTTCCAGAGATGGTCTTTGCTGGCACACCTCTCAAATGCCTCAGGGAGCTTGATAGAGCCTGAGCAGATATACCAGAAAAGAATGCCAAAAGCGTAGACATCCACGGAATTATCATATTTCCCTACAAGAAGGGGTGACAAGCAGTGAGCCAGGGAGAGAAATCAACAGCATCACCAATAACTTGCATCTGCAGAGGTCTTGACACATTTTGCCCTAAAACTTTTAACATCCATTACCTCCCATAACAACCCTGTTGGGCAGAACACACTCATAATGCCCATTTTGTAATACAAAAAATATAACACTGAAGGTCAAAGCCAGAGATTAAGAGAGCCAAGACTAGAACCTGACAAAGGAGAAGGAAAACAGGCCTTTTATTTTAATGGGACAGTCGGAAGGACTAATCCTGAAAGGTCATATTAGGGAAATAAAGTTGGGAAAATACATGCAGGTGTGTGTGGGTAGGTTGGAACCAGAATATAAAAGTTTTTAAAGTCAGACAGAAGAATCTGGGTTCAGTGGACAGAAGGAAGTCATTTATGTTTTACAGCAGGAGATGACATGAAAGTATTTTCATGAAAAAAAGTATTTTATGAAAAATACTTTTTTCATGAAAAAAGTATTTAGAAAGTATTTTAGAAAGCTCTACAGCAATAGCATAGGCTAGAGTAGAAACAAAGGAATTTAATATAAAGTAGCCAAAATAAAATAGCAGTGGGAATAGAAATTTTTTAAAAAAGTAATCTAGGGGCAGTCGGATGGATCAGTTGATTTGAGCGCAAGTTCTGAACAACAGGGTTGCCAGTTCGATTCCCACATGGGCCAGGGAGCTGCGCCCTCCACAACTAGATTGAAGACAACAAACTGCCGCTGAGTTTCCTGAAGGGCCACCGGATGGCTCAGTGGATTAGAGCGCCAGCTCTCAGCAATAAGGTTGCCAGTTCAATTCTGTATGGGATGGTGGGCTGTGCCCCCTGCAACTAAAGATTGAAAATGGCGACTGGACTTGGAGTTGATGGGCCCTGGAGAAACACACTGTCCCCCAATATTCCCCAATAAAAATTTTAAAAAATTAAAAAAAACACATGTAAATCTAGAGAAAGAAAAATGATGACTGTGTACTTCGTTCTGATGTGGGGAGGACTCCAGCTCTCCAACTCTTACCTCCTAACCCTTATGTGAAGGGTTGGGGAAAGACTTGTGGAAATCCATATATACTCCTAATTTAACTCTTACCGATACTACCGAGTGGCCTGTGGTTACCTTTTCATTACCTGTCATCTTCCCCAACAATGATACAACCTTTCCTCCTCTACTCAGGCTCAAAACCTCAGCGTCATCGTTTAGTCATTCTTTTCTGTTCATCAAACTCGGTATCAAGTTAATAATAAAACCTTGCCCATTCATCTTCTGCATTATCTCAAATCTGTCACTTTTTTTTGTTTCAGCACTACCACCAACCTAACGCTAGAGACCACCACCACTGTTGCCCTACTTTGGTTCTTGCCACTCAAGTAACCTCTACCTATTGCTGCTAAGCTAAACTTCCACAAACATTTTTCATTCCTCACCTGCTCAAAAACTCAATAGCACCTTACTTCTTCCACATTAAGCCTTCACGCTTTTGTATGAATTCCGGCCTGGTTTGCTATTACTCCCCAAATGGATTTCTTTCCTGTCATGCTTATTTCTATTCTGCAATTTTCCTCATAGTTCCCATTCCCCAGCCTCCAGAATTTTCTTTCCTTCGTGATATATGGTTAGACTCTAGAGACAGAAAGAGCTGGATTCCAATCCTAGCACTATGACTTCTAGCTCATTGTTCTGGGGAAGGTTTCTTCAGCAATCTGACCTTGACCTAACTTTATCCACGAAATGGACATAAAAATGCCAAGAGAATTGTAGTGAGGATTAAATGGAATAAAATATATGAAAAAATATATTCACACTGCCTAGCTCAAAGAATATATTTAAATATGAGTTCCTTTTCCACCTACTGATTTTTCCAAATCTGACTCAAGTTCTACCTAAAATCTCACTTCTCCCACAAAACCATCAAACATTTCACAACCTTCATTTATCCCTTCCTTGAACACCGACATTACATTATGTATCATTTAATTTAGCACTTAATCATATGTTGTCTTATATTACCTTCTAATTATTTTACCTCTATTAACATCTCTGTCATCTGTAAGTTCTTTATGATAGGGGACAACTCCTAATACATATACCAGTTGAGACAATTAAGTTTGCGAACTTGTTGCAACAATGTTGCTAACCTTTTTTGATATCAGGCGGATTATTCATTATGAATTTGTACCAAATGAACAAACAGTTAACCAAGTTTACTATTTGGAAGTGCTGAAAAGCCTGCATGAAAAAGTTAGACGACCTGTACTTTTCGCCAACAATTCATGGCTCTTATATCACGACAATGCACCAGGTCACACAGCACTGTCTGTGAGGGAGTTTTTAGCCAGTAAACAAATAACTGTACTGGAACACTCTCCCTACTCACCTGATCTGGCCCCCAATGACTTCTTTCTTTACCTGAAGACAAAGGAAATACTGAAAGGAAGACATTTTGATGACATTCAGGACATCAAGGGTAATAAGACAACAGTTCTGATGGCCATCTTTTTTTTTCCTCCAGAAAAAGAGTTCCAAAATTGCTTTGAAAGGTGGACCAGGTGCTGGCGTTGGTGCAAAGCTTTCCAAGGGTAGTACTTTGAAGGTGACCATGGTAATATTCAGCAATGAGGTATGTAGTAGCACTTTTTCTAGGATGAGTTCGCAAACTTAAATTGTCTGGTCTCATACATATACCGTATTTCCCCGAAAATAAGACCAGGTCTTATATTAAGGTTTGCTCCAAAAGACGCATTAGGGCTTATGTTCAGGGGATGTCATCCTGAGAAATTATGCTAGGGCTTATTTTCCGGTTAGGTCTTATTTTCAGGGAAACATGGTAGGAGTTATTCAGTCAATATTTTATGATCAAATAATTGGTTGATTATGGCAATTATTACACTAATAGCCCAGAGAGACATCCAAAAGAACAGTTAGTGACTCCCATTTGTACTTGTCTTTCTGACCCTTTGACCTCTTCACTTTTCCCCATACTTGTCTTAGATTTTCCTTGTTCTGTTTTCTCCCTTGCCTGGGCCAGATCTGCCAGTGGTACTTGTGGATACTACTCTTAACTCTTAGGGGTTGCACCCAGGGTTACAGTACAGAGCCCAGCCCAAATCCACTCCCTGCCCTCCAGCTTACCTGTGAAAAGTTCAGGGGCCATGTGGATTGGTGTCCCCACAATGCTGCCTGACATCATGGCCTCTGGCTTGCAGAATCCTAAGTCAGTGATCTTGGCACGGTTCTGCTTGTCCAGCTGTCAACAAAGCAGGGCAAGAGTCACCTGTGTCTGGTCTGCACACAGCACTCAGCTGCATCCCCAAGCTCACAAGCGGGTATCTACCTCAGTAGTACTCACTCCTGCCTCCAGATTCATTCCCATTACTGCCTTCTTCCCAGACAGACTGTAAGCAGCCTGACAGCAGCGACTGCCTTTTTCACCTTTGGATTCCCAGCAGTTAGCACAGTGCCTGGCACTGTCAGGTGCTTAACAAACCTTGGAAGAATTAATAAGTGAAGAACACCGAGTTAAGTATTTCGTTTCCTGATTATTCTCCTCTGAACTCCAACTCCAGGACAGAAAACTAAGTAAGAAGGTTCAGGTCCTTTGACCAGCTGAGGAGTTTCTTGAATTCCCTGTAGTTTCCTTTCCTTAAGGTTCAAGAGAATAAATCTGTCTCATTTGGTTATTGATGAGCCTCTTACTTGTAGGATTCAGCCTATAATTTTGGGAAGAACTTTCCTTCCCCTAAGTTGCTGTATCTTTCTTTATACATCATTTAAATGTTGCCAGAGACTCCTCAATGATAATCCAATATATTTTCATGAGAAGTGTGTCAAAGGATTCTTTGTAACTTACATAAAGGGACTAGTGGGTTCATGACTATCTTCCCTCTTAAGATGCATGTACCCATCTTAGCCCTCATCCAGTACCTCTGATCAAATCCTAAATAACAACAAGACCAAGAATCCTTAAAAATATCAATGTTACAAAAGCGTAGAAAGACAGAAGGACTATTCTAGATGAAAGGACACGACAGAAACATGGCGACAAAACGCAATGCATGATCCCTGGATTGGGATCAAACAAATAAACTACATTTGGGATAACTGAACATATTTGGGACAATTGGAAAATGTTAATACAGATAGTATGTTAACTAACAGTATTGTTTCAATGTTAAATTTCTTGGATGTGATAATGGCATGTTCATTACATAGAAGAATGCCCTTTCTCAGGAGATACAAGCTGATGTACAGGCATACCTCAGAGATAATACAGGTCCAATTCCAGACAATAGCTATAAAGCCCCTATTGCAATAAAGCAAGTCACATGCATTTTTTGGATTCCTAGTGCATATAAAAGTTATGTTTACACTATACTGTAGTCTATTAAGTGTGCAATAATATGATATCTAAGAAAACAATGTACATATTTTAATTAAAAATACTTCATTGCTAAAAAATGCTAACCATCATCTGAGCCTTTAGCAAGTCGTAATCTTTTTGCTGGTGGAGGGTCTTGCTGAGGCTGCTTCTTCATGGCTGCTGACTGATCAGGGTGGTTTGCTGAAGGCTGGGTGGCTATGGCAATTTCTTAAAATAACACAAAAATTAACTTTGCCGTGTCAAATGACTCTTCCTTTCACCAATTTCTCTGTAGTATGCGATGTTGTTTCATAGCAATTTACCCACAGAACTTTTTTCAAAATTGGAGAAGTCCATTCTCTCAAACCTTGCTGCTATTTAATAACTACCGTGTTTCCCCCAAAATAAAACCTAGCCAGATTTGTGACAACATGGATGGATCTTGAGAGTATAATGCTAAGCGAAATAAGTCAGACAGAAAAAGTAGAGAACCCTATGATTTCACTGATATGTGGTATATAAACCAAAAACAACAAAAGAGCAAGACAAACAAATGAGAAATAAAAACTCATAGACACAGACAATAGTTTAGTGGTTACCAGAGGGTAAGGGGGTGGGGGTTAGGAAATGAGGGTAAGGGGGATCAAATATATGGTGATGGAAAGAGAACTGACTCTGGGTGGTGAATACACAATGGGATTTATAGATGATGTAATACAGAATTGTACACCTGAAATCTATGTAATTTCACTAACAGTTGTCACCCCAATTAAAAAAAAAAACAACAAAAAACCTAGCCAGACAATCAGCTCTAGTGCATCTTTTGGAGCAAAAATTAATATAAGACCGGGTCTTATTTTACTATAAGACAGGGTCTTATATAATATAAGATCCGGTCTTATATTAATTTTTGCTCCAAAAGACGCACTAGAGCTGATTATCTGGCTACGTCTTATTTTGGGGGAAACAGGGTAAGTTTATGTAATATTCCAAATCTTTGTTGTTATTTCAACAATCTTCACAGCATCTTCGCCAGGAGTAGATTCCATCACAAGAAACCACTTTCTTTGCTCATCAATAAAAAGCAACTTCTCGACCATTAAAATTTTATTAGATTGTAGCAATTCAGTCACATCTTCAGGCTCCACCTTTAATTCCTCCACAGAAGTTTTGAGCCTGTCAAAATTATCCATGAGGTTGGAATCAGCTTCTTCCAAACTCTTGTTAATATTGATATTTTGAACTCTTCCCAAGAATCACAAATGTTCTTAATGGCATCTAGAATGATGAATCCTTTACCAGGAGGTTTTCAATTTACTTTGTCCAGATCCATCAGAGGAATCACTATCTATGGCAGCTATCGCCTAACAAAATGTATTTCTTGGGGCCGGCCTGGTGACTCAGATGGTTGGAGCTCCGTGCTCCTAACGCTGAAGGCTGCCGGTTCGATTCCCACATGGGCCAATGTCAGATGGCTCAGTTGGTTGGAGAGTGGAGTCTCAACCACAAGGTTGCTGGTTCAACTCCTCGACTCCTGCAAGGGATGGTGGGCAGCGCCTCCTGCAACTAAGATTGAACACGGCACCTAAAACTGAGCTGCCACTGACCTTCTAGATGGCTCACTTGGTTGGAGCGTGGGCTCTCAACCACAAGGTTGCCGGTTCGACTCCCACAAGGGATGGTGGGCTGCGCCCCCTGCAACTAGAAACGGCAACTGGACCTAGAGCTGAGCTGCGCCCTCCACAACTAAGATTGAAAGGACAACTTGACTTGGAAAAGTCCCGGAAGTACACATTGTTCCCCAATAAAGTCCTGTTCTCCTTCCCCAATAAAATCTTTAAAAATAAATAAATAAACTTTGTATTTTTAAAAAAGATGTATTTCTTAAATAATAACACTTGAAAGTCAAAATTATTCCTTGGTCCGTGGGATGAAAAATGGATGTGTTAGCAGGCATGAAAACAACATTAATCTTGTTATACATCTCCATCAGAGTTCTTAGGTGACTGTAAGCAGTAAGCAGTAATAATAAGCAGTAATATTTTGACAGGAATCTTTTTCCTGAGCAGATCTTAACAGTGGATTTAAAATATTCAGTAAACCATGTTATAAACAGATGTGCTATTATCTAGGCTTTGTTGTTCCATTTATAGACCACAGGCAGAGAAGATTTAGCATAATTCTTAAAGGCCCTAGGATTTTTCCGAATGGCAAATGAACACCTGCTTCAACTTAAAGTCACCAGCTGCATTAACCTCTAACAAGAGAGTCAGCCTGTCCTTTGAAGCCAGCCATTGGCTCCGCTCTCACTATGAAACATCTAGATGGCATCTCCTTCCAATATAAGGCTGATTTGTCTACATTGAAAATTTGTTGCTTAGTGCAGCTGGATCTTCAGGATAACTTGCTGCAGCTTCTACAACGGCTCTTGCTGCTTCACCTTGTACTTCTTTTTTTTTTTTTTTTAATGGATATATATATACCATATAAATTTATTGGGATGACAATGGTCAACAAAACTACATAGGTTTCCAGCATACAATTCTATAATATAATATATCATCTATATATTGCATTGTGTGTTTTTTTTTATTAAATTTATTGGGGTGACAATTGTTAGTAAATTTACATAGATTTCAGGTGTACAATTCTGTATTACATCGTCTATAAATCCCATTGTGTGTTCACCACCCAGAGTCAGCACCTTGTACTTCTGTAATGAAAATGGCTTCTTTCCTTAACCTCATAAACCAGCCTCTGCTAGGTTCAGACTTTTCTTCTGCAACTTCCTCACCTCTCAGCCTTCACAGAATTGAAGAGAGTTAGGACTTTACTTTGGATTAGGTTTTAGCTTAAGGGAATGTTTATACCAGTTTGATTTTCTATCCAGACCACTAAAACTTTCTCAATATCAGCAATGAGGCTGTTTCACTTTCTTATCATTCACGTATTCACTGGAGTAGCACTCTTTTAATTTCCTTCAAGAACTTTTCCTTTGCATTCATAACTTGACTAACTTCTTGACACAAGAGGCCTAGTTTTCAGCCCATCATAGCTTTTGATGTGCCTTCCTCACTAACCTTAATCATTTCTAGCTTTTGATTTAAAATGAGAGATGTGTGACTCTTCCTTCACTTGAACACTTTGAGGTCATTATGAGATTATTAACTGGCCTAATTTCAACGCTCGTTGTTTCTCAGGAAATAGGGAGGCCCAAAAGAGATGGGGGAACAGCTAGTCAGCGGAACAATCAGAACACACACATTTATTGATTCAGTTTTCTGTGTCATATGGGTGTGGTTTGTGGTGCCCCAAAATAATTACAATAGTAACATCAAAGATCACTGATCACAGATCACCATAATATGAAAATAACGACAAAGATTGGAATATTATGAGAATTACCAAAATGTGACACAGAGATATGAAGTGAGCAAATGCTGTTGGAAAAAAGGCACCAATAGACTTGCTCGAGGCAGGGTTGCCACAAACTTTCAATTTTTAAAACACAGTATCTGTGAAGTGCATTAAGCAAACCATAATAAAATGAGGTATACTTATATTTAGGAATGACGTATTATCTGCAACTTACTTTCATATAGTTCAATAAAACTGTGTGTGTGTGTGTGGGGGGGGAGAGAGAGAGAGAGAGAGAGAGACAGAGAGACAGAGAGAGAGAGAAAGAGAGAGAGGCAAAGAGATACAGAGACCATACTAAAAGAGAGAATGTGAATTTAGGTGAACAGTACATAGACTTTCATTGTACCACCCTATTAACTTTCCCGTAAGTTTAAATTTTTTCAATAGTGTTGAAAGAAAAAACTTAAGCAATATAAACTGGGTCTATGATGCAAGTCCTCCCTTAAGCTTTAAGTTCAAGATACCATCCATGTACTCTGCTGTTAACTCGACTACTTTCCTTCCAGCTGTTTCCTGTGATCAAACTTATGTGTACCCTCCAGAGGTCACTTAACTCACAGAGGCAGCACGTTATCGTGGGCAAACAGCTCTTACTTACCAGCACGTTTTTCAGTTTGATATCACGGTGGACAAGTCCCTGGCTGTGCAGGAAGCGGATTCCTTCCACCACATCTAGTGCTATCTGCAAACGTGTCTCCAGGGTCAGCCCAGCCTTGGGGAGACAAAAGAGCTTACTTGTCACTAGAAGGTAATCCTTCAATCCAACCTGCTTACACCAACTAAGAGTTCCTGCTGTGGGGTACAGAAAGACTGACTGCACTAGGGTACACAAGGACAGAAAAGTGGATTTACAAAGGGAAGAGAAAAGCAGTTAGGAGACGGAAGTAGAGGAAAAGCAAGGAAGGACAAGCTATACAGGCCAGATAAAATCCCCGAAGGCTGCACTTAGGCCAGCTGGCTAATCCCCAGATGTGACTAGGAAGGATGCAAACAAAAGACTAAAGGCATGAGCTCATTCTAACCCTAAACAAACTCTGGAATTGCCCTTGAGGCTCAAAGTAAGTATTTCTAGGTCCTTCAGCAGATACATCCATTGCTCTGTAGACCTAGTTAGGCCAGGTTGGGTTTTATGGATTCAAATGCCGAAGTCACTAATCTTCTACCAAGCCTCTGATTTAGGGTATCTTGAATTCTGGAGAACATCACATCACTCAACAAAAAGCTCAGATATGGTTCTCTAGCCCTCTTGTGGAGAAACAGCAGACAGTGCTGACCTTAACTCCTTCGAAATGAAAAGGGAAAGCCACTTTGAGGGTCATTTTCTTCACCATATTGATTTCTCATAGGTCCTACAAGCATTTTTAAAGATTCCTTGGTTCTACTTCTGGAAGTTTCCATACACACTGGTACAAGAGAAATCTGTGAGAAGGGACCTATCCAGACATCTGGAGTTAGCTTTCCCCCCGTTCTCCTCAGCTACAATGCAGAGAACAGACAAAAGTAACCTCTCCACTTCCTTTTTGGTGGTTATTTTAGATGAGGAAAACTCCATATCCAACAGAGGGTGTTTGATAGCTTTTCATTGTCTGTAACAGAATTTGAATTCTATGGAAACTCTTAACATTTTTAATCCTTTATAATTTCTCCCTAACATTTCTGTGCACATTCTCTCTTCCCACCCCCAACAATTCCCAAAATGAACCAGTTGCTCCAACCTGAGTAGCATCTTGACTGGTCTTCCAAGACTCTTGCCATTATGCTGTTTCCTCCCTTGGCCTCTTCTTTCCAACTGCCCAAATTTTTCCTTCAAGGTGTACTATCAAACTCAAACACCACATCTTCATGAAATATTCACTGACTATAATTATCTTCTTTTCTTTCTTTTTTTTTTAAGGAGGGCAGAGCTCACCGTGGCCCATGCAGGGATCGAACCGGCAACCTCAGTGTTATCAGCACTGTGCTCTAACCAACTGAGCTAACCGGCTGCCCCCTGACTATAATTATCTTAAAAGTTCCTGACAATTACACTTTCTGACATCCCTTTATGGTGCCTTATACAAAGTAGTCACTAATAAATACGTATTGACTAAACGACAAAAACTGGCTATATCCATGGACAGTAAAAAGGAGAAAGAACAACAGAGTTATAGAAAACTTTTCTGCTCTTCTGAGTAGTCCAGATTTTCCCCACTACCACAGGAGGTAAAAGTGGTGAATTACAGTATTCTGGATATGAAATGGGCCAAAAAGATTCTGAGAAATTTTTAAAGTTTTTTGGCAATAAGGGTAATAAAGCTTGATTACTCCAGCAATGTTTTAAGAACACTAGAAGCTCTGAACAAACAAGAAAGGATGAAAGGCCAGGAAGGAAGCTGCAGACCCGGCTGCCAGCGAGATCTCTGTCCTTGCCTCGCCTCACCTTCAGCCCAGTGTAGAGGTCCCGGTGTAGTCGCTCCATAATGAGCAACACAGCAATGCTGGAGCCACCGCCATAGTTGTAGTCGATGACAGAACCATGGAGATCCACCAGTCGCTCATGCTTTGGCAGAGACCTGGTAGGAAGGAGAGAGGTCTGGGCTATAACACAGTATGCCACCACAGGGGAGGGAACAACCTAGGACCACGTTTAGTCCAGGTCCACAGGTAGTGGCCCTGGTACAGAGAGAGGGCAAAGAGAATGAACTCCTGAGCAAAGACAAAGAATTATGGTATCTTTGCATAATGCATAGGCCTTAAGGACTAAGGAAGAAAGTCAAATGGAGGGATGAGCCTGAGACATTAGGATGGTGGAGAAAAGGCAAGCAAACACGGTAATGGCCTTGATGACAGCACAGCTCTGGGCCAGACACAGTAACACTGGTCCGCACCATTTGAGACCTAGGTGTGCAGAGACAAGGCATAATGTAGTTT